>NC_090444.1:1154104175-1155318253 GCF_031143425.1 Pleurodeles waltl
ATGCACGGTCCAAGGGTGGGTGCAGTGGTTTTCATTTTAATTTCTGCATTAGAAGATCACTTCCCCAAACATTCCAACCATCAATCCTTGTGAAATATGCAGAGCCTGGATATATTTAAGATAGTGCACTGATTTAGCACCTCAAAGAAATAAATGCAAGGGATTATGGGGGTTATTCTAACTTTGGAGGAGTGTTAATCCGTCCCAAAAGTGACGGTAAAGTGACGGATATACCACCAGCCGTATTACGAGTTCCATAGGATATAATGGACTCGTAATACGGCTGGTGGTAAATCCGTCCCTTTTCCGTCACTTTTGGGACGGATTAACACCTCCTCCAAAGTTAGAATAACCCCCTATGTTTTGGTCTGAAACAGAAGAAAAAGATAACCATGGAAAGATCAAATTAGCCAATGTGAAACCAGGAATCCCAGCTTCCACTTGATCACATTGTGTGAGCCTATACAATTCCTTTATTCACAGTGCCTCCTTTTCCTTCATCATCACATGGGAGCACCATCTCAAACATCAGTTCTAAGTCGGTGTTGCATAAAAGACTAAAATGTTACTCAATCGATAGTAACACTGTAGGCCTTGTAGAGAGGTCAAAGACAACTGACTTTCCTCTTGGTTAACAAATAACATTGTCATCATGGCAGTGGAAGAGGGACATGCATGTTTCTAAGTTCATGATTAGAATCAATTCTAATAATTGTCACTCAATGCAATGGTATAATCTAGTATAATAAACTGAAATAAATTGCAACGGTCACACAATACAGCAATAAAACTCTCTGAGCCAAGCAACAGCAAATCGCTCATCCTTCTTCCCTCTTCTGCTACTCGTGGCAACCATGCAGTGGACAGGAACCACCCACATACAAAATATATTTTCAAGCAAGCTTGATCTGATCCACGTTCTTTAAAGCCATTTGTCTTACACTTTGTAAAGTGCTGAAGCACTACTGTTCCAGCCTACAGCAACAAAACCAATCCCCCACCCAGTCAGCCCCCCGGGAAGACTCTGGGTGCCCGCTACAGCCAGGCCTAGGACTGGTCGACACAGTAGTCTTGTCATCCTACTTCATGATTACCTCATTACATAGCCACGTTACCAGGTATCAGCAGACTATCATTTACTAGTACTCACACTTCTTTAAAGAATTCACTCCTTATGCATTATAAGCTATCATTCCTCATTCTCCACTTTAGCACATATATTCCCAGCATAGAATGTATCCATACAAATATCTCCTCTTTTTCCCATGATGCCTTTCATCAAATTATCAAAACATCGATTCAGGATATTCCCTCATGCAAAGGATTCTCCTTCATAACTACATTCAGGCAGGATTCCTAAGTTCTGCTTGACATCCAGTTTTTGATTAGAATTGACACTTTTAGTTTAGGAGCACTACATGCAGTTTATAATTACAAATCACTTCGGTAGCACCTCAAAGCATATGCTCTTTTGTCCATGAATTCACTGAGTCGACTCTTTAGAATGTAAATGCACACCTTAGATCATAGGGCCTGATTGTTGAAACATGGAGACAGCTTTTGGAAAATGTAATGTTAGTTACTCCACAGATTGCATTTCATGCCTCGATGACTTAATGACAACGCCAGTGATAAAGAATGATAGAAATTGTGGGTTACTGTGAGAATCTGGCCTATCTAGATATGCATATTAGTCGAGAGAGGTAAATAGCTTTCATTGAGTTCAGCCTTGGATGACCTTTTGTGGCGCGGCCCTAATGACAAAGCATTCCTCCTAGAAAGGGCATGTTGGCAATGTCCTTAACAAATAAACCAATACAGCAAAACAGGAAGAAATAACAACTCTAATGTCCACAGTTAGATTAAGAACATATGAACAATGGAAATGAAGCAAAATGAGGACAATACAAAAACAATGAATGCGGGATCAGATGGCACGGGGTAGAAAATATCAACATAATAATCTATGGGGAGGAAGAAAAGCAACAAAAAGTAATGAAAATGGTACTCATTATTGTAAATCGTAAAATGTGTAGTCTGGAATATAAGGATAACATCAAAAATACTGTTTTCTCACCCAAAGCCTTTAGAATCTGTCTCCTTGTGTTTTGCAGTTGTGGAGAAAAGAATGCAAGAAAGAAAGAAGGAAAGAAAGAAAGAAAGAAAGAAAGAAAGAAAGAAAGAAAGAAAGAAAGAAAGAAAGAAAGAAAGAAAGAAAGAAAGGCATTCAGGGGGTTATTCCAACCCTGGCGGTCGGTGTTAAAGCGGCGGCCAACCCGCCAACAGGCAGGCGGTAAAAAAAATGGAATTCTGACCCTGGTGGGAACCGCCAACACAGGCCGCCACTTTAACACTCCGACCGCCACGGCGGGGCAAACAAACAGCGCGGCGGTCACCGCCAACAGACAGGCGGCAGACAATGTACCGCCCACCCTATCACGACCCACCAATCCGCCACCTTTTCCGGGGCGGGAGCCCCGCTGATAAAAAAACGGTGGAAACAGACCACGAACGGGAAAACGCTCACCTCTATACACTCCACAAGGAATCTGGACAGCAGGGAACCCGAATTAAACATCCTACCAGCGATTGTCTACCTGCTCCTCTACCGCAGGAGACAACGGTGAGTACTGCACCTACGACACAGGGGAGGGGGGAGGAGAAAAGATTACGGGCACACACATATGCGACACCCCCTCCCCCCAAATCCCCACACACCAATGCAGAGCAACAAGTCTGAGTTACACCTCCAAACCCCCGGAATAATTCTAAGACAAAATAAAATGATCATTAAAATAGAAGTATATTAAAGCATATTTGAACTTAAGTGAAATATGAAATTTATAAAATAAATAAATCACAACATGAACAATGTATACATAGTCCAAAAGTCCGGCACATATTGGCTACATGCCATTGTTCGTGGGCCAATGTGCATAAACACATGGGCAAAGCCCACACACGAGACCCGATTCCATTGGAGAGAACACTGCTGGGGCATCAGATAATAAAACCACAGGCACCTCAGGGGGAAGGGAAGGGGGGGCACCTCAGCCACATGAGTCCACGACGCCAGATCCACGAGGGGCCTCCATGCCCACTGTACCATCCTGGGGAGTGCAAAGCCACAGTCCATCAGGTGGATTACAGACTCCACTGATTATGGAGGAGGCATGGTGCCCAGAGTGCTTCGTGAAGCCCTGCCCGACACAGATCTGGCCCTGCCAATGGGCCAGCGGTGCTTGAGATGAAGGGCCCAGCGGAGCGGTGCTTGACAGGAGGGGCCCAGCGGAGCGGTGCAGAGACGGCGGGGCCCAGCGGAGCGGTGCTTGAGATGAAGGGCCCAGCGGAGCGGTGCTTGACAGGAAGGGCCCAGCGGAGCGGTGCTTGACAGGAAGGGCCCAGCGGAGCGGTGCAGATACGGGGGGCCCAGCGGAGCGGTGCTTGACAGGAAGGGCCCAGCGGAGCGGTGCAGAGACGGCGGGGCCCAGCGGAGCGGTGCTTGACAGGAAGGGCCCAGCGGAGCGGTGCTTGACAGGAAGGGCCCAGCGGAGCGGTGCTTGACAGGAAGGGCCCAGCGGAGCGGTGCAGAGACGGCGGGGCCCAGCGGAGCGGTGCTTGACAGGAAGGGCCCAGCGGAGCGGTGCTTGACAGGAGGGGCCCAGCGGAGCGGTGCTTGATAGGAAGGGCCCAGCGGAGCGGTGCTTGACAGGAAGGGCCCAGCGGAGTGGTGCAGAGACGGCGGGGCCCAGCGGAGCGGTGCTTGAGATGAAGGGCCCAGCGGAGCGGTGCCTGACAGGAGGGGCCCAGCGGAGCGGTGCAGAGACGGCGGGGCCCAGCGGAGCGGTGCTTGACAGGAAGGGCCCAGCGGAGCGGTGCTTGACAGGAGGGGCCCAGCGGAGCGGTGCAGAGACGGCGGGGCCCAGCGGAGCGGTGCTTGAGATGAAGGGCCCAGCGGAGCGGTGCTTGACAGGAAGGGCCCAGCGGAGCGGTGCTTGACAGGAAGGGCCCAGCAGAGCGGTGCAGAGACGGTGGGGCCCTGTTCAGCGGTGCTTCTCTTGGCGGGGCCCTGTTCAGCGCTACTTCTCACGGCGGGGCCCTGTTCAGCGGTGCTTCTCTTGGCGGGGCCCTGTTCAGCGGTGCTTCTCACGGCAGGACCCTGTTCAGCGGTGCTTCTCACGGCGGGGCCCTGTTCAGCGGTGCTTCTCACGGCAGGGCCCTGTTCAGCGGTGCTTCTCACAGCGGGGCCCTGTTCAGCGGTGCTTGTCTTGTGTTCCTAGGGAACCAGATCTGGGCAATTATTCCCGCTCAGTCGCCATCTGACCTATCGCTTGCGGGGCCCTCCTGTGCTGGACTCCTGGGCCCGTGGGTGTCCTCCGTCACACCCCAAATGGGGCTGGTGGGGCCCTCCTGGGCAGCTCGCCTGCTGCCGGACTTGTCCGCCCTGCTGCCCTTGCCCCCCTTGGCCGAATCTCTGGGGCCCTTGCCTCCCTTTGTGGATGGGCCAGGTGACGGTGCAAGGGTGGTGTCCTTGGGGGCAGCCTGTCGCGCCGGCCCTTCCCTTTTTTGGTTCTTTTCCCAGGGGGTGGGCTGGCTGTCCCCTTGCTGCTGGCCGATGTTCCTGCCCTAGGAGCTGGTGGACTCCAATAGCCCTGAACGATGGTCCTAGTAGGTGCAGGGCTTGTGGTGGCTGGGGTGCTGTTTGGACTCTTCGTAAAATGGAGGGGGTGGGTCAGGTGATGCAAAGAGGTTAATTTTGGAGAGGAACAACTTTTTAGGAGCAATGGGAAGGGTAGGTGCAGTGGGTATGGGAGTGGAGGAAGAGGATTTGGTTGTAGGAGAGTCAAGTGTGCTGTCTTTGGGTGCAGGTGATTGTTCTGGAGGCTGTGGTGAGGTGGATGGCTGTTGGGTGGGTGGCGGCCGGCGTTTGTGTGGCTTGGAAGAAGGAGTGACAGACACACTGGGAGAGGACACAGGGGACGTGTAAATGGCAGTGGGGGTGGTGACTGCACGTGTGCGGACTGTTCCGGTGGGTGTGGTGGTGATGGACGTAGTGGCTGATGGTGGTGTGCATGCAGGTGTGAGTGGAGACGTCACAGGGAGGGAGGAGGGAGACGAGGAGGAGGGGGACACAGAGGAGGCAGTGGCTGTTGGCATGTCTGCCTGTGGATGTTGCTTGGGTGAATGCTTGTGTGATCTTTGGTGCTTATGTCTGGATGAGCTGCCCTTGGGTGTTGAGGTGTGTGCAGGCTGGTCTGTAGGTGTGTCTGGGATAGGCAGAGGAACAGGGGAGTGGGACTGGGTTGAGGAAGTTGGAGGGGGGAGGCTAGAGACAGGGACAATTGCTGCCGTCAGTGCTCAGGCCAGAGCGTTGAACGATCGCTGATGGGCAGCCTGACCCGAATGAATGCCCTCCAGGTATGCATGGCTCCGATGCACCTCCCTTTCTACCCCCTGGATGGCATTCAAAAGGGGAGACTGCCCAACAATGAGCGTCTGGAGGAGGTCAATGATCTCCGCACTGAGGGCAGCAGGGGTAACTGGGGCAGGACCTGAGGTGCCAGGGGCGAAGGAGATGGCCGGCTTCCTGCCCGAGCGGGCACGGGGCGGAAGCTGAGGGGCTGCTGGGAGGGCGGAGCTGGTGCGCTGGGTGGCGGCTGTACCTGTTGTTGCGGTGGGCACAGATGTTGCCGCCACCACAAGGGAGCTCCCTTCCGAGGAAGTGTCGGTGTCGCTGACGTCTCCACGGGTTCCCGTTGAGGAGCCCCCCTCGCCCTCCGTCTCACTGGTTAACTCCGAGTCGGTTGCAGGGCCCTCCGGGGCCATGTGAGATGCAGCTCCCTCGTGCGCCAATGCCACTTCTCCTCCACCTGATGATGCTAATGCACAAGTGAACAGGAAAACCAAAAAAAAGGGGGGGGAGAAGAAAGAAAGACATGTTGAGTGCATGCATTGGCGGCACCGTTGGCGGAGAGGACAGACACAGAAGCCCCCTGCACTACGCCGCGCACTCGGGGTACACTACTCAATTATAGTGACTTGGCCTACAAGTCTATGGACGACAAATGCACACATAGGTGAGCCCGGGCCATGGATAGCTGTACTTAGCACCCTACAGAGGTGGGGGGCGGGGGCACAGGGCCATGTCTAACAGAGGGGCCTAGCCTACAGAAACCGCCCTGGCCTAGAGATAGCCACAGCCCTCCTCTCCCACCCAGACGCCTCCACTGTGCGCTAATATAGCGGAATGTGCTTATACTCACCCCCTTGTGTCTGCTGTGATGTCCTCACGCGCCCATCCAAATCGGGGTAGGCCACCGCCAGGATCCGGGACATCAGGGGGGTCAATTGACGACTGGCACCCCTCCTACGTTGGGAGGCCATCCCCAGCAGAACCTTGGCGGTCTTTCTGCTCCCGCGGTGGATTTCCTCCCACCTCTTGCGGCAGTGGGTGCCCCATCTGTTGTGGACCCCCAGGGCCCGGACGTCGTTGGCGATGGCACGCCAAATGTCGATCTTCTGATGGGCGCTGACCTATGTGACATGTACAGGGTGGAAAAAGAAATATCATCACTTTTCTGCATGGTCGATGTGCGCGGCCCCCACTCCCCAACCTTACCATGTGGCACATGCTCTCATCTGTCGTGCGTTGCACTCCTCATTCGCTCCCCTCCCCACCATCTTACATCCACCCCACTCAACACAGGCATAGCACATACTACGTGCTCCCAGTGTACTTACCTGTTGGTCTGGAGGACCGTAGAGTAGCGCATACTGGGGGAGGACCCCATCAACAAGTTTATCCAATTCCTCAGATGTGAAGGCAGGGGCCCTTTCCCCAGTCGCAGCAGCCATTGTCTCTTCCAGACCGAGTTCACAGCAGCACTTGCAGTATAGGTCCTCTCCTGTGGATGATCAGGTCTCGAGTGATTAAGCAAGTAGAAAATGGCGGTCACGCCCGCGGCGGTGCGTACCGCGGGGGTGCGTACCGCGGCGGTGCGTACCGCGACCGCCGGCGCACATCGTCATTGGCTCCTGAGACCCATAGGGTTCAATGTTAACCAATGCTGCTTTGCGCCGCGGTCTTCGACCGCCTACCGCCACGGTGTGCCACGCCAGCGCATTGACCTCACATCCCATTGTCACACTTCACAGGTCAGGCAGCCGCCATTTCAGGGCCCACATGGCTGAATTTCTACGGCGTCACACAGGCCTAGGCCTTGCATTGCAAGCGGTGCTAGACAGGAAGGGCCCAGCGGAGCGGTGCTTGACAGGAAGGGCCCAGCAGAGCGGTGCAGAGACGGCGGGGCCCAGCAGAGCGGTGCTTGACAGGAAGGGCCCAGCGGAGCGGTGCTTGACAGGAAGGGCCCAGGGGAGCGGTGCTTGAGATGAAGGGCCCAGCGGAGCGGTGCCTGACAGGAGGGGCCCAGCGGAGCGGTGCAGAGACGGCGGGGCCCAGCGGAGCGGTGCTTGACAGGAAGGGCCCAGCGGAGCAGTGCCTGAAAGGAGGGGCCCAGGGGAGCGGTGCAGAGACGGCGGGGCCCAGCGGAGCGGTGCTTGACAGGAAGGGCCCAGCGGAGCGGTGCTTGACAGGAAGGGCCCAGCGGAGCGGTGCAGAGATGGCGGGGCCCTGTTCAGCAGTGCTTCTCTTGGCGGGGCCCTGTTCAGCGGTGCTTCTCACGGCGGGGCCCTGTTCAGCGGTGCTTCTCTTGGCGGGGCCCTGTTCAGCGGTGCTTCTCACAAATCGGGGTAGGCCACCGCCAGGATCCGGGACATCAGGGGGGTCAATTGACAACTGCACCCCTCCTACGTTGGGAGGCCATCCCCAGCAGAGCCTCAGCGGTCTTTCTGCTCCCGCGGCGGATGTCCTCCCACCTCTTGCGGCAGTGGGTGCCCCGGCTGTTGTGGACCCCCAGGGCCCGGACGTCGTTGGCGATGGCACGCCAAATGTCGATCTTCTGATGGGCGCTGACCTATGTGACATGTACAGGGTGGAAAAAGAAATATCATCACTTTTCTGCATGGTCGATGTGCGCGGCCCCCCCTCCCCAACCTTGCCATGTGGCACATGCTCTCATCTGTCGTGCGTTGCACTCCTCATTCGCTCCCCTCCCCACCATCTTACATCCACCCCACTCAACACAGGCATAGCACATACTACGTGCTCCCAGTGTACTTACCTGTTGGAGGACCGTAGAGTAGCGCATACTGGGGGAGGACCCCATCAACAAGTTTATCCAATTCCTCAGATGTGAAGGCAGGGGCCCTTTCCCCAGTCGCAGCAGCCATTGTCTCTTCCAGACCGAGTTCACAGCAGCACTTGCAGTATAGGTCCTCTCCTGTGGATGATCAGGTCTCGAGTGATTAAGCAAGTAGAAAATGGCGGTCACGCCCGCGGCGGTGCGTACCGCGGGGGTGCGTACCGCGGCGGTGCGTAACGCGACCGCCGGCGCACATCGTCATTGGCTCCTGAGACCCATAGGGTTCAATGTTAACCAATGCTGCTTTGCGCCGCGGTCTTCGACCGCCTACCGCCACGGTGTGCCACGCCAGCGCATTGACCTCACATCCCATTGTCACACTTCACAGGTCAGGCAGCCGCCATTTCAGGGCCCACATGGCTGAATTTCTACGGCGTCACACAGGCCTAGGCCTTGCATTGCAAGCGGTGCTAGACAGGAAGGGCCCAGCGGAGCGGTGCTTGACAGGAAGGGCCCAGCAGAGCGGTGCAGAGACGGCGGGGCCCAGCAGAGCGGTGCTTGACAGGAAGGGCCCAGCGGAGCGGTGCTTGACAGGAAGGGCCCAGGGGAGCGGTGCTTGAGATGAAGGGCCCAGCGGAGCGGTGCCTGACAGGAGGGGCCCAGCGGAGCGGTGCAGAGACGGCGGGGCCCAGCGGAGTGGTGCTTGACAGGAAGGGCCCAGCGGAGCAGTGCCTGAAAGGAGGGGCCCAGGGGAGCGGTGCAGAGACGGCGGGGCCCAGCAGAGCGGTGCTTGACAGGAAGGGCCCAGCGGAGCGGTGCTTGACAGGAAGGGCCCAGCGGAGCGGTGCAGAGATGGCGGGCCCTGTTCAGCAGTGCTTCTCTTGGCGGGGCCCTGTTCAGCGGTGCTTCTCACGGCGGGGCCCTGTTCAGCGGTGCTTCTCTTGGCGGGGCCCTGTTCAGCGGTGCTTCTCACGGCGGGGCCCTGTTCAGCGGTGTTTCTCACGGCGGGCCCTGTTCAGCGGTGCTTCTCACGGCGGGGCCCTGTTCAGCGGTGCTTGTCTTGTGTTCCTAGGGAACCAGATCTGGGCAATTATTCCCGCTCAGTCGCCATCTGACCTATCGCTTGCGGGGCCCTCCTGTGCTGGACTCCTGGGCCCGTGGGTGTCCTCCGTCACACCCCAAATGGGGCTGGTGGGGCCCTCCTGGGCAGCTCGCCTGCTGCCGGACTTGTCCGCCCTGCTGCCCTTGCCCCCCTTGGCCGAATCTCTGGGGCCCTTGCCTCCCTTTGTGGATGGGCCAGGTGACGGTGCAAGGGTGGTGTCCTTGGGGCAGCCGTCTCAGGCCTGTCGCGCCGGCCCTTCCCTTTTTTGGTTCTTTTCCCAGGGGGTGGGCTGGCTGTCCCCTTGCTGCTGGCCGATGTTCCTGCCCTAGGAGCTGGTGGACTCCAATAGCCCTGAACGATGGTCCTAGTAGGTGCAGGGCTTGTGGTGGCTGAAGTCCTGTTTGGACTCTTACGAGATGGAGGGGGTGGGTCAGGTGATGCAAAGAGGTTAATTTTGGAGAGGAACAACTTTTTAGGAGCAATGGGAAGGGTAGGTGCAGTGGGTATGGGAGTGGAGGAAGAGGATGTGGTTGTAGGAGAGTCAAGTGTGCTGTCTTTGGGTGCAGGTGCTTGTGCTGGAGGCTGTGGTGAGGTGGATGGCTGTTGGGTGGGTGGCTGCCGGCGTTTGTGTGGCTTGGAAGAGGGAGTGACAGACACACTGGGAGAGGACACAGTGGACATGTAAATGGCAGTGGGGGTGGTGACTGCACGTGTGCGGACTGTTCCGGTGGGTGTGGTGGTGATGGACGTAGTGGCTGATGGTGGTGTGCATGCAGGTGTGAGTGGAGACGTCACAGGGAGGGAGGAGGGAGACGAGGAGGAGGGGGACACAGAGGAGGCAGTGGCTGTTGGCATGTCTGCATGTGGATGTTGCTTGGGTGAATGCTTGTGTGATCTGTGGTGCTTATGTCTGGATGAGCTGCTCTTGGGTGTTGAGGTGTGTGCAGGCTGGTCTGTAGGTGTGTCTGGGATAGGCAGAGGAACAGGGGAGTGGGACTGGGTTGAGGAAGTTGGAGGGGGGAGGCTAGAGACAGGGACAATTGCTGCCGTCAGTGCTGAGGTCAGAGCATTGAACGATCGCTGATGGGCAGCCTGACCCGAATGAATGCCCTCCAGGTATGCATTGCTCCGATGCACCTCCCTTTCTACCCCCTGGATGGCATTCAAAAGGGTAGACTGCCCAACAATGAGCGTCTGGAGGAGGTCAATTATCTCCGCACTGAGGGCAGCAGGGGTAACTGGGGCAGGACCTGAGGTGCCAGGGGCGAAGGAGATGGCCGGCTTCCTGCCCGAGCGGGCACGGGGCGGAAGCTGAGGGGCTGCTGGGAGGGCGGAGCTGGTGCGCTGGGTGGCGGCTGTACTTGTTGTTGAGGTGGGCATGGATGTTGCCGCCACCACAAGGGAGCTCCCTTCCGAGGACGTGTCGGTGTCGCTGACGTCTCCACGGGTCCCCGTTGTGGAGCCCCCCTCGCCCTCCGTCTCACTGGTTAACTCCGAGTCGGTTGCAGGGCCCTCCGGGGCCATGTGAGATGCAGCTCCCTCGTGCGCCGATGCCACTTCTCCTCCACCTGATGATGCTAATGCACACATGAATAGGAAAACCAAAAAAAGGGGGGGGGAGAAGAAAGAAAGACATGTTGAGTGCATGCATTGGCGGCACCGTTGGCGGAGAGGACAGACACAGAAGCCCCCTGCACTACGCCGCGCACTCGGGGTACACTACTCAATTATAGTGACTTGGCCTACAAGTCTATGGACGACAAATGCACACATAGGTGAGCCCGGGCCATGGATAGCTGTACTTAGCACCCTACAGAGGTGGGGGGCGGGGGCACAGGGCCATGTCTAACGGAGGGGCCTAGCGTACAGAAACCGCCCTGGCCTAGAGATAGCCACAGCCCTCCTCCCCCACCCAGATGCCTCCACTGTGCGCTAATATAGCGGAATGTGCTGATACTCACCCCCTTGTGTCTGCTGTGATGTCCTCACGCGCCCATCCAAATCGGGGTAGGCCACCGCCAGGATCCGGGACATCAGGGGGGTCAATTGACAACTGCACCCCTCCTACGTTGGGAGGCCATCCCCAGCAGAGCCTCAGCGGTCTTTCTGCTCCCGCGGCGGATGTCCTCCCACCTCTTGCGGCAGTGGGTGCCCCGGCTGTTGTGGACCCCCAGGGCCCGGACGTCGTTGGCGATGGCACGCCAAATGTCGATCTTCTGATGGGCGCTGACCTATGTGACATGTACAGGGTGGAAAAAGAAATATCATCACTTTTCTGCATGGTCGATGTGCGCGGCCCCCCCTCCCCAACCTTGCCATGTGGCACATGCTCTCATCTGTCGTGCGTTGCACTCCTCATTCGCTCCCCTCCCCACCATCTTACATCCACCCCACTCAACACAGGGATAGCCCATACTACGTGCTCCCAGTGTACTTACCTGTTGGTCTGGAGGACCATAGAGTAGTGCATACTGGGGGAGGAACCCATCAACAAGTTTATCCAATTCCTCAGATGTGAAGGCAGGGGCCCTTTCCCCAGTCGCAGCAGCCATTGTCTCTTCCAGACCGAGTTCACAGCAGCACTTGCAGTATAGGTCCTCTCCTGTGGATGATCAGGTCTCGAGTGATTAAGGAAGTAGAAAATGGCGGTCACGCCCGCGGCGGTGCGTACCGCGGCGGTGCGTACCGCGACCACCGGCGCACATCGTCATTGGCTCCTGACACCCATAGGGTTCAATGTTAACCAATGCTGCTTTGCGCCGCGGTCTTCGACCGCCTACCGCCACGGTGTGCCACGCCAGCGCATTGACCTCACATCCCATTGTCACACTTCACAGGTCAGGCAGCCGCCATTTCAAGGGCCCACATGGCTGAATTTCTACGGCGTCACACAGGCCTAGGCCTTGCATTGCCACTCATACAAGCCATTCAATGCATAGCGAATCGTGTACTGTGCAAGCTGTGGTTACGTACCTGTGGGTTGCTTGACTCTGTGCTCCATGTTGTCCTTCCTAGGCACCGTCCGCTGGGACTTGCGAGGAGATGGAGGAATCCTCCCGTGTACAAACCGCTGGAGGACCTGTCGACAATGGAAGAAAGACATGTCATACTTACATACAGACTTGACCGAGCCACTATACAGGAACTGTGTGCCCAGCTGGAGCCAGACCTGATATCCCCCATTCGCCAACCCACAGGGATTCCCCCTCTGGTGCAGGTTCTGTCAGTACTCCATTTTGTGGCAAGTGGATCCTTCCAAACAACAGTGGCCATATCATCAGGGATGTCTCAGCCTATGTTTTCTAAGGTTTTGTCCAGAGTGTTGTCTGCCCTGATGAAATACATGCGGAGCTACATTGTTTTCCCTGAGGTGGCCGATTTGGCTACAGTGAAGGGTGATTTCTATGCCCTTGGACATATCCCCAACATCATTGGTGCCATTGATGGGACCCATGTGGCCTTGGTTCCCCCAAGTGGAAGTGAGTAGGTGTACAGGAACAGAAAAAGTTATCATTCTATGAATGTCCAGGTGGTCTGTTTGGCTGACCAGTACATCTCCCATGTAAATGCCAAGTTCCCTGGGTCAGTGCATGACGCGTACATCATGCAAAATAGCAGCATCCCTTATGTGATGGAACAGCTACAGAGACACCGTGTGTGGCTAATAGGTGACTCTGGTTACCCCAACCTGTCGTGGCTACTTACCCCAGTGAGGAATCCCAGGACAAGGGCAGAGGAACGCTACAATGAGGCCCATGGGCGAACTAGGAGGATTATAGAAAGAACCTTCGGCCTCTTGAAGGCCAGGTTTAGGTGCCTGCATATGACAGGGGGATCCCTAATGTACTCACCAAAGAAGGTGTGCCATATCATCGTGGCCTGCTGTATGCTTCACAACCTGGCTTTGCGACGCCAGGTGCCTTTCCAGCAGGAGGATGGTCCAGATGGTGGTGTTGTAGCAGCTGTGGAGCCTGTGGAGAGTGAAGAGGAGGAGGACGACGGGGACGACACAGACAACAGGGACACAGTGATACAACAGTATTTTCAGTAGCACACAGGTACGAATCAACCACGCCATTTTACATTTACTTAAAGTCTCCTGCCTCTCTACTGTCTGAGTTCCCCCCCAGTTCCTGTTAACTGAGTTGTGACTTTCCCTTCCGTTTTCAGAGCTGTGGGCCCCACTGCGTGACCTCTGCTTTGTTTGCCCATGGACTACAGCTGTGTGACAGTGGTATGTTGTCATCACAATGTAACTGAACATTTTGGCACCGTTATGTCTAATACATTTGTTCAAAATACAAGCAGACTCCAGATTTTTTTAGTGCAAGAAGGGATTTAATTAAAGTGCTAAATTTAAGGAACATGATTGTAAAACGGGGATGGGTGATGGTGGAGTAATGTCCATGGCAGAGTCCAGTTCTCAGTCGCACAGGTGCATTGTCCATATGCCTGTGGAAGGATGGAGCAGGGGCAGTTCAAGGTTGGACAGGGTGACAATGTGGGACAGTGGGATGACATCAGGGGGTATCGTTTGCTGGCGGGGGTCTTGGCATCCTACTCTGTCTTCTTGTGAGATCTCAGGTTCCGCTTGCGGGGTGGTTCTTCTTCTGCAGGAGGTGGGGTTCTGGTGGCCTGTCGTTGTGTGGGGGCCTCCTGTCCACTAGCGCCGGCGGAGGTGGTAGGCTGTTCCTGGTCCAGGCTAGTGACAGGGGCCCTTTGTGGTGCCACATGGTCCCGCAATGTGGTGACTATCTGGTTTAGGGCCACGACGATGGTCCCCATTGCGGAACTAATGTTCCTCAGTTCCTCTCTGAACCCCATGTACTGTTGCTCCTGCATGACCTGGATATCCTGGAACCTGGCCAGTACCGTAGCCATCGTCTCCTGGGAGTGGTGGTATGCTCCCATGATGGAGGAGAGGGCCTCTTGGAGAGTCGGTTCCCTGGGCCTGTCGCACAGCAGCCCTCCCAGTTCCCCTGTTTCCCTGGGCCTCTGTCCCCTGGACGGTGTGCCCACTACCACTGCCCCCAGGTCCCTGTTGTTGTTGGGGTGGTGGGTCAACCTGGGTGCCCTGTAGTGGTGGACACACCGCTGATTGACGTGTCCTGGGGACAGAGGCATGGGCCCGCTGGGTGGGAGCTGTGCTGGTGTTCCCAGAGGGGGTTAGGTCTGTTGTAGCCTGTGGCTGTCTGTGGGGAACCGACTGTCCCGAGGTCCCCGATGGGCCGGGCTGGTCATCAGGGTCCAGGGAGACAGAGCTGCTGTCATCACTGGGGGCCTCTTCTGGGGGTGGGATGGACATCTCTGGACCCTCCGTGGCGGTGTGGTGGCGTTCGGGTCCTGCAGGGGTATAAGAGTATGGTTATTGCTTCTGTGTGTGGCATTTCGTGTAATGGGTGGGTGGACGTGTCCCCCAGTGCTGGCATTCCCTTGTGGGGGCTTTTGTGACGGTAGCTTGTGGGGGTGATGGGTGTGTGCAGTGGGCATGCTTTGGGGATGGGTGTCCATGCTTTGGGGACGCACGCAGGGCTAGGATTTGGGATGGGTGGGATGTGATGGTGAGCCATTTTCAAGGAGTTGGTTTGATGGGGGTGGGGGTATGATTTGGCATGCAGGTGGGGTGGGGGGAATGGAGTAGTGAAGATTTGACTTACCAGAGTCCATTCCTCCGCCTACTCCTGCGAGGCCCTCAGGATGCAGGATGTGCAAGACTTCCTCCTCCCATGCTGTGAATTCTGGGGGAGTAGGTGGGGGTCCGCCGCCAGTCTTCTGCACCGCAATGTTGTGCCTTGATACCATGGAACGCACCTTCCCCCGTAGGTCGTTCCACCGCTTCCTGATGTCGTCCCGATTGCGTGGATGCTGTCCCACAGCGTTGACCCTGTCCACTATTCTTTGCCATAGCTCCATCTTCCTGGCTATGGTGGTGTGCTGCACCTGTGCCCCGAAGAGCTGGGGCTCTACACAAACTATTTCCTCCACCATGACCCTGAGTTCTGCGTCAGAGAACCTGGGGTGTCTTTGGGGTGCCTTGGGGTAGTGTGGATGAGGTGAGGGGTGGTGTATGTGTTGAAGAGTGTGGTGAGTGTGGTGGTGTATGGTGTTTTGTGCGTGGAAATTGTGTGGGTGATGTTGTGATTTGCCTCTGTGTGATGGTGTACTCTATGCTGTGCTCTCTCTCTCTGTCCTTCACTCGCAATTGTGGTCGTAAGGGTTTGTGGGTGATGTGGGTGTGTGTTTTATATTTAATTGGGTGTGTGGGAGTGGTGTGTGTATGTGTCTCAGGTGTGTGTATTTTGAATTATCCAATGTGGTTGTGTTTTGTAAAGGTGTGTGTATTTTGACCGCGGCGGTGTGTACCGCCAATGGAATACCGCGGTTGAAAGACCGCTGCAGGAATTTGTGTGTCGGAATGGTATGGGCGTATTTCTGTTGGCGTGACGGTGGAGGTTTGGTCATCGCCAGTTTCCCACTGACCTTTGGTGTGGCGGACTTTTGTGGATGTCGGGTTTTTGGCGGTTTTCCAGTTTCGGGTCAGAATGACCGTGGCGGTTTACCGCGGCAGCAGCGGTGTTATGGCGGCCTTCTGGCCGGCGGTAAGCGACTTTTACCGCCGAGGTCAGAATGACCCCCTCAGTCTTCTACAGTGAAACTCAGAAGTTAGTAAAGCGCATTTCGACCAGAGGTATCAAAGCGCTATAAGGGGAAATGAGACCATAATACTACGATCGCTCTAAGTTAGGCCCGGAATAACCATGTTTTCAGTTGTTTACGAAATAGCTGAAGAGAAGGGATATCCTAATTTTCAAAGGGAGAGCGTTCCATAATTTAACTGCAGCTGTATAAGAAGCATAGTCCCCCCATTTCACTTTCTTGGTCCTAGAGACGTAAGCTAACTTCAAATCAGCTGAGCGGAGAGTCCGCCCAGGTATACCACTTGATAAATGGAAGAGGCGAAAGAGGACCCTGTAAGTAAAGAGACTTATGAACCAAGCATAATGCTTTTAAAATGGTCCATCTCCTTATTGGTAACCAATGGAGGTTGTGCAGGCTGTCTTTGGCCGATGCAAACTTGTCTAGACCTAGAACCAGACGTGCACTATGATTCTGAATCAATTGTATCTTATTTAACAAGGCTTGATTAATGTTCAAATAAAGAGCATTACAGTAGTCCAGTCTTGATCGAATCAAGGCTAGCACTACTATTACTCTCATGTCCTGAGGTATAAAAGGGAGGATTTTCTTAAGCATCTTAATGATCCAGATGCAGGAATTGGTGACTTTAATAGCCTGGATGTCAAAAGTTAAGGCAGAGTCGCAAAGGACTCCAAGATTTTTCACTGTGGCTGACAAAGCTCTGGCCTCCAATTAGAGTCCCAAACAGATGACCTGGCCCCAAAGATAATGACCTCAGTCTTGTCTCCATTCATCTTGAGCCGATTCCTACCCATCCAGTTCTTTACCTGAAGCATGCAGGCCTGAAATTGTTTAGCAGTATCCTGCATCTTGTTTCCAAAGGAAACAATGATTTGTGTATCATCGGCATAGGAAGACACCTGAAACCCAAAGGAACGCACTAGTTCTGCCAAAGGTGCAACATACAAATTAAACAAGGTTGGACTAAGGGAGGGTCCCTGAAGAACTCCACAAGGGAGCTGAAAAGGGTCCGAAATATAGTCACCACATTTAACTGCAAGTGATCTATTCTGAAAAAAAGATGTAAGCAAGTTTAAGGCTGGTCCTCTTACTCCAACCTCATAAAGACGGTCAGTTAATCTAAGTGGCAAGATGGCGTCAATAGCTGCCGATAAATCCAATAAAATCAAGATTGCACCCCCTCCTGTTTTCTGATTGCCTCAGTGGTTGCCAACAGGGCAGTTTCCGTACTATGATGTTTCCGGAACCCATGTTGGGAGCCATCTAGACAACCATAGGTAGTCAGGCAAGAAGTAAGCTCTTGATTTAAATGTTTCTCCAAGATTTTAACTAGAGTAGGTAAGAGGGCGATAGGGCGCACATTCTTAAGATCTTCTGGGTCACCGTCAGGTTTTTTCTTTAAGGGGACAATAATTGTTTCTTTCCATTCTGGAGGATAGGTGCTCCGTTCTAACACTCCAGCATACAACCTTTTCAGGGGCCCTAACACTGAGTCGCAAATCCGCTGTAACACCCTAGGAGGACAGGAGTCAGCTGGAGATCCTGAATGAGTCTTGGATAAAAGGACCCTAATTTGGTCTGAAGAAAGAGAAGCAAAGTTTTCTAGGATGGGGCGCTCAAGCTGCTCTGGATAGAGATCTAGATCCCGGTTTCTCATCAGAAGTAGGGGGACCTGGAATCCGGTAAGGATTTGAATAATTTTATCCTTAAAGAATCTAGCTACCCTATCGCGAAGTGATTGTGAGTTGTATAGTCCTTGAGGCGTAAAAGGAGTAGAAAGGGACTTAACCATTTTAAACAATTCCTGGGGGGAATTTGAGGCCTTTGGAATTCTCTGAGAGAAATAAGCAGTTCTCCGCCTGTCTGATGGCCGTTTTGTATTGATTTCTAATATCTCTTAATTTGATGCTTTCTAATAGGGTACCACATGTTCTGTAGGACATCTGGCAGAAAAAGCACTAGGAAGTGCAAGGTACCTTTAGTGACTGCAGTTCGAAGATTGAATTATTTACCATCTCTTCCCTAAACTACCTGGACTGGTTAAAATGACCCAATCCACTTGGGACAAATGTTGCTCACACTGTCCTTCTCATGATCCACATTGGTTAAATATTGAATTTTGTGAATTTTATTGTATTTAAATACATCAGTTAAAAACGATAAAGTGAAAAACAATGTTCTCGAAAAAGGCTGACATAAATCATTGTGTACTATGTAATGCCACACAGGCCCAGTAGACTCCACACAATAGATTCTAATGCACAGAGTTTCCTGAAAGTCCTAGGGCAGTAGGTCCCTCTGAAATCACCCTCTCTAAGTCGCAGCTTCCAGGACCAAGAGTCAACTACAGGCAAGAGACTGTCCTCACCAAAAAGAGCCCTCACTGTCTCCGGAAACGCACACCACCACACCAACACTGTTGACAACCCCAGAGGAACTACTTACTACTGGTGTAATCCACGTGGAAGGTGGTAGAGCTCTGGGTGTACTTCCAACAGGGTTGCAACACGAATTATGAGTTGAACAAATTTTAAATGTGATTGTACAGGACTATTTAAGGACAGTAATATCCATCCTATTAGTGGAAATATCCCTAGCCAATCCAAAAATATTTTCTACGTAATACACACCCACTTTTAAGAGCAACTAGTGGCGTAAATAAACTGGAGGGCCCCTCTTCAAAGAATAAGAAGGGGGCCCTGTCCGGACTCACTCAGGCCAGGTCCTGTGCTGAGGGGTCCCCCTGCACCGCGAGTGCCTTTGATACGCCACTGAGAAGAACATTGCATAATGCACCTTTTGATATTTGGTTTCAGTTTTTTCAAAACTCACACACGACTTGTGTGTAAGACAAAAACGATGACATGCTTCCTATTAGCGACAGACCACTACTAAAAGTAAATTTATTAATTTTAGAGCGCCATCTGTTCCCACCAAAAAATCAAAAACGTTCTTCCTGTACTAGCAATCTGATGTCATGAAAGTCTCCAGTGTATGGCTGCAAGTTTATTACATCTCCCAGATGAATTGTGGTTAAAATAAAAGTGATGAAAGGCAGAGCACTCCGCAAAGTAAAAACAACAATTTTCAGATTACCAGCTACCTGCCCAAAAAAAAGTCAAAGACAGTCCTCATCAGTCGGTGAGGATCTAGAAATTTCTACTCCAAATTCCTGTAGCCCGAGAGTCTGAACGGGTCCCAGAGTGTATAGGAGCCGAATGGCACGATTCAAAAGGAAAATACAATAAAATATTATTTGCACATATGGAAACAAATTCTCAAAGTGCAAACAAATTACTCTTTCGGTATATAATGGCAGAAAGAGAAAAGAAAAGAGTAACACCAGAGCCATGTATATATGCAAAGCATTACGGGGCATATTTATACTCCGTTTGCGCCGAATTTGCGTCGTTTTTTTTCGACGCAAATTCGACGCAAAACTAACTCCATATTTATACTTTGGCGTTAGACGCGTCTAGCGCCAAAGTTCATGGAGTTAGCGTCATTTTTTTGCGTGAACACCTTCCTTGCGTTAATGATATGCAAGGTAGGCGTTCTCGTCTTAAAAAATGACTGCGATGCATATGCGTCGTATTTATACTCCCGGGCAAAAATGACGCCCGGGAGTGGGCGGGACTAAAAAACCCGCATTTGCGCCAGATTTTAGCGCCTGGGTCAGGGCAGGCATTAAGGGACCTGTGGGCTCAGAATGAGCCCAGAGGTGCCCTCCCAAGCCCCCAGGGACACCCCCTGCCACCCTTGCCCACCCCAGGAGGACACCCAAGGATGGAGGGACCCACCCCAGGGAAGAAAAGGTAAGTTGTGGTAAGTATATATATATTTTTTTTTTGTGGCATAGGGGGGCCTGGTTTGTGCCCCCCTACATGCCACTATGCCCAATGACCATGCCCAGGGGACAGAAGCCCCCTGGGCATGGCCATTGGGCAAGGGGGCATGACTCCTGTCTTTGCTAAGACAGGAGTCATGTTAATGGGGGTTGGGCGCCAAAAAATGGCGCAAATCGGGTTAAGACGTTTTTTTTGCCTCAGCCTGACTTGCCCCATTTTAGGACGCCCAAACGCCATTTTTCCCTACGCCGGCGCTGCCTGGTGTACGTGGTTTTTTTTCACGCAAACCAGGCAGCGCCGGTCGGCTAACGCCGGCTAACGCCATTCAATAAATACGGCACCCGCATGGCGCTTCAGAATGGCGTTAGCCGGCGCTAATTTTTTTGGCGCAAAACTGCGTTAGTGCAGTTTTGCGTCAAAAAGTATAAATATGGCCCTACATGTATTGATATTCCGTACTATTGGTGACAAGAGCTGGGTATTTACAAATAGAACAATTAATTACAGGCCGCAGTGCGCTCAGGCAACTGCATAACAGCCTGTCTGTATTAATAATGAATCACCTATTCAAAGACCATCAAGTAGAGGATTAGCTCTTCATTTCACCTTTTAGTTCTTCACATTAGCTGCAGGATGAGGTCAAATTAGTATGGCATTCTTACGCATAAGTTGCATTTCAATTATGTGTTACATATTCATTTTTTGTGAAGATTCATCCTGATGTAATATTTCCATTGAGGTTGACGTATGCATGTTTTTTTTTCACTGCAAATTGGGAATGTAGTAGAAATAATGGTGGTGTTTTTGACCATAATGTATATTTTTAGTTCCTGTATGAATTAGCACTATTTTCATGTTCTTGATTCACAATGTTGATTTAAGGTACATATGTGCGGTTGATTGAGGTGTTTTCAATTTACCGACTCGGCATCTCCTTTTAAATCTTACACTTCAGGCAGTGTGGTTTAATGTGCTTCCTTGCACCTAGAACACCTACCGGATGTTCCTCCTTTTTGATAGTAGTCCTCCATTTTGGTAGTAATCTTTGCATGCACCACGCTACAACGTCTATTTCAATTTCTGCTTTTTGAGCCCGCTCTATGTTTACGTGGCGAAGACTCTGCATTGGATAAATAGTATCTGCGGAGGTGAACTTTGCATGTTGCCGCTTCAGGCGTTCTCTCAAAATTATCACGCATTCTCATGTCCTCTTACACTTGCATCACATTTTACACTCATTGCGAAGGGCTCATTGATCTTGAAAAATGTGCTGACCTAGTGACAGGCAATGTTGAGTACCCTGTTGCCGGTAGATTTGCCCTCCCATCAGGCTCGGTTCTAGTTGGTGGGCCAGGTGAGCCAGGCCCACCCATACATGACCTTTGGCCCTCCCAGTAACAGCAAAAGAGGCCAAAGGAAAAGCACCTGTTAAGTGCTTCCTCCATGTTAGCAAATGTGATTTTTTTCACTTTTGTTTACTTTAATTATGTCAGGGGTCCACGAGAAATCCTAGAATACATTTTATAGTGCATTGTTTTAATAATAGCTGTTTTACTTGTGTACTGATAGGGAGAAAATTACCACCTTTATATGATTTTACCTATTTTTCTATTGTCTGAGACAAAACCCTGGGCATGCCCATGAAAAGAAAACCTGTGGCAGCCCGGTGGCAGCCTTAGCTCATGTCTGAGGCAAGCTATAGTGGGGAGGTGTTTTTTGGGGAAGAGGAGACAGGGGTTTACCTGCCAAATATGCAGCAGGTGCAGTGGCACCAGAGCCCAGGTTGTAGGCTACCTCCAGAATTGTTGAAAATTGGGCACACATTGGCCCACTCAAACGCACCCTTGGCCCATCCAGATTTAAGTTCCTGGAACCGGGCCTGCCTCCCATGGATACAAATCTGAAACACTGATCTCTCATATATTGTTTTTTTTTTTTGTGTCTACAGCCCTATCCACATTCATGGGGAAGAGTATTTACCTTTGACGCGCTGCACCTCGGATATTTTGAGACGTTCTGGGTGAGTGCCTTTTATAATATTACTACTTTTTGAGGCATTACAGGGACGAATATGTGATTTGACTAGTGGCTTTTCCATATTAGAGATTATTGGGGACGCCTTTTCCCTAGATGAGAAGCCATGCACTTTTGTCTTCTACATACTTGATTGTCCAACTCTGGGATTACTTTTCTTGCTACCTTAGGTGATTTTGAGTCGATTTAGGAGAGTATTGAGCGTTAACTCAATATATCAGATACATTTTTAATAGCTACTATATTTTTATATAGGTTGCCCCCACTGTTGTTTTGCCTGATGAAGACCCACATTTAAGGTGCTGAATTTAGATGATCTTTTTGGCGTTGAAATGTGAACAAATTCATAACCAATGCCTGGACTGAGTTATCCACCAGGAGGGAAATAATGGTTTAAAAACGAATCTTCTACTTGGTGGATTTTGAATAGGGGATTATTTATTAATATGGACAGGTGTATGGAGTTGCTTTGTGCACTGCGACCTGTATTTTATTGTCTTATTTGTAAAAATTTATATTTTGTTACCTTGCACGAGCACTTTTTTGAACACTATTTCACATCATGGAGCAACCATTGGGTTTTGAAATTTGTGTATATAGCACGGAAGAGCAATACATGTAATGTTTTAGATATATACACGGCTCTGGTGCTCTTTTCTTTTCTCTTTCTGCCTTTATATAAGTTATGAGTAATTTTTTTCTCGTTAAGAATTTGGTCCCATTTGTGAAAATAATACATTTGTATTTTCCATGTGGACCACTTTGTTGTCTGTACTAGAGTGTACAGAGGTCATGCGGTTCACTGGGTTACCTCATTATGTTGTAATGGCACAGTTCATTCACACTTTCCAGAAAGAGGGATGTTAATACATAAAAATGCCACCCTTCATGCTGAAATGTATCTATACAAGCCTTGCAGCTGCGAGCTGTTGGCAGTTTTTAAGACTCATTAGAATTAGTTAGTTAGATTTTTCATTAGTCCAGAAATTCAGCTAGTACTGAACAATGTACGACATGTTTACACATTTGTAAGTAAAAAAAACAGATATTTGAAATACCATAGCAAACTTAGCTAGTGAAATTCGAATTACCCACTTCCATTGTCAAATTCTAATAACTATTGGGTCTGAAGTACAGAAGCACGCTGCTTCAAGTTGCCACCTTGTATTGTGAACCTCAAGATCACAGACATATTGCTATAAATATTGAAGTTATAAGTCAGCAAAGCCCCTATGTCCCTATATGTGATTCTATGAGTAGCACATGCCATCACATATACTTTTTTTGTAAGTCTGGCTTGTTGATATTTGCTCATATATGTACTTTATACTACTCAATACCAGTGGAAATGTGTCCTGACAAACTATTCAAACTGTTCAATTCAGAAGTAGAATAACTTGATGAAAGTGTCCTAGTTGAACAATAACTCATGGTTCTTAACAGTAATCAAGGATAAACCTGCCTACTGCAGTTGGATATGGAAAAGAGGTTTTTAGTTCCTAACAGTCCTCCAGCAGGAAAACTAACTGGTTAATGTTTATAGTTTCTAATTTGATTATGAAAAAATAGGGGACACTTACACATTATTTGGGGTGCAATAGAATGATGTCCAGGTCTGTATGATGTGATTGGATTTAATATGTGGAAACAATTAAACTGGTGAATGAATCTTATGTTCTTAGATACAATTAATTAATATGGTCAGAGATTATATCTTTGAAAGGGATGATTATTTTGTAATATCACTTCGCGGGTAGTTGGTATGGATCTGCAGTAGCAAGGGCTGCATGAGAAGTGAAGGGCATGTCATTTTATGCCTGGTATTCACTGACAAAAACTGAGTGTGTCTCAAGGCACAGCAGGAGTTGCAATCAACTTGCGATTTATAGCAAGATAGATTGGTTTCAATACATTTACCTACAAGCTTACTGCTGGAGACCAAGTAACATAGCAATTGGAGTGTGGTGTGCCTGACATTCACATGAAAGTTTGTAAGTGTGGCTGGGGCATGGGATCAGAGGCTCTCATGCAAGACCAAACCCTTTTGTGATGCCAAAGACACACCTAATTTAAAAATACTACATACTGCAAAGTAGTAGTCCAGCTCCTGTATCTCAACCTAGATACCCCTCCAATTAGTCATTGCCAGCACCTTTACCTTTGATCTTGTATAGCGCTTCGCTCGAGTTTGACTAGGTTCAATCTTTATCAGGCAGATTTTATTGAGATGCCAACTTTCAATGAATTGAAGTACATCTTAGCCATTATCTGTCTGTTATCTAAATGGGTTGAGGCACACCCCACAGGTGAGATCAGATAGCCTTACAATCATGCCAGATAATCGTGCTCATTTTAAAAATTAGGTTTTGCAAATAATCTGCACAGCATTTCATGTCAACCAGAGATTCGACTGTAGTTATTGTCCACAATCTTCTGGCATTATCAAGAAAGCTAACCATACACTCAATACCTGTGCTTCAACTGATTTGAAATCAGCCTTATTGTGGCCTCACACACCTCTTGTTTTAATGAGCATGAGAAGTACTCCTGACAGGAGGACTGGGTAGATGCCTCATGAAATCATCGTGGGAAGAGCAATGAGACTTGTGTGTGTTCCTTCAGCGGCACTAGTTTCGACATCTGATGACTTTGTGCTACTGTAAAGGACTGGCAGATAGGCTGAAATCTGGCTCTTATTAGATGAATATGGCAACAAAAGAAACAAAGGATACAGTCACAGTCTGAGTCAAGGTGGTTGGGTAGTGGGCGGAAGCACATCAGACACAACTGCCTTGAAGAGAAGTGGCGTGGACTGTACCAAGTTATACTGACAATGAACACTGCGATAAAGTGTGCAGGAGTGCTGTTGTTTATCAGCCTAGCTCACACAAAGATAGTGACAGCTACAGAAGAGAGGAAAAAGCAGCAATTGAAAGAGACATAAGTCTGCAGAGTCTAGTGCAAAGTTGAGCACAAGATGAAGTTCACAGTCAAACTTAAGTCTACACCGTGGATCCAGAGGGAGTGAAGGAATCTGGTAAAAAAAACAAAAGAAATGAGGTTTTGAAATTTCATATTAGAGAAAGATTGGATGAAGAGGAATCTAACACTTCTGAAGTCCGGTTTCAAAGTAAGGATCAGAGTGAAGGGCTGTTACAGTGCAAAAGACAAAACCATGAGTGGCAACAAGAAGAAGTAGTTCTTGATCTAATCAATTGCAAAAATCCAAGCTACAAAACCACCCTGAGGAAGAAAGAAGTTGACAATAAACACAGAAGACAAAGCTGGTTCAAGTTCAGGTTCAAGGCTAGGTTCCTCGGAAAGTGAAGAGGCTCTGACTGTTGGTGAACAGAGAAAGACTGAAGAAGTTATTCCAAGGAAAAGAAGTTGCAAAAAATGCTCTGTAAACCAGAAGCAAAACCTGAGGGAGACAGATTCTGAAACTAGTGAGAGTAAGTCACCTGTGGCCAAAGTAGGGGTGGGGGAACTCGCAGAGTTTTACTTCGCAGAATTCTGTGAAATTACATAAAAACTCTGGGAAATTCCACCGAGTTCTGAGAGCGGGTGGAACTCAGGCATGTCGCACTCCTCATGTTGATTTTTAGTGCCTGGTGCTTCTTCTGCACTGTAAAATCAGATCACACAGCACCACGTGGCGTGCCAGAGGGTGCTGCCTCTTTCCTCTGCTCAAGCAGATTTCCTTCTCGAGTGGCTTTCTCTTCATGAAGGATCGCGATCTGCTGCAACCACCCGCATTGAAAAATCTCACTGGCAGGCGTTCTAGCGCCCGAAAATCATGCTTGGGGATGCAATTTCTCATTTGCACTCACCAACTTAACGTTAGTATGTAGCAATTGTGAGAAAGAACCCCATCGTTGGCGTAGCTTTACCTCAGCTCCACTATCCGAGCGGAACGCAAAGTGGGTAAAACTCTGCCAGCAGAGCAGAATTTTCTGCCCCCCCAGCCAAAAGATCACTGAGAAGGAGAATACCAAATAGAAAGAATGCCTTACCACAATGGGTATATCTAGCACAGTATCTAAAGAGGAAGAAGTACTAGACAATCAAGTGAATCACTGCCAATATAAATTTGAGACTGAATCCGAGAGTGGAGCAAAAATAGAGAAAAAGCCATCTTGAAAGAGCAGAGAGACTATTAAGACAAAGTTGAGTAAGATAGTTGTTAAAAATGATGAAAACGTCTGTTTAAAACCTTAAAATGAACTGTAGGAAAGTTATAAAGGAAAAGCTGATTTATGAATTTTGTTTTGTTTATTGTTTTAGAGAATTAAAATGAAAAGAAGAAACTTATTATTTAAAAAAGATTTTTGTTGCCTTTAAATTGTTTCACCACCACAAATATCCTTCTGTCTTGATTAAAAGAAAGAGTAAAGCAAATGCTGTAAATCAGTAAGTTTAGTAACTTTATAGATAATGTTATTGCTTTTAGGTGGCTGTTGCTGCGCTTATTACCTCCGATGAGTTTTGCTTCTTTAAGTGTTGAATTAACTATTTGTTGGAAATAATTTGAAACATTATGTGTTAGAGCACAGAGAAAATGTAAGTAGTGGATTTAATGATAACATCTGTACAACATATATACAAAAATGATACAAGTGTGTGAACATTATGAGAGTTAGTAAGTGCTATGTGTGTACTTTACATCCTACTTCTGTTAGAGAAGGATCGACTTATGTATAGCATCAAAAGCATACCCAATGTCTTGTAATGTGCCTGTTGCTATATTTAATAATTATGATTTTATTTGCAACTTACCTAATTGATTTGAATGTATTTTTAGAAGATCTTCCAATAAAATATAATAATCCAAATGTTAAAAATGGTAAACGTTTGAGAATAGTTTCACATACTGAGCATGGAACTAAAAATACTAATCACAAGTATGTGTGTGGTTTAAACAAAGAAGAAAATGAGTCCAATAGAGAAAAAAATGAGAGAGGAGCTCAGGTTTTTAGAGGTTGGAGAGATGAAAATGTTGTAGAGGAGCAAGTAAAGGAAAAAGAAGAATTTCTATTGTCAAATATACATCCTAAATTAAGGATGGAGAAGGAACAAATGGGTGAATTTCGTATGGTAAGTAGAAATCCTATAAAGAATGAAAGAGTGGAAAATGTGGAAGATAGTGTGTGTGTGTGAATGAAGTTATGAGCGAGTGGAAATTATTTGCTAGTTGGAGAGAACATTTTGAAAGGAATGTATGACGTTTGTGGAAGGAATGCTTATTTTAATTTACCAAAGATTTGGGTAGTTTCTTGCAATCTTGCTATAGTGTTTCCTAGAGTTCATCAAGTGAATACATTAGATGATATAGAGGACTGAGAAGAGAGAAATGAAGTTTTGGAAAATTAGTTATAGATATATTTGGTACTATGATTCATTTTATAGGTGTGGCAATGAATGATGTGGAAATGAGACGTCTATCTGCTTTAGTTGACAGGCTTGCAGTACACACAGCTGGAGGTTTGAAAGAGGTAAATGAAGAAAAAAATGTTATTAGCACTATTGTAATGCAGCAATGTTTAGCGTATGATATTCTCCTGGTGGAGGAAGGAGGAGATTACAAGGTCATTAATGCTAAGACCTGTTGTACATACATACTTGATAATAGAAGGGTTATTTAGTCCTATGTTACTAATCTTAATAATCTTTCAAATGTGATTTAATCTTTCGAAGAGCCTGGTTTATGGGAAGTTGTAGCTTTCTGGATTAGTAGGCTAGTAAGGGTTTTGGTAAGGTTGGTAAATTGGTAAATAATTTAGGTGGGAGTACTTTGAAATTAATCTTAACCCCCATAATAATCATAAAGGTTTATCTAGTTGTTTTGTTTCTTTTGCTCAGATTTTCTGTGTACATAATTAAGAAGTGTAGTAACAAAGGCGTTAATAAATTGATAAGAAGGAAGAGACGAATGGAAATGGAGATGGAATATTTTAGAGACTGTGTCTACAACCAGCTGAACATGGCAGAGAAGGATCCCAGAAAGAAACAGAAAGTGATGGTGATATTGACGGAATAATTTCCTGATTAATTAAGTTTTATGAATGTGTTTTTAGAAATTAGAAATTAATCGTGGGGACTATGGTAACAAGGGTTTTGCAAAGCTTATAATTTAAAAAATGATTAATGATGATTAATAATCATTTTTAGAACCACTCCAATACACAAATGATGAATTAACACGAATGCAGAAGATACAAGTTTAATATGACAAATAGAAGTGTGCATATTAGTATAATTTAGTTTTGCCACGTTTTCACAAAGTCGCCTCATTTATTAATGTGGGTGATGTTCTGATGCTCTTCCCTTCTACTCTTCTCCCTTCCTCATGTTCTCCTGCACATCTTCTCTCCCCACAAGCTCTGCAGACGACAGGACAAAATGATGTAATGAAGTTTTACTGTGCATGTATTATGAATGTACTTCTAATGTTCCTCAACTGTAACATATCTAAAGGCCCATCCACTGTAGTTACCTCACTGAGCCTATTGTCAAATGTTTCATATTACTTTGAATATTTCTGGGTAGAAGCAATTGCATTCCTGTCGCCTGTAGACAACTCCCCCACCCCCGTGCCATCCCAACACCCCGAACCCCTTTCATACCAGAACCTACCCCCCCTTCCATTCCAGACCGCCCTCCCCCACCCTCTTCCATACCAGACCCCACACCCCCCACATACACACACACGCACCACGGCTACACTCATTCTCAAACACTGACATACACACATTCACTCACACACATCCATACACGCATTCACACAGACATTCCAACACGCACTCACTTCAAAGATCATACATGCATTCAAACACCCATACATACACGCATGCACACACACATTCAAACACACTTACATACACGCATACAAACACCTATACACACACATACACAACACATTTCACTCCCTCCCCTGATGATTGACTTACCTTGTCCGGCGAGGAGGTCAGCCAGCAGAGAACGGACACTTACACCGCCGGCAGCGCCGTGCCATTAGGACACCGCCAGGCCATATTATTTCTCGTAATACTGCTGGTGGAGTTCTTTTGGTGGGGCATGGCCTGTGGTGGAACCACCCCTGCACCTCTGACCGCCAGCACGACTACTGGTGGTCTTCCACCCAAATTGTGGAGGAAATCCCTCAGTACTCGTGATATCGCAGTCTGCAGACCGCCAGCACTGGTGGTCGTTCAGCACCCGTGGGTTCTGCAGTCTGTGCAAAAGACCGCAAAAGTTGTTATGAAAGCCCATATGTAAATTTTTTGAGGAGTAAACTTTTGCAGATGAAAATTAGCAAACATACAGATTTAAAAAGAGTAGCAGGTCAAAACCAATCTGTGCAAGGGTTTGCAGTTCAAAGAGTTTAATGCATATGTACAGATTGCAAATCAAGTCATGCTCCAGCACTTTACTGGAAAAGTGGAGTATTTGATTGCAAGGAAAATTAAAAAGACAATCTTTCAGACAGCAGGACTATTAGAATTATTAAGAGAGATAATTAGCTAATGGGGCAATTGGAATTTATATGAGAATTCTTTTATTAGGTGCAAAAGGTACATTTTGGCACTACTGTGCCAACATCACATGGATTTTTTATCCAAATAGGCACACTGTCATATAAAAGAATGTAACACTTTCCATATCCCTTTTATAATGTATTTATCAAAATAAAACCATGCATACACTTTACGTTTTATATCATGTCTGTCATTTCATCACATTATCTGTCAATCAACCCAAGATCACTCATCTATCCATCCATTTGCCGATCTGACACACTGCTACCCCTCCATCCCACCAGGTTTCCCTCCTTTTGTCATTCATCCCACTCCCCCCAACTTCAAAGTGCCCATTTACTTGGTAGGCACCAGAGACAGTATTAATGAGGAGTTGGAGTGATTCTGACAAGTCAGTCAGTTGGGCTCTAGCTAGTCCTGCTTCCCTTGTAAGTCAGTGATTCTAACAGTGGCAGCTGTTATTTATAGCAGGGAGGCGGGCAGATGGGGTACAAATACACACATTCACACTGACTCAAACCCATGTATTCACACAAGTGCGCGTGCACACACACACACACACACACACATATCCATTCCCAACACTCACTCCCATATATTTATGCATGCATGCACGCAACATTAAAAAATAAAAATCACACATACCTGTGCAGCTCTGTCTCTGAGGTCCCGGAAAGTTTTGCCAGGTCCGTAGTCATCACAGAGTGGGATGGGGTAAGTGAGAGTTGCTGACGCCACTCCACTTCGTGATGAGGTGTCAGTGATTGACACTCAGCCCTGGGCACTTCACAGTCTAATACTGAAGCACCCAGGTCCAAGTCAATCAATGACGACACCCCTCATCATGAGGGGGAGGGTTTTAAGGTGCTGTACCAGGCTGAAGTTATCATGCACACAAAAGCTGTGACTTCTTCGGCCCAGCAAAGTTTAGCTACGGCTGTCAGGTGCATGCGCATTTAACACATGTTTAGCGCCTGACTGAATTTAAAAATAAAGAATGTCTCACCTTTGCTCAGCCTGACAGACACTTTTCTTTTAAGGGCAAAAGGTGAGGAAGTGTGGCCCCTTCAGCCATTACGATGGGCAATGGCTGGATTATACTGATCTAAAGAGTTATGAATGGTTGAAATGACTAGGCCACCTGTAGGCCCTATAGGTCCCAGCAAATCTGACTACATTACATCAAGAATTAAAGCTCTACACCGGGTGTGTGGGCAGTTACCACCAGATCACTGTGCCAGCTGAAATCCGTCTGCTCCTCTGGCTCCAGCAGAAGACTTAGTCTCAGATACTAATTGAAACGCATGCCATCAACTACTAGAGAACAAGCAACCACCCCAGACCTTCTGACTCTAGCACAGCACTCAAGGTTGGACTATTGTACCTGCTCAAAGTCACACCACCATGCACTACATGTTACAACAAACAAATCACTATGGGGCTGCAAGAGTGAGCACATCTAAAAAGTGATTGATGAAATGCTCAAATTAATCTCAGCTACTGGTAGTTATTCAGGGCTACACCTCTCTCCAGTGTTAATTGGCACACTATGCCACCTCAGATTGAACCATTTGCAAACCAGTCTTGACCCTGAGTCAGGTATAGTTTAGTTCCAGTGGCACAGTGTGCATAGGCCCCATATTAGGGCATACCTGTCCCATTTAGGGTGTCACATTGAAGTGTACACTGAGACAATATTGGGTTGGCAATGGTTCATTATATATTACAGCACCAAGGCAACTATCTGGTCTCACTATGCTGATTTACCTACTGCTTCAATGTAGAGCTTTGTTTGGCAGTGCAGCTCTACATACTGGTACATTGTGGAAACTAATCCGCCTATAGTACTTGATGTAATAGTATACTTTGAAAAGTGACATATCAGAACAAAGTGGGCACTGGCCTGACTGTGGTGCTTTAATCACATGAGCAATGTAGCTGGTGGTTTACATTTTGGGACAATAATTCCAGATCTATTGTGTTTTGCATACTATTGCAATATTGCCCTCTATATTGTGCTACATGTGCTGGGGTTGTGTGATGACAGCCCTCTTTATATTGCTGCTTATACAGAGATATTTGGAAACTGTTTTAATGATGGTATTTTTTAGATCTGACATCCTTGGCATGTCTTTCCCCCTAATATTTTGCCTTCATATCTCTTGTTTGCTGACTTTGCTTTTGCTGGCTTTAGGACTTTGCACACTTCACCAATGCTAACCAGTGCTAGAGGGCTTGTGCTCTCTCCTTTAAATATGATAGAAATGGCTTATCCTCAATTTCCATATGTAATTTACTTGTAAATCCCTAACAAAGTGGCACTACCTGCACCTAGGACCTGTGAATTAAACTCTACTAGTGGGCATGCAGCACACTCATTGTGCCATACACTTAAATAGCCACTTTAATCTGGCAAAATACAACTTTTGTCAGGCCAAACCTTCCTTTTTAATACATAAAAGTCGCCCCTAGGGTAGGCCCTGGACAGATAGGATAACATTGGAGTTACATTATTACATTTAATAGGCAGTCATTTCCAAATGGGAACAGGTAACGAGTTCATGTCTGGTGTCTTTGCATTTGTAATGAAAAATCCTAACTTGTGGTGAAGTCGGATTTAAAATAATTTTGAAAATTCCACTTTTAGATAGTTGCCATTTGCGTGCCTCAGCCATTTGGTATCTGCATCCTTTCTCTGGGTCAAATGACTGGGTCCACACATCCTTGTTTTTCAGATACCAATGTCCCACAGACAGAGGGGCCATATAATGGCCTGGTGTCTAACCATTTCGGCATTCTCAATCAGGTTGACTGACTAGTTAATAAGGCATCCCCCAGGTGCCCAAAAAGCAACAAGAATTATATGGATGGCCCCCTTATCGGTGTGTATTTGAAAATGGGGGTCTGTTTGTGGGCCAGCCCTCCTTTCACCATGGGAGTTTGACTATATGTTGGGACGGTGGATGGTAAAGTCACCTTAGAGGCTACTAATTGTCTGGGTCCTCTTAGAGTGAGGCCCCATTACACAGATCACTTGAATCAAGGGGGAATTATGGACTGTGGGAACCCCCTCTCTTTTTCTGTGGACCAATGTGACCCATTACAAACATCGGGACTCTATGGTAATTGGGGCTCAGCTCAATCCCCTCATGGAATGGGAGTGTAGATATGGAGGCCGAGGTAGTTAGAGATTCCAAATCCCAACCAGAGGGGGTGACAGTAGCAACTTGGAATTTTGCAGGCACCCATACCAAGTTAAAGAATCCAGACTGGCAAAAGTTGGTTGCGTCTTTTGATATTCTCTGTGTTAAAGAAACATGGATGTTAGGTCCTTTTTATATAGATGGTTTCACATCTTTGTTTCAACCTGCTCTTGCTCCCTTGTCAGGAAGGGCACATGGCGGTCTTGCTACTTTTGTTGTTAGTAAAATTCCAAACTCATATGTTGCCCATAAATGGTCTTCCACACGGTTTTTGGTATCATTGATTTTCGTGGTCAGATAAATGTGACATTTTGGTGATAAATTTTTATAATAACTTTCTCCACCATGAATTAGATAAAGGAGTTAGTGATTCTGATGATTTTGTGAACACTTTTTTCGCTCATCAGGGGAAAAACGTAATCCTAATATGAGTATGGGATTTTAATATCATCTTGTGCCCTATTGGAAATAATCATGTTTGCGGTTTCTTACTGGGCGAATGCAACGATAGGGCTCATTTCAAACATACTAAGCTAGAGGCCGCTTTGAAAATGCTATAATTCAAATATGACATTATAATTCTTGGCAGGCCCAGTCAAACAATACTGACTAGATATCAACGTTTATGGGGGGGGTCTACAGGAAGTACTATAGATTATATACTAATATCTGCATCTACCATTACTCTAGCAAAAATCCTGGAAAGGGTGATTCTCACCCGACTCTGGACATGGGCAGTAGAGGAGAAGGTTTTAATACACGTCCAATACAGGTTTAGTCCGGCCATAGGGACTGTGGAGCAAACATTAAATTAACTTTGAATACCAGTAAATATGTAAAGGCTAAGGGGGACACACCCTTCATATGACATTCATTGACCTATCAAGCGCCTTTAATTTGATTAATAGGGATAAATTATGGAAGATCATGCAGAAAATAGGGGTGGATTCAAATTTGCTCATTTTAATGAGACACCTGGACCAGTATTAGTCCGATATGGCCGACAAGGGGAATTATCGTCTCCAATAAAGTCCATGGGAGTCATTAGACATGGCTTTATTTTAGCACCTGTCTTGTTTTTAATATGTATTAATGGTATCACAGATCATTTATCTCGGGTAGGTGTGGACGTCCAAAAGGTGGGGGATCATCCTGTGCCAATACTTTAGTATGCGGATGATGCGGTTTGTATTGCAAGCTCCCCAATTGCACTGCAGAAGCTATTAGATCTTTTTATTGAATATATGGAAGGTCTGGACCGGAAAGTACACTATCCAAAACCTTATAACATGACTTGTGGGCCTTTACACACAAATTCTATGCTTTTTAAAATGACAGGTACCATTTTAAAACCTACAAAAGATTTTAGTTACTTTTCAGTTTTTAGCTCATCCCTAGGCTGGAAACCACACACTTTTGCGAAAGCTCAAAAACTGGAAAGGAATGCAGAGGGCATCTTTCGATTTGCTAGCTCATTAGGCCACAAACCTCTGGCAGAGATGATTGCTGTGGAAAACATGGCTGATTGCAGAGGACCCCTGACTTTTTACCCCCATTTTTTACTTTCTGCTGGTGTTTTCCTGACTCTTATGGTGTCCTAGGCACTGCTAACCAGTTCCAAGGCCTGTGCTCTGTGGAAAATGATTATGCAACTTAGGCTAATTATAACTGGCTAAGTCAACCTACCTATAAATCCCTAGTATATGGTAGGGAATGTAGGTTTAGAGACCCCGGCATAGGTGGTGCCACCATAGGTGCACTGCTGAGGTACCCAGTGTCATTTTAAAGGCAGGCCTGCCTTGCTGGCTCTTTTGAAATTAAAGTTACATGCAAATTCGACTTTGGAATTAAAAGTAGTTCCAAAGTTTTAAGCTACCTTATATATACATATAAGTCACCCCTAAGGTGCGCCCTATGTCCCATAGGGTTGGGTGCCATGTAACTATAAGCAGGGACCTTATAAAAATAATTTACAAGTAATGGCCTTTACAAGTAAGCCTATTTTCATTCCCCCGCAATCAAAAGCTGTCATGTACCTAAGGATTCCTCTTCAACCTTTCTTCAGCGTGTTGCAAATTACCACTGAACACTGAACAGCAAAGACAATTGCCTTAGAAAGGAAAGGTATGTGGGACATCCATTCACAATAATCTGCAAGTACAGTACCGGAAACACTTACAAAACATAGATATAATAATCACATTTACATTGAGTAACACTTACCTGAGACTCAAACTACTACTAACATGAGGACAAACATTGTCATCTACTCAGACCTACATTATGCCTTCCCCTGTGTAGACTATTGCTCCTTCACTGTTTAAACTTACCGGTTTTGGATTATTCATTCTAAAAGTTTCAATGGATCTCATGTAACCATGGAAACACAGCGGTGCCAGAAGTTGTCAAACTATAATGAGAGATCCCCTCATAGGCGTGGTTGCAACACAGCATTCTGATAAAGAACTAGAGCGCTTCCATACTGTGGCGCAGGTTACACAATTTAGTGTATTCTCGGAGTCATGTACAGCATCTCCTGTCTCCCAGTTGGACACCACCAGTGCTTTGTCTGCTCTGCTGTAGATGGAGGATTAATGCACCGCTGTCATCCTGTTAGCACCAGACCCCGAGCTGCATGCTGTTGGCTTGCGCTGAACTGGAGTCACACGTGCCAGCAGCAACACCATGGCAGCCAGGTTACAGCAGAAGACCATCCTCTGGTCAGTCCTGCGGCCAGTGCATGCTGCCTGCGTGATGTGCACCAAGTGCATGTTGATTATTCACAAGTGAGACATGGCTTATTTTACACTTCAGCAGTTGTGTTAATTTAGGCCCTTGGGCAAATCTCCTGGTGGACAGAACTCCACGGAAACGTACAGAGTTTTTAAGTAACTCCTTGCAATTCTGCGGGGTATAACTCTGAGAGTGCCACCCACCACTACTGCATACCTCCTGTAGTTAGTCTTGAACTCAGTCAATTAAGGCAGGGAACCTGTGCACTTTACATTTATGCCTTTAGAACCTTCTCCCCACTTTAGAGGCACAACTGGGTGTAAGTACTGGACCATAGCCACCAACTTTTTAGTGCACTTTCTGCTGTGCTGCTGAAAGGGCTGCCACTCTGCTGGACTCCTGCTCTAAAGGAACTGCTGACCTGCTGCTTTACTGCCCTGCCTGGGTGAGAAGGACTGGACCTCTATCTATTGAGCCCAGGACCCCAGAGTGACGCCAAGGGCTAGTTGGATGGCCTCCTGACCTGAGCCTCCAAGACAGAAAGCTCCACCAACCTTAACCCCTGCACCTAGATTCTGCCATCTGCAAGTCTACCCCGGCAAGAGGTACCACCCCAATCCTTGATCCTTGAAAGTTGGCCTAAGGTGTTTTGACAGCCTCTGTGGGTTCAGTAGAACCAACACATCTTCTCTGCTGCATTGTGCAACCCTGAGCATAACCGACACATCACCATCGCTGCGTGGGACTTCCCTTTCACAAAGACCGGCATCGCATCACAAGCCTCACCAGAACTGCCACAATGAAACACATCCTTGGTGCAGGCCCTTGCAATTCTCATCAGTGGCATCCCTGACGATGATGGCGAACTTTGCATCGCAGCCTCAAAGCTCCTTGGAACCAATGCCTCACACGACTGTGCAACGTATCATTGATGCTAGAATTCACATCGCAAGCCCCTGTCACCTGGGCCCTTTATGACAAAGCAGGTCCTCAGAACTAAGTATTCACTTCGGTTGCACAAGGCATCTTCGACATGGACCCTCACAGCGCTCTACAAACCAGGATTTAAGGTACTTTACTCAGCAGGCCTAACTGGGCCCCTGTAGCTGGCCCGCGCTCCATCATGGTTGACTTGAACCTATTACTATGTCCCAATCTGGTGCAACAAGATATCCATAGTTGGCGCTTTGTGATTGTTGGCACTATTTTTACTAAAATCTTTAAAAATGCATATTTTTATTTCTACTGATTAGATTATTGTCGTGTTAATCTTGTTTTATTTATTAAAAAGTACTCTGTTTTTCTAATCTTGGTGAGATTCTTTTTGCATTGTGTTTTCACTTTATTACTGTTTGAAGTGTTGCACAAATACTTTACACATTGCCTCTGAATTAAGCCGGACTGTCCTGTGCCAAACAACCAGAGGGTTGAGCACAGGTCAATTTAGGTTTTGCTTGTGCCTTGTCCTGAGAAGTATTGTGGTTGCTGCTTGACCAGGGCTCACACCCCAGTCAACCAACAACCCGATTACTCACAGTAGTGTTTCACAGATGTTGGCAATGTGGATACTGGTCTGACTATTCAGAGTACTGTGAACAATGGAAACATGATATTACATGCAACTTAATAGAAAATTCTTCCATGAAGGACCTGCATCTGCAGGGTCAATATTTTGAAGATAGGGTGGCCAAAATCCTCTTCTTCAGCAGCTTAGGAACACTGAACAGTAGCATGGTACAGGAAATTTCTCCTTACTCCAATGAGAGTGCTGGTCTAGTTCAGCTTTAAAGATACTTCTAGCTGACTTGTATATTGACCAGAAATATTTACTACTCAAATGCCAATGTCTATACACTTCAATACACTGAAGTTATCCTTATATCTGTGAAGTGCCCAGTACATGAGGCCTGTGATGAGTCAGTCCAAGAATGTTAGGAGGACCTAGGTCATGAGCAGTGCTTAAATTGTAACAGAATGTGTGCTGGTACCTGAAGGTCTGCTCAGAGGCTCATAGCCGGTGCTATTAAATTTCAGCACAACGAATACCAAGGCTGAGTAGATTTGAATCCACTGCATGCCTCTTTAATTCACTACCAGATGCTCCAGGTCCCTTTATCTCACTCCTGCTGGCTCTTGCTTTCTCCCTTTGTGACGGATTTTGCTTCTTGAGTCTTTCCGTTCTGTCTGTTTTTCCACCTCTTGTTCTCAGGAAATGTCTGATGCAGAAGAATAACTGCTGCTCCCCACAAATAAGTGCTGGTGATCCTCACTGGCAGCCACCAGGTCAAATTAAGCACTGGCCAAGAGAACCAGGATAATAATGAAAAACAGAAGAACCAGGAGTAACAGAAATAGAACTTGGAGACCCAGGATGAGGATGACCAGAAGGAAATTAATCACTAGTAGGTGGGTTATGGGGAGAAGGAGGAGGAGGCCAGGCCACTTGTGTCAGAACACATTCTTGGATACAGAAGCCATGCCTTTTATAAACAATAGATATACTTCTTAAGAAACATCTCCTTCAGTCCTTCCTCCATTAGAGCCTACATAAAGACAAGCATAAGGTGAAAGTTTACCCTGGAAAAAAGTTGTGCAATTTTTTGCAAAGTGCAAAGTTCCTAAACTTCACCATGGCAGTGTGTCACTTCGACCACCACTCCTTTCAATAGTACCATATTCAAATGTACTCATTTTATCCTTGGAACTTGCAAACCTATATTCTAATGTTTCACGATTGTAGGAGAATGATGGCAATATTATATATGCATAATGTAAACAACTAAGTGTGCAGTCTGCTGTTTATTAACGTCCCACTAACATGTTCCACTTCCCTACCTCTTCATCAGATATCACCTTTTGTGATCTTCTTTCAAATAGAATCCATGCACAAAATACTATTCTACTACTTAATACTAAAGTGTAGTACCTCAACTTTGAGTGTTCTGGTTCACATAAATGTTCTTTGTATAGTCATCTGCTGTCTTCGAGTTTTTCACAAAGTCTGACATTTTGAAATATCTATTTTAAAACGTAAATAAATCAGAGGTGCCTTAGACTATATGTAAAAACTATGCGCAAAGAAAGTCACATTGCCATTCACATGCCAAGGGTGATGGCTGCAGAGCTTGGGCTCTTGATCAGTGTCACAACTGCATCTTGTGCCCTATGTGCTGTGGGTTTTGCTCACCGGGCTCATGTCACCTTTCCCTTGTGGCACATCCCTGGGATCACTCCAAGGCATCTTTCCCTTCTGGCACCTTCCTGTCTCGAGCACTCCATGGCCTCTCTCCCAGAAAGCTTTAACCTTTGACCCTCCTGTTCTGTTGCTATGCAAGTTTAGTCAGTTTTGCTCCTACAGATTATCACATGTCTTTTAGGACAAAGTTATGTTATCCACTGTGAACCATTGAATTATACCATCATGCACTTGGGGTTCTGCTGTACTGGTTTATTGTTGACAATTACGGATTGCACCTGTCACCTGCAAGGCCTCATTTCCGTTGTATGTTACACGTTATCTTTTCTAGGTTCATTGGAACCTTCCACGCTTCCATGTGGGACACGTGTCTTTCTGGAACACTATTTCCTTCCAGTATAAATAACCTCTCCTAACATACATAAGTGCTTGGCCTCCTTCAGTCCTGTGCAAGCAATATCCCTGCACTCACCTCATGAGTCACTAATCTTCCAAGACTTCATGATGATCCTGTGATCCAGGCATCTGCAACGCTTTCAGTGTCCTCCTTTATGAGCAAAGATTCCTCCTCCTCTTGAGTTTCTTGCACCAAGTTTTGATTCCAGTCCAAGTACTGTCATGGCTAAGTACCTTCCCTTAGGTTAGTGCACACGAATCCATAGGGTAGCAATTAATTCAAATACTGATTCCTTTGAAGGCATGAGCACGTTTTTAAATTTTGGACAATATTTGAGTATTATCCCCAAGAAGACCCATGGCTCTGAACTCTTTCATTGCAGCACTCTGAACACTATTCTACCCAAATTGAAAGTTTACAGCTGTGTTTCTGGACAAGTTATATCTAGCATTTTGAGAAACCTCTAGAGCTTGAAGTTAGATTAGAGTTTGAATCAGAATCCTATATGTTTCAGAGTGACTGAAAATCTCCAGTTTATTCCTGAAATGGTTTCTGATCTCTCTCATGCAATATTTATGATGAAGTCTCTAAGTGTACAAGAATTGATAGATCATTTTAAGTTGGGAACCTATTGGTAACATTGTGTCTTGTTGTTTTTAGTGCATCACACCTGCATTGCAGATAACGAGGTCCAGGGAGCTTGATCTTACTAGGCAGTGCACAAGACAGCCGAGCAGTTCCCCTCAGTGACGCAAGTTCATCTTTTTTTTATTCCATCTCCCTTTCCCCTCTGGTGGCAGTTTTTTGGAAACAGACAGTTGTTACTTGTTTCACTAAGCTGCCCCAGCTGGGATTAGAAGTCAAACATCGTCTTCACGGTTGGAACCAGGTGAGTGTATGACAGTCATTTGACATTCAGGCAACTCTACCAATTCTCACCCGTATTGCAACATGAATGTCAAAACTTTGACTAAAAAGAGCCTCCTCTCTTTTTATTTACAGATTAGCTACAGTATTCTTTTCCTGGGTTTGACCAGCAATCTTGGAATCCTACCAACTCTAGGAATTGCATTAGCCAAGGTTTGATGTTGCAGGGCATTCTTAGAGAGAAAATTGTTTTCATACACAGAAGCTAAACCGCATTGGAGACTCCACTAATTTCCAGAAATGTCTGCAGTTGTGGGTTTCCTTAGATCTCAGTTGTGCTTGGACCAGAACACTACAACTACTCACATTGATAGGATGATTGAAATTCCAAGAACAAATCTTAATGTGTCCATATTGCATTTTGGGGTGGTGCTCAGAGCTGCTCCAGAGGGTTCCTGGGTTTTGCCATCTTAGATTCCAAGTTGGCAGCACACTCTGGGAGCATCTGAGTGGCCAGTGGCAGCAGGTGACGTCAGAGCCCTCCCCTGATAGGTGCTTACCTGTGTAGTTGACCAATCCCCCTTTCAGGGGTATATATGGTCTCTCTCTTGGGTGGTTCTTCAGATTCGGATTGCAAGACTCCAGCAGCAATCCTCTGCATCCTTTACTTCACCTTCTTACTGAAGAAACTGCATCTGGACCCTCCAGGAACGACAACCGATGGCGTGGGTCCCTTTTCCTGATGAAGTGCGTAGATCCACCAACACAGCTGGTAGAGTGAAGTGGTCCTGACATCCCTGACAGTCCTGACATCCAGCTCTCTAACTTTGGTGGAGGTAAGAGCTTGCCTTCCCACGCAAGACAGTACCCCCTTGCACTGGGTGTTTTGCAGTTGCCAAGGCTTGTTGTTATCCTTCCATGAAGTTCTTCATGCACGTGCAGCTCCGGCCCCCTGCACTCCTTCCTGCGATGCACAACTTCCTAAGTGGTTCTCCGGCAGCGTGGGCCTCCTTTTGCACCTTCTTTTTCCCCATGCTGTGGGACTCCTGTGCACGCTGTCTGGTCTTCTGATGGCTCTCTTAGTTGCAGTGAGCCCCCTCTCACCCCCCTTCTTGGGTAGAGTCCACCAGGTCCTTCCTGGTCCCGGGCTGCGCCATTTTCTGCTATCCATGAGTTTTGCATGTGCCAAGGGTTGTTGGCGGAATCCAGAGATGCAAACCAGACTGCATTCATCCATCCGCATGGGACATCTTATACACCAACCAGGAACCCACATCTGTCTTCTTGGGTGCAATACTGACTGTTGTTCCTCACCTGTGGTTCCTCTTTTGCACCTTCATCTGGGTTAGCAGGGGCTCCTGTTCTCCCTGGACTCTTCAGTGCATCTTGGACTTGGTCCCCTTCTTCCACAGATCTTCAGGTCCAGGAATCCATAATTGGTGTCTTTCAGTCTCTTCTGGTTCTTGCATAATCTTCTTTCTTGTGTTCTTGTGTGTTCTAGAAAAGTTACTGGGATTTACTCCTGCTTCCCTGGGCACTGGGGTGGGTTCTATTACTTACCTTTGGTGTTTTCTGATACTCCCATCACCCCTCTAAACTCTACACTTTCCTAGGTGGGAAATCGACTTTCACATTCGACTTTCTTAGTATATGGTTTGTATTCCCCCTAGGACCATTTCTAACTATTGTGATTTTCACTATTTGCACTGTTTTGGAACAGTTTTTACAGCTATTTCTGCATACTAATGTATATGATTTTTGTATTACTTACCTCCTAAGGGAGTGTAGTCTCTATGGTATTTTTGGCATTTGTGTCACCAAAATAAAGTACCTTTATTTTTGTAACACTGAGTATTTTCTTTCATGTGTGTGAGTACTGTGTAACTATAGTGGTATTGCATGAGCTTTATATGTCTCCTAGTTAGGCCTTGGCTGCTCATTCATACTACCTCTAGAGAGCCTGGCTTCTAGACACTGTTTACATTTCACTAATAAGGGATAACTGGACCTGTTATAAGGTGTAAGCACCTTAGGTACCCACTACAAACCAAGCCAGCCTCCTACATTTAGCACCTAGAAGAAGACCTTGATGAAAATATTTTGAAAAGCTCAGGTACTCCTGGAATTTCTATCTGGGAGTGCGTAGATTGTCAGCAGTATTCTTGGGATTATAGCCTACTACTTCACACGGTGGTCATCTGGTTGTAACTTTTCTAGTCTGTCGGTAATGTCTGCGGCTTTCCATAGCCACAGCGCAGGACTCTCCATCAGATTAGATAGATAAGGTGGTTGAATAGTTCCCAAGGAAATACCATTTACTTCTAATAGTCTGTTCTCTGCTAATAAAGGCTTTTAGAAACTCTGAACAGGAAACATAACTGGAGGTGATGTCCTGCAGAGTGCACTGGGGACTAAAATACTTTAAAAAGCTACAGACTGGAAGTGAAGAAAGTAGGTTTGAAAAAAGCAGCTTTTCTTTCAGCAGCGCTGAACGCCTGCTGATAATGACAGAGTTTAGTTCCTGAAGCAGGCAGAGCTGCGTTAGACTGTTATTTATTTTAAATACAGTACATTCGAATGTTCCATCACTGCTGTTAAGTCTGAAAAAACATTGTTAGATCAAAGGAACACGAAAGAAATGCGCTGATCCCTAGCAACGGAAGGTTCTCTGCAAATTGGAATATAAAGAAAACATATTTTTTAGCTGTACTTGCATCTTGCTTGTGACCTTTATGGAGTTAGCTAGAGAGGGAGCAAACAGAGGTGAGTGTGGATGTCTTGAACTGAAAGTGTAATTTATTAAGTTATCATGGTGTACATGGATGACTTCGATGTCATTTAGTGGTAGCTAGGAGGAGTAGCTGCTGCTTTCAGCTTTCTTTGCTACCCATAGTATTCACCTACTACCCTAGTTTCAGGTGTCATGAAGTCAGTGTCTGTGTGAGAAAATTAAGTTTTCAGAGGCATGTATATGTGCATGTATGCAAAAGGTATTTTTGTAGTGAAAACCTAGCCAAAAGGCTGCAGAGTGTTGTGCATGGTCAAAGGCAAGCTGACAATCAACAAGAAATAAATGAGGAAACAGAGTTGTGAATGCATTGTGATGCAGTGTTCTTTAAAGCCAGCGTTCTCTAAAGCCTTCAAGTCTTTCTTAAATTAGAGCAGTGTTGGGCAGGCCTGACAGATACAGGGGTGTTGTTCTAGATCTTGGATGCATAGATAGACAGTGGCGGCCACCACAAATCTCAAGGGGGTGCTGGGGGAAACAATAAAATAAAACAAACCTTACCTGTCCTGATGGTGCCAGCTGCCTCACTCCTCTTCTCTCCTGATGGTGTCCCTGCAGTCCATGGGACACCAGCACAGGCTCCCCCACACAATCCTGATGCTGCTCTCATGCTATACCTAGCATGAGACCAGCGCCAGGATTGGTCTGCCGCTCAGGCAGTGCACTGGAGTCTATGCGGTTTTTCCAACCCGGCTGAGCAACACATCTAAATTTGAGAAACCTAAGTGCACATGTCTGTTTGACCGGCCTAAGACGGCTGGCCAAACTGACAAGCGCACTTAAGTGCACTCACTCCACTCCTCCTCCACCCCCCTCCTAGCCCCACCACTCTCTGCACATGCTGGCTCAGTCACTAGCTGAAAAATAAAATGATAATCACATATCATTTTATTTTTCCGCTGCTGGCACATAGCCAGTGGGGCAACACTCCTTCACCATTGCAGAGGATCCACCCCTGTTGTGACCTTTTGTGTTGTTTTTTGATTGTTCACACTTCTTAGTCTGATATCTGATGCTATTGTGGCTGGTGGTGTGCATAGAACCATCAGAGATGATGAGATTGTCTGCAAGATATTTGTGTGTGATAGTCATGATGTGGCTTTGTGAGTGATGTAACTGGTTTTGAAGACAATTAGGGTACAGCGGAGGCAGCAACAAATGAGTAGCAATCATTCAAAGTTGTGCTAAGGGGTACCTCCATTAGAACTACATACAGTATCTCAAAGGCACTGGGAGAGAAACTGAAGATTGTAGAGAGTAAATTACAGTCACTGGACAAGATCATATTAATAATGTAACCTGGTAATTGCTTAGGGCACATTTCCAAGAAAGATATGCAATCATCACCCATCACCTAAAATGCCATTGTTTCAAGCCATATGTGTTCTCCAAATACAAGGATACGACAAACAAAGTAGGCTCTTGGCCTGGTTACTAAAGAAAGAACAGGAAGGAGACCCTACCAGACAAATAACCAATGCATTAGTATAAATGTAATATTCACAACTGAAATAAAAGTGGTGTTCTGTAATTACTAAACCCTGCTGTGATCAGAGTCAAGAGACTCTATCTAGCAGTTTATTGAGGATTATGTAAGCTCTATTGAGGTTAATACACACACTGGAGCATAGAGAGGATATAAATTGCCGTTCAGTGCAGACAGTGCTAACCAGCTTAGTCACTGGAAAGTGTCCAGGGTTGCATGGCTTTCTGGCTGAGCTTTAAGAGAACTATGTGACCAAGCTTACACCCAAGTTACAATCCTCATATGACAACATCTATCAGAGTGGGAGACTACTTAATACCATGAACAAAGGATTGCTTATACCACACCTCAAGATAGCACCTGGGAATGCTAGGGTGTACAGAGCATTGCTGACATTGAACAACAACTTTAAGATTATCAGCAAATACTGGTGACTCATATATTAGAGGTATTACTGGATATAGTACATGTTGATGAGAGTGGGTTTGTGCCTGGCCGAAATAAGGGACTGATTTATAATTTTTCATGCAAAACTGTGCTGACGCAGTATTGCGTGCAAATGTTTACTGCTGGCTAGCGCCATTCCAAGACACCGGAGGGCATTATATTTATGGAATGAGGGTAGCCGGCGGTAAGACCCAGCTAGCGTCATGAAAAAGGACGCTATCCCAGGTGGGGGAGGCGTAGGGGGAGCAGGAGTTTGTGCGTCAAAGGATGACACTAGTCAGTTCAGAGGCATAAAAATACCTCTAACCAAACTAGCATCATTTTTTGATGTAAAACCCCCATGGACATGACTCCTGTCTCAGTACAGACAGGAATCATGCCCACCACCCCAATGGCCATGCCCAGGGGACACATGTCCCCTGGGCATGGCCATTGGGCCCAGTGCCATGTAGGGGGGGGGGGGCAGGTTAGGCCCCCCATAGCACTTTTATAAATAAATGGTAAATACTTACCTGTACTTACCTGGGATGGGGTCCCCCCATCCTCTGGTGTCCCTCTGGTGTGGGTGGGGCTAGGGAAGGGCACCTGTGGGCCCATTCGATGGTCTCTGACCATGGAAAGAGGCCCACAGGTCCTCCATCGCCTGCCCTGACCCAGGTGGTAAATAATGGCGCTAAGCAATCTTAGCACCAGTGTTTAAGGCCCCCTTCCCCGTGCATGATTTTAGCATGGGGGAAAACTATGGCGATAAGGCCATATTGTCATTTTTTGCATCTCATTGATGAAAGGTAGTTTCCCGCAAGCAAAATACTTGTTAACTCCACAACTTTGGCACTAGACGGGTCTAGCACCAAGGTATTAATATGGAGTTAGGTTTGCGCTAAATTTGCGTTAAAAAAAAATGACGCAAAGTAGGCGCAAACAGAGTATAAATCTGGGCCCAAGAGACTAATGGAAAAACACAGGATGTATTAAGCTTGCTTTAGTTGAACAGCAATTTAAATCTAATCACACATTTTCAGTTGAGTTGTCCACACCTGAGCTGTGATGATTGGGATACTTTGCCTCTGGTGTCCTAGGGTTCATCCTACTTTGAATCTGCAAACTGAACCATGTACACCCTTTCAGGACTTCAGCTCTGACCTTCAGGGTAGTGACCGAGAGCTACCAAAAGCTTCTTTGTGAGGAAGTGTGGATGGTAAAGACTCTGACTTGACAATAAACAAACATCCCAAATAATTAATTGTCCAGCCCTGTTCTTGTTTTTAGGTAAAGAGAGGTACTTTAATGTCACAGCAAAATTAGGTCGTATGTTAAAGAGGTAAATAAATGGTTTGGGAGGGATGCTAGAGAGCCAGAGTTCAAGATGCCCGCACTCTGAAGTGGCTCCAGTGGTCCGAATTAAGATTCTACAGATTTACTTGACAAAATGCGGAGGAGATGCTAGTCCCAAGCATAGCTGTGCCCCTGACAGTGGCAGGCAGGTATTTCTTTATAGGGCTACGTGCTGTCTGGGCTAATCCCCATCGAGAGCCACAGCCCACCAGGGTGAGGTTGCTGCTGGGCCCTAACCTTCCATTGCTGCAGCAACTGGAGGTGTGGTGTGTGGGTGGTGCTGGGTATTCAGACTGAGAGATGCAGAGCAAGCCCAAGTGAGCAAGAGGATCAAGAGGCGGCTTCACCTCCCTTGAAGATGGCAGTAGGAGAGCTGAGTGCAGGATGACTGTTAAGGCTTGGCCTTGAGGAGGCGGAGACCGCATGTGGTTCCCAGCCTCCAAGTTGGTGCATAACAGAATGGATCTCGGCCCTTGTCTGATTGGATATGTGAGAAGCAGGTGCACAGCCCCTTAGCACATCACTAGCCCCTGGTGTGGCACTGTGCAGCAGGGCCACCAGCATTACTGAGAAGTAGCATTTTCAGAACAGGAGAAGGCCTGGACAATGGCCATACAGGCTTTGTGCTGCACCTACAAACATACTCAAGAGATGACCCTTACTCACTGTGCCCTACTAAATTAGGCATGACCAAGCCTTCGAGGCCTGCTAACAGGGGAAATTGTGATATTGCCTCCCTGCCTAGTGTGGGGGTAATATGTCTAGCAGCCGGGTGTGATATTACCTCTGGAGAATTGACAGGTGTGAGATCCTAGTAGTCCTGAAGCTAAAACCCCTGCTTTGAAAGAGACATTGGAAGCTCATTTATAAGCCTGTCATCTAGTTCCTTAATGGGAAATTCTGACCATAAACAAAAATGCCTGCCGAAGTGGTGTGAGAACCTTCTCAATTGATAATAAAATTGATGCATTGACAAACAGGATGGACCTGATGGCAGCAAAACTCAACAAACAGGATCAGCGTCTCACAGCTGCAGAGCAAAGACTCTCTGACATCAACGAAGTACAGCAGGAGACTGCTGAGAAATTACAAAATATGGAGAAAGTGCATACCCCTGTCAGAGCCAGGAACGAAGATCTGGAGCTGAGGTGGAGGTACAATAACTTAAGGATATTGGGCATGCCGAAATCCACCAATGGATGACTATGTGGAGAAAATGACCCTAGAGATATTTGGTGCTGACACCTTCTTCAAACTAATGCAGGTGGAACGCGCCCACCATTCCCTCACTCCACATCCACTTCGTAGAACCTTAGTGTGGCCAGTTATAGAATGCCTCTTCAATATCATGGAGATGGATACCGTTCTGAGAATGGCTGGAGATCTCTAGTTCAATGAACTCATACCCAAATTCTTCCTGGGCTTCACTGCTGCAGTTTCTTTCTGTAAAAAGGAAGTTGCCACAGGCACTGATTTGTTATTCTAGATCTAGACTATACCCATTGAGATTCAAGGTAACACCCAAAGGTAAATAACGTACATTTCAGACCTCCAGTGTGCTGAAGGTTTATTGAAGCAGAAAGTCATCCCCAACAGACGTGTTAAACTTGGGTTCGGCCAGGGTGCCAGTATGGATGGTCACAGCAACTCAGACTGATATAACCTAACCACAACGGTGCCCTACAAGGCTGGGATGTAATGTCTGGACATGGTATGTGGCTGAAAGTACCACTACTTGATAATGTGCAATGACAGATTGCTCCGGGTTGTTGGTTGCTGTGCCTAGATGACATGTGACTGGCTTGAGCACAGCAGAGAAGGTTCTCTTGGATTTCACTGAACCGTATCCAGAACACTCATTTCAGTATTCAGTCACATGTTCAAATGCTGAAACGTCAGTGCTTCAACTTGTAAATTTACTTTCGGTGCCATCCCCTCAGATTATACTCTCAACTAGAGTATTTTTTTGTTAAAGCAAAGTGCAGTCCTGTCCATAGTTTGTTCCTTCCTGTTAACTTCCTGGTATCTTTAAATCACTTTAAGTGCACCAGTATTCACATATGTCATGCTTCACTGTGCAGTCCACTGGAGAACCTGCTATATATTTACTGAGATATTTGTACTTTGAGGTCTGTGCATATTGCCATTGCGCTTAAATCTAAAAAAATAAGTTGTCACTTTATATACTAGTTTTAGTTGCCAAGGGACCAAAGGCTAATGGCTTCTACCGAGGGCACCATTGTTTCTTGATAAAACTGATGCCCAGGTTCCCTGGAATACAGAGTTGCCTCAGATGTCTTTTTTGGCTTTTATAGACGAAGGGCAGTGATGGGTGCTGTGCCGATGATGAGAGATTTAGGAAAGGCAAAATGCCTTACAGATCTTTTGGTAATACTGGAGATTATGAGGAAGAGGCCAAACCTGAGTTTTGTTGGGAGCTCCTCTTTAGAAGGACACCTAGTAAGAGAATAAAGGCACCCAGAAAACAGGAGTATGGTGGCAATTTTATTTTGGTCAATACCAATTGTGAGCAAAACGTTTGTCCCGGCCCTGCTCATACAGTGCTAGGGTTGGCATGAATAATCGTAGTATTTCAAAGGGTAACAGAAAGTCACTTCCATTCTGAAAGACAATGATAAAAAAAAAGCATAGTGTGAGTCTGATAACTGTGTGACCAGAAGCTTCAAAATGTGTAGGTAACAGGGAGGCCATAGCCAGGGCTGGCTTTAGGGCGGTGCGAAAAGTGCAGGTGCACCTGGCGATGACCTCTGGGGTAATGTGTTTAGAAATAACATGCGTTTAATAGCACCTGCTGCAGAGTTCCTTATGTGTCCACAAGTTTTAAGGCAACAATAAAAACCCTGGTGAGTAAAGTTTCTTCTGGAGAGTGTTGTCTAGTGGTAGTTTTGACTCATCCTAAAGTAGTGCAGAGGGTTAGTATGCCTGCTGCAACAAATGTGTACCACGTTAATTACAGAACTGTATCTTATGTGGATAGGTCAGTGGGTGACTGCTTCTGTCAGCGAAATCATCTTGTTACTTGCAGTTCATAAGTTACAATTCTTGTATAGTACAGAGACCTATGAACTGTCGTCAAAGAGATGCATGCAAACTGCATGGTATAAGCTAAAACAGTGTGTTTTCCCCAGTCTTTCATTATCCTGATGTTGTTAAAAAGGGATTTTTGGGGTAGAAATGATTTCTTGCTACTAAAGCCAACCACAACCACTGTCATACATTTCAAATCCAGAGTTTGTACTTCTGCAGACAAAACACTCTTAAAATATACTGCCTACTAGTATGAATGACGTGATTCCTACACCTTGTGATCATCATTGTCTCTTGTAACGTTTCTTATAAATGGTATAACACGCATACGTTTCATTGTTTCTGTAAAATGTGTATGCGGTGTAAGGTGCTATGACGCCATACACTGGTATTGGCAGCGCTATAAATGTATGTCAGAGATGGGTTATTGACAGATAAGGGTTTGAATTAATTCTACAAGGCTTCAGTGGGTTTTTTAAAAATTATTTCTACACAGTCCACAAGTGGTTATGCAGCAAAAAATCTTATATTAGGGAGCGAGCACACCAGTGTGCTGACAGAAAAAGCCAAGACATAAGAGTAATTTGTGGAAAATCCTTTACCACATTTTTGGCATGTCCCCTTAGTTTGTAGTGCCCAGGAATCAGCTAATAGAATTAATGACGATCTGTCAACTGTCACATTCTGGATTCACTACCTGGACAATGATAGCTGCATGCCTGTGTACACGTTTTGATGGAGCACTGTAAAGTCAGCCTTCAGTATACTGCTGGCTCACTCAGGGTTATTTCTGATGTTTTACTGCTAGGGACACTGTTGTTGTTACCAGCGTTTAACAATGGATAGTATGCTGTCACTTGAGAATAAGTGACAACTTCAAGGGATTCCTTGTTACATGGACAACTTTCTGTATGTGGGAAATGAGAATAAGAACTAATGCAGCAATCGAATGAACCCATTCCATCAAACAGCTGCTGTGAACAGAGAAAGGTGAGGACTTACAAGACATCTGTATTCCTTTGAAATTGAGACTGGTGCAGTGAACTGGAAATTTAGGGGCAGATTTAAGAGCCTCTTGCACCACTTTAGCGTCTTTTTTTACGCTAAGGCGATGCTAAGGTGACCTTTTTCTCTGCGCCATATTTACAAAGTGGTGCAATTCATGCATTGGGCCACTTTGTAACCCATTGTACCACATTATGCCTGCACCAGGAATAATGGATGCAAGGGAGGCGTTCCCCCGTTAGGAGGCCTAAATGAATGGCACAGTGAAATTGAGAGGATTTCAGCGCAACATTTTTCTGTCATTTTTAACGCCTGCTCAGGGCAGGCGTTAAAATGACACACCCATTTAAATCAATTGGCTTCCTTGCATTTTGCTACACTAGCATAACGTAGCAACGCGCCACAATAGTGTCAAAAAGGTTGAATTACCGCCATGGTGCGCCTTAAATACGGCGCACACAATGTGGCATTGTTTGTCAAAAGACAAGGAATTAGCATTCAAGAAAGTGGTCCTCTGCTGCATGCCAGTCAAAAATATTATACTGCAGCAGTTGCATTTCCAACTCGGACAATTCAGATTATCTCTCGAGACAGTATTGCTGAGATGGCACCTCTCAAGACAACTAGCCAGAGTCACAAAGGGTCTGTGACATATAACCTATTTTACAAATCAAATTCCTAAGCTCTCTGATCAATTTAAATGGTGTGTTGCTCTGGGGGCGTGAAAGGAAGTTAACTGGGGAAATATATCTGTACATAAATGCAGAAGGAACCATCAGTTTTGGGTTGGTGCTTGGAGAAAAATAGTGTGCCATGTACTGTGGAAGGGCAGTTCTGTGAATCACAAAGTCAATTTCCAGTGGTGGTTTTCATTTTTGTGTCATTGTCAGCTTAGATTACCTGCTTTTAACCTTTAGTCGCTGGTTGTTTTCTCTGATTGTTTTCAGAGGGCCCCAAGTGAGTTTGTCATCAAACAAGATCCTGAAGTACAGATATGAGGGAGCCATACTCATTTTTGTGTTATTAACCGGGGCAAGGTTGTGTTATTAACAATAAAAGCTTTAGCTTTATTTTTTGCTGGGACCAAAAACCATTATATGTGTTTTGTTTGATTCACCGTAAAATCCAAAATGGACATGAAAATACAAAACTGATCTAACAGCCGCTGTACACCAATCACAGTTCTAGTTAATAGATCTGTGTCAGCTGCATAAATCAACGCTGGAATACTGCGCACAACTATCAGCAGACAGTCAACTCTAGAATATAGGAGGTATTTCTCAAGACCATTTACATACAACCCAGTACACAGCCGTGAGGTATGCCTTTGACTAGCTTAAAGGCTTCAGTTGTCTCCCTGCCAAAGCCGAACCTCATACTGGCAGCCACTCCCAATGTAATGTAAATTACCAGTACTCGATTCAACCACAAGTTCGGTCATTGTGGCATGGGTCATTGCCCTTAATGCTATTCAATACGCGCTCTAAATCTTCATGTGGTGATTTACTCATAAGACGTTCGTTTACCTCTAAAACATTATCATAGAAATGTATTAGTAGAAGGTGAAACTTCTGGTAGCTTATTAAAATAAGTTGGTAGTGGGGAGAGTCACGGTTATTCCATGCTACTCATTCTGGAAATGTAAAGGAAATGAATGTGTTGAGGCCTCTCTTTGCCTTTCCATAATCCCAGGTATAGCAGGGGTTAAATGGGTTACAAAACCATCTATAAATACACTTTCTGTCTACCAGATTTCTTCGATACAAAGCACTTCGTAATGCTTAATGAATAACCAGATTGCATTTGCCAACTTGGAGGCCAAGAAACTTACCACATTCCATGCAGCTAGTTCTACAGTTTCATCTATTTGACTATGGGAATAATTCCTGGAATAATCTCCCCTGAAGAAGTTAAAGTAGTAGAAATTGGATTTAATAAAACCACTGGGAGATTGTTGGTCAGACATCCCACGTTTTTTTTTTTTTTATTAAATCTTTTTATTGAAATAAACAAACAAGTTTCACACAGCACATAGACATCGTCACATCAGTTATATTCTTTGCACACAGGGTGACTCCCTGACCTGGTTCTGGACAAGAGTCGACTTGGCTCTACCACCCTTTCCCCGTGCCACTGATCCGTCCGACTGCTACCTGGACAGCAGTTCGAGGCCCTCCTCCACCCGCAGGCACCCGCCTTTGCCTCATCCCTGGTGCCTAGTGGTAGGCATCTCCGGTTTGTCGAGTAAGTAATCCTTTTGTGTTTTTGTATTTTTGTATTCTGTATATGCCGTTTCTTCTGCCATCTTTGCATAGCCATCTATTCCTCTTGTGATCCTCTGCGCTGCACTTTTCTGCCCCCCCCCGTTCTTAGCTCTCGTTTCGCTCTCTCTCTCCTGCCCATTTTCTCAACACCGGCTCCGGACGGTCTCTGTTTCCCCTAACTGCCCTGCGGCCCCGCCCCACGCGCACACCCATTGGCACTCCCTTCCTCCTCCCAGCTGCTCCACCCTCCCATCTCACCCTCTTAATGGCATCCGCTGCGCGGAGCCCCGTGTGACTCCCTGACCTGGTTCTGGCCAGGAGTCTACTTGGCTCCACCAGCCTGCCCCTGATCCGTCCGACTGCCGCCTGGACAGCAGTTTGAGGCCCTCCTCCACCCACAGGCACCCGCCTGCGCCTCATCCCTGGTGCCTAGTGGGAGGCATCTCCGGTTTGTCAAGTAAGTTATCCTTTTGTATTTTTGTATTCTGTATATGTCGTTTCTTCTGCCATCTTTGCATAGCCATCTATTCCTCTTGTGATCCTCTGCGCTGCACTCTCCTGCACGCCTGCCCGCCCCTGTTCTTAGCTCTCGTTTCTCTCTCTCTCTCCCGCCCGTTTTCTCAACACCGGCTCTGGCCGGTCTCTGTTTCCCCTGCCGCTGCCTGCCCTGCGGCCCGCACCCCGAGCACACCCATTGGCCCTCCCTCCCTCCTCCCAGCTGCATCACCCTCCCACCGCACCCTCTTAATGGCGACCGTTGCGCGTAGCCCCGTGTGACTCCCTGACCTGGTTCTGGCCAGGAGTCCACTTGGCTCCACCAGCCTGCCCTGTGCCCCTGATCTGTCCGAATGCCGCCTGGACCGCAGTTCGAGGCCCTCCTCCACCCGCAGGCACCCATCTGTGCCTCATCCCTGGTGCCTAGTGGTAGGCATCTCCGGTTTGTCGAGTAAGTAATCCTTTTGTGTTTTAGTATTTTTGTATTCTTTATATGCCGTTTCTTCTGCCATCTTTGCATAGCCATCTATTCCTCTTGTGATCCTCTGCGCTGCACTTTTCTGCCCCCCCCCCGTTCTTAGCTCTCGTTTCGCTCTCTCTCTCCTGCCCATTTTCTCAACACCGGCTCCGGACGGTCTCTGTTTCCCCTAACTGCCCTGCGGCCCCGCCCCACGCGCACACCCATTGGCACTCCCTTCCTCCTCCCAGCTGCTCCACCCTCCCATCTCACCCTCTTAATGGCATCCGCTGCGCGGAGCCCCGTGTGACTCCCTGACCTGGTTCTGGCCAGGAGTCTACTTGGCTCCACCAGCCTGCCCCTGATCCGTCCGACTGCCGCCTGGACAGCAGTTCGAGGCCCTCCTCCACCCACAGGCACCCGCCTGCGCCTCATCCCTGGTGCCTAGTGGGAGGCATCTCCGGTTTGTCAAGTAAGTAATCCTTTTGTATTTTTGTATTCTGTATATGTCGTTTCTTCTGCCATCTTTGCATAGCCATCTATTCCTCTTGTGATCCTCTGCGCTGCACTCTCCTGCACGCCTGCCCGCCCCTGTTCTTAGCTCTCGTTTCTCTCTCTCTCTCCCGCCCGTTTTCTCAACACCGGCTCTGGCCGGTCTCTGTTTCCCCTGCCGCTGCCTGCCCTGCGGCCCGCACCCCGAGCACACCCATTGGCCCTCCCTCCCTCCTCCCAGCTGCATCACCCTCCCACCGCACCCTCTTAATGGCGACCGTTGCGCGTAGCCCCGTGTGACTCCCTGACCTGGTTCTGGCCAGGAGTCCACTTGGCTCCACCAGCCTGCCCTGTGCCCCTGATCTGTCCGAATGCCGCCTGGACCGCAGTTCGAGGCCCTCCTCCACCCGCAGGCACCCATCTGTGCCTCATCCCTGGTGCCTAGTGGTAGGCATCTCCGGTTTGTCGAGTAAGTAATCCTTTTGTGTTTTAGTATTTTTGTATTCTTTATATGCCGTTTCTTCTGCCATCTTTGCATAGCCATCTATTCCTCTTGTGATCCTCTGCGCTTCACTTTTCTGCCCCCTCCCCCCCCTATTCTTAGCTCTCATTTCACTCTCTCTCTCCTGCACATTTTCTCAACACCGGCTCCGGCCGGTCTCTGTTTCCCCTGCCGCTGCCTCCCCTGTGGCCCTGCCCCCGCGCACACCCATTGGCCCTCCCTCCCTCCTCCCAGCTGCTCCACCCTCCCACCCTGCCCTCTTAATGGTGGCTGCTGTGCGGCCGTCCCGCTGACGCGCCAGAGGCAACCCCGTCTGCGCCTGTCCGCGCCTGGACCGCGCCCAGCGCCAGCCTCCCAGCCAAGACCCCCCAGACAACACTACTCCACAAACACACTCCACTCCCTCAACCCAGGACCATGCCCCGCCTGCACCCAAACCAACCCCAGACACACACAGGGACCCTTCACCTGCTACGCCTGCCGATTCTCCTGCTCCACCCTTCACACTCTAACACCCACACGCCCCACACCAACCCCAGCGCCCCCCACACCAAACACCACAATCTCAATGCAACAGACTCACACACAGACCCGCACACCTCAACAGGCCCCACCACAAAAAAAACCAGAACCTGAGCAGACTCCACAACACCACCACAAGCCCCCACACCAACACCATTGCACAAGACAATAACAACCCCCCCCACAACCATCTCAACTGCTTACTCCTAAACACCCTCTCCCTACACAAACATGCCATAGAACTCTGGGACCTCATCACATCACACTCACCTGACATCATCTTCCTCATGGAAACCTGGACGAACCACTCATCTGAGCCTGACATAGCCACAGCGACCCCTGATGGGTACAGACCGCCTAAACAAACCAGGAGGTGGCATCGCCATCCTGCACAGACACCATTAAGGTCACCACCAATACACACGACACCCTAGACAGCGCAGAACACATGCACTTCCTAATCCACATAAACAACAACACCACTCTCAGAGGTACACTCATATGCAGACCCCCAGGGTCATGCCCCCCTTCTGTGACACAATCGCTGACACCATCAGCCCTCACGCCCTCACCTCCACAGGCTACATCCTCCTCAGTGACTTCAACTTTCACCTGGAGAACCCACAAGACCACAACTCCTCATCCCTCCTAGACAACCTCACCAACCTCAGACTCAAACAACTGGTCAGAGCACCCACCCACGCAGCAGGACACACACTAGACGCAATCTTCACTTCGAGCCAAGACATAACCTACACCCACACCACCGAACTCCACTGGATCGACCACCACTGCGTCCACTTCTCCTTCGCCAAAACCCCCACACACCACCACCAACACACCACGCCCTACCGCATGTGGGACAAGATCCCCACAGAACACCTGAACTCCCATCTGGCACAGAACCTCCCCCACACCAACGACCCCAACACTGCTGCCCACAACCTTGCAAAATGGATCACTACCTGCACAGACTCACTCGCCCCCTCAGAAAAAACATCACCACCCGCAACATCAAGAACGCCCCATGGTTCACCACTGAACTCCAAGACTCCAAGCGCAAGTGCCGCAAAGCAGAGAAAGCCTGGCGACAGGAACCCACAACCACCAACTTCTCCACCCTCAAAACCTCTATTCGCAATAACCACCAACTCATACGCACCACCAAAAGAGCATACTACAAGGAACGCATAGACAGTAACTCCTCAACAGCAAAGAACTCTTTACCATCATCAAAGAGCTCTCCAAACCCAAAGCCAGCAACTTAGACCCTACGCACAAACAACTCCTCTGCGACTCCCTCTCAAACCATTTCCACTGCAAAATCCTAGACATGCACAACAGTTTCAAACCACACACACCCACCACACCCCCCCCCCACCCGTCCAACACAGACCCCCCTCACACCACCTCTAACTTCTAACCACCTGGGCCCCAACCACCAATGAAGAAACTGAAAAAACAATGAATTCCATCCACTCTGGATCCCCCTCCGACCCCTGGCCGCATCGCATTTACAACAAAGCCAGCCCAACCATCGCCCCCAAGCTTCGAGACATAATCAACAGCTCATTCGACACCGCCACCTTCCCAGACCCCTGGAAGCACGCAAAAGTCACCGCAATCCTAAAAAAGCCCAAAGCTGACCCGCATGACCTCTCCAACTACCTCCCCATCTCTCTCCTCCCTTTCCCCGCCAAGGTCGCTGAGAAACTAGTGAACATCTGCCTATCCCACTTCCTTGAGGAAAACAACACACTCAACCCCTCCCAGTCTGGGTTCCGCAAGAACCACAGCACGGAAACCGCCCTCATCGCGTGTACTGAAGACATCAGAACCAGAGTCGACAAGGGCGAAACCGTTGCACTCATCCTCCTGGACCTCTCCGTGGCCTTTGACACTGTCTGCCACCATACACTCCGCACACGCCTCCACAACACAGGGTTTCGACACAAAGCCCTAGACTGGCTCACCTCCTTCCTCACCGATAGAACCCAAAAAGTCCGCCTCCCTCCCTCCCTTCCACTCCACTGCCACCAAAATCATCTGTGGAGTCCCCCAAGGGTCCTCCCTCAGCCCCACCCTTTTCAACATTTACATGAACCCGCTTCCCAGCGTCCTCCGATCACACAGAATCACCATCTTCTCCTACGCAGATGACACCCAACTCATCATCTCCCTCATCTGCAACCCTACTACCGCCAAAACCAACCTCCATGCTGCACTCCCTGACACCGCCACTTGGATGAGAGCAAACCACCTCAAGCTCAACTCCAACAAAACCGAAATAATCATTTTCGGCCCCAACAAAACCATATGGGACGACTCATGGTGGCCCACCGCCCTAGGCCCCGCACCCACCCCCACAAACCACGCACACAACCTTGGCATCATCCTGGACCCCTCCCTCTCCATGACCCAGCAAATCAACGCCGTTACCTCCTCCTGTCTCAACACACTCTGCACGCTGAAAAACCCTTCAAATGTATTCCCATAGAGACCAGAAAGACAGTCACCCATGCACTCATCAGCAGCAGGCTAGACTACGGAAACACCCTCTACGCCGGCACCACACTCAAACGCAAACACCAGAGAATCCAGAACACAGCCGCACGCCTCATCCTGGACCTCCCTCGCCATGAACACATCTCATCACACCTCAAATCCCTTCACTGGCTCCCCACCAACAAGAGGCTCACCTTCAAAATCCTCATCCACGCGCACAAATCCCTCCACAACACCTGCCCAACCTACCTCAACGAAAGAGTGAACTCCCACACTCCCAACCGCCACCTCGAATCTGCCGACCTCGCACTCACCACAGTCCCCTGCATCCAATGCGCCCCCACAGGAGGCAGATCCTTCTCCTACCTCGCCCCCAAGGCCTGGAACTCCCTCCCCACCAACCTCTGCAAAACCCAAGACCTCCTGCTTCTCAGAAAGAACCTCAAGACATGGCTGTTCGAACAGTGACCCTCCTTTCCACCCCGCGCCTTGGGACCCTCACGGGTGAGTAGCACGCTTAATACATTTCTTTGATTGGTTAATTGATTAATTACACTGGTAAATTGTAGGACAGTGTAAAATGGATTTACTGCATTGTGGTTAATAATGTACTTTTGCTGTAATTCCTAACCCCTATTCTCTTGCCACGCTCCCCATATCTTCTTCCATTTTGGGGGACAGTCCCTGCCCTTGTAAATTACCATCCAGATCTGACTCCAATTCTTTTGCTGTTGGAGCCAGTGGTTGGCCCCATGCCCTGGCTACATTACGTTTTGACACTCCATCAGTCAGTGGTAGCCATATCTCTTCGTATTTGGGCCCCATGGATTCACCTTACACCCACCAACAATAACCATTTATCTTCTAATGGGACTTCTATAGCCAAGATCCGTGACATCACCCGAGCAATCCCAGACAAGTATTACTTGATCTTCGGGCAACCCAAAAGTGTGTGGAAGAATGTGCCTTCTTCCATGCAGCCTCTCAGACATAGCGGTGTAGATGTTTTGCCTGTTTTGTGTAATGTCGTCCCCGTGTAGTACGTTCTCTGAAGTATTTTAAGTTGTACTAGTCGGAACTAAGCTCCTATGGCTATCTCCTAAAGGCTCCTAAGAGCCTCGTGTTATTCTTCATTTTCTAGGGTGCCCACGTCTTCTTCCCATTTCTCCCTGAGTTGACCCAGTAGATCGGATGAATTAATTACCAATTTTTTGTATATCAATGTAATTCCTTTTTCTGGCATAGGTTCTGTCCTCTCCCTCTTTTATATGCTCCCAGAGAGCATGGCCTAGTTGCATATAACAGGAGCGTTCCGTTTCAGCTAGGCCATATTCCAGCTGCAGGTCACTAAAATTTACAAAAGACTTCCCCCTCCAAACATCACTTATGTATTCAATTCCAATCAGTTCCCATCTCTGAAATCCTTCCAGCCCTCCCACGTCCTTGAGTAAATCACTATCCCAAATCAGGGTCATGCCTGTGAGCCTCTCTTTCCAGCCAAGGAGTTGTTTGCACATTTCAAGACTTTAACTACGGCTTTGGTATGTTGTGAAAGGTCTCTCATCCTCTTTGTTTTATAAAGAACGGTCTAGTTAAAGCAGATATGCTAATTAGAAATTATTAATGAAATGGTTATACATTTTCGATTAACAAGAAAATTATAGAAAAGTTAATGTAGAGAAGTTAATGTGCACATTTTTGGTAATGTGCCCACGGAGAGTGACAGCCAGTTATAATGTGTGAAACAATGAAAATGCGTAATAAAATGTAGTAGTATGTCATATTAAGATGTATAACCTATGTTTTGCATGATATTGTAGAATTAACTTAGACAAAGTTGTGGCCTAGTTGCCAGGCCTCATGCAGAAGTTAAATTTCTGGCGTACTGTAGAGAAGCTGGTGCGTTGAACTAACCTTGACCATGTATGTTAATAAAATCTGCTTAGCTAGAATTTTCTGCAATGTACCGACGGACAGGAGATGATGGAACTAGACTTGTAACAATTTTGATGTAAGATAGACTCGATGTACTTCCCCAGGACTCGAACAATAGAGACACTGACTCGAGGAGAAGATGCAACATTTTCGATTCCTGATGAGCCGGATGAAGATGACATCGTACAGTGAACCAATCAATGAACTGAGAACGGCATAATATTAGAATTCATAGATATGCAAATATTATATTATTGATACAGTCATAACTGGTGATTAATTGACCAATTAGAAATTAGGGGGATGGACTGAAAAACGAATAAAAAGTCATGACAAGGAGCAAAAACTTCAGATGAGAGGAAAGAATTGATGACGTCAGAAGATGCGATTCGAGATTCTGTCATTGGGCTCATGTTCTTGAGAGCCTGATGCGTTGCTGATCGATTGATGACCTGAAGACAAAGACTGACTTTGTTGCTGATCCATTCTGTGGATAGGTAGCTATGACAATGTGACTGATTAACTTTTGTGCCTTTTCTTCTAGGTACCAACTGCGCTGTTAATTAGTTTTTCTCTTAGCTAGATGTTTTCAAAATTCATGTTCTAAATTGTTTTCGCATGAAGTCCCACATGCTAATGCTAATCTTGGTAAGGTAAGGTTCCTTTGGGTGATGTTGACAGTGACAAATGATTGACGAACTGATTGCTGAACTCTGCTATTAATGTTGATATATTCATCTTTGTTGGCTTATGCTGAAGCATTAGAGTATATGTTTTCTCAAGTTCTGATTAGATTATGTTATTAGTGGTCACTAATGAGTTAACTTTGAGCTGATTAAATAAAGTTTGATCTAACCTGATGACTTAGAATTGTAACTAATAGGGAAATAAAAATGGTTAAAACGCCTATTGAATTGTGGTTATTCATGAAATGTTGATAAATTGTCTAATGATTAATGATTCTCATAGTGGTTATTGATTGATTACATTGATTATTGATGACATTGGTCACTACATGGCTAGGATACGCCATGCGATCCAAAAGGTTCATCGGCCTATACGCGTCCCCTTGTAAGTTTACTTACTAAGGACAGGGCGCGATAGCAGTCTCATATTAATCTCTACCCATTAAGATTCTGTCAACTATATAAGCTGGGTCCTGTCTGTCAGCAAACTCCTACTCATTAATTATTTGGAGCTGTGAGGCCCAATAGAATTTACGCAGATCAGGGACTGCTAAGCCCCATAGATCCCTCTTTGTAATTTAGCTAGGTCTGTTCGGGAAGTCCCCCCATTCCACAGGAGTAAGCGGACCGCCCTCTCAAGGTTGTTAAATGCTTCTGGTGGAATCCTAAATGGAGTATTCTGCATCAGATATAGGAATTGGGGCAGGCTCATCATCTTAAAAAGCACTGCTCTCCCCATGATGGTCAGTGGGAGGCTGTGCCAATTTTAGATGTCCCCTTTGCAGTTTGTCTAGTTGGGTGGCCACATGTCTACCTGTGAACTCACACGCATTGCATGTTATGTAGATACCCAAATATCTAAAACTGCCTGTAACCACTGCAGCCTCACAGTCTCTTGGTCACCCCGGGCATTCCCCTGAGAGAGAGTATATCGTGATTTGGACCAGTTTATTGAATATCCTGAATGCTCCTGAAATATTCAAAATATCTGCATTAATCTAGCCATTGAATTGGAGGGCTGCACAACATAGAGAAGTATGCCATCAGCGTACAGGAAGATAATCTTGTCTCATCCCCCTGGAGTTCGTATCCCTCTTACCAAGGAATTGATGAGAACCCAGTGGCTCCACTGCAGGGCAACTAGCATGGGGATCAACAGGAACCCCTGCTGGGTCCTTCTTCTGAGGTCAGACTCATGCAACACTGCCCCATTTACCTTCACTCTTGCTGTGGTGGAAATGTAGAGCAATCCGACCCAAGCATGAAACCTAAGTCAAAACCCCATCCTCTCATTGTGGCAAATCTATAGGGCCACTCTATCGAGTCAAACGCCATCCTGGCGTCCAAGGCCATCAATGCTGTCTGCTCCATCAAAGAGTCCTCGGTCATGTGGAGCACCCCATTTCGACAGCAGAGGTTGAGCCTTGTGCTCCTGCTGGGCACGAAGCCCAATTAGTCTGGATGAATCAGTGAGGTTATCACCTTCCGGAGTCTAGTTGCCAGGATGTTTGCTATCAACTTAGTTTCAACGTTTTTTAAGGAGACAGGTCTATAGGAGCTGCAGATTGTCTGGGGTTTTCCTTTTTTATGGAGGAACCACGAATATCGCTGTTCTGTGGTCCTCCAGCAGGCAGCCCTGTTCATGGGCCTCTTGAAACATGTTCAGCATCAGCCTGGCTACAATGCGTCCCATGATTTTGTACATCTCAACTGGTAGGCCGTTAGGGCCTTACCCGACTGGAGCTCTCTCAGAGCTCATGTCCGTTCCTCTTCCAACAGATCAGCCTCCAATAATTCTCGATTGTCGGAATTGAGGCCTTGTAGCAGAATGTCTGCCAGCAAGTCGACAGTCCTCCTGTGTCATTGTTGTTGAGGGTGCATACACACCCTCATAGTATGCGAGAAGGCCTCCGCTATTGCTTTCCCTTTTGAGTGTGAGACACCCGTCTTATTGTCTACTTAAAGCACCCAAGAGTGCTATGCATCTCTCTTTTCCAGCCAGGCCAATAGTTTGCTGTCTTTCTCTCCCACCTCATATAGCCTACATTGTGTTGTAATGGCATAGTCTCTCACCTCATTTTCAGCCAAGGCTTGTATGTCTTGTTGGCGGAGCTGCCGTTTATGCTTATCATCTGGGGTATTTGTGGTTTGAGCTATCTCTGAAAGTTTCATAATATCTGTTTCTATGTTTGCGCATTTCTGTTTTGTATTGTTAGCGTTGGCCTCTTTAAGGACCTGGGCTTGTCACCAGACCACGGTTTTGAATGCCTCCCAGGTGGTACCCACTGATGCCACTGACCCTACATTTTCTTTAAAATATGGATCTGCTCACTTCCTCAATTTGCTTGTATATTTCTTATCATGTAGGCTCCATGAGTCTAGGCATGGTGCTAGTGTAAATCTCACGTTGAACCCCTTAAAAAGACCTCCACATGTGAGTGGTCAGTTATCCCTCTCGCCTGGTGCCTAGCTGCCCCAAACCGAGCCGTTTGTGTGTGGAGTGTAAATACGTAGTCAATGTGGGAAAAGCTCTGATGAGCTGCTGAGTAATAGGTGTAATTATGTGTCTGTGGATGATGAGCTCTCCCCACGTTGACCAGTCCCAAGAGTTGCCGCGAAACGGGCAAGCTGCCCCTCCCCGCCCCTCACTTCCCATTCCCCAGATCTCTCTATATTCGAGTTCATGGTTGTGTTCACGTCTTCCCCCAGAATCAGTCTCCCATGGGGCAACCTCAATAACAGATCTCCCAGCTCAGAGAAGGTTATTTCTTACAAGCACTGTAGTATGTACAATGAACAAAGGTTTAACGTGGTACCTTCCCATGTGCCGGTTAGTGCTACGTAATAACCATTGGTGTCATGCCATACTTGGTGGGGGGTAAAGGCTACTGATTCCTTGACCAGGATCCCAACTCCCCTTGAATATGTTATCCCACAGCAGAATTATCCAATAGGCTAGAAGCAGTGACCCCCAGTTTGAAGTCAGTGCAGCTGATCTAATTGTGCCAGTAGCAAGAATCTGTGTCTGACAGTAATGGGATGGGGCACCTAAAGAGGTAGCTGGATTGGTTGAATTGCTGGCCTATAAAAACCCCTAAGAAAGCACCTCAGTCATACTCAAAATGTGCACAGAATTATTGAGCCTGGTTAGAAGTTACTGCACAGCTAACCTGTTCTTAAAATTTACAACAATACAGTCATTCTTTTCAGGTTTATGTCGATTTCCTACCCATGAGACTCTTCACACAAGGTTTAATTGATTGCCTAATTGCCCTGAGCTGCCCACCATGCTATCCATCCAGTGTATCACTTTACTTACTAGCTGATTGTGACTCTCAGGGAAACCTGCTGTCAATGGGGTGGCACCCTTGAGAACTATCACATAAGGAGTGGCCTCTGGTGGCAACAGTTAGATGGGTAGATCCGTAGGATGGTGACTTTGAATTTGTCCTTGACTCCCTACCAGTGTGTGAGTATTAAGCCTTAGTACCATCACTGATTCATCTATCAGTACATGACATTTTCAGGGAGGTCAAGAGAGACCTTTAGAGCAGTGAAGAGTCTGAGTTCCTAGATAAGGCTGAGTCAAAGTGGGCATGCCCCCATTTGATTTAGTTGATCCCCAATCTATTGGTCTTGTCGGGCAAGCATTGGTTTCCAAAGGCCTAAAAGACTACGTGCACATGCTGAGCCCCCTCACCAAGTCCTCAAGTGGGTCAAGCCTGCCAAGTATAGTTTTGATAAAATTAATTAATTTATTTTCCAGGCGTTCATATTTATTGCTCAGCTCCTGCACTGTACAAGGGCTCTCCACACCAATTGGTATCACACCCTCTTCTGCTAGTTTGATATCCTGCACAGGCTTGCCGTTCCTACACTGAAAGTGCTTCTTTTTAGCAGGTGGTGGGGAGCAAACACAAGTCTGATGCTGTTGAGTATGTGGACAGCACGTCCAAAAGAACTATTGCATCAGGGAAGTTTACGACATATGTGTTTTCCTTTTTCCCCTTACCAACCAAATATGAGTTAAGTTTCTGGGTCACTGCCATTATGGAACCAGCCTCTTTACATGGTCCACTCCCATTTTGTGATTTCATGACAGAACTCAAACGTTCTTCAACATAGCCAATTTCTTGATCCATTGTCCCCCTGGCATTAGTGAGGTAGGACACTATAGAGCTTGTCAATGGATTATCCTTGTTGGATGTTGAGTTTTTCTTGGCCACAGTGGAGGTGCCTGGCATTTACAGAGCTGTGAATAGTTATAACCACAAACAGTATGCTGGAGAGTCGGGCCTCAGAAGATTGGCTCAGCCCAGCCTCTTCTGGCGACTGAAGGGTGTGAGTTCTTAGTGGCTTTTAAATTTCCTGCCAGCGCTGCAAACAATGTGTCCAGCTCCTGCCCAGGAGAGATGTCTGGGGTATGTAGTTCATACCCCTAATGGCAGGTGAGTGCACCTGAGTGATGCATCCCATGCTGGGGGCACACTTAGCTGCTGTTAAAGCACCTGCCAGCGCTACAAACAATGTGTCTGCCTCCCACCCATCAAAGAGGTCTGGGGATTGTAGTCCAGGTTCCTCACGACAGGTAGCTGTAGCCGAGAGAAGTGTCCTTAGTGGCTTTTAAAGCGTCCACCAGCACTACAATGTGTCCGCAACCCATCCGGGCAGGGAGATCTGGGGCATGTAGTATGGGCCCCTCACATCAGGTAGATGTAGCCGAGTGATGTATCAAAGAGACTTAAGTGGCTTTTGACTTGTTCTACATACTCTACGTCAGAAATAATGGTGGCACCATCTAAGGCAATACTGTATTGATTGGCATGGGGGGTATAAAAGAACTACATATCCCAGATACAATAACACGACGGTCATATTGGGTGGCTCCTTGCATAAAACTCCAAAGTGCACGCACTTCCAGGTCTCATACTACCGAAGTCTTACCAACTACCGCGCTGGAGATTCAATAGCTTTGGAAAAGTGAAGAGTCCTGCAGACATTCAATAGGGTAGTGTGTGCTTCTCCATATGAAATAATATTTTGATTGTATTTTCTATTGCAGCTGTGCAGCAGCTGTCCAAGTTCACTTGAGCGAGTAGGATTTTCCGTGTTTGTTTGCAATGAAGTGTGAATTTACTTTTTTTATGTAAAACCGAGATTATTAAAGAAGAATTCTTAACACACTAAGGGGCATATTTATACTCCGTTTGCGCCGGAATTGCGTCGTTTTTTTTTACGCAATTCTGACGCAAAACTAACTCCATATTTATACTTTGGCGTTAGACGCGTCTAGCGCCAAAGTCCATGGAGTTTGCGTAATTTTTTAGCGTGGACACCTACTTTGCGTTAATGAGATGCAAGGTAGGCGTTCCCGTCTAAAAAATTGTCTCTGAGGCATGTGCGCCGTATTTACACTCCCGGGCAAAATTCACGCCCGGGAGTGGGCGGGTCAAAAAAAATGACGTCTGGCCGCTTTTGCGCCGTTTTTTAGCGCCTGGAAAAGGAGGAGCCCAGAGGTGCCCTCCCATGCCCCCAGGGACACCCCCTGTCACCCTTGCCCACCCCAGGAGGACACCCAAGGCTGGAGGGACCCATCCCAGGAACATTAAGGTAAGTTCAGGTAAGTCATTTTTTTTATTTTTTTTTGTGGCATAGGGGGGCCTGATTTGTGCCCCCCTACATGCCACTATGCCCAATGACCATGCCCAGGGGACAGAAGTCCCCTGGGCATGGCCATTGGGCAAGGGGGCATGACTCCTGTCTTTGCTAAGACAGGAGTCATTTCTATGGGGGTTGGGAGTCGTAAAAAATGGCGCAAATCGGGTTGAGGCGAAAAATTTGCCTCAGCCTGACTTGCCCCATTTTTTGGCACCCAAGCTCCATATCCCCCTACGCCGGCGCTGCCTGGTGTACGTAGTTTTTTTCCACGCACACCAGGCAGCGCCGGCGGCTAACGCCGGCTAACGTCATTGATTAAATACGGCGCCCGCATGGCGCTTCAGAATGGCGTTAGCTGGAGCTAATTTTTTTCACGCAAAACTGCGTTAGCGCAGTTTTGCGTCAAAAAGTATAAATATGGCCCTAATCCTGTTGTTTTAAAAAGGCTTTGAGAACATACTTACCTATTTTCAGAACTTTTACAGTCTTAGTACATACACCTAGTTGGAGTAAATTTGTAGAGGTGGGTGAACCAACAATTCAACAGCAAGAGCTGAGCCAAGGGTCTGGTTCGGCTCTAAGGCCCATATTTATACTTTTTTGTGCCGCATTTGTGTCACTTTTTGATGCAAAAGTGGCGCAAACTTACAAAATACAAATACATTTTGTAAGTTTGCGCAGCTTTTGTGTAAAAAAAATAAAACCGCAAATGCAGCTCAAAAAAAGTATAAATATGGGCCTGAGTCCCTGACCGAGCAAATAGTTGGTGTCCAAATCTTGCAACAAACATCATGTGATAATGTCATAGCCTCTTTAAAAATAAAAAAGGTATGTATTTAGCACAAAGAAGCCTCTCATCTTAATACACCAGATTATTTTTGTACAGCGCACATCCTGAACTCACATATTAGAAAGGGCTCACATATGTGATAAAGAAAAAGTAGGCTGTGTAAAATAAAATATTTGCGTAGGATCACGTAATTTGGTCAAGCGTGCAACCCAGGACACGTACCTGGTTTTCTGATTTCACATTAATCAATTCATGCACAAGATGGCTACTCCTTTCCCAACTTTTTTAACACCAAAGGTCTGTAGTTTGTTTTAATTCTTAGCTCACGATGGAAGAGAATGAGTGGCAAGCAGAAGCCACGTTAAAGTGCGGCTCGTTCTGGGCTCGAGGTACCAAGAGGACCTCGAGTTGAGTCAGAGCCACGCCTCTGACTCATGCTTGGCTCGAGCTTTAAGTGGCTCGCCCATCTTTATTAATTCGTGACCAACTTGAAAAACGACCATTAATGTCGGATTGACTGATCAGCAGGATTAAGGGGACATTTCCATCTAAAACTGCAGCTTTAACTAGGAGAGTTTCTCACCTGGAATAGGGATCCCAATTCAGCCAGGACATTTTCAATATGCTGGATCGGGGTGGTCTCACAGTTTCGGGCTCGAATCTGAAGCCCAAAAGATCACCAACGGTACTCCCAGTAGTTATGTTAGCTGCCGAGGGACATTTATAGGTGATGCCTCCAAAGTGCACAGATTTTTTTTACTTAGATTCAGCTCCGTTTTCCTTTTCGTCCACTGGCTTTCAAGATTCACACGGGGATGTTTTTCTTATATCCAGATTGGATGGTGATGGAGCTTAATGGATAGGCTAATTAGTTTGTCAGGATGGCTCCTTGTAGTGTAGACTGAATTTACGAAAGTGTTTGATGGACAAGTTCTATCTTTATCACCTTACAAGGAATTTTTAGAGCTGCATCAAGGAAATGCGAAGCTATTGACCTATTTTTCTGTTTAATTGACTAGTGGCTGAAATCACATGTCCAAAGGGGAAGAGCAGCTGTCTTCTATCAAGACCTAAAAAATGATTTAATATATGTTATTCCCTAAATAGACCTACTACCACCACATGTACTGATCTCATAAATCTTACCTTGAGGTCAGACAAAACACTTAGGGCCTGATTTAGACCTTGGTGGTAGTGGTCCTGCCTTCAATTTTTCGATGGAAAACCGGTCCGCCCACCTGATTTAGATGTTGGCGGGTCCATAGATGAAAGACCGGCGACCAGCTGCTGTCACCACCATGAATCTGCAACTGGATCAACGGCGCAAAAGGAAAGCTTGGCTGGCGGCAGGACTCCAGCCAGTTTCACCACTGAGCTAATCACTGTGTGCTTTCCCACTGGCGCTACTGTGGTGGCTAAACCTCCACTCCTATGTTGGCAGATTTGGAGGTATACAATCATGAAACTCAACTTTTCTGAGTTTTCACATTTCCTGCCACTATGAATCCGATCGAACAAGTACTACCTTTGCTGCTGCTGCTGGACAAAGACGAAAAACTACCCTCTTGTCCCCGGATATGAAGGTAAGTCACTGTTTTACCTGTCATCCTTGGAATTGTTGATGTACATTAGCACTAGACTCATGCATGTTTACAAAATATTTTTAAGCAAAAGTGCAATGATGTGCAAGGCATATGTGTGCAATGTCGTAGTTTGATGCAAATAAAAAAAAATACACCTCAATATATTAATAAGACCCACCAATCTGGTACTAACTGCCTTCATTGCAGTAGACACCTAAGCAAAAAGTCACATAAATTCCAAATTGAAATGTGTCCACACATGTGTGTAAGAATTTAACAAAAACTACGATAACCTTTACTCAAACAGGACACCTAATTTGAATGACATAAGCTCAATATAAAGTAGCAATTGCACTACACAATGCTACAAGTGAGTGTACACAGAACGTACAACCAATGTTAACTTTAAATACCAAATGTGTCAGAGATGTATGAAGGTCACATGTCCCCTTGGTATGTGTAATTTCTGTCAAACAGTAGACGTGTTTTAGCTCTAAAGTGTCATTTTCCTTGTATAATGCATATGTGTATATTAGTGACACATCATGTTAAAATAAACACACATGCGTTCTCCAGGCACAACAAGCAAAACATTTATTATTTTGTGTAAGTGCCCAGCAACATGATGAATGTTTGTACCAAAAACATGTTCACCAAAAATGAAAAACACAAATGTATGCATCATAAAACATTTCTTAAAACTATAACCTGTGCTTGTCACTGTCGGAAATTAGAATAATTGCATTGCACACACATAAGTGCACATAAGTAGAAATTACATCCTCAGCAAGCAGTTAGTAACAACTCCAAAAATCATTCCAGGGCAAAAGTATGGTAAAGAAAATAAAACTTTCATATAAAACTGAGATAATACTCTCAAACCATTTTTAGTCAAATACATTTGCCAAAAATCTGCAGACTTGGAAATAGTCCCAATCCTGGGTTGTATGCCCAGATCCTGCCTCCTACTTGCACTGGCAATTACAACCTCCTCAGGAAGGGGCATCTGTTGCGCAGAGAGCAGGCACCTCAATGCTCTTTCTTGGGGTAGGGGTATGGTCTTTGGGTTTGGGAGGGGTGGGTTTGGTAGGATTGGGTTTAGATTTGGAAAGGATGGGTTTGGTTGGGAGGGGTGGGTAGCGGTTTGGGAGGCAGTGGCTTGGGCTGTGGGTTTACATTTGGGAGGGGTGATTTGAGATGTTGAAACGGTCAGGTTCAGGGCAAATAAAAGGTGTTTCATGGGAAAATGTGTAGGGTGCATGGCAGGGAATTCGATTTGGGAGGTAGAGGATTGGCATTGGGTGATGTGCATGTCTGTAGATAGTGTGTTTGCCTGTGGGTCTGGTGTATGTGGTGTAAGATTTGGTTTGTGTCTGTTTCTTTCTGTGTGTCCATTATTCAGGTGAGTGTGGGCATTTCTGTACAGTGTGTGTAATGTCTAATAGATGTGTATGTGGATGAGTGTGCTGAGGAGGTGCTGTGTGTGGTTGTTGTGCTTGAAGATGTAATGGTGCATGTGTGTAGTGGTGCATGTTTGAGTGGAGGTGGATGTAGGTTCTATGGGTGTGGTAGTTGTGGTTTTGCATGTTTGTGTGGTGGTGGGTGTGGGGTCTGCGAGTGTGGTGTTGTGCATGTTTTTGTGGTGGTGGGTGTGGTGTCTGCAGGTGTGATGGCTGTGCATATGGGTGTGGTGGTGGTGGCTGAGCATGTGGGTGTGGTGGAGTGTGTGGTGTCTGTGAGTATGCTTGTGGTGGTGGTGAAGGGTGTGGTGTCTGTATGTTTGCATGTGTGTCTGTGTTTTTTCATGTGTAGGTGTGGATGTACTGCTTGTGTGTGTTAGAGTGGGTGCGTACAAAGGAGTGAGTGTGCTTCGGATAGGGCTGGGAATAGGGCCATGGGATGGGGAAGAGGTGGGAGTCGGGCATACGGTTGGGATGGGTGGGAGGCTGATGTTAGTGAGGAGGCCAGACCTTGGAATTACCTTTGTAGGCCAGTCATGGCACAGTGAATGCCATCCAACTAAGCTAGCATTTGTGTCATCTGTGGCCCACAGAAATACTCCACAAGAAGTCAATAGCCTCCTCACTGAGCGCAGCCTCATAGACCAGATCCATGGGAGGTGCCTGCATTGAAGGTGATGCCACCCCTTTTAGAGGACCGTTTATGGCCAACTGGGGGGGAGCAATAGGGATGGTGGTAATGTGAATGCGGATGGTAGACAACAATGCAGGTGGTAAGGTTGCTGGGACTGGTGTTCTGTGGAGGCTTCCAAAGATGATGGTCTATTGCTGGTGGCCCCCATGCCAGTCCCCTCACCTTCCATGGCACTGGGTCCCTCGGCGTCTGTGGTGTCTGCACCAAAACCACAGTACCCAGCTCCTTCCCTACATATGTGGCCAATGTTACCTTCGCCTCACCCATATGATGCTGAAAACACTGATACAACAGACTGAGTGTAGCTGTGTAAATAGAATAGAACATGAACGTTTCTCACAATACAAGTCCACATATTTAACCAGCTTTAAGACACCCAAATGTGGCTTCTTTTATCATCAGTATCTCATGCATTTAGTGAAGAATGCTATAAACCATTTGTTAGAAATGGGGTCTTTGGTTGGCAGTCAGGTTACCCTCTGTCCAAGCAAGGACCCTCACTCTAGTCAGGGTAAGTCACACACAATCCAAATTATCCTGTGCCCACCCTCTGGCAGCTTGGCACTGAGCAGTCAGGCTTAACTTAGAAGGCAATGTGTAAAGTATTTGTGCAATAAATCATACAATAACACCATATAACACCACAAAAATACACCACACAGTGTTTAGAAAAATATATGATATTTATCTGGATATTTGCAGGTCAAAAACAATCAAAGATGCAATAAGAAAATGTAAAGATATCACTGAAAAGTGATATAAAGGGGGTCATTCTAACCCTGGCGGTAAAAACCGCCAGGGCGAATGACCGCGGTAGCACCGCCAACAGGCTGGCGGTGCACCGCTGGGCATTCTGACTGCGGCGGTTCAGCCGCGGCCAGAAACGGAAAGTCGGCGGTGTCCCGCCGACTTTCCGCTGCCCGTGAGAATCCTCCATGGCGGCGGAGCGCGCTCCGCCGCCATGGGGATTCTCACATCCCCTACCGCCATCCTGTTCCTGGCGGGTCTCCCGCCTGGAACAGGATGGCGGTAGGGGGTGCCGCGGGGCCCCTGGGGGCCCCTGCAGTGCCCATGCCAATGGCATGGGCACTGCAGGGGCCCCTGTAAGAGGGCCCCAAAAAGAATTTCAGTGTCTGCCTAGCAGACACTGAAATTCGCGACGGGTGCTACTGCACCCGTCGCACTCCAGCAACTCCGCCGGCTCCATTCGGAGCCGGCTTCATCGTTGCTGGGTCTTTCCCGCTGTGCTGGCGGGCGGCCTTTTGGCGGTCGCCCGCCAGCACAGCGGGAAAGCCAGAATGGCCGCCGCGGTCTTGTGACCGCGGTGCGGTCATTTGTCGGGAACCGCATGGCGGGCGGCGACCACCGCCCGCCGCGGTCATAATCAGGCCCAAAGTGCCTTAAGTCTTTTAAAAGCAAACAAAGTCTCTTTGAAGCACAAAGTACCTGGTTTGAGTGACAAATCTCGCAAAGGGCCGCAGAGGAGGAGATGCGTGGAAAAATGGTGTGTGCGTCGGTTTCGCCCCTTCACACACGGACATGCGTCGTTATTTTCCACGCGGAGAAGACGTTGCGTTGATTTCTGGCGCGCGGACGGGCCTCCTCTTCGGGTTGCGGGATTTTCAGATGCCCCGGGGTCTGTGCGTGGAATCCTGGGCTTGTTGGCAAGCTCTGCGTTGTTCCGGTGGGCGATGCAGGAAAATTTCTCCCTCACAGCAGGCGCGGCATCGATTTCCCTTCTGGGAGTCGGGCGACATCGTCCCAGGTCAGCTGTGCGTCGATCTGGTGGGCCGTGCGTCGAAATTCCGGTCGCACCGCAGGTCCCGCGTCGATCTTTTCCTTGCGAAGTCGAGCGGCGGCGTCCCGGGTCGGCATGCAGGGAATTTTTCACTGCGGAGCAAGCTGTGTGTCGAATTTTTCACCGCACAAGGAGTCCAGTTGCAAGAGAGAAGTCTTTTTGGTCCTGAGACTTCAGGGAACAGGAGGCAAGCTCTATCCAAGCCCTTGCAGAGCACTTCTTCACGACAGCCAGGGAACAGCAAGGCAGCAGGGCAACAGCAAGGCAGCAGTCCTTCAGAGAAAGCAGTCAGGTGAGTCCTTTGGGCAGCCAGGCAGTTCTTCTTGGCCGGATGCAGGTTCTAGTTACAAGTGTCTTCTCCAGGAAGTGTCTGAGGTGGTAGGGCAGAGGCCCTGTTTTATACCCAAATGTGTCTTTGAAGTGGGGGAGACTTCAAAGAGTGGCTTAGAAGTGCACCAGGTCCCCTTTTAGTTCAATCCTGTGTGCCAGGGTCCAGTAGGGGGTATGGCAGTCCTTTGTGTGAGAGCAGACCCTCCACCCTCCCAGCCCAGGAAGACCCATTCAAAATGCAGATTGTAAGGAAATGCCTCCTTGGCATGGTTGCCCCCTGACGTTTTGCCTTTGCTGATGCTATGTTTACAATTGAAAGTGTGCTGAAGCCTGCTAACCAGGCCCCAGCACCAGTGTTCTTTCCCTAACCTGTACTTTTGTATCCACAATTGGCAGACCCTGGCATCCAGATAATTCCCTTGTAACTGGTACTTCTAGTACCAAGGGCCCTGATGCCAAGGAAGGTCTCTAAGGGCTGCAGCATGTCTTATGCCACCCTGGAGACCTCTCACTCAGCACAGACACACTGCTTGCCAGCTTGTGTGTGCTAGTGAGAACAAAACGAGTAAGTCGACATGGCACTCCCCTCAGGGTGCCATGCCAGCCTCTCACTGCCTATGCAAGTATAGGTCAGTCACCCCTCTAGCAGGCCTTACAGCCCTAAGGCAGGGTGCACTATACCATAGGTGAGGGTACCAGTGCATGAGCATGGTACCCCTACAGTGTCTAAACAAAACCTTAGACATTGTAAGTGCAGGGTAGCCATAAGAGTATATGGTCTGGGAGTTTGTCAAACACGAACTCCACAGCACCATAATGGCTACACTGAAAACTGGGAAGTTTGGTATCAAACTTCTCAGCACAATAAATGCACACTGATGCCAGTGTACATTTTATTGCAAAATACACCCCAGAGGGCACCTTAGAGGTGCCCCCTGAAACTTAACCGACTGTCTGTGTAGGCTGACTAGTTCCAGCAGCCTGCCACACTAGAGACATGTTGCTGGCCCCATGGGGAGAGTGCCTTTGTCACTCTGAGGCCAGTAACAAAGCCTGCACTGGGTGGAGATGCTAACACCTCCCCCAGGCAGGAGCTGTAACACCTGGCGGTGAGCCTCAAAGGCTCACCCCTTTGTCACAGCACCGCAGGACACTCCAGCTAGTGGAGTTGCCCGCCCCCTCCGGCCCCGGCCCCCACTTTTGGCGGCAAGGCCGGAGAAAATAATGAGAATAACAAGGAAGAGTCACTGGCCAGTCAGGACAGCCCCTAAGGTGTCCTGAGCTGAGGTGACTCTAACTTTTAGAAATCCTCCATCTTGCAGATGGAGGATTCCCCCAATAGGGTTAGGATTGTGACCCCCTCCCCTTGGGAGGAGGCACAAAGAGGGTGTACCCACCCTCAGGGCTAGTAGCCATTGGCTACTAACCCCCCAGACCTAAACACGCCCTTAAATTTAGTATTTAAGGGCTACCCTGAACCCTAGAAAATTAGATTCCTGCAACAACAAGAAGAAGGACTGCCTAGCTGAAAACCCCTGCAGAGGAAGACCAGAAGACAACAACTGCCTTGGCTCCAGAAACTCACCGGCCTGTCTCCTGCCTTCCAAAGAACTCTGCTCCAGCGACACCTTCCAAAGGGACCAGCGACCTCTGAATCCTCTGAGGACTGCCCTGCTTCGACGACGACAAGAAACTCCCGAGGACAGCGGACCTGCTCCAAAAAGACTGCAACTTTATCCAAAGAAGCAACTTTAAAGAACCCTGCAATCTCCCCGCAAGAAGCGTGAGACTTGCAACACTGCACCCGGCGACCCCGACTCGGCTGGTGGAGAACCAACACCTCAGGGAGGACCCCCGGACTACTCTACGACTGTGAGTACCAAAACCTGTCCCCCCTGAGCCCCCACAGCGCCGCCTGCAGAGGGAATCCCGAGGCTTCCCCTGACCGCGACTCTCTGAAACCTAAGTCCCGACGCCTAGAAAAAAGCCTGCACCCGCAGCCCCCAGGACCTGAAGGACCCGACTTTCACTGCAGAAGTGACCCCCAGGAGTCCCTCTCCCTTGCCCAAGTGGAGGTTTCCCCGAGGAAGCCCCCCCTTGCCTGCCTGCAGCGCTGAAGAGATCCCTTGATCTCTCATTGACTTACATTGCGAACCCGACGCTTGTTCTAACACTGCACCCGGCCGCCCCCGCGCCGCTGAGGGTGAAATTTCTGTGTGGGCTTGTGTCCCCCCCGGTGCCCTACAAAACCCCCCTGGTCTGCCCTCCGAAGACGCGGGTACTTACCTGCTGGCAGACTGGAACCGGGGCACCCCCTTCTCTCCATTGCAGCCTATGCGTTTTGGGCACCACTTTGAACTCTGCACCTGACCGGCCCTGAGCTGCTGGTGTGGTAACTTTGGGGTTGCTCTGAACCCCCAACGGTGGGCTACCTTGGACCAAGAACTGAACCCTGTAAGTGTCTTACTTACCTGGTAAAACTAACAAAAACTTACCTCCCCCAGGAACTGTGAAAATTGCACTGTGTCCACTTTTGAAATAGCTATTTGTGAATAACTTGAAAAGTATACATGCAATTGAAATGATTCAAAGTTCCTAATGTACGTACCTGCAATACCTTTCAAACAAGATATTACATGTTAAATTTGAACCTGTGGTTCTTAAAATAAACTAAGAAAAGATATTTTTCTATAACAAAACCTATTGGCTGGATTTGTCTCTGAGTGTGTGTACCTCATTTATTGTCTATGTGTATGTACAACAAATGCTTAACACTACTCCTTGGATAAGCCTACTGCTCGACCACACTACCACAAAATAGAGCATTAGTATTATCTCTTTTTACCACTATTTTACCTCTAAGGGGAACCCTTGGACTCTGTGCATGCTATTCCTTACTTTGAAATAGCACATACAGAGCCAACTTCCTACACAGATGTATGCAAGTGAGGCTGAGTGCCCTGTGTTTGGGGTGTTTCTGAGTGAATGCACAAGGAGTTGTCAACTAAACCCAGCCAGACGTGGATTGTAAGGCACAGAAAGATTTAAGTGCAGAAAAATGCTCACTTTCTAAAAGTGGCATTTCTACAATAGTAATATTAAATCCAACTTCACCAGTCAGCAGGATTTTGTATTACCATTCTGGCCACACAAAATATGACCTTCCTACTCCTTTCAGATCAGCAGCTACCACTTCAATAATGTGTGAGGGCAGCCCCAATGTTAGCCTATGAAGGGAGCAGGCCTCACAGTAGTGTAAAAACAAATTTAGGAGTTTTACACTACCAGGACATGTAAACTACACAAGTACATGTCCTGCCTTTTACCCACACAGCACCCTGCTCTAGGGGTTACCTAGGGGACACCTTAGTGGTGACGTATATGTAGGAAAAGGGGAGTTTAAGGCTTGGCAAGTACTTTTAAATGCCAAGTCGAAGTGGCAGTGAAACTGCACACACAGGCCTTGCAATGGCAGGCCTGAGACAAGGTTAAGGGGCTACTTAAGTGGGTGGCACAACCAGAGCTGCAGGCCCACTAGTAGCATTTAATCTACAGGCCCTGGGCACATACAGTGCACATTACTAGGGACTTATAAGTAAATTAAATAGTCCAATTGGGTATGATCCAATGTTACCATGTTTAAATGAAGAGAGCATATGCACTTTAGCACTGGTTAGCAGTGGTAAAGTGCGCAGAATCTAAAAACCAGCAAAAACAGTGTCCAAAAAGTGGAGGGAGGCAGGCAAAAAGTTAGGGGTGACTACCCTAAAGCTGTCAGGTCTAACACCATTTGCTCACAGTGTAGAAAGTCTCCATGCTAGCACCTACATCATGCATACCCTTGTCTCTTATCCACTTTTATTTCTATGCATGAACTGTTTCATCCCTCTGATTGCTAGAGCTTTGTTGTTTAGAATACTGACCATATGTCCACAATACTCACAGTAAGCTAAAATGCATCTGTACAGTGTGTTTACAAAGTCAAGTAATCTGCATCATGTACTTTCACCAACATTTACATAGGTATCAATGTGTCTCCACAAATACTGCAATGTTATACCAAAATGTCTGTGAATTGGAAACCTGTTTCCTTTGTCTGACTGTTTCACAATGGTAAAACTTACTTCAAGTAACTAAAGTATATCTCAAATGGACCGCATATCATTTGGAACGTGGTCTGAACAAGCTCAGCAATGTATTACACACTATGTACATACCTATGCTGTTGAAGATATTTACTAAAATATTTTTGTGGTGGATTGACAAATGCATCAACAGCATGAGTAATTATATAAGCCTTGCTACATTACTAACCCACTTCAATGCAGAGCACAAACCTATTCACATTTAAAAAAGAGTCATGTTTTGGGCCTGATATTGACTTTTCAAGATGGGACACTCCAACATCTATGTGATGGAACCTTCCATCTACGAATGCCCTCTGAAGTATCACATTTCTCACCATTCTTGAGTTCTCATCTGGAGATCACTAAGGACGCGAAAATGTTGTTTGGGGTATGTGCAACTCTGTCACCAATGTGAACACATTCCTATCTGTTTTAATCAATACCATTTGGCTTAATAATTCAAGTTGGTTGACACAGAGTGGCTTACATGCACATTTGGAAAAGACTAAGGATTAATGCTAGTCAGCTCTTGTCTACATGAACTGACTTGAACTTGCTGTGAAAACATATTTGTAACATGTTTCAGATAAGGAATGATGCCATTGTACAGGTGTCTGAAGTCCTCTTGGACCAGATGCTCATGATCATTTTGTCATTGGACCAGCTTACCAATGTAAAGTCTGAAACAACTACTGTATCATAAGTGTTTAGCTCGCCATGTCACCAGTAATAGTGTCTACAGTACCTCCTCACATTTTTGATGGAACATCACACCTAACCCAATCCTCAAAAGGGACACGTTTTGTACAACTGTCTCTAATAACAGAGAAAAAATGCAGGTCCTTTTTTTTCCTTACGGTCATGAGTCTGCTGAAAAAAGTACTGCTTGTGATGAGGAATCTGATGGCAACCTATAGCACAAATCAATACACCAATACACCAAACACAGCAGCAGACAACGTCTGATAAAATTACACCTCCAGAAATCCTAGTGTGCATTGAATGTGTGTCAACCGTCATGTGGATGCCATACAACATTGATGTAAATAAAAAAGGTTAAATAGCAAGAATAGCTACAAAAAATAACTTACCCCATTGATGCTGTTGTTGGGCCCCCAACTGCCCATCAGGCTCTGGGTTGGCCACAGCAAAGATGCAGGGCATTAGAGGGTTCAGGGTGTGGCACACACGCTTGTCTCGTTGGGAGAACTGGCCGAGCTGGACTTCGGCTGACTTTCTGGTCCAGTGTTTTAGGTCATCCCACCTCTTCCTGCAATGGATTCCCAGAGTCCACACCACCTTGGCAATGTACCTTCCAGATATCATGCTTTTGATGGGTGTTGACCTGTATGGATAGGAAAAATAAGAACAAAAGAGGTTTTTTAGTGATTTTGTTTGTCTGTAGTGGTATGATACAATTTTGTTGCTTCTCCCACATGTATTCCCAAAACAGTCAGTACAGATTATTTTCAAACATTTAAAAGTTCCTAGGAAGTACTAATTTGCACTGATCTGTTGAGTTCCCTCAACACCTCAAGTTACTAATCCAGTCCACAAATATCATGTAGGCCAGGACTATGAGACCTTTCCTGTACTGAGACCCACTCCTGATTAGTTCAAATCATTGTGGGCTATCAAAGGTCAAACAACCTATACATTATTGGCACTTAACCCCACACACAGCTACATTGACTTAATGCCTAATCTTCCAAGAGCCAGATACTATAGTTTGAACCACATACAGTTACCAAAGGCAGTGGTGAAGGACATGGTTTTGGGCGATGTGTGAACAAGTCTGTGTTGTAACAGAACATATTTATATGGATTATTGAGAGACTGTGTCATTTAGATCTGCAGCACAGGAAATACATTTCTACATATGTAATAACATGACATGTTTAAAACATACAGATACTCTATTTCAAAATATGGGATGTAACTTTACTTGACAGAACAGCATCAGACAACTCCATAACTTTAAATATTCTTCTTGCATTTTGCATTTCACTCATTTCAACATTGGCTGTATGTATTCACTTATATTAGTGGTGCAGTGTCAGGTAAGGGGCAAAGTCACAAATTCAGGCCAACTGAGATGGAGAGCGGGTTGGCTTCCTGGGACCCACTTTGTACCGCTGATCACAGTACCTTATATCCTGGTGCTCAGTCTGTGAGTCATTGATTTGCCGTTGCTTTGCAAGGCTTCATGTTGTATGGCATCAGTTCCGAGAAGCTGAGTGTCACTGTGTGTTGGTTCTGATGGGCTGGCAGTTGAGTGACAAGGCTTTGTGGAGCTTTGCAACACCTGGGTTGATTCTGGTGAAGCTGGCAGCATTGATGTGAGGCTTTGCAGTTGTTTGCATTGCTTCGAGGTGGTTCTGATGAAAACCACAGAAGGCAGAGCACCAAAGGCCCACTTCCAAGGGTCCAGGACTGTGGGGGCACCACTTGGCAGGGTAGACTCACAGGTGGCAGAGTGCAGGTGCTGTAGCAGGTGAGTTGCAGCAGTCTTTGATGTCCTCGAGACTTCAGAAGAACAGGGAGAAAGGCAAAAAGCGCTTAGAGATTCTTGGTTGCAAGGATGTAGAGAGTAAGACAAGTCCTTCTGACTGCAGGACAGAAGCAGCAGGCCAACACAAGTAGCAAAGTTGCAGTCCCTCCTACAACAGCAGCATAAGGCCAACAGAGAAATGCAGTTGCAGAGTGGCAATCCCTCCTAGTAGCACAGCAGTCTTCTTTCCTGATAGAGTGTCCTTGGTTCCAATAGAATCTGCTTTGAGGGCGTTTGGGGTCCAGTATTTGTACTTTGGTGTCCTGGTTCTGGAATGTGGAAAAATATTCCAGAGGCAGGCCTTTGAAATGTACAGATGCCCTGCCTCCCCTGTTCTGGCTCAGTGTTGGCTGGAGTGACAATACAGGATTGTTAAGCCCTATTGTGGGAGGACAGGACAAGTCTATTTGAGGCAGTGCTAAGCTCCGCCCCCCCATCAAGCAAGTTAATGGCCCATTAAGGCCCGACCAGGCCAATCGAGTCACGCCTCATCTCCCATTCTGTCTGGATGTCTAGAGGGGATGCACAGAGCCCAGCTGTCACCTAACCCAGACGTGTATTCAGAGACAGGCAGAAGGCAGCAGATGGTTAATGCCAACTTTCTAAAAGTGTCATTTTCAGACTTACAATTTTAAATCCAGCGTCACTGTAAGTTATGATTTTAGATTGTGACTCCAGAGACACCAAACACCATATTTCTATCTTTTCCCAATTGGTAATTGCGCATAAAAGATGTTTTAAAGTAATCACAATTTTATCCTATGGGAGAGATAGGCCTTGCAGTAGTGAAACAAATATTTAGCAGTTGTTCACTCCCCGGACTTGTTAAACTTGAAAGTACATGTCCAACTTTTTTAATACATTGCACGCTGCTCTTGGAGCTAACTAGGGCCTACCTTATATGTGATTTACATGTAATAAGAAGGAAGGTTTGGGCCTGGCAAGTAGTTGCACTTGCCAGGCCAAAATGGCAGTTTAAAGCTGCACATAGGCTCTGCAGTGGCAGGCCTGAGACATGTTTGAAATGCTACTATAGTGGGTGGTACAATCGGTGCATCGGGCTAACTAGTAGCATTTAATTTATAGGCCCTGGACACCTACAGTACACTTTACTAGGACTTACAAGTAAATTAAATATGCCAATTGTAGATAAGCCAATATTACTATGTCTTAAGCAGAGAGTACATGCACGTTAGCACTAGTTATCAGTAGTGAAGTGCCCAGAGTCCTAGAGAACAAAACAGGGTCAGAAAAAAGGGAGGAAAAAGGCAAAAAAAATGGGGATGACCCTACAGAAAGGGTCATTTACAACAGTGATAATTTTGAGATGATAGTTTTTTTTTTTATATGCAGACCAGTGAATCTAGAGATTGGTAGAAGGCAACGTCCTCAAGTGTCAAGGGTCAAGACTAATTTGTGTATGGCTGGGTCCAAACTGGAATGGCATGGCAAGCAAAAAAACTGATAGATTAAACCCAGATCTGTGACTAGGGGGTGAATGTTTGATTTGTTCTTCATTCCGACCATCATCTGTTGTTTTTGCACTTGTTGCCCCAAGTGGGAAGGGTATGACCAGACGTGGGTCCTGTGCTTGATATGCCACCAGATTCAAGCTAGCCTGGCTGATGAAGGGTGATACCATAAAACCAGTCCCAGGATGCTTGTTTCTGGTTCAGGGAAGACCTGGACTGGCAGTTTGGGCTGGAATGTTCCCATGGGGAACAGGGTCAAGACTGATTTGTGTATGGCTGGGTACAAACTGGAATGGCATGGCAAGCAAAAACAATTATGGATTAAACCCAGATCTGTCACTGGGGGTGAATGTTTGATTTGTTCTGCATTCCGTCCATCATCTGTTGTTTTTGCACTTTTAGAAAGTTGGCATTTTCTTACTTTAATCATTCTGTGCAGTAGCCTGCCTCCAATCCATGTCTGGTCAGTGACATGTTTAGGTGACAGCTACATCTGTGCATTCCGTCCAGACAGCCATAAAACACCAGAGACTCCACTGCCCTTGCATTCCATCTGCATACCAGTGGGTCTTTCTTGGTAGGAAAGATGGAGGGGCTCTCACTCACACTTCAAGGAGTAGTGACCTGACCACGCACAAAGGATTGATAACCCCCCATTGACCTCCTGGCAGACAGGACTGGCCGAAAGGGAACTGGGGCACTTCAAAACCATTCTTTGAAGTCTCTCCCACTTCAAAGGCACATTTGGGTATAAGTACTGGTCCTCTGACACCATATACTTGGAAGACTTGTGGACTGAGGACATTCTCCCTGGAAGAAGGACCACTGGGCTGTCAGGAGGGATTGCCACTTTGCTGTTTGCTCTGCTGTGTTGGCCTGCTGCCTGGTACTTCTTGCCTGGGAGTGAGCCTGGGAGTGAGAGGACAGCATCTAACTCTCTTCATCCTGCAATCTAAACTTTCTCTACGGGCTTGACTGAGCTTGCCTCCAGTTTCTGAATTCTCTTGGATATCAATGCCTTCACCTTACTACACCACCCTATGCTGTGAGTCCTGCTCTGCCAAGTGGTGCCAAATCCAGGTCTGGGCTATTGAAGGTGAGTGTGGTGCTACAACACAAGGACTGCCGCAACAACACAGGTGCGTCATTTGGAAAAGAATCATCCCACTTCAGAAACAACTCTTTTGACGATGCCTACACCGAAGCCATGGATACCACTCGCCGACTGTGCGACGCAACAACCCAGACTTGCAACACAGCCCTGGCTTGACTGGCACAGCACCAATGCATTAGATTCAGTTCTCATAGCTTCTGGACCTCAATGCATCACTAACGTTGCCCAATCAGCAAACAGCGCATCCCCTGCAAGCAAGATTCATCCTCCTCTCTGGATCAATGCATTATCACTGAGCATCGATGTAACAAAGATACTGTCAGTGGGCCTGCAAGACGCCTTCACCTGGCCTGTGCTCCATTGCAGTAGGACTGCACTTTTGGATTTGCCTCAGTCCAGTACGACCAGATAGTTCTGTTTGGAGCTATTGTCTTCAAAGGAATGCGTTTTGATGTGATATTTGAAAATTCGTAACTTGACTTGCATGTGTTGGATTTTTGTCGTTTTGGTCTTGTTTGACTCAAATAAGTATTTCTCAAAACTGGTGTGGAATCCTTCTGTGGTATTTTTACTGTGTTACTGTCTGTGTGTCCAAATACTTCACACATTGCCTCTTTAGTTTAGCCTGACTGCTCTGTGCCAAGCTACTACAGGGTGAGCACAGGTAAACTTTTAGTGTGTATCTAACTTGCCCTGACTAGGATTGTGGTCCCTACTTGGACAGAGTGCCAAACTCTGCCTACTAGAAATCCAATTTCTAACAGGAACTCATGGCAGTTCCTCATTTTGTGGTCATTGGATATTTACACTGTGCAGTATCTGGAGGCACGTCACTGCCAAGTTTCAGTAGTGTGCTTTAGGATGTCCTTGCTTCAATGATGAGACACATCAACAGCTTCATCCAGTTTCCAAGATATCAGGATTTGGCCAATGTGAAGGGAGAATGCATGCTTTGGGCGGCCTATCGCATGTGGTTGGAGCAATTGATGGCATCCATATTGCCTTGGTGCCACCACATGCCAGGGGACAGGTCTACCACAATTGGAAGAACTTTCACTCCATCAATGTGTGTTGTCTGCTTACCGAATTTGTACATCTCAAGTGTGTGTGCCTGCTTTCAAGGGTAAACACATGATTCCTTTGTACTACGGAACAGCACCATACCCCTGCAAATGTCACAACTTCACCTGATATGGCCTGGCTTGTTGGTAAGTACAATATGACTTGAGGATCATTTGCTTTAATCCTAGTTTAGGAAAGTACAATGTCTTGATACGATTTTTATTTATCACTTCCAATAAATTCAGCATATCATAACCAACAATGGTTGTTGGCACCACTGAGGAGTCCAACAACATCAGGGAAAGTCCACTTCAATGAGGCCCATTGAAGAAGACCGAGGCCACTGAAGTGGGCTTTTGGACTCCTGAAGGCCAAATTTCGGTGTCTGGAGAAGACTGATGGAGCCCTCCTCTACTCACCCGATAAGGTGTGCCAAATCACAGTTGCCTGCTGCATGCCACACAATATCTCCCTGCGATGGAAGATCCCAATCATCACAGAGGATGGAGATCATGAAGAGTCACCAGGTAAAGATGTTTAAATGTCCAATGAAGATGAGTGGGGAAATGGAAGGGATTGACCTACGTCAAGATGCCATCAACCACGACTTCATCGGATTGTAAGTGTACCCTTACATATTGTAACATCCAATGTCAGAACTACTTGTGACATACTGACCATATCAGTTTGTGTCAGTAATTTTGTAGTAATGGGCAGTTCAGGAAAGTCCAAGGCAGAAATGTTTGTAGTTCAAAGTTTCCCTACATTGTTTATTGACATAGATTATCTTTGCTTGTACTAAGCATGTGTGTCCTCCTAACATATCACTTGAATCAAATTTCTTATGTGAAATCATTAGTTTTCTTTTGTTATTCTGATCTAGGATCCTTCACCACGTCACCTTCATTTGGACGTTTCAGAGTTGTGACATTTGCAGTGATATGTTGCTGTTAGAAAGTACAAAGGCAACATGGGTTGATCCTAGGACATACACCCACTTTGAATGGAAAGTTCTTGTACAGAGATAACTTGCACTGTGATTGAATGGAAGTTCTTCACATTGTATCAGACCTGTTTTCTGTTGGATGTTGTCAGCAAGGTAATATGTGTTGCTTAACTTGCTCTACCCATATGTATATGTCATACCTTAGCATACTGTTTTTCCTTCACATTGGCCAAATCTTTAATTTGTGTTTAGTGTAGGAAGCTGTTGATGTGCCTTCTCATAGTTGAAAGAATGTTTTGTAGCATACCACTTAATGGTAGTTGTGACATTACACCAGATATCGCCGCAGTGTCCTGAAACGGTCTAGTGGCCTCAATGTTTGTTACTGCCTTGATGTAGACTATTGGTGTTATTGATGTAGGATTCCCATTGTGAAGGCCGAAAGCCTGGCTCCAGCTGAGGTCATGAATCATTAATAGTTTGCCTATTTAATTTGGTTTTATGAAATATTCTGTTTCTTCCACAGTGTCAAGGTTCTGGAGTGTCAACCTCTACATGGCACATACTGTTTCGGTTCTGTATGGTTTGTAAAAATCATCTTTGATTTTGTCAAAGACTTGTTGTTAGACCTGACAGCCTTAGAGTGGTCACCCCTAACTTCTTGCCTGCCTACCTCCATTTTTTGGACATTGTTTTTGCTGTTTTTTAGACTCTGCATAAAGTGCATATACTCTCTCCCTTTAAACATGCTAACATTGGATCATTCCTAATTTGACTATTTAATTTACTTATAATTCCCTAGTACAGTGCACTATATGTGCCATGGGCCTGTAGATGAAATGCTACTGGTAGGCCTGCAGCACTGATTGTGCCACCCACTTAAGTAGCCCCTTAACCTTGTCTCAGACCTGCCATTGCAAGACCTGTGTGTGCTGTTTCACTGCTAACTCGACTTGGCATTTAAAAGTACTTGCCAAGCCTAAAACTCCTCTTTTTCTACATATAAGACTCCCCTAAGGTGTGCCCTAGTTAACCCATAGGGCAGGGTGCTGTGTAGGCAAAAGGCAGGACAGATACCTATGTAGTTTACATGTCCTGGTGGTGTAAAACTCCTAAATTCTTTTTTACACTGCTGTGAGGCCTGCTTTCCCTTCATAGGCTAACATTGGGGCTGCCCTCATACATTGTTTGAGTGGTAGCTGCTGATCTGAAAGGAGTAGGAAGATCATATTTAGTATGGCCAGAATGGTGATATAAAATCCTGCTGACTGGTGAAGTTGGATTTAATATTACTATTTTAGAAATGCCACTTTCAGAAAGTGAGCATTTCTCTGCACTTTACTCTTTCTGTGCCTTACAATCCACGTCTGGTTGGGTTTCGTTGACAGCTCCTTGTGCATTCACTCAGACACACCCCAAACACAGGATACTCAGCCTCACTTGCATACATCTGCATTTTGAATGGGTCTTCCTGGGCTGGGAGGGTGGAGGGCCTGCTCTCACACAAAAGACTGCCACACCCCCTACCGGGACCCTGATTGAACTGAAAGGGGACCTGATGCACTTCTAAGCCACTCTTTGAAATCTCCCCCACTTCAAAGGCACATTTGGGTATATAAACAGGGCCTCTGCTCCTTCCAACTCAGACACTTCCTGGAGAAGAAACGTGTAACCAGAACCTGCATCCTGCCGAGAAGAACTGCCTGGCTTCCCAAAGGACTCACCTGACTGCTTTCTGTGAAGGACTGCTGCCTTGTTGTTGCCCTGCTGCCTTGCTGCTCTCTGGCTGAGGTGAAGTAGTGCTCTCCAAGGGCTTGGGTAGAGCTTGCCTCCTGTTCCCTGAAGTCTCAGGACCGAAAATACTTCATCTCTTCAAGAAGGTGTCCTTATGTGGCGAAATTGAACGCACAGTCTGCCAGAAATGACGCACAGCCTGCACCGTGGTGAAACTTTCACTGCACGCCGAACCGGAACGACGCAGCCCGACTTCGCAACGAGAAGATCGATGCAGCGCCAGTGAAGCGACCGGAAATTTGACGCACGGCCCACTGGATCGATGCATAGCCGAGCTGAAACGACGCAGCCCGACTTCCAGAGATGAATCGACTCAGCGCCTGCCATGAGGTAGAAAATTTGACGCAACGCCCACTGGATCGACGCAGCTCCTGTGACTTCATCCTGCCAGCACAGAGAATCCATGCACCGTCCCCGGGGCATCTGAAAACCCCGCAACCCGAAGAGGATCCACGACCGAGCGCCAGAAATCGATGCACAGCCGTCACTGCATGAAAACTAAATAACGCATCGTCGTGTGCGGCCCGAGAAATCGACGCACACCCCTTTGTTTCCACGCATCTCCTCCTCTGCAGTTCTTTGCAGAGATTTTCCATGTGAACCAGGTACTTTGTGCTTGAAAGAGACTTTGTTTGCTTTTAAAAGACTTAAGACACTTTATATCACTTTTCAGTGATATTTCTACATTTACTTATTGCATCTTTGGATCATTCTGACCTGCATTTATCCAGATAAATATTATATATTTTTCTAAACACTGTGTGGTGTATTTTTGTGGTGCTATATGATGTTATTGCATGACTTATTGCACAAATACTTTACACATTGCCTTCTAAGTTAAGCCTGACTGCTCAGTGCCAAACTACCAGAGAGTGGGCACAGGATAATTTGGATTGTGTGTGACTTACCCTGACTAGAGTGAGGTTCCTTGATTGGACAGGGGGTAACCTGACTGCCAACCAAATACCCCATTTCTAACACTTGTTACCTACAGATGTATGACACCAATACATTGTGATTTCATTGTTACTTTTTCCATCTCTCTTTAAAATGGGAAACACATAAACAAGTTCCCATCTATTATTTGTTTTTGAATCATATTGATTGACAGGTTTTAAAAATTATGATGTATGGAAGACATAGAAAAGGAATTATCACAATAAATACTACACCAGTCTTTCACTTTGTTGTATGTGCATTTATTTTGAAAAACAAACAAGTTCAATATCTTTGAAACCAAAATGAAAAAGTTCAATAAAAAGAACTAAATTCTATCATGGTGGTTGAAACTATATTTGTTGAGCACACATCGTGTGGAGTCCAGTATACAAAATACAACTGTCCTCAAAAAAGTTAAATGTGTCCATGAAATAGTCCCCAGAGTGAATGAAAGACATACACTGGAGGAAATTTGGTCTGAGTTTCTTGGTGGTGGTGGGAGAGGTCTTGCCATCCTCTCCTGGTGATCCAGATGAACTCCCCCTCCTGAGGGGCGCAGATGCAGGGACTGGGGTGAGTGGAGCACTCTCCTGTTGTGGCAGGGCCTCACTGTCTGTGTCAAAGGTAGGTGTATTTTGTCGTGATGTTGAAGGGCCACAGACAGAGGTTGATGGTACATGAAAAGCCTTTCACATATGGTGATAGAGGTCAAACATCACCCCAATCTAGAAGCACAAATTGGAGTTGTGATTCTAAAACTCCACAATGTCCTACTTCAGCACCTGCTTAATCTCCCAGAATTCTGTTAGGACCTGGCCCATCACGTCTTGGGTCTGTTGTAGTGCTCCCAAGACTCGGTCAGTGGTGGTCTGAGTGACAATGATGCCAGTAGCCTCACTTTGCTGGCCCACTTATTTCCTCCCACGAACCCTACCCCACACTACCCTGTGCCCTTTAGGCAGTGATGACCTTTCCACTGGGTCCTGGCACAACTGAAGGTGGTGGCTGCTCAACAGTAGCCAGGACTGGGAGGCATACAATGGGTGTTATATTCCTTTAGACACAGTAAGTGGAGGTATCCTGAGGCTGAGGTGTTGCAGCAGTGGAGATGGGAGGTATATGTGTGGGCTGAATGTGACTCATCAGAGTTCTGTGCCCAGACAGACCAGAAGGACCAGGCATGTCAACATCCTCAAGTCTTGCAGGAGTGGTGTCCTCACTGAAAGCTTGCTCCTGGTGTAGAGTGGAGGTGGCCTGTGTTGCAAACGGTGGTCCACTGGCCCTGGGTGTTGGACCTAAGATGAATTACAAACAAAAATAAATCACAGGTCTGTGTTGTACCTCCAATGTGTCTTCAGCTACAAATGAAGAAACCTAAAAAAAAAAGAAAATTATGATTAATGGGATGATTAGGTCTTTGTGCGGTTATCAACTTTTTACACATATAGGTTAATTTACGTAGATGCAAACTTCAGTAGCAAGGATAGTGAGATGTCCTGAAATGTAAAATGCTATTTAGAAAGTGTACATTACATGACTAGATATGCAACTCAACACAGTAACAGGAAATTTGAGAGCTGAGCCATTTCAACCTATCAAACTAAAACACAAACCATGGTACAACTTATTGGATTTAATGGCACTGGCCAACATATGAACACTGCAAAGTAAATTGTGTATTAATACTACTGATAATCAGCATGCCGCAGAAAAATGATTGGAGACAATCTATGATAAATCTATGATTTATGCAAGCAAGTAGATCAATTCAATGTACTGACAAGACGGTGACAACTTACTAGATCAACACATTAGATGAAACTTTAATATATACCATCAAATGGCGAGTGACAACTACATAAAGCTTTTACTTTTGTGCATATGTGGAAGGGAAAGGAAGGGAGCACATTTCACTATTGTTTTGCAAATACAAAAGCATGGCATCATGGTAGTTGTAGTCCTTTATAAACACTATTGCCAATACTTGTGAAAAAATGAGTAACACATACCTATATAAATTACTGCCATGAAATGAACACAAATATGTGTATAATGTGAATAGGTTAAGATACCACTTACAAGCACTATACCTTCATCTGCATATGGATGGAGTTGGGAACTTGTTTTTTGAAGTACAACAACCTACATTGAGATAGAGCAAGGGACCAGGCAAATGCAAGAGGTGATCCATGGACTCAGGCAATACATATAGTTCATTGTTAAATAGAGAGAAACAACCACAATGCTACTAATTTGGATCACACAAGATATTTTGAAACTGAAGTTTAAATGTATGTGTTTTGATAGGTGTCTAGAAGCATTCTTAATAGCTAAGTTAAGGGCAAGGACTCTATTTATAATTAGTGAGACATGAATAGGTGTAACCTACTAGTGTCCACTCTACGAGGGATTCCTGTCAAACCTTCAGGATATAGAATCTGCAAGACCTTCTCCCAGGGACAAAGTGTAGTAATGGGGGTGGCTGCAAGAGCTGCCACCAGTTCTCTGCTCTTCCAGGTGACGTTTGGAGGCTAGGGAATGAACTCCCCCCCGAAGGTCGTTCCACCTCTTCCTAATTTCCTCCTGTGTGCGCAGATTGTTAGCTACAGCATTCCCTCTGTTGACTATTCTGTCCTGCATTTGCCTTTTCTGAGATATGTTGGTATTTTGTACTTGTGCGTAAAATAATTGTAGCTCTACTGTAATAATTCACCATGACTGTCAGTTCTCCCTCTGTAAAATGTGGGTTCCTTTTCCCTGCAATAGTGAACAAAAACATAAATATATTAGTGTGCCTAAAGGGATTTGAAGAATAATGAAAAAATGAAAAAGTGAACAAACAGAGGGAGAATTCAAAACAAATATAACATAGCTGTTCAGTGGCATAGTTGTCCTTAAATTGGTGGTCTGAGGTGGAATGGCAAAGAATCATGGCCTGAAATGGAGTGTATTTTATAGTGTGGTTTTAGTGTGGTTTGCAGGTGTTCACAATTGTCTAAAATACATCAGGTGTGGGCTACTAACATTCATCCAATAGCCACAGCCATAGTGCAATGCTGAACGGATCCTGCAATGTCATGGGACCGCCACTGGTAGACCACCAGCATGACTGTATTGTCTAAATATGGTCAGCGCAATGACTCTGATCCAACAGTGACAGAGCATTGGAGTCCGCTGCGTTGGATGCGAGATGCAGCTAGCACAACGGAGTACACTCTGTTGAGGTGGGTGGCGGTTGAACAGCCAGAGATGTAAATACAGCAGTCAGCACACCGTCAGGTTGACAGAGTACTTGGCACCTCTGCCATAGGGGAATGGTGGTAATAACATCAAGATCTAAATCAGGCCCTAAGTGAGAGATGAGGAGATCAAAATAAGTGACAGGACTTTTCAACGTTCTGCTAGAGAGAGACAATTTAAGACCTCACAACCCATTGGAGAAAGTTATGTAGAACTGATGAAAGTAGGGAATATTAGGGCACCCCTGACAAAAGAAGAAAAATATACTAGAAGACAGAATGGTTTATGACTCTACTGTGCTAAAAAGTGCTATTCCTGGAAGGAAGTGCTCTGAACTCCTCCTATTATTATGGAGATGGTTGAGCACAAAGTACTGTGGAGACTGGCCATCTTCAAAATCTTCAAAATCTGTGAAAGATCTACAGTGTTTTGTGGGATTTGACAATTTCTACAGCAGATGTATTGATCATTTCTCTCATGTCAATTCATCCATCACACTTATGCTTCGAAAAAAAGCTAAACCTGGTTTGGCAAAAGGAAGCTGAAGAAAGCTTTTTACTCCTCAAGAATTCATTTTCTACTGTCCTGATGGTAGCTCATTCCAATCTTGATCAATCTTTCTCTATAGAAGCAAATGCTTCTAACATTGCAGCAGGAGCCATCCTGTCACATCGACCTTCGAAAAATTGACAAATTCATCCAGTTGCCTCTGTCATTTAAATTGAATTCAGCAGAAATTAACTATGCTGTGGCTGAGAAAGAACATTTAGGGGGTGATTCTGATTCTGGCGGGCGGCGGAGGCCGCCCGCCAGAATTTCGCCCTCCAAAATACCGCGCCGCGGTCAAAAGACCGCGGCTGGTATTTCAAGTTTTCCCCTGGGCTGGCGGGCGGCCGCCAAAAGGCCGCCCGCCAGCCCAGGGGAAAACGACCTTCCCACAAGGATGCCGGCTCGTAATCGAGCCGGCGGAGTGGGAAGGTGCGACGGGTGCATTTGCACCCGTCGCGTATTTCACTGTCTGCCAAGCAGACAGTGAAATACTTGTAGGGGCCCTCTTATGGGGGCCCCTGCAGTGCCCATGCCAGTGGCATGGGCACTGCAGGGGCCCCCAGGGGCCCCGCGACCCCCCCTACCGCCATCCGGTTCCCGGCGGGCGGACCGCCGGGAACTGGATGGTGGTAGGGGGGGTTGGAATCCCCTCGGCGGCGCAGCTAGCTGCGCCGCCTTGGAGGATTCAACAGGGCAGCGGTACACTGGCGGGAGACCGCCAGTGTTGCCGGTCTGACCGCGGCTTTACCGCCGCGGTCAGAATGCCCTGCGGGGCACCGCCGGCCTGTCGGCGGTGCTCCCGCCGACCCTGGCCCCGGCGGTCTAAGACCCCCGGGGTCAGAATCACCCCCTTAGTCATTAGAGATGCTTTCCAGGAATAATACCATTTACTTTCAGGAGCTAAACACATGGTGGCTGTTTTTAAAGACCATTGAAATTTATAATCATGCTTTCTGCTTTTTTACTGTTACCACTGCAGTCAAGATGGATGCTGTTCTTCAAAACTAGAAAAAATTGATTTTGTATTGATGCTTAGACTTGGAATCCAAAATTGCACAGCTGATGCCTTGACCAGACAAGAAAATGCTGAAAACAAAAAGTAAAATCCAAGACAATCTATCTTAAAACCATAACATGTAGTTTGAGTGGTAAAATCTGAACACTTGTGAAATGTGGTTTGATGTAGTTTTCAGTGCCCGTAAATGGGGTAATCAGCAGACCAATGAATAAGACCAAGCTATTTTACAAGGCTTACCTTTACAAAACGCACTGTTTTTAGCATATAAGCTGCTATAGAAACTTGAATGTCTTTGGTGCCATGAATTTCCTCCAGTTGGAGGAATGCTTGCAATACATTTAATCAATGTTAATCACTTGGGGTAGCTTTCCAAACCATTATTTGCCTGCCAGACCACCTCAGTTTCAGGCCAGCCATATGAAAATCAGCCTTGACTCTGCTCCAAAGGGAACAGTTAACCCAGACTGCCAGGCCGCGTCCTCCCAGAACTGGAACCCAAGCCTGGTTTCACCCTAAAAAGGGCTCATCAGTCACATGTAGCTTGGTTCCAGTGTAATAGTGAGCACAGGACGGTTGTCAGGGTATACCCTTGCCACTTAGGGCAGAACATCAAACATCCTAAAGGAGAAGGGAGAATTGCTTCATGAAGTTAACTTCCTGAGCTTTCATCTGGATGAACACACCACGTCAACTCAAGAGCACTCATCAGAGCCCTTGGAAGCTTGGTACTCACTAAAGGTACATATGACATGACAACTCCTGGATCCTATTTTCACCACCTTTGACAATTTCCAAGTCAATGAGCCCACACCAGTCTTTTGGATAGACCACACCCTTGTCAAGTTCAGCATCCCCATCCCTGCCCAATGCATACGCACCACTACCAGACCACCCTGCCAAAAATGGAACAACATCACTGACAAGAACTGGAACACTTCTCTCAAAACCCACTGACCCAAAGGAAGCAACTGCATCCCTACAGACATCAAGAACTCAGCCAATTGAATTACCTTTGGGCTGACTCCTTGGCCTTGCTGAAACACAATAATACAACAAAATCTAAACCCAAGACTAGTTGATACCTAGAGGAACACAGATTGATGAAACAACACTGCAGACAACTGGAGCCCACAAGGAGAATAAGCTTGGATAATGCAGACAGGTGCACGTTCAAGTCTGCCCTGAGACGCTACCACCAAATGATCCAGACCACCAAACACACCACTCTGGTGGATCACATCGATGCCAGCAGCAAGAGAAGCAAAGACATTTTACCATTGTAAAGGATTTCAGCTCACCAGCAGCCTCCTCCAACTTGATCACCCCTCTCAAGACATGTGTAACAAACTCTCTCAATTCTTCAGCAACAAAATCACCCCCATTCACAGCAGCTTCAACTCACAACTATACCCTATAGACTTTACCACACACCTTCTGATTTTATCCAAAGAACCAATTCTTTTCACTTGTTATCATCCCAGAAGAAATGCTGCCATCATGAATTCTGTCTACCAAGGGTCCCCATTCTCAAGCCAGGATCATCCACTCCCCCCAACACCAATGTCCTCACCATCACATCAAATAAACAATCACCACATGCTGGAAAAAAACCCACCAGCGTTAATCTGTTTCTGTAAAACAACAACTTGCTGTCTCTGCTGAATGCACTTCCTTTGAAGGCACAGAGATCTCTGCCTGCATGGCAAAAAACTGTAAATATAGGAGGCTGAAGTCCACCAGGGCAGTGGAGTACATACCATTGCTACCCGAAGAACACAGTACATTCTGCCATAGGTAAATGATACCCTAACTTGTTGTAGATGCTTATGGTAGTGCTTTGTAGTTAAAGGCAAAACTTCCACCTATTTATATGGCCCTGTGATCTCTTACCAGTGACGTAAAGGGGGTCATTACGACCCTGGCGGACGGCGGAGAAGCAGCGGTAAGACCGCCAACAGGCTGGCGGTCTTTTTTTTGGAATTATGACCATGACGGTTACCGCCATGGTCATCCGCCGCTTCTCCGTTCCGCCCGCTGGGCTGGAGACCATGGTCTCCAGCCCGGCGGTCGTCACTATACTGCCGGCGGTATTTGGACCCGGCTTACCGCCATGGATTTCCTGCGGTTGGAACCGCCATGAAATCCATGGCGGTAAGCACTATCAGTGCCAGGGAATTCTTTCCCTGGCACTGATAGGGGTCTCCCCCACCCCCCACCCCGACTCCCTCCCCTACACCCCCCACCACCCCTGCCACCCCCCAAAGGTGGCAGGACCCCCATCCCCACCCGACCCCAACATCACATCACTCATGCACACACGACACGCACGCAGGCACCACCAACACACATATACGCACACACACCGACATACATGCAAACATCCACACACACAGTCAGACACGCACACCCACATTCAAACATACACGCACACAACCATGCAGACATATCTGCAGACATACACGCACTCATTCCCATACTCACGACACCCCCGCAAGCATACAGGCACTCAGACATCCCCACTACATACACACATGCACACACCCATGCACGCACACAACACACAACACCCCCCACCCTCCTCCCCTCACGAACGATCGAATTACCTGGTCCGACGATCCTCCGGGAGGGGACGGGAGCCATGGGGGCTGCTCCGCCGACACCACACCGTCAACAGAACACCGCCACACCGAATCACAGGACGTGATTCGGTGGGCGGTGTTCTGTTGACGTGGCGGTGGAGGTGGAGCAACCTCCACTTCCCCACCGCCCAGCAGTATGGCTGTTGGCGGCTCTCCGTCTGTAAAAGGACGGAGAGCTGCCAACAGTCATAATACGCCGAGCGGCAAACCGCCAGCACTGACGGTCTTCCGCACGGCGGTCCCTCAGCGGTCTTGACAAAGACGTTTTTTGTGTGTACCCTACATGCTTAAATACCAGTGGAGAGTTGAGTTGCCCAAGGTTTTGAAGGCCTTGAAGTTGCTACACAACTGCATGAGAGGATTGCTTTTAATTGGCCTTATCTGAGAAATTGCGTTGGTTACAGGTGAAATTCGTGTTGTATTACTTGACCCCAGGCCAAGATTTCTTTCTCAGTCCATGAGGGCCATAGATGTGGGTGGTTCTCTTGTGTGCTACCGCTGTTATTCCGCATAGGTGTCGAAGAGTGTAAGAATCCCTTGTGAATCAGGAGTTTGTGTTGTTTCCCAGATCTTACGCATACCTTTGAGAATCTGATGCATATGGGAGTGACTGGAATCACAAACTCCTCCCTGTGTACACACTATGTGGAGCACCCTGGGGATGTTTTCCATGACTAGCCATTCTGGGGTTTCCAGTGCAAAGTGGAATTAACAGGCCAGTTCAAAAAAGTGTATTGCCAATTGGTATTGTTCCAGCCATGGCAAAAAGAGCCCTCCTGCTGTGGTGCCGGCATGTATTTTGATGCTGCCAACCTTGAAGTGTCTCCTTGCTAAACATACTGCCACATCTGGGAATCTAGTTGTCTCAAATAAGATACCAGTACTGGTGTTGGCAGCATTCCAAAGATGTAGTTAAATCAATGTGCAATTGCCATCGTGACTGTTGAACCCAGTGAAAGTTGTGGGTGTCCCATTTGGCAAAGTCCTTAATCATTTGAATAGTGAGAAGTTTGATATTGTCCGTCATCATAATGAAAACTCCCTGATACTTCATTTGTGTTGGTATCAACTTACACTGTAGTCCGGAGAGGCAGGCCAGCGTTGTGGTTGGTGTAATGGGGAGCACTTCTTTTTGTCCAGTTAATGCGGTAGCCACTGCAAGTGGATAAACTCACAAACTCACAATATCCAATGGAGCTGGGATAGGGGATGCAGGAGATGTCAGGGTCAGTAACATATTGTCTGCGTATTACATCAATTTCAAATCTCGAACAGTTGTGGGCATACCCTCCATCACAGGCAATGCCTGATGGCTATAGCCAGGAGTTCCATTGCCAATATGAATAGCAGAGGTAAGAGTGGACATCTTTGTCTAGTGCTGCTGTGGTAATTCAGGGGAAGGAACGAAAGCAATTGTAGCATATTGCCACTGGGTTGGTATGGCACCGCCATTGAATCCAGGCCAAGATGTTTGAGCATAGTCTAGTTATCCCCAATACCCTATATAAGAAGTTCCACTCAAACCAGGCAGAAGCCTTTTTGGCACGGAGGGAGGGCCAGTTTGTTTGGTATCTTGTGGAGTAGCATTCTAGACAAAATGACACTGAGTCTGAAGGTGATTACAAGATGATTGGCTAGGTAAAATTCCTACATAATTACTGTGAACCCAACTACAGAATATATGTTTTCAAGTGGTTCGCCAAGACTTTATCTACAATTTCACATCCAAATGGATGAGAGAGACCAAGTGGTAGTTTTTACACCGAAGACGGTCCCTGGCTGGTTTAGGGATCAGTGAGATTGAACCTTGGGTGAATTCAGGTAGTGGATGTTGTTGAACAATGGCTTCCCATAAAAGGTTCCCTAGTATTGGGAACAATGCTGGGCTCTTGACCTTGTAGAACTCTGTTAGGAAGCCATCAAATCCAGACATCTTACCTGACAATGTAGACTTGATAGCGTCTGGTAACTCTACTTCCTGTATATCATGATCCAGATCCTGATGACTGTTCTGAGTTTGATGCGGGATAGGAAGGTCTTCAAAGAAATAATATTCCTGCATCATATCATCAGGAGCTTCCAAGGCGTATTGGTCTGAATAGTAGAAGAAGAATGCTTCCAAAATTTCCTGCAGGCTTGTAAGTGACTCTCTGGTGCAGTCGAGTAACGCTGGAAAGGAGGATTGTGCTGATCTCTGGTGTATTTGGAAAGCAAGAAACCTACTGGCCTTTTCACTCCATTCATGGTGTCTGAGGTATACTAGGGCTTTCTTTGTGGCTGACGTGAGCAGAGTGTTGAGTTCATTTTTTTATATTAGACTATGCAGGATTGTCAGCAAAAGGGAACTTCAGTATTCCTGGGAAGGGACTTCTATTTCTCTTTCCAAAACATGGTTTTTGAGAGCTGGCCTGCTGTTTGTTCATCTGGGAATCTCAGATCATTAACCTCCTCACATAGGCTTTGCTCACAGCACAGAGCAATTGGGGTGAGAGAGTTGAGTTTTTGTTAAGTCTAAATACTCATGTGGGTAATCTGATAATTTCTGTTCCTCATCCATGAGTTTGTAACATAATGTGTTCATTCTCCACATTCTTTTATGAGGAGTTTGTAGTTGAAAGTCTAGGATTAGTGAAATAGGCATGTGTCTGAGACACATCGAATACCTATGTGACATGACTGAAGTTTCGGGAGTAGAGATGCATTCAGGAGAAAGTAATTGATCTGGAATTCAACATTATGTGGATTGAAAAATAAATGTAGTCCAGGTTGGTAGGGTGTAAGAGTATCCATGGATCTGTGAGAGCATGATTGGATAGTAATTCACCTAGAATGTCTCTGTCAATACCATGATGGACATTCAGGGTGCCAGAGTGATCTAATATGGGGTCTAAGACCAAGTTCAAGTCTCTGTCTGCCACCAGCAACTGGCCTCCAATTTCAGTTGTAGTTCTATTCAGCTTGGAAAGGAATTTCTTTTTCTCCCCTATCCATGTGTAAATCAATCCTATTACTTAGGAGTGGGTTTAGAACTGCAGTCAGGCAAACAAAGAGCATCCTTCTGTGTCAGCCTGAATTTCCTGCACTGTGGATAAAAAACGTTTATGTGAAAGGTTGGCAACCCCCACCCTTTCTGTAGGGTTTGGTGGAAGGAACGTGGCTTATGTTTGAGGCACCTATTACCTTCCCTACCGAATCCCTCTGTAATCTGTCAGTTTATACAAAGGATGTGTGGAACTCTTGGAGCACTGCTAAGTCTGTCTTCTTGGATCCCAGGAAGGATAGTACTTTCTTTCTACAGACATAGCCTGTCAGAGCAAAAAGATTCAGAGACCAGATCGATAAGGGAATTCTTTGTCACCTCAGCATCTGTTCACAAGAAGATGTTGTCTAGAATTTGGAGACGTTTTTAAGAGAATAAGAGGTGAAAACTCTGAGATGGCAAATAGCAGGCAAACTATTTTCCTAAACTCCAGGAGGTGTGAGAAGCAAACAAGTATAGATCGTCTAGTGGTTGTGTACTTCTGTACACTACAGTGAAAAACTTTACTAAGGGTGCAACCCCTGAGTCCATGTCTGACGCATCCTGTAGTTGCCAGACAAAGACGGGAGACGTACAGTCCTCATTTTTAGGCATGTCGGTCCTCTCCTGGATGGAGGTGAGAGATCTGAGGTCTAGGATGAAGAACACATGTAAACAATCCAACAAGGCACTGAGATGTGGAATAGGAGTGGCTATGGTTTGATGGGTGACCTATACTTGCCCTGCTACCACATCAGTCGTCCTAGATCCAGGTGCAGTGTATGTTTCATTGTGTGTTTCATTCTTCCAGGTCCTTGATCAGAATCATCATGGTGCATATGTGAAGAGTGCCAGGATGGATACGGCTCTGTGAGGTTGTCTGCTGTGGGAAGTAAGAGCATTTCCATTGGTGAATGATCTTGCATAGCCAGATAGTCCTCCAGGAGTTGGTGGTCTGTGTACATCGATTTGTCCATCGATTGTAAGAAGCATTGCAGCTATTCTCCTTTTTGTTTGAGTGGGACGTAGGATGAGGATTTTTTTTGTGCAGAATGTGCATGTCATATGAAAAGCTTACAAATAAGGAGATAGAATCCCCTTTATAATGCAAAGGGCCCCATTGTCTTGCTAGTCACAACATCTGTCTGGCATGACTACGGCACAAGAGGCACATAATAACCAGTCAAGGTCTGTTTGTGGCATCAGGCTTCTGTTATCCTGTGGGCCCTTCGAATTCCAGGGGAACTGAAAATTCTGTATTCAGTAAACATAGCAGAAGAGCTCCTAGGAAAATGTAGATATCTTTGCACTCTTTGTTTTCAGGTAGGCCATAGAGTTTAATGTTATTGAGACTTCTATGGCCTCCCAACTCAGTGACCAAACATTGCACATTCTAAACTGTATGTCCCCAATCTGGAGAGTTATATATTATATCCTCCAGTGCATTAACCCTTACTTCTGTTGCATTGAGTTTAGTTTTGAATGAGGACAGATCAGCGTGGACATTTTTCAGCTCGTACACCATGGCCTCTGATGTGTGTCTCACTGTTTGCATAGATTTCTTATGTCCTTAAGTTCCCTCATGAGTGTTTCTAGGATGATGTTTAATCTGACTCCACAGCAGACCGATGTTGTTTCCCTTAGCACCTATGAGGGCTTCTGAGAATGTCAGCTGCCTGGAGGATTTACTTTGTGACATTTGAAAACTCTACGTGTAAAAAGAATAGGGGTAGTATCAATACTGTTCTGGTTGGGTCAAATGGTCACCTGTCCATAACCGGCATTCAAGTGGCTCAATTAGCAAAAAAAGTTGTGATCATTGAGGGACCACATACTTTCCCATTGTCCTATGTGAAGTATGTGGTACTGGTGTCAGTTCAGTGTGCTGCAGTCTGCAGCTGAAGTTAGTTAGCACCTTGGTCTGTGGCTGTTCTAGATCAGTCTGGAAGGGACCCTACCTGTGTCTGGAAATGGTTGGTGGGGACCTGTTGGCTTCTGGACCTCAGGTGCTGGCGACTGATTATGTATCACAATGGTAGGCCATTTGGGGTGCAGGAGCAGCTGTTGAACATGGAATGAAGGGGAGGAAGCTTGCAACAAACTAAGCTGTGCGGCAGCACCAGCACCTCCCTCCTGAGCAGAATGATTAGGTTTCAATGTTGATGGGAAAGCAACAAGGCGGCCACAGTGGCAAGAAGTTTGTTGGCCACTCGTCCTCCCTTCCCCAATCTAAGATGGCCACTGTGGTATTGTCCTAGCCTCTGGTAGCCAGCAGAGGGACCGTCAGGTAAACAAGGGCAGCTGTTGTTGCCCCAGCAATCTCCTGGCTGGGGGAGAGGGTGTCACAGAACGCAGCACCGGTAGGTGGAAGGACTGAGGGTTTGTGGTGGAGGTGTGCACTGGGGCCGTGCAGTGTATACATGGCTTTAGCTTCCAATTCTCAAGGGTGGTTTACTGGATTAGCAAGAACCTGTAGAACCAGCACCTTCAGTCTATCGATGCTCTGAATTGGCCCACGCCACAACGGAGGAGTGAGTCCTGTAATGGTCTGATGTCCCACAGAGCTGCTAGGGAGGTGTGCACCCAGGTTGCAGCATGTAATTCTTTTGTTGATCTGGTTCTGGGTGGTTTCTCTGTTCTACCCCCTACCTCTCTCATCAAATGAGGCTTGTCCTCCTTTTGAGTAGGAAATTATAGAATATCAGGTGCAGATTTGACAGAGCTTTTCAGTAAGTCCCGGGAGAAATTGGGGTGTTGGTTGGCTGGGGTGTGAACATTTTACAAGCAGCAACCACAATTCTTGTCAGGGTAAAGCACAAGCAAACCTCAAATTAACCTGTGCTCACCCTCTGGTAGTTTGACACAGAGCAGTCAGGCTTAACTTGAAGGCAATGTGAAAAGTATCTGTGTAACACTTCAAACAGTAAAACGGAAAACACCACACACAAAAGACCCCATCCCAAGTTAGAAAAATAGAACTTAATTTAATAATCAAAAAAAGACAAACATGACAAAAATCCAATCCATAAAACTTGAGGTATGTATTTTAAAAAAAAGAAACTTTAGAATAGCACTTAGAAACAAAAAGCACCAACCAAAGATACCTGGTTGCGCTGGACCAGGACAAAGTCAGACGTTCAGGCCAACCACAATGGAGTGCAGGCGCGCTACAGGGCCCCAGTTAGGCCCGATGAAAAAAGTACCTGAAGCCCTGGTTGCAGAGAATTTTGTAGATCCAAGATGAAAATGCGTTGTGCAGCTGATGCTTTGCATTGTTTCCGAGATGCAGCGAGGCTATGGTTTGAGGTCCTGTTGTGTCGAGGATCCCATCAACAGGGCTTTCGATGTGAAGGCTGGTGTCAGGGATGCATTACACAGGTGAGGCGATGCGCTGGTATCAATAAGCAATGAAGCTGCAATGCGAAGCTTTGGCATCATTGTTGAGGTTGCCTTCAGCAAAGGATATGAGGACCTGCTCCGAGGAAGAGTTGCGCAGTGACGGTTCCGAAGGTGATGCATCAACCTCAAGATGTGGGATGCACAGGCGATGCAAGTCTTCTGGGCCGGGTCCAATCCATTCTGCAGTGGCGAAGCATGGCTTCTGCTCGAGGATGTGCAGTTCAGCCAATAATATATGTTGGTTCTGCTCTGGGATGCGTCGCTTAGCAGAGAGGATGCATTGGTTCCACCGAAAAGCACCTTAAGCCCACTCCCAAAGGTGTAAGACTGGTGTGGTTCCATTTGGTAGGCTAGACAAACTGATTGCAGCATCTAAGTGCAGAAGCAGGGTGATAAGAAGTCTTTTGTGTACCATAGACTTCGGAGCAGGAGGTCAGCCAACTAGCTCTTGGAGTCACTCTGGTTCTGGGTTGGAGAAATGTAGGTCCAGCCTTCTCACTCCCAGGCAGGAGGGCAGCAAGCACAGGTCAGCACAGCAAAGCAGGAGTCCAGCAGAGTGCAGTTTAGCAAAGTGCCAGTTCCTCAGTAGCACAACAGCCCTTCTTTCTGGCAGAGTATACACAGGTCCGGAAGTGTACTGAAGTGGTGGTGTCTGAGGACCAGTTCTTATACCTTTGATGTGAGGGAGACTTCAAAGACATGCCTTTGAAGAGCACAGATATCCTGCCCTTCCTGCCCTGTCTGGACACTAACTACATGGAGTATGCAGCACTTTGTGTGGGGACATTACACAGCCTATTCAAGCATGTGTGTTTGTGTCCAGCTCCTCTCTCCCATCCTGCCCAGGATGGCCAATCAAGTCATAGAAGGCTCATCAAGTCACAGCTAAACCCCCATTGTGTGTGGCTGTCTGAGGGGAATACACAAAGCTCAACTGCCAACCACAACCAGTCATGTGGCCAGAGACAGGCTGCAGACACCAAATGGCTAGAGCAAGAAAATGCCAACTTCCTAAAAGTGGCATTTTCAGAAATGCATTTAAGATCTGACTTTTGCCATAAATTAGGATTTTAAATTGTGATTCCACAGGCACCAAATGTGAGAGGATTATCTCTTACCATTTGGAAATTGCACTTATAAAGTGTAATAGGTAACTCCAATGTTATTCTATGGGAGAGATAAGCCTTTGCTATAGTGACAAATTAATTTAAGAGTTTTTCACTAGTAGGACATGTAAAACTTAATGGTATATGTCTACGTTTTTAAATATGCTGCAACCTGTCCTTGAGGCTGTCTAGGGACTACCATAGGTATTAAAGTGAAAGGTTTGTGCCTCGGAAAAGGTTTGGTTTGCCAGATCTTCTTTGCAGTTTAAACTGCATACACAGGCGCTGCACCAGCAGGAGTGAGACATGTTTAAAGGGCTACTTAAGTGTGAGGCACAATCAATGCTGCAGGCTCACAAGTAGCATTTAATTTACAGACCCTGGACACAGGTAGTGCACTTTACCACAGTAAAACAAATATGCCAATTAAGTATATGCCAATGTTACTATGTTTTAGGGAAAGAGCACAAGACCTATAGGACTGGCTAGCAGTGGTAAATTCTGCAGAGTCCTAAAGCCAGCAGAAACGGAGTGAGCAAAAACAGGAGGTCTGACGTAAAAAAGTAAGGGGGAAACCACGCCAAGGATGCAGCGGCTGCTGCTGCAAATCTAAAGGGAAGAGGTGGGCCAGGAGGAGATGTGTAGATGGGAACGGGTGAGGGGAATAAAAAAAATAATGTATAATAAAACAAATTACCTTCACAGACGCAACCAGTCGCCTCGCCCTCCTCTTCTCTTATAGTGTCCCAGAATTCACCGGGACACCAGCACAGGCTCCTTAGCAATCCTTGTGCTCCTTTCATGCTAAACCTACCATGAAAGCAGTGTCCGGATTGGTCTGAGGGGCTGTAATGCTATCTGTATTCAACCACTGGCTTCATCTTTACCACTCACTCCATTTTGTGCTTAGCTTAACTTCAAATGCCGTCACATTGGTGGCACAGGTCTTTTTCCGTGCCCAGCTTTTGAAGGCGTTTTAGCTCTTTCTCACCAAAGATGGGAACATAACATGTAGGAGTAAAGGAGATAAGGATGTACCAGGCTGAGAATGTTTATGGTAGAGCAGGGTACAGCTCAATCTTGGGAGTACATCTTGGGATCTGGCCTGTCTTTAGCATGTTCTTTCAACACTGACCTGGTAGGGGCAACGTTTGAACAACAACTTGATGGGAGAGGGGTTTCTAGAACCTTCCTCTTGAGTTTGTTTAAAGTATATAATTTGGGGAAGCTTGACAACTGGGAGAAGAAGGAGCTCATCTGGGAATGGACCCATTCCCCAGAGTGCAAATCCCATCAGGGTTATTCTCCCTCCTGTTTCATTTGTCCAGGGTTCCACAACATGAAGTTGGCAGACAAAGGATGATGTCGGAGTCAAGCCCCATGGTGATTTTTAATTCTTATTTTTAGCTTTGCTGTGTGCATGCATGAATTCGTAGTCACATTAATAAATATATATATATACATATATATATATACATATATATATATATATATATATATATATATATATATATATATATATATATATATAACATTCATTGTTAAAGTATTGCATTTTCTTTGTTTCTTTGATCATTATTATTCTGCTGCTATGATTATGTTGAGAATTCCACGTGTGTTGCTGCATCTGAAATAAAAGCTCATGTTATTCTTTTTGTTTATGAAACTTGGGAAGTGCCTTAATAAATTCATTACTCAGACTAAGAGTGCTGCATTGTTTGCACACCTTTCACATCGTTTCCTCTCAGTCTGAAACAGAGCAGAACAGCGGCTTGGACTGCCGCTCCGACACAACCCTGGGTCTGTGCAGTTTATCCAGCCCGGCTGCTCAACAGAGTCGGGTTGGAGAAACCTAAGTGCGCATGTGTGTTTGGCTGGCCTGAAATGGCTGGCCAAACACACATGTGCACTTTGGTGCACTCTATCTTTCTCCCCCTCCTGTGCTCCCCATCCCTCCCGTCACATGCTGTTGGAATAAAACAGTAATAAAATATTGTATTATTTTACAGCTCCTGGCTTTTAGCCAGGTAGGTGACACTCCTTTGCCATTGCAAAGGAGCCACCCCTGCAAGGATGCCAGGTCTAACAGTGGCCATCTGCATCATGACCACGCTCTGACCCCTTGGAGGACACCTTCTCCAAGACCCGAGGTATTGTCATTTGCAGACCCAGGAGAATAACCGACAAGCTGGTAAGAATCTGGTAGTAGGGATAGCATAGATCCATTCCAATCTCTTGAAGTTATTTTGATACTTATTTCACCTTGCATGTCTCCAGACTCCACTAAAACATGGATACAGGGCGGTGCAAGACTTGTAGTTGTTCCACATGACAGGAGATTAAATTATCGTTGTAAATAAAAGGCACACTGATGAGATCTTTATTAAGGTGGAAATAAATGAAATGTTCAAATAAGGCAAAGGATCCAAGTCTCTAAATGAAGAGTTGGTGGGTTTTCCATAAGAATATGCTTGAAGATGAAAAGACTCATTGAACATTTGGGGTGCAGATTTATCAAGAATTTGTGCCACCGCAAAATCACACAAAGTGATGCAAAGTGGCACAAAGGCCCTCATCACAAGTCTGGTGGTCAGCGTACCACTGCTGTGAAGGTTGCCATATCACAAGTACTGCAAAGGCACCTGCAGAATACAGCCAAGTCACCGTTCAGCCCTCCACAGCAGAACGGCTGTGGCGCCAAGCAGCAGCCATCTTCAGCCTGGCTGTCAGGCAGTAAGCCATGACCATATTACAAAGTTGCATACAGCCAGGATTGCCACCGCCACCAACAGACTGGTGAAAACAAACTATATAAAAGGGAACACCTACCTTCAAAAACACAGACACGTCTGTAGGCGCCATGGCACGCAAATTGCAACTCCTCCCAATACTCCACCTAGTCCTGCAACTCCCGGACCAGCGACGGCGACCACGACACCAACCGTCAGTACACCACCCTAGCACACACTGGAGGGAATGACATTAATATACACAAACACGGGAAGCCGCGCCACATACACACGCAAACAAACACCCATAGCTACACACACATACACGCTAATACCCACAACCACCACACAGACACGTGGAAGGAAAGCTAGGACAAGGTAGGTACCATCGACATCAATGTGTTGTGGTGCAGATATATTAGTAACATGAAAAACTATATACACACAGGCCCAAGGACCAGTCCAATAGTACACAGTGCCCTGAGCACACTGGGCACATGCTGACACCCCAACTTCACACCTGACTGCAAAGGGCAGCCCTCCACAGGGCAGGGGCATCAATGGGGTATGCAGGCATTTAAGGGATGAGGGCGGTGGTGGAGGGGGGGGCTTGGTCTTGAAGGGGGAGTCCTTTTGTCTGGGCTTGGAGAGGGGTCCATAGGGGTGGACTTGCATGGGGGTCCTTGGGCTTGTCTTTGAGGGGGGGTGGGTAGGTGGTGGGGTTGGGCCTGGCCTTGGAAGTGGAGGGAGTGGGCTTGGCTTTGGAAGTGGAAGGTGTGGGCTTCACCTGGGAAGTGGAGGGAGTGGGCTTGGGTTTGGCAGCAGGAGCAGTGAATGTGACAGGGGCAGGTGGCGGTGGTGCAGGGGCAGTGGCAGAGTGGGAGTAGGAAGGTAAGGGCATTGGAAGGGTAGCAGGGTGCTTGGGGGAATAGGGACTGGGTCAGTGGTGGGGAACAAAACTCACAAAAGAAACATTTTTTGGGGACACATGGGAGGTCAAGGAAAGGACGTTTGGGAGTGAAGGGAGTGGGTATGGTTGTGAGGTGTGTACATCTAGGTCGGCTGGATGCAGGTGCGTGGGTGGATGATATGTGTGTGCTGGGGACTATTGGGTGGGTGAATGTGGGCATTTAGATGTACTGGGAGGAGGTGAGGAGGAGATGCAGGGAGATGGCGGGGGACGTGTGAGTGTATGTTGGGGTGGTGCCTGCAGCTATGGTGGATGTGCTGCATGTGGGGGTGTTGACATTTGGGGTTTCTGCACCAGTGGAGTATTGGGATGCATGAATGGGGGTCAGAGGATATGGTGACGGTGGCAGTGAAGGCACATGTGGCAGGATCAGTGACTGATATGGTGCTGATTGCAGGTGTGAGTGGTGTGTCAACAGTGATGGGGAGGTGGTGGGGGAGTCGGTGCAGGGTGTGGATGTTGTCAAATCTGCATATGACTGTTGAGTGTGTGCATGGTAAGGGTGCCATCTGTGGTGCTTATGTCTGTCCTTGCGTACTGTGTCAGTTGATGTGAACGCATGTGTGTCAGTAGGTGTGCCTTGGGTGAGTGAGGGGACTGGGATGTGGGTATTGGAACAGGTGGCTGGAGGGGGGATGAAAGTAAAAGGGACACTGGCTGCAGTCAAGGAGGAAGCCAGAGGCTGAAACGATCTCTGTAGGCCAGACAAGGCACTGTGAATGCCTTCCAGGAATGCATTGCACTGTTGCATCTGGTATGGCAGTCCCTGGTTGGCATTCACAATAGTTGTCTGCCCCACAAACATGGACCGCAGGAGGTCAATAGCCTCCTCATTGAGATCAGTAGGGCTGACTGGGGCAGAGGTGCCTGCGGCAAAGGAGATGCCCACCCTCTTGGGTGAGCGGGCACAGGCAAATGGGTGAGGAGCTACAGGGAGGGCGGTGCTAGTAAGGGGGGTGGTGGACAAGGATGGTGGTGGGATGGTCCCAGATGGGTCTTCCACCGCCAGGGAGCGTCCATGGGAGGAGGAATCAGAAGATGTAGTCATTCATCCCCTTGCCCTCCGTCCCACTGGTCTCCTCGGCTCTGCTTGTGTCAGCCTCCAGGGTCCCGTGGGCTGTAGCTTCCCCACTTGGCAGTGCCCTTTCTCCTTCACCAGATGATGCTGATGCACACAAAGACAGAGGAGGACAGGAAGGGAGAGAGAGAGAGAGAGAGAGACAGGGTGCAATGGGTCAATGCCAGCACAACAGTCACACAGGGTAGAACATCTGCATTTTATGCCATGCCATGATAAACTATGCCCACCTATGAGCATCCTACAACTAGGGAATACCATGGGGGAAACCGCAATAATGCACATGTGAACCGCTGATGGTCTGACTGATGCAAACATGTATATAAGGAGTGTCATACCCGCCACTCCTGTCCAGTACCTGCCCACTACCCATGGGCATTGAGACAGGCATGCAGACGACTGCACACCCACCAGGATCCTGCACAGCTAGTTGGCAGCATACTTGGCTATTGTCAGGCAGCACTGTCACCACTTGGTGCACCCACCCCACTACACATTCAGTGCCTGCCAGCTAAATGAGGTCATGGACCCACCCCTGGCACAGTGGTTGGCCAGGACCAGGCACAATGCCCTGACACGCCAGGTCTAATCATCTTTTTGCCATGAGCTGGTAAGCATACCTAACTAGCACAAGACCACATAGTTTTAACATGTGCCCAGCAACCACTGACTGCATGGCATTACCTACATCTGTGATGCCAATCCTGCCTAGATGGACACAGCCCATAGTGGACATCATTGTACCTAGCAACCACGTCACAGCCACCCAATGGTGCCCACCCAGAGCCACCATGCCAACACATGTTCCAAGTGAGAATGAGTACTTACCCCATGCGGCTGCTGTGCTGCCCTCAAGCTCCCATCCACCTCAGGGTAGGCCACTGCCAATAAGTGGGCCATTAGGAGGGTCAGGGTCCGACGGGCACCCCTCCCTCATTGGAAGGACGTCCTCAGCTTTGCTTCTGCAGTCTTCCGGGCCCAGCGTCTCAGGTCTTCCCACCACTTTCTGCAGTGGGTGCTCTGCCAGGCACGGACCCTCAGGGTCCGCACTTGCTTGGCGATGGCACGCCAAATCCCCTTCTTCTGATGGGTGCTGACCTGCATTGGTGACGCAGACAAATGGACTGAGTCATGTAGAGTGGCATCCCTGGGACAGTAGTGGACAGAACACAACACACTTCCACACCTACACATCGACACCCAACGTAGCCTTAATCCCCTCACGTATGTCCATTCTCTATGCACACTGTTACCTGCCAAGGTCCCCATCCCCATGCACACAAATCACATGCCGGACAATGTCATTGGGCTCACCTGCTGCTCCGGTGTCCCATTCAACTGCCAATACAGGGGCAGGACCCGTCCACCAGGCGCTCCGACTCTTCCTAGGTGAAGGTTGGGGCCCTGTCTCCTGCAGGACATGGCATCTTGGCTACCAGAGTCAGAACACAGCAGCACACACAGTGGAGGTCTTCAGTGCACTAGTTTCAGGAGTCAAGTGAGCATGAGCACATTAAAAAATAGTGGTCACGGCCGTCGCGGGCATCACCATCACCGGCGGCGGCGATCACCATTGGCTCCTGCCATGCATACGCAACACTGTTAACCAATGGTGAGTTGCATGGCGGTCATAACCACCTACCGCCATGATGTGCTACGCCAGCAGGATGATCTCACTTCCACCTGTCCCATGCGTTCAGACAGGCAGCTACCATTTTACATATCCAATGTGTAATTTGTGTGAAAGTAAGTGCGTCATGGGTGCACGACATTAAACCAACTCTCACCTGTTTGCAGGTACGATGGACAGTTGAGGATGAGGAATGCACCCGTGTACAGGCCCCTAGTAGACCTTGCCACCCTGGAGGAGCGTCACATCATCCATACCTATCGCCTGAACCGTGTGACCATAATGGAACTAGTGGCCCAGTTGGAGCTGGATATGTTGCCTGCCATTCGCTATCACAATGCCCTCCCTCCCACAGTGCAGGTGTTGTCAGTCCTCCGCTACCTTGCCTCAGGCTCCTTCCAGGTCAGTGTGGGCCTCGCTATTGGAATGTCACAGCCCATGGTCAGCTACGTCATGAGGGATGTTCTGTGTGCCCTGATAAAACATATGGCCAGCTACATCCGGTTACCCTGACGTGCAGAATTGCCCACTGTCAAGGCAGTGTTCTAAGCTGTGGCACCCGTTCCACATGTCATTGGGGCCGTTGATGGCATCCACATTGACCTGGTGCCACCCAGGAGGAATGAACAGGGGTACAGAAACCGCAAAAACTATCATTCCATGAATGTGCAGGTGGTGTGTCTCGCGGACAGTACATCTCCCAGATGACAGCGTGGTACCCAGTCTCTGTGCATGATTCCTACATCCTGCAGAACAGCAGCATCTCACACATGATGGCAGCACCCCAGAGGAACCGGGCCTGGTTCATTGGACGGTACCCCTGCATATGTGTGTCCCTCAGCTCACTGTACCCTTGTATACCTGCTGATTGCCTTCCCGGTCTTGACATGCCTCTTCTCTCTATGCACACTGGTGACTCTGGCTATCCCAATCTGCCCTGGCTTCCAACACCAGTGAGGTGTCCAACCTCAGCTGGTGAGGACCGTTACAATTAGGCTCACGGTCGTACCAGACAGGTCACTGAGAGATTCTTCGGCCTGCTGAAGGCCAGGTTCTGCTGTTTGCATGTCTCCAGGGGTGCCCTGCTCTACAACCCACTGAAGGTGTGCCAGATCATTGTAGCCTGCTGCATGCTGCACAATCGGGCCATGAGGTGTCACATACCTTTTCTGGGTGCAGAGGAGAGGGAGCTGTGCCAGTGGCTGATGAAGGGGCATTGGGAGTGATGAAGAGGAGGAAGATGAGGATGCAGCTGACTCCAGGGCGGAGCTGATTTGACATTACTTCAGCTGAGATGCAGGTATGTGTAAACGGTGTGGTATGTGTCCTCGACAACTGTCTGCCTTATTCCTGATGCCATCTGTTGTCTATGACCACTCACGGTGTTGGTTGCAGCTCCGACTCTGGGAGGGTTGGGGGGTGTCACATGTGCTCATGACTGAGGTCGTCACAGTGTACACGTCAGGCTAATAGTCAAGCAGGTGTTGTGCTGGTGCACTAGTGCCATCAATCTGAATGTACATTGTTCCCTCAGTTGCCAGTTCAAGTGCTATATGCGTGACACACAGGGTTCTGGCAACTGTGCAGCATCTATCCTGGGATTAAACATTGGCTGGCAGTGCTACATTTATGTTGTTGGCAGTGGGTATGGGGTCATGTCTGGTGCTGTGTGCTGTGAGGGTGCTATCATTGGGTTGTTATGTGTTGTTTATGTGTGTTGGCACTGGCCATATGGTTGTGGACCTAACTGAAATATCTGCCTTGGATACCTGTTCCTACAGTGCAATTGTGTGGAGCTGACATCTGTGACTCCTACAGTGATTGTTGTCCCTGTCTTGCTCTACTTTCAGGACAATGTTGTGGTGTTCTGTGCTCCCTGCCTGGGCTGTTGCCTCCATTGACACATATCTCCAGCCACTACCTGCTCCACGATCGACCTCCCGGCATTTCCCCCCCCCTGTCACCCTCCCATCAATGTACTTTGTGACGGGTTGCCACTTGTATACGTATTGGCAGTTCCGTGCTTACTCATGGCAAATAAACACGCAGACATGAACTGTGCTCAATTGTCATGTATTTATGATGTACAAATGTAAGGGGTGATGAGTAGGGTCATGGTGGTGGAGGTCATCAGAGTAGTGAGGCCAGCTGTAGGCAGTCCAGGTCCAGTCTGCTGGCCATGGGTAGGCGGAGATATGGGAGTGGACATTCAACAGGGTGTCACAGTCACACACAATAGAGAATGTTCAGGAGAGGGTCACTTCTTGGTGGTATTCGTGGTCTGGGCATCATGTCCAGCTGGATGTCTACTTGGATGTCCTCGCTTGCGTGGGGGTTCCTCAGGTACAGGGGTTATGGTGCTGGTGTCCGGCGAGTCCTGTGTTGGGGCCTCAATGCCACTGGCTGCCGCTGACATGGAGGGCTGAGATGGGATGTGGCCAGTGGAAGGAGCCTGCTGGTGGGTGGAGGACTCATGCATGACAGTGGTCAGTTCCTTGAGCACCCCAACTAGGGGGGCCATGGTGGTATTGTGGGCCTGCCACTGTTGCATGGCCTCCTGATGGTATTGCCCCTGCAGCTGCTGGGTCGCCTGCACATAGTGAGGATCTGGGCCACTATGCCCTGGGCATGATGGTATACACCCAGGACTTGGTTGAGGCCCTCCTTGGCAATCATTTGGTGTGGCTGTCCTGACCCTTGGGCCATGGTTCCCCTCCCACTGCCCCTGGCCCCCTATGCCTGTGCCCCTGGCACAGTGTGCCCACTCCCATTAGCTGCAGGGCCTTCATTGTCTGGGGTGGGTGCCATTGACTCAGGCCTATGTACTATGGGGCTCACCTCTGATTGATTGGTCCCTGGAGCAAAGGTTTGGGTTCAGGGTCTGGCTGTGATGCTGTTGCCACAGGGTTAGGGGAGTCTGATGTGTCTAGGTCTGGGTGTGCTGTTGGTGGACTGTCCACTGGCCCCAGATGGCCCAGGCAAGTCGTCATCATCCAGACATCCAGTGGGGCCTTCATCCTGGGGAGGGATGTCTGAGCCTGGCATCCTCTGCAGGTATCCTGTGGATGGATACGGTAGATGTTATTTGTGTGACTGTAGTTGTTGTGTCCTTGTTGTGATGCATGCAGTGGCTCGACTTGCTTCCCAGTGAAAGCAATGACAGCTGCTGCATTGCAGACATTGATTTGGATTGGATTATGGGAGCTGTGGTTCTACACATTGTGGTTGACATCCGTGCATTAGGGGTGTGTGAGTAGGGATGGTGGGAGTGGGGTGGTGTGGCATGCAGAGGAGGAGTGTGGGGTGTTTGGGATGGGGCCAGTGGGGTGGATTGCAGTAGGTTGGCAAGTGGTGGGGAGGCATGCTTTGAATTGGTTGGTGCTTGGGGGGTATTGCTGACCTACCAGAGTCAAGCCCTCCGCTGATGCCAGTCATGCCCTCGGGGTACATGATGTCCAGGACCTTCTCCTCCCAGGATGTCATCTGTAGGGGAGGAGGTGGGGACCTTCCCCCTGAGGTCGTTCCACCTCTTCCTGATGTCCTCCCTTGTGCGTAGGTAATGGACAACTGCGTTGACCCTGTCAACGATCCTCTGCCATAACTCTGTCTTTTTGGCTATGGATGTTCGTTGGACCTGGACTCCCATGAGCTGTGGCTCTACTCTGATGATCTCATCCACCATGACCCGCAACTCATTGTCGGTGAACCGTGGGTGCTCCTGGCGTGACATGTTGTGGGATGGGTATGTGTTGTGCATGTTGGGTGCAGTGCAGGGTGTGTGGTGATGTGGGGGTGTTTGGCTGTGTGTGCTGGTGAGCTGTGGTGTTGATTTGTGCAATGTGTGCTGTATGATATTTGTTTGCTGTGTTTGGGGTGTTCTTCGTCTCGAGTGTGGCTGTGGCTGCTCGTATTTGTCACAAGGGATTGTTGGGTGGGGGCGTTATATGGTGGTGTTGTCAGGTGTGCGTGGTGTGTGTATGGTTATAAGGTGTGGGATATTTGAACTAGCCAATGTGGTGTTGGCTACTTTCCTCTGTGCCATTTTGTTCCGCCGCGGTGCGAACGGTCAATGGTGACTGCCATGCATGTTCCACTGTGCTGCATGTTCCAAGTGCAGTGTGGTGGGGCCGGCAGGTGGTCTGTCAACCTTTCGCTGTAGGTTGGCCTGGTGGTGTTGGTTTTGTGTTAGTATTTGGCCGGTTTGTGTTTTGTGACTTGTAATACGGCAGTCGCTATACCACCACTACTGCCAGTATGGTGGCGCCATTTCACACTGCAGTCTTGCCTGAAAACCGCCAAACTCATGATGGGGCCAAAGTCTAGGGGTGGTATTTACTTTCTAGTGCATATCTTTTTCAAATTGATAAGGTGTCCTTACTGTATCGCAAATAGGGCATTATGCTGTTTTGCACTACTTTGCACCAAGGAGTTGTTCCCTAGGTTGTACTGGGTGTTCCAGGACATCCACTGTTTTTTGACTGAAAGCACTATCTACTGAAATGGTTAGTCCAGGTTTTGCATAAAAAAATAATGCCTCATTGAGGCAGGTGCAAACTGGAGAAATGTTTTTATTTCATCTCACATTTTACACATTGCATGGGTGCAGCACTGACACCACACATCGGGTGTGCGAAATGTTTAAAAAAATAGCTAGGAGTGTGATTTTGTACGGGGAGTGTAACCATTGCTAAATGGCACACACATCTTTGTAAAGATGTGTGTGGGGAGGTAAGTAGCCTTACATTAGGCCGGTGCAGCGGAAGAGAGAAGCATCAAGGCATATTTAGTTAATTTGACTCTGCTGCTCTCTTCGCTGAGCAATGCACAGCAGCAACTTAACTGTGATGCGTTATGCTATTTCTTTGTAAAACTGTTCCTTATTTTCAACACTTATCTATCATGAGTCCTCAGAGGACCGAACAAATTCCAAAGTTGACACCAGTTTTTCGGCTGTAAATAAATGTACACCATGTGTGTATATATATTACATTTCTGGCTGCTTATATTGCTTAAAAAGCAGAGGTTTCAAAATGCACATTTCACAAGAATGGTGTTAAACAACAGCTGCAGGGCAGAACCCTGGTTTTGTTAAAACTGTGGACCTTAAAAAATGAAAGCACGAGAGAACCATGCTGTGATTAAACTTGAGGATCTTACACACTGGCAGTAGGACAGAACCACATGTCATTAGAATAGAGGGTCAGCTGTCCTAAGGGTTTTAGCATTTATAACCCTCTGAAAGGCTTTCCAAATCGTCACCTGGGTGTAGGATACTATAGTGGATCAGTATTTAGGATGGGTGTGTTGTTGACATCCCTTTCAAGAGCCAATTGCTAATGGTATGTATTAATCACTGCTTATTGCTAAAAAAGTTTGTTAAACTTTTCGATTTTTTTTTAGACGCACTCCATATCCTTTAGTGAAAATAAACAGCATTGAAACAAATATTGCTTTATTTAAGCAGTCACAGACATGGTGATCTGCTGACTCCAGCAAGCCACCATCTCTGTGATGCCACCAAACAGTAGTGAGCTGGAATTTCTGGCCTACCTCATTAATATGCATGAGGTAAGTCAGATTCTGAACTCTACGATTCAGATTTTGAAGGACTTGCCTATTAGTAGATAGTTCCCTTCTTAAAAATCTTTACTTGTCAAAAAACATATTGGTCACAAATCACAATAATGTTTTTCTGAACAGGACATAGTAAAAATGGGTCTGGATTCCCCCTGGCACTCACAGCTAAGGCTGAGGGCCTCAGGCAGAAGCCCAGGACCCAGGTTGCATTTAAAATGTGTTCCCATACATCGTTGCCAGTCCCGGAATATCTCTGTGAACAGGAGGCAGCCATATGGTTGGGCATTCCTGGCATGGAGAGCAGCAAACGCAGGGACTCTTCATCATATTTCATAGGAGGCTAACACCAATTTGTGTTTCCCCAATGGAATTAATGTGCTTTATGTGAAAAACCTGGAGTCAGAAACCCCATTTCAAAAGTAGACTTCCCCACTCCTGTATTAGATATTTACTTAGGCCTCAATTGTGAGTGGGGGGAACAATCTAGGATTTGCAGTAAACAGTACATTCTCACAGTGTTCCTCTGAAATATTTTGGCAATTTGTACCTGCCGATAAAAATGGAACGAGGTGCTGTAAGGTCTTCCTGAATACAATTATTTCCCCCCGGTAAACTTAGACAATTACTGCAACCATATATAGGGGGTCATTCTAACCCTGGCGGTAAAAACCGCCAGGGCGAACGACCGCGGTAGCACCGCCAACAGGCTGGCGGTGCACCGCTGGGCATTCTGACCGCGGCGGTTCAGCCGCGGCCAGAAACGGAAAGTCGTCGGTGTCCCGCCGACTTTCCGCTGCCCTTGAGAATCCTCCATGCCATGGGGATTCTGACACCCCCTACCGCCATCCTGTTCCTGGCGGTTCTCCCGCCGGGAACAGGATGGCGGTAGGGGGTGCCGCGGGGCCCCTGGGGGCCCCTGCAGTGCCCATGCCAATGGCATGGGCACTGCAGGGGCCCCCGTAAGAGGGCCCCAAAAAGAATTTCAGTGTCTGCCTAGCAGACACTGAAATTCGCGACGGGTGCAACTGCACCCGTCGCACCTTCCCACTCCGCCGGCTCAATTCTGAGCCGGCGTCCTCGTGGGAAGGGTGTTTCCCGCTGGGCTGGCGGGCGGACTTTCTGCGGTCGCCCGCCAGCCCAGTGGGAAACCCAGAATGACCGCCGCGGTCTTTTGACCGCGGTACGGTCTTCTGGCGGTTCCCGCTTGGCGGGCGGCTACCGCCGCCCGCCAAGCTCAGAATCACCCCCATAGTCCCACTGCCGGCAATCAATATTACCCCCTCCCTCCATTTGTGATTCGCTAACCTCAGAATGAGTTCCTCAAATTCATAGGACTGCTTTCCCTGTACATTCCCGTTACATTTTTCTTATTAAATGTCTTGTTGGTGATTGACTACAGTGATCAAGACTGTTTCCGTTCTCAAAAATCGTCTTAATTGTAATTGCAGAAACTGGCTTTTGATACATATGACAAATTGAAAACGTGACTGTTCTTATGGATTTGCTTCACTGTCGCCAACTAGCACAGTGATTGACCCCGATCAATCTGCATTAGTTGTTTAGTTGAATACCTTGGGGAAATCAACTCTTGTCTCAATCTCGAGTCTTGGCAACATTCTGTCAGAACGGGAATGATCCAGCGTATCGCCTGTACAGCAGCTTCCCTGAAGGACTGCAGCTGTGCAGGAAGCACACAGTTTCCGCACGTGGCAGCCGGTAGTGATTCTTCCATTCAGTTTTTTCCTCTCAGCCATAATGTGCTGTTTAATAGATACTCCGTTTGAACTGTCATGTCTATGTTAAATGTGGTCCTAGAGGCTTTCGAACCTGAAATCTATCACCTGTGATACCTTAGGCAACAGAAATGAGTGCTGACAGATTTCAGTGCTGATTGGACATTGCATGTTGCTACGAGCGGACTTATTTGCACAGTGACAAGATGCAAACGTTCATTTCTTTCTGCGTGAGGCATCCTTCTCATGTTTTCCAAGCTGACATTTCCCATTATGTATCAATTTATTATATTTTCAGATTTTCCCAGTATTCCCTCGATACTCAACTTTTCTTTTTTTTTTACTCATAAAAGGAGTTTTTATTTGTAAAAACTGTGGGTGTAACTGGGAAAAAAACTTTACACTGTAGTGGCCAACCAGTAAGGTAATTTAAGGATAATGGCCTAATATTCAATGCATTCTCCTGTAAAAAAAAATAATAAAAAAAATGATAGGAATGATCAAGATTCCATTTCATCACCTTTCGTTCAGGATACATAACTTGTTTGTTGGACAATGATACTGCCTTCTAGACCAGTCATTATGTGCTCGCTTCCCTATTACAGACTCTCCCATGCATCTCAGGATCGTCACTAAAGCAGCGGTAATATAGGAGCTACCTTAGCTTGCGGTATAAAATGCAATAATAGCTGGTCCTGTGGTAACCTTTTCTTCTCCTCACTCTGTTGTTTTTGTGCCCTTTCGTCCCAAGACAATTTCTCAGAAACTCAGTTATCATTGCTTCGTTTTGGTTCAATGAGACTGTGCCTGTCGCCTGTATGGCCACATTTTGCACTGCCTCTTTTCAAATATTCAGGAATGAAGAACACAATGAAACGCTGATCAAAAGATGTCAAACGTAGAACTGGACAATTGTTATTATTTTATGGTTCTTGGTGTGAATCCACCGGTTGTATGCGACCTGCATTTGCCTAAAATGTGCTAAAAAGGTCAATTGGAGTTAATAATTTTAATGTGGCCCACGGGCCACTACGCAATTACTAATCCCTGTGAACTGGGAGAAATTCACGTAGGAGCTATTCTGATATGCAGGATGGTCCTACCACATGGTCCTGTACCGACTGGTTGAAAGCTCCATTTGTTAAGACCATTCTGACCAATTCCTGTGAGCAGCAGACAAACCCTTGGACCAAGCATTATTTGAATATATGTTTTATTCCTCAAACATATGCTGAAGGATTTAGGTTACAATCCTAAATAGATTAGTGATATTCGTAGTGCAGGCATCATGCATAATCACGTTATAGTCTCCTTAATATACGATGCCTACTCTAAGTGAATCAATTTGGGATTGTAATTACATTCAAATAATTGATACTGAAAAGACTATGGGTCTCATTTACAAGCCCTTTGCGCCACTGCTGCGTCATTTTGTTTTTGACTCAGCAGTGGTGCTAGCAGTGCACTACACTGCTCCATATTTACAAACCAATGCATTGTACCGAATGAGTCAGTTTGTAAAGCCCTGAGTCACATTATACCTGCACCAGGTACAATGTATGCAGGGTAGGCGCTCCCATTGGAAAAGCCATTTAGAACCGACACAGTGATATTTAGAACGTTTCAGTGAGTCATTCTATGACTTTACTGCATCAAATCTTTACCACCTGCTCAGAGCAGGCGTAAAATTGACGGAGGGTTTTTTCCCATGGGACTCTCCTTGCAATGCTGGAATTGTGTCAGTTTAACGACAACTCCAGCAGTGTGTCCATTTAGCGCCAGCAGATGGATCAGAATTTCTGATGCATCTGTGAAAACGTGCACCATGGTGCTCTGTATTGTAAATACAGCACATCCATGGCATGATTAGGGGATGTGCGTCAGGATCAAGAAATCTGACACATCAATGCTGATGTGTAAGATTCTTGAAAATGAGGCCCTACATCTGTTATCTGAATTTGAACACAAATATATTTTGATTTGCTGTAAACATCAAGGGCTATATACACTCACTGGAATGCATAGTTTGATTTTTGAGAGATGCTGTTGGCCCAACCCTCATATGAGTGTTTAATGCCCATGTGAACTGAATCCTCAACATACAACCAGTGTTTCTTTTAGTTTATAAGGCCTGAAGAAGAGATGTAAAATCCTTGGACCTTGTTTTGTGGTCCTGGAGCTATATTACATATAGCACCCAGATGTGATACATGCACCACTTTTTGCATCAGTGATGCAAAACGTGTGCCAGCGTGATTTCAGGTGTTCACTTACTCGATTGCATGGGGGCATGACTCTATGTAAATGAGAGAATGATTTAGACTTTGCTCCTGTCAAGTATTACAGATGCTGTTGCAGGGACAAAGAAGGTGTACAAAGGATTATTGATTGAGCACTGATAGAAATTGAGTTGTTGGTTGAGAGGGCTGTGAACCCTTCTCAAGCACAAACCACAATCCCTGTCAGGGTGAAACACAAAAATAAGCATTAAATTAACCTGTGTATACCCCTGTGGCAGCTTAGCACAAAAGCAGTCGGGCTTAAATTAGAGGCAATGTGTGAAGAATTTATGTGGCACATAAAACTCCATGAAACTTTACTCAATGGCATACACACCCTTCCTTTGCTCTGCATATATGCCATAGGACCCTCTATACTACTGTTCCTCTTTGTTCAGCCTGTGTTGTACACTTGTGATTCTGTACAACCAGTGCAGGACTTCCTTATATTCTCTTTGAGCTAAGTTCTTTGGAGCTATCCTGTGTGCAGAGTGGGAGTGTAGAGAGATAAACTGTAACAATGAGAATGAACTATACTGAGCTAAATCAAATCAAATCAAATTAAAAACATTTATAAAGCGCGCTACTCACCCGTGAGGGTCTCAAGGTGCTAGGGGAAGGGGGTTACTGCTGCTCGATGAGCCAGGTTTTGAGCTGCCTCCGGAATGCAGGGTGGTCCTGGGTGCTCCTGAGGTTGGCGGGGAGGGAGTTCCATGTCTTGACCGCCAGGTAGGAGAAGGATTTCCCACCTGCCGTGGTGCGGCGGATGCGAGGGACGGTGGCGAGTGCGAGGTTGGCGGAGCGAAGTTGACGGGTGGGCGTGTAGAAAATGAGGCGACTGTTGAGGTATTCGGGTCCCTTGTTGTGGAGGGCTTTGTGTGCGTGGGTGAGGAGCCAGAAGGTGATCCTTTTGCTGACGGGAAGCCAGTGCAGGTGTCTCAGGTGGGCGGAGATGTGGCTGTTGCGGGGTATGTCAAGGACGAGGCGGGCGTAGGCGTTTTGTATTCGCTGCAGACGTTTCTGGAGTTTAGCGGTGGTTCCTGCGTATAGGGTGTTTCCGTAGTCCAGGCGGCTTGTGACGAGGGCGTGGGTCACAGTTATTCTGGTGTCGGCGGGGATCCAGCGGAAGATCTTTCGGAGCATGCGGAGAGTGAGGAAGCAGGAAGATGATACGGCGTTGACTTGTTTGGTCATGGTGAGAAGCGGGTCCAGGATAAATCCGAGGTTGCGTGCGTAGTCTGAGGGGGTTGGTGCGATGCCTAGGGCCGTGGGCCACCAAGAGTCGTCCCACGTGGATGGGGTGTTTCCGAGGATAAGGACTTCAGTTTTTTCTGAGTTCAGTTTCAGACGGCTGAGTTTCATCCATTCTGTGACGTCTTTCATTCCATCTTGCAGGTTGGTCTTGGCGCCAGTGGGGTCCTTGGTGAGGGAAAGTATCAGCTGAGTGTCATCGGCGTAGGAGGTGATGTTGATGTTGTGTTTGCGTACGATGTTGGCGAGGGGGCTCATGCAGACATTGAAGAGAGTCGGGCTGAGCGAGGGGCCTTGTGGGACGCCGCAGATGATCTCGGTGGGGTCTGAGCGGGACGGAGGGAGGTAGTCTCTTTGGGAGCAGTTAGAGCTAACAGGTGTAAAAATTTAAAACAACTACTCCTGCATGAGAAACATTTGCCAAGATTTTTCACTCTGTGGTTATTGCTGGGTTGACTTTTCTTCAAAGTGACTCTAGTGTCTTGCTTTGAAATTACATTGTTGCTATGCCTCAAACTCTCTAGAGCTTGTAGGAAACTGGGTTATTAGTTGAAATGGGTGAGAACGCCACTCAAATAATAAACACAATCCTTGTAAGGGTGAACCACAAACAAACGACAAACTAGGTCTGTGCTCCACCCTTGGATAGCTTATCGAAAAAGCAGTCAAGCTAAACTTAGAGGCAATATATAAGTACTTATGCAGCACTCAAACAATAATAAAGTGAAAACAAAACACAAGACAAATCCCAGTTTAGAAACATAGAGCAAAATATATTACATAAAATGACACCAAAACAATAAAAATCTGTTCAGTAGGACTAGAGTTATGAATGTTTAAAGTTTTCAGTAAAAATAGTGGCACAAAGCACAATCTGCCAATTGTGGTTATGTGGTCGCACTGGACCGAGACAAAGTCAAAAGTTCAGGCCAACTCTAAGAGAGTGCAGATTGGATACAGACACCAGGTTCATCCCAGTGGTAGGTTTACCTTGCAGCTTTTTTCAGTTTTAAGGTGAGAAGCACTTGTCGAGATGGTCGTCTGTGTTTGGGCTGCAAGCTGGATCAGGAGAGGGGCTCCTCAACGGTGGTTGCTGAAGTCTCAGGCCTCAGTCATAACCTTGTGTTGGGGGAAACACGTGGTTATTGTCAACACAAAGAGCTCTGTGCGGTGAAGTCCATGACCTAAATCCAAGAAGGTTGCTTCTGCAAGTCAGATTCAGGACCCGTGTTGGCCTTCGTGAAGTCTGTTCACATTCATGAGGAGTAGGAGGATAGATCTTTTAAATGTAAAGATCCCAGAACCTCTGTTTTTTCACCAGAAGACCAGTTCTTGCAGTTCTGGTGAAGGAGGAGTACACTCTAACACCAGCCAAGAGTCCAGGACATTGAGGGGCACCTCTTGAGGGTAAGAACTCACTCCAGTAGAGGTCAGCAGTAGGGTTAAGAGGGGTCCAGTTGTTACTGGTCAGCTGGGCAGCTGCAGTGAAGACCTCTGTAAGTTTGTTGTGTCCATGTAGTTCAAACAGAGGGCTACTCAACTGACCCTGGGAGTCACTTCTGGCATGCTGGGTTCAAGGTAGAAACATCCTGTCTTCCTTCACGCTTCAGACAGCAATGCAGTTTCCAACGGTCCAGAAGTATTCTGGTGAGAAGTTCCCAGCATGACACTTTCATGCCCAGAGCCAGTCTGTGTGTAAGGGACACACCCTTTTCTACACTTAAACTAGTTCTGGTCTTTTCTTCCCTTTCTTCGGGGTCTTGCTCCAGCCTGGCTAGTAAAACAAAGAGTAGGCAGGCCAGTGTGTGAACCACATTTGCCAGTGATAGGGGGCATCTTCAGAAGTCAAACAGGGGTTGCGTACAGTTCTTAGGCCACCCTTTAAAACTCAGGAAGGACTGAGTACTACCCCACAGGACATTCTGCTAAGGAGAGAAATGGAGCAGTGCAATTTAGACTCCATCCTTTCCACTTCAATCACTGCACAATTTTACATTTATATTTGACATTATATTTACTGTTTTTTTTAATATTACTAATAAGTGTGTATAGACTGAAAATGCACACTAATGCTCATTTAAAAATGCTTTCAATTATTTATTATTCACTCTTTGCATTTACATTGTAAGTCGCATGTGCTGAAATAACATGTATTTCTCTTTGCAGTTTGCTTTTTTCTGAAAGTTGAAAGTGCACATGTCTAACTATGTATTAAAAATCCACAATTAACATTAAGGCCCTCATTACAACTTTGGTGGTAACTGCTACCTACCGCCACGGCGACGGCCATCAACATGCCGTCACTGTGGCTACCAGCTGCCCACCTGCATTATGACGGTAGAAGGAATTCTGCCAGAAGGCTTGCGGAATACTGTCGACGGTCATAGTGGCAGACGGGTGTAAGGTGCAGCTGCTGCCAGCAGCAGCAGCACGTTAGCAAAACACCGCCGACCGTATCACGAGCCATGATACTGCCTGGCGGTGTTTTGTTGGTGGACACTGCTGCTGGCAGCAGCGCCGTGTCCCGTCCCCTTTCGGAGGACCCCCTGTGAGCAGGTAAGTCGGGTTCTTCAACAGGAAAGGGGGGGTGGTGTGTGCGTGTGTTGAGGTGTTGGTGTGTGTGGGGGGTGTGTGTCTGTTTTTGTGTGCGTGCATACGGGAGTCACGTTGAATGAATGCATGAATGACTGAATGTGAGTGTACGTGTCTGTTGTGTGTTGTGAATGCGTGCGTGCGACAATGTATGTTGGTGTGTGTTGCGGTGTGTGTGTTGTGGTGTGTGTGTATGTGTGTGTGCATGCGTGGGTGGATGTGGGTATGTGCATGATTGTGTATGTGTGCACGTGTGGCCCTCATTATGACATTGACGGTAAATCCCACGTACCGCCATGCTGACTGCCGCCAACATAATGCGGATAACCGCCAAGCATATTATGACACACACATACCAATCCAGCATTATACAGCCACACACACAAGTCCGCCAACCCAAAGGTCAATGATAAACTGACAGTAGCAAAACCCACACCGTTACGCCAACAGAACTACACCCACAGCATTATGACCCAAAAATCACAGCGGCGGACATTTAATGGTGGTAATCCATTGGCGGTACATACTGCCATGCTCAAAATACACACACTCAAACAAAACTACACCACATTGGACAATTCAAGCTACACACACCTGACACCCATTCACACACCACACACACCCACACCACTATAAAACACACACCCACAGTACCCACAAACCTTTATGACTACAAACTATTGCCAACAGAGAGAGATACAGCAAAAGCACCCACACAACCAGAACCACATAACATCATCACCTAAACGCCATCCAGGCACCCTACATCACACACCCCAACACATCACCCCACACACCCTCACCCACACCACTCACACTACACACATGGCACCACAACAATACCCCAGATTCTCTGAGGAGGAGCTAAGGGTCATGGTGAAGGAAATCATCCAAGTAGAGCCACAGCTATTTGGATCACAGGTACAGCAGACATCCATTGCTAGGAAGAGGTGGAACGACCTATGGGGGAAGGTAACTAACTTGAGAGACTGTGTCCTTGCATTCCCCAGGACCAAGCAGTAGGCAAATGACCCACTTGAGAGACTGTGGCCTTGCACTCGCCAGGACAGAGCACAGGGCATGTTGCCCCCTCCAGGACCAGTGGCATTGTACCATCTTCCGGCTGAGGTGTCCCCCATTCCCCGTCTCCCTGAGGTGCCTGTCTATTTTTGACCTGATGCCCCTGCAGCATTCTCTCCCTGTTGTTGCAGGATTGAGGTTGGGCCTTGGACTTTGTAAAGTGGCCCTGTGGCCCACAGACATTGAGGACTGGGCAGTGTCCCTTGCATTGTAAATATGTATATACTTTTTGATTTGGATGCACATATTTCACCTATATTTATCTTATTACAGCCTTTTTACACTATATTAGTTGTCCTTGCATTATTCCTGAGGGGTACTGGGTGTATATGTTATTTCACTGCATCTGGTTGTGTGTGTGGTGTTGGGGGTGGGTGTTGCGTGTTGCGTGTGTGTGTCACTCTCCCCCCTCCCCTATGTGCTAGGCAGCAGTACTCACTGTGGTCGTCTTTGGCGGCATTGGTGTTCGTAATGGAGCAGAAGGTAGAAGAGCATGGGGAACACATGCAGCTCTTGCTCCATGGTGGCGTGGTTCTTCCCTGAGTCTCCAGAGGTGAGTAGTTTCCTTTCTGTGTTCTGTTTCCACCAGGATTTTGATGTCGTTGGAACCACCCTGGAAAAGGTGGCAGATAGGTGTGTCATATTACTGTGGGCGGTACATTGTCTCCTGCCTGGCTGTTGACGGTTACCGCTGCGGTGCCTGTTAGTTTCTCCCTGGCGGTTGGTGTGTTAAAGTGGCTGTCTGTCTGAGCGGTTTCCGCTGTGGTCATAATTTCATATTTATTACCGCCGGCCTGTTGGCGGTATTACCGCCGCTTTATCACCGACCGCCAGGGTTGTAATGAGGACCTTAGTGAGCAGCTGAAATCTCCTATTCATTGTGTACCAGGAATGTGGGACGTTCAAGTTTACAGAGACTGTTCGCGTTCTGTGGGATGAGAAACCTGGCTATTACAATTTAAGAGGTGGATGAGAATTCCACTGGCCCCAAAAGGTAAGGGAAAACTCCACTGATGTTGAAGGCTCTGTTTGTTTCAATTAATTCTGAGACTGTTAGAAGTTAAGGCAGATTCCCTTAAACTTCGAGGTAAAGACCCCTCTGCTTCCTTTATTCTTGCAAGTGTGAAGTTTTATGCTAAACACATTTCTTTTGTGGAGACTTCTACTGAAGTCTTCACTATTCTGATCCCTTCTCACATTTTCAAATTGCCTTAAGCAACTCTCCACCCATCCTTAAGTCTTTATTCCAACCATCTTTAAGATTTACTTCTGAAACCATTCTCTTTTCTTACTTAGAACTGACTAGTTGACTTGAAAATTATTTCATGTTTAGGGATGAGAACACAAGTTTCTTTATGAAACACCTATTTCTAATTGTCAGTTTTTGTATTGCTTTGATTATAATTGCTCTTTAAGTTAATCTATTGAGACTGAACAAGTTGCTATGGTTCAGCTTGCCATTGGCAATTCTGTATCTTTCTACTATTTTAATATTATCATTACACTCATATATATTCAACTGATTGTTGATGGAGAATAAATTAACTTAATTTTAATCTCCGATTCCTGGTCCTTATTTTGGGGCCGCCTGGGCTTCCCGGAAATTTAAATGATTTAATATTGTAACTCCCTTGTGTATCCTGACCAACATAGAATGGTCAGTCAGACAAGAGTGTAAATTCACGCTCCTGCGTGTTCCCAGGAACAACCTTCCCCAAAACAAGGCCTTTTTTTCCCCAGTCTTGAAAAAATTTAAAATCACCCCACAGGAGAGTTATTAACAGCCATGTGACCATGGACACTGGCAGAAAGGCACATTCGGGGTGTGCAGAAACATGTCAACTCTTTAAAAGGGCATTTTCAAAAAAGTAATTTAAAATCCCACTTTACCACTAAAGAGGATGTTAAGTTACAGTCCAAATGGAGGAACAAGTATTTCTCAAGCTGTTTCCAAACTGCAATTATTATGTATTAAATGTAATAAGGTGTTAGTCTGGGGCTAGCCTTGTTGCAGGGAAAAATGTGTTTTGGAGTTTATCACTGGCAGAACATGTAAAACTTAAGTACACATGTCCTACTATTTAAATACCATACACCATGCTCTAAGAGGTTTTAAGGCCTACCTCAGGGTGACTTATAACTATTAAAAATAAAGATTTAGGTCTGGGAAAAGGTTTAGTTTTCCTGTTCAAAATGACAGTTTTTAAAAAAATTCTTTTTGTTGAACAGAATAAGTTCATACAACAGGAATACAAGAAGATACTGTCATTAGACTTAACTTATCCAGTAGTCTGTTTTTTTTACAGCATTGAATGTCACCAGTGAAGCACGGCCAGCGCTTTTACAGCCAGCATGCAATTATAATGTTCTGTCATGGAATACCAATGTTTTGGTCATTCCAGACATCCCCAAAATCTCTTTCCAAACCTTAGCCCCTGTATTCCTCCCATGCTGTCCACACTTTCTTCCATCTAGAGGGGCAACCCCTAACTGCATATATCACCCGCTCAGCCCTCTGGCACCAATCCTGGTCTGCTTCTAAATCTGTTAACGTCAAAGCCATTGATTTGCCCCAAGTTCTGGCTACGTTTCATTTAGCAACTCACAGCCAAATCCCTTGATATTTAGGCCATGTCGATCCCCCTGAAACACCCAAGATCAGCCACCTGGTGTCAAGAGGGACCTCTAACTTGGAAACCCGGGACATCACCTGGATGACTCTGGACCAATATTCTTTTATTGTTGGACACTCCCAAAGTGTGTGAAAGAATGAGCCCTCCTCATTGCAGCCTCTCAGGCACTGTAGTGTGGGTACCTTGCCTATTTTGTATAACAGTGTCCGAGTGTAGCTTATTCCATGCAATATTTTGAGTTGTACTAGTCAAAAACGATGTATAGCTATCTCCCGGGGACCCCAGAGGGCCTCCTCTCATTCCTCATCCTTGAGGGCTGCCACATCACCCTTAGTTGACCCTTTGGGTCAGATGAGTTATTAACAAATTTTCTATAGAGTAGTGATCCCTTTTTTGAAAATAGGCTTTGTCAGTATCCTGCCTTCCAGTGGGGAAGCCTCATGTATCTCCTCACCCTCCCTTATATGTTTCCAAAGGGCATGGCCCAGCTGTAGATATCTATAGTGTTCAGTCGCAGCAAGGTTGAATTCCTGATGGAGATCTTCAAAGCAAAATAAAGCCCGTCCTCTCCAAACATCGCTCAAATGCACAATTCCGATGAGTTCCCATTTCAGGAACCCTTCAGTCCCCTCACCTCTGGTAGAAAATTACCATGCCAAACAGGCGATAGGCCTGTAAGTCTCCCCTTCAAGACCAAAAAGATGGTGGGATCCCTCCAGGCACTGACTACCACCTGTGTATGTTGCAGAAGCTCCTTCTCCTTCTCGTTTACTTCAGTTGGGCTTTGTGTCCTCCCCTGCCCATTGCGTCTCTATCCACCCTGTAGGCTGGATCCTGCCGGTCGGCAAATGTCCACTCATTGACTATTTGGAGCTGGGATGCCTAATAGTGCTTCTGAATATCCGGAACTTCCAGGCCCCGTCATATACTCCTTTCGTAGTCTAGCTAAGTCTATTCTGGGTGCTTCGCTATTCCACAGGAGCAAGCGGACATCCCTCTAAATATGCCTGAACACCTCTGGAGGGATCTTATAGGGTGTATTTTGCAAAACATAGAGAAATCACAGCAGGCTCATCATCTTGTATAACTGCTCTGCCCATCAGAGTCAGTGGGAGGCTGCGCCAGTGCAAGACATCGTCATGGAGTTTCTCCAGTTTGGGTGTTGCATTTTTACTTAGGAACACCTGGGGATCTCATGTGACGTATATTTCCAAATATCTAAAATCATCCGTGACCACTGGTGCCTCACAATCCCGGGGCAGTCTAGAGTTTGCTCCTGAGAGGGGATAGGCCACTGATTTAGGCCAATTGATTGGGTATCCTGAATGTTACTTAAATATGCAAAATATCTGCATTAGTCTATCGATGGAGAGGACGGGTTGCGTAACATACAGAAGTATATCATCCATGTACAAGGAGATCTGTTCCTCCCACCCTAAGGTGCTAGTATCCCCCAAACCAATGGATCCTATCTAATCCATGCTGTCAACTACTCTAACACCAAGGTGAAGAGCATGGGGGACAGAGGTAACCCCTCACAGGTTCCCTTGCGTAGTTCAAAGTCACAGGAGACCACCCCATTGACCTTCACCGTGCCCTGGGAGAACTATAAAGCAGTCAAACCCAGGCGCGGAACCGTGGTCAGAAACCAAGCTTCTCTAGGGTCGTGAATATATAAGGCCATTCTATAGAGTCAAATGCCATCCGAGTGCCTAGGACCATTAAGACGGCCTGTTCCTCCAAGGAGCTTCTCATCATATAAAGTACTAAGTAGAGGCGTCTGAGGTTGAGTCTCATGTTCTTGTTGGGCATAAAGCCAGATTGATCTGGATGTATGAGTGAGGTAATCACCATTCGGACACGAGTTGCCAGGATTTTTGCAAGCACCTTAACCTCCACATTTATGAAGGAGATTGGCCTATATGAACTGCAGGCTGTCGGAGACTTACCCTCTTTATGGAGGACCTCTATTGTGGCTATTAGTTGGTCTAGCAGCATGCAGCTCTGCACACAGGCCTCCCGAAACATGGCTAGCATCGGTTTAGCCACTATGCTTGCCAGACCTTTGTACATTTCAACTGCAAACAATTGGGGCATGAGGCTTTGCCCGATTGTAGGATTTGTAGGGCTCATACTAATTCCTCATCTGTTATGTCCGCTTCCAGTGTTTTTCGATCCTCCAGAGTGAGTCCTTGCAAGAGGATGTCCTTTAGGAATTTGGCACAGTCCTCTGTAGTCATTTTCATTGAAGAGGCATAGAGACCCTCGTAGTAATTTGCAAAGGCCTCCGCTATGGCCTCACCGGTTTTATGTGGTGCACCCGCTTCATCGTCCACCCGAAGCACTCTTGAAAGTTTTTTATCACTCTTTTCCAACGAGGCCAAGAGCTTGCTGGCCTTCTCATCCACCTCATATAACCTGTGTTGCATTGCTATAGCATACTCTCTAGCCTGGTTTTCTACCTGGGCTCTCAAATCGTGCTGGCGCAGTTGTAATTTGCAGCAATTTTCTGCTGCATTTGTGGCTTGAGGTATCTTCACCAATCCAGTTGTATCTTTTTCTATGTAGTTGCATGCAAGCCTCATTTCTTTTTTCTTAGCTCCTATGAGGGCTTAGACTTGACCCCGTATTACTGCTTTACATGCCTCCCAGATGGTGTTCGCCGATGATACTGCCCCCAAATTGTCTTTAAAATAGAGATCGGCTCCATTTCTAAATTTGACCTGTAGTTCCCTGTCCCGCAGGCTCCAGGGATCCAGCCTGGGTGAAGAGGACCTCTACCTGAGAGTAGTCAGATATCCTTCTCACCTGATGAATGACTGCCCTAAACCTGGCCATGTGGGTTTGAATGTAAAGATGTAATCTATAGGAGAAAAGCACTTGTTTGCCACTGAGTAATAGGTGTAATTTCGTATCTGTGGAATATGTGATCTCCATAGGTCGACCAGACCAAGCACTGTTGTGAATTGGGGAAGTAGTCCATCTTCCTTGCATGCATCTAAACTCCCCGTTCTATCTATTTAAGCGCTTGTGGTTGAGTTTATGTCTCCTCCCAGTTACAGTGTCCAGCAGGGTAGCCTCAGTAGTATACCACCCACCTCTGAAAACATCATATCGGGAAGACGCAGTGGGACTTTCAGTGAGTGGAGGTTCAATGTTGTGCCCTCCCACGTTCCGGTCAGTGCCGCATATCGCCTGTTCGTGTCGTGCCACACCTGATGGGGGTGAGGGGCACTGATTTTTTAATAAGGATCCCTACTCCTCTAAAGTCGGTAGTATAGCCTGTGTATTCCCTTAATACGTATCCAAATCGATCCAATGCCTTACAATGGTTACCCCTGAGGCTCCTGTAACAATACAATGTCTGGGCATGGCATTTTATGTGTTGCAAGACCAATATACGCGTTTTTTTTAATACCTAGCCATTGACATTCCATGACCAAATGGAGTTGTGTGTCATGCATGCAAGAGAAATCTGGTAACACTACATCAAGCCCTCATATTGCCCATCCCCACGTCTTCTGTATCTGAACCCATATATTGAGACCTCAGAGGGAACCTTCCCTGTCAAGAAGCAAGTTGTGTGTAGGAACAAACTCAATAGGAATAACACTAATAGATCATTACCCATCAATTCCCCCCTCCCAGCAACCCTGCATTGTGAGTTCTGAACTACCCACCACACCAACTTGCAGAGCACCTGTCGCCCCATATGTAATATCTAGTGATTCAATGACATGTTTAGTCTCATATAACTTTGTATGAAACACCTTTCCCATGATTACCATTCATCTCGCCATTTTCCGAGCACCCCACCCAAGCTGCACACCCAGAGGCCTTGACCCCGCATTTTACAAATTGAAGAGCAAAATCTCTAATAACAGTTCCTTCTAGAACCACAGGACTATCTGGTGCTGAACCCAAGGGACCCTGCTTACGTGTCTGATGAGGAGTGCTGTGGTCGCTGTTTTCCATTTACTGTGTCAGTTCTTGTGAACCCTTTTTCATAAGGCTGGTGTGTTTTTCGGTCAACAAGCGATTTCATACCTACTATTTTCCAACCCTCCTGCCAGTTCCACCCTTCCTCTGGTGTGGTAAAGTGTCTTTCCATCCTCCTCAACACATACTTTGGCAGGGAACAACGTCATATATTTAATTTCTTTTGCCCTTAGTGCTTTTTTAACTTCCTCAAAGTTTTCCTGTTGGCACTGCACTTGTAGGGTGAAGTCCAGGAAGAAGCAAATTGCTGCCACCCTGCCTTGTGGACCTAGCTGCTTGCAGAATAGGGTCACAATCTCTATAGTTGAGGATCCTAGCAATTATCATGCATGGGGGGCCCTGGCCTCAGAGTGGGACCCGGTACCCTATAGGCCCTCTTCACCTAAATAAGTTGGACAAGCTCTTTGGACTGAGTTTGTTGAGGGCAAGAGTCTCCAGGAAGAGATTTGTACTGGGGCCCTCCCTACCTTCCAGCACACACACCACTCATATGTTATTTCGCCAGATCCTTCCTTCCTGATCTTCCAAAGGGCCGCCATTGCTGCAACCTGAGTGGTAAGTGACTGTACTTGTTCTTCAAGGCACTTTGTGGTGGACAGCAGCCCCTTAATGTGTGCCTCTGCATAGCTATTTTCTCTGAGATTTTACCAAAGTCAGCCCTAAGAAAATTCACATCTACTGCTACTGTGCCTAGTTTAGGTTCGATAGGATTTATGGAAACACGCAGCTCTTGAATAGCTGCCATTATGAAGCACAACAAGGGCTTGCCTCCCTTGAAGTGATCCTCCCCTGCTCCTCCATTTTCTGTTTCTCCCCTGTGCCGACCTTCTCACCGTGTATTTGTAAAGGTGATTGATTTGCGCTGATTTCTGAGCATAACCTTTTTCCATGGCACAGTGTTACAGTACTTTTCACCACTTCAAAATAAGTCACACATACAAGAGGCCTCCACTTCTGGGACGCCCAACTGTGAGGGCAGTGGTCACTCCCCGCCTTGCTCTCAAGCTGACACTGTTGCTTATGTAATGGTGGATGGGCTCTGGGAGAGTCCTCTATTCACTTTCCTCAAGAGGGGCCAGTTCACTCCCTGACGCAGGTCTCATGGGTCCCCCTCAGGCAGGCCCAATCAGTCAATGTGTGGCAGCCTATGAATAGCCGGGGAGGTGCATGTACCACTCAAGAGGTCTACAACCAGCTCCGTCAAAGGTCTAAAGAGGCTTCATCATTCACTCCAAAGGACTCCTGTCCTTTCACAGCTCCCAGCTCCAAGTTCTCAGATAGAGTCAAAAAACAAGTGCTGCTCACTCAGAGACATCAGCCCGGGAGGAAAACACTATTGCGCTGCCCTCGGGCCTGTAGCACTCCACTGGGTCCTGCCTCTCCATCCCTCCATGGCACGGCACTCTTCTACCTCCGACCGCCCTCCTCCTCACCTGGTGTCATTGAAGCGGGTCTCTCCCGCCGCTCATGCCAGGTCTAACCAAGGCGAGAGGGTGCAGATGATCTGGCATGTTCAGTGACTCGGTCTCAGCTCACCATCTACACTGCACCGTTACTGCCTTCGGGCCCCATCTGCCATTTTCTGAGGAGTTGGGCAAGGAAGCTGATGTATTTCCTTGCTGTAATCTGCTACTTCACTGAATTTTAAGGTGTGCCTTTGTGTCTTCGAGCCCTCGGCACTCAGTCTCTGTCTCAGTCAGTGGGTATGGGCAGGATGTTAAGTAGATTAAAGGGGATTATATGCAGGTGATGGTGAAGCACTCTAAAATGACAGTTAAAAACTGCACTAAATGCAACAGAGGCAGGTCTGAGACATATTTCACAGTGCTACTTTAGTAGGTGGCACAATGAGTATTACAGCCTATCAATAGCATTTAATTGACATGCCTGGGGTATATGTAGTACAATTTACTAAGCACTAAGTAAACCAAATGGGCTAATCAGGGGTATACTAATTTTATCATGTTTAGAAGGGAGAGAACAATACCTCTACCACTGGTTAGCGGGAGTAAAGTGTGCAGCGTTCAAAAGCCAACAAAAAAGGGTTCAGCAAATGAAGGCAAAAATCTAGGGGATCCTAACACCTGCATCTTGGAGAAAACATTACACAAAAGTTTAACCATGAAGGAAAATATATGTGTGTAGGCCTTTACTCCAGCCAAGTTAATAAAAGCACACATATTTCTGGTTAAATGAATTATAAGCATTGCATGTGAAGAAATATAAAATCATTATACAGAATACTACTTCTCAAACATTGCACCTAACCTAATTTCAAATGATGATTACACATAGCTTTCTTAAAACATTATATCCAATTATGCAGTGCATTTGTATACATTGCAGTGCACCCTTTAAATAAAAAAGCTCTTTATATCATGCAGGAATGTGACCACCAAATTGTAACCACCAGAAGGTGACCACCTGAAAGTGACCACCCTTTCACGTTCATGTTTCAGAGACGTAGCGGCACAGCCAAGCTACCCTCTTTCTCCCCTGATATGCTATTGTGAGGTCATTTTGAAACAGATGTGTACTTTTATCTGCTGATGTGTCAGACAAATGTCTTATGTGACTTACATCAGAAAACGTATTACAAGTAGCAACATGGTAGAGCTCTAGATTTAAGATAGCCACTCGACAGTAAGTTCCCAGCCCTGACTTTCATAGTCTATTTACTACAAACTGTTAACCATAGCTACACAAAACACATTTTGAGTCAATGTGTCTCATCTTCAAGGGAGTTTGTAAAATATATGCAAAACCAGTATTAAATGTTATATTCATTTAACAGATAGCCATCATCAAAGTGCAATGATAACAGTAACATACAATTTCATTGGTACTCAAAAATGCTGGTTCAGACACTACTTCTACTTTGTATGAACTAATCTTTATGGCCTTCACCCGTCCTATAAACATTGGATGTAATGTGATCGCAGGAGTAGTACTAATTATCTGTGATTACAAACCTACCAAATTTCAAATGAAATTCATTAACTATAAAATTGTTTCTAAAACTTGTTTCTAAAACTGTATGCTTTGTTTACTTATGGTACATGTGGCTATGAATGTATGGCTCTTTCAACTATTTCCATTCTAGTTCTACCATGGTCTCTCAAGCATTTTAATTCTGTTTTGCTAATTTGTGGCACTTACAGTAGAGCAGTATTGTGAATTTTACGATCACAGGACCAGGTTCACAAACAGAATTAGGTTGACTATTGTGATCAGCCGCGGTAAGGGCTGGCTGTGCAAAAAAAAAACTGTGCACACATTTGTGCACACAAGCAGGCTCAGCGAGGAAGGCTGGTTGTTGACTGACATCTTCACATTTGTAGCTCTGTGAAAGAATGGCGGAGAATGTATTCTAATGTAGCAAATGCAACATCCATAGTCGTAATATGTATCAGGTGAAATGTTGTCACTTTACTTTTTATGTATGAAATTGTTATTAGGTTGTAACACCATACTGGAACATGATAAAAAATATTAGCGCTGCTGCCTTGTTTATAAATAATCAGCCCTGGAGTACAAACATGAAGTCTTTTTTTACGTAGAAGGATGCTAAAAGTGGCACTCCAGTTTGAGGCTGTGTGAATCAGAGGAACTAGGATATTGCAAAATGGGGTCCAATAACGTCTGATTGGCCAGAGACCTCCAAACTGGATTTCTCATGGGTGAGATTTACTCGTAAATATCCAGGAGAAAATCAAACCTGCTCATGTAAAACAAAACTTTGTGATGAGACTCTTTTATTTAATTACCCTTACACGTCCACATGAGTTTACATTTTGTTTTTATCTTGTCACAGTTGTTGTGCGTTCAAAAACAGACCTCGAATGTTCGTCTAGTCGTCTGATAAACTGCTGCCTATTCTTTTAACAAAGAGGCTGGTCTTTTCTTTCTCTTACTGCAATGTGTGAGCATTTTATAGCATGAATTCTGTGACAATCATGTTGGTGTGAAAGAAAATGCTGTATGTTGTAATTTTCTTCCAACTAAATTTAAATACCTCTAAATTAACTGAACAAATATTTAAGAAAAATGGGAAGCACAAAAGAAGCCCTATTTCTCTAAATGTCGAAGTGTGATGGAAACAGAGGTTTTTAATAGAATCACAACAAATACAGACACTTCACCTGATCACACACAAATGACATATATTCACTAAAATCCAGTTGCCACACATTATTTTCTGTGCACCATACAATATTATCAGTAAGACTGAATGTCTGTGCAAATGGAGTGGTCATTTCAATGAAAAATGTGCTGTCTTTAAATGACAGTGTGCTGCCACAATGTGCCTTATCAATATATTTCTGCCAGCGTGCTCCTAAATGCGCACCTGCTACATATTACATCCTTACCACTCTCCTGCTGAATGGTCAAGGCTCATTTGTGACACTTGTTAAGTGACGCTTGGATTTTTCATAATTGCTATAACTTCAGTGATGTAACATTGATGGCAGCACCCCTGTCTAAAAACTGTTCCGGCACTACTGCATACTAGGAACAAAGGAGCTTTTAGAGCACTGTGAGCTTGCTGCTGTTTCTTCCCAATTCTCTCAGCTTCAAGAGTCAGACTCAGAGCAGCAGAATCCACTGTGGCACTTGTGGGTGCAATGCAAATGCCTCATTGCACCCGTACTGAATTGCCAAGCTGGAATGCCTTTTGTAAGTGCTGGGTGTACCATTCGTACATGGCTTCCTTCCTCCAGCAGAAGTAAAAAGGAAGTTATGCATAAGCTGCAGTTAGGCTTTCTGAATACAAGACAGTCACAGTAATCACTGCATTCAGTCTGACTAGTGGAGGGCAGACAATAGAAGTTAATAAATAACATAGGTTTACTTAGAACAAAGTGCTGGAACCAGGGCCGGCTTTAGCGATGGTGACGCCATATGCGACTGTCTTTTTTGGCGCCCACCCCCACCCCATGACAACCTCCTCGGATTCCCTCACTACCACCCAGCAAATGTGCCCCACATCACTCCATAGCCCTCCTTTCACATACTTTTGTTTTAAAAGCGCTTGTAAAGGCTGGCTTTACTAATCCACTCAACTAGCTACATAAAATATAGCTCTGTTCTTTGAAGCAGTCGTATTAAACCTCTACACTACTTTATGGCGAGTCAAAGCTGCCGCTGCACAAAACTCCCATCTCTCTCTCTAGCAGGAACATTAATCACAAGAGGTATCTTGATATTTTAATTCCTTCCTGAAGGCTGGACATACAAGAAACTTTTCAGGAGGTGCTTTTGACCTCCAAGCTTCTAACTTATTTGTAAAGACAGCACTCCCTGAGGTCAGCACCCTCACACCACCCTAAAGTCACCCTGGCTGGAACTAGAAAAATGAAAAATAAATTATTTGCACCTAGTTTGTTTTGTTTCATACTTAAAAAAATGTATAGTTAACTTTAAAACATCGTTTTGAGGTGGCTTATGCAGAATTTTTCCTTATTAAGAGCAGAAATATAAAGTTATCCTTTTGAGATTCGTGGGGACTGGCCACAATATAACAAAGAAAATGTTGCTCCCCAGAACAAGATACTAAGAGAGGGGGAACTCAAATAATGGTTATAAACAGCACTATAGTAAAGGTGGGTGACCTAGGTAAATTAACTGGGAAAGCCAAGCCCAAGGTCTGTCTTGTTTCTAACAGTCCAGGTACAAACTGAGTCACGGGAAAATTTGCCATGGAAATAGTGCAACAAATATTATGTACAGCAATGATAAAGTGTCTTCAAATTCAAAAAAGTTTATTTCCTTAACAAGTGTTTCACTGTAGTACATTAGACTGCATCATTGCATTGAGAAGCTTTTCTTAAATGTGATAGTTTTCAAACACAAACTTGAAAATATTCATGCCCCCAGGCCCCATCCACCCAACGACAATGCCATTAGTGAACTTAAAGGCATGTCTGTTGCCATGTACACTCCATATGTGTGGTATATTTGTATTTTATGTGGAGTAACATTATAGTCTATTAATTCAAACACAAGAGAAACTTTTGTAAAGCACACTCTCACATAAATTGCAAGGTTTTCTCATGTGAAATATTGTCAAGAAATGAGGCCCTGTAGAAACAAAATTGTCTAGGATCACAAAATTTGGTCATGTGCCAAGCCGGTATTGATCCCAGGTTTTCTGGTTTTGCATTGTGCAATTCAGCAGCTAGACTGTCACCCCTTTCTTGTTCCTGTTTGACATCAAAGTTCAAAGGTTTGTCTTGCATTCTTGGTATATGAATTTAGAGCACATATAGCAAACAGAGGCCACTTGAAAGCTTAGCACATATTTTGCTTGAAGGCTTAATAGGGCCTCCAGCTGAACTAGAGCCTAACATCAATCAATCAATCAATCAAAAAATGTATAGAGCGCGCTACTCACCTGTTAGGGTCTCAAGGCGCTTGTGGGGGGACTGGTTACTGTTCAAACAACCATGTCTTGAGGTTTGTTCTGAAGAGTAGGAGGTCTTTGGTTTTGCTGAGGTTGGTGGGGAGGGAGTTCCAGGTTGTGGGGGCGAGGTAAGAGAAGGCTCTGCCTCTTGTGGTGGTTCGTTGGATGCTGGGAAATGTAGCTAGTGCGAGGTCGGCTGATAGGAGGTTGCGGGTGTGAGTGTGGAAGTTCACTCTTTTGTTGAGGTAGGTCGGGCTGGTGTTGTAGAGGGATTTGTGTGCGTGGATGAGGATCTTGAAAGTGATTCTCTTGTCTATGGGGAGCCAGTGAAGGGATTTGAGGCGTGGTGAGATTCGTTCGTGGCAGGGAGGCCAAGGATGAGGCGTGCAGCTGTGTTCTGGATTCTCTGGAGTTGGCGTTTGAGTTTGAGTGTGGTGCCGGCGTAGAGGGCATTATTGTAGTCTAGTCTGCTGCTGATGAGTGCATGGGTGATTGTCTTCCTGGTCTCTGGGGGAATACATTTGAAGGATTTTATTAGAGTGTGGAGTATGTGGAAGCAGGAGGAGGTTAGTGCATTGATTTTCTGTGTTATGGAGAGGGACGGGTCCAGGATGATGCCGAGGTTGCTTGCGTGGTTTGCGGGGGTGGGTGCGGGGCCTAGGGCGGTGGGCCACCAGGAGTCGTCCCAAATGATTTTTTGGGGGCCAAAGATGATGATCTCGGTTTTGTTGGAGTTAAGCTTGAGGTGGTTAGTTGTCATCCAGTTGGCGGTGTCAAGGAGAGCAGCATGTAGGTTGGTTTTGGCGGTGGTGGGGTTGCGGGTGAGGGAGAGGATGAGTTGGGTGTCATAGGAGAGGATGGTGATTCCATGTGGTCGGAGGATGTTGGCTAGGGGGATCATGTAAATGTTGAAGAGTGTGGGGCTGAGGGAGGACCCTTGGGGGACTCCGCATATGATCTTGGTAGCGGTGGAGTGGAAAGGTGGAAGGCGGACTCTTTGGGTTTGGTTGTTGAGGAAGGAGGTGAGCCAGTCTAAGGCTTTGTGGTGAATTCCTGTGTTGTGGAGATGTGTGCGGAGTATGTGGTGGCAGACAGTGTCAAAGGCTGCAGAGAGGTATAGGAGGATGAGTGCGACGGTCCGCCTTTGTCGACAGTGCATGCGATGAGGGCGGTTTCCGTGCTGTGGTTCTTGCGGAACCCAGATTGTGAGGGGTCAAGAGTGTTGTTTTCTTCGAGAAAGTGGGATAGGTAGGCGTTGACTAGTTTCTCGGCAACCTTGGTGGGGAAAGGGAGGAGGGAGATGGGGCGATAGTTGGAGAGGACCTCCGGGTCGGCTTTGTTTTTTTTTAGGAGAGTGGTGATTTCTGCGTGCTTCCAGGGGTCTGGGTCGGTGGCAGAGTCGAAAGAGGAGTTGATTATGTCACAGAGTATCGGGGCGATGGTTGGGCTGGCTTTGTTGTAGATGCGATGAGGACAGGGGTCGGAGGGGGATCCGGAGTGGATGGAGTTCATGGTTTTTTCGGTTTCTTCGTGTGTGGTGGGGGCCCAGGTGGTGAGTGTGGTGGGGGGGTCATGAGTGGGGGTTGAGTTGGGTGAGTGAGGGGTGTGTGTGGTGGGTGTGTGTGGTGTGAAACTGTTGTGGATGTCCAGGATTTTGTGGTGGAAGTGATTGGAGAGGGTGTCACATAGGGGCTGTGTGTGTGGGGGGGTCTATGTTGCTGGCTTTGGGTTTGGCTAGCTCTTTAATGATGGTGAAGAGTTCTTTGCTGTTTTGGGAGTTGTTGTCAAGGCGTGTCTTTTAGTGATCTCTTTTGGTGGTGCATATGAGTTGGTGGTGGGTGCGAATGGTAGTTTTGAGGGTGGAGAAGTTGGCTGTAGAGGGTTCTTGTTGCCATATTTTCTCCGCTTGGCGGCATTTGCGCTTGGAGTCTTGGAGTTCGGGGGTGAACCATGGGGCGTTCTTGATGTTGCAGGTGGCGATGTGTTTTCTGAGGGGGGCTAGTGTGTCTGCGCAGGTAGTGATCCATTTGGAGAGGTTGTGTGCTCCTGCGCTGGGGTTGTTGGTGTGGGGGTGAGGTTGTGAGCCATTTGGGAGTTCAGGCGTTCTCTGGGGATCTTGTCCCATGTGCGGTAGGGTGTGGTGTGTTGAGGCTTGAGGTGAAAATTGCGTCAAGCGTGTGTCCTGCTGAGTGGGTGGATGCAGTGACCAGTTGTTTGAGTCCGAGATTGGTGAGCTTGTCTATGAGGGAGGTTGAGTTGTGGTCTTGAAGGTTCTCCAAGTGAAAGTTGAAATCACCGAGGAGGATGTAGTCTGTGGAGGTGAGGGCGTGCCAGCTGATGGTGTCGGCGATGGTGTCGCAGAAGGCGGGGGCGTGGTCCTGGTGGTCTGTAGATTAGTGTACCTCTGAGGGTGGAGTTGTTGTTAATGTGGATTAGGAAGTGCATGTGTTCTGTGTTGTCAATAGTGTCTTGGGAGCTAGTGGTGACTTTGATGGTGTCCCTGTGTAGGATGGCGATGCCACCACCTGACCCGTTGAGGCGGTGTTTGCGTTGGAGTTTGTATCCCTTGGGGGTGGCTATGTCAGGTTCCGAGGAGGGGTTGGTCCAGGTTTCCGTGAGGAAGGTAATGTCAGGTGAGTGTGATGTGATGAGGTCCCAGAGTTCTATGGCATGTTTGTGAAGGGAGCGGGTGTTGAGGAGCAGGCAGTTGAGGTGGTTGTGGTGGGCGGTGTTGGTGTGGCGCATGAGGGTGTTGTTCCGGGGTGTGTTCTGGTTGTGGGGTGGTGTGAGGCAGGGCTGGTTGGAGGGGGTGGGGGCAGAGCAGGTGAGTATTGCGTTGGGGGTGTTGTGTTTGTTTTTGGGGGGGTCGCCATGGTTGGTGTGTGGTGCGAGGGATGAGGAGCAGGAGAAATGACAGGTGTAGCAGGTGAAGGGGCCATGAGTGTGTGTGGGGCTGGAAAGGGTGCAGGTGGGACGAGGGCCTGGGTTGAGTGAGTGGAGGTTGAGGGGGGAGTAGATTTGTCTGAGGGGCCCAGGGGGACTGGCGCTGGGCGCGGTCTTGGCGCAGACAGGCGCAGACGGGCTTGCTTTTGGCGCGCCAGCAGCACGTCCGCGCTGCGGCTGCCATAAATGGGGAGGGGGGAGGGAGTGGCTGCTGAGAGGAGGGAGGGTTGGGCGAATGGGAAGGCTGGGGGTGTGGGGCCGCAGGGATTAGCATCAGCGGAAGATTTAAAAAAGAAAAACCAGATGGAGAGGAGGTGGTGGGAGGAGGGAGGGACCGCGGGGATGCAGCGGCAGGGGAATTTAAAAAGGAAAAACAGAACAGAGAGGAGGTGGGGGGAGGAGGGAAGGGCCGTGGTGACACAGCGACAGGGGAATTTAAAAAAGGAAAAGAAAAGATGAAACCGGCAAAGTGGAGGCGGCGCTGGGCGGCGGCGCGAGGAGCGACCTGCATGCTGGAAGCAGGGTCAACGGTTGCTCCTGTTAGCGCGCCGCGGCTGCCATAAATGGGGAGGAGGGAGGGAGTGGCAGCTGGGAGGAAGGAGAGTTGGGCAAATGGGAAGGCTGGGGGGTGGGGCCGCAGGGATTAGCAGCGGCGGGAGATTTAAAAAGGAAAAACCGGATGGAGAGGAGGTGGGGAGGAGGAAGGGGCCGCGGGGACGCAGCGGCAGGGGAATTTAAAAAGGAAAAACCGTCCGGAGAGGAGGTGGAGGGAGGAGGGAGGGGCCGCGGGGACGCAACGTTAGGGGAATTTAAAATGGAAAAACCGGACGGAGAGGAGGTGGGGGAGGGGGGAGGGGCCGCAGGGCCGCGGGGACGCAGCGGCAGGGGAATTTAAAAAGATAAAACCAGACGGAGAGGAGGTGGGGGGAGGAGGGAGGGGCCGCAGGGACGCAGCGGCAGGGGAATTTAAAAAGGAAAAACCGGCCGGAGAGGAGGTGGAGGGAGGAGGGAGGGGCCCTGGGGATGCAGCGTCAGGGGAATTTAAAAAGGAAAGACCGGACGGAGAGGAGGTGGGGGGAGGAGAAAGGGGCCGTGGGGCCACGGGGACGCAGCGGCAGGGGAATTTAAAAAGATAAAACCGGACGGAGAGGAGGTGGGGGGAGGAGGGAGGGGCCGCAGGGACGCAGTGGCAGGGGAATTTAAAAAGGAAAAACCGGACAGAGACGAGGTGGGGGGGGAGGGAGGGGCTGTGGGGATGCAGCGGCAGGGGAATTTAAAAAGGAAAAACCGGACAGAGAGGAGCTGGGGGGAGGAGGGAGGGGTCGCGGGACACGGGGACGCAGCGGCAGGGGATTTTAAAAAGGAAAAACTGGACGGAAGGAGGTGGGGGGAGGAAGGAGGGGCTGCAGGGACGCAGCGGCAGGGGAATTTAAAAAGGAAAAACCGGACAGAGAGGAGGTGGGGGGAGGAGGGAGGGGCCGTGGGGATGCAGCGGCAGGGGATTTAGGAAAAGAAAAAGAAAAGATTAAACCGGCAAAGTGGGGGCGGCGTCGAGCGACCTGCCTGTTGGAAGCAGGGTCAAGGGTTGCTCCTGTTACTGTGCCGCGGCTGCCATAAATGGGGAGGGGGGGGAGGGAGTGACAGCTGGGAGGAGGGAGGGTTGGGCGAATGGGAAGGCTGGGGGGGGTGGGGCCGCAGGGATTAGCAGCGGCGGGAGATTTAAAAAGGAAAAACCGGACAGAGAGGAGGTGGGGGAGGAGGTAGGGGCCGCAGGGATGCAGCGGCAGGGGAATTTAAAAAGGAAAAACTGGACGGAGAGGAGGTGGGGGAAGGAGGGAGGGGCTGTGGGGAAACAGTGGCAGGGGAATTTAAAAAGGAAAAACCGGACGGAGAGGAGGTGGGGGGAGGAGGGAGGGGCCGCGGGGATGCAGCAGCAGGGGAATTTAAAAGGAAAAACTGGACGGAGAGGAGGTGGGGGGAGGAGGAAGGGGCCGTGGGGACGCAGCAGCAGGGGAATTTAAAAAGGAAAAACTGGACGGAGAGGAGGTGGGGGGAGGAGGGAGGGGCAGCAGGGACGCAGCGGCAGGGGAATTTAAATAGGAAAAACCGGACGGAGAGGAGGTGGGGGATGGAGGGAGGGGCTGCGGGGATGCAGCGGCAGGTGATTTAGAAAAAGAAAAGATGAAACCGGCAAAGTAGAGGTGGCGCGGGGCGATGGCAAGAGAAGCGATCTGCCTGCTGGAAGCTGGGTCAAGGGTTCAAGCCTTCAGTGGCTCATCCACCTCTACAATTTAGTCTGGGTATCTTGTGCCTAGAACTGAGGAGCTGCCTCCAGAGTGATACCTATTTGTATGTGAGGATATCTTAGCTTGCACTGCTGCTGTTGTGTGAGAAAGGAACCCACACTGCTGTCAAATGCAGAACATTGTGTGGGTGTTTCCACACAGGCTTAGGCTGCTGCTGAAGAAGTTGTCAATGTTGTGTGCTTGTGAGGGAAACTTACATTATTTGTGTCCCAAATTATATTTGCCCACTTTGTCTGAGGAAAGGGTGCCCTCCTGCCCAGTGCTGTACCTGTTTTGTGTGTGGAAATCTTGCTATGCCTGGGAGCCTAGCTTGCACTTATACACCACAGTGATGTTCCTTACACTTGTACCAAATCTGAAATGCTGCATATTCATTTTATCAAAGGAGGCATTAAATTGTGCTGCACTGTGCCAAATTTGCTCCATGTCTTTGAAGGAAGCTTGCAGTGACCCTGCAGTAGCACACTTGTTCCAATTGATGCTCTTGACCAGTGTATATGTCATATGCATGCGATGGAAGGACCCGTGAGACACCTGCTCCCATTCATTCTTCTGAAGAAGTCTCAACATGTCAAGGAGTGGTCGGAATATGTGTGGCGGACTTCCTCTTTGCTAGCCCTAAACAGGTGAGCAGTTCCTTTCTTTCCCTGGAGTCTGGCTCTAGCCTCGCTAGTAAAATGAACTGTAAGCCGGTCCTTGTCTGAACTGCATTTGCCAGTGAAAGGGCAGGAATCTTCATAAGTCAGGAAGGGGTTGCATACATCCCTCAGACCATGCTTTGAAGCTCAGGAACTCTTCAGGACACCCTGCTCAGCAGAGGAACAACCTTCCACACATCCAATTTCTTTTTGACCCCAGTCTAGAAAGAATACATATCCCACTACTTTGAATTTGAGGTCTGACCAAAAGACTGTTTTAGCTGTCTCACCGGCCTCTCACTTTCTAAAAAATAATATATAATCTTACTTAGAGAAAACGTGCTTTGGGTTAGCCAACTTCAATTATTCATCAGGCAGAGTGGTATTCACATACTGGTTCAGCTCCTTAGTAAAAGTATTTTACCTGCTTAGTTTGTTTTACTCTGCATCCAGAGAAGTCCAACCTTCAGAGATATTTCCTTTAGTTCGCCCCCCAGCAGCGTGCCTGCAACTGAATACTATCTGAGTAATGAGAATACTAGCAGCTCCACTGTGCTTGCTACTAGACCACATATTTCTTATGCAGAGCACCATGCATCACTGCTAAAATTGTAAAACTGTGCCACGATCTTGGAACGGTATTCTGCATAATCTATTGTTTTTTACTGTTTCAAGGTGACTAACCTGTGCAAAGCTTTACTTTTTAATTCGCGTATTGAAGTACATACCCTCCTCATTTATTTGGCATTTTTGTTTTCTTTTCTTTTGTTTTTCTTTCAAATATCACTCTCACATGGTCGGCAGTGCTGGTCAAAGTGTGGCTGATAGGAAATTAGATAACCTCAGTGGACATTCATGCTTCAATGTAGCTTACCTCAACATCTTTGAATTGCGGTAGAGAACTGATGCACCGGATACTCAACCTATGCCTCCTATGCCACCATGTGTTCAAACTCTGCTCCTTCCTTGTGAGTGGTGTAGCTGTGTGTGAGCAGTGTTCTTGTGTGAGCGCAGGATAGCTACCATGTTCTGTGAATGCATTGTGAGAAGTGTGTCCATGTGAAGGCAAGATTAACATTGTCTTTTGTGAGAGCAGGATAAGTGGTCCACAGGTTGAAAGTTGTGCCTGTGTGAGTGCAGAGTGGGACATATACCAATGTGATTGCAGCGTAAGGGGTGTGCCTATGTGAGGGCAGCAGTGTGAGTGTGGATGCCTTGAATTTTTGTGTGTATGCACTTTAAAATGGCCAAACCTATTAAGTTTGGTAATGCTTTTTAGGGTTAAGGCTTTGACCTGCAGAAATGCAATTGTGTGAGTATGAGAATGCTAGTGAGTGTTTGGGGGCAGCTGACAAACTAAGATGTCACACCTACAAGGAAGGCCCGGGCCAGGTTACTTTGCTTGCACTATGGCCCATGGATAGCTAGGTATGCTACTGTGACCCTTTCTACTGCACAGACACCTGGAGAGTAGAGCGAAAAGTCACTGCTACTATCACCATTAATCAAATTGTGACAAAGAGGGGACAAGCAGAATATTTTTGTTTTTTTTAAATGTATGAGTATTAGATAATAGAATGAGTGACTGTGGAAGCTGTCCCTTTGAGGGGAGAATTTATCTTTCTATTTGTCATGTACCCTTGCTTACATTTTAGGACACATACCTCAGTGTGGTGATCAATTCTGATAATGACAGTTGCATTGACCAACAATTTTTCACTACTTTCCCAATTGCCACTTGACCCTCAGTGCTTCCATGAAAGCAATTAGCAAGATGCTTTTAATATTTTTCCTCTGAAACTGTTCCACCACAGTTTGCATCATTTAATCTGCCGATCCCAATGATCTAAATGCATTATTCCAACATTGTGGTGAATGTTCATCAGTCTGAAAAAAGGGGCATATTTATAAAGAACTGGCATAGGGCAGCACTGCATGTCTATTTGCTGCGCTGCCCTGTGCCAATTTGAAAGGGCAGGAATTCATTGTATCCATGAGATATGGTGCATTCCTGTCCTTTCAACCAACGCTGGTGCACAATTTGATGTCTAGCACCAATGCAGACACCCTTGCACCAAAGTGCAAGGGTGCCTGCGTTGTTAGCAGGATTGTTTATGTGCAGGCGCACCTTCTTGCACAAAAACAATCCATGGAGGCTTTTTCTTCTTTCCACGAGTCCTGCAGCACATATGGAAAGAGTCAAAATGAGGAGAAATAAAGCTATGTCTCCTTGCTATGTCTTCCCAGGGGAGACGTACAGTTTTGACACATTCCCAGGTTTACACATCCTTGTAAATCCGGGAAAGCGTCAAATCCCCTGGATGTTGTGTAGGAAAACCCACTGCAATGCCCATGGAACACCCCCTTATGCAGTGTAAAGCAATGCAGCAACTTGCACTGCGTTGCCATACACCATATCTATGAGGCCATGAAAAGCCACGCAAATTGGCCTTGCGTGGCTTCAGAGGTATGGGTCTGCACTCTGCGCTGTTGGTGCATCATATAAAGTGATGCACCGCCAGGGGCTCCTACATATGCCCCAAAATCTGTATCTGTTTGATGTGTGTTTCTTCCAGCGACTTACTTCTTTATTTCAAGACATATGGCCCAAGATGAATAAATACAAAACTCCACTAAGAAAATTCAACATATTTCTAGTGGCACTGACAGAGTAAGGTATGGGAACATTAGCGCTAAAATGGGAAGACAAAAAAGAACATATTTTATTTCTTTGTGGTTTTATGTACCTGCTCTACTACACCATATGAAAGTCTAATAACCTTTGTGTCTATTCTCAATTAATTAACTTGTATCAAACCATTCACAACTTGTGTTTGTGAACACCATAAAATAGTAAACTTACAGAAACGTATAAATTTACCTTTGTGAATCAGGCCCAAATTCTGAGCATCTCCAGAAGGTGCAGTTTTATCTGGACAAGGTCATTGTAAGTCCAAGCCCGACACCAATACCAACATTCACCTTGTTCATGAAAGAGTGCACAGCAAAAAAAATTGTTTAAAGAACCCAGAGCGAAAGGGAAAAATTATAATCCTACAGTAAAGGTCAGGAAGGAGGACGAGAAAAGACACAGGATATTTAAACCATAGTTACCCCCTTGTTAGACTATACACACTGCAAAGGAGAAACTATATTAATGGACATTTAAATATAACAGACATGATGGATAACTTCCTCACCAGTCAAAAGAAAACATATTATATTAACAAATGCACCTTATCCACAGCAACGTCTCCTCCCATTACCCAAGTTACCAGTATGTAGAGCCACTGGAATTAGGAGGCAGAGTAGGGCCAAATTATGAAGCTAAATTGTGCGCCTTAATATGGCACATTCATGATAGCATTATGTCATTATTTTGAATATATCAATAAGCAACAAGAAAGGTGAGCACTCAAGCTTTTGAAAGGGCGTTCCACTGTGCAGAAGCACATACAGCTGCACTTTTAGTCACTTTCAAACCGTTTAAATTAAAAACATTTTTTTTGTTAAAATCTTCAGATTATGAAACAGATTGTGGAATATGTGGCAAAAGCGGCAAATTTATTATCATGCAAAAAACTCTGCAGTCGCACAATCTCACAATTCCAGTGGTCCTGCTAGTAAGTAATCTGTGCATTAATTCACATGGGAACTGACAAATCCTGATGGTTTCCTCATGAAAGACACAATAAAGAGGCTATGATTTGGGCAAAATAATTGAGGAGAATGTCGGAAGCACAGAGGCTGTAAATATAGCAGAGAAATAGGCAGTCACTGCAGCTTTAAATAAACACCTTATAGTTTAAGAAGTTTCGGTTAACTGAAAGGACCAGATGTGAGTTTGTTACTCACAGCAGCCTGTCACAAAATGTCACTCTTAAGATTGGGTGAAAGCATGGTGCTGCTAGGTGATTCTGTAGTTACTGGCGACCAATAAAAGGGTTTCTAGGTTTTATAATTTTCAAACAAATTTTATGTGTTTCAAATAAATCTTTTTTTCCCAAGAGGCAAAAGTAAAACCGAAGAAAGCGCAATGGTTGTAAGCCCATTAAATATGTTTCAATGAGGATGAAAATTCAGGAAGCTTCCTAAGAGCAGGTGTGTTTTACTCAGGCTTACTTTTCACTTACACCTTGATGTTCAAGCATGATTGTTAAAAGTTTGCTGTGAATAATTGTGACTTATTCCAGGCGTAGTTATGATGTACACATTAATTTCCTGGTGTAAGAAACGTGTATTCTCCGTCTCTGAAAATAAAAAAGATGTACTCCGGAAAACTACTGACAAATCGACATCTTGAGTCAACATCTTGAGTCAACATTCCAAGCTTCCAATATAGCCTTAAAACCTGGCATAGCTGGGCTATAACAGCCATAAAAGGTCTGTTCCATTGTTAAAGGCCATCACCTTATGCTCGGGTTCACTATATATGTATCTTATGTATGTTATGTAGGCAACTTATGTTTATTACCAGAAACTATCAATAAAAACTGTGAAAATGGCATCTGCAGCGAGAACTGTAGATGGCATCTTAATCCTATGGGTGTGGGTCCTTTGGAAGGGTGTATCAATAGAAGTCTGAACTGTATCGGCTTGTTCAGACTGGGCTCACATTCACACAGTGGCAACAAACCCATAGACCCCATTCAGTGCATACTTCATTAAGTGGATCACAATTATATTCATTTGAAGGATAAGATTTGGTATACCATATCCCCTGGGTAGTACTTCATATTCTTGTACATATTCATACTGCATAATCAAGGGTAGATTAAAAAGCAGACCGAGTGGAATTCCTTGAACCAGCTTCGAATAAATATAGTCTTAATGTTTTTGTTACATATGCGAATTACCATACTTCTTTTTTGGTAAAGTTTACACATATCATGACTTAAACTCACACAGAATTCGTCTATCCAGACAAGAAAATTAGGGCCATATGTACGAAAGCTTTTCCCCATAGACACAGAATGGGCAAAATCCTTTCGTACATCTGGCCCTTAGTTCTCTACTTTCTCCTAAAAAGAGCGGTGGCAAGTGGATATTCTTGCAAGACTTTGCCTTTCATCGTTCCAAAGTTAATGCATTGAGTACCACTTAAAAGTGTAGTACTGTCTTCTGTCATTACAGTGCTTTGAAATGCAGGCCAAGGAACTGCCACCTCTTGCAGATAATTTTATGTTCCCAATGCAGGCGCAAACACGAGCCTGCACTGGAAACTGTGTTTTTGTGAAAGGTGGGCCAACTGCTTCAAACCGCCAGACTGCCTTTCGCTGTACAAGCAATAACGTGGCCTGCATTTGAAGGAAGAGCAGAGACCCCGTGCAGGCAGGTGCGGTAAGTGACGGTACCCACCTTCAGGGACTGCCTGGGGTGTCCTTTGAACTCTTGTGCCCCTTTCCCATTGGTGCCCTCAGAGGTGCACTATCTGTGTTCCACTTCTGTGCCAGTTTGCCTACAGACAGCTCCTTTGCCTCAGCACCCTCGTCTATAACACACCATGGGCACAGAAGCAAAGTGTTTCTTCATATGTATATGGTCAGACCCCCATTGCGGTAAAGGAACTTGCCAATATGATGGTGGCGGCATAAGGTCTGCACATGCGATCCGTGTCATAGAAGAGGAAGCACAAACAGCCCCTTCTGTGATACTGTGATCCCAAAGTGCCCCAGGTTGTAAGAAGCTGATGCAGCTATCTATTGAGCTCACAGGGAAATTACTGTAATATGGGCCCAGATGTTGACCTGAGGCATTGGCAGAAATGGCATTTTCAGACATCTGGTGGGACACATCTCAGACTCAACAACTAACATCAAGCAGTACACCCTCTTTAAATGTAGGGGTAGGATGATGTGTTCTGAGTTGGCAAAATGAACCAGGGATTTTAATCCCTACAAACTAGAACAGAATGTACCACATTCATTTTAATCTACATTTACTTGCTGTGTGATGGAAATGAAAAGTTTTGAGAAATGATTTGTCGAATATCCTGCCAAGGGATTCCTAACCTACATTTCGTCCAATAATGTGGACTAACCTGCTGATCAATGAACCATTCATTTCCTTGATATTTCAACCAACTATTTCAGTTAAAATGCCTTCTAAGCATACTTGGATGCAAAGAGCCATGGGATATTTTTAGATACATAATACACATTTGGTCTGGGGCAATGCCATTGAAGCATTCCCCAAAGTTAGACGAACACTCCAATTACTTCCTCATCGCCGTCCTCCTCGTCCCATTACTTACATACAGGGGCATCTCCACCTTCCACATATTGGAACGACACATCGGGGTAATGAAGAATACCAGTAATTAATTAAACCATTAAACAGGTCAAGGATAATGGAATTGTTCCGCCTAAGCCTCTTCACTTACTGCAGTGCCTGGGCACAACCCAGCAAACTGAAGGCACCCGAACTATTTAAGGAATGTTGAGGTCATTTGCAACATCACATGGGGGGTGCACTGACTCAGTACTGCTTGACATCTCTGTCCTGTTTGGGTAGAAGGGGTGGCAGCCTTTTAACCATGCCTCTCCCTTTCTTAGGTCCTGGCTTAACCCTCCTCACAGGCACATGCCACAGTAGCTCTTCTCTCTTTAGAAGCATCCAGCCATAATGTTGCTTCTCTTCTAGCTTCTTCCTGGGTCTCACAACATTCCCCTTACTCATTTCGCAGATATTGAGTCAGAACAAGGGTAATTATTAATTCCCATGTTGCTGCTATTTTTGCACACAAATAAAAAGCACAGGCTAAGGACTCCAGTATACTATCCAAATGTGTTATAGTAAACGTGCACCATATACTCCAATACTGTACATACAGGGTTGTTACTGGTAATGTCCCGGAAAAGAATCGGGGGTGGAAGCACCCAAAACTATGGTTTAACAGATCATTTTATTAGTTCCCTTGAGAGAATTATCTGCATTTATTTGTTGTAATTCTAAAATTAAAAACGGGTGAATTTAAAAAGTACAACTCAAATGGTATTGCCTGATGTTTACATTTATTAACCAAACTAAGCACGTTTTACATTTTAGAGTATGTCATGGTGACAGGGTTTAGTAAGGGATCAATCGCATCCAGATATAACTAGGGCTACCAATGTTGGAGCTGGTACAGTGGCCCCCAGGTCTGGAGTTGTGATGGGCCACTGAGTGCCAATTATATCTATCCCTCAGTACCCAGCTAAGGCCTAGGGGGGCCATTTTAATTCCTCACATTAAGGCCTGCAGAGCTTTTGCTATATCATAGTATATAACGGTTGAAGCAACTGCTTTTACCACCACAGTGAGGGCATACTTATGAGAAAATGGTTCATCGGTTCCAATGCGCCACTTTTCTTGCGTTCTCCCTTGCCCCCCTAATGACACCATGGTTGCTCTGTATTTACAATACGACGCACCATGGTGGTTGTTACCAAAACAGCGTCAAAATGTTTTATGCTGTTGTGGTGCTTTGCTGCACTAACGCCAAAAAAGGTTTACACTAATGCAACAGAGTGCAGGCAGGCCCAAAGATTATTATGGGTGCGTCACTTTACTTTAACACCTGCCCTGAGCAGGCTTTAAAAATGATGGAAAAAATGATGCAGTGAAATCTTGTAAATTTCACAGCACTTTTTTTTCAGGCCTCCCTGCATGGGAACGTTCCCCTTGCATACATTATGCCTGACATAGGCATAATGTGGCGCAAACGGTTGCAAAGTGGCACAATGCATGCATTGCACCACTTTGTAAATATGGCGCAGGGAAATGGCCACCTTAATGCTCCTTTAGTATCATTAAAATGACGCTAAGGTGTTATTAAGGCGACACAAGGGGCTTGTAAATCTGTCCCTTGATAATTTGCATCAGACTTCAATAACGTACAGCTATTTATGGTAATGCAGCGTAGAGGTCAATGGCATGACATAAAACTTCAATGGGCCCCTCTGCAAAGTACATGGAGGGGCCCACCCTACCTGGCCCAGCACTTACCTCTTTTGTTGAGGCCCCCACCGCACCGTGGAGGCTGTGGGGGGCTTATGTTACACGCTACTGGTGGAGGTAGAAACTGCCTGCGACTTGAACTAGTATTAGCTGGCATGTCAAAAAGCATGCAGAAACAGACCATCAAGAGTCAGGACAGATGTCCACCCCTCCAACCAAAGGAAACAGGCTTAACTCGGAGTGATGGGAGTACATGGTTTAGCCACGTACTGTGAAGACGATCACCACACCATCTGGCCCTCCAGCTCCCAGATATTCTAGATGCTATGAGAGCCACCAGGCGATGGCTGTCTTTAAAAATAATCATCACTTTGTCCCCAGAGGCTACTGGACATTTAGGAAGACGTCTTTCAAAGACACTCAGCTTGAGGCAGCAGCAGCGGCTGAACTTGTATGTTTTTTCTCCACTTAAATCAGCGGCCCTGACAAGTCTGGCACTGCAAAGAGAGCCCAGCTGTTGGCCTTCATCTGAACTTGATATTTCTAATTTCATCACTTTTACTTACAAGTAAAGCACGATGCATTATTCGTAAACCGGAATTGTCTGGACACGTCATATCCTGAGACGAGGTCTCCAGAATGCTCCAGCCAACGATTAATGCACAGATTAGAATCCAGATAATAGTCTGCGCCAGGTTTCCCTATATCTTTTACACCGGTAGAATTGGGATTGACCAATGTTGGCCCCACATTGTTTCTGGGGCGTATCATGAATAGATTTGCTGTCTCAGGGAAGAGATGTGCGCTATCGAAAAAAAATGCTGTTAACTCGGATAATGCATGAAGTGCAGACGATAGAGGGGTCAGTGGCTGCATTTTCCATTTTTTTGAGCTATGCTGTCTGGATGCCCATGGACTAACACTGAGAATTTCCTAGTTAATTGAATGTGCTTTAGACCATGCAAGGTCTTAAAAAACAGAGGCACACAGCTCTGCATCAGAGATTCCGTTCCTGACACAGCTGCTGACTAATAAATCGTAAGTGCTAATTTGTGGCTTCAAAGCTTCGCATTTCTTAAATTTGAAGCGGTTCGGGAAGATATTCGTCTTTGTAGGTTTATTATCCATAAAAGGAGTCGCAGTTCGCCTTGAACTAAATCAAATTATATGCTGAGTTGCAACTCTTTCTACACGTGAACCATTGAAAAAGTAACAGTTCTGTATTACCTGCCACAGTGGAACAGTGCATTTGTAGGTGGTTAATCTGTAGAATGAGCCCATTGTTTCTATGAATGAAACGCTTTAAAGACAAACCAGCATACACTGCATTTAAAAAATATGAGCGCGCCTATATGACAATGCAGCCTTTTGTTTATGATGCAGTGAAGGTAATCGGGTGGGATGGAGCATCCATGGACAAGTGACTACTTATTGTATAAAAGACCGCTTTAATGAAAGAGCTGCACAAACCTGAAACTTAAACCTTGGCTCTATACCTTATATACTAATATAAAACAAGGCCTCATGATACCTTTTAATACCTATACCATACTCCTCTCCCTACCCTAAGTAACCCTTCACAAACCACATGTCCAATCATAAATCTCCTCTTTCAAACTCCCGCATCCTACCATCATGCATACAACGAAGCTGCCACATTATTTCATTTATAAAACTCCCCTATTCTCACCACCACAATGTCGCCTGGATCTCATCATGACCATTTCTGTCAATAACATTCAATTTTTGTAAATCCCTGCCTTCACTACTGCGTATCGTCAGTGATGAAAACATCACTATAAGAATCCTACCTTGCACCTGATTCACCAAAACACCCATAATACATAGAAAGTGCATCTAGGGATGCCAGTGTGGGGAAAAACCTAAACTAATTTTCTCTCTTAAGCCATTGTGGTAACCTAAAATGGCACACAACCATGTGTAAGGGGACCTAAAAGGATCTATCCCCAAGGTCCCGCTGGCAAATTGCGCTGTCCCCTACCCTTGAGCCCTACCACCCACCTGAAGATCCCAGGGTGGCCACCCATTCTGCCCACTCCCTAAACCCCCAGTGTGGCAGACAGTGGGCTGATCGACCTAATTTAGTGGAGGGATGTCCACCACTGACCTGGTGGAAGCCTCCCCTACTTATTTAGAGACCACTGTCAAGCAGGTGGAGCTCTATATGTCTTATGCTCAAAAAAATAAGTTGTGGCTCTGCTGAAGGCACTGAAGCTTTGCTGTGCAGGCACCATAATTAATACAAAGATTTTATCAAACACAAGTGGGACCTTGCTTTTTTTGTCTTGCTGGGAGTTTTATCCAAGTGCATGAGGGTTTATTTATCTTTAGTTTCTTGTTCACAGCCATCAAACTTTCCCTGGCAGTGGAGCTACATAAAGCCCATTGTCTAACATACATTGACCGATGGCCAAGATGAGGACACACTGTGGTTCAAAAGTTTCCTTTGTCAAAGCCTGAAAAGGCTCTTAGTCTTCATACCTTCTGTCTTGTTCATATCAAACACTGGCAAATCCAACAACACTGTTTCATAAATGTATGTGCTCTGTTATTAGTTTGTGGGTTTGTATGTATAATTATGCAAGTGGTTTAGTGAGCGAATATGGTAAGGAGTCAACGGATGAAAAAATGAATGTATGATTGAGCGCATGGATGAATGAATAAGTGATTGATGACACAGATAGACGATCATGTGGATAAATGAAATAGTGAGTGAGCACACGGAAAGATCGCTGTATGAGTCAACAGATATGTGGGAAGATGTAATGTTGAGTGCATGATTTGTAAATGAGTATGTACGAACAGATGAATGAATAAGTTGATCAAGTATTCCATGGATGAATAGATAAAAAGGAACGGTAAGAATGGTAAGAATTCCTTAAGTACTCTGTGGGCATTGCTTGGCATCAACAGAATGAAATGCATGGGCCCCTTTCCTCAACCAATCAACCACTGGTGGTGTAGCAAGTAAATGCTCACAATATTCCAAAAATTGCCACCATCAAGACATCCCAACATATTATGAGGTCAGTACCATCATGGTAGGAATGCCAGTACCAGCATTATGCCAGGAGAGTTCACCATACAGCCAAGTGTGACTAAATTATGCTGTGGTTTGACTAGGGACGCGAGTGACCATAATCCTCCGGTTGCCACATCTGTGAGTAAGAGAAGAAGTATTAACTCTGGGGGCTGTTTGAGGAACATCTCGTCACAAACAATCATAGAGTTACAATATAATGTAGCTATCAAAAGTCTATCTTGCTCTGCTCAAAGCTGGTTAAGACGATTCTCCGAATTTTGGAACAGTTAGAAGAAACTGTGACCATCCCATACTAATTTTTGGTAAATGTATTTAGGAAATGCGTGGCCAAAATTGGTAGTGAAATTTGTAGACCGATTGTGGCCAAAAGAGGTTTTGGTACGCAAGGACAGTATGAGACAAAAATTATAGTTTGGCAAAAGGTGAGCTACCCGAGGTCATACAATGTGATCCAAGTTAGAGAAAGCTGAACTTACCTAAAAAAGTGCACAATGTAGCAGTGTTTCCCAAACTGTGGCTCGACGATGTTCGCTGGTTGTGAAATTCCAAGTAATAAATGAATATGTCTTTAAGTTCTGTATTTTCTTGATGCATTTGCAGTGTTTCAACGACAGCAGTCAAATGTTAGGCTGTGATGTCTGACAAATTGTTGCTCATATTTTTTTAACAGCAGGATTGATGTTTAATTAATTCCTCTCAGGTGCAGTCAGAGAAAGAAAAGTAAATTGAATTATGTAACAGTCTTGCTGAAGTAAAGGAGTATTAAAGGAAAGGCTATAGAGTGTCATTTTGTATAACACACAACAAAATGTAAATATCTCTAAATGAACAGCGAACATTAAGTACATATGTTTATAATTCTGAAGTGTGATGGAAGCATAGGGACTTATCACAAGCTTGGTGGTTCCCTGACTGCCATGGTGGAGTTCTGACCACTGCTGCCCTGACTGTTGGACCACTGTATTCCGATACCATTACTTGAACAGGCGATTGGCTGCTGCAGTCCTGCCATCAACACTAGGAAAAACTAGACTGCGGAGGTAAGAACAAGGGATAAAGCGCCTGTCTGAGAGTGGTCCGCCACGGTTTCCTGCAGGACATATTACAATTATGCCTTTTGCTGACGTGTCTGTGGCGTCCAACCACCACATCTCAGCAGGCTGAAAAGGTAGGTTAAAGGCCCAAACTCACCTGTAGGCAGCTTCACATAGCCATGCCAACATGGAGATGATACTACACATCATGCCACTGCTCCTTCTGTTGAATGCACTCCAAAATAGACGCTGTTGTGGACATAACCAATGGTAAGGCAAATACTTACCTAGGACCGCCAAAAACAATGTAAATAAATGGACCACCATTGAAAACACATGAAGGATGTGCCCTTTGGTGAAATTAGATACAGTGTGCACCTGCATGGATTCGCATACAATGCAACACACATTCACAATCACACAAAAGAAAGCTTTGCTCACTCAACACACAAAGCACCACAACACACTACACAGCTACATATGGGTACACATCCTAGTAGCAGGGATAGTGAGCAATACACAACACTGGGTCACACAACAACAAATTACATGTAACAACACACATGCAAATCACGGACAAACACTCAAATTGGGCACAAGACATGGATTGGTGTGATATCACAACTACACACACATGTAGATTTGTGTGTGTTTAAAAATATAAATCCCTGAGAAGTCCCTGAAAGGGACACGTATATCGCTCACGTTGTTAGAGAGTGCCAGCCAATTGGGATGAAGATTAATGTGTCTGACAAACAGGCAGTACAGATATTGTGAACAACCCCTGCAGAATACCCATAGGGACATCAGGTAGAACCCAGGTAGCCAGCTACACTGAGTCACACCTCACATCAGAGAAGCATGAATAAGTGATACCAATACAGGAAACATGGCCTCAGGAATATTAGGGGCAACCTACTATATATCAAAACACAAGCCCATGTAGTATATGTGTAAATGCCAGTCCAGAAATTATAGACACTAGTCAAATCATATGTCACACATATTAAACAGGTGTGTAGGAGACACACATCAAATGGGACACATGTCCACCCAAATGGACAAGTAGGTAGCACTACTGAATATCCCCCATGTGTGGACAAACAAACCCCAAGCTGGCACACAGGAACAAATTGTCACAATACTTGCATTGCCAGAAACATAACAAAATAGATGTGTACATTGGGCAAGGAAAGATGAAATACTCACCACATGACCCAAAACTCAATGCAATGTCAAGCACATATATACATACCCAGAACATTTAACCTTTGTCTGTAATGAAAAACACTAGTACCAAAGTGTGATCTCAACAACCATAGGAAGCAGCAATTAGGGTGAAACAAACACAACTGAAGTTACCCATCACATGCTACTCATTTACAGCAGAATGCTGAAAATGGAAATGAAGGATCAATGGATCAACAGAGAACCGGGAACCATTTATTAAGTAAAAGTTGTATATAGTGCAAAGGCTCATCGACAGTCCAAAGTTTGCGGAGTCCAAGCACAGTACTGTGGCAAGCAAATTGACTCAAAACACACTGCTGCAGGTACCTCCACAGGCAAGGGCATCTAGAGACAAACCAGCCACCTTATGGGACAGCCCTGAGGGGCTCTGGATTTGGAGTAGTTTATGTTTGTGAGGGGGTCTTGGACTCAGGCTTGGAAGGGGTGGTTTTAGGTTTGATAAGAAGGGTCTACGGCTCAGCTTTTGGAAGTGGGGGTTTGCCTTGGGTAGCAGTGCATGTACAGTGGGTTTTAGAAGGGGCAAGGCTCGGATCAACGGTGGGTTGAACAGGGGAGGTCTTGGAGGTAGAAGGGAGGGACTTGGGAGGGGGTGGGGCCTCTTGGATTTTGGAGAGGGTTGGAATCTTCACGGGTAAAAGCAAGGCAAAGAGGACACCCTCTTTGGAAAAATGGAGGGGGGTTGCGGGAGGGGGGAGGTGTTGGGTGGTTGAAAAAGTGGATTGTGTGTATGTGGATGTTGTGCTTGTTGTTTCCTGGGTGTCTGGTATGTCTGTATGTTTGTTTCCTGACTGTTGGGTGTGTGCGTGCAGACTTCTGCATTTTTTGGGTGGGACTGAACCCTTATGACTGGCACGTGTGACTGTGGCAGTATTGGTTATGGATGCTGTTGTACTGTCTGCATGTGTACTGCATATGTTCTGCGGATATTGTGAGGGTGTCTGTGGATATGCTGGGTGTAGTGCTCTTGTCGGTAGTTGGTGAGGTGGTGGATGAGTGTATGAGTGGTGTAGTACCAGTCCCTGTGGGTGTTGCTGTGGTGACTGCAGGTGTGCTGTATGTGCTGGTGTATGTAACTGTGGTGAGCGACTGTTGTGTGCTTGCATGTTTGTGTGCCTTGTGTCACTTGTGTCTGTGTGTGAGGCTTGTGTATGATGAGGTGTGTGAGTGCGAAGGTGTGAGTGTGCTTTCGATGGGTCTGGGGGAGGGGTTTGCGAGTGGGGAGAAGAAGGTGGTAGGGTGAAGGATTGTGGGGGGGGCTGCCATCAGGAAGGAGGACAGAGCCTGAAAAGATCTCTGTAGCCCAGACACTGCACTATGAATGTCCTCCAAGTAAGCAAGCATTTGTTGCCTTAGGCTGCCCTGTACCTGGATGGCATTCAGAATGGTGGTCTGGCCCACAAAGATACTCCTCAGGAGGTCAATAGACTCCTCACTGAGGGCAGCAGGGGCAACTGGGGCAGAGGTGAGGTACCTGGGGTGAAGGAGGTGGCTCCCCACTTGGGGGAGCAGGTACGGCTAACTGGGTGGGGAGCAAAAGGGAGATTGGAGATGGAATTGGGGATGGTGGACATGGATGGAATAGATGCTAGTCCGAATCGGTCCACCACCACTAGCAAGTGGCCACTGGAGGAAGATTCTAAAGTTGATGTTGCAGAATTGATGTCCCCCGTGGCACTCCCCTCACCCTCCGGGCCACTCGGTCCCTTTGTGTCAGATGTCTCATGACTTGTGGGCCTGTGACCAGCTACTTCCCCAATTTGTGCCACCCTGTCTCCTCCGCTGGTCTGCAAGGATGCTGAAATGACAAATACAAATAGGATCAGTACATGTACAACAGTCATTAGACAAAAACAGTGTCACTTCATACAGTTGCCCCCAAACACCAGACTCTACATGATTGCCTAAAAAGTGGAACATCCCAAGCATGCTTGGTACATGCTTTGTCAACTGTAGCACACATAAATCTAAGCATCATACAACACATATACAACATGACTGGATTGGGCCATATACTAGACATACTGATAACTTGAGCAGAAACATGGCTGACCAGAGTGTCTCACACTTCCAGGTTTTCCGTTGTTTGGACTGACACACTGAAGACCAGTGGCATGTTGGACACACATGTCAGCAAAAACAACATAAAACATGAAGTGCTTGACCAGTGGGCTCAGTCATATGTATGCCCAATATAGTGTATTAGTAGTGAATGTACACTGTTGTGTACTGGTTTCATGGAGAGTATGCATTTGAGATCTACTGGGCACAATATTCCTCACTAAAGAAACCTGGACACATCTTCAGCATTTCATATGGACTTACACAACATGTTTTGTGGAGAATGCTTTCTTAAAGAAATCTAAATAGCTATGTGATGTGAGATGAATGTGTCTGAAGCTCACCCCCTGGCAGCTGCTGTGCCACCCCAAATGCCCATCAAGCTCCCGGTAGGCCACAGCCAGGATGCGGGCCATTAGGGGTGTCAGGGTCCGGCGTGCACCACACCTGCATTGGGAGGACCTCCCTAACTGGATCTCCACAATTTTCTGGGCCCAGCGTCTCAAGTCCTCGCACCTCCTATGCAATGGACACTCCGCCAGCGATGGACCCCTGGGGTCTACACCTTTCGGGCAAAGACTTTCCATATCCCTCTATTCTGATGGGCGTTGGCCTGCATGGTTGCAAAAGACAAATGAGGAAACAAATTAAATCATCATTTGGAAAAATGATTGTCTGTACACATGTTTATTACACACCTAGAACAGGCAGGTATACGTTTTCTAAACAGTACCTGTGAACCACATATTGTGTATGAGATTCAGGGACAAGTTCAGATTTTCATGGAATGCCCAGCAGTCTGCCTCCCAACACTGGTCATCGCTAAAAGTGATTGTTTAAACATACTGTCAGAGTTTAGTCCAAAACATGGCAACTTGGCCTGTGATGTTACCCACCACCACCCTCACATCACCACCTGTCCCTGCAGCCAAGTTATCAACTTGTGCATGACTGTACAGACACTTCAGATCCAGGGCGTTGGACTATTTTCCTTATGCTGGGTCATCCCCAGTCTTTTTGCCTCCTGCCTCCTATTTTTTCTGACCTGTTGCTGTTGGCTCTAGGACTCTGAGCACTTTATCACTGCTGACCAGTGCTAAAGTGCAGGTGCTCTCCCATCTAAAGTTGGTATGATTGTCTTATACCTAATTGGCATATTTAATGTACCTGTAAGTCCCTTGTACAGTGGTATCTCTATTCCCAGGGCCTGTAAATTAAATACTACTAGTGGGCCTGCAGCGCTGCTTGCGCCACCCACTGAAGTAGACTTTCAAACCTGTCTCAGGCCTGCTAGTGCAGGGCCTGTGTGCACAGTTTTCTCCCACAGGAACCTGACATCTAAATGTATTTGCCACATCCAGAACTCTCCTTTCACTACATGTAAGTCAATCCTAAGGTAGGCCCTAGCTAGCCCTATGGGCAGCGTGCCATGTATGTAGAAGGCAGGACATGTGCCAGGTTGCGTGTCCTGTCCTGGTAGTGACAAACAGCCTAACTTGGTGTCTCACTGCTGTGAGTGCTGCCTTCTCCAAGGATTGCATTAGAAATGCCCTGTCTTATGTGTAAGGGGTATTATCTAATTTATGAGGGGTAGCGTAGGCATGTTTGGTATGGTTGTGATGGTAATAATAAATGCTGCTGACTGGTGTAGGTGTATTTTTTATTACTATTACAGAAACGCCACTTCTAGAAAGTGTGCATTTCTCTGTGCTTATGACTCTGGTGTTTTGCAGCTTGACTCCAATCCACGACTGGGCAGAGTGACAGTTGGGGCTTTGTGCATGCTTTTCAGACAGCCTGTACACAGGGAGGGTGGAGGTGTCACAGAGGTGCATCTGCATACTGAATATTCTTCCTGGGCTGAGAGAAGTGAGAGGCGGGGCACACCCACATTTGTAAAGGCTGTGCGCTGGCATCACACAATAGGGTAGTTTACCCCAAACTGATGTTTGGAGCCTGTGCTGGGGGAGAGAGGGGCACTCCTAGAACCAGTTGTAACTGGTTGGAACCTCCTCTCCCCCATCATTGCAAAACACTGTGAGGACTGAGTATAAATACAGGGGAATTTTCCCCAGAATTTGGAGACTCTTGGAATTATCTTGGAACTGGACACAAAAGGCTGGAAGGACTCACCATTAACCGCCACGGGCTGCTGCTGCTGTGCTGACCTGTGACCTACTTGGTCACTGAAAGGACTTGCCACCTGCTTGCATCCTCTGAGTGCTGGGCTGTTGCTGGGCCCTAACACCTGTGGGCCTTTTCCTTGGTCTCTGTCCCCCAGGGGCAAGTTTCTGTGGCCCCTGACCCTTGCAACATCGTGAAGCACAAGGAGTGCTTCAATACCTTGCCAGACTAAGCGCTTGGAAAAGTGCTTTATCTTCTAGGAGCTTAGCGGTTGATGAGGAAAAGTGCTGCCTCTGTTGTTGTCCTAGTGCTTGAAAAAAGCTTTTATTGCTGTGAAAATTCACTGCCGCAACCCGGGCATTTCGCTTGGTAAAGTGTGTTTTTCGTTAAATCACCGTTGCAACCCGGGCTATTGTTACTGAGCACTGGAGTCGCGCTGTTCCACTAAAATAATGCAAAGGAGCGAGCGTGCTCCTCCCGTGCCCCCGGGGCGAAGCGTGCTCTGAGGAGTGTCCCCGGGGAAAAAGCAGGGCGGGCAGCAGCGTGCACCAGAAGCCGGGCAGGGGAAAGGAAGCCTCATTGGAGGCTCCATCACCCCACCAGGCCCCTGTTTGTCCTCTCTGATGGGCAGGAGGAAAGGTAGCCTCACCGGAGGCTCCCCCTGCTCCAACAAAACCCAGGGCCTGTCATCGGAGACTGCGGGTGGGGCGGGAGCCTTGCCGGAGGCCACCCTGCGCCGCTGGTCTCACTTCGTGGCCCCTTGTGGGCCAGCGTCATTGTGGTGCTTTCCCCCATGTGGAAGCCCCAGGAGGGGCCCATTACAAATCGGAGGGGTTGAGTGGTGCCCCCCTCCTCCCTAATTACTTTCCTGTCTTTGGTCCCCCCCTCGTGAGGGCCGGTTGAGGCCCACAGGGGCCCCCCATGATCACAGGCCCCGGGGTGGTCCATCCTGAAAATAGAGGTGGTGCGTGGCGCCCCCCTCCTTTACCAAAAGTATTTGCCAACCTTGGCCCCCCCTCGTGAGGGCTGGTGGAGGCCCGGGGGCCACCAGCGATTTCAGGACCCCTGTGGGGCCCATCAGGAGCACAGAGGGGGTGCATTCCGCTCCCCTCTACCCCAGAGTACTAAGGAGGCCCCCACGTTGCACAAAGGAGCGCCGGGGGCCCTTCTTCATTCCTTGACACTGGAGGTGCCTCATCAGAACACCAGGTACAACCAAAAGACAATATATATATATATATACACATACATATATGTATATATATATAAATATATAACCTAAATTCTTTCTAGAGACTGATTTATATATTGCCTACCTGTTTATGATGACTTCCTATGTGTATGCAAATGTTCCTTTTATGGACATAACATGCTAAATATGTTTTTATGACTTGCCATATGTTTTATAATGTTCCTAATATGGGCGTTTATGATATTCTTATGACAAGTGCTTGGGTGTAATAACGTGTTTCCTGACTACTGCTTATGTTGCAGAATACTGAGTAACCTATGTGTTATATGTGACTAAAGCTAGTTTGAAGAGTAACTACTGTGTAACGTTCTGACAACTGCTAAGGTAGCAGGATACTACTAATATGTGATGTTTGGTCTAATAATTGTGTTGTGTACAATACAGTATATTTTCATATAACTTGGTGTTGTGTTTCCTTTGTGGTGGGGATAGTGCATCACGTGTGTTGTGTGTGTTGTGCAAATGCTTTACACATGGCCTCTGGGGTAGGCCTGACTGCTCGTGCCAAGCTACCAAGGAGGTGAGCAGGGGTTGTCTTGGAAGTGTAACTCCCTTGCCCTGACTAGAGTGGGTAGGTTCTGCCTGGCTTAGGTGCATACCTCTAGCCAACCAGAAACCCCATTTCTAACACAGCGACATTGCCCTGCTGTATACTGTGCACACAGGTATGCATCAACCTAAAAAAAAGTGCATGGCAATAGAATGGCAGTTATGGGTGTCAATTGAAGGTACATCTCTGAGGAGTAGTATGCGTGTTCACAATCTCTTGTGTCAACATACCACTGCATGTGATAATGTGGTAAAGCCACAAGTAACAGGTGAGCCATATTAGGATACATGTGGTACCCCTACAGGGATGTCTTCAATCATGTCTTGTTCTGTTGCTTGAGATCTGACAAATGTCACAACGATATTGAGTCACATTACATGAGATTTCATGATCTGAGCATCCATTGGCACTGTGGGACAGTTACCTGTTCTTTTGGCCTGCGCTGGTCAGACATGGCTCATGGACAGGTGTCAGCAGACTGTAATGAATTAGAGACATGTATTGGTCCATACCTGCCTAATGAAATGGGTGGCCAATGGACAAATGTAATAGGACAATTTGATATTGCAGTCCTCATCCCTAATGTAGTTTATGAGGGTCTAACCAGGCCACAGGAAAGACCTGTTCACCCAGTGTAAGCATCATCTAAGCACATGCCTGTGTGAAGGGTGTTGCCATAATGCCTCATTTACCTAGTTCACTGCCGTTGTCTTGCCACTTGAGCTATGGCATCCACTGGGAGTATGCATTGCTAGGCCTATGTGCCTGTATGCTGTGTATGAAGGACATACATGAGCATTGCAGAACCATCACTAGGATGCTTGGCAGTACATCATGTGAGCACCTTTTGGGGCAAACCTAGTTTTATGAAGGGAGTGAGCTACTACTTTGGTACATGGAAAGTTGTCAAGGCCTGAACTGTCTTGAAGACCCTTTGTTGACTGACAAACATCTGCCTACCACCCAGATATTGCACAGCAGTTCAGATGATATGCATATCCTGTTAGGCAATTTAAGTGACTGTGAGGTTAACTCAATGAAATCTCCAGTGAGGGGATTTGCATGATTGCAAAGTTACATTGCATCTGCACAATCATGTAACAGAAAGGGACTTTGTGCTGCTCACAGGTCATACTGCATAACAGTCAAGTATTCTACACCGGGCACACTGTCCTACATACCCACCCTCGACATCAAGAGCATGTATCACAGATTTTGGGATAGGCTCCATACTAAGTCACAATCACACATAGGCACAAATGGAACCTATGTGGAGACAAATGATGGTAATTAATAGACTGTATGTAAGGAGGACATCTTGCTTACTAGCTCCTCCGGTGAGCCATAGATCTGGCCATAGTAGGGAAGGACCTCATCAACCAACTTCTCCTGCTCATCTGGTGTGAAGGCGTGGGCCCTTTCACCTGCTTGGCCAGGCATGATTGCTCCCAGAGTCAACACACAGCAGCTGAAATGGGGGACGTGTCGATGGCAGCAGTGTTAAGAGGCAAATCAAGTATGTTTCAGAATTTGGGTTACATGTACGCCACGTACACATTCACCACCACCAACAGACACAGCCATTGGCCCACGACCATCACAATCAACAATATAAGCCGATGGGCTGTGTACACTTTAGTTGTAACCGCCCACCTCACGGTCGACCTACACCGACGGTGGGCATTGCCAAATGTCCATTTAGGAGGTCAAGCATCTACCACCTTGAGTCTTGGCAACACAGTTAAAATGTACATGATATGATGCATCACAACTTGGAATTGGGTGCAATTACACCCCTAAATTGCTTGAGCCTCATTTTAGTGTGAGCATGCCCACAGAAATTGCATTGAAGTGTGTTCTTAGCCATATATACCATGTGACCACCGTGCACCATCGTCCGGCAACAGCTGTTAAATTGGGGGTCACATACATCAGTACTTTCAAAAATTGCAGTTCTGGACATGAACTATGTGTGACAGACCACATATTATGGACACATGTGTGGCATGACAAAGGGATGTTTAGTTGGGATGAGAGCAGTATTGTGTTGTGATGTGCAATGGGTGTAGTATGCCTCCTGACTGTAACGTATTGAGATGCAGCATTTAGTGACACCTCAGGCATGTTATTATAGCCACTGTGTTTAAAGCTATGCATGTGTTGTGTCCACATGTTGGTTCCCTGGGAGGAGGAGGAGGTTACGAGACCCACCAGTCTACCGTCCAATTCCGGACCCGGGGACCATGGTGGAACGTGATGCAATCACAACACTTAGGTTGGACCATCAAACTATCCGTGACCTCTGCAGTCAATTAGAGTCAGATCTCATGCCACAGAACAGAAACCCATAGTGTATACCACCTACAAATAGACTCACAGCAGTACTGCAAAAACAACACTTAGGTTGGACCATCAAACTATCCGTGACCTCTGCAGTCAATTAGAGTCAGATCTCATGCCACAGAACAGAAACCCATAATGTATACCACCTACAAATAGACTCACAGCAGTACTGCACTTCTTGGCCACAGGATCCTTTCAGCTCAGAGTGGCTACTGCAGGTAGTATGTCCAACCCATGTTCAGTATTAAGGAATGTGCTATCTGCAATGATGAGACACGCTAACCCCTACAACAGGTTCCCCAGACGTGAGGACTTCCCTAATGTTCAGCATTGGTCTTATGGATTTGCACACCTCCCACATGTGGGTGGAGCCATTGATCGAACTTATGTTAGATTTTGTGCCACTGCATAACAGAGAAAAGGTGTATCGGAACAGGAAGCATTTCCATTTGATCAATGTTCAGCTCGTCTGTTTGGCAGATCTTTACATTTCCCATGTGTGTGTCATGTTTCTCGGGTTAGCCCATGATTCATTCATCCTGCGTAACAGCACAGTTCCTCAAATGAGGCCTGAACTTGGTAAATGTCATCCGTAACTACTCAGTATGTTCAATGTCTGGTGGTATGATCAGGAAGTGTATGACTCATTGTGTCTTTTCGATCTCATTCCATATAGGCGGCTCAACCTAACCCAACATCCCAACCATCCTTGATTGTTGACACCACTGAGGAACCCAAGAACACCAGATGAAGTCCACTTGAATGAGGCCCATGGCAGGACAAGGCAGCAAGTGGAGCGGACTTTTGGGCTCCTGAAGTCAAGGTTTTGTTGTCTTGACCAGACTGGTGGAGCCCTCTGCTGTTCACTCACTGAGGTTTGTCAGATCACTGGGCCCTGCTATATGTTTCACAACATTGCCCTGGAAAGGAACATTCTTTACAGTGCAGAGGACGATGAGCCTAAGGGGCCCGTGGTGAGAACTCTGACATGCGAGATGATGAGGATGGAGACAGTGGTGAAGAGGAAGGAGTAGACTTGCATCAAGATCTGATCAACACCTACTTCACATGATTTTGAGTAGCTCAAAGAATGTCAGCACTTTCATTGTCCAGTTCACTCGTGTTGTGTGCAAGTGTAGATGATGTTACTTGGATTTCTGTCAGTCATGGGACACTGCCCTTTCATTTCCACAGATTGTGTTGTGACTTTTCTATTTTTCAGGATCCTTTGTGGTCATACAGATAATTTTGTGTCAGGCATGTTTCAATTACTGTGTTCTCCATTTGCAGACTGTGCAAAATCTGCCCCATTCACATTATCTTTTTTTCTTTTTTCTAGGTGTCTTCACAATACCATTATCACTTTGGCGTGTCAGTGTGGTAAAATTGGCAGATTTGTGATGCAGTCGTATTAGGAATGGTTTGCCACTGGGAGTTTGTCTTAGAAACTTTGTACATTCCAACCTGGACCAAGGTTGCATGCACAGTGTTAGGGTGGAAGTCGCAAGGACTCTATTTGACTTCTCTAGTGTTGGTCCACATGCAGCATGCCCGTCATTCCCGATAACCTTTAACTTTAGTTTCTTGCTGAGTTCTTATTGGTCTCACATTACATTGCCAATGCTGGATATATGTGGCTGGACAAATTTTGTTTTCTGAAGTGTTCAAATATAGTATGATTAAATTCCTAAAGCACATCACATAGTTTGATGGGGACATAATCTTTGCAGCAGAAACACTTGAAAGTGTTGTCCTTGTTGTGAATCAAATTAATGCTGCCAATTGATTTGTTCTTGTTTGATATGTGTTGTGATTGTGCTGAAGTTTTGGACATGAGGACGTCATCTGAGAAGCTGAAACAATTAAATATTATTTGGCTACTGCATAGATTGATGTGCTCTGTCTACATTCCTTCAAGGGACAATGGCCCTGTGTCTAGACATTTGTCAATATACACAACATGGTTTTGTCAGGTCGGTCCTTCAATAATCCTGACTTGTTGATGGTCTTTTAGCTTCAGAATTCTGATATCAACTCCTTGTCAACAAGTGTATTGCATGACTGTACTAATGGACTGGCAGCAATCATGGCCTACGCACTACATGCTTGGCACCTTTCCCTCCTAGACATGTGGGCAGGATTCACATGGTGTCACACATATGTTTGTGTTGCTGTGCATTTAAGAATTTCATTGACAGACATCAGACAATGTTGATTTAGTGAACCATTTTAATTGAGTGCACAGAAATGACACATACTAGGTGAAGAATTGTTTCAAAATGAAGGTCGTCAGTCCTGGTTGATGAAATCATATGGTTATATGCCACAACATCTGAATTCCAATGTCCATATGAATCCTCCCTTCAGAAATGGGATGTGGTTCAAGAATAGTCCACGGGTTGAATATGGCAACATAAAGGAAAACATCAAGGATGATGGTTTTTGCTGGTAGTGGTGGGTCACTTGCCATCTGCACCCCCTGGTTGTTTCGGTGGATGTCCCCGCTTGCAAGTGTGGGGGATCATCTGCTACAGATGCTGGGGTATCTGAGGTTGTTATTTTCTCAGGCAATGCCTAACTCCCTGTGGCTGCCGCAGATGTTGTTGGACTAGATGGAGGTGCTACACAGGGAGGGTGAATGTTGTCAATTGACGCTTGCTCTGGAATGTGAGAATATCCCTCAGCACCCCTGTTAGGGAGGCCAGGTTTGCATAGAAGGCCCCAATTGCTGATCTGTGTGTCTGTGATGGGTCCTCTGCATCTTCTTAATCTCCTTGAGTTTCTTCAATAACTGGCCCATCACGCCTTGGGACTCTTGATAGAGACCAACAACATGTTTGATGGTCTCTTCATCAGGGGTGGCCAGAGTGGACTGCATCTGTTGGCCCACAACATTCCTCCCACAGATCCTCCCCCCTTGGGTCTGTGCCCTTGGACCAGTGTGCTCTCTTCTACTGGTTCCGGGACCTTCAGTTTCAGGAGTGGTGTTCTGTCCCTCAGAATCTAGGGGTGGAGGGCACAAGATTGTGGTACCTGTGCTAGGTACACAGGTGGTGGGGGAAGTTGCTATAGATGTAGATGCATCTATGCTGGGAGGTGTTGTTGTGGTGCAATTTTTGCCTGATGGGATAGCCATGATGGGCCAGCTTCGTGCTCCACATCCACATGTCCAGGAGGTTCTTCATCACTGAGGGATTCCTCTGGTGGAGAGTTGTCAGTCTGTTCCTTAGCTGATGTCTGGGTGTTTGATGTTCCAGCTCCATCTGTCAAGAGATGGTAGATATTGTGTTACTTTGAAGTACTGTTACCACACACACAAGCCTTCACAGCAGTCAACATTTTCTCAGTCTATTTGTTGTTTTTGTACTATTTCCATGGCATTGGAGTTATACACTTGAAAAGTGAGGAGTTTGCCATGCCTATTTCACTGAAGCTGCACATTAGTTGTGCTTTTGACTTTCACTGTGGATGTATGTACAGACATGTCAACTTATAACACATTTGTGACAAAAACTGTTGGATACACGTGTGTCTGGCCATTCCAAGGCCTATGGCTAGAGCCAACCACCCAAATGTGTAGTGGGTGTTGTTGTCTCCATCATTTGCTCAGTGTGTTTTGAATGAGCTAGCTGCCATGCAATCTGATGAGAGATCTCCAATGCCTGAGATGTACTAGTTGTGTCTACTTGCGAAAGTGTCATGTGTGTCCTGTACACATTCCTTTGGGTTTACCAGTACAGGGAAAAGATAGCGAGACATGTAAGTACCATAATTGATTCTCATATTTTGAGTTGTTACTTCCATTTGATTGAACATGTGTGGTGAGAGGCCATGGAGGTGTTTTTGTACAAATGCAGTATGGCCTCTTGATGTCTATTTACAGATACAAGGTCTACTGCTAGTAATGACCATGTGGCTGTGTCCCTCCCACTACCAATAGGTCTTCTCCTAGAGGGGGCTAGTTATCTTGAGAAGACGCACTGATGTGTTTTTGTGCTGATGCAGGATGGCCTGTTGGTTTAGACTTACAGGGGCAAGGCCTCCTGATAGCTGTAGTCATATCACCCTCCCCATTTCCCACCACTTAGCAGATGTTTGTTTGTTCAATATTTCAGTTGACACACAGTAGTTGGGTGGAGACACACATCTCAAAGTTGAAACATGCAAGAATTCCTGGTTTGACCGCTCCAGCCCTCATTGCAACCTTTGATATTTCATTTGGATGACTACATGTGGTGTGATATAGCACACTGTACATTTCTGTGATAACATATCTGGTAATCTAGGTATTGCATATTGGTTACATGATGGTAGCACACAATGATAAAAGGTGAGGTGTGGGCATTGAGTTTGTGCTGTGACATACTAGACTGCACTCCTATAGGTATTCCTGTCAATCCCTCAGAATGCAGGATGGCAAAGACCTAGGTAATAATTTTGCTTGGGGAGTGAGAGGGCCACCACCAGTCCTCTGGGCCTCCATGTGTTGCCTGGTTGCCAGGGAACGTACCTTGCTGCGTAGGTCATTCCACCTCTTCCTGATAGCCTCCTTTGTGATATCCTCCTTTATGCGCACAGTGTTTCCTACAGCATTCACTCTGTCAACTATCCTTCACCAAATTTCCATGTTCTTACTAAGAGGAGTGCTGTGGACTTGGGCTTCCAACTATTGTGGCTTTACTCTGAGGATTTCATCTAGCATGACTTTTAACTCTTCTTCTGAAAAACAGGGATTTTTTGTTTGGGACATTGTACAAATAAAAAGGGGGGTGGTGTTGATGTGTGGGAGAAGGGTGGTACAAGGGAAAAACAAGATACATGGTGTAGTGGGTGAAGATTGTTTTGTGAATGGAAAATATTTTTCTTAATTTTTAAATGGAATGCTGCAGGAAAAGTGTCTGCTCTGGCTGTCTTGCAGATGGGTATGCAAAGGTTAATGGTCTGATTTGGGGTGTGTTTTATAGTGTGCTGAGCAGGTGTGTCCACCGGCCCAGTATGAGTCAGCTGTGTTGTTTTTTAAACTATCCAATGGGGAGTTCTCTTTTGTTTTACTAGCTGCGTACTGCCGTAGTCAACCTCCATTAGCTAACCACCGCTATGAGTGTCGCGTGGCCAGTGTCATCGCAATATTGTTGGAGTGCCGACTGCCACAGTTTTCGACTGTAACAGTGCTGACGTGACGACTATTGTCTTGTCGGGAGGCTGTTCAGACTGTTTACATTGTAATACGGCAGTCTGTTGGCGGTGGCCGCAGCAGTCTTTTCAGACCTCTGGAGCGGATCTTTGAAGGTCCGACTGTGAAACTCGTAATGAGGCCCAAAGATTTTAACTGGACCTAAACAAATCAAGACATTTAACATGCGGATGCACAAATGATAAGTATTCAATGAAACCCAATTTTCACACATTACCATTGGTATGCAATATATTTTTATCACTAAAACTATGTGGTTGTGTAAATTCAGGGACCATTTTTAAAGAATTAAAGTGTGCTACGACAGGATGCTTTGTTTTACATTAAAAATAGCCCACCTCATGTTCATAAAGGAAAGGTGGGTCTCGTAAGTTTGTCATTCTAAAAATTGGGTTGTGGTTCTAAATTTTTTTCGTAAGCACTACAATATAGAATACCTTTGAAAGAGACAAAATATAGATATGCAAGAAAGCTAGGGATATTTAAGGTAGGCGGTGTTTGTAAAAAAAATATGATACTTTTCAGACAAATGTTAGTGAAAGGTCTAAAAACATAATTATAATAAACCTCAATGCAATATACCAAGCAATGCGTTGATTCAATGTTTTTCAAATCTTCATTGTAATATGGTAATAGAAATGATGATATCATTTAGATCATCACTCCAGAAGTTATGGATATGAGTATGCCCTTGCCCCCTTCCTTCATAGGCCCCTTTTTTCAAATCCAGAGGTCCACTCAGCTCTTTTAGCCAAAAATAAAAATAAAGCTCTGAGGCCAAACTACGTTCTCATTGATTTCTTTCTACATTATACTGACTTTACGGGGACCCTGCTAACAACAGTTTTAAACCATATTTAGAAAGAAGGAGCACTCCTGGTTTACAGACAGATGTGTTTATCATCCATATATGATAAAAAGGAATACAAACTCTCCTCACAATTACTTTTCCAAATGTGGTAACATAGAAAGTATTGGAGGTCGGCAAGCTGCATATATCACAAATAAGAGGTTTAAGTTAAATGATTATATGCTAGATATGAATCAGAATTAATTTTTTTAGGTTTCAGACTTTATAATATGGGTAGATGGATAGCACTGTTCATAAAATGTAAAATGATAATGCAGAACTCTTGTCAAATACTAACTGCATGCTACTATGGCCCAGAAAAAGGTCATTTTCTGTTCTTTTAACACCTATCAGGCAAAAGTGGCTACATGTGCCTTTTTTCATGCTAAATTATAGGATAGGCTAAAATTGATTTCAGTACCACATTCTAAAATCAATCCAGTAAGATAGTGGTCCTACCTAAATCTACCATTTGTTAGCTGTGAAGAAAAAAGCAAGAATAACCAGAATAGACAGAATGGCTTCTCTGGGACCTTTGCTCTTTTGAAGCAACCAAAGGTCAAACGCAAAAGCTTCAGTTTTTCAAGAAGGTCTAGGAGACATAGGGGGTCATTCCGACCCCGGCGGTCAAGGACCTCCGGGGCCGGGGTCGGCGGGAGCACCGCCAACAGGCTGGCGGTGCCCCTCAGGGCATTCTGACCGCAGCGGTTTGGCCGCGGTCAGAACAGGAAAACCGGCGGTGTCCCGCCGGTTTTCTGATGCCCTGAGGAATCCCGCCATGGGGGATTCCGACCCCCTCACCGCCATCCTGTTCCTGGCGGTTCCGACCGCCAGGAACAGGATGGCGGTGAGGGGTGTCGTGGGGCCCCTGGGGGCCCCTGCAGTGCCAATGCCAATGGCATGGGCACTGCAGGGGCCCCCGTAAGCGGGCCCCACATAGAATTTCAGTGTCTGCATTGCAGACACTGAAATTCGCAACGGGTGCAACTGCACCCGTCGCACCCTTCCCACTACGCCGCCTCCATTCGGAGCCGGCGTCCTCGTGGGAAGGGGTTTCCCGCTGGGCTGGCGGGCGGCCTTCTGGCGGTCGCCCGCCAGCCCAGCGGGAAACACAGAATGGCCGCCGCGGTCTTTTGACCGCGGTGCGGTCATTCGGCGGCTCTCGCCGCCCGCCGGGGTCTGAATGACCCCCATAATGGGGTGTAAATTGCTCACATGTAAGACTCATTGATAATTTTGGGTTTGAATAGCCTATAAGAAGAACTGGAGTTCTTCACTACGGTGGTTAAAGGACAACTTAAAGCCACCTTGTTTGATTGGAGCAAGGTTGAATATATTAAGTTATTAATGCAATCTAAAATTATATTGATGCATTCTAAAGGGGGAAATTATTTTGAAAATTAGGCAACTACAATGACTTTTACCTCTGCTAATCCAAACCAGTCACTTTCTGATCATTATTTTTTCAATTTTGTTTACCCTATGACTGCTATTGAGGCAGAAGACACAGGATGCAGATGAAGGACTCAGTGATCTGTGAGCACAATTCTACAGCAGTCAGTGGTAAACCTAATTGCTGAGGCCAAGGGCTATGGATTTGGCCATTATTTTGTCCCATCCAGTATTGCTTAACTAGCTTATCATTATAACATCCCCACGTGGCAGGCCGGTGATCAGTTATATTAACCGAGCTTCTTTAACATATATATCCTGCTATATCAGAATGTGGGTTTCAGTTTCACTTTTAGGCATGAGACAGACAGAAGAGAGCTCAATCAATCTAGAGCTCATCCTGACTTTGTTCTGTGTGTTCAGCAAGGACTCTGGTACCACAGAAGTGGCTCGTATGCTTGTGCCCCTCACTTTGGACTGCTGATGTGGGGATTTGCTTGGTGCTGTGGATCAGAGAGTTCCAGTGACTAGTGCTTGCTTCTAACCAGTGAGCCTAGTAAGAGGCAGATGAGGCCAGATAGGCTTGTTCAAGGAGCACTGGCACCTTGGGGAGTAGGCAGTGCCAGTGCTGCATCTAGTGGACTTTGCTGCACCCACTGTTGCTGCCAGTATATGTGTATTAACATATTATTTGTAAGCTGTTGACCAGCAAAATGGAATGGTATATCCTTCTTCTGCACTTCACAGTAGCCAAGGAGAGAGAAGGTAGGAGATAACCAGGATATTGGCCAAATGATTGGAAAGTTGCTGGAGGTTTTAAAATCTGTGGGTTTGTGAGCATAGCCATATTGGAATACATCTACCGTTCATCCATTGTCTGAGTGATCTCTGAGTGGCTGTGGCCAGTTTGTGTGTGCCCCTCCTATTCTCTACTTGCTAATTAGTTGGTGTGGTGGCTGGTGCAAAGGTACCCGCAGGAGAAATGGCTTAGAAGTGTGGGAGCTATTTCATCTCTCAAAAAGGGACATAACAGCAGCCTGTGACTAATTTGCAACTGTCCTTTAGAATGTGTTTGCACCTGGCATTCACTGGTCTATAAAGAATACCTAGGATTGATTAGATTGTCTGTAGTCTTGTTCTCATTTAATATGGTTGATATGTGGCTGTTATTTTGAACATCTATTAATTTACTTGCAAGTATTCTTTAAAGTCTTTAAAGGACTGCTTGCGGCTAGTAATTGGGATAGACCAAACTGCCACAAAGGACCTCTTCTCGACTATATCTATTTTTGTATTATTTTTTCTCTCTCTAGCTGTGCTCAGCTCATTAATCAATTGAAGAAAGTAAGTTGATAAGAACTTTTGGAAGGCAATTTTTTGAAGGGATTTTGGTAAGGATACTGAGTGACTCATATAATTCACTGATTATGAAGAACGTGTTATTAAGGAACCACCGCAGTTCCACAGCAAAACATACCTCAAAAATCAGACATCACTATGAAGCATAAAACCTTGGAAAACAATGGAGGAGGAAGGGCAAGTGTTAGAAAGAAAGTGCATGGAAAACAAATGCTGTTTTCTAATACCATTGCGGAGAGTAAAAAAATCTCTCTGTTGAAGCAACTCAACTTTATATTAATTAAGATTTGATATCAGGTGCTCTGCCAATCAGCCCCATTGCATAAATTCTCTTCAGAACCTTAAAGAATATTCTTTCAATTTCACCAGAGCTGTATCAAGATTATGTGTATTGCTTCTTTTATGCTGATGATATTAACCTACTAGATTTTACACTTATAGAATTGCAAAGAGCAGTAAGTACATTTACAAGCTACTGTAAAAGGAAGTATCTAAAAACAAATGAAACTAAAACTAAAGTAAGGGTGTTTGGGAAAAAGAAAATTGCAAAACAGTCACATGGACGCTAACCTCCCAAAATTGGAAATTGCCAATTATATACTTACATGGGGATGATTTATGCTAACACCTCAAATTACCAGACACAAATAGTAACAATACGAGTGAAGGCAAAGGCAGTTACAGGGGCTTTTATGAGACTAAATTATAAATATGATCATTGATTGATGGAGGTACTAAAGATGATGTATAATCTGAAAATTGCTAATTTTCTGCTCTGTGGAAGTGAAATCCTGTTACAAGGGGAATTTAAAAAAATCCAGATTATTGAAATGAGTGACTGGAAATTCTGAATTGGGCTTCAACAAGGAACTGCAAACTGTGCATTGAGATGTAAATTGAGCATGCTAAGTATAACATTTAAATATCATCAAAGAGTGTTAAACTACTGGCATGGTTTTGTAACAGCAATAGGGGTTACACTGTGTTACATAATTAAAGAGTATTTAAATATTGCAAAGAAAACCCAGTGGTGTGATTACAGAAAACGAATCCAGCCTGAATTACAACCCAGTAGTTGTGAAAGTGTTTGTTTCCCATATTCAGTAAGCTGGAGGAAAATAATAGAAGAAATGGTAAAAATATTAACAGAAGAAAGAGACTTGCAAGAGTGTGCAAATTAGTGAAGGAGTCCTCACATAGGCGGTGATTCTAACCGCGGCGGGCGGCGGTCGCCGCCCGCCATGCGTTTACCGCCAAATGACCGCACCGCGGTCACAAGACTGCAGCGGCCATTCTGGCTTTCCCGCTGTGCTGGCGGGCGACCGCCAAAAGGCCGCCCGCCAGCACAGCGGGAAAGACCCAGCAACGATGAAGCCGGCTCCGAATGGAGCCGGCGGAGTTGCTGGAGTGCGACGGGTGCAGTAGCACCCGTCGCGAATTTCTGTGTCTGCTAGGCAGACACTGAAATTCTTTTTGGGGCCCTCTTACGGGGGCCCCTGCTGTGCCCATGCCATGGGCACTGCAGGGGCCCCCAGGGGCCCCGCGGCACCCTCTACCGCCATCCTGTTCCTGGCGGGAGACCCGCCAGGAACAGGATGGCGGTAGGGGGTGTCAGAATCCCCATGGCAGCGGAGCGCGCTCCGCCGCCATGGAGGATTCTGTAGGGCAGCGGAAAACCGGCGGGAGACCGCCGGTTTTCCGAGTCTCACCGCGGCCGAACCGCCGCGGTCAGAATGCCCTGCGGGGCACCGCCGGTCTGTCGGCGGTGCTCCCGCCGACCCTGGCCCCGGCGGTCTGAGACCGCCGGGGTCAGAATGACCCCCATAGTCCTCACTCATATTTAAAGCACATCTAAACAAGAGATAACAGAAGGTGAAGGATAAGATTAGGACTAGGACAAATGCCCCAATATACTAAGTGTTACATGGCAATAATAATAAAATGGACATTTTCCTAAAATGACTATTTGGTAACTCAGATGTTATCTCACTATCTAATTTAAATGTATTTTGCACATCCTTTACTATGGTTTGTGCTCATTATTGCTTCTAGTTTTCACAGTGCATAGATATGACAAGTTAATGAATTCCTTTTAGGTATATTGAAATTTAAAAAAATTGAAATATGTAACAAATTGGGCACATTGTTAATATTGTGAAGAAGTCAGTGTAATACGGGGTTAAGAATGATGTTTTTTTAAATTAGTATTATAATGTTTCAATGTTTTCCATAAATAATGTTTATATTGTCTGATTGCCATAATATCTAATAATAAACTAACCTTGAAACTTTAATTTTATTGTGTTATCATGAAGTAGTTTTAAAGCATAGTGGAGCGAAACGTGGTGCCGGTCCTGCTCCTGTAATGAGCATTCAAAGGAAAATCAGATGAATTTCTTGTTATTTGTCCCCATTACATGGAGGTGAGGAAAAATGTTTTTTTGCCAGTTGTGAATAACTTTAAACCATCAACCTGTGCACAGGGTTTATTATTATGTAAACAATCACATATTATTTTATTACAGTAGGGAATGGCAATTTATTTGTGGCAATCATGGCAGGATAGGTTACAAGAGCTAGGGAGGATGAAATTAAAGATTCTGCTATGCTTATTCTTTCTTTTACTTGGACCACAGGATACCATTTATTGCATGTACTGTAGGGATAGTATGGATTTTATATATTGGTTTTTATAATTTTTTAGGTATGTGCTTATTGTTGATTTTGTTGTATACACATAGGGGGTCATTCTGACTCCGGCGGGCGGCGGTTGCCGCCTGCCTGGCGGGAACCGCCATTTGGCCGCACCGCGGTCAAAAGACCGCTGGTGCCATTTCAACTTTCCCGCTGGGCCGGCGGGAAAGAGGCATGCAACACTGAAACCGGCTCCGAATGGAGCCGGCGGTGTTGCAGGCGTACGACGGGTGCAGTTGCACCCGTCGCGCTTTTCACTGTCTGCTAGGCAGACAGTGAAAAGCATGCTGGGGCCCCCAGGGGCCCCTAGACACCCGTTACCGCCAGCCTCTTCCTGGCGGTGACAACCACCAGAAACAGGCTGGCGGTAAGGGGGTCAGAATCCCCATGGCGGATTCGCCCAGCCGGGGGTAAACCGGCGGGAAACCGCCGGCCCCGGGCAAGGAAGCACCGCCAGCCTGTTGGCGGTGCTTCCGTCATTCGCGGCCCTGGCGGTCTTTGACCGCCAGGGTCGGAATGACCCCCATAGTTTTTTTCATTTTCTATTGAATAATAGATTAATTCCCCAATATTCCCCAAAATTAAATTAAATGAATATATAACATTCAAAATCATATGGGTAATGCCTATGTTATTTCCTTTCTCTGTGTTTCTATTGCCCAGCACTAACATGCAAAAGTGCTGTGTGATGGTACCGAGAGAGGGGCAGATTGCAGACATTCATTCAATCTCTTCAGACACTCAAAATTGGGGACACTATCCAGGCCCTACATTCTTACTTCGCCTCATCGCCAGTGCTGTCTCTCTCAAAGGCACATAACTGTGCCTCAGGTGTGATGGATGGACACTTCAAAATGTATAAACTGCAATGCAACCCAACACAAATTAAAGAGTATGCATCTCTATAGGTCTTGTCTTGCACATGTAAGACTCTACAGGACTTGCACATGTAAGACACCAGTGAAATAGTCAAATGTAAGTAGGCCTAACTCCAAACATGACAGACAATTCCAATGGCTGCTATATTGGCTGATGTAAAATATGAATGTCCCTTTCGACAAACAATAGCTGAAGAAGGCGGACCCATTCTCCCTCCTTGTGTTTATTGTCCTAATGGAATTAGGATTTGTGGTGTTCAAACTCTAGTGCTTCTACTTTAAAAAGAACTGACTTTGAAATGTACTTTGCAAGAACGCACTAAAAACATTCTATGAAGATTGGCTGGGGTGTAGTATAACATCCACTTACTAAAGAAGGCTATTTTCCTAAAATTGGTGGGTCTAACCACCTTATGACAAATTTGATTATAAGATTTCCACTGATTGGCCTTGTGAAGGTGGCAATAGACTGGAGATGATCCAGAAACAGGGTCTTGATTTTTTGAGCAATCAATAGTCTTTGCCAATTTCCTATACCTTGCAACAGAGAGATAAAGTATGCCTTTCCCAGTTTTTCAGCTACAATCTCATCTCCCTCAACATATCCTGAGCAAAAATGCTTACTCTGGACAAAGCTAAAAAAAAGGGAACCATTCAAATCAGAATTAAAATTAAGTAGCCTCTGCCATTGTGACAACTGGCCCACAATGAAAAATCTTGCAGCCTATGAAATCCTAGGCTCGACCAGCGGTTACATGAGTGAATGCCTATGAGCAAGCCCAAGGGGATGCAATCCATTAATTTCAGCTGGGGATCAAAGCCGGCGATCCCATAGCCTTCGTGAATCATCAGAAAATGATGTAAGATAGCACAAGGAGTCTTGTATCTCGATATCTTTGGGTGGCCTTGGAATTTTAAAGAAAGGAAACAGGCCTATCTCCAACTCATTTAGCATGAGTTTTAGATAAAACATTGCATCTTGAGAAATCAAGGAAGAGGATCTATTTAACCAATCGAGTGAAGATGCCTGACAGTAGATTTTAACACTAGGTAAAGCTAAACCTCCTTCCTCTGAACATAGCTGTAATATTTGGATTTTAAGCCTCGGTTTTTCCCCATAACAGAAACTGTCAGATGTCCATATCAACTGTCTCAAAAAAGACCTGCGGAATTTGTATCATAATATTAGAAAAAAAAGAAATAAGGGAAGAAGGTACATTTTAACAAGTGGCGCCTGACCCATAATTGAAAGGAGAAGATCTTGTCATTGATTCAAGAGATTATGCATCTTTTGTAAAATTGTCTTAAAGCTAAGGACATTCAACATCTTCTAGCTTCAGAGAAACAAAGATCCCTAAATATCTTATGAGTACTGTCGGGTAGTAATGTGCTTGCATGGGTACTGGCAAAACCTCTGGAGCACTGTTGAACAATATGCCCTCAGATTTCGAGTAATAAATGGTATAGCCTCCTATTTCCGTAAGGTGACCAGTTTTCGAAAAGGTCCATTGTACATCAGCCTTAATAGCATCTAGATAAAGGGCCATATCATTAGCAAATAGTTTTAGTTTAGCGGACTCTCCAACTTCAGCTAGAATATCCTTATCCTGATTAAGGGCACCAGCCAAAGGGTATAAAAACAGTGAAAATAAAGTAGGAGATTGGGGCAACCCTGGTATGTCCCCCAACACATTGCTGTCTATCCTACTAAATTCCCATTGACTATAGATGGGTTGGCATTGAAGTATAGATTTTTAATTACCTGGACAAATTTGGATGTGAAGGTGAACTTCATCAAGACAGTGAAGAGAACATTCCATTGAATCCTGTCGAAAGATTCTCTGCGTCCAACATTATAGTTGCAGCTCCAGTTTTGTTCGAAGTGAAATAGTCAATGGCTCAGATCAGATAGTCTGTATTGACTTAGGTGCTCCTACCTTGGAGAAACCCATGTTGGTCAATGTGAATAACTGATGGTGTCACCAAGGAAAGACGATTGACCCTAATCTTCATGAAAATTTTACAATCAGAATTCAAAAAGTTGTGCTGGTTTTGCCTTTCTTTAAAAAGCTGACCACCACTGCTTGAGCAAATGAATCTGGAATCTCACAGCCTTGCAAAATGCAGTTAAATAGAACAACAAAAAATGTATTAAGTTGGGGCACAAACAACTTGTACATTTCTGCTGGGATACTGGCAACTCCACAGGCTTTAGCAGTAGGGATCACTTTAACCATCTGTGTAACTTCTGCTAAAGTAATTGGGTTAATTCTTGCAGGACCCAGCTCCAGCAATATTGAAAGAATATTTAATCCTGCAAGCCATTTCTGTTTCTCCTCAGTAGGCAGATTATGGGTCTGAGTATAGATCCATATAGTGTCGAAGACAAACCATCTCCTGCAGAACAGATACACTTTTCCCAAGTACTGGATCATAAATCTGTTTAATATAATTAATATTATCTCTACACTTAACTAACCAGGCCAAATATTTCCCTACATGTTCATTATCTTTGTACCTTTTTTGTAAAATTGTGTTGTGGTATACAATCTCCAGTGAAAAGAAGTGGTCCTTAAGATTGTGCGGGGCTTGAGCCCATTTGAATTTAGATTCTTGCGTAGGAGATGCTAGATAAACTGAAGTGGCTTAATTAAGCGCTATCTGCAAATGTTGATGTGTTTCTCAACTGTCTCAGTTTTGAACAAAAGGCTATGACCTTCTCCTAAAGAAAGCCTTTAGCATACCCCAAACCAAAAATTTGGAAGCCAAATTCACATTGTGCTCTGAAAAATCCTCCAATGCTCAATGCATTTGTGAGACCCATTGCTCATTAGCTAGCATAGGCTTATCAAAGACACATATGTGCGACACACAATGTTGATTAGGGAGGTAATGATTAGCAGAAATTATAGCATGATCTGAAAAAAGGATTTGCTACTATTTCTGACTGAGCTCTTGCAAGAGAATGTGTAATCAAAAATAAATCAATACAGAAGAATGAGGGAATGCACCAGGTTGCGTTAGATGCAATCAGTGCAATGTGGATTGGCTTCACACATTGTTTACATGCTCATACTTGAAAGAATTTTGGCAAGATGTAATTTGGGATTTGGGCCAAAAATTGCAATTTTACCTCTTTCCCAATGCATATATTGCTTTATTTGACATAACAGGGTTACTGGCAGTGATGACTATTAGGCACTGACAACTGGTATTTATATCTACTTTAGTAGCCAGAACGCTGATTTTGGCAAATTGGAGATCAGAAAAAATCCCAGTAGTATCCGAATGGATCTCTAAAATGGATAGAGTTTTCAATCAGGAACCACTATGTGCAAAAAGATCAGGTTCCACAATTAAATTAAATGGAATATGGAAGAATTAGGAGAGATAGACTGATTTCAGGTATAGAAATTATGGCTGTTTTGCTCTTACTGATTCCTTATGTCTGATTATGTAAACAAGCCATATAGGTATAATGAATTTCTACTTCAGTTTATTATTATTGTTGTAATCAACGGTGCTTTGCAATTTTTTATTCATATTCTGTTTGTTTGCTACATCTTGGGGTAAAATACAAATTAAAAAAAAGAAGAAAGCACTAAACTGTATCAAAATTCGCCTTGTTCTGATTGTTGGGGGGATGGCATTCGGTAGGACGTAATAGAACCAAATGCTATAGTTACAAGATCTCTCCTTCCGCTGCCCACACATAGATAGATATTACAGTTACTTGTCTGTCCCCTGCCCAGTCCGTAAATGAGTGGTCTTGAAGCCTCTGTCATTTTAATATCAACAACTATGTTGTTTGGGCATCTAACACAGGCTATGCTTCGCTGACCTGTCCCTGTTCTTTAAATGACTACAGAAGTCTCTAAACTCTCCATTCAGCCACCTCACTGACTAAAGTATCCATGAAGTTGACACACACACTAGAGATCATTTAGAAATAGGGACCTCACTGGGAGAAATTCCTTTTTACCAGATGACACTCTACTGATTTCGAATACCAGGTTAAACCTATAGACATCATTGCGGTCAAAACCTATGAGGTAAAACTGGTTCTAGTGAAAACATGTTGAACTGGTTAACTGAGTTGTCACCAGGGCTGTAAGATACAGAGACTCTTGATGCTTAATAGTGATACCTTAAGAACATCTTCGAACAATCCATAACTTTGATACTCAGAAAACATATCTTTCATATTATTGCCAGTCCGTGCCACAATACATTCCCAAGGTCATCATTGTATAAGTGATGATGTTCATGTGAGTCATCAAGATACAACAGACATGTTGTGCTGTTGAATTTGTTTTGCTGGAAGGATTTCCCCTGTTTCCTTTTCATATCTGTTCCAAAACAACTAAAACAAGAGAGAATGCAATTAAGCCTCAGTTTTATGTTTGAGTAACAACTTCTCTGCGCCACTTATCTACATTCTGAGTACCCCTTAAAATTTCTACAAATTCTTTTGAAGGAAATGATCTTCATTACTTCAGCAGGATACGTTTAATCCCATGTGCATACTTTTTGCAGACAACTAACAGCTAGCTACTTGTGCAATGAAAACTTTGACCCTAAAATGTATATCCTATCCAAACATGGGACAATGAATGTGTGTGCTATTCTCTATAGCTTTGTCAATATGCTTACATCTTGGATGAAGTCCTTTGCTTCTATTGCTACCTCAGACATGATGAAAATTCCTCAATTGCCCAGTCAGACAGGGAGAAAAGTTCTCAATGTTTTCTTCATTTATACATACATGATACCAGGACCCCAGATTATTTTTTATAAGGTGTTACATAGCATGGTTGGATTGGGAAAGGAGTGTTTTGGTGGAGTTGGTGTGCATTTGTATAAGCCCGTTGTGATACCACCTTTATCAGACAATAAAATAGAGAGGCTATAAATTAAGTTCAGTCCCAGCATGGGCTTGGCATCACTTAATCTCCCAAGGCCTCACATAAAATATTTAAAAATACATTTGATCTTGTGTATATAACTAGTGATTATGTAAATCGCTAAAGTGCCTGGGGACTGACTTCACGCTATATAAAACTACCCAAACAAAAATAAACTTGCCACATTTTTCAAAAGCCCAAGCCATTAATGATTAAAGAGGCCTCAATATAATAATATTGTGTTAAGCTCAAAATGCAGGTAAGTGTGAATCAAGAGAGCTTTATTCAGTAAGACCACCAACCCATGGCAGGCACCTCTTCCAGCCCCGACCAACTGCCGTGGAACCCCCACACAACCCCATGACAATATTGTGTGGAACCTCCGTCGCGAGGAGACTCCGACATCATGTAGAACCTCCATAGCGAGGAGCTTCCAATGCATAAACATAACACATCTCCCTCCCTTACAATAAACACAGTAAGGAATAGATAATAAAACAGTGAAACAAATAAAGTTGCCTGAAACAAATAAAGTTGCTTGCCATGCAAAAAAGTGTATGCTACAAGATAACACAACAGTTAGCAAAACACAGTGTGTGATGCAAAATATCACAAAGTATTAGGATACATAGGCGGTCATTACAACATTGGAGGTAAAAGCCGCTTACCGCCGTGCAGAAGACCGCCAATACACCGCCGCGGAATTCCGCCACAGCTATTATGACCCACATCTCGGAATCCACCGCAATTCAGACACCCAAACAAGTCCGCCACACCAAAGGTCAGTGATAAACTGGCGATAACAAATCCTCCACTGTCACGCCAACAGAAACACGCCCATGCTATTACGACCCACGAATCCACGCAGCGGTCTTTCAACCACGGTATTTCATTGGCGGTACACACCGCCGCGCTCAAAATACACACACATCTCCAAAACACCGCCACATTGGACAATTCAAAATACACACACCTGATACACATACACACACCACTCCCACACAATCAATACTATATAAAACACACACCCACATCACCCACAAACCCCTACGACCAAAAACTATAGACGAAGGAGACAGACAGAGAGCACAGCAATAGACAACCCCACCACACAGAGGCACACAACACCATCACCCATACAACATCCACGCACAAAACACCGCACACCACTACACATCACCACACTCATCAACACCACCCCACACATCACCTACACCACCCCATGTCACGCCAAAGACACCCCAGGTTTTCCGAGGAGGAGCTTAGGGTTATGGTGGAGGGAATCGTACGGGTAGAGCCACAGCTATTTGGATCACAGGTGCAGCACACCTCCATAGCCAGGAAGATGGAGCTATGGCGAAGAATCGTGGACAGGGTCAACGCTGTGGGACAGCATCCAAGAAATCGGGAGGACATGAGGAAGAGGTGGAACGACCTACGGGGGAAGGTGCGTTCAGTGGTCTCCAGGCACAACATCGTGATTCAGCGGACTGGCGGCGGACCCCTACCTACTCCCCCAGAACTAACAACATGGGAGGAGCAGGTCTTGAACATCATGCATCCAGAGGGCCTCGGAGGAGTCGGTGGAGGAATGGACACTGGTAAGTCAAATCTTAACTATCATATCCCCCACCCTACCTGCATGCTATCACACACCCCCACCCTCACCCCCTCCCCTATCACTCCAACTCCTCACTAATGTACTAATAACACAAACCACACATCCCAACACCAAGCCCTGCATGACACAACAAAGCATGGACACCCCTCAGTAAAACATGCACATACCCATAACACCCCCCCAACCATCATCACACAAGCCACCACACAGGAATGCTTGCACTGGGGTACACGCACACCCATCCATTGCACACCATGACACACAAAAATGCAATAATCATGCTCTTATACCCCTGCAGGACCACTACATAACGTCACCAGACAGGAGGGTCCAGACATCTCCACTCCACCCACAGAAGAGGCCCACAGTGACGACAGTAGCTCTGGCCAACTGGATCCAGACGACCAGCCCGGACCATCGTGGGCCTCGGGACAGTTGGTTCCCCTTGCACAGGCACAGCCCAACACTGACCTTCCACCATCTGGTAACACCAGCACAGCACCCACCCAGTGGGCCCATACCTCCGTTCCCAGGACACGTCAATCCGCTGTGTGTCCACCACTACAGGGAATCCAGGATAACCCACCACCCCATCAACAACAGGGACCTGGGGGCAGTGGTAGTGGGCACACGGTCCAGGGGACGGAGGCACAGGAACACAGGGGAACTGGGAGGGCTGCTGTGCGACAGGGGGCAGACAGGCCAAGGGAACCCACTCTCCACGAGGCCCTCTCCTCCATCATGGAGGCATACCACTACTCCCAGGAGACGATGGCTACGGTCCTGGCCAAGTTTCAGGAGACCCAGCGCCTGCAGGAGGAACAGTATTTGGGGTTCAGGGAGGAGCTCAGAACCATCAGCTCCGCCCTGGGCACCATCGTAGGGGTGCTGAAGGACATACAAAAGACCATGAGGGACACTGTGGCACTCCAAGGGGCCCCTGACACTAACCTGGACGATGAACTGCCCACCACCTCCGCCGGCGCTAGTGGACATGACGCCCTGCCAGAGGACCACCACACCAGCACCCCACCCCCTCGAGACGGAGAACCACCCCGCAAGCGGTCCCTGAGATCCAGGAACAGGACAGAGCAAGATGGCAAGACCCCCGCCAGGAAATGAGACCACCCTGATTGTCCTCCCACTGTCCCACTTTGTTACCCTGTCCAGATTGGAACTGCTCAAGCTCCACTTCCTATGCCCATATGGGCAAAGCACCTTTGAGACTAATAGACTGGACTCTGCCATGGACATTCCTCCACCATCACCCCTCACCATTTTACAACCCCCCTCCAATATTGAGCACTTAAATAAACACCCTTGAACCACAAAACAATCTGGAGTCAGTCTGTAATTTTGAAAATGTGTATTAGCTATGACAATGACAAAATCAGTTCGAAAATCTGATGTCAACATACCTATGTCACACATCACAAGTCCATGAAGGATGCAAGCAGATGACACACGTTGGTAACCACACCTGTGAAACCGTAATGGAAAGGTATCACTCAGTTAGCAAATACTACTTCAAATTGACAGACAGGATAGAGGTAGAAGTGTGAAAGTGAATGTAATAGTAAAAAAATTGTTCTCACCTGTGTGTCACTGGAAATATTGCTGTATGACTGACTCCCTGTTGTCAATGTCCTCTTCCTCAGCTTCCTCCTCATCACTGTCCACAGGCTCCACAGCTGCCACAACACCGTCATCTGGACCATCCTCCTGCAGAAAAGGCACCTGGCGTCGCAAAGCAAGATTGTGAAGCATCGAGCAGGCGATGATGATCTGTCACACCTTCCTTGGTGAGTAGAATAGGGAACCACCTGTCATATGGAGGCACCTGAACCTGGCCTTCAGGAGGCCGAAGGTGCGTTCGATCACCCTCCTAGTCCGCCCATGGGCCTCATTGTAGCGTTCCTCTGCCCTGGTCCTGGGATTCCTCACTGGGGTCAGTAGCCATGACAGGTTGGGGTAACCAGAGTCCCCTAATAGCCACACACGGTGCCTCTGGAGTTGACCCATTACATACGGGATGCTGCTATTCCGCAGGATGTAGGCGTCATGCACTGAGCCAGGGAACATAGCATTTACCTGCGAGATGTACTGGTCTGCCAAATATACCATCTGTACATTCATCAAATGATAACTCTTCCGGTTCCTGTACACCTGGTCACTCCTGCGGGAGGGGACCAGAGCTACATGGGTGCCATCAATAGCACCTATGATGTTGGGGATATGTCCCAGGGCATAGAAGTCACCTTTAACTGTAGCCAAATCCTCCACCTGAGGGAAAACGATGTAGCTCCTCACGTGTTTCAGCAGGGCAGACAACACTCTGGACAACACGTTGGAAAACATAGGCTGGGACATCCCTGATGCCATGGCCACTGTTGTTTGAAATGACCCACTTGCAAGGAAATGGAGCACTGACAGCACCTGCACTTCAGGGGGTATTCCTGTGGGATGGCGGATTGGTGACATCAGGTCTGGCTCCAACTGGGTACACAGTTCCTGGATTGTGGCACGGTCAAACCTGTAGGTGATGATCAAATGTCGCTCCTCCATTGTTAACAGGTCCACCAGCGGTCGGTGCACCGGAGGATTCCGCCATCTCCTCAAATGTCCCAGCTGACGGTGCCTAAGGACAACAGCGACCACAGAGTCAACAAATTCTCAGGTATGTACCCACAGCTACACAGAACACAACACCAAATACAAAACTCTTCCTGTATGTGTGTTGAGTGTAGGCCTAGGTATGTGTGACACAGTAGTAAATGAAGCCATGTGGGCCCCTGAAATGGCGGCTGCCTGACCTCTAAAGTGGGACAATGGGATGAGAGGTAACTGCGCTGGCGTTGTACACCGTCTCGGTAGGCGGTCGTAGACCGCGGTGCTATGCTGCATTGGTTAACATTGGACCCTATGGGTCCCAGCAGCCAATGATGAAGTGCGCCGGCGGTGATGATACGCACCGCCGCGGACGTCACCGCCGCGGACGTCACCGCCATTTTCTATCTGTTCAATCACTCGATACCTGATCTTCGACAGCAGAGGACCTACACTGCAAGTGCTGCTGTGACCTCGGTCTGGAAGAGACAATGGCTGCTGCGTCTGGGGAAAGGGCCCCTGCCTTCCCTGCTCAGGAGTTGGAGAAGCTCGTGGACGGGGTCCTCCCCCAGTACACGCTACTCTACGGTCCTCCAGACCAAAAGGTAAGTACACAGGAAGCACGTTGTATGGGCTATGCCTGGGTGGAGAGGGCTGGATGTCAGTAGGAAGGGGGCAGAGTTCTGCGAGCATGAAGGAATGTGAATGCATGTGCCACATGGCAACGGTAGGGATGGGGGCCACTCACTTCGACGGTGCAGTTGGTAATGACTACTCTTCTTCCCCTGTACATGTCATGTAGGTCAGCGCCCACCAGAAGAAGGACATTTGGCGTGCCATCGCCAAGGACGTCCGGACCCTAGGGGTCCACCAGAGACGGAGCACCCACTGCCGTAAAAGATGTTAGGACATTCGCCGCTGGAGCAAGAAGACGGTGGAGGCTCAGCCGGGGATGGCGTCCCAACGTGGGAGGGGTGCCCATCGCACCATGACCCCCCTGATGTTCCGGATCCTGGCGGTGGCCTACCTTGAGTTGGATGGGCGCTAGAGGACTTCACAGCAGACACAAGGGGGTGAGTACACTCACATTGTCATTACTTTGCGCCCAGTGGAGGGGTCTGGGTAGGGGAGGAGGGCTGTGGGTTTCCCTAGGCCAGGGCGAGTTACGTAGGCTAGGCCCCTCCAGAATGCAGGCCATGTGCCACTCCACCCCACCTCTGTAGACTGCCAAGTACAGGTATAAATGCCCCTGTGTCATCTATGTGGACAGATGACACTCATAGCCATGTAGGCCATATCCCAGGAATTGCATCTGTAGAGGCCAAGAGCACGGTGTTGTGCAGGGGGCTGCTGTGTCTGTATTGTCCGCCAATGGTAGCGGTAAGCCATGCACTCAACCTGTCTTTCTTCTGCCCCCCCCTTTTTGTGCTCTCCCTGTTCTTTTGTGCATCAGCATCATCAGGCGGAGGTACAGAGGCACCAGAGCACGAGGGAGCTGCATCCCACATGGCCATGGAGGGCCACACCACGTACTCAGCCAGTGGGACGGAGGGCGAGGGGAGCTTCACGTCGGTCATCGGATCAGCAAACAGCGACACAGACTCGTCCTCCGATGTGAGCTCCCTTGTGGTGGCGGCACCATCTGTGCCCCCCACTTCTACAGGTACAGCCACCACCCCCCCTCCCAGCACCGCCCTCCCAGCTGCCCCTCAGCCTTTGCTCCGTGCCCGCTCACCCAGGAGGGTGGGCATCACCTTCGCCCCAGGCACCTCAGCCCCTGCGCCTGTCACCCCTGCTGCCCTCAGTGAGGAGGCCATTGACCTCCTCAGGTCACTCACTGCTGGGCAGTCTACCATTGTGAATGCCATCCAGGGTGTAGAAAGGGAGTTGCAACACACTAATGCATTCCTGGAGGGCATTCATTCTGGTCAGGCTGCCCATCATCGAACCCTGCAATCTCTGACCTCAGCACTGATGGCAGCCATTGTCCCTGTGTCTAGCCTCCCCCCTCCAACTTCCTCCACCCAGACCCAATCCCCTGTACCACAGCCTATCCCAACCACACCATCAGACAAGCATGCACACACCTCAACACACAAAAGTAGCTCAGGCAAACATAGGCACCATGCATACCACAGGCACTCACACAAGCATCACCCACATACAGACACAGCAACATCCACTGCCTCCACTGTGTCCCCCTCCTCGTCGTCTCCCTCATCCCTCCCAGTGTCGTCTACACTCTCACCTGCATGCACTACATCTACAGGCACTAGGACTCGCACCAGAACACCCAGCACCACACCCCGCTCACCTGCACTCACCACCCCCACTACCATTTACACATCCCCTGTGTCCACTCCCAGTGTGTCTGTGATGCCCTCTCCCAAAGTACACAAACGCGGGCACCCACACACCCAACATCCATCCACCTCACGACAGCCTCCAGTACCTGCACCTGCACCCAAATCACCTAAAGTTACACCTCCTACAACCACCTCCTCTTCCTCCACTCGCAGACTCCCTCCAGCTACCCATCCCAGTGTTCGTCAGAAACTTTTCCTGAGCAACGTTGACCTCTGTCCCACCACCGCCACCCCTCCAATTCATAGGTCCCGTACTAGCACCTCAGCCAAAAAAAGTCCGGTACCAGTGGTGCGTGTTAGAGGTCTGTGGAGTGCACCGGCCACCAGGGCAGCCAGTGTGACACAGAGCCAAAGCACTGCCAGTCCACCCCCTGTAAAGCACCTTAAGTTGGACAGTGCCCGATGGGAGAGGGTGAAGACTCCTGCTGGCAAAGCAGCTCACAAGGGTCCCGGCGGGAGTGCCGAGGCAGCTGTGACTCCTCCCAAGGTGGTGAAGGGGCAGAAGAAGTCTCCAAAGTCTGGTAAGAGCAGCACGGCGGAAAAGGCCGCCATCCTCCCCGCTGGCCGGGACGCCACCGCCAGCACCACCGCCAGAGTCAGTGCCCTGGAGGGCAGCACTATCGTCACAGGTCCGGAGACCACCGCCAGAGTCAGTGCCCTGGAGGGCAGCACTATCGTCACTGGTCCGGAGACCACCGCCAGAGTCAGTGCCCTGGAGGGCACCACTATCATCACTGGTCCGGAGACCACCGCCAGAGTCAGTGCTCTGGAGGGCAGTACTATCTTCACTGGTCCAGAGACCACCGCCAGAGTCAGTGCCCTGGAGGGCACCACTATCGTCACAGGTCCGTAGACCACCGCCAGTGTCAGTGCCCTGGAGGGCAGCACTATCGTCACTGGTCCGGAGACCACAGCCAGAGTCAGTACCCTGGAGGGCAGCACTATCGTCACAGGTACGGAGACCACCGCCAGCGTCAGTGCCCTAGAGGGGCCCGGCAGCCACAGCCCCGCTGGGCACTGAGGGACTGTCATGCCACACACCGCTGCACAGGTCACAGACAGCAAAGTCAAGCACCGTTGAACAGGGAAAAGACCGCCATGGTAAAGCACCGCTGAACAGGTCAGAAACTGCAAAGTCAAGCACCGCTGAACAGGGCAAAGACCGCCATGGCAAAGCACCGCTGAACAGGTCAGAAACTGCAAAGTCAAGCACCGCTGAACAGTGCAAAGACCGCCATGGCAAAGCACTGCTGAACAGATCAGAAACTGCAAAGTCAAGCACCGCTGAACAGGGCAAAGACCGCCAAGACAAAACACCGCTGAACAGGTAAGAAACTGCAAAGTCAAGCACCGCTGAACAGGGCAAAGACCGCTGAACAGGGCAAAGACCGCCATGGCAAAGCACCGCTGAACAGCTCAGAAACTGCAAAATCAAGCACCGCTGAACAGGGCAAAGACCCTCATGGCAAAGCACCGCTGAACAGGTCAGAAACTGCAAAGTCAAGCACCGCTGAACAGGGCAAAGACCGCCAACTCAAGCATCGTTAGCCCATGTGCAGCTGGGACAGTGACGGAACTGGGACCGTCACGGGGAGCGTGATGCACTCTGGGCACCAGTCCCCCTCCAGAAGCAGTGGGGACATGCATCCACTACCTCTGTCCTTCACAGGATGAAGCACTCTGGGCACCAGTCCCCCTCCAGAACCAGTGGAGACATGCATCCACTACCTCTGTCCTTCACAGGATGAAGCACTCTGGGCACCAGTCCCCCTCCAGAACCAGTGGAGACTGTTATCCACTTGAGAGACTGTGGCTTTGCACTCCCCAGGATGGTACAGTTGGCAATCCACCCACTGTAGAGACTTGAGAGACTGTGGCTTTGCACTCCCCAGGATGGAACAGTGGGCAACCCACCCACTATAGAGACTTGAGAGACTGTGGCTTTGCACTCCCCAGGATGGTCCAGTGGGCAACCCACCCACTGTAGAGACTTGAGAGACTGTGGCTTTGCACTCCCCAGGATGGTCCAGTGGGCAACCCACCCACTGTAGAGACTTGAGAGACTGTGGCTTTGCACTCCCCAGGATGGTACAGTGGGCAACCCACCCACTGTAGAGACTTGAGAGACTGTGGCTTTGCACTCCCCAGGATGGAACAGTGGGCAACCCACCCACTATAGAGACTTGAGAGACTGTGGCTTTGCACTCCCCAGGATGGTCCAGTGAGCAACCCACCCACTGTAGAGACTTGAGAGACTGTGGCTTTGCACTCCCCAGGATGGTACAGTGGGCAACCCACCCACTGTAGAGACTTGAGAGACTGTGGCTTTGCACTCCCCAGGATACATCAATGGGCATGGAGCCCCGTCGTGGATCTGGTGTGGTGCTGTAATCCGGCTGAGGTGCCCCCCCTTCCCTTCCCCCTGAGGTGCCTGTTGTATTTCTATCTGATGCCCCTGCAGTGTTCTCTCCGTTTGTGGACAGGTATCTAGTGTGGGCCTCGCCCATGCTTTGTGGGCCCAGTGGTCCACGGACATTGATATGTGCATACCTGCACTACTAATCGTGATGTATATATTTGGAATGTGTATATATTTCTGTATATATGAGCTTACTGTATTTTGATACATTACAATGGTTGTACTGACTTCCTTTTTGTCTTTGCATTCTTCCGGGGGGGTTGTGGGTTGTTACTGTGATGTTTGGAAATGCATTGGTGTGTGTGTTGTAGTGTGCGAGGGTCGGGGTGGGGGTGGGGGTGTTGCGTGTGTGTCCCCCTGACTTTTGCCTCCCCTATGTCGTAGGTGCTGTACTCACTGTTGTCTTCAGCGCTGCCGTTGCTGGTGTTTGTAGAGGAGCAGGAAGACAAGCGCAGGGAGTATTTGGAGTTCCGGCTCCATGGTGGCCTCCTTCCTCGTGGAGTGTGTTAAGGTGAGCGTTTTCCCATTGCAAAAGCTGTTTCCGCCGTGTTTTTATCCACAGTGAATCCGCCCCGGAAAAGGTGGCGGATTGGTGTGTTGTAATCGTGTGGGCGGTACATTGTCTTCCGCCTGTCTGTTGGCGGTGACCACCGCGCTGCTTCTCTGTACCGCCGTGGCGGTCGGAGTGTTAAAGTGGCTGTCTATGTCGGCGGTTTCCGCCACGGTCATAATTCCCTTTTTTCTCCCGCCGGCCTGTTTGCAGTATTACCGCAGCTTTAACACCGTCCACCAGGGTTGTAATGACCCCCATAGTCTCACAAAGTATTAGGGTACATAGTCTTCCAACCACCGAGATTTGGAGCGTAGCCTGGAGGAACCCTTAGTACGTGACGGCTCCATGGTACTTCCTTCCTGGTTCTCCAGGGTGGTGGCATCTTCCGTCACATTGCTCCATTCGACAATCCGGGTCATGCTCCACACATCTTCATTATCTAGAACCACCATATTTCTCTTAACCTCTTTGATGCGGAATGGACCCTTGAAGCTTGATCTTCCCTTTGTACCAAAACCATGGCTTTTCACCAGTACCATGTCGCCTACCCTCCATTTATCATTGGAAACCCCATACTTGGAATCATACCGCAATTTTTATCTACGTTGATAATTCTCTCTAAGATTAGGTGCCTCGTTGAACTTTACATGGTTGAGACCCTTTTGGCCCAGTTTGTCTTTAATCCACGCTGGAAACATTTTGGTGCATCCTGAGCCCCGACCAACTGCCGTGGAACCCCCACACAACCCCATGACAACATCACGTGGAACCTCCGTCGCGAGGAGACTCCGACATCATGTAGAACCTCCATAGCGAGGAGGTTCCAATGCATAAACATAACATATTGATATTCCATATCAACATGGCTTTTCTGCATTTGTCCAGATTTAACTATCAGTCACCTTTAGAACTAATTCGAATGAGGTGTCACATTACGTTTGCTTTCAAAGTACCTACTGATTAGAGGGGAAAAAATACTGGCTTTGGGTGATTTTCTTCATTTTCGTACCAGCCAGGACATTAAAACAGCCAGGTGGCAGCTCTAGCCAGATCATTGGTTGTGGTCAGTGGGACATTTTATTTCACCTCGTAAACCCGGACAAACTGCAGTCCTTCTAGTTTTCACCAATGTAACTGTCTCTATGAGCTTTAGAATGCTTAATTTAACTAACATTTCTACAAAATTGAGTCCAACAAGACTAAGCAAATAGTGATCCATAAAAGGGACTTTCTCGGAATGTGGGTTACCTTTTTTGGGAGTGCCCAGGTACAATTGCGAGCCCAGTCCGGCCCTGTTACTTAGTAGATAGTTTAATACACACCTTCTGACAGTGTATTTTGTATCAGTTTCCTGGACTCATGTGACCATCTAACATGCTGGTCTTCAATTAATTTTATTTATTGTGAGAAACCACAGAGTGGATTTTGTGTTGTTCTAGTTACTATGTATTCAGAATTCCCAGATTTTATGATGTGGGTATTCGCTAATTTGCTGTTTCATGTCCAAAGCCGCGGCAGAAGATGTCTGAAAAAGGACTAAAGCCACCTATGAAGAGGCTTACTCTTTTTTCTTCCTTTTTATACTAAAAAAACATCAATGCTTGCTTGTAAAGCACTAAAATATTAGTAACTGATATCTGTATTGGGTTTCCTACATTTTACTACAACATTTACTCATCAGATACTGTTCCATGACCTGAGAAGCTCAGCGATATCCTTTCACTGACGTTACCTGGGAAGCAGAAATTACATCACATATTCTTTGACTCCCTGATCACGTCACAAAAAGAAAAGTAACAAAACACGATTTTTAACCCAAATGCCTTTCCAAGAATAAACATCACACAGCTTTAACAATGATGGAAATACAGACAATAAAAAAAATACGACAGCAGGTATACGATGAATACATTACTCTACAATTTAAAATGTGAAGAAAACAGGCACATATGTGAATCCTGAGGAAGAACATAGGTCTCTTTGATTAGTAATTTCATGACCTCTCCATTGACCTGACCAGAGAATACACCAAGAGCCATATTAGTTATTGGCACATATTGTCCTATCCTGTAACGCGGTACACCCATAATTGATCCTTGGCATGGTTATAGGCTGGGAGCTGGCGCTCATTTCACCTATGATTCTCTCCCTGGCCATCCCTGCACATGTCAAATATTAACTGCATTTCCTGGCCACTACATGTTTTCAGGGTATCACTGAGGCCACAGTGGGCATCTCACAGACAAGCCAATCATGATGTTTGCAACTGATATTAAGATGAACCATAAGCTAAGTGCATCCCTTTATAGTCATGACACAATCACTGGTGAAAAGGCAATGGGTGGCCAAAGAATTCTAGGCAATTGCATACTTTCTTGAGGCATTACGTGCTATTTCTTGCACATATGTGGTACTTCAATCATCTTGCCTCAAGAATAGCATTTCTGCAACAGACACTACTAGCACTCCATCATTATGCAAGCTGTCTGCGGTGCCAGGTCCTGATTCACTGATTAGTTTGTTGCCTTTGCGGGATGCACATATGACAACTATAATTTCCAATAGTCTGCTTTTGTATGTCAATTGGGTAATGTGGATTTCAGACACATGTGACTACTAGGTAAGTTTAACTAACTCACACTGGGATTGCATGCATTTCTAGGGAATGGCATTACAAATATAGTCACCTATAACTTCACACCGTCAAAATAGACACACATAACATTAACATTTCATGCACACATGTAATGAACGCTGCTACTTTCTTAAAATAACCACATCATGACAAATATTGCGTGCCTTTGTTGCATATGATACTAGACACACTCTCTCTCCTTATTTCTTGAGCCCCTTCCAACATCCAACAAGAAAGCTCCAAAAAAGGTATAACAGAATACACAAACTTACACGAACCATAATTGCATGCATTTTTGGCATCCTCAAATCGTACTTCAGTGCCCTGAAGTTTGAGGGCCTTCACCCTGGCATATCAATGTGACTGAAGAGGATCGCCCATGCAGAACTATGACCTCAGAGGACTGCCACTCTCTGTGCTGCTAGTAGCAGCCCCATATGCCAAGTGGGGGCTGCGGAGAGGAGAGGGTCATCACTCTTGTGCACTGGGTGCAAGTGACGTGTAGCAGTTTGCTACTCATGTCACCAGAACACCATCTTTGTCATCGGAAACTAGAAGCTACCCAAGACCTACAGCCAATGTTCAGGAGTATTTACTGCTCAACCGCAGAAGTGTTGTGGATGTCCAGCAGCCTTGCCTGCAGCTATGAGACTACCACTCGTTTTCTGGCACCTGCTCACATTGACCACAAGCCGAATCGGCAGAGGGCTCCAGGCTACTGGCACACCCCAGAGCCTTCCATATAACAGCACCAGCTGGCGTGGGTAAAATTGATCATCGGGCTGCAAGACCGCTGTGTGAACTTGCTCTCCACATAGTGCTACCGCACTGAGGCACTTTGACTCTGAAAGCCATCATGTAACGTCTAAGACTTACCCTCGAGGCCTGAACTGCTTGACAAGCACAACCACTGAGAGTCAAGTGCTGTAGGGCTAGCACTTAGACAGTTACTCAGAGCCCAGAGTAAGGCAGGTCCGGGGACATCAGAAGTAAAAGGCCTCAAACCCCATGTTTTGACCAATAACTTCTCTTCGCCCCCTGGCAAAGAGGTTCTGACAATAGGTCATAGCAATGACTAACTGAATTCTGAATCGGTATTCACATCAAAGGCTGAAAGGCATGCATAACATATTGTTCTGTCACTGCCTCATTGGCACACATGTACTCACTAACTTGACCTTTTCGAGATGTTAAGGCACTGTTTCCAGCTCCTTTCTCAAAATGAAGTATTACCAAAATGTTTGAAAAAGTACCTTCAGGCTGCCATGCGTCATGATGGGCCTCGCTGAAAATCTAGATTATTCTCTCTAAAAGGCACATTCAATTTTTAGCAATGAGTATGAGAGATTATGACGTTTCCTGTAGTCGCCTCGCGCGAGCTCTACTGCCCACATTAGTACTGCTGTCACAGGAGGCCAAGGCTGAAGTGAAAATTCACCAGCTTTGACGGTTTCAAACACAAAATAAATCTATTTTTGACACGGAATGGAAGCATTCAGTCCATTCTAAGGTGAAAATGAGATGGCAGCAAAGGCCAGAGAGTGCAACCGCGTAGAGCGTCCAGGTGTGACTTCCCAAAGCAAGCATGGGTAAAGAAGGAAAATGAATTCAAACAGAACGTATGCAGGTTTAACCTTCAAATGTATTTATGCAATGGCGCTGTGTATGTAAAATAGACTGTCTTCCAAAAGTTAATGAATTATTAGGTAATTGCTCACTATTACTGACTCGTACAAGAGATGATGAAAGCTATTGTGGCTTTCATACTTATTCTGACATGTATTCACACTTCTTTTTGTGCTCAACACTGCCATGTGCAGGGAGTCTGTCAAAATCCAGTTTCTACTGATAGCAGTGTTCGAATTTCAGAGATGCATACGTGCGGTTACCAGGCAATATCATATCAGTGGTAACTAGGGACAGCGCTCTTTCTTCACGTGAACAAGGGCGTTAACAAAACGACGGCACTGGATGACTCAGCAATGAAGTCGGAAATATGCCACGGAGCACCTCAGCATGGATTTGAACAGCGTGCCAAGTACTGTTGGAATGACGAACATAAGAAAAATATATACTGGAGCAGGGAGCTGTAAAATGTGACTGGGCAGTATAGTTTGCTAATCTGCCTTGGAGGGTCGGGTCCTAGCAAGCAACATTTCAGATGGTAATTTATAGCATATATGCCAACATTTTAGAAGAGGAAATTGAGATATTTAAAAATAAAATAGGGAGAGTATTTCTCCCATTGACTTCTATTAAGGTAGAGGTCATTTCAGACAGGAGAAAGCCAAAATAAAGCCATTTTGGCTTAAAAAGTCATTTAGAGCCTCCCGCCTGGTTCCTCTCTGAAATTCCTTTGAAATGGCATTCAAATATATAACTCAACAACTCACATATACCTAAAACCAGCCAGGACCATTGGCTTTGCAATGGTTGTTAGTTAAGTAAATCAGTAAGAGCAATGATTTTTTTGTAAATAATATTGAAAATATTTCAATTCTTAAATTATGAGAGTGTGACCTAACATTAGTGAGGCATGTGGAAAGGATAGCGGTCTTCAAAGTGTCTCAATCATTGCTATTATGTTTAGTTTTTTAGACATGTATTCCCTGTTTCTCTCCACATCTCTTCCATCAGTATATTTTACACCTCTTCTCTTTACTTTTCAACACCCTCTTTCACTCTCTCCTGAATGCACTTTCTTGCATCTTCTGCCTTGATCTTCCCCCAACCCACAATGCACCCACTCATCTGTAAACAATGCATTTTCCTTCACTTTCGCCCTTCCAATATTTTGACAGCTGTGTACCTCCTTCGCACACATTTGCGCAGAATCACAAATGCAACTGGAATACCTGGCAAATGCTCTATGCACTCTGCAAAGAGGCCAAGGATTGGATGACCATATGTTCTGAATAACTTTGCTGATGTGACTATAGGGAAACTACAGTTATTATTATATTTCTTTCACATCAAATTTGCAAGTCAATCAGCAAGTTCCCACACCCCACAGGGCCCAAGAGGCGTGGTCTTTGGATTGAGAAAGAACTGCAAATAGTTTAGCAACAATTATGTATCAATTGCATTTGATAGGAGTCAATAATGAGAGTTTAGATTTATATTCTCAAAAAATATGACTTTATGAGTTTATTGTAATCTTTTTTTAGCGCATCATAAGATGAATAAAGTTACAGAACATTGCATTAAGCATGTTCTATTTAATCTAATCCCTATTCTAAATAAACTTCAGACTAGGTTGAAATCTAAATAGAACTCAAAAAGCTCTGGCACTAGATCTGAAAGCATATACTTATCCAAAGAAACTTCCCATAAAGACATCCTGTTATTTTCTTTTTACGTAATATCAAAGCAAAAGTAAAATAGATCTTAGAGTAAACCTGAGACGTGACAGCAAGGAGACTATGGGCCTGATTTACATATTGATGGGAGTTCTGTTGTCCTGCTGTAACAATGTTTTCAAGTACTCTGGCAAGCTGAAGGAGTTCCGACCGCAGTTATTAGCTGTATGGAGGATGAACCTCCATCCGTGTCAACAGAGTGGAGTCTGCCATGTAAGCAGTTTCCCACAGCCTCCACAGGGGACTTCAATGTTGGCTAACATTACTCCGTCATCGTCAGGGCTGCAGGATTGCAATGAGCATATTTAGGTTTCACCGTTGTTCTGGGGGTGGATTCCTGATGGTGGGAGTCTGTCACAGGACTGCTTAAAATTGTATCATGCCTGTGGATACTGGATGGATGCTAGCAGCACACACCTGATGTATATTGGACAATTGTGAGCCCTTGCACACCACACTATAAAACACACTCTATTTCAGACCATGATCCTTTGCCATTCCGATGCAGAACGCCATTTTGCTGCTGATTTTGCCACTCAGGAGTCAAGTTATTTCTCTTTACTCCCTCTGTTCACTTTTCATTTGTTTCATTTTAAGTTTTTTATCAACGTGTGGGCCACCACTGCATTTTTATGTTACTCACCGTGGCAGGGAAGAGGAATCTATGTTTTACAGAGAAAGAATTGTCAGTCATAGTGGATGAAATCATCAGAGTAGAGCTACAATTGTTTGGAGCACAAGTACAAAATATGACCATATCTCAGAAAAAGCAGATGTGGGCCAGAATAGTTGACAGAGTGAATACTGTAGCAAATAACCTGCACACACACAGAAGAAAATTAGAAGAGATGGAATGTCCTGCAAGAGAAAATACATTTCCTGGCCTCCAAATGTCACCTGGAGGCCCGGAGGACTGATGGTGATTGTCCCAGGCCCCCATTGCAACTTTTTCCCTGAGAGGAGAAGGCCTTGCAGATCATACATCCTGAAGGCTTGACAGGATCCCTGGGGGAGTGGAGACTGTTAATACAGACTTATCATTGTCTCACTAATCAGAAATATAGTTTTTGCCCTTAAGCTAACAATTGACATTGTTTTTAGACCCTTATTAAAACACATAAATCAAAATGTAAAGCATCAAAATATATTGTTATAATGAAATTAATACCATTGTGGCTGTATCTCTCCTTTTAACAATGATCAATGTGTTTTGTCATAATGTGTGTTGTTCTCCATTGATCAACCCTTTCATTTGTCTTGTTTGTTGGTTTGTTTCAGTCTTTGGTGTTGAACTCAAGAAAACAGGTCCCAAACTCCATCTATTCCCACATGAAGAAACAGTGTTCCTAAGTGTCCTTTACACCTATTTACATCATTCACACATGCCTTTACATATTGTAAATGTTTTTATTCTCACTGCAAATGTTTTACTAGGTATGTTTAACTCACATTTTTACAAGTTTTGTTAATGATGAATAGAAATTACTACAACTACCATGATGCCCTGTTTTTGTCTCTGAAAAATAATATTGCAGTGTGATGTTGGTCGTTTTCTCTTTTCTTCCATACATGCACATGTCAAAGTTTTATGTATTTGATAATCACCATTTTATGCTGTCTATGAAAATATATTTTTGAGTATATCTAGTATGATGTCACCTTCTTGTCATTTGATTTGATGGAATTGATGTAATTGGTTTCACAAATCAAATTATGTTTAGTAAAAGATTTTCAATCATGTTCTGTTGTATGCTGAACATAAGTAGTATTGATAAACAATTTACCGTTCAATGGTCATGCAATGACTAATGCCATTAATAGTTGTACAATAGTCTGATCTTTAGCCTGCTAGGCCTTGGAATAGTTTAGTTCTCACTTCTCCTCTCTACTCTGTTGGGTTGAATGTTTGGTACATGCAATGTACAATTTTGAAATAATCTTTTTCTTTTGAGCTCATTTCTTCACCAGTATTTCTGGAGTTTGCATTGTGTAAATCAACCTGTATGTGTAATTCACAAAAAATCACAAAAATATCTATTCATTCCATTATTCATTTATTTACTGTTAGATTGCTTCATTTGTAGCTGAAGACACATTTGATGTGCAATCCTGACTTTTAATTTCTGATTGTTTGAAATCCATATTAGGTCCCTACCCAGAGCCAGTGGCCCACTGTCTGCCACAGAGGACACCTCCACTCCAGACCAGGATCAAGCATTCAGTGAGGAAACCAATTCTGCAAGTGAGATAAACAATAATGTATTTTAAAAAATAGATACTTTCTCAGAATGAAACTTCAAAATGAAAAAATAATAATTGTCCATAGATTGTTAGGAATCCAAATTTGGGCTTCAGGCCAAATATCAGTTACTTTCACAAAGTTTATCCTAGCATTATTTTTTAATTATTAGTAATTTATTGATGACAATGTGATTAATGAAAATGTGAGTAACATTAAATTAATTTTATTTATGACAGTGACAATCACAGGTTTTATCTTTGACATATTTGTATAGTGCATACTTTAGTGATGAACATTTGTGAAGGACATGTTAATTTTAGTGCAAGCATTCATCATGATACTGGACACTTACACCAAAATTAAACATGTTTATATTTTTGTAACTTTTAAATTGAGGTATGTTTATTTAAAAAAATGATAAGTGTTAACAAAATACACTTATGTATTACACATGAAAAAAAACCCTTTTGAGTTAAATGAAATCTAATGATTAACGAAAAAATGCACACAAGGGGAAATGTGATATTTATGCAAATATGCTATGTTTTAAATTTAGAGGTGACATTGAATGTACATTTCTTGTTGATCCCACTTATTGCTCTGTGTAGTGCAATTACTATATTTAATGAGGTTTATGTGGTTACAATAATGTATAATTTATATTTATCTGATTTGGTAGTATAGGAAAAATGATTGCACACTTCTGCATGGGCACAATTTGACTTTGGGTTTAATGTGACTTTTTGAGTAGGTATCCGTTAGCATGAAGGCAGTTTGGACAAAATTGGTAAATGTAAATAAAATATCAAGGTGTTTTCTTTAAATTTAAAAAACTACCACATTAGACACATATGCATTGGACATTATTGTACTATGGCTTGCAAGTATTTTTTAAAACTGCATGAGTCCAGAGCTAATGTACACAGACAATTCTAATGCTAACAGGTAAAATAGTCACTCGCCTTTGGTTCCGATGGCGACGGGGTTGATTTTCATTATGGTTCTGTAGCAGCAGCATAGGTAGGACTTGTACAAATGGGTTCACGAGAAAACTAGAAAAAAAGGTATAGTTTTACTTTATATACCTTCAAATCCACCAACTCAGGTGTGGAGGTTTAGCCACCACAATTACATCAGCAGGAAGGCACATCATGATTGGCCTGGCAGTAAAACTGGCTGTGGTCCCGCAACCAACCTCTTTTGCCTATGGCACCATCAACGAGGATGCAAAGTTATGGCTGTGATGGCTGTTTATCGACAGACTTTCACCTATGGGCCCATCAGCATCTAAATAGAGTGGGCGGACTGCCAAGTTGGCGGATGGATTTTCCAATGGAAAAACAGCAGTGGGACTGATTCTGCCAAGCTCTACATCAGACCCTAAGTCAGAATGTGTCAAAGCCATAGTGCTCTCTCTCAACGGATGCATTACAAACAAAATCAGTCATCTGATCGCTCCACAGAATACATAATCAGCTGCATATTTTGCAGGATTTAACAAAATTGTATGTAACTATTACAATTGTGCAATACCTAGTCAGACAGTCAGGGGCTTATTGATAAGTACCCTGCGCTGCTGTTACATAATTTTTTTGATGCACCGGCAGTGCATTCTCTGCTCCATGTTTCCCCATATTTACAAAATGACGCATTAGATCCAATGTGTCAGTTTTTGATGGCATGTGTCAAAAAATGCCTGCGCTGGAACAGGCTGCACTATGCAGATTATAATGTATGCAGGGAAGGTGCTCCTTTGTAAAAAACTCACTTAAGATCGATGCTTTGCTATATACAAATTAACTAATGTGTAACTCATATTTAAGTTGTGTCACTTTTAGCCTGTAATGCATCACAATTCCTACACCTCTTTAACCCAGGTGTAAGAAATGATGCAGTGACATTTTAAAAGGAATCTGACCAGCTGAAGTCACTACACACAGTAATAACTTACAACATAATATCCTCTCAACCAGTAGTAGGGCTACACATGTAACAATCATGTAGTAGGAACCCTTGACCAACCTCGGACTATAGCAAATGAGATATCAACATCCACTGCAGCAATGCGATGTGACACTGTGTCCATCATGGACAGGATAGGCCAGGATTGTCACATTTTCATACAGGAATAGATCCCCAAGTCCAGCCAAGCATACTCCAAAGCACAACAGGTAAGTACACACATAGGAAGGTAACACATCATTTGCCACTTTACATTTCAATATATACTTGCTTCCACTCACATGACATTGTCACTCAATATGTCTGTTAGAAATGGGGTTTTTGGTTGGCAGTCAGGTTACCCTCTGTCCAAGCAAAAGCCCTCACTCTAGTCAGGGTAAGTCACACACTATCCAAGATTATCCTGTGCCCACCCTCTGGTAGCTTGGCACAAGCAGTCAGGCTTAACTTAGAAGGCAATGTGTAAAGTATTTGTGCAATAAATCATACAATACCACCATATAGCACCACAAAAATACACCACACAGTGTTTAGAAAAATATATAATATTTATCAGGATAATTGAAAAAGAATAAAGTTGCAATGGAAAATTGTAGAAATATCACAGGGAAGTGATATAAAGGGGGTCATTCTGACCCTGCCGGTAAAAACCGCCAGGGCCAACGACCGCGGGAGCACCGCCAACAGGCTGGCGGTGCTCCCATGGGCATTCTGACCGCGGCGGTACAGCCGCGGTCAGATACGGGAAACCGGCGGTGTCCCGCTGGTTTCCCGCTGCCCTGGGGAATCCTCCATGGCGGCGCAACTGCACCTGTCGCACCCCTTCCACTCCACCGGCTCCATTCGGAGCCGGCATCCTCATGGAAGGGTGTTTCCCGCTGGGCTGGCGGGCGGCCTTCTGGCGGTCGCCCGCCAGCCCAGCGGGAAACCCAGAATACCCGCAGCGGTATTCTGGCGGGCCCCGCAGGGTCGGAATGAGGCCCAAAGTGTCTTAAGTCTTTAGAATATAAACAAAGTCTCTTTCAAGCACAAGTACCTGGTTGGGAGTGGAAAAATCTCCTCAGAGGGCCACAAGAGAAGAGGTGCGTGGAAAAAGGGTGTGTGCGTCGATTTCTCCCCAGCACACACGGACTTGCGTCGTTATTTTTCACGCGGGGAAGTCGGGCGTCGTTTTCCGGCGCGCAGACAGTCTCTTTCTGTGGATCGCGGGGATTACTAGATGTCCCGGGTCTGTGCGTCGATTTTCCTTCTTGTTCTCCGGCTGCGCGTCGGTCTGCGGGGCTGCGCGTCAAAATTACGATCCCACGGCAGGCGTCGCGTCGATTTCTCCTCTAGACTTCGATCTGCGGAGCTGCGCGTTGAAATTACGATCTCACGGCAGGCGTCGCGTCGATTTCTCCTCTAGAGGTCGGGCGGCGTTGTCCTTGCGAGGCCGTGCGTCGGATCTTCGATCGTCCCAAGAGCGTTGCGTCGATCAGCATCGGAGTGCAGCATTTTTCTCGCCGCGAAACAAGCTGTGCGTCAAAATTTTCGGCGCACGGAGCTTCCAAGTAAAAGAGAGAAGTCTTTTTGGTCCTGAGACTTCAGGGAACAGGAGGCAAGCTCTATCCAAGCCCTTGGAGAGCACTTTCACAGCCAGACAAGAGTTCAGCAAGGCAGCAGGGCAACAGCAAGGCAGCAGTCCTTTGTAGAAAGCAGACAGGTGAGTCCTTTGAGCAGCCAGGCAGTTCTTCTTGGCAGGATGTAGTTTCTGGTTCAGGTTTCTTCTCCAGCAAGTGTCTGATGAGGTAGGGCAGAGGCCCTGTTTTATACCCAAATGTGCCTTTGAAGTGGGGGAGACTTCAAAGAGTGGCTAAGAAGTGCCCCAGGTCCCCTTTCAGTTCAATCCTGTCTGACAGGGTCCCAGTAGGGGGTGTGGCAGTCCTTTGTGTGAGAGCAGGCCCTCCACCCTCCCAGCCCAGGAAGACCCATTCAAAATGCAGATGTATGCAAGTGAGGCTGAGTACCCTGTGTTTGGGGTGTGTCTGAGTGAATGCACAAGGAGCTGTCAACCAAGCCCAGCCAGACGTGGATTGTAAGGCACAGAAGGATTTAAGTGCAAAGAAATGCTCATTTTCTAAAAGTGGCATTTCTAGAATAATAATATTAAATCCGACTTCACCAGTCAGTAGGATTTTGTATTACCATTCTGGCCATACTAAATATGACCTTCCTGCTCCTTTCAGATCAGCAGCTGCCACTTCAACAGTGTATGAGGGCAGCCCCAATGTTAGCCTATGAAGGGAGCAGGCCTCACAGTAGTGTGAAAACAAATTTAGGAGTTTTACACTACCAGGACATATAACTACCCAGGTACATGTCCTGCCTTTTATCTACACAGCACCCTGCCCTAGGGGTTACCTAGGGCACATATTAAGGGTGGCTTATATGTAGAAAAAGGGGAGTTCTAGGCTTGGCAAGAACTTTTAAATGCCAAGTCGATGTGGCAGTGAAACTGCACACACAGGCCTTGCAATGGCAGGCCTCAGACCAGGAGAAGGGGCTACTTAAGTGGGTGGCACAACCAGTGCTGCTGGCCCACTAGTAGCATTTAATTTACCAGCCCTATGCACATAGAGTGCACCTTACTAGGGACTTATAAGTAAATTAATAGTTCAATCAGGTATGATTCCAGGTTACCATGTTTTAGGGGAGAGAGCATATGCACTTTAGCCCTGGTTAGCAGGGGTAAAGTGCGCAGAGTCTATAAACCAGCAAAAACAGTGTCCAAAAAGTGGAGGGAGGCAGGCAAAAATTTAGGGGTGACTACCCTAAAGCTGTCAGGTCTAACATGTGTCCCCCCCAGCTGAAAGTGGGGAGAGCTACCCGACCTCCTGGGAGCTCTCATCGCTAAGGCGGAAGTACCTGGAGAGACCATCAGCATTGGCGTGGTCAACCCCTGGGCGATGTTCCACTGTAAAGTCCATCCCCTGTAGGGAAATGGACCACCTCAAGAGTTTTGGATTCTCACCCCTCATCTGCATGAGCCATCTGAGGGGCCTGTGGTCTGTCTGAACCCGGAAGTGAGTCCCAAACAGGTAGGGTCTTAGCTTCTTCAGTGCCCAGACCACAGCAAAAGCTTCTCTCTCAATAGCACTCCACCTCTGTTCCCGTGGTAAATAGCCTTCTGCTAATAAAGACTACCGGTTGATCTCTGCCCTCCTCATTCAGCTGTGCTAGGACTGCCCCTATGCCATGCTCTGAAGCGTCTGTCTGCACGATAAATTCCTGGGAGTAGTCAGGGGCCATGAGCACGGGGCCGTGCACATGGCTTCCTTCAGGGCGTCAAAGGCTTTCTGACAAGCCTCTGTCCAATTCACCAACCTAGGTTGTTTCTTGGAAGTGAGTTCTGTCAAGGTTGTTACAATGGTGCCATAGCCCTTGACAAATCTGCGGTAGTATCCTGTGAGGCCTAGAAAGGCTCTCACCTCAGTCTGCGTTCGCGGTGGTTGCCAGGCCTTGATAGTTTCAATCTTGGCCTGGAGTGGCTGCACCTTGCCACCACCCACTAGGTGTCCCAAGTACACCACGGAACCCTGCCCAATCTGGCACTTACTAGCCTTGATGGTCAGGCCTGCCTGTTGCAGGGCCTGAAGCACCTCCTCGAGGTGAAGCAGGTGTTCCTCCCAGCTGGAACTGTAGACAGCTATGTCATCCAGGTAGGCTGCACAGAAGGCATCCTTGCCAGCTAGGACCTCGTTAACCAACCGTTGGAAGGTAGCGGGGGCATTTTTCAACACGAACGGCATCACCCGGAACTGGTAATGGCCATCAGGGGTTGAAAATGCGGATCTTTCCTTGGCCCCCTCAGTCAGGGCGATCTGCCAGTACCCTGAAGTAAGATCAAACGTACTCAGGAACTTGGCAGCGCCTAGCCTGTCCACGAGCTCATCAGCTCGGGGGATGGGGTGAGCATCAGTCCGTGTGACTGAGTTGAGACCCCGGTAGTCCACACAGAACCGGAGTTCTGGCTTCGCACCTGGGGCAGTAGCCTTAGGGACCAACACCACTGGGCTGGCCCAGGGACTACTGGATTTCTCGATAACCCCTAGAGTCAACATCTTGGAGACCTCCTCCTTGATGCTGGCCTTCACCTTATCAGACAACCTGTAAATTTTGTTCTTCACAGGGAGACTGTCACCAGTGTCAATATCATGAACACAGAGGTGGGTCAGTCCAGGAGTAAGGGAGAACAGGGGGGAGAACTGCTCCAACAGCTCATAGCAGTCTCCTTTCTGGTTTAGAGTCAGGGAGTCAGACAGAATGACCCCGCTTACTGACCCATCACCTTCTTGGGCAGAGAGGAGGTCGGTGAGAGGTTCACTCTCCTCTTCCGTTCCTTCATCTGTGACCAGAAGCATGTTGATCTCCGACCTCTCAAAATGAGCTTTTAGTCGGTTCACATGGAGCACCCTTAGGGGATTCCTAGGGGTTTGGAGGTCCACTAGGTAAGTGGCCTCCCCTTTCCGCTCCTTTATTTCAAATGGGCCAGACCAGCGGTCCTGGAGAGCTCTGGGCTCTACTGGCTCCATTACCCACACTTTGTCTCCAGGTTGAAACTCTACCAGGGTGGCCTTCTGGTCATACCAGTGTTTCATCACCTCTTGACTGGCCTCAAGGTTACTTTGGGCCTCTTTCCAGAAGCGGGTCATCTGGTTGCGGAGGGCCAACATATAGCTGACCACATCCTGAGGGGGTGTCTTTGGAGCTTTCTCCAATCCCTCCTGGACAATGCTTAAGGGTCCCCTGACAGGGTACCCGTAGAGAAGCTCAAAGGGACTGAACCCTACCACCCTCTGGGGGACCTCTCTGTAAGCAAAGAGAAGTCATGGTAAGAGGACGTCCCACTTACGCCTCATGGCCTCAGGGAGGCCACCAATCATGCCTTTCAGGGTCTTGTTGAATCTCTCCACACCACAAGACCATTAGACTGGGGGTGATAGGGTGTGGTGAACTTGTAAGTTACACCACACGCATCCCACAGAGACTTCATGTATGCAGACATGAAGTTAGTGCCTCTGTCAGACACTGTTTCCTTGGGGAATCCCACACGGGTAAATATCCCCATCAGGGTTCTGGCCACCACCTGTGCAGTTACGGTCCTCAGAGGGATTGCCTCTGGGTAACGGGTGGCATGGTCCACCAAAACCAGGATGAACCTGTTGCCTAAGGCAGTTTTGGGGTCCAAGGGACCAACAATGTCGATGCCCACCCTTTCAAAGGGGGTGCCAACGACAGGAAGGGGAATCAGGGGGGTTTTAACCCTTTTTCCTGCTTTACCACTGGCCTGGCAGGTAGGACAAGATCTGCAGAACTTATCTGAGTGTGTCCTCATTTTGGGCCAATAAAAGTGGGTGACAAGCCTGTTAAAGGCCTTGCCCTGCCCCAAATGTCCTGCCAGGGGAATGTCGTGAGCAAGACCCAGTAGGAAGTTCCGGTAACTTTGGGGGACAACCAGCATACGTGCTGCCCCAAAGGCCGGAACCTTAGGCTCACTGTAGAGGAGATCATTCTCCCAATATAGGTGGTGATCGCGAGAGGCGTCGCCTGCTGCCTGGTTTGAGGCTTGCTTCCTCAAACCTTCCAGAGTGGGACATTCTTTCTGCGCCTTGCAGAATTCCTCCCTGGTGGGTCCACCCTCAACTTGCCAGCCAGCAAGCTCAGGTAAGTCACCTAGGGCGGCAATGTCTTCCCCAGTTGGCTCGGGAGCCTCCTCCTCAGGAGCCCCGTCAGCTACTGTGGGAACTTCTGGGGCCGGTTTCCCGCGCCCCTGGTCCCTCCTCCTGGCAGCTCTCTGGGCCATCGTTCCAGGCTTCAGATGCCCTTGACTTCCCTCTCGGTCAGCCATGGACCGTGTGGTCATGCAGACCCACTCAGGTAACCCTAACATCTCCAGGTGAGACCTGAGCTCCACTTCTTTCCAAGCAGTGTGCTCAAGATCATTGCCTAACAGACAATCTACAGGCATGGCAGGACTCACAGCTACTTTCAGAGTACCAGAGACCCCCCCCCCACTCAAAGGGAACCAGAGCCACCGGTAGGTGACTCTCGCGATTGTCAGCGACTCTGACCTGGTGGAATGTATTAGGTACTATCTGCTCTGTTGACACCAGCTGACTCTTGATAGTAGTCATACTGGCTCCTGTGTCACGCAGACCCTCCACCTTCTGCCCATCAATGGTGACCCACTGCCGGTACTTGGAAGTATTTCTGGGCATGTGAGCCTTGGGCACCATTTCTCCTTCTCCCAGGGACACTAGGGAAATCTCTACCTGCTCCCCAAAGCTATTTGGGTCCGTCTCCCCCCCGAGCGCTACACTAGTCAACCCAGGTGCCTGTCCGGTAGTGGACGGTGCCCTCTTGGGGCACTGTGGATCACCTTTGTAGTGACCATACTGGTAACACTCCATGCATTTGGGGCTAGATTTCCCTTACTTGTCATATGTCCCTGGCTTTTTCCCAAATTTGGAAAAGGAAGGGTTGCCACCCCCTCCCTGGGAATTCTTTTGGGGGCCTTTGGAGAGTTCCTTATCTGCAAGTTTATCTCCCCCCTCTTTCTTCTGTTGGGAACCCTGACCACCTTTGTGGGAGTCCCCCCCAGGTACCTTCTTGGACACTCTGGTGCTAACCCAGAGGTCCGCCTCCTCAGCAAGCTTCCTGGGATCAGTCAGCTTACTATCCACTAGGTGCTGGCGCAAATCTGTATAAGTAGTATTAAGCATATGCTCTCTCAGAATCAAGTTATATAAACCTTTATAATCTGCTACTTTGTTGCCCCGCACCCATCCATTCAGTGCCTTACTGGAGAAATCAAAGAAATCTACCCATGTTTGTGTGGTTTGTTTGGTGCTGTCCCTGAACCTCTGACGGTATCCCTCAGGGGTCAGCCCAAACTTGGCAAGTAAAGTGGCTTTCTGAAGTGGGTATGTGTTTTGATCAGGTTGATCCAATGTGAGAAGTGTGTCCCTCCCCAATGGCGGCACATAACCCCACATAGCTACCCCCCATTGCCCTTCAGGAACCTCATGAGCCCTTAGTGCAACTTCGCTTCATAAGCAGCTAACCATTTATCTATGTCATCTCCCACCACAAAACTGGGCACCACATTTTTGGGTATACGAACCTTTTTTTCTCCAGCAGGTCCTGTCTGTATGCTGCCACCATTATTGCTGGATTCAGACTGTCTCGCCTTGATCTCCAGTTCTTTGAGACTCAGTTCATGAGCCAACAATAGTTTCTTTTCAGCCAAAGCTCTTTCAGCTTCCACCTGTTTGGCTGCTCTTTCAGCTTCCTCTTGAATCTGTTTGGCTGTTCTTTCAGCCTCAGCTTGTTTGGCTTCTCTTTCTGCCCTCCTCTCCTCCTGTTGAGCCTCAATTTTCAGTTTTGCCATTTGCAATTGGAACTCCCTTTCCTCTCTCCTTTCCTCTGCGGTCAGGCTTTGCATAGAGACAATGCTCCCTGGTCTGGAAGGGGGCACAATTGCAGTGGTAACACCATCCACAGATAGTGAAAATTCCTCTGAGGGGCCATGTTCTGGCTCCTCTTCCTCATCATCCTCTAAATGGGCTTCTGCCCAGGCCCTCAGCGCCACTTGAAAGTCCTCCTTTCTGGAGGCCCCTTGGGTGGGTACCCTCAATGCCCTGCAGAATCCTCTTAGTTGTTTGACCGTATATGTATCCAACTGGACTAGGTCAAAGTCCCCTGTCTGAGACCCAGTCAGAGACATGTTGAGTGAGGATTTAGTTTTTGAAAATTGTCAGGAAAAAAAATCGGATTTTCAAAAAAGAGATAAAAACCAAGTTGACCTTCAACTGTGGGTAGGTAGTGAAATACTTAGCTACTGTATGTCACTGCACAAATGCAAGTACTATCCTCAACGCTGATCACCAATGTTAGAAATGGGTTTTTTGGTTGCAGTCAGGTTACCCTCTGTCCAAGCAAAAGCCCTCACTCTAGTCAGGGTAAGTCACACACTATCCAAGATTATCCTGTGCCCACCCTCTGGTAGCTTGGCACGAGCAGTCAGGCTTAACTTAGAAGGCAATGTGTAAAGTATTTGTGCAATAAATCATACAATACCACCATATAGCACCACAAAAATACACCACACAGTGTTTAGAAAAATATATAATATTTATCAGGATAATTGTAGGTCAAAAAGAATAAAGTTGCAATGGAAAATTGTAGAAATATCAGAGGGAAGTGATATAAACTGTCTTAAGTCTTTAGAATATAAACAAAGTCTCTTTCAAGCACAAGTACCTGGTTGGGAGTGGAAAAATCTCCTCAGAGGGCCACAAGAGAAGAGGTGCGTGGAAAAAGGGTGTGTGCGTCGATTTCTCCCCAGCACACACGGACTTGCGTCATTATTTTTCACGCGGGAAAGTCGGGCGTTGTTTTCCGGCGCGCGGACAGTCTCTTTCTGTGGATCGCGGGGATTAACAGATGTCCCGGGTCTGTGCGTGGATTTTCCTGCTTGTTCTCCGGCTGCGCGTCGTTCTGCGGGGCTCCGCATCGAAATTACGATCTCACGGCAGGCGTCGCGTCGATTTCTCCTCTAGACTTCAATCTGCAGAGCTGCGCGTTGAAATTACGATCTCACGGCAGGCGTCGCGTCGATTTCTCCTCTAGAGGTCGGGCGGCGTTGTCCTTGCGAGGCCGTGCGTCGGATCTTCGATCGTCCCAAGAGCGTCGCGTCGATCTGCGTCGGAGTGCAGCGTTTTTCTCGACGCGAAACAAGCTGTGCGTCGAACTTTTCGCCGCACGGAGCGTCCAAGTAAAAGAGAGAAGTCTTTTTGGTCCTGAGACTTCAGGGAACAGGAGGCAAGCTCTATCCAAGCCCTTGGAGAGCACTTTCACAGCCAGACAAGAGTTCAGCAAGGCAGCAGGGCAACAGCAAGGCAGCAGTCCTTTGTAGAAAGCAGACGGGTGAGTCCTTTGAGCAGCCATGCAGTTCTTCTTGGCAGGATGTAGTTTCTGGTTCAGGTTTCTTCTCCAGCAAGTGTCTGATGAGGTAGGGCAGAGGCCCTGTTTTATACCCAAATGTGCCTTTGAAGTGGGGGAGACTTCAAAGAGTGGCTAAGAAGTGCCCCAGGTCCCCTTTCAGTTCAATCCTGTCTGACAGGGTCCCAGTAGGGGGTGTGGCAGTCCTTTGTGTGAGAGCAGGCCCTCCACCCTCCCAGCCCAGGAAGACCCATTCAAAATGCAGATGTATGCAAGTGAGGCTGAGTACCCTGTGTTTGGGGTGTGTCTGAGTGAATGCACAAGGAGCTGTCAACCAAGCCCAGCCAGACGTGGATTGTAAGGCACAGAAGGATTTAAGTGCAAAGAAATGCTCATTTTCTAAAAGTGGCATTTCTAGAATAGTAATATTAAATCCGACTTCACCAGTCAGTAGGATTTTGTATTACCATTCTGGCCATACTAAATATGACCTTCCTGCTCCTTTCAGATCAGCAGCTGCCACTTCAGCAGTGTATGAGGGAAGCCCCAATGTTAGCCTATGAAGGGAGCAGGCCTCACAGTAGTGTGAAAACGAATTTAGGAGTTTTACACTACCAGGACATATAACTACCCAGGTACATGTCCTGCCTTTTACCTACACAGCACCCTGCCCTAGGGGTTACCTAGGGCACATATTAAGGGTGGCTTATATGTAGAAAAAGGGGAGTTCTAGGCTTGGCAAGAACTTTTAAATGCCAAGTCGATTTGGCAGTGAAACTGCACACACAGGCCTTGCAATGGCAGGCCTGAGACCAGGAGAAGGGGCTACTTAAGTGGGTGGCACAACCAGTGCTGCTGGCCCACTAGTAGAATTTAATTTACCAGCCCTATGCACATAGAGTGCACCTTACTAGGGACTTATAAGTAAATTAATAGTCCAATCAGGTATGATTCCAGGTTACCATGTTTTAGGGGAGAGAGCATATGCACTTTAGCCCTGGTTAGCAGGGGTAAAGTGTGCAGAGTCTATAAACCAGCAAAAACAGTGTCCAAAAAGTGGAGGGAGGCAGGCAAAAAGTTAGGGGTGACTACCCTAAAGCTGTCAGGTCTAACAATGTCACACATACTGTACATCCAGGACCAATGTGATAGAGGAAAAGGTGAGTTTTCCACCATTTCATACTTTATTACATCGGTCCCCACACATAAGGCTGCTGGCATCACCCAGAACCAGTGCATCACCTATGTGTTTTTTATGCATTGCTGAAGTTGCACTTGTTCTAAACACAACTTCAGCAATGCCTCACTTTTTGGGAGAATGCATTGCAGCATCGTTCCCTTGAATGTGTCAGTATTTCTGCTGCATCCTTGGGATCCTACGCCATTGTGTGCCATCTTGTAAAGGCGCAACCATGGCTTCGTAAGCTGTTTTCATGCAGCACAAGTGACTTTGACGCATCCCTGTCACAACGCAGAGATGCGTCAATCCTTGTCAATTAGGCCCTTTGTTAACAATCCGCCTTCAGTCATTGATTAATGAATAAGGATTCTTAAAAAAATAGTAATGGTGCTCAGATAGGGTTAACAGCCACATGTTGAGAAAAGGAGGATGTTCTACAGCAGAAAACAAAATGTAACTACTTAAGTATAATTTAAACAAGGTGGAAAGAATAAATCCTTGTTAGTTAGGATTTTTTTATTTCACTGTTCAAATTAATGTTCATGTCACTGACCCGGTTGTCAAAGTAGCTGTCACTTCAACAAGTTACTCATACTTTGGAACTACCTCAAACATTTTGCAGCTTTTAAATCTCCTATGAGCTTTATTATGAGTCACCCAGTTTCATGTGTGATAATTAATTATTGCACAAGGTCAAAACTGACAACGATGTTGGGTGCAATAATTTTTGCACCTCAAATGGGAAGCAACATGAGGACTTTAGTGCTTTGCCCAACAAAATCTACACGTCCTACTATTTACCATGCATTTCACCAACATATATTCACAGCTTTGACCTGCCGAAAATTATCCTCGGGTTAAGTTTTTATCTTACCCTGTATGTAGCAGGTGCACTAAAAATTGCAAAAGGAATAATTCCGATATGTTCGGTAACATGAGTAACCACACATAGAGAACGCTATTGGTTCACTTCTAACGACCGCCAGTGTCTTGAAACCTAAATAAAATCTCTTTTTTTCAAACATATTTCTATTGGTACATCGTACTGACTCATTTATATATGAAATATGTGTACACATACAGTGGATTAGAAGTATACGTACCAAATAGTTCTTAATAAGTAACACTTGACAATGTGCACTTATTTTCTTCGTAGGAAAGATAACAAATCCAAAATTCCCACAAAAATCCCCCACTCCAGCAGTCTATATAAACATTGTGGTATGTCAATCAAACCAATCATATCAACCATATAGTCCTTTAAGTCTGCAACATCAGTCTTAAATAGGCCCATCAAAGCCTAAAGGAAAAATAAAGAACACATGTGGGTCGTGCTACAAAATGATTCCTCAAGCTTGTCTGCTCCACCAAATGAAGCTACCTACTCTCAAATCTCTACCAAGGAAATAAGGGCCAGATGTAAGAAGCCTTTTTTCCTGTCGCAAACGGCCCCATTTGCATATACCAAATCCTGTTTTCCAATTCAGTAATGGGTTGGAGAATCGGTATTAGGAAGGGGTGTGTCAAGGGCGTCCCTTCCTAATAGCAACTCACAGTGGTACTTATGATTGTTTTGCAACTAGAAAGCGGTAGCAAAACATTTGCAGTTTACCTCCAACTTCAAGTTGATGGTAGCCCTTTCGCAAAGGGGAAGGGGTCCACAAGGGACCTCTTCCCCTTTGCGAATCACCACTGCCTGCTCTTAAAAATTGAAAAAAAAAATATTTTCATTTTTATTTTTGTAATGCATCCCATTTTCCTCAAAGGAAAATGGGCTGCATTATGAAAAAAATTGCTTAATTGAAAAAGCAATCACAGACATGGTGGTCTGCTGACACCAGCAGGCCACCATCCCTGTGATTGTGGCCATTCCCAAATGGGTCACAAATTGCAACTTGTCTCATGAATATTAATGAGACAGATCCCTTGTGACCCATTTGGGAATCACAATCAGTGTCTGATACACTGGATCATAAAGATTTGCAATTAGGAAATCCCAAGCGGATGTCAACGTACATCTGGCCCTTAGACTCTTCTCTAGGTCACTCCTGTGGGAGCTGTGTTCTTCTAGTTTATTGTGATATTTGTTTTGGTCAAACGTCATGCTAAATCAATAAAGTTGTGTGCAGTCCTGTCAGGTTTGGGCAGAGAGAAAAAACTGATTAATATGGAATATAGAGAACTGACCAAGGGTTGATCTGTTGTGAAGGTCAATATCTCAGTGATTTTAGTCCAGAAATTGGTTAAAGAGATGCAAGACCACAGAATATGGGCCACATCAGCATCGGATTCATGGCAGCAGGAACACTCTAGAATTGCACCAGGATACATCCTGCTAATTTGTTTAGGTGTCATATGTGCTCTGTTCAAGGTGTTGAACTGAATGTATTTAAACTGTGGGTTATGTGATATGTGATGTGGGAATCTCAGTGTGCTTTGCAATTTGGTACCATGAAATGGTTGTGATAAATCTGACTCACACTTAGGGGATCCTTTACAAGCCTCTTGTGCCACCGTAGCATCATTTATTTATGCTACAGTGGCGCAAACAGTCCCCCACACAGTGCCACATTCACAAACAGGCACAATGGTACCATTGCACCAGTTTGTAAAGCTTTGTGCCACATTATACCTGTGCCATGTATAATGTATGCAAGGTAGGTGTTTCCCCACACAAAGGGCAGCAGAAAAGGTGCAGTGAAATCTACAAGATTTCGCTGCACCATTCTACACCGTCATAGTGTCATTTTTTTAACGCCTGCTCAGGGCAGGCCTCAAAGTGATGCCTTGCTGTTTTCAACTGCCCCCCCTGTCCCAGCATTGCTGGACTAGCTTAAAATGTTGATGCTAGTCAAGCAATGCTACAGTTTAGCACCGCAACTGCATCAGAATTTCTGACTCAGCTGTGGGCACTGTGCATCATGAAGCACTGTACTGTAAATACTGCATTCCCATTGCATCGCTAGAGGGGGTGCAGGGAAGAGCAAGAAAACTGAGGCATCGTTCCCGAAGCACCAGTTTCTTGTAAATGAGGCCCTTACATTGGAGGGAAGTTCAATCACAGTGTTGAAAATGTGCTCAGACTACGACCATCCCCTTTTGTGATCAGTGTCTGACACAATCCATGTGTAGTGGGCTCCAAAAGTTGAATTCTAATTCTAAATAAATCTCAGAACACGTGCTTGTTTTGTATATAATTGAGGAAGTGGACACTGTGTATCTCATAACCAATCATTAATGTTGTAAACTGCATCAATTCATTATTGGAAAATAAATCCAATAACTTGGGTAAAACCTCTTTCAGCTCATACATTAGCCTGGGAAGGACGGGTCCACCCATTCTAACTTAGTAGTCTAAGAAGGGGAATAACAGGAGCATAGAGAGGTGGAGGTAAAATAATTAAGGAATAGAAAGAGGGAAAGCAGAAGGGTAATAGGGGAAACCCCTGAAAACGTTCCTTGAAAAAATAATAACAAATAAAAATTATTCTCTAAGTATTTCTTTAATAATTGTTTTCTCCAGAATAGTATCTTTAAATAAGCATTTTGTAAGAGTCGCAGACAACAGTTATTGTGCGCTTTGGACGCAGTCTTTTGATTGTGTCGTGTAATGGATGCGTTTACCCTTTATTTATAAGCACCTTTAAAGGTGTACTTATAAATGGGGCTTTCTGTAAGAAGCTGTGTGATCCAAACAGAAGATTTTAAACCTTAATCCATAAGTATTGCTCCCTGGGTAGACAGCAGGCTAGGCTACACATCATAGTGAACAAAGGGTTGGAGATCCATGCATGTGTCAGATAAAGCTCTTTTTCAAGGGAACAAGTTCACATTCATCTGTCCATAAACATATAGAAAGAAAAATCAAAGACAATATTTATGTCACTACATCATAGAGCCACTGATGCGTTTTCAGCTCTTTCTTGTGATGTTTGAACTGATACATGGATCACAGTGCCATCAAGGCAGGGCAATTCTCCAGCGATTTAGTAATGGTGTGGATTCGTAATATACAAATAAATTAAATGCAACACTTCAAACCTTTAATTGTCACAAAGATTGACAGACAACATTTGTAGAGCGTCCCCCAATCGTCTGTGTCTCTTTATGCCTAGTTGTCTAAGGTTTTAGTCACAGGTTTGTTTTTCAGTATGTTTCGCCAACTGATCATGGGCTTCAACAGTCTTTGGTTGAAAGTTACATTAATTTCTTGACATAGACAGTAGTGTTACGGGTAACTCTAAATAATATGGCTTGGATTACATTGAGGTAAGCAGCTTCCATCTGGTTGGTATAATAGAAAGATAGCTGGAAAAATGTCTGCCCAGCACTTTTTCTCACATGCCTAGTGAATGCAAAACTGCGCTGCTCAGCAAGTGGTATTTCCACTGTAACACTATTCTGATGTTTTCTAACATAGTATCCCAAAAGTAATTTTTGGTGTTGCCCCACAGATTCTCCGCCTCAAAAACTGTCAAGCAGTTATTCTTGGTGATCGCCGCTTATGGTCCACAATACCAGTTTTAATGCATTTCTGTTTTCAAATTATCTGAGATGCACTGAGTGCTGAACTGAGAACTTGAAAGATCATTTTTGGCCATTTCATGTTTGTGAGGGACACTTTTGATGGCTAATGCATTCAAGAAAGCAGACCCATGTGGCTTCAACAGTCCTACGTTTCTAAGCTATGGGGGATGTGACTGATGCATAACTTTTATTTTGCAGACGGTTTACTATTGCGAATTTGTTGTTTTTGTATTAGATCTTTTTGCTGGCAACCTTTCAGCGTCTTTGTTTGTTCCTGTTGTTTTGCCCACCACTTCACATTTTTTAAATCTAGTCATGACAGCTTATCTCATGTCAACTGTCTAAGAGCAATAGAAAAGCGCACTATATAGAGGGACTCATGACAGTTCAGCTATTAACTTGCTTGAAGGGCCCCCCTCCACCTATTACATTTAGTAGGTGTCATTCACAGTTTGAATATGCCCGAGGCATTTTGTGGATGCTTACACTTTGCTTACGTACTTTTTCCATTGATGATTGGTAAAGAAAACAGTCCAACTCCGAGATTTACTTTGATGGACTGTTGTTTTGCAGCCCTGCTCTACTTGCTGTGTAAGAAAAAGCATAGCATAGAGCTGAAACCCAGACAGCTTTGTCAAAGTGCTGCCCTGCTTGCAAATTGTTAACAATTAACCACGTACAACTGCATACATAATCGTAATTGTCGTTTAATGTCGGTTACCAGGATGCTTGGAGAATGGTTTTAAATTGTAAAACTTTTTACACACACACACAAATGCACACACTTTCTATCTCTTTCTTTCTCTCTCTGGGCAAGATTTACAAGAAACTGGCACAGCGCTGGGCCAAAATGAGCAGCTCTGCACCAGTTTTGAAATGCAGGGATGTGTAGTATTTTCAAGAATAAAGCGCACCACTGTGTTTTCACCAGTGCCAGCGCTAAATTAAGCAGCCTGCGCCAACGCAGGCATCCTTGCACCATAGTGCAATGCTGTCTGCTTTGAGGGGCATAATTGTTTATGTGCAGGAAGATCCCCTTCCTGCACATAAACAATCATCAATGCCATTTTGCTTCCTTCATGTGTGCTGCAAAATGCAGCACATATAGAAAAAGCAAAAAACGAAGAGGAATAAAAGTGTTTCTCCTTGTTGTGCCCTAATGCCATCCCTGGCATGGCATTAGTTTTTGGCACATATTTACTTCTTCTTGTAAATCTGGTGCAGCATCAAAAGCAATGGGTGTTGCGGTGGAACGCTCACTTCAAAACCGTTGCATGCCCCTCTGTCACAGAAAACTGCATTGGAGAGGCCCATATTTACAAGGAGGCATAAAGCCACAAAATGTGGTGTTACCCCTCCTTGTAAATATGAAGAAGTGGTTAGCGTCACCAGAGCATTGCAAAAAGTGACACTCCGGTGCACTGGGGCTTTGTAAATCTGGATCTCTGTCTCTCTCTCTCTGTCTCTCTCTCTCATAGTTATTTGCCATCTATAATCCCTATTTTTGGAACAGGAAAAGGTGCCTGGTCTGAGAAGCCACGTTATTTATTAGGGGAGCTCTGTACTTAATTTGCACCAGTGGCTGCAGGTGGGATGACACTCATTTAGCAATTACTTTTAGTCATCAGACTTTGACCCAGACCAGGAGAGAGAAACACACAAAAAGGGGAAAGAAAGTGGAAGAGAAAGACGGAAAAACAGTGAGAAAGAAAGAAGGGATAAAACATAACCCGAGAGAGTGAGATAAAAGAGCAGGGAGCTCCTGGTCGTAGAAGAAAGAGTCAATACTATGCAGCCTTGGTATTCAACACCCCTGACATTTGATAGTGCCTGCCCTTTGCTTCTGAGCAAAGCTTTGGGCCCCCACTTATAATTTTTACAAATTATTCACTGGGAAACCTATAAAACCATGGTGCTTCCTAACGACACTTGTCTACAGATGTGTAGTCTTTGGTTTCACGCACCCACGGAAAAGTCCTACGAGCAGTAAAAAGAGCAGGAGGTGAAGTACGATTGTTTTTGTCCTGGATATGAGCTTTTTTTTAAAAAAAGCACAAGAAACCTGGGTTAACTTACCCCTACTAAGACGAATTGTACAAAAACGACCACCAACGAATTGAAAATTATCTTGAGAAGATAAAAATGCGAATTAAAATCAGTAATGGCTATTGCAAGTTTAAGTATTTTTTTATACATTTTTTTTTGTTGCTTTGCTCTCTACAAGCCACAAAAACGTACGTACCACTTCAATCCAGAAATCATATTATTATAATATCATGCACAATTTGTTTTATTGAAAAAAATCTACTACAAAATCTAGTCTAAACAGGACATATTAGTATTGCCGTTGCAAACTATTATGCAGATAAACCATGTTTAATAGTTGTTGTATTGTGATGTTAAGACAGCTAATGATAGTGGAATTAATCGACTGAAGAATATCTCTACAAACAGGGTGCCTTTCATGCTCTTAATTCATTTACTGCATAAATGACAACTTTTCCTGACTGTAGATTTTCACTCATGCTTCTTCAATAGCACGACTTTGCCCATTTGCAAGCGAAGGTGCAGAAAAGCAACCTTTTCGCTGTAATATAAGGTTCGCTTCTGTAGGGAGAAAAATCCTTCTTCAAAAATTGCTAATAACTGAGCTTGTGGGTGAGCATCACCAAGAATGTATCGCTCCCCTCTGAATTGCCCTTAATCTTGGGTCCTGCTCAAGAACCAGAAGAGACAGGCAAAAACCTGTGAATTTTGTTAGGTGGAGACATGTTCTTTTGAACACTACTTAATGAGGTGGTCGAAGATACCAAGGGGCACATCTACTAACATTTTGCATCATGGATGCGCCACTTTTTTGCCACTGCCACGACACAAAATGTTTTTGTGATTTAAAAAGCCATGCAAATCAGATTTGCGTGGCATTGATGGGATGTTTTTTCACATGGGCGCTGCCTTGCATTGCTTTGCATTGTTGAGGTGTTTCATTGGTGGAGCATGGTCGTTCTCATGCATCCACCAATGGATTTTGATACACTCCCAAATTACTACACGTCCCTAAGTCAGGCGTAACTGGGAGAAATATTTTTATTTCTCCTCATTGCTCCCTGCACCAAAACAATCCTGCCTATGATGCAGGCATCCTAGCACCAGGGTGCAAGGTGCCTGCATTGTTGCTTTGAAGTGCCAGCAATAGGAGACAGCTAAAATGTGACATATCTAAGTTGATATGGTACATTTCTCCTGTGCCCCTTTAATGCAACTCAGTGCAGCAAATTTGCTTGCAGCCCTGCATTGCATGAAATCTAAGTAAATATACCACCAAGTTCCAGCTATTTCAAACTAAGAAAACCCTCAACTGTCATCGAGGCCACCATTACATAGAAGAAATCAGTGCCCTATTAATGGTTCTGTAGGACTACTGCAACACATTGTACACTTGTATCCTTGTACTTTAATAGGTTTAGAAATAGACTGCTAAACTTCCCACGGATTTCTAAAAGTAAGAACACTTGACATCACCCATAACGGCTCCCAATGGAAATACAGGGGAGGCCAGGATCAAATTTACAATGCTGTCTACTGTGCACAAGGTGTACTGAAGAAAAGGCATTTACTTTCTCCAAAAACATTTACGTTATGTTCTCATATCAATACATTCTAACACAGGAATAGCACTAGGGGCATACTTACAACAGATTGGTGTAGGGCAGTGCCACAAATATTTTTGGTGCACTGCCCTACACCAATGTGAAAGGGCAGGAATGCACCGTATTTATTAAATATGGTGCATTTCTGTCCTTTCACCCAGTGCCGACGCAGAGATTGGTGTCCAGCACCAATGCAGGCAACCTTGCACCATGGTGCAAGAGTGTGTGTGTTGCATGCAGGATTGTTATTGTGCAGGAATGGCCACCTTCCTGCACAAAAACAATTCAGCGAGGCATTTTCCCCTTTCCACGTGTGCTGCAAAATGCAGCACACATGAAAAGAAGAACCCATGAGAAGAAATAAAAATATTTTCCCTCTTTACGCCACCCTTGGGGAGACATAAGGTTTCGGGCCTGCCCCAGGTTTAAGACATTTAGTAAATGTGGGGCAGCGTCAAAATCCGTCAGTGTTGATTAGGAAAACCCACTGCAGCTCCCATGAAATGCCCCCGACGAAAAGTAAGGCAACACAGTGACTTGCACTGCTTTGTTTTACTCCATATCTATGAGGCCATGAAAATCCATGCAAAGTGGCTTTGCTTGGCCTCACAGATACGGTTTTGCTGTCTGCGCCACCAGAGCATCAAAGACAGTGATGCTCCGGCAGTCCAAAGGGCTTGTAAATATGCCCCTAGGTGTCCAAGGACAGAAACTTAAGCAACTCCCTTATTTTGGCATTGAGATCAGATCGCAGTCTTCTCCATTTCATAAGACTGGAATTTCATTAATTGATGAAATCATTCTTGAGATCATATTGACTGAATGGAAGCAACCTCTGTGAGACCAGTATACGACATAGGAACTATGAAATTGAACTGACAGGGACAACAACATTTAGGCCCTCATTATGACATTGGCGGCAAATGCCGCCTACTGCCACGGCGACGGCCACCAACATATCGTTGCCGTGGCTACTGACAGTCCATGGCATTATGACCGTAGACGGAATTCCGCCAGAAGGCTGGCCGAATTCCATCTGCGGTCATGGTGGCGGAAGGCGGTAAAGGTGGCGCGGCTGCAAGCAGCAGCCTCACGCCAGCAAAACACCATCTACCATATCATGTTCCATGATACAGCCTGCCTGTGTTTTGCTGGCAGACACTGCTGCTGGTAGCAGCGCCGCGTCCCGCCTCCTGCCGGAGGACTCCCTGCAAGCAGGTAAGTCAGGTTCTCCGACAGGAGAGGGGTTGGGAAGTGTTGTGTCCGTGTGTGTGGGCGGGTGTGTGACTGTGTGTGAAAGCGTGCATGCATGTGTACTGCGTGTGGGCATGAGTGAGTGTGAGTGTACGGGCATGTTGTGTCATGAGATTGCGTGTGTGCCTGGATGTATGTTCATGAGTGTTGCTGTGAGTGTGTATGAATGCATGGGTGAATGTGTGTATGCGTGTGTGTATGGGTGTGTATGTATGTATGTGCGTGTATGTGTGTAAATGTGCGGGGGTCTGGAGAGGGAAGAGGAGGGTGGGGGAAGGCTCTTGGGAGGGGGTGTTGGGGGAGACCCCTATCAGTGCCAGGAAAGTAATTCCCTGGCACTGATAGTGCCTACTGCCATGGTTTTAGTGGCGGTACAGAAACCACTGAAACCATGGCAGTGGGCTGGGTCATAATGCCCGGCAGTCGTTACCGCTGTGGCGGTCGGTGTGGTACATTGGTGGTTTTGTCTTTGGCCAAAACCGCCAATGTCATAATAGTGGAGGTAGGAACTGGCAGCTTGTTGGTGGTAATACCTCCACTATACCACCGACCGTCGGGGGCGTAATGACCCCCTTAGTTTGGTCTTTAAAATGCATATAGGTTATCCTAACCAAAATTTGGAAGAACTTTAGAAACTTCGGGAAAACGTACTCACATTTTGAATAAATGATTAAGCTCACTGAAGTTGGAATCATTCCAGATGCAGTGACTGACAAAGTTCAATCTAAGCATACAACACTGATTTGTGCTAGACTCTGCATTCTCTCCAAATTGAACCTTATTTTCACCAAGGAACCATTAAGAGTAATTTCCGAAGAGTGTGGAAACTGTCCGAAGTGTAAGAAGCACTCTGACCTGATTGGAAGGTGTTAACCTACTGGTTCAAAGCTCCTGTAATGAATAAATAAATACATAGTGACATTGGAGATCATTCTCAGCTACGGCATGCTAAACGAGTGAATGGAGTTAGGCAGTGACTTTAAATCCACTTATTTTTGTATGGTGATGTAAATTCCTTCAATTACATTTTTCTGCCAAAGGAGAATTTGCTTCCAAAATTAGCTTTGCCACAGGGAGAATATTTATTTTATGCAACGTTTTTTGGAAGGTGATGCATTAATGCTGCCTCAGAGTGGTAGATGTAATTCTTCAGGTTAAGTTTCCATAGGTGAATAAATCCTCCAATTGAGGATTTAAATCTTCCTCCTAAAATGGATGCCTTTACAGGTTCCAGCGAACTGTTTTTTTTTCTGCTTCCATGTTGTTGGAAATAATTGTCAGTAAGAAAAATTGTAACCCAAAAAGTATTTTCTCTTCAGATTGGTGCTGAACTAGATGTGGTGAGAGTCTGTTTAAGGATTTTAAAAGTCAGGCGCTCTGGGTGCCTAGTGATCTGTATCGTGACAAATGTCCTCTGTGCGGCTCTTAGAAGCTGTGAAGTTATTCCCTTGTACATTTTTCTGGATTGCCCTATGTTATTTCACCAGTAAGCATGACATTCATGTGAGTTCGCTGAATGCGCTCCATGCCATTTTGATTTTGGAAGAGGTGAGAATTGTGCTTTGATGTCAGGGAGACACATAAAGTGTAACCTCCTTCCGAGGGGGCTAACGACATTCTCATCCAGGAATACAGGCCTTTTTTTTCTTTACCCATGAGGAAAAACTACATGGTCTCTCTCCCCAGTAAGGGTCCGTTCATCACTCTTAACTAGAGTGTTCCACTTTGATAGTGAGTGCTATATTAATATAAATAATTCATGTCTGTGTAATGGATGTAAGATTTATGCTGTGTGTATGTAGAATGTGCGGCTCATGAGGTGACTGGAGACTAATGGATATGATTGGACCTCATGCTGTGTACTGAACAGGATGGTAGTTTTCTTTGATTTAAGCCAGAGAAGTCAATCTAGTACATTTCCAGTCTACACATATACTCACCTCTGAGAAATCCATCAAATTATCTTTGTACCACCATATGTTTCTTGTGGCTGGGTGAATCTTACCCACCCCTGTTTTCAGTGGGGCACACACTAGGGCTCCGAGCTCAGAAGCTTACAAAATCTGGACAGTAGACAGGAAAGAGTACTCGCCTGAAATCAGAGGAGCACATACATGTTCAAAATTTCGTTTGCCTGCTGTTTGGCATTGGCATCTTGCCTCAATCTTTTGTGGGATATAACTACTGGGCCCCTCAGCCAGTACTTGGTTCATCATTATCACCTGAATGCAGAGGACCTCTGCACATCAGTATAACATAACAGGTATGGTTTTTGAAGGAGCACATTTTGCTCCAGCAGATCGTAGCACGTTTGACAGATGATGGTGGGTTATTATAATCAAACTCAGAAGGATGAATGGCTAATTGGGCCCACCAAGACTAGAACGTATGAACACAGGGGCAACCACAAATCCGAGCAGTAGATGGATTAGTCTGTTAGCCATCAGACTTAGCAGGGTGGGTGAAAAGGACGATATGACTCTATGTAATTATACTTTCCCTTCTAAATGGAACTCAGCACTTCTTGATTTTTGTATGATTTCATATTTCTTTTTCTTGCCTTACTGACTCGCCAGTCAGGTGGTTGTCAGCGGAGTAAGTTGTAACTGTATTGCTGCTTAAAACTGAAATAATGATTATGGGTCTCAATCTTGGAAAGCATGCAGTCACCTCGCTTTTGTGACACTGGAAAAGAAGAAAGACCTTCCTTCTTGTTAAGCGGCTGGACTGTGCCTGCTTGGAGATGTGACCAGATTCCTAGCAAGACAGACAGAAGGCCCTGCTGACAGAAACTGTCATCATGAGGACAACATGGCCATCGCTGCCAGATGCATGTGTCATCGAGCTGCTTCATCACCTTCACACATTAAGATGGGTGAGCATGTAGGAAGCCTATACACACCTTTCCTGAGCCCTGCGTTGAACAAGTGCCAAGAGATATTCACACCCTTGACATGAGCCCTACATAGCCATGCTGTAGAAGGTTATTGAGATTCCTGAACCCATTTAGCTGTATTTCAGGAGAGATTGACAAATGAAGTTATTATTAAGGCTACTATTGCATACTATTCTCACCACTGGCCAGTGTGGGTGCTGCTGGTCCATCTGGTGCTCCTACCACTGCAAAATCTTGGCTTTATAATGTAGATTACTAGACATACACCATCAAAGGTTAAATTCTTGGGACACCATACTAAGTATTAGCCTATTATTTTTACCTGTACCTGTCAAGAAGCATAGGAATTAGGTGGTTCCTTTACTGGTATCTGTATTCCAGCTCAGTGGACATTAACATATAAGTAGACACCAGTGACCTAACACCACCTCACTAGGGCACCACAATCCAGGAACACCTAAATAAAACTTTTGAGAAATACTTTTTCTCTTAGTCAATCCTAGTTGTTTAGGTAGTGGGCTTTTGGCCTCTACAATGTTGCTGTGCCACCTTTTATTCAGTCATATACTATTTTTAGGGCAAACATTTTTTAATTGGCCACTTGGTGAGAGTGTTGTACTGTGAGAGCAAATATGGGCCAGCAGTCCCACTGCCTACCTTTTAAGCCCATAGCAGCACATTTTGAATTTTTTTGCAAATAGAGACTAAAATGTTTCTGCAAATTCATAAGCAGGCTCAAACCAAACTGCAAAGGATAACATTGTCTGCAGGCCTAGTGATTACAGAGATCTATTATCTGACAGTAAGAGCTATACAAAGGATTTGGGTCATATGCCAGCTCCAGAAGGAGCTAGCACCATCTGTTCATTGTATGTATCTCAGTTGTAACTGGAATATTTACTTACATGCTAAATAGAGTTATTCTTTTTCTAATGTAAGCACTGGCCGGTTATTAATGTTACTGACAATTAGTAACAGTGTCACAATAAATCTATCTCTAAACTCCTCTATCTCTTCTAATAACATTTGATTGCTTCCCCTTACCACTCTAGGGGAGTCAAGTGTCTGAGACAGTAGCCTGGCTGTTCAGATTTGAAGTACATCAGTGTTGTAGCCCTGGGACTCTAGTGGAAAATGGCAATACATTGAGAAAAGGCCTGACACTGTGGACCCATGGTTTGCGAATCCAAAGGACTTTTGATAGATAAATTGAAGGTTGTCTTCTTGAAAGTTTGCAGCAGAGGAGTAGTACAGAGACAGATTTTGTAAGAAAATGACCCTTTGTTCCTGTAGGCTTGTAAACAGTTCAAATGAGTTTGATACTTAATAATACAGGGAACCAACAGAGCTTTCAAGGTTAGCCTTCAAAAACTGGTTTTCCATGGCTGGTTTTTGAAGGTTCAGAAAGAGTTTGGCTGACTGATCTTCAAGTCTTTGCAGTATGTCTATATTTTTGGAGCCCTATATAGATCACCATACAGTAGTCCAGTTCTGTTCCATTCCAGCTTACATTAATAATTAGCTTTTATACGCAGGAGGGTCACTCCAAGCATTGACAATTATTGGATTACAACAAGGACCATGACACCGATTTGCTGGGAGACCAATTGATCTGCATTGAAAATGATTCTCAGATTTCTCCTTTTATGAGAGGAGAGGAGTCCATGGGTTTAGGCCATTCAGAAGGTAGCTTGTCATTCTCTAACCCTGCTAGTATGAAGATCTCCATTTTTGCCTCATTATGATAGATTACATTTTCTTTAATTCACTGGAACATTTGGTCTGTGCATTCCATTGTTGGTCTGGTTCTTATAGCTGTTGTTCAGCCAGATAAGGTTTTGGGTGCCAGCAGCATATTTTGAAATTTAGTAAAGTTTTCTTGTGTGCATACAGGAGGACACATATGGGAGGAACAAGGAGCTGCAGAGGACACTAAAGGGCACCCTTTGTGTTAGTGGTTTCTATTATATGATATCCCCTTGTTGGATTTTGCTATGGAGCAAGACTTAGCTCCATTATAGGTTTATTCATGACACCTACTCTCATTTTCGGTAGGATTTCAATGTTCTTCATATCATAAACCAGCAGAAAGCTAAGTATGTGTCAGTGCTTATTGATTCCCTTCATCTAGAGTAGTGATAAGGTTTTCCATAGTGCCTTTTTACAAGTCCTGTGTGCCGTCGGTGCCTCAATTTTTGTAATGCATCGGAGGCGCATAGTGCAGACCCATATCTACGTGGCTTTTCATGGCCTTGTCGATATAGTGTAGGACAACTCAGCGCAACTCTCTGTGTTGCCTTATTCTGCGTCAGGGAGGCATACCATGGGAGTTGCAGTGGGTGTTTCAACGCAACATCCATGGGTTTTGACGCATTCACAGAGTTACAAGAATCTGTAAACCTTGGAATGCGTGAAAACTGTACACCTCTCCAAGGCAGGCGAAAGGAGGAGTAATATCTTTATTTCTCCTTGTTGTTTCTTCTTTGTATGGGTGCTGCATTCTGCACCCATGAAAAGAGTAAATTGCCTCTCTGGATTGTTTTTGTTCAGGAAGGTGTTCCTTCCTGTACACGAAAATCCTACCAACAACTCGGACACATTTGCACCATGGTGCAAGGGTGCCTGCATTGATGTTAGGCAGCAATTTGTGCTCAAGGAAAAGGACAGAAATGCACTGTATTTTGTAAATACGGTGCATTTCTGCCCTTTCCCTGCAGCACAGGGCAGCACAGCAAAGTCACTTGCTCTGTTGTGCCGCATCATTGTAAATATGTCCTTAAGGGCCTTTTTACAATCCCTGTGCATTGCTGGTGCGTTGCATTTTGTGATGCACTGGCAGCACATAGTGTAGACCCATATCTACTAGGCAACACAAAGCCACTTTGCATGGCTTTTCGTGGCCTTGCAGATATGGTGTAAGGCAAGGCAGTGCAAGTCACTGCTTTGCCTTATATTGCATCAGGGAGGCATACCATGGGCTTAATGGTGGGTGTTCCCACACAACACTCATGGTTTTGACGCTGTCGCAGGCACACAGTAATGGAACATTGTAGGCGGTACTGGTTATATAATTATAAATTTTCTTGAAGTTTGATTTGGCGACTGAATTAGGATTCAATGGTTTTCATTTCTTTCTTTGAATTTTCTTATGCTTTCTTGGCTTTTGTCGCCTGGGATCTTTATCCTTTCCTTTCTTCTTTTCGCCGGTGACTCAGAAGGGGCATGTGGGGAGGCAATAAAAAAAACACAAGAAAATAGAAGAGTGTTGGTGAAGAGGTACGTACTGTCACTGTTTTCTTCCTTCTCTTTCTTTCCCTTTTCCTTTCTTCTTTCTTCCTTTGCGATTTCTTTTACTAGCTAAGTCTGTTATTTTTCCCTTTCTGTACTTATTGTTTTCTGACTTTTCTTTTCTGCATCTGCCCTTTCCTGACAGTTATTCTTTTTATTCTTCTTTGTTGTATGAATAAATCAGAAAAACAAAGTGAATGCTTTCTAGTTTTCTTTCCTTGACATCCTCTATGTAGTTTTTTTCTTTCCCAACTGTGGAAACATTTTCATCCTGTTGAGGCACCCAACAAAACCCAGAAAAGGAAAGTAAAATATTTCTAACTCATTCATAACACATTTGTAGCTGTAGTTTTTATACCCGTTGCCTCCCTTCCAAAAAATAAAATAAAATGTTCCATTTTCCTCCCCACTAAACGAGGGACCAAAAAAAAAACCCAACAAGATCTTGGCAGTGGTGCCAAAAGGAAACAAAAATCACAAACAAATCAATAAACCAAGAACTCAGAGTCCTTTTCCCTGCTGTCCCCCCACCCCTTTATTTCTTTTCATCAGTCTTGATGAAAATGTTACTCGCGTCCTGTAAACAGGACCATACCTGATAAGGGCCAGGCTCTCCCCAGAACGTAGCCGGTTAGTGCGCCTCGTCTGACTGCCATCGGAATGCTGGTTCGGTCGCTGCTCTGGGTCCGGCGTCTTCATCTTTTCTTTGCTGCTCTCCAATTTGTCTGCCTTCTGAAGAGATTTCCCTGTTCTTCTCCGATGTCCTGATGACATTCTCCTTCCTTTTAAAATCCCCGCCTTGCTTTACAACTAAGTCCTGATTGGTTGGGCAGATTTCCTCTTCTGGGTTCCTCGCGTCATCCGTGATAACGGCCCCAGGGAACTGTTTGGCTGGTTCAAGGGCAGACGGCCCGGCACAGATGGCACATTCCCAGATTTACAAGAATCTGTAATCATGGGAATGCGTCAGAACTGTACGCCTCCCCAGAGCAGGCACAGTGAGGAGAAATATCTTTATTTCTCCTCGTTGTTTCCTCTTTATATGGGTGCTGCGTTTTGAAAGAAAGAGGAAATTGACTCTCTGTCCCTTCCTGCACAAAAACAATCTTACCAAAAAAGCAGGCACCAAAGGTGATTGCGTTGGCACTAGGCAGCAATTTTTGCACCAGCACAGGGGGAAAAGACAGAAATGCACTGTATCCTGTAAATATGGGGCATTTCTGCCTTGCGCAACATCCTTGTAAGTATGCCCAGCTGTGCTTTTCTGCCTTTTGCCTCTGGCGCGGGGCAGCGCAGCAAAGTCACTTGCTGCACTGGCCTGCGCCACACCCTTGTAAATATGGGCCAGATGTGGGAAGCATTTTGCATGGTGCAAACTGCGAAAATGTGAATGCGACTCGCAAATAGGAAGGGGTGTCCCCTTCCTATTTGCGACTCACACCGCGATGCTAAATTGCTTTGTGACCGCGGTCGCAAAGCAATTCGGAGTTACCACCAGTGTCACACTGGTGGTAACCCATTCGCAAAAGGGAAGGGGCCCCATGGGACCCCTTCCCCTTTGTAAATGTTGCCAAAAATGTTTTTTCAGAGTAGGCAATGGACCACTGCCTACTCTGAAAAAACGAAACCAAATGGTTTTGTTATTTTTTTTGTATTGCAACTCGTTTTCCTTTAAGGAAAACGGGATGCAATACAAAAAAAAAACTGCTTTATTTAAAAAGCAGTCACAGACATGGAGGTCTGCTGTCTCCAGCAGGCCACCATCCCTGTGAGTGCAGGAAATCGCTATGGGGTCGCAAAATGCGACCCACCTCATTAATATTAATGAGGTGGGTCTTTGCGACCCCCATAGCGATTCGCAGACGGTGTCTGAGACACCGTTCTGCATCCGAATTTACGATTCGGAAATTGCAAGTCGCAGCGACTCGCAATTTCCGAATCGCAAATTCGGAAATTGCTACATCTGGCCCTATGTCCCTTGTCCTTTTAGTTGAGGCTGCGTCTGCTTTCCCGCGTCATACACCTCTATCTTCAAACTGTCTCATTTTCTTTGCTTCCTTCTTCCTCCCAATCTGTACCCCTCTCTACACATGCTTGTCTCTTATATAGTGATGTGCCCCAACACGGAGTGATGGTGTGGGTAGTATAAGGCTGTGGTTGCTGTGCTCCATAGCAAATTCGGTCAATATTGGACGTGGATTAACAAAAAGCAAATACAGGCTTGGTTTTCACTTAAAACATTCACATGAATCGGAAGATTGGTGGCTCTGAGGTAACTGCTGTTTACCAAATACAGTCTGCCTTGTGCTAGAACCCAATATTTAATTCTTACGGGCACCAGGTGAAGATAACACTTTGAAAAGCGTGGCCCCCAGATACTGAGATCTCTACAATAAACAAAACACTTTACTTAGCCTTCAATGTAGCAGTTTTATTATTCAAACACAATCAACTATAGAAGTAACATCAAATTGACAATTTATACATTTGAAAAAGGCAAATGAGTAGTACAGGTGTTTTCCACCAGTGGAAAATCTGCATATATCGTGGTTTTCTTCCCTAGCTGATCTTCAACAGATTGAGCAACTATGGAATTCAAATATGACAATGGCCTCCATTTCCCTGTCAGCACTGGTCTGCAGGGACCCCTAGTGACAAGGGAGGAAGGAGTGCTACCTACATTTCCTTGCCTCCTCAGATTGCTAGTCCTTTTGTATACTTACCATGTCGTTGTATTGGTAGTTAAAATTGTGGAGTTAGTATTTATCCAGTTTGATATTATTGAGCTCCATATGGCGACTTACTAACAGATAAGGTAATAGATAGGTTGCAAACAAGCATCATGGAGATACATTTTGTTGAAGGGCCCTCACAGAACCGCTGTCAATGTGACATCTAGAGGTGGATGAGCCAGTGAAACCTCGAGCCAGTCCTGAGACTGAAGCCTGCCTCAATGCTGATAAAAATGAAGCAAAGAAATCTCTTAGATTTCTTTGCTCCATTTTTTCAGCCCCCTAGCACCAGAACCCCCCCTTGCATACATTATGCCTGGTGAAATCGGTTAAAAGTGCGCAATGCAAGCATTGCGCCACTTTCTAAGTATAGCTCCATGTTTTTAGCCTTCCAACGCCACATTAGCATACAAAAATGAAGCTAATGTGGCGTTAGAATGGCACTGCAGTGCCACTTTCCTTGCACCCCTTAGCTTCCATGTGTGCGCCATATTTAAAATACGGTGCACCATGGAAAAGGGTAGGGCACAACAGCATCATTATTTGACGCAATTGCTGTACTCTGGAGGAGTAGCACCAACATTTTGGTGCTACTCCGGCAGAGCACATAGGGGCCCATTATAAATAATGGTATGCCCCCCTTTAACACCTGCTCTGAGCAGGCGTTAAATGTGCTGAAAAAAATGGTGCAAGGAAATCTCCTAGATTACCTTGCTCCATTTTTTGGGCCCCCTAAGGGGGGAACGCCCCACTTGCATTCATTATGCCTGGCACAGGCATAATGTGCCACACGCATTTACAATTACACCGCTTTGTAATTATGGCGCGGTGATAATGCCACATTAGCGTAAAAAAAGGATGCTGTGGCAGCGCTAAGGCGGCGCTAGGGGTCTTAAATATGCCCTCAGTTCTCAGTGCTGTGCTATGAAGTGATGTATTAAAGTCAAAGCTTCTACATGTTAAAGAAATATGCTTTTTGAATTTTGATGTGATTTTAGCATATTTTACAAGATGTTGTAAGATTTACATCACAAACATTTTCAGGGCTCTGCTCGTGCATGGGCTTGAAGATCGTACCCAGACCTTTGACTCAGCTCTCACTATTAATTTATTGGCTCGCCCATCTCTAATGACATCTTCTATTCTGCATTCAGTGTGAAAGTGAAGAGTTTTACTTCAGTTTGGTGGAGGAAATAACATGTGCTGTGGGAGGCAGGGTAGACACCAGGTAGTTGGATTGTTTATTTGTGGTTGACAGAGTGGGTATGGTGGGTTAGGGGCCATGGACACCAGGTATCTTTAGGGTCGACCACGCTAGCACTCTAGCCTGTTGTAATCTCTCTGTGGGCTTTTAACCACGCCCACTCCTGCTATTCATTCTTTTTTGTGCTTGTCTTAAATGCTTTATTTTTATTGGTCCATTGTGTGAAATGCCCCTCCTTTGTGTGATGAGTTTCCTCCACAGGCGATTTATCTAAGTGAACATTTCTGTTGGCCATCACACGACGTCACGCTTCCTCCTGTTACAGAATGTGATGGCCCCTCCACTGGTTTGCCTTTCATCCCAGCTGGGGGTTAGGGGGTTTTAGGTTTTGGGGTGGGGTTGGGGGGGTGGGGCGTTTTTGGTTTTGGGGAGGGGGTGGGGAGTCAGGGGGTTTTAGGTTTTGGGGCGGGGTTGGGGGGGTGGGGCGTTTTTGGTTTTGGTGAGGGGGTGGGGGGTTTTAGGTTTTGGAGTGGGGTTGGGGGAGTGGGGCGTTTTTGGTTTTGGGGAGGGGGTGGGGGTCAGGGGGTTTTAGGTTTTGGGGTGGGGTTGGGGGGGTGGGGTGAGGGATGTAGGGTGAATGGTGCCTATTAGTAATGCTTTTATCAGGAATGCCTTTACAACGAAATATCGTTGTTAAGGCATTCGTGGTAAAATCATTAGTAGTAAGAACGAGGTCGGTGTTCCGACCTCGTTGTTAAGGCACTAGTTGTTCTCAAAGTCGGTGTTCCGTCGTACAATCAATGTATTATGGTGCAGTTCAGAGATGTAATGCCATGCCATGTTTATCATAGCTGCCAAATGACTGCTGGAAGCAAGTATGGAAGAGGGCATTTATAAAGTAGCAATGTAAATTTGCTACTGTGAAGAAATGGGGTGTTTTCAACTCTGAGTTCTAAGTGGCATCATACATAACTCGAGCTTTCCTCTCTTTGCCTGTTTGTTGTCTCTCAAAACCTGCTAGTCAAAAAACATTGTCATAATTTACCGTTAACCATCTATAATTCTTTATTTCCACACATAACCTCAACCACCCTGTTCTGGATAATAGATAACTACCTATAATCACTCTAGGTAAACTGCGGCAGTTGGCGGCAGTAGGCAAGTGATAACACGACTTTATTAAAGAAGTGCATCCACGGCGGTGGTACACAGATAGCCACGCTGCCTCCAAGTATCCAGAGGGCCTGTCTGCAGGACCGTACACTGACAGGAAGCAGACAGGGAAGACTGCCAGAGCGGGGAGCTGGAGAAAACCTGAGGGAAACAAAAAATATTAAACAAACAGCTCAGTGTTTAACTCATCAAACAGACAAGTAAGCTGAAAATCAGACAGAGAGGGCTGTGTGGTACTCACGCTGCGACTAATAATTGGGAAATGTAACGGAAGAGAAATGTAATTTCAATGTCAATTATACCAATTGAAAAGAACCGCACATAACTATAGACCTTTGAAATGCAGGTGACCTCCTCGTGCTCCCCTGATTGTAAACAAGTTTATACAGAGCGTCTTCCTCCATATTAATATATAATGTGCTGTGGGGGCTACTATGCTACGCTTGTCAGAAACCCTTCATTGTCACTGACATGTCCTTGAAATAAATGAAAGAGCTGGCATGATAGGCAACTTGATGAATATTTTCCTATTGCTTTTGTGAAATGGGTAGCATTTGAAAAAACGTTTTTTTCTGTGGGCTGGATGACTAGGGGGTACAATACACGACATTAGGGACAGAAACCCTGGCGCTCCATTCTGCTCTAAGAGGATGTGTACCTTTCCCTCATTGTCTGTCAAAGTTCGAGGGTAATACTACCTTACCTACGTTTTGATTGATTGTGTTATGCAATGTCATGTTATTTTAGGCTATGTTCTGTTATACTATGATATGCTATGAAATACCGAGACAATGTAATCATCATAGGCTGACAGCTGTAACACCTTTAAGACACGGTTGCAAGCAACCAGGCACAACCTTGCTACCAGGTGTGCGACCACTTTGTGACTAGTGCTATTTAGTGTGTCTCTGAAGACCAGGTCTCAGGTTTGTGTATACCTGGGTGAGTGTGATGTTCCTGCAAGGCACAGGATGTGCCACACCTTATCTGCCCTGACGAACAAATACCCCATTGATTGATAGGGAGAAGTGTTCACCCTGTGCTTCGGCTGCGTCATCTAGAAATGAGAGCCCTTGCAGTTAACTCATTAACCTAGTGGTTGCAGAGAGAGGCTGAGTATGCTAGATGACAGTATGTCCCAATAGGAGCCATATAATAGACTACAAGAAACTGGCAAACAGAATGGAGTGTCAGTGCTGGGGTTAGACCCACACCTCCAAAAAGTGTACATGTGTTTCACTCTGGAGAGCCCAGCTGGGACAGTACTCCCAGGAGACGGAGCACAATGAATAAGCACACTAGGACTTGATTGTCGTTAACGGATGGCTCACACTACGTATGGTCATTTTCCTCATAGTTCTACTGGTCCTGCACCATTAGAGCAGGATAAAACAAAGGTGGAAATAGAGAGAAGCTTTTTTTAAGATGCATTACGCTAGACTAAGACATAAATTGCATATTTACAAGAAACTTCTACCAATTTGCACCGCCCTAGCATCATTGTTTTTTATGGTAAGGCAGCATTAAGCAGGCCATTCTCCTACGCCATATATACACAGTGGCGTAATGCATGCATTGTGCCACTTTGTAACCCCTTGTGCCACATTATGTCTGTACCAGGCATAATGTATGCAAGAGCGACGTTTCCCTGCAGGGAGACCTGAAAAAGATGGCGCGATGAAATTTACAAGATTTCACTGCACCATTTTTTCCATCATTTTTAACGCCTGCCCAATGCAGGTGTGAAAGTGTTTCTCCTGTATTGGACTATTTGGCCTCCCTGTGCTTTGCTGCACTAGCGCCAACATTTTTGGCGCTTCTGCAGCAAAGCACCACAACAGCACCAAAGGTTTTGATGCTGTTATTGTAAAGACCGCCATGGTGCACCGTATTGTAAACATTGCACACCCATGGTGTCATAAGGGGGCGCAGGGGAACGCAGGAAAGGTTGCGCATTGGGACTGATGCACCACTTTCTTCTAAAAATGCCCCTAAGTTTTAATATGCAACGTGGCACAACTACAAGTCCAACAATCTGAGTGGGTAATGTTAGAAATTGGTTTACCGGTTGACTGGGGTATGAGCCCTGGTCAAGCAGCAAACAAGACTCTAGTCAGGGTAAGTTCCAGGCAAACCCTAAATTAACCTGTGCTCATCCTCTGGTAGCTTGGCACAGAGCAGTCAGGCTTAGTTTAGAAGCAGTGTGTTAAGTATTTGTGCACCACTTCAAACAGTAGAACAGTGAAAACACCAAGCAAAAAGATTCCACATGAGGTTAGGAAATTACATCTGAATACAAAAATAAAAAATAAAAAAAAGACCAAAATGACAAAAATCTAATAAGTAAAATGGGAGATATTGAATTTTTAAGTCTTTAGAAAAAATAGCACCAAGAAGCAGAACACGCTATTGGGGACATCTGGTCACACCAGACAGGGACAAGGTAAAAAAATCAGGCCAACCGTGATGGAGCATGGACTGACGACGGGGCTAAGGTAGGCCCACTGAACCAAAGTTCCTTATATTCTGGTTGTAAAGGGTGGTGTGGATCAGCGTCGAAGATGCAGTGTGGAGCTGAGGTGAAGTGTCAGTTCTGAGATGCGGCTGCAGTGGAAGGCACTGTTGCATCAACATTGAGAATCCTGTCCAAAAGGACTTGCAAAGCGAAGGCCAATGTTGAGCATGCATTGCGCAGGCGGGAGTGATGCGTCATTTTAAGAAAAGGCGAAGATGCAATCGGGAGCTTAGTCATCATCATTGAGGTTGCCATCACCAGGAAAAGCAAGGACCTTGTGCCAGGAAAAGTGTTGTGTGGTGGTGGTTCTGAAGGTGATGCATCAAACCCAAGATGCGGGATGCAGCACCAATGTGTCTTTTGCAACGGGTTCAATCCACTCAACACATACAATGCATTAGTTCTGCTCGAGGATGCAATGATTGGCTGAGGTTATGAATAAAGGAAAAACAAAGGGGCATATTTATACTTTGTTTGCATCGCATTTGCATAATTTTTTTTACGTAAATCCAGTGCAAACTTAACTCAATATTTATATTTTGATGCTAGACATGTCTAGCGTCAAAATATTGGAGTTTTCTCCATTTCTTGGATGTGTGAACCCACCTTGCGTCATTGAGATGCAAAGCAGGTGTTGCCATCCAAAAATTTACGCTATCCTCGTAGTACCATATTTATTCCCTGTGCTAAAATGATGCAGGGGTGGGAGGTGGACCCAAATGATGGGGCTAAGCTTGCTTAGCACCATTATTTAACTCCTGGGTCAGACCAGGCGTCAGGGGACCTGTGGACCCATTTCCTTGGCTAAACGCCATGGAATGGGCCCACAGGTGCCCACCCCAAGTCCCAGGAACACCCAAACCCACACCAGAGGGACACCTGAGGATGGGGAACCCCATCCCAGGTAAGTAGGGTAAGTGTAGAGTCTTTTTTTTCAACATTTTCAACATTATCCCAAGCTTAGAGCTGGCTTGTGGCATTCCATAAATTTGGCGCTTTGGAATGATGCAAGTCGGTGGTAACCTTTTTGAAGCAAAACTGCGTTGGCACAGTTTTGCACCAAAAAGTATAAATATTGGTGTATAAATATGCCCCAAAATGTCCATGTGGGGGAAGTGTAAGCCTCAACTTCCACGGCAACCATACATAACCATCACAGGTTGGTTTGAACAGCAATTAATCAAAATTTATTCAGTTCATTAAAAACAATGGGGTTGTAATGTAACAAGATGTGCCAAAAATACAACAATAAAAGTGAAAAGGGTGATTTAAAGTGAGTACGTTCTATAGAGAAAGCAAAACTACAAGTGACTGATATAGATACAATTGTTGTTAAATGCCACTCAATGTCAGAGTGTCATACTCCAAACCAAATTAAAAAGCAGTCCACTAGTATTTTAGTTGAAGTTTCAACCCCATTAAATTACTTATGTAAGGGTCATCATCAGGATGAAATGGATTTTTTGAAGCACCTGAAATTGAAAAATCATGTTTCAATAGATGGAAGAAAATTCAAGAATTGCAATAGTCAATTAGAATGTATACATGTAGAACATACCAAAAATTGTGGCAATCCCTTGCATGAATTTTATAATGCAGTATTGTGGTGGACTAATCCTAACCAACTCTGGTGGTGTGCGCCAATAAATTGTTAAGTAGATTCTGTGGAAAAATTCAACAGTGTATCATAGCGTGAAGTCGCAAGCTGTCGCTAACTTGTGCCAACCATGACACACAAAAAGGGCTCACCTATATGGAGCAAGATTGAATAGAAGGTCTATTCAGTATCATATGATCGATGTATCTGAAAAACACATATCAATGAGTAAGGCTATGTGTGGAAAGTATAGATGATATGCTCAAAAATGACGTAAAGAAGCGTTTAACAAACTCACCCAAAGATTAGGGAAATAGCAGTTTCCATCTACAAATGACAAGTATAAATACCATGAATGTTTATGTTTTCTGAGTTAAACATAAGGGTAGCAAGGATGGTGAAAACCTACGCAGAGTAAGGGAAGACTTCCCAAATGGAAAAACCACATTCGTACTATCGATGTTGCTGTGAAAAGTGTGTCAAAAATAGTACATCAGGGATAGCTTCACAAAGAACCAACATAGATGTGAGACTGCCAGCCATTGAACACAAAATGGACTTACTTCCTTCGGCACATCGCTCAACCGTCTTTACTACTGGCTGTGAGCGCACAAGTGTGCCGGACTGCTATAAATACCACATTCTCAAGGGGGAAAGCAGCCATGTGGTAAATCAAGCTGATTTAATAACAGGGTGACTTAAAAAATTAATTGATAGAGAATAATTCTAACTAAAAGAAACCCTAAGTGTTAATGCATAACTAGTAGAATTAACAAAAGCCAACTACAAAGCGTTAGTCACATCACTTTGGGAACTACAATGCTGCTAAAAGAAATCATCCAGGTAGTACTGGTTATTGAATATGTGAAAATGCCGAGTGAGACCTAACGGCTTAGTGAAAATATGAAGTCAATGGTAAAAATGAGAAGGGCCACAGTGTGTGTCTATAAATCCCTGCAGATCCCAAAAACAAAATCATAAATGAACTAATGTAAGGAAACCGTGGGGCAAATTTATGAAAAGTGGCACATCATACTATGATGCACCACTTTTCCTGCACCCCATTGCACCCCTGAGTGCCACCATATGTGTGCCATATTTATGATACGGCGTACCATGGCGCACGTTAGGGAACTAGTGTCAAAAATGTTTGGCACCTTGCAGGATTACTGCCAAAAATATTGACGCTAATCCTGCAAAGTGAAAGGAGGCCCATTGAAAACAATGGGAGCCTCATTTTAACCCCTGCCTTAGGCACACATTTAAAATGACACTAGATATGGCACAGTGGAATCTCATAGATTCCACTGTGTCATTTTTCTGGGCCTCCTAACACTGAAACGCCTCCCTTGCATAGATTATGCCTGACGCACGCATAATGTGCTACAAAGGTTTACAACTTGGGGCAATGCACACATTGCATCACTTTGTAAATAAGGCACATCTTTTTTTGCCAACCTAACACCTCATTAGCATAAAAAAATGACACTAATGTGGCCCCATGTTTCTAAAATGTCAATAGTGTCTGGGCCCTTTGTGCATCTGGGTTCATAGAACATCAATAGTAAATCAGTTGTGCTTGGGGTTGTGTTGCTCAACAGAGGATGCATCGGTAGCACTACTTGCCGTGGTAGATTCACAGATAGCTGAGTCTAGGTGCAGAAGCAGGGAGGTTGGAAGTCTTTTATGTCCCTGAGACTTCGGATCAGGATGCCCGGCAATTAGCCCTTGGAGTTACTCTGGGTGCTAGGTTCAAGTGATGCAGGTCCAGTTCTTCTCAACCAGGCAGAGGACAGCAGGCAGCAGGCGAGCTCAGCAAAGCAGGAGTACAGCAGAATGCATTTCTCATACCCAGTGGTGCCTTTGAAGTGGGGAGACTTAAAATTGTATTGTATTGTATTGTATTGTAAATTATTTATAGAGCGCATTCTGGCCGTAGCATCGAAGCGCTAACATAGCATCACAAGAGGACCTGAAAAGAATGGTAAAAGAAAAAGATACGCCAAAAAGTAGGATCTCAACAGAGTAGAGAAGACAGCAAAAGGAGAAAGAGGGCTACAAGAGTGAAAGGAGCCTAGTCTAGTCTAAAAATAACAAGGTTTTGAGCCGCTTTCGGAAAAAGTACGTCTCCTCCATCTTGATGGGAAGGGGGAGCGAGTTCCAGGTTCTTGTCGCTGTGACTGAGAAAGCCTTATCCCCCCATCTAGCCGTAGGGCAACGAGGGATACATATCATTTCCAGTACCGACGATCTAAGCTGACGTCCTGGCTGATAAGGCCGTAAAGTTGAAATTAAATAGTTACAACCTTACTGATGAAAAGCCTTATTGGTGAGATCGAGTACTTTAAATGTTATCCGTTTGTCCACCGGTAGCCAGTGCAACTTTCTTAAACTACTGCTAGCTGAAGAGGAACTCGGTAGTTCCAGAATTAAGCGAGCCGCCGCATTCTGAATTAATTGTAATCGCTTAAGAGAGGCCTTCTTAATGTCAAGCATCAGCGCCTTGCAGTAGTCTAGTGTGGAAGTCAGTAACGCTAAGGTCACCCAAATTTTAAGTTCTCTTTGGAGCAAAGCAAACATTTTCTTTAATATTTTCAGGCACCAATAGCAACTTTTAACTGTGCTTTTGATTTGATGCTTTGAGGAGAGAGTCCTATCAAACAAGACACCAAGGTTTCTAACCGAGGTGCTAGGAGCAGGGCATTCATTGCAGGACTTAGGCCACCTGTGAGTGCTGCATATATTGGAATCCAGGCCGAAAAGGAGAATTTCCGTCTTATCTCCGTTCAATTTCAGCCAGTTGTTACTCATCCAATCATTGATTTCATTCATACATATGTGAAATCTGTCTGCCACCTCCTCCCAGTTCTGATTAACCAGTATAATCAGCTGGGTGTCATCAGCATAGGAAACCACTTGAAATCCAAAGGAGTGGATCAGTCTGGCAAGAGGAGCCATATACAAATTAAACAAGGTTGGGCTGAGTGATGATCCTTGTGGAACTCCACAAGGAAGTTGAAATGGAAGAGCTCTGAACTCTCCGCAGCTAACCGCAATAGATCTATCCATCAGGAAAGATTCTAAAATATCAAGTGCCTTATCTCTAACGCTCGCTAGATAAAGACTTTGTAGCAACAGGTGGGGAGATATATTATCAAATGCTGCAGAAAGATCTAAAAGTACCAAAATAGCACCTCTCCCCTGATCAACTTTCCTATGGATCATGTTGGCAGAGGAGACCAGGGCAGATTCAGCGCTATGATCTTTACAGAACCCATGTTGAGACGGGTCCAGGACCCCACTCGTCTGAAAAAAGCTAGCTAGCTCAGTATTAACATGTTTCTCTAGACTTTTAGCTGCGGCCAGAAGCAAGGAGATGGGATGTGCATTTTTTAAATCATTGGATTCCCCGCCCGGTTTCTTATGGAGAGGAATAACAATGGATTCCTTCCAAGAAGGGGGAAAGCATCCTTCAGTCAAAATTTCTTGGTAAACTTGTACAAGAGCGGTCGAAATCAAATCAGGAACTAGATTTATAATCTTAGGAGGACATCGGTCTAAATGAGAACCTGATTTCAATCCTCCTAGAAGTTCTTTAATTTTAGGTGCCTGTAACATTGAAAAGCAAGTGTGCATAGGGCCAGGATCTTGAACCAGAACTATTCCATGGTCATCACCTCTCATCTTAAAATTGGAATGAATTTGATGAATTTTGTTCTTAAAAAATCAGCAACCCTTTGGCAGAACTCAAAAGAGTTCTCTAACGGCGGGGCAGGGGGGTGGGGGGGAGAAGTGAGAGTTAGGACCACCATAAAAAGTTCTCTGGGCCCGTTATCTGCTTCTGTAATTTTACGAGTATAGAATTCTGTTTTAGCTTTTTTGAATGCTGATTTATAGTTCTCTAACTGAGCCCTAAGCTTGACTCTCTCCTCCGGGTTCTGGTGGAACCTCCACCTCCTTTCCTGTCATCTATAAAGTCTCTGAAAATGTTTTAATTTCTCCGTATACCAAGGGGAGGATATAGTCCTGACAGGCTTAAGGTCAGATTTAACCAGGGGGGCAACCTATCGAAGGCCCCTCTAAGTCCTTGTTCAAAACCCTCCCACTCTGACATGGGGGTTTCTCTAGCCTGGTTCCACCCGGACTTGAGGGCACAAGTCAAATTCTGCTCCTCAATCTTGTGCCAGTGTCTAGAAAATTTAAAGGTAGGAGATACTTTAAGAGGGGCCATGGAGCATGCAGCTTTTAAAGTCAGCAGATGGTGGTCTGTCCAGTCCATGGGAGAGTTGTCAAGTCTGCAAAAATTATCATGAAGCACAAAAATAGCATCTAATGTGTGTCCTGCCAGATATGTGGGGGCTGTGCTTGTGCTATCCCAATCCAAGCTTGCCATTAAATCAAGGAGCTTCTTTATTGCTGAGTCCTTTGTGTGTTCTAAATGAATGTTGAAATCCCCCAGTATTAGGGCCTTCGGGGCTATAGCAATGGGTTCAATCCGAGCTGGCCAGGATGATAAGAAGGCATTTTTAGGGCCTGGGGGACGATAAATTAACAAACCATCAAAAAGTAATAAGTTTTGTTGTCTTATCTTGAAATAGCCCCCTTCACAAAGGGCAGTATTGACCTTTAGAGGTTCCAGTGTACAATGCAAGTTACTCCTAAAAATCCCTTCTTCCCAGCCCTATCGATCCTGACAAACAAATACTCAGGGGGAGAGGCAGCCAGAAAATCGGGGTTAGAGTCCTCTCTGGCCCATGTTTCAGTGATGAAAAGGCAATCCAAGTTATGCACTTCAATCATCTCTCTTATTTCCACACAGTGTTTGCTCAATGAGAGCACATTAATCTGGCCATATTTAATAAATTGTAGAGTCTTATTTTCAAAACTAGCTCACTGAGTAGAAGCTTTTAACTACACCAGATATTCTTTGTTTCCCATAGTGTTAGGTTCCCAGTTACATAGCCCACACTTCCATCCCTTAATCTGATTAGGGTCAGCCTGGTCATAGCCCTTATTAGAATTACTAGCATGAATATGCAAAAGTCCTTGTCTGGTATAATTATGTACTGAAAGGGCTGGAGAGGCAGCATCAAGGAGCCTGGGCCCAGGGCCCTGTCGGGCACGGACGGGTGTAGGCGGGCTTGCCTTAGGTGAGCCTCCGGCACACCATTGGCGCGCCCGCTGTGCGCGTCCGCTGCGTGGCCACCTCCCCATTGGCTTAAAAGCTGGTTGGTGACCTGATCGCAGAAGCCGTGCGAGCAACTAGACCGTCCCCCAACCTCTACACCCAAGATGGCCGCCACTGCTACCGACCAGGGAGGGCTCTCACAGGCCCTTCACCACCGAAAGTCGGCTGGCGGTCACGCAGCAATAAAAACAATTGTAGCAGGACCCGAATTAAAAAGGTCTAAAATCACAATCTAAAAAAAAGTCATCTAAAATAATACTGCACTGCACTAAAAACTATTTTAAGATCGCCCCTCAATATAAGAAAATGCCAACACATGTAACAGCAGAGGTACAATAAAATGCACTAACACAAAAGGAAAAACAAAGAAATGTCATAAATACTTGTGATGTACGCGCTGTGCAGCCGCATCCCGGCTTAAATGCAGGTTGGTGACCTGATCGCGGAAGCTGTGCGAGCTACAAGACCACCCCAACCTCTACACCCAAAATGGCCCCCGCTGCTCCCGACGGGCCTTTGAAGTGCACAGAGGTTCTGCCTTTGTGTGTGGCAAGACACAGCCTATTCAGGTGTAAGTGAGGCTGTGCCCAGCTCTTCCCTCCCATCCTGCCAGGATCACTCATCAATTCACACCTAAGGTCCCATTGTGTGTGGCTATCTAGATTGAATACACAAAGCCCAGCTGTCACCCACCCCAGATGCAATTCTGAAGTGATATTTTCAGAATTGCAACTTAAAATCTGACTTCACCATCAATTTGAATTTTAAATTGTAATTCCAGTAACCCCAAACTTGAAACATCTATTTCTTCACAATTGCACACTTATAAAATGTAATAAGGTAATCTGTGTGTTGTCCTATGGGAAAGCTAGGCCTTGCAGTAGTGAAAAATAACTTTGGGAGTTCAATACCAGGACATGAAAAAAATTTAAGTACATGTCCTGCTTTCTAAATTCATTGCATCCCTGCCCTCTGGGCCTTCCAGGGCCTACTCTAGGGGTGACTTATATGTATTAAAAAGAAAGGATTAGGCCTGACAAAAAGGGTATTTTGCCAGGTCGAAATGACAGTTCAAAACTGTGCCCACAGGCTTTGCAATGGAAGGCCTGAGACATGGTATGGGGGTACTTAAATGGCTGGCACAATCAGTGCTGCATGCCCACAAGTATCATTTAATTTACAGGTCCTGGATATATGCAGTGCACTTTACTAGGATTTCTATGTATATTGAATATGTCATTTGGGGATAAACCAATACTACTATGTTTAGAGCAGAGAGCACAAGCACTTTACCACTGGTTGCCAGTGGTAAAGTGCACAGAGTCCTAAGGCCAACAAAAAGTGATTCAGCAAAAATAGTAGGAGGAAGGCACAATGTTGGACGATGATCCTGCAGAAAGGGCCAGGTCCAACAGGTAAGATAGGATATAGGTGGAGAGACCCAGAGAGTGGGTCTGCCTCAACGATTGCACACAAAGAGGTTCTAAGATGCATTTCCCACCTGAAGTTCACAGGTAAGCTAATCGTGGACCTGAGTGGGTCCTTACAGTGTGAGCCTCTCAACCTAACTCATGCAACACCACCTGTGCCTCACTGATTAATCAGCTACACACATCAAGTAAGTTAAACCACCTGCTACAATATGTGAGAGTGCCCTTTGGGTTCCTTTTGGAAGGAGGGAGGCCTCTAAGTTTTAGTACAAGCAAGGAGATTTTGCATGGAACCTCACTCTTGAGGGTTGGAGAGCCACATGGCCAGTTAGGATTATAGTGAGAAATGCTTTACTTCTCATGTCAATATTGTGTACAGTATATGTCCTATCCAGATGGTCATAGTCATTACAGCTGTATACCAATTATCCTTCTGAAGCCAACAAAATGTCCTGTGCTAGATCTGCTATAATCTGGCCAATTTCCTTTTACAATGACAGCCAGAGTTTGGCACACAGCTTTTTAAGTGAGGATCTTTAATTATAAATGTATCAAAGGTTCCTGCATTTATGCTTCTTATAATTGGAGGAATTTACATGTTGTAAGATGCTGTTAAATAGTAGTAGTTGGGAATATTCTGAAGAGCTCTTACCTGCATAGTCCAACCTCTCATCATAAACTGACTTAGGCCATTAGCCTACTCCTGCTTTGAGACAGAGGTCAGCTGTAATATTGATATGTGCAGATATGATAGGAGAAGGGACTACATAGGGACCATAGGACATATACGGGGACAAACATCCAACTGCAATGCACCATGAAGATCTCTCTTGGGCTGCTCAAAAATTACTGCATCAAAGAATGTGTTAGAGCCAAGTCCACCAAGTCAATGAAAGTTATATGCTGCTGACCTGTATGATGCTTCAAAACAAGGACATCAGCAGATGACTACCATTCCTGAAAGACATTGACTACCCCTGAGGATACAAAGGCCTCAATTATTCAAGCATACTGCAGTTAGGTATCAACTGTATGGCATACTCTTGGTACACAATGGAAGCAAGGAAGGATGGCACAGCCAATGGATTTGCACTGCTAAACAGAAATGCAAGTAAAAGTCTACTCATGTCCCAAGACATCTTATAGAGTACTTACTGTACTGGGAAACATGTAGAGCCTCCTAATTGCTGTCACCAGATGCAAACTGAATTCACTTGAAATAAAAGTCAGTGTTAACTGGAGTTGGCCTGGCTGTCCAGACCATCAAGAGCAGATTATATGACATCCCCAGTATGAATATGGTGTCTTTGCAGCCAATGCACATTACAATCAATAGCTTTGCTAGGGATACAGAACCTTTCAGTCTAGAAGGGGGCGGAAAAGACAAAGAAAATACTAAAAAACAGTCTGGATAGAACATATGCTGTCACTGTAAATGATGTGCCCATCAATGAACACACTGGCCTCTCCTCACATTGATACCTGTGGCCATGTCACACTGTATCTCAGAAGCATTGCTTCACACATTTCCTTCAAACACTCCTCAATGTTGACATTCATTGTCAATACTGTCTTAATTATTTGCTTATTTGTGTTCACAGTCTTGTGTGCCATTGATTTCCCTTTCTAGGATGACCTGAGACACACAATATTCTGCCTATTCTTGCTGAATTAAATTCCCTTTCCTCTCATACCAGTTATGTAGGACACAATGCAGCATGTAACAGGTCCTCAACAGTTGATATCACAGTCATACTCTCCCTGACCCAATCCACTTCTCTTCTATGATGGAATTGTCTGCTCAACACCCCTCCCTCACTTTTTCTTTATTTGTTTCCAGCTCTATGCATCTTCACTACAGCATCTTATGCCCTTGTGCACTACTCTTATCAGATGAGCCAATGGGTTCTGTATTGCCCACCCCCAGTATGATAATGAAACCCTATGACTTGTGAATGTTCATGTTCTCAATAATGCCAATCACAGAGACCAGTCAGGCGTAACTACCATTGATGTATGCTCCTGCACCTTTGTCCAGTACCTTCTCAACTCTCTCTCTCTTTCAAGATGATACTATATTTGTTCTATCCCCTGTACACTAGACTTCCTTTTCACTGAGAATGTGAACTTATTTAAACAATGCAGCAAATTTGACAGCTCGCCTTGATCCATGGTTTCTGAGATGCTACAACACACTGTAAGAGGGATAGGGCTCACATTGCATAAATGGTAGAGAGGCTTTACATTAGGCAGTATTTCATGTACAGGATCAGCATTTTCATTAGAGATTCAGGTCAGAAGCAAGTGGGAAAGGGTTCACAGAAGCACGCACACTTGAGAAAGGCCTATGGCACATCATCTAAACAGTGTCAATTCACATTTCACTTTAGTCATAAAATCATATGATTCTGCCAAGGAAAAGACTGAAGGCTTTGTGGAAGTCTGTGCAAAAGCATCTAGGAAGTACTAGACTGCTAGGTCCTCAGATTGGGGACTTCCTGGGTGAGGGATTCACATCTGGGTCTACCTTAGTACAGTAGGAACATAATCACAAATCACACTTGTCCTCATGCCTGGTCACATTTTGTGGATGTATTGACTTTCTCCTGTCTCTTTTTGCTATTTTTAATGATTTAATAATGTATTTGCTAAACATCATTTTGGATAATTCGCAAACATGTTGTCTGTCCTTGTTATACTATTATGCTTGAATTCTCTCGCCATGAACATACCCTGCTTTGTTCCATGCCTGCTGTACAAATCAAGGATTCTTAATTAGGCTAGATAAGAGTCTGAGTTCTCTTCTGGTGCATTTCTTTTTAAAGTACCTTTTCATCTTCTTGCGAGAAATCCAGGCACTTGCTAATAGCGTTATCTAACGTTTTGGTTTCTGTCACATGTCTTTTCTGCTGCTTTATCTGGCTATGTAATGAAAATACATACACTTTGGGCAAATTTGGGAAGGGGTTAGTCTCAGTTGCTTGCTGATGAGAAGCTCTATCTCACTGAGTAGTGACATTGCTTTAGTTTTGTTCAAGAAACTAATTCTATGCATCAAGTGGGCTTCGACCGAAGGTTTTCTTTCAGATGCCCTATCGCCTTTGCTGTTTTTCACTCTCCTTTTTCTCCTCTGTAGTCCCTTCCCTTTCCCTTCAGAATTAAGATATTGTTTGGCTATAATTTGCTTCTGATGGAGCCAGGGGCCCTTTCACTAATTCTCGGGTCCGATGAATCTTTGTTTCTCAGTTCCGAAAGGTGAATAGAACAGTTATCAAATTCATTTAACAGTTTCTGTAAAACCCAAATGTCACATAACAACATTCAGAGTCTTCTCATAGGGTTAAAAGAGATCTATTACATACTCAAATTCAACGTTACATAAATTAGTCTCAAAACCATAGTGTAAATATATAAAATCTACAAAGGAGAATTAAAGCATCATACAAAGTAAAACCTAGTTAGCAGATACAAAATGAAAACTTTGATAGCCACAGTGCAAAAGATCAGAAAAAGCATGTGATTCTTAGTCACTAGAAACAAGTTCTCATGCCTAACCATTTAAACTAAAACCTAACTATTCTGATGCTAAAGGAGTATTTGAGAATGTTCTGCAGGCAGAAATTTTGTAGAATATTATGTTAAGAGAAGTGTGATGGCATGTAGCTACATTGAAATTATGTGGTGTGTACCTCAGAAGGGTCCATACAGCTCTAAAAAATAGGAAAGGGTCTGAAGACTCTTACTAACTAAACCTTCCTTCAATCACAGCTTCCCAAGACGATGACATTGCAGTCAAAGCTTCTCAATTGAAACCCTAATAAAATTAATTGGAAGTTACAATTGCCAAAACTCTGATACATCCCATCTTGATACTCTTGGGTCTCAGCAAATTCAAAAGAGTTACAACTGTCAAGCTTCCAGAACACTCCTTTCTTCGTACTTGCATAGTTCGTCTAAATCTGCATCTCAAAACAAACATTTCAGAAAAACAACTCCACATTGAAAGTTAATTGTAAAAAGAAAATGATATGTGTAGGCCTTCACTCCAGCTAAGTTATTAAAACACAAATATATTTCCAAATTAAATGAATTCCAAACACTACATGTAGGAATATATAAAATGATTATGCAAAATAATACTTTTAAAATGTTAGTCTCAAATAGATATTCATAAAACGTTGATTAAATGTTATATATCTAAAGATGTGCTCAACTCATATGCTTTGTAGTGCAGAAATTATATAAAATCATGTTAAATGTTATACAAAACACAACCAATGAATTGTGACCACCAGAAAATGACCACTCTTTTAGGTTCTGTTCCCAGAGAAGTAGTGGCACAGCCAAGCTGTACTCTTTTACTTCTGTGCTGGAGTTCCTGCTCCATAGCTTCCTGGGCATGCAGGTCATTATCCTGTTCAGCATTTGGTCTCACTACCACCAACAACTAACTGGATTAAGGTACACAATTCTCTCTAAATGCGGGTCCCTCTCCATTACACCAACTCTTATTTAGCAATCCTTGTGTTTTGACCTGTTGGCTTATATCTAACCTCTCCAGACCCCCCTCCCTCTACCTCATGAGGTGACTGCCACACACCCTACCAGATGTCAATCCATGCAGGGTATTCTTGGCAATGCAGGAGACCAGCGAGTACTCCAGTGTTTTCTGGAGTCCTGCCAGCTGTTACCTGCTTCCCAGTCTTTAGAATGCAACCACTTGATATTCGCTATGAGAGGAGCCAGTCCTCCTAGTGGAGTTCCTGTGTTAAGTAAGACTATTTTCTGGAGGCTGCTGACTGTGGAAAGTTGATGTCAGATCTATGGCTACTGTATGTCTCTTTTATTGTATACTTCTGTGGCCTCTCTGTAGCACTCTTGTGGTTAGATGAATATGCATTTGCTTCATGGAATGCTATCCTTCATGTACAGTTTAGCAAGTGTCCTGCATTGCTTAGATTTAGAAGATTGCACGTGGATGGTTTATTGCACATACTGGAAGGTACAATGTAGAAATACATTCTTATGCTTTTGGAGTGCATAAAGTCTCCTCTGGTATTCCGTACTAGCCCAGAATATTCTTTTGATTGGATTATAAATATAAGCTCAGGGTAATGGAAAGATTTTGCTCCTATGTGGCCGCCTTGCTTTGCAAATGGATCATGGCATTGGCCCACCCTGAATAGGTTTTTAATGCATAGAAGATGTGAGGTTGCTTGTTGTCTTAGCTAGTGCCTTCTCTTTGAATATTATTTTATCCATGCCATTGCTTTGGGACCTAATGTGGTTGTATTGTAGGCTTGAAGCTTTGTCCAAAAGTTAGTATGATGTTTATCAACTAGATAACTAACTAATCTGTATACATTTTGTAGTACAACCCCTGAGAGATGCTGTAAGTGCATTGGTGCCACATTTACGATGTGTTAAAGATGGTGAGTTTAAACAGAGACAACAATTGTTATTTATGTACTGATGTAGTCTACATTTTAATGGTGTCCCTCATGTCACAACAGTCATCCATATGTGACAGTGTGTGCATTATGTTAATCAAAAGCACTAATGTTTTAATTGTATAAATTGCACTGACACTCCTTTCTTAATGTGCATTCATTTACACTCTAGAGATCGACATAGGTAGCATTTGAATTAAATTGAGTATTTGCAAGATATAAATGATTTGATGCCATAATTTAGGCCATAGATTAACAGAATATATTGATACGATATTGAATTTCTAAAGATTAATGAATTGAATGTGCATGCAAAAATTAAAGAAATGTACTTCTCCATCGCATTTAATGAAATGCATTAACAAAGTTGTTTTTCCTTGTAAAATGAATGCAATCCTTATTATTGAGCCATTAATAATGTTGAACTTACAACTTTGCATATTAAAAGTGTGTTTATCAATTAGTGTGTTAATTAAATGTATTGCTTTAATTCACTTGCATTAGCCTAAGTGAGGCCTGTTAGTTTTGTATTTCTCAACTGTGAAGGAAATGCTATTTCATTTTTTCATAATGTGAGTTTTCTTCCAGACATCATCTCCATGAGAAGACTAGCCTTGGTAATAGGCCTCATTGTTTCGACATAGGGTGAAGTTGTAACAGTGTCCTTGGAATCGGGACATTGTGACTAGATGGACTAACAAATTATACAAATATTTCAATCCTGTGTTCACCTATATGGGTTGATGAGGTTCCCATGACCCGACCTGGGAATGGAAGTAGATGTTGCAACCTGGAGTTGTGTAATTGATTACTATTGGATGATGCTCCTTTAACATAATATAGATTTTTCTTTGGAGCCAATCAAATTGTTTTATGAAATTTAATATACTGTTGACTAGTTGGACTTTGGTCAGATCTTTTGCATTCCTGAGCATTTTCTGATGAAGAACCCCGCATGCTGAGCCACTTTGGAGAGATATCTTCTTCTTTGCTTGCCCCTTTGAGATCCCCCACTGATATTTCCAGAATATTTTAAAACCCCTTTCAGAAGACTCTTGATCAAGCTTCTTAAATGCTGACACTTTCCTTCTTCACCTATCTTTTGCCCACCTTTGTTAGCATCCTTTTGCCCAAGATTGCCTTTTTCTAAATTCTTTTTGTCCTTTTTAGGGTCGAGAGTGCAAGCACTCTAGCCCGTTGTAATCTCTCTGTGGGCTTTTAACCACACCCTCCCTCTCTTGCTATTCATTCTTTGTTGTGCTTCCCCTAAATGCTTCATTTTTATTGGTGCTTTTTGTGCAATGTCCCTCCTTTGTGTGCTGAGTTCCCTCGCAGGCGATTTCACTAAGTGAACATTTTTGTTGCCCATCTCACTACCTCACACTTCCTCCGTTACAGCGTGTGATGGCCCCTCCTCCGGTTTTGGTTTGCCTTTTATCCCAGCCATGGTCCTTTATAGACATTCCCTCAGGGATCCAAGAATTCTTGCGCTCATGCTTGTGGCGGCCGTGGCCCTATGACATGACTTGCTTATATCAACTGTTTGACTTTCCATTTGCAATTTTTGAGGCAAGAAATGTCCAGTTAGGTATTTACAATGCTAATAGCTCTAACTCAAGCAAACGAGGGACCCATTGCATTGTAACTGCTTGTAGTCTTTTGCCTGCTTGTGTTCCACCCCACACATGCTAATCCTTAATTTGCCATGGCAGGGTTTTCCCGTTCTTTACTGAAATTATGCTAAACCTGAGCAATGTCTACTTTCTATATCTCAGTTGATTTTAATAATGTTTTCTTTTTTTCTTATTGAATGCCTAGTTGTATTAATCTTAGTTTGACTGAATTTATTTCATCGCCTTGGGCAACCCTTGGTGAGTTTGTATCTTTATAATTGTGTTCTGAGAGTAATTTACATGACTTTGAGCTTCAGTTTGTAATAAATTCATTAACTTTATTCCTGACTGTAGTTTTCCTTGTATGGACCAACGGTCATACTATTTAATTCAATTGGTTTGTATGGAAATTGGATTGAATGGTTCTACCACACCCTATGGGAGGGTCCAAAGGTCTGTCGGCCTTGATCAGCATTGATTCCTGCTAAGGATGAAAATGCTCCAACAGTACCATTGTGTGGGCCCGTGGTACCCGTAACTTGTTACACCCCAAGAAACACCTCAAAAACATGCCCTCAGTTGGGTGAATTGGGGCCTGTGTTAAACCTCAATTTCGTGAGGCAATGTGTCACAAGAAAAGGTGCAAATCAGTGTATCAAAACACAATCAATTAAGTAAAAACATTCTGAATAATTGAGTTCTAATGTTGAATTAGTAAAATTATAAAGCTTTGTTACAAAATTCAAAAGATGCAATTTAGAAATTGTAAAGTGCAGATGCATAAAGTCATTGCCATCAAATCTCTCACTAAAAGGTCAATACAGAATAATCAACCAAATCCCATATGAGCAGCAAAATGAGTAAGAAATAAGACAGCATCCCTAGTAGCATGGGAACATCTTTTGGCTCACCCCCAAGTTCAAAGGTTTTTATAGGAAATCTTCTCATAGAACATAATTGAAACTGCAGCAGGAATAATATACAGTGAATGAGCAGGATGAGATATCCATTCAGAACAAGATGGTGCGGTGGCCTAGCTGAGGCCCATTTTGCTTAAGCCAAGAAAAATACCCGTTAACAGATCATATCACCATTGTTTCAAAGGCAATAACATCATTCGTGCATATCATATGTGTACATCATATAGATAAACACAAGTGAATGTAAGTGTAGATTACTATTCTGCATATTAACAAAAACTTCTACATGACTCCTCTGTACCCTGGATGTAAGACGAGATTCACTCTGAAGTTTTTCAGATTGAAGTGGTATATTTTCTAGATACTTGTGGTTTGTGTGATAATATGTGTGTTGTGTGAAATTAAGGATTTTGAGGCTTTGTCTTCCTTGTGTGGGTTACAAAATGCCTCCAGTGTCCAGTTTGGCACATGTGTAGGCATGCCTGCAAGGCTGTCTCAAGAAGGGTTGTTTGCATGAGAGCCCACTTTGTGGTAGTGACATAATGCTTTAGTAGCACTGAAGTGGTCATCAATTAGATTTCACTTGTTTCAGTGCACAAGGTTCATGTATGCTGTGCCTGTCCATTTCATGTTTTACTTTGCAGGTAATTGTTTGCCATTGTTCCTTCCTGACAGTATGCAGTAATTTTGTTGCACCATTCTCAATATAATATATGGTGTTCTGTTTCAGATATGTTTATCAGCAAGGCATTGTTACCATATTGCTAGATGTGTCATTGAGCCATAATTACTGGAGCATAGTTGTATCCCTGTTTGATTTTGTCTAGACTTATATTAACCTTTAGTGAAGTTCATGTTTTTTGAACGGAGTGGTATACCTTACCCCATAAGGTCTAGAATTTCTTCACAACAGTCAACCAGAGTTGTCTAGTGGCAATGAGGCTTTTGTAAATGTATGTTTTCTATTACACTTTATTAAGGCAAACACACATGTGAGTAACAATTCCAGGATTTAAAAAAAAAACATTGTCCGCTGATGGTATTCAATAGTGTCCTCCCAGATTAAGATTGCAAATGTATCTGTTCTTTGTCTAGATTTGTGTGAGCATCACAGCAGACGCTACTGCTATCTGGATTTTAGACACTTGACCTATCTTGGGTAACAGAGCTTAACAACTTCACTGGTTTCACAGATATCACTGTTTTGAAGAAGCAGTCCTCAGTCCTTCGCAGACTCTAGAAAGGCAGAGAGCTATACAGGTAATTCATATACACACACATCAATGGTTTAGCAATACTAAAGAGAATCAATCATCATTTGTACACAGCAGAGCAACCAAAGTTGTGGCACTGCATTGCATGAAAGGGAGAGAACAGGACAATGCCATAGGTACAACAATTTGACACTGCTGCTCTCTTCTCAAGTGATTGAACACTTTCTGGCTGTCTAGCACCAGGCACACACCTTTGAACCAAACAGAAAAGGTATCTGCATGAGTCTAACATAAGTTTTGTAGTTGAAGGTTATCCTTTCATTACAACCCTTCTAGCATAAAATACTAGGCTTAACTTTACTTTTAAAATGTTACACCTTTGTATGTGAGCTGTACAGAACAGCCACATGCAATGTTTGAAAGTTTGGAAAAAAGGAAACCTTTTCTCCTTCTTTGTGTATGTCTCAAGGAGGTATATTTTTTTTACACAAAGCCCTGTCTACAAATGTTAGTAGAAAAGGCATTGCATCAAAAGCCGTGGGTAGTTGCAGAGGAAAGCCTGTGTACCTCCCGTGGGATACCTCTGTCAATGCAAATCAGAACAAGGCGTTACATTCTAAAACAAAACCTTAATCAAGGCACCACCCCTGTTGTGTCACTTTTGGTGACTTTGCACTGGCTCAGTGTGTTTCTAAATCTGACCCGTTGTTGTGATTTGAAGCATCAAAAATATAAAACAACTGTCTCTTTGAAATATAGGCATCCTACCACTGTCACCCAGACACATTCAATGAAACAGGTTGTTCTACTGTTAATCTAGATTATAGAGTCCCATCCTAAATACTTTGGCTACCTGCAAACCAAACCTTATTATGGGGGGGGGGTACAAAGAACAGGTCATACATGTTTATACAAAGCATAACAAAGAGAGTGCTGGAGTTGTTTTGTTGAGGGATATTTCTGTGTGAACATTATCCTCCTTTGTACAAAAAGTTCATTTAGCTAAAGGACGAATAAGTAGCTAGGTATCTCCTTGGGTATTTTCAAAGGAGAGAGAAGGTCTGAAAAATAGACATGAAATTCAAAGCCAGTTATATGTATTCACTAACATACTACAAAATACTATTCAGAGTCCTCTCTTTTTCTGCTCAGAGATCTTTGCCCCGCCTGAAGAGTCACGGCATATGTAAGTATACTTTTAGTAGTAAATTTAGGAGGGAAAGGGAGGAGTAGCTGGAAAATGGGAACTACTGAATAATAAAGGTAACTGGTTAAAGGAGGATCAAGGAGGTATTAGGGGAGGAGCAAAGAGGGGTTTAGAAGGAATGTGCCCCTACTCACAAACAACAGCCCATTCCTATTCACCAACTTCACTTCTAGAGGAATCACAGCTTAAAAGGACCCAAAACAGTTGTAAATATACTCTGGCTCAGAGCTGGAGTAAGTAGGAGTGAACAATAAATTAATCTCTGTTTGCAGAGCTGGTGGAATTTCTGGCCACTTTGGGTTACACTTGTTATGCGGCATTCTGGACAAATTCTGCCAAGGTTCACATGGCAGAGCTTCTTAAGTGGCTCACCAACAGTAAGTTGGTGAGCTTGAGCATTGGCACTAGGAGGGCAACCAGAGAGATTTTCCCACTGTGGGCAGTCAGGGGCAGTCGCGACCATTTGTGGTGAGAAAGCTGCCACTCGAGCAGATAATCTACTCAAGCAGCAGCAAAATAAACTAAAGCAGCAGCACCCTCAGGAACCCTGCATGGTGCTGTTTCACTGATTTTTAAGCACGGAATGACCTGCCGCCAGTAAAAACCAACGCAAGCAGTGCAACTTGCTGATTTTTGCCTGCTTGCTGAACCCCTGAGAATCTCGCTGAGTTTTCATGCAACACCGCAGAATTCCATGGTGTGAAACTCTGCACCCACCCCTAGGAGTAAGTTCATCATCACACAGAGCCAGCGACTAGTCCTGCAACACAGAAAATAATGGAGGTAGGGAGTTACAATAATACCCCATAGGAAATAATATTAAACAAATTAAACTATTATAAATAGTTAAAAAATATAAATAAAAATATTTAATGCTAAGAAAATTACCTAAAAATGAAATATAATTTTTGTTTTTTTAAAGTCTTTTAGTAACCTTTTCTGAATTTATAAAATAATGTGCATATTTTATTAAAATATAATTAAATTACTTTACATTAATTCTATACATCATTTGTATCGTTTATCAACACATACTAACATAATTTTATTCCTTTAGGAGGGACTCATTTTTTATAATTTACTCTTCAGAAAAATAAGGGTCATTTAATTTAGCATATTGAAAATAATTACATTTTAATTTTAAGATATTCATGTATTTTTTATTTAGTTGTGTATTTGAAATACATATTTAAAATAATTTGCATTAATATTTCCCAAACAATATTTTAACACATTTTATGTTAAAAACCTCATATCAAATGTTTTATTTAATAACTATGTTAAAGTAATATATATAATTATTTTAGTTACCTTGTGTTCTTTACGAATTAAAGGTATGTTCATTTTTTAATTAAATGTTTTTAAAATATTTTCTCATAAAGTACTATTGATTTCTTCATTAGATTTACTTTTAAAATGCAGAATTATATAAATAGGACATCACAAGCGTAAAATGTATGTGGTTGTGTGTGTGTGTATATTTATATATATATGTATATATAAAACTATATATATATATTTTATTTGTTAATTTAATTTCATATTATTTCCTAGTAGGTTATATTTTAAGTCCATTATTTTCTATAGGTGGATGTTGAAGAATAATGATTGAACATGTTTGGTGCTGAACTTATTACTGCTCCTTTTTGGCTGGTGTAACTGTACATTCGAAAGTTTTCCCCAGCCCCTCTCCAGGGGTATGGATAGTTAAGTCTCCTCTTTTGAGGAACTTACACATGTGAATGGTGAAAGGCTAAAAGTATTAAAGTTATTCATGCACGGGTAAACTTAAACATGTAGATTTATACACATGTAAGTTTACCTTTGTAAATAGGCCCCATGGTGTTTTCTCATTTAAACTAAGTTTGGGGCTATTGTACAGTTAGGAGTAAGTTACACTTGTACAATTTTGAGTAACTTTACTATTTTTGGCTATTCACCATTTGCATGTGTAAAGTCACTCAAAAGTGCAGACTTATATGTCTCATCTTAAGGCCAGGTGGATCTCCCTAGCCTCTTCAAGTCTCCCTCATGACACTTTATTTTCTGTATTTATCAGCAAAATCTGTCATTTTCTGACACCAGGACATAATTCCGCAACTCCTGCATGTTGTCTGCACTTGTTTCAGAACAACAACCTCCTTAGTGTAGGATGTCAGAGTGGTTTATATCACACACAGAAACACACAAAAATCATACAAGTGAAAATAAATGCACAGGAAATGTTACATAACATAATGTGGATTATACGGTGTAGGAATCACATATCACCCATACTTGTAGACATTACTACTTCTGGGCACAAAAGTGCTGAGCACACAAAGATCTCACCAGCAGGTGTCTTAATCCTGTAAGATATTTTAAAATGCAATCTCTTTGTGACCAATTAACTACAACTGATTTACTGTCACATTTGTCTGCGTTGCCAATTTCTTTGAGCTGAATTTTTTTTGTAAATTTATAAGTTGACTATCATACTCTGCTTTTTAAGCTCCACCATGTGACTCTGCCTCTTTCTTCTGATGCGCATTGACCCAAATTTCTGCGGTGCCAGCAGCGGTTGAAGTGCATAGAAAAAGGTATGGGAGCTGTGATGCTGCATGCAGTGGGAGATGGGGTCAGTGAGCGTGGGGGTGGGGTGAAAGGTGTGGCTAAAAAAATTACAAATTATGTATGTTTTTTTGGTCTGCCATCGTCAGGTAGCTACATATATAATAACATGCAACTTCAATGAAAAATAAATGTTGAAATGTTGCTACTCATTCAGAAATGCACTATAATACATTATGAAGCCTCTCTTAGTTTTCGTGCTGCAGAGGTCTGTGTGTAACTAGAGAACCAAACACTTAAATCTTGGTTGGAGCAGTAGAGAAAAGTGATTTGTGTATTCTTTGTGCTACGAGGTCACAGCCTGTCACAGAAAGCACTGTGAATATATAATTCATTATTTTAAACTGGCATTACACACAATATAAGATAGACTGCTACAAAATTTGCAAAATGTTTAAGATAAAATGGTGCTTCCAAAATATAGATTTTAGTAATGCCCAGAGTGTTTGTAATGCATTTATTTTTACATTACTGTCCCTTCAACACCTCCAGGTGTAGTAAGCACGATATTAATACAATTACAATTTAAAGCACGCACTTCACAGCCCAATTGTAAACTCTTTCACTTCCACTTGAAAAGAATAAATCTTTGTCTTCACAAATCTTGGAGCGATTAGGTCAATATAAGCCAGTACCAGCTCCAAAGCATCCTTTAAATTTGCAGATTAACTCATAGAGCACATTTGCATTTCTTTCAGGCAAGTAGTTACCCTGGCAGGAAGGGTTGTTTAGCTGTCTGCTCGACTTTGGTTTCACCGCAGAGGAGACTTATGGAATGGCACTTCAGCAGAGGCATTTAAACTGTCAGAATAAACCAATCCAGGACGATTGTCTTTTTACCAAAATTAGGGAAACATTGTTTCATAAAACATAAAAGTATGGGCACGTCGTGCCCCCCCGATCCCGCCCACTTTGACCACTGGTTGACAGAGTGATTTCTTTCCAATTTCAGGACTGGATGGCCTCCTCATTAAACAATAGATAAGACTTTGTCACTATTGTCTCATTCTGCTGCTACTAAGATGAACGGTGTGAGGTGTTTGTTATCTTGGAATGGAATGTAAGTATTTTTTAATTAAGGCATTCATGTGAGAAATTGAATCCCTTCACTTCATAAATTAGCATCTTCATCGAACAAAACACACATATAGTGCACTGAAGGCAATACTCCTCACGCTGAGCAACAGAGCACCCACAAAACTACAGGTTAAAATCAATATGGTAGGAAGGGTAAAACTAGAGAGGCAAGGTAAACAAACATTTGCACCAATTATGGCAGTCAATTTGCTTATTCCAGCACCTCACACACTCAAGACAGTCATAGAATTGCGATAGGCAGAAATGCAGGGTATGCCCTTGTTAGATCTGTCAGCTTTTGCGACGGTTTCACCTGTCATTTTGCTTCTGACCTCCCTTTTTTGATCCTGTGCTGAATTTCATTTTTGCAGTTTTTTTTCCACTCAGGGCACGTTACCACCGCTGGCTAATGATAAAGTGCAACTGCTCCCAGTCTAAATTGTATTGGTGAGTGGTTTATCCATGATTTACATTTGATTTACTAGTAAGACCCTAGTGAACTACAGAATGTGTGCCCGGAACATGTAAATCAAATGCTACTAGTGGGCCTACAGCACTGATTGTGCCACCCATATGAGTAGCCCTGTAAACATGTCTCAGAGCTGCCACCGCTGTGTCTGTGTGTGCAGTTTTAAACTGCCATTACGACCAGGCAAGTGCACCCACTCGCCAGGCCCAAAACATTATTTTTACTATCTCTAAGTCACCCCTAGAGTAGGCCCAAGGCAGCCCCATAGGCAGAGTGTAGTGTATTTAAAAGATAGGACATGTACTGGTGCGCTTTAAGTGTCCTGATTATTGCTAAATTTGTTTTTCACTATTGCAAGGCCTATCTCTCCCATAGGTTAACATGGGGATTGCTTTGAACTGTTGGAGTTTGAGGTCTCCGAACTCATAATTCAAAAATGTATCTTTTGGTAGAGCTGGTTTTTGCATTGTAAGTTAAAAAATGTCACTTTTAGAAAGTGGGCAGTTTTCTGCATAACCATTCTGTGCCTCTGCCTGTCTGCTGAATGCCTGTCTGGGTCAGGATGACAGTTGGGCTGTTTGTGCATTCACTTTAGGCTTCACACAAAAGGAGCTGAGTTGTGCATATCCTGATGGCCCATCACCATGCTGATGGGTCTTACTGAGTGGTGGGTGGAGCTGACACTTGCACCTGAATAGGGCTCTGTCTGTCCTCACACAAAGCAAAGGCAGGTAATGACAGAGTCTTGTGCACTACGAAGACTCCTCTTTGAAGTTTGCCTACCTCAAAGACAGAAATGGGTATGAGTACTGGACCTCTGACACCCCATAGTTAGAATCCTTCTGGACTGAGGAAGTTTTGACAGGAAGGTGCTGTAGGAGGGACTGACACTTTGCCTGTTGCTTTGTTGGGCTATCATGTTGCTTGCTTCATCTGGCCTGGGAGTGAAAGGACTGGACTTGGCTCTGTACATTCTGTTTCCAAACGTTCTCCAAGGGCTTGGACTGAGCGTGTCTCCTGTTAAGAAGTTTCAGGGACATCAAAGACTTCGCCTGTCAGCACTTGGGGTCTCTTGCTGAGAGTCCTGACTTGCCAAAAGGTGACAAATCCAGTTTCCTGGCCCTTGGGAGGGTGTTCTGGTGCACAAGGAAGAAACTAGTGCATCGACTTCCAGAGCGACTTTGGAACCAGTGCTGCTGTCTGACCCCGCACTGCTCTCTGCAGCTGAACTGGGGTCCCCGCTGAGTGCAACGACCGTGACCTACTACACAGACCGACACCACCGCAGTGCCTCCGAAGTCTCGCCACAGTATGCGTGACTCCAGAGTGCTGTGTCACTGACATGCAAGACACCCATCTCTGCTGCCACACCAGTGGCTCCGTGGTGTGATCATGACACTACAAAGTTGACACCTCGCATCTTGGCCTGCTGGATTTATCAGCCCTGCCTAGTCATACGGAACCGCCGCCCTGCCGCCAACACCCCATCACCTCCTCTGGAACCATAAGGAACTGATGCCTCACCTCTCCTGCCTATAAGTAAGAAACCAAAGCCTCACCTTCCCAGTGGCAGTAAGGAAACAATGCCACACCAGCTCCAGGGACGCCTCACCTCCCTGACTCTGTGCAATGTTGTTATTTCCTCATCGCTTTCCAACGTACTGTAATGGGGATCTATATGCCTCTGTGTCTTACAGTGCTCCCTCGCGGGTGGCACCAGACTGCTGGAAGCAACTCTGTCAAGCTGTTTTGATAGCCCCAGTTGGAGCTATTGTGTTTATAAGTGCTACCGTACATTTAATCTTTGAAAATGTTACCTTTACTTGTGTCTGTTGAATGTTTGTTGATTTGGTCTTGTTTTACTCAGATAAATATTGGCTATTTTTCTAAACTGGTATGGAGTACGTTTGTGGTGTTTTCTCTGTGTTACTGTGTGTGTGTGTGTGTGTGTGTGTGTATACAAACAACTTACAAATTGCCTCTGAGATAAGCTTACTGCTTTAGCCAAGCTACGAAGGGGGTAACCAGGGGTTATCTTAGCTATGTGACTCCCTTATCCTGACTAGAGTGAGTGTCCCTACTTAGGGTGCAAGCCACTGTCAACTAGAGACCCTATTTCCAACAGCCCTTTCTACTGGGTAATTAAAAAAACATCTCTGTATTTTGTTTCACCTTAGTAAGTTTACATTTCATTTTCAGTCAACAGCACATTTGATCCTGGGTCTTTATATATTTATTGTTTTGCCATATAGGTAGTGGAGCTATGAATAGAATGATGCAGACTGCTGTTGGTCAAGAAGTGAAGACTAGTTAGTGACCACGAAGGTAAGGGGCAAGTTGGCAGGTATAACTTCTTAATGTCAAACTTAATCATGTTTTATTAATCAAATTTGCCTGTAAGAATATTGCAAGTAAACTTGAAATATTGGGGCATATTTAAGAGCCCCTTGCGCTGCCTTATCGCCACCTTAGCATCACCTTAGCATCATTTTTTCTACACTTAAGCAGTGCTAAGGTGACCTTTTCCCCATGCTGTATTTACAGATTGGCGCAATGCATGCATTGCGCCACTTTGTAACCCCTTGGTCACATTATGACTGCGCTAGGCACAATGTATGAAAGGGGGCGTTCCTGTGCTAGGAGGCCCGGAAAAATGGTGCAGTGAAATGTAACAGATTTCACTGCACCATTTTTTGCGTCATTTTTAACACCTATTCAGAACAGGCATTAAACTCACGCACCCATAGAAACCTATGGGCTTCCTTGCACTTTGCTACACAAGCATCAACATTTTTGACGCTAGTGTAGCAAAACGTCACAATAGTGTCAAATATTTTGACTCTATTGTGCCAACGACCTCCATGGGTGCTGTATTATACATACGGCGCAAGCATGGTGACGTTAGGTGACGGTAGGGGGGGTGCAAAAACAGTGGTGCATCAGGTCTGATGAGCCACTTTTTCATAAATATGGGCCATTGTTTATTAGAAATCTCTAGAGGTTTTACAGGTGACCTGCAACTACTTGCACATTCAGTTTGAACCAGTGCACTGGAGCGCGTGAACACACGTAGCATACAGATTAAAATCAATTGACAGAATGCTAGAAATCATAAAAAAATAGTGTGGAAGAGACAAATGTGTATTTAGAATTCGCATCTCCAGGGCAAAAGAGACACCGTACCTTCATTCCATTAGGGCATAAATCACAGGGAAGAGCTCTTGCCTGCAATAAATATCCTGGAGGGCGTGCATCAGACCCCGTGGCACTTTGCTTCTTCTTCACAGCTGCTAACAAGCCAAGCAGAACTCGTAAAGGAGAAAATTATTCCAACATAGTGCAAGCACAGCGGTGTTCTCAGGATTTGTACCGTGTGTAAAATGTGATGCAAAGAGAGTTACAGTACAGCAACATCAAATGTTCCAATGGGAGCCACGGGGAGTTATTTAGGTAACAAAAATGGGCTCCTGGGACAACTCTAATCCGCCCTTCGCATCCCTGGGCTCCGGCTCTACTGCACCTGTTGTACTAAATCTACGCTTTTGCCAGCGCTTACTTATAAAACCTATATAAACTTAAATATGATTCTGCAGCATTGTCGGCTTGCTCTGCACCTGAAGCCAAAGTGGTTCTAAGGCATGGGCAAAGCGGCCTATAGTCCAGGGCCCGCCTGGGAATAAAAATGTATGTCTTTCTATCTCACCTCCGTTTCTTTATCTAACCCTCTCTTGTATTTTTTTCCGCACGCCTCTACCTCGGTCTGCATTAGCGCAGTCTCATATTAAGGATTTATGGGGTCCCCTGAAAGGCACATTTCACCTGTTTTTGTGCGAAACCCATTTTAAAAGAAGGTTTATTTGGCATCATGTGGGCTACAATTATCACAAAAATCAAATTCAAAATTCTTGCGAATGCGGGCGGGGGGAAGGCGTTGGGCTGGGATGCCAAAATATACCCTTGGTCCCAAAAGTCTTTAAGATGACACTGCCTGAAATCCAAACTGTTGCTTCTGTGCAAAAAACATATCCAGTGAATTAAATGGGCCAACAGTGCCCTGCTAAAATGTTTGTAATCACGCTACATGGCAGGACACAAACACCAGATTGCTTGATTATCGAAGTGTTCATTGTGACCTGGGGTGAGTTGATGTGCAGGGGTGTGTAAGTGACAACCCTTCTAGATAGGGTTCTGGATAATCGCGGGTTGTGTGGAAGTCAGTGATGATTGAAACAGTTGCCATGGTAGGCTCAAGCGCTGAGACATACCAATAGAAGGAACGACTTATGTAACATTGACAGTGGTAGGATCTCGGTAGTGGCAGCTCGCGGGGATTCCTGGGGGCAGGACGGAACGCGGGAGGTGGGTTCTTTAATAAAACATTTTTTTCAAACTTACCTCCACTCCTGCGCCGCTCCTCTGCTGCACGGAGGCGCAGGCCCCCAGCCAAGCTGAAATGGCCGGCCAAACACACATACGCCCTGAGGGGAGTGCACAGTGCACTCACCTCTGCTCGTCACTCTCAATGCCATGCCCCTTTCACAAGGAAGGGATAAAAAAACACAGCTTATTATCCCTTCCTTGTGAAAGGATTTGCAGTGGTTGCTGCTCGTGGGGGTGCAATGCTCCTCCGCCCTTAAGGAGGACCCACCCCTGGGTAGTGGACTATGACAGGAGGAGGCTTATGTAACCAGTGCCGGATTAAACCCTGTGGAGGCCTCTAGGCAGTTGAAATTTCAGGCATCCTCTCACAAATTATCTCCTAATACGTTTTTAATTTTACCAACCAACAATTTTAATAAACCATTTTTTTTACACAAAACTAAACATTACACATATTTAGTTTGCACCCATTTGACAGCTGACAGAAGATGAGCTCTCAAGAGACAAACTGTTATGTGAATCGGATGTCTATGGTTTATGTACTTTAAGTTGTTAATTGGTATATTACATTAATGCAGTATTTTCTCTAAAGAGTCTTTAATGTAAAGTTTTCGTTTCTTTGAGTTGATTCATTGTTTTCTGTTTTTGGGAAACAATTTCAGAATGCTTGATTGTGATTTTCTTTCACGATCAAATCAATATTATTTTGATTCATTGTCGCAGGCTCCTAAAAGGAGTAGGGTCCAGAGGCCGGTGCCTACTTTGCCTATTTGGTAATCCGGCACTGTATGTAACCATTAGTGCAATGTACTGTATGAGACAACTGCATTGTTGCTGTTCATCACTACTTGGGGCATACTGCCTTGAGTAGCACAAGATTGTCATGTGCTGTACTCTTGAGCAGGATCCAATGTTTCTTCATCTGGTTCACTTCTGTGTAGGCCATTGGTATGCAGGCTTTTGATCCCACCATGGATCCTCCTACAGGATCATGAGCAGGTACTTAGCAATACATGGAGTGATGTGGTCTTTGTCCGTGCTGCCTGCCTGTCTATATCTTAGACACTCTGTCAGCACTTTGCATTGGGCACTATAATGAGATCTCACAATCACTGGTCCCTGGTCATGATCAGGCTTGATCAGTGGTCATAGTGATGTGTTTCATTCTGGGCAAAGTGATTCAGAGTGAGGTGTGAGCTACAGCTTTTGTACTCTCTGAGTTAGTCTTTTCTGATTCTCAGATTGTGGGCTTCAGATTCTCCAATATGGACGGAAAGGACACACTCTTTCTCTTCTAGTTGTGCAAGAGTGTGGCACCCTCTTCATGGAAAGTCCAATAGGGTCTCTCTGCAAGGGTCTTGGCAGTGAGGGGAACACTAGAGGCATGCATTAACCATCCTCATCTCTTCCTGTTTGATAAGTATGGCCTTATGCTTTTTGCACATATGGGACTTCTGGTGTTCTCACGTCCATGAGCAAATGCAGCAGCAACAAAAGGAGGTAAAGGCAGAAGTGGGACTGCAACCTGGAGCAGTCTGATGTGACAAACATTAGGAGGCAGCACCATGGAACAGTTCTGCAGTGCATGCTGTGTTATCAGTCTCAATTTGGGTGTGTGTAGGGCCTTTACACAACTGTCCCTCCCTTCACATGTCTTTAATTCCAGTGGGCTGGGATCCATGCCTTAGGCAGAGGCAGTGCTGATAAGTTTCCCTGGCCCATGCGTGATGTGCTACTCTAGTACAAGTTTTTGCTTTGAATTCTGAGACTTGTAGTCTTCATCATAAAACAGTACTACAAGTCCCAGAATTGAAAGGTAAAAATCTGGCCTGGAGCAGCACATCATGCATGGAACTGGGAAATCTGGCAGCTATGCAGAAGATAGACAGCATGGTGCCCGGCTAGCAGGAGTCAGCATTCTCTGCGGAGGGAGCAGGAGGGTGGAAAATGACACTGACAGGATCAAGGCCATGAGGAGGTACCCTATCTATGGTACAGTTCAGCTTCACGGCTGAACTATGTGACACTCAAGCAATGGAGTAATTGTTGATTTTGTGGCAGCTGGCAAGGGCCCTTCAAACATGAATGAGTCATGCCAATCAGCCTCCTGACTATGGAATTTCAGTGGCCATTCGTGCCTTATGTGGACAGCAAAGAGGCAGAAGGAGGTTTTCAACTCTGTACTCTGGAGGTGCAACTCCTACCACTATCTTTCCTCCAGGCTGTTTTTTTACATGGTTGATGCATACGAGGAATATGGTGCTGCCAACTTTCCCCTCTGACAAGTTGTGCTTCGCCAGTAAGAGAAGCTGCTGTGGTCCTCGGGTGGTTGGTGTGGCCATTGCTTGTGATACTAAGTTGTCACGTACCACTGGGCAAAAGTGGGGCCACAAGCACAAAGGGGTAGGCTAGTAAGAAGGGGATAGATCCTCCAGTATCCCTTTCTTCTCCTTTAGGGATGATCAAATACCTCCCAAACAGCAGCACAGAAGTTAAGACTGCACCCAGGCACGTTGGGCTGCATTAGTGATGACAAGGCTGTATACAGGTCCTTTTTTTCTTTGCCAGTGACGCTGAAAGAACATCAGACCCTAGGTAGTGTTGCAACTGCAGTACTGAGTTCTGTGTCAGCTCAGTCGGCATCAGGGTTGCATAAGCTTGTGGTGTGCTTCCTCCACCATTTGTAAAGTTTTAAATACTTTCTATTCAGATATTGACAGATAATAGGACAAGCTGCACTGAAAATGTGTCCAGAGGAATGCTAGCAACAGGACATGGCTGATACTGTCTTGCCAATCTGCTTGGCTCTTACCCCTATTCAATTTTACTCTTTCAAATTAGCAATGGCTTTGGATTCAAAACAACTCATACGTTTTTTACCATGAATTAATGTATGATATCCACCGGTGCCATTTTGCCAGTGTGGTGTGAATTATATGTGGAAAATCAATGCCAAGTAAAGATTTCTCTTTTGATTAAACTGTATAAGTGGCACTGTCTCCAAAAACAAGGGCTCATTACTGACGAATGGACCAACTACAGATTCTTAAGCCTCTCTGAAAGTGGTGGAAAAGTAGCATTTTTATAAACTGGTAGAATAATGTAAGATGTCGTTGTGCTTGTTAGTTGAAACAACATTTGTTATCTGACTTTTCCGCACTAACTTATTGTTTTTGTAGACAGAAAATAGGATTCACTGAGCAAGTGACCCATTGCTCGAGGATTTTCTAAGTGCCTGTTGATCACTTTTCAAGCCCTGGAACGGTCCCCAAGCCCCACCCGATTTGCTCATCAGCTCACTGCTATTGCTGACACAGTGCTTTTTATCACCTTTTAGATGAACTGTGAAATTTGTTTACACTGTTAATCACTCTGTCAACCTCCAACCTGCACCTCTTAACCTTTCCAAAACTAATCTGTGCAATTTTTCACTGTTGGTCACTTTCTCTAATCGGTCAGTTTCCCTGGAATGCCCCCGTCGTACCTCTTGCCACAACAGTATCTCTATGGTTTTGAGATCACTGTCACATCATACTAAGGCACCCACGCCCTTTATAATAACACAGTCAACATGAGAATATTTATGCCAGTAATCAACATCTACCCCACTACAATAAGCATAAATGCCTAACGTCTGTTACTTCACCTAACTACTCTTACCTTCAAGTACTGCTCTTTACCCTATTGTAACTTTCTTTATAAGCAAAATTCTTTGCGCAGTGTTTCATTTCAAAGGATTAAGCTCTAAAGAGTTCATCATATCGATAAACATCAAATCAAATAGTGACATCGGCAACATCAAGAATGACAATTGATCATTCTCAAAAATGTATTTTCTTATCTTCTCACAAGGTTGTCTTTGGTCAACGGTGGGTCACTGTCATCATCAATTGACCATGCAGATGGTGAGAAATTGCTGCCTTTTTCCTTGACCTGGAAGCCCCATGCACAAGCCTTCACTGACCTCCAGTACTTGCATTCATTGAGAGGTCTAATGCTACATATGCCTTTTAGGACAACTACTAGTTCTCTGCACAATATACTTTCCTCCATCACACTACACAATCCAGGGCACACTGGCCTGGATGAAAAGCATGCAGCATTTGTACAAGAGGCACATATATCAAATAGGCTGATGAGAATTGGCCAAAACCAGTCTCAGGTCAATTGCTGACAATACCTTGTCTTCTACAATATTACATTTAAAACATGTTGAAAGTCATCCAAAAATGTGTTAGTTTTCATAGTCCCACTAGCATTCTAAAGTGAAACACAACAGTGGGACGACTTCACCTTGCGTCCACCACCTTGTGCCACACAACAACAGGAAAGCACCCATAACACAAAATAAATCAATTTGTGCCTCCCTTGTTTCCTTTTGTACTTCCAGAAATGTAGGCAAATGTGCAACAATATTGTTAGTGAAAAGGAATTCACTGAGGAGCTATCACACTAAACAGAGCAGTGCACAAACAATTATGTTTCGAGGTCGAGGCTTAACCAGTACTTGGTTGCAACAGGTGCACTGATCCATTGCCCCTCCCCCCTCATTTTCAGTCCTGCATCTCGGCATATAGCTCTATATAAAATGATCCAAAAATGTACTTTAAAAAAAATGTGTGCCTTACCTTACTTCCGTCACCATAACAATAATGAAAATGAAAATAAATGACCTGTTTTGTCAAAACATGTTCATGACTACGGAGCGCAGGAAGACAAGCAAAAGGAAGAACAGCGAGGGCTCTGTGATGCGTAGATCCTGCTTATCTATACCCCCACCCCCCGTTAAAATGTAAGTAAAACTGTAATTGAATAATTAGAAATAGTGTTTAAAGTTAGTGTTTTGTTCCAGTAAATATGCTTTTTAATTTGAGAATACCGTTTAATCTGAAAAAAGAATGCTGTTTGCTGCAAGTACATCGTTCATATACTCTTTACCTCACTAAATAAAGCACATTCAAAAACATGGATTTTGCATCTGCTATATCGTGGAGCGTACAGCATAACTTAATGTATGTTATTCATTTTTCTAGAAAAAATTAAGAAAGCTAAATCTCCCACTTTCGAATACCCCTGCCATAACTGGAGGTGTTGCATACTTTTGCTGTTAGTATTTAAACTGTACAACTGTATTCTTTACAGCCAAACTTCAGAATAGAAGCCGAATCCACGACAAATGGCAAGAACTTGCTCCATTTTTTGAAGAAATAATTTTTTAGCCAGCTAAGGGTAATCTAAACCTGTCTGTGCGTCCACATGGGTCGGAAGCAATCTTATAGTCCTTTTCAGTTTTTGTGTAATATGAAAAGACAGAAATCGTCAAACCTGTCCTCTTTTGTATTCAGGAAAGAATCAAGCAGGTCCAGCAAAGGAAGGCTAATTTGTAAGGGGGATGCATGCAGTGTATTCTACTACATAGGCCATCATTATGAGTGATCTGTTCTTTTCCAAACCCTGTGTAATCGTCAACGTACAAACAGAATGGAAAATATGTTGTTTTTTGGGTCCATTGGATGGCCCCAGAGGCGGCTCCTCCGCTATGGCAGAGGAGGTTGCCCCCCCCCCCGCCAGCAGCAGCCGCTGCAAACTTTAAACAAAGAGCCCCTAGCGCCACCTTAGGGCTGCCATAGCGTAATTTTTTTTACACTAATGCGACGCTAAAGTGGCATTTTCCCCGCGATGCATACATTGTGCCACTTTGTAAACCCTTGAGCCACATTATGCCTGCACCAGGTATAATGTATGCAAGGGGGGCGTTCCCCCTTTAGAGGGGCCAAAAAAATGGGGCAAGGAAATCGAAGTGCTTTCTATGCACCATTTTTTTCTCCACCGTCAATACCTACTCGGAGCAGGCATTAAAAGGGGGCTTCCATTATTTATAATGGGCCCTATGTACTCTGCAGGAGTAGAGCCAACATTTTGCTGCTACTCCTGCAGAGTACATCAATAGTGACAAAAAAAATTATGCTATTGCCCCCTACCCTGCACCACTATTGTGCACCATATTTTAAATATGGCGCACACATGGCGGTGGTAGAGGGCACAAGGAAAGTGGTGCTGCACTATGTGCAGTACCAGTTTTCTTAAATCTGCCTCTATGTTTATTATCTTTTCATTGTTAAAGGGGTGGGGTCATGGGGGACTACGAGCACGAGGGGAGTGATTAACTGACGGACTCTGTGACTGAATGATGGAGAAATTTAATTTCTTCTGCTCTCTACATTTTACTCCTACCCGGCTGTTACTGACTGATTGCTTCAGCCACTCACAGAGTTTATTTATCCACACATACTCATATTCATTGATAGTGTGAATGATGTATGAATCACTCATTCAATCATTCACTCTAAAACTCTCTGATTTAGAAAGAACATTCATGGTTATAATTCTTGAGCAGTTAGTGGTGACCATTCCTTATGGACGGACGTTTTTGTCCTGTTACACACAAAAACACACGTTCTTACTTCAAAGAAAACACTTGTTTCTCACCTATTTCCATGACGCATTTGCTTGCTTCCCATTATCTCGTCCGCTATGTTGGAAATCCGAGCCTCTGCTCGCCAGACTGAGTCTGATGTCTTATCGAAGCCATCATGTTCCATTACATGGAACTGTTTCTCTCACATTGTACTGCACTGCCTGAGCACTTGCGGATTATAGGATTATCTTTTGTGCTATGTCCCGAGGGAGATAAGAGTAGAGTTCTTAAAACATCGCAGAACAAGTTGCTCTTAAGCATTATGGTTTAATCACTTCGAATTGTTGTGGCCTTGCCTGGGAGGGGTTTGGTTTCAGTTTAAAGCATCCTCAAAAGTTCATGAGCGCATATGCTTTTTGAAGTGTCTTTTAAGCAAGTTTTAGGCGGAATTTAAAAAAGGAAAGCAAGCAGTATAGACGAAATTATGAACATTAGAAAAGGATCATTTGAAACATATTAATGTAATGCAAGGTTGAGTCATTTTAATTTCTTATTTGCAACATCAATTCGAACTAGTTGATTTCAAATGGCATCTACTGGGCCCATTGCAGGGCATATGGGTTTTGGGTTTTGTAAACTTAAAGAAATGCTGCAGAGAAATTCGCAGCTGATCCTCGTGCAATTTTAGAACAAGTTGTATATTGGATTTAAGAAAAGTGGTGCTGCACTCAGTGCAGCGCCAATTTACTTGCGCGCCTTAGCGCTCCACTCCCGCCACCATATGTACACCGTATTTAAAATATGGCGCATCATTGCTCAGGGTAGGAGGCAATAACGTCAAAATTTTTTATGCTATTAGGGTTAGTGCCAAAATTCTGCTGTTAACCCTGAACAGTACATAGGGGCTCATTGTAACCAATGGTGTGCCCCCTTTTAACGCCTGCTCTGAGCAGGCATTTAAAATGCCCCAAAAACTTTTTTTGCATCATTCTTCGGCCCGGCTAACGGGGTACCACCCCCCTAGCATACATTATGCATAGCGCAGGCATAATGTGGCGCAAGGGGTTGCAAAGTGGTGCAATGCGTGCATTGCACCGCTTTGTAAATATGGCACATTGATTTTGGCCTCGTTTGGCCACATTATTGTAAAAAAGAAATAACGCTAATGTGGGGCAAGGAGGTGGTAGGCCCTCTTAAATATGGGCCCTACTGACCTATATTATAAGAATATTGCAGGTAACAGAGGACTTCCATGACCACATAGAGAAACAAGGTCAAACGCAGAGTCTTTTTTATGGGGTCATGGAACTGTGACGTGACTTGCAGTATCCTTATAATGTACTACAGGCAACATTTTCTTCCTTTAATACATGGTCACACCACCACCCTTCCTGAAAACGACTTAAATGCTTTGCGTCTCGCACTTTCATATCAAAATGGTGGTTTGGTTACAGACATGAAGAATAAAAGTGCAATCTAGTGTGAAGTTGAATACACAACACTAATCAATTAGTATTTTTGGCCGCTCCCCTTATGTCCATTTCCAAAGAAAACTAAAATCCTTGGTGTCTCGTGGGCATTTCAGAGACATGAAAGGAAAGGCCTTTCCTTTCCTTTCATGCCTCTGTTGGCACCCTCCTCCCGAGCGGAAGAGAAATGCTGAACATTTCTCTTCAGCAATCGTGACCTCTGATGAGGTCAGCACGCTCTTGCGTGTTGACTTCATCAGACGTCAGTGGGTGGGTCAGGGGGGTCGGGGTGGAAGGGATTTCCCTTCCATCCCTGACCAGGGGGGGTGAGGTGCGGCCCTCGGGGGGAGTGCTAGCGCTTTCCCCGAGGTCCGGTACACGGACGTAATGGTTACATCTCTGGCGCATGAGAGGCGCAGCCACGGTCGTAACCATTACGTCTATGGCGATTAAGGGGTTAAAGTATTGGGGCCTGATTTATACTTTTTTGGTGCCGCATTTGTGTGATTTTTTGACGCAAAAGTGGCGCAAACTTATTAAATACAGTTGTATTTTGTACATTTGTGCCTCTTTTGCATCAATAAATGACGGTAATGCAGCGCAAAAAAAGTATAAATCGGGGCTTTGGTGTCTTAGACTGCGATAAAGACTTGGCACTAGTCACACATTGCCTTTGCACATTAATTTGATTTACTTTGCCTTTATTAAAATATGCTGTTGAATTTTTTACTTCTTTGTTCACTAAGTAAAAATGTAGACACAGAGAGGTTTTCTTAAAGAGTCAATGAAAATATTGGGCATTTGTTAAAAGTACCTACTGTGTAATAATTTACTGTGTATGTCATTTATTGTCTTCATTTACAAAGTATTGTTTATCTTCTGATGCCTTTTACAACACTCACACACAAAGTTGCCAAACGTGTCCCAAATATTTCTCCTTTGGTTTGGTCAAATAATGACACTTTACTTAATGGTTTATGTTTTTTTTGCTAAGGAGGTTCTTTCTATTTAGATGCTTTAGACTAGCTTAAAGACATAGGGGGTCATTCCAACCCTGGCGGTCGGTGATAAAGCGGAGGCCAACCCGCCAACAGGCAGGCGGTAAAAAAACTGGAATTCTGACCCTGGCGGGAAGTGCCAACACAGCCCGCCACTTTAACACTCCGACCGCCACGGCGGGACAGACAAACAGCGCGGCGGTCGCCGCCAACAGGCAGGCGGCAGACAATGTACCGCCCACCCTATCACAACTCACCAATCCACCACCTTTTCCGGGGCGGGAGCCCCGCCGATAAAAACACGGCGGAAACTACGAACGGGAAAACGCTCACCTCTACACACTCCACGAGGAAGGAGGACAGCATGGAACCCGAATTAAACATCCTACCAGCTATTGTCTACCTGCTCATCTACCAGGAGTACGAACGCCGGCGCAGACAACAACGGTGAGTACTGCACCTACGACACAGGGGAGGGGGGAGGAGGAAAGCTTACGGGCAAACACATACGCCATACACCCACCCCCCACCCCAAATACCTACACCCCAATGCAGAGCAACAAGTCAGAGTGACACCCCCCAAACCCACCGGAATAATGCAAAGACACAATTAAAATGATCTATAAAATATATGTATAATATAGCTCCATTGAAGTTATGGGAAATATGCAATATGAAAGATACAAAATAAGGAATGAACATAGTTAAAATTATATACATAGGCAATAAGTCCTGCCCATTCTGTCAAAGTTCCATAGTCCGTGGGCCAATGTGCACAAACACATGGGCAAAACCCACACAGGAGACCAGATACCATTGGAGAGAACACTGCTGGGGCATCAGATGATAAAACTACAGGCCCCTCAGGGGGAAGGGAAGGGGGGGCACCTCAGCCACATGAGTCCACGACGCCAGATCCACGAGGGGCCTCCATGCCCACTGTCCCATCCTGGGGAGTGCAAAGCCACAGTCTCACAAGTCTCTACAGTGGGTGGCTTGCCCACTGTGCCATCCTGGGGAGTGCAAAGCCACAGTCTCTCAAGTCTCTACAGTGGGTGGCTTGCCCACTGTTCCATCCTGGGAAGTGCCAAGCCACAGTCCATCAGATGGATTACCGACTCCACTGTTAATGGAGGAGGCATGGTGCCCAGAGTGCTTCGTGAAGCCCTGCTCGACACAGAACCGGCACTGTCAATGGGGCAGCGGTGCTTGAGACGGCGTTGCCCAGAGGAGCGGTGCTTGAGATGAAGGGCCCAGCGGAGCGGTGCTTGAGACGGCGGTGGCCAGCGGAGCGGTGCTTGAGATGAAAGGCCCAGCGGAGCGGTGCGTGACAGGAAGGGCCCAGCGGAGCGGTGCTTGAGATGAAGGGCCCAGCGGAGCGGTGCTTGAGACGGCGGTGGCCAGCGAAGCGGTGCTTGAGATGAAGGGCCCAGCGGAGCGGTGCTTGAGATGAAGGGCCCAGCGGAGCGGTGCTTGACAGGAAGGGCCCAGCGGAGCGGTGCTTGAGATGAAGGGCCCAGCGGAGCGGTGCTTGACAGGAAGGGCCCAGCGGAGCGGTGCTTGAGATGAAGGGCCCAGCGGAGCGGTGCTTGACAGGAAGGGCCAAGCGGAGCGGTGCTTGAGATGAAGGGCCCAGCGGAGCGGTGCGTGACAGGAAGGGCCCAGCGGAGCGGTGCTTGAGATGAAGGGCCCAGCGGAGCGGTGCTTGACAGGAAGGGCCCAGCGGAGCGGTGCTTGACAGGAAGGGCCCAGCGGAGCGGTGCTTGAGATGAAGGGCCCAGCGGAGCGGTGCTTGACAGGAAGGGCCCAGCGGAGCGGTGCTTGAGATGAAGGGCCCAGCGGAGCGGTGCTTGACAGGAAGGGCCCAGCGGAGCGGTGCTTGAGATGAAGGGCCCAGCAGAGCAGTGCGTGAGATGGCGGTGGCCAGCGGAGCGGTGCTTGAGATGAAGGGCCCAGCGGAGCGGTGCTTGAGATGAAGGGCCCAGCGGAGCGGTGCTTGAGACGGCGGTGGCCAGCGGAGCGGTGCTTGAGATGAAGGGCCCAGCGGAGCGGTGCTTGACAGGAAGGGCCCAGCGGAGCGGTGCTCGAGATGAAGGGCCCAGCGGAGCGGTTCTTGTCACGGCGGGCCCCTGTTCAGCGGTGCTTCTCACAGCGGGGCCCTGTTCAGCAGTTCTTGTCACGGCGGGCCCCTGTTCAGCGGTGCTTCTCACGGCGGGGCCCTGTTCAGCGGTGCTTCTCACGGCGGGCCCCTGTTCAGTGGTTCTTGTCACGCGGGGCCCTGTTCAGCGGTGCTTCTCACGGCGGGGCCCTGTTCAGCGGATTTTGTCACGGCGGGGCCCTGTTCAGCGGTGCATCTCACGGGGGGCCCTGTTCAGCGGTGCTTCTCACGGCGGGCCCCTGTTCAGCGGTTCTTGTCACGGCGGGCCCCTGTTCAGCGGTGCTTCTCATGGCGGGCCCCTGTTCAGCAGTTCTTGTCACGGCAGGCCCCTGTTCAGCGGTGCTTCTCACGGCGGGGCCCTGTTCAGCGGTGCTTCTCACGGCGGGGCCCTGTTCAGCGGTGCTTCTCACGGCGGGGCCCTGTTCAGCGGTTCATGTCACGGCGGGCCCTTGTTCAGCGGTGCTTCTCACGGCGGGGCCCTGTTCAGCGGTTCTTGTCACGGCGGGCCCCTGTTCAGCGGTGCTTCTCATGGCGGGGCCCTGTTCAGCGGTGCTTCTCACGGCGGGGCCCTGTTCAGCAGTTCTTGTCACGGCGGGGCCCTGTTCAGCGGTGCTTGTCCAGTGTTTCTAGGGAGCCAGACCTGGCCAAGACTTCCCGCTCAGTCGCCATCCGACCTTGCGGTCGCGGGCCCCTCCTGTGATGGAGTCCTGGGCCCGTGGGTGTCATCCGTCACAGCCGGAATGGGGCTGGTGGGGCCCTCCTGGGCAGCTCGCCTGCTGCCTGACTTCTCCGCCCTGCTGCCCTTGCCCTCCTTCGCTGAAGCTCTGTGGCCCTTGCCTCCCTTTGATGATGTGGCAGGTGACGGGGCAAGGCTACTGTCCTTGGTGGCAGCCGTCTCAGGCTTGTCGCGCCGGCCCTTAGTTTTTTTTGTCCTCTTCCCAGGGGGTGGGCTGGCTGTCCCCTTGCTGCTGGCCGATGTTCCTGCCCTAGGAGCTGGTGGACTCCAATAGCCCTGCACTATGGTCATAGTAGATGCAGGGCTGGTGGTGGCTGAGGTGCTTTTTTGACTCTTACCAGATGGAGGGGGTGGGTCAGTGGATGGAACGAGGTCAAGGTTGGAAAGGAAAAGCACTTTGGAAGGACAGGGACGGGTAGGTGTAGTGGGTATGGGAGTGGAGGAAGAGGATGTGGTTGTAGGAGAGTCAAGTGTGCTGTCTTTGGGTGCAGGTGCTTGTGACGGAGGCTGTCGTGAGGTGGATGGCTGTTGGGTGGGTGGCTGCCTGCGTTTGTGTGGTTTGGAAGAGGGGGTGACAGACACACTGGGAGAGGACACAGGGGACGTGTAAATAGCAGTGGGGGTGGTGACTGCACGTGTGCGGACTGTAATGGAGGGTGTGCTGGTGATGGAAGTACTGGCTGATGGTGGTGTGCATGCAGGTGTGAGTGGAGACGTCACAGGGAGGGAGGAGGGAGATGAGGAGGTGGGGACACAGAGGTGGTAGTGACTGTTGGCATGTCTGCATCTGGATGTTGCTTGGGTGAATGCTTGTGGGATCTGTGGTGCTTATGTCTGGATGAGCTGCCCTTGGGTGTAGAGGTGTGTGCAGGCTGGTCTGATAGTGTGGATGGGATAGGCAGAGGAACAGGAGACTGGGACTGGGTGGAGGGAGTCAGAAGAGGGAGGCTGGAGACAGGGACAATGGCTGCCGTCAGTGCTGAGGCCAGAGCGTTGAACGATCGCTGATGGGCAGCCTGACCCGAATGAATGCCCTCCAGGTATGCATTGCTCCGATGCACCTCCCTTTCTACACCCTGGATGGCATTCAAAAGGGTAGACTGCCCAACAATGATGGTCCTGAGGAGGTCAATGACCTCCTCACTGAGGGCAGCAGGGGTAACTGGGGCAGGGCCTGAGATGCCTGGGGCGAAGGAGATGCCCGCCTTCCTGGGCGAGCGGGCACGGAGCGAAGGCTGAGGGGCTGCTGGGAGGGCGGGGCTGGTGCGCTGGGTGGCGGCTGTACCTGTTGTGGCGGTGGGCACGGATGTTGCCGCCACCGCAAGGGAGCTCCCTTCCGAGGACGTTTCGGTGTCGCTGACGTCTCCACGGGTCCCCGTTGTGGAGCTCCACTCGCCCTCCGTCTCACTGGTGTACTCTGAGTCTGTTGCATGGCCCTCCGGGGCCATGTGAGATGCAGCTCCCTCGTGCACCGATGCCACTTCTCCTCCGCCTGATGATGCTAATGCACACATGAACAGGAAGAGAAAGAAAATGTGGGGGGGGAGAAATGAAGACAGGTTGAGTGCATGCACTGGCAACACCGTTGTCGGAGAGGACAGACACAGAAGCCCCCTGCACTAGGCCGTGCAATCGGGGTACACTACTCAGTTATTGTGACTAGGCCTACAGGTCTACTGTATGGATGACAAATGAACACATGGGTGAGGCCGGACCATGGATAGCTGTACTTGGCACCCTACAGAGGTGGGGTGCGGGGGCACAGAGCCATGCCTTACGGAGGGGCCTAGCCTACAGAAATCGCCCTGGCCTAGGGATACCCACAGCCCTCCTCCCCCATCCAGACACCTCCACTGCGCGCAAAGTCAACAGAATGAGAGTGTACTCACCCCCTTGTGTCTGCTGTGATGTCCTCACGCGCCCATCCAAATCGGGGTAGGCCACCGCCAGGATCCGGGACATCAGGGGTGTCAAAGTCCGACTGGCACCCCTCCCACGTTGGGAGGCCATCCCCACATGAGCCTCCTCCGTCTTCCTGCTCCAGCGGCGGATGTCCTCCCATCTCTTCCGGCAGTGGGTGCCCCGTCTGCGGTGGACCCCCAGGGTCCGGATGTCCTTGGCGATGGCACGCCAAATATCGATCTTCTGGTGGGCGCTGACCTATGTGAAATGTACAGGGGGAGAAAAATAGTAATCACCTTCTGCATATTCAATGTGAGTGGCCCCCCCATCCCTACCCTTGCCATGTGGCACATGCTCTCACCGTCGTTTGATGCATGCCTCAATCGCTCCCCTCCCCACCATCTTTCATCCACCTCACTCAACACAGGCATTGCCCATAAAGCATGCTCCCTCAGTACTAACCTGTTGGTCTGAAGGACCGTAGAGTAGAGCGTACTGTGGGAGGACCCCATCCACAAGTTTCTCCAACTCCTGAGCTGTGAAGGCAGGGGCCCTTTCCCCAGTCGCATGAGCCATTGTCCCTTCCAGACCGAGTTCACAGCAGCACTTGCAGTGTAGGTCCTCTCCTGTCGGAGATCAGGTATCGAGTGATTAAGCAGATAGAAAATGGCGGTCACGCCCGCGGCAGTGCGTACCGCGGCTGTGCGTACCGCGACCGCCGGCGCACATCGTCATTGGCTCATGAGACCCATAGGGTTCAATGTTAACCAATGCTGCTTTGCGCCGCAGTCTTCGACCGCCTACCGCCACGGTGTGCCACGCCAGCGCATTTACCTCACATCCCATTGTCGCACTTCACAGGTCAGGCAGCCGCCATTTCAGGGGCCCACATGGCTTACTTTTTACTGCGTCACACATACCTAGGCCTTGCATTAACACTCATACAAAGCATTCATTGGAGTGAGAATCGTGTTATGTGCAAGCTGTGGTTACGTACCTGTGGGTTGATTGACTCTGTGCTCGCTGTTGTCCTTCATAGGCACCATCCGCTGGGACATGCGAGGAGATGGCGGAATCTTCCTGTGTACAGACTGCTGGTGGACCTGTCGACAATGGAGGAAAGACATGTCATACTGACATACAGGCTTGACCGTGCCACTATTCATGAACTGTGTGCCCAGCTGGAGCAAGACCTAATGTCACCAATCCGCCAACCCACAGGGATCCCCCCTCTTGTGCAGGTGCTGTCAGTGCTCCATTTCCTTGCAAGTGGGTCATTTCAAACAACAGTGGCCATAGCATCAGGGATGTCCCAGCCTATGTTTTCCAAGGTGTTGTCCAGAGTGTTGTCTGCCCTGCTGAAACACATGCGCAGCTACATCGTTTTCCCTGAGGTGGGGGATTTGGCTACAGTGAAGGGTGATTTCTATGCCCTTGGACATATCCCCAACATCATAGGTGCCATTGATGGGACCCATGTGGCTTTGGTTCCCCCCCACAGGAGTGAACAGGTGTACAGAAACAGGAAGAGTTATTATTCGATGAATGTGCAGATAGTATGTTTGGCAGACCAGTGCATCTCCCATGTTAATGCCAAGTTCCCTGGCTCAGTGCATGATGCGTACATCATGCGGAATAGCAGCATCCCTTACATGATGGGTCAACTCCAGAGGCAACGTGTGTGGCTAATTGGTGACTCTGGTTACCCCAACCTGTCATGGCTACTGACCCCAGTGAGGAATCCCAGGACAAGGGCAGAGGAACGCTACAATGAGGCCAATGGGAGAACTAGGAGGGTGATCGAGCGGACCTTCGGGCTCCTGAAGGCCAGGTTCAGGTGCCTCCATATGACAGGTGGATCCCTATTCTACTCACCAAAGAAGGTGTGTCAGATCATCGTGGCCTGTTGTATGCTTCACAACCTGGCTTTGCGATGACAGGTGCCTTTTCTGCAGGAGGATGGTCCAGATGGTGGTGTTGTAGCAGCTGTGGAGAGTGAAGACGAGGAAGCCGAAGAAGACGACATAGACAACAGGAACACAGTAATACAGCAGTATTTCCAATGACACACAGGTAAGAATACACACCGGCATATTACATATACTTAAACACTACTACCTCTCTACTGTCTGTCCTTTTCCCCCAGTGTATGGTAACTGAGTTGTGACTTTCCCTTCCGATTTCAGAGATGTGGGCCCCACTGCATGACATCTGCTTTGTTTCCCCATGAACTACAGCTGTGTGACATTGGTATGTTGACATCACAATGTAAATAAGCATTTTGGCACATTAATGTCTAATACATTTGTTCAAAATCACAGCCAGACTCCTGATTGTTTTGTGCAATAACTGTGTTTATTACAGTGCTATATATTGGTGGGTGGTTGCAAATCGGTGAGGGGTGATGGTGGAGGATTGTCCATGGCAGAGTCCAGACTATTTGTATCACAGGTGCATTGTCCAAATGCCTGTGGAAAGTGGAGCAGGGGCAGTTTAAGGATGGACAGGGTGACAATGTGGGACAGTGGGATGACAATCAGGGAGGTATCCTTTCCTGGCGGGGGTCTTGGCATCTTACTCTGTCTTCTTCCTGGATCTCAGGGCCCGCTTGCGGGGTGGTTCTCCTTCTGCAGGGGGTGGGGTGCTGGTGGCCTGTTGGTCCTGTGGTGGGGCCTCCTGTCCACTAGCGCCGGCAGAGGTGGTAGCCAGTTCTTGGTCCATGCTAGTGTCAGGGGCCCTTTGTGGTGCCACAGTGTCCCGCAATGTGGTGACTATCAGATTCAGAGCCCCTACAATGGTGCCCAGGGCGGAACTGATGGTTCGTAGTTCCTCCCTGAACCCCACATACTGTTCCTCCTGCAGGAGCTGGATCTCCTGAAACCTGGCCAGTACCGTCGGCATCGTCTCCTGGGAATGATGGTAGGCTCCCATGATGGAGGAGAGGGCCTCGTAGAGAGTGGGTTCCCTGGTCCTGTCCCCCCCCTGTCGCACAGCAGCCCTCCCAGTTCCCCTGTTTCCCTGGGCCTCTGTCCCCTGGACCATGTGCCCACTACCACTGCCCCCAGGTCCCTGTTGTTGTTGGGGTGGTGGGTTAACCTGGGTACCCTGTAGTGGTGGACACACCGCTGATTGACGTGTCCTGGGGACAGAGGTATGGGCCCGCTGGGGGGGTGCTGTGCTGGTGTTCCCAGAGGGGGGAAGGTCTGCTGTGGCCTGTGGCTGTCTGAGGGGAACCGACTGTCCCGAGGTCCCCGATGGGCCGGGCTGGTCATCTAGATCCAGGTCGACAGAGGTGCTGTCATCACTGTGGGCCTCTTCTGGGTGTGGAGTGGACATTTGTGGACCCTCCTTCGCGGTGACGTGGCGTTCGGGTCCTGCAGGGGTATAAAGGGATGGTTATTGCATCTGTGTGTACCATAGCGTGCAATGGGTGGGTGCCCGTGTACCCCAGTGCTTGCATTCCTGTGTGGGGGCTTTTGTGACGGTGGTTTGGGGGGGATGGGGATGTGCAGTGGGCATGCTTTGGTGATGGGTGTCCATGCTTTGTGGTCGCATGCAGGGCTTGCGGTTGGGATGGGTGGGTTGTGATGGTGAGACATTTGCAAGGAGTAGGTGTGATGGGGGGGAGGGTGTGGGTATGAGTTGGCATGCTGGTGGGGTGGGGGGATGAAGTAGTGAAGATGAGACTTACCAGAGTCCATTCCTCCAGATACTCCGCCGAGGCCCTCAGGATGCAGGATCGCCAAGACCTGCTCCTCCCATGCTGTAAATTCTGGGGGAGGAGGTGGTGGACCGCCGCCAGTCCGCTGAACCACGATGTTGTGCCTGGATACCATTGAACGCACCTTCCCCCGTAGGTCGTTCCACCGCTTCCTGATGTCGTCCCTATTTCTTGGGTGCTGTCCCACAGCGTTGACCCTGTCGACTATTCTGCTCCATAGCTCCATCTTCCTGGCAATGGAGGTGTGCTGCACCTGTGTTCCGAAGAGCTGTGGCTCTACCCGTGCGATTTCCTCCACCATGACCCTGAGTTCATCCTCAGAAAACCTGGGGTGTCTTTGTGGTGCCATGGGGTGGTGTGGGGGATGTGTGGGGTGGATTGTGTGGTGCTAAGTGTGGTGATGTGTATTGGTGTGTTGTGTGAAGTGCGTGGTAATATTGCTGGGTGAATGTAATATGCGCGTCTGGGTGCTCTGATATCTATTTCTCAGTGCGTGGTACCGATTCTCTAGGAGTGGAGATTTGTGGGTGATGTGGGTGCGTGTTTTATATTTAATTGGGTGTGTGGGTGTGGTGTGTGTATGTGTCTCAGGTGTGTGTATTTCAAATTGTCCAATGTGGCTGTGTTTAGTAAGAGTGTGTGTATTTTGTGCGCAGCGGTGTGTACCGCCAATGGAATACCGCGGTTGAAAGACCGCCGCGTGGATTTGTGTGTCGTGATAGTGTGGGCGTATTTATGTTGGCGTGACGGTGGAGGTTTGGTCATCGCCAGTTTCTCGCTGACCTTTGGTGTGGCGGACTTTTGTGGATGTCTGTATTTTGGCGGTTTGCCTGTTGTGGGTCAGAATGACCGTGGCGGTCTCTTCTGACAGCGATAAGAGGCTTTTACCGCCGCTGTTGGAATGACCGCCTGTGTCTCTTAAAAAATCTCCACATATCACCTTTGCACATTCTACATTGGCACACACCAACTTACCATTCTGCATTCTACAGTGGTGCATGCCACACATCTTCCCCTGTATTAACCAACAATAAAAAAACACAGTAGATCTAAAACAATACTATACTTAGGGCCATATGTACGAAAGCTTTTTCCCATAGACACAGAATGGGTAAAATCCTTTCGTACATCTGGCCCTTAATCCTAACGATCATAATAAAAATCTTTAACAATTAATGTAATCCTAAAACACGGTATACCAGACAATCTACAAAATACCATAACATGATATATATATATATATATATATATATATGTATATATATATGTCACTAAAGTAAGGTGTGGGAAGGCAAGGTTCTGCCTTTTGCACAGAGCACATGTTTCATTCAAATGTCCTCTCAAAAGTGGTCACTAAATTAGCATCCATCATGCAGTTTTATTGCTAAACATTTGTGGTACACAAACACTAATGTGTAGAAATGTAATTTCTTCACAAATTATTTGCACATCACAAAAGAACATTGGGCCAGATGTAGAAAGATTCCAAATTGCGATTTGCAATTTGCGAGTCCCTGCGACTCGCAAATTGCAAGTCGCAATTTGGAATGCAGAAAGGTGTCTCAGACACCTTCTGCAACTCGCTATTGGGTCGCAAAGACCCACCTCATAAATATTTATGAGGTGGGTCGTAGTTTGCGACCCCATAGCGAGTCTAGGCACTCACGGGGATGGTGGCCTGCTGGAGACAGCAGACCACCATCTCCGTGACTGCTTTTAAATAAAGCAGTTTTTTTTTCTCTTTGCAGCCCGTTTTCCTTAAAGGAAAACGAGGTGCAAATAGAAAAAAATACCGAAACCTTTTGTTTCGGTTTTTTTCAGAGCAGGCAGTGGTCCATAGGACCACTGCCTGCTCTGAAAAAATAATTTTGTGAGCATTCACAAAGGGGAAGGGGTCCCGTGGGGACCCCTTCCCCTTTGCGAATGAGTTACCATCCACTTCAAGTGGATGGTAACTGCGAGTTGATTTGCGACTGCTTTCGCGGTCACAAATCAACTTAAATCGCGGTGCGAGTCGCAAATAGGAAGGGAACACCCCTTCCTATTTGCGAGTCGGAAACACATTTTGCGAGTCGGTTCCGACTCGCAAAATGTGTTTCTGCATCGCTTGAGGGCTTTTGCACCTCGCAAACGGCGTTTTTCGCCGTTTGCGAGGTGCAAAAGCCTACCTACCTCTGGCCCATTATTTTTATTTTTATTTTTTTTAAAGTCTTTGTTTACATCACACTTAAGAATTGCTAAATATGGGCCTTTTGTGTCTTTTCTTTGCTGTTGCTATTTCTTGAAATATTTGCATACTTCACTTATAGTGATTCTGTGCTAGAACATATTTGATATTCTACAGACTGTCCTTTCACAGGCTCTGTGCCCCAGCACATCACAATCAAAGAAAGGAAACATAAGTACTATCTTCACACGAATAGGTAGCAGTTTGTCAGAAGTCATTGCTTGAAATTTGATCTGTATCTTTGAATGCAAATCAAATGCAACAAAATAGAAACAAACTTTAGAGGCTTCTTTATTGCTCCTTTTTTAGGTCAAGAATTTGCATACGACGATCTCTTGTATAATTTTAAGTATACTTATTCTGTCAGATTCCAGCTTTTCATCTGTTAGTTTCAGTGCCATTTAAAAATCCGTGCTTGCTAGTGGTGAATCATGCCTCTTTGTCCCTCCTTCTTCTATGTGGGATCAGGGACCAACTACTGTATAATTATGCGTTGTCCTGTTTATCTGGTCTGTAGGGGACTTTAATTTTACTTTGTTTCCTGCTCCTATGCAGGGAAGCTTCCATTGTCCTTTGCAGAGCATTCTTGCACTGAGCTTAGCTGTAAACAAGGTTATAAATCAGTCTGTTATCTTGGTCACATTTGGTCTTTGTGGGCTCTCTGCACTCTTTATCAGCTGCTTGGCTCCAGCCCTTCCTTGGCTTGGATTTTCTTTACACATGTGCCTATCTGTGGTCCCCAGAGCAGAGGGTCACTTGTAATTGCTTATAGCCTAGGCTCCCAGCTCTACCAGGGCTCCACAATCCTTAGAGACAGTGCCCACTTCTGTTCCATGCTGGCATCCCACTCACAGCTCCATCAGTGCACCTCAGTTCACACACTCCAAGCCCTCAGCTGTGACAGTGCCAGAACCCCACACACGCTGTTTGCCAGAGCACCTCAGTTATTGCAGTCAATACGCTCTGCTGCTCCAGTACTGGGACCTCGAGGGCAGCTCCATCAGTGCACTACAGTTCACACACTACAAACCCCTCAGCCGTACCCCAGAACCCCACACAAGTTGTCTGTCAGAACACTTCAGTTCTTACAGTCAGTACTGACTGCTGTTCCAGTATTGGGACCTCAGGCACATCTTGATGAGTGTATCTTAGTTCTCACACTCCAAGCCTCTCAGCCATGCCAGAACCCCACACAAGCTGTCTGCCAAAGAACCTCAATTCTTACAGTCAGTATACACTGATGTTCCAGTAAAGGGCACTCGGGTGCAGCTCCATCAGTGCACCTCAGTTCACTCACTCCAAGTCCCTCAGTTGTATCTGTGCCAATGCCCCACATACGCTGTCTGCCAGAACACTTGAGTTCTTACAATCAGCAAACACTGCTGTTCCAGTACTGGGACCTCTGGCGCAGCTCCATCAGTGTACCTCAGTTCAGAAACTCTAAGGGGCATATTTATACTCCGTTTGCGCCAGAATTGCGTCGTTTTTTTTGACGCAATTCCGATGCAAAACTAACTCCATATTTATACTTTGGCGTTAGACGCGTCTAGCGCCAAAGTCCATGGAGTTAGCATAATTTTTTAGCGTGGACACCTACTTTGCGTTAATTATATGCAAGGTAGGCGTTCCCGTCTAAAAAAATTGACTCCGAGGCATGTGTGCCGTATTTACACTCCCGGGCAAAATTCACGCCCGGGAGTGGGCGGGTCAAAAAAAATGACGTACGGCCGCTTTTGCGCCGTTTTTTAGCGCCTGTAAAAGGCAGGCGTTAAGGGACCTGTGGGCTCTGAAGGAGCCCAGAGGTGCCCTCCCATGCCCCCAGGGACACACCCTGTCACCCTTGCCCACCCCAGGAGGACACCCAAGGCTGGAGGGACCCATCCCAGGGACATTAAGGTAAGTTCAGGTAAGTGTTTTTATTTTTGTTTTTTTGTGGCATAGGGGGGCCTGATTTGTGCCCCCCTACATGCCACTGTGCCCAATGACCATGCCCAGGGGACAGAAGTCCCCTGGGCCTGGCCATTGGGCAAGGGGGCATGACTCCTGTCTTTGCTAAGACAGGAGTCATTTCTATGGGGGTTGGGAGTCGAAAAAAATGGCGCAAATCGGGTTGAGGCGAAAAATTTGCCTCAGCCTGACTTGCCCCATTTTTTCACGCCCAAGCTCCATATCCCCCTACGCCGGCGCTGCCTGGTGTACGTCGTTTTTTTCAACGCACACCAGGCAGCGCTGGCGTCTAACGTAATTGATTAAATACGGCGCCCGCATGGCGCTTCAGAATGGCGTTAGCCGGCGCTAATTTTTTTGACGCAAAACTGCGTTAGCGCAGTTTTGCGTCAAAAAGTATAAATATGGGCCTAAACCTCTCAGCCATGCCAGAACTCCAAACACGCTGTCTGCCAGAGCACCTCAGTTCTTACAGTCACAGCACACTGCTGTTCCAATACTGAGGCCTCGGGTGCAGCTCCATCAGTGCACCTCAGTTCACACGCTCCAAGCCCCTCAGCTGGGCCCATGCCAGAACCCCACACACTCTGTCTGCCAGAGCACCTCAGTTTTTACAGTTAGTACACTCTGCTGTTTCAGTACTGGGACCTCTGGTGCAGCTCCATCAGTGCACCTCAGTTCTACCCTGGTGAGGTCACTTCCTTTCCTATACTGGGACCACGCTCAAATACAGTCCTGTTCCAGCAGCTCAGTTCTAATATTCACTCTCACTGCCAAGCCAATACTAGACTCAAAAGAGCAAAACACAGCTCGGCCAGTGCACCTCATGTCTGACATCCAAAGCTACTTTTGATGTGAACCACTCAGCTGTGCCAGAATCCATCAATCCTAACATTCAGTGGAAGTTTCTTCTCAGTACTAAGCCTCACACACATGCCCCTCACTTCTGTCATTCAGAGGCAAAGCCACTCCCATGCTAGGCCCCCCTCGCAGCTCCATTAGGGGCCCTCCAGGCTAACACTCGGCAACACTAGCACGCCAATGCTAGGTTCCAGACATAGCTTGATTAACATACCTCACTTCTGACCTAGTGAGCCCGTTACTAATCCAGTACTGCAGCCCACATACAACTCTGTCAGTGCACCTCAATCTTAACCTGCAGTGCCCCGTTATTCCAATACCAGTAAGTACACTGTGCCACCATTTCTTATTCCTCACCCGCTGCCTTTCTGTTATTCCAGCACTGGGCCGGGACCCAGCTCAGTCTATATCCCCAATCCTGATCTGAAGTGCCCCATATACAACTCTGCTAATGCATCTCCTGCTGTCCTGCAGTACCCACTGCTGTTCCACACTTTGACTTCTATTTGAAGATGTGGGGGAGCCAATTAAATCTATTCTTAGCTGACATCTTTATTTGGGAGGGTATGTTTGACCTATCTCACTCCGTTCTTTTTTTTACTCTGTTTGCTCTCAATGTTTACTTTCTTTCCCGCTTTTCTTTTTCCAGCTTTTAAAATCCAAACATTAACAGTTTCACTCTCTCTTTCTTTTAACTGTTTCCTTCTACACCTCTTCCTTTTTTTTATTTCCCTCTTCCTCTTTCTACCTTCTCTTTCAAGGCAAAAACGTGGTTATTTCTTTCCTTGTTTCGTTCCTCTCTTTCTTCTTCATCAGGCGTTCATTATTTCACTATTTCTTCTCGTCCCTTCATGCTTTCTTTGTCTTTTTTATTAACTCTTTCCTTTGACTATGTATGCATCATTTCACTTTTTTATTTTTAGATCTTTCTTCCTTCCTTTCTCTTGGGTTTTTCTTATCTTTATTTGTCAATTCATGTTTTACTGTAAATCCCTCTTTTTCCTGCCTATATGTGGAAGACGCAAGTTACTTGTCAGACCCGAAGTGTCAAAGTGGTTTTCCCATTCTGTGGGAAATGTGTGGTACATACATGCCCTGGTTCTTTCACTGCTTGTTTCTCTCACCATCTCTTTTTTTCTCTAATGCTCATTTTTCTCTTTCTTTTCACACAGCTTTCATATTTTTTCCTCTTTATCTTTCGTTCACTAGCTTCCTTCCCTTTTTTCTTTTGTATCACACGTTTGCTTTATTTCTTCTCTCAGTTGTGTTTTCATTTTCTAGTTTTCTCATTCCCTTCTTTCTTTTATTTTTTTGTGACTCCTTCTCTTTCTTCCTTTTGTCTGTTTTATTCCTTTCGCTTCTGTTTTTCTGCCCCATCTGCTTTCTCTCCTTGGGCCTAGTTATCAATGGAGCAACAGGTGCAGTGGCAATGGGGCCCAGAGACCTATGGACCTCACTCAACTCTAATTAGTGCTGTATTTTCCTTCCGAAATTCTAGTCTTCTCCAGGACCATTGACACATTTATTATGCCACGTGTCCTCTCTATCTACTCCTAACTCCCTCTTTCGTTTTACCCTCCATTTCATCCCAAATTACATTTTTGTTATGATGTTTTGAGCATTAAACTCTAATGCCAAATCTATATTTCTGATGAGGTTTATGTGATAATTGTGTATGTTTTAAGATAGAAGAGGAAGGTAAATTGAAGTACTTTGGTTAAATACTGCGCCACTGGAATTATATGCTAGGAAAATATGCAATTATGTGGCAGGGTTCACCAATTTATGTGGCAAGCAAAGTCCAGTTCTGAATTTACAATGAAAATAGCTCTAATTCAAGAAAATGCGACATCTATTGCATGGCAAATGCTTGTCTTCTGAATGTCTACAGGATTGTTTTGGGAGTGTTTCATCAGCCCCTGCACCCAGGGCTGGCCTGGAGAACCAAACGAGCCATGCTCCCTTCACCTTCTATCGCTAGCTCTCTTTTTATCCATTCTCTCTCTCTCTCTTTCCTTCTCTCCCTCTTTCTTCTCTCTCTCCTATCGCTTTCTCTCTACCTTCCCCCTCCCTCCCTTTCTTTCCCTCTCTCTTGTGCCTACTGCTGACAGATGAGGGAAGTGTTAGCAGCACCTGGAGCTGCATGGGCTTTCAAAACAGGCCTCCAACGGCTCCAGCCCACTGAGGAAATCCCCAGTGGAATGACAGGCTTTGTGGTGCCATGGGGTGGTGTGGGGGATGTGTGGGGTGGATTGTGTGGTGCTAAGTGTGGTGATGTGTATTGGTGTGTTGTGTGAAGTGCGTGGTAATATTGCTGGGTGAATGTAATATGCGCGTCTGGGTGCTCTGATATCTATTTCTCAGTGCGTGGTACCGATTCTCTAGGAGTGGAGATTTGTGGGTGATGTGGGTGCGTGTTTTATATTTAATTGGGTGTGTGGGTGTGGTGTGTGTATGTGTCTCAGGTGTGTGTATTTCAAATTGTCCAATGTGGCTGTGTTTAGTAAGAGTGTGTGTATTTTGTGCGCAGCGGTGTGTACCGCCAATGGAATACCGCGGTTGAAAGACCGCCGCGTGGATTTGTGTGTCGTGATAGTGTGGGCATATTTATGTTGGCGTGACGGTGGAGGTTTGGTCATCGCCAGTTTCTCGCTGACCTTTGGTGTGGCGGACTTTTGTGGATGTCTGTATTTTGGCGGTTTGCCTGTTGTGGGTCAGAATGACCGTGGCGGTCTCTTCTGACAGCGATAAGAGGCTTTTACCGCCGCTGTTGGAATGACCGCCTGTGTCTCTTAAAAAATCTCCACATATCACCTTTGCACATTCTACATTGGCACACACCAACTTACCATTCTGCATTCTACAGTGGTGCATGCCACACATCTTCCCCTGTATTAACCAACAATAAAAAAACACAGTAGATCTAAAACAATACTATACTTAGGGCCATATGTACGAAAGCTTTTTCCCATAGACACAGAATGGGTAAAATCCTTTCGTACATCTGGCCCTTAATCCTAACGATCATAATAAAAATCTTTAACAATTAATGTAATCCTAAAACACGGTATACCAGACAATCTACAAAATACCATAACATGATATATATATATATATATTTATATATATATGTATATATATATATGTCACTAAAGTAAGGTGTGGGAAGGCAAGGTTCTGCCTTTTGCACAGAGCACATGTTTCATTCAAATGTCCTCTCAAAAGTGGTCACTAAATTAGCATCCATCATGCAGTTTTATTGCTAAACATTTGTGGTACACAAACACTAATGTGTAGAAATTTAATTTCTTCACAAATTATTTGCACATCACAAAAGAACATTGGGCCAGATGTAGAAAGATTCCAAATTGCGATTTGCAATTTGCGAGTCCCTGCGACTCGCAAATTGCAAGTCGCAATTTGGAATGCAGAAAGGTGTCTCAGACACCTTCTGCAACTCGCTATTGGGTCGCAAAGACCCACCTCATAAATATTTATGAGGTGGGTCGTAGTTTGCGACCCCATAGCGAGTCTAGGCACTCACGGGGATGGTGGCCTGCTGGAGACAGCAGACCACCATCTCCGTGACTGCTTTTAAATAAAGCAGTTTTTTTTTCTCTTTGCAGCCCGTTTTCCTTAAAGGAAAACGAGGTGCAAATAGAAAAAAATACCGAAACCTTTTGTTTCGGTTTTTTTCAGAGCAGGCAGTGGTCCATAGGACCACTGCCTGCTCTGAAAAAATAATTTTGTGAGCATTCACAAAGGGGAAGGGGTCCCGTGGGGACCCCTTCCCCTTTGCGAATGAGTTACCATCCACTTCAAGTGGATGGTAACTGCGAGTTGATTTGCGACTGCTTTCGCGGTCACAAATCAACTTAAATCGCGGTGCGAGTCGCAAATAGGAAGGGAACACCCCTTCCTATTTGCGAGTCGGAAACACATTTTGCGAGTCGGTTCCGACTCGCAAAATGTGTTTCTGCATCGCTTGAGGGCTTTTGCACCTCGCAAACGGCGTTTTTCGCCGTTTGCGAGGTGCAAAAGCCTACCTACCTCTGGCCCATTATTTTTATTTTTATTTTTTTTAAAGTCTTTGTTTACATCACACTTAAGAATTGCTAAATATGGGCCTTTTGTGTCTTTTCTTTGCTGTTGCTATTTCTTGAAATATTTGCATACTTCACTTATAGTGATTCTGTGCTAGAACATATTTGATATTCTACAGACTGTCCTTTCACAGGCTCTGTGCCCCAGCACATCACAATCAAAGAAAGGAAACATAAGTACTATCTTCACACGAATAGGTAGCAGTTTGTCAGAAGTCATTGCTTGAAATTTGATCTGTATCTTTGAATGCAAATCAAATGCAACAAAATAGAAACAAACTTTAGAGGCTTCTTTATTGCTCCTTTTTTAGGTCAAGAATTTGCATACGACGATCTCTTGTATAATTTTAAGTATACTTATTCTGTCAGATTCCAGCTTTTCATCTGTTAGTTTCAGTGCCATTTAAAAATCCGTGCTTGCTAGTGGTGAATCATGCCTCTTTGTCCCTCCTTCTTCTATGTGGGATCAGGGACCAACTACTGTATAATTATGCGTTGTCCTGTTTATCTGGTCTGTAGGGGACTTTAATTTTACTTTGTTTCCTGCTCCTATGCAGGGAAGCTTCCATTGTCCTTTGCAGAGCATTCTTGCACTGAGCTTAGCTGTAAACAAGGTTATAAATCAGTCTGTTATCTTGGTCACATTTGGTCTTTGTGGGCTCTCTGCACTCTTTATCAGCTGCTTGGCTCCAGCCCTTCCTTGGCTTGGATTTTCTTTACACATGTGCCTATCTGTGGTCCCCAGAGCAGAGGGTCACTTGTAATTGCTTATAGCCTAGGCTCCCAGCTCTACCAGGGCTCCACAATCCTTAGAGACAGTGCCCACTTCTGTTCCATGCTGGCATCCCACTCACAGCTCCATCAGTGCACCTCAGTTCACACACTCCAAGCCCTCAGCTGTGACAGTGCCAGAACCCCACACACGCTGTTTGCCAGAGCACCTCAGTTATTGCAGTCAATACGCTCTGCTGCTCCAGTACTGGGACCTCGAGGGCAGCTCCATCAGTGCACTACAGTTCACACACTACAAACCCCTCAGCCGTACCCCAGAACCCCACACAAGTTGTCTGTCAGAACACTTCAGTTCTTACAGTCAGTACTGACTGCTGTTCCAGTATTGGGACCTCAGGCACATCTTGATGAGTGTATCTTAGTTCTCACACTCCAAGCCTCTCAGCCATGCCAGAACCCCACACAAGCTGTCTGCCAAAGAACCTCAATTCTTACAGTCAGTATACACTGATGTTCCAGTAAAGGGCACTCGGGTGCAGCTCCATCAGTGCACCTCAGTTCACTCACTCCAAGTCCCTCAGTTGTATCTGTGCCAATGCCCCACATACGCTGTCTGCCAGAACACTTGAGTTCTTACAATCAGCAAACACTGCTGTTCCAGTACTGGGACCTCTGGCGCAGCTCCATCAGTGTACCTCAGTTCAGAAACTCTAAGGGGCATATTTATACTCCGTTTGCGCCAGAATTGCGTCGTTTTTTTTGACGCAATTCCGATGCAAAACTAACTCCATATTTATACTTTGGCGTTAGACGCGTCTAGCGCCAAAGTCCATGGAGTTAGCATAATTTTTTAGCGTGGACACCTACTTTGCGTTAATTATATGCAAGGTAGGCGTTCCCGTCTAAAAAAATTGACTCCGAGGCATGTGCGCCGTATTTACACTCCCGGGCAAAATTCACGCCCGGGAGTGGGCGGGTCAAAAAAAATGACGTACGGCCGCTTTTGCGCCGTTTTTTAGCGCCTGTAAAAGGCAGGCGTTAAGGGACCTGTGGGCTCTGAAGGAGCCCAGAGGTGCCCTCCCATGCCCCCAGGGACACACCCTGTCACCCTTGCCCACCCCAGGAGGACACCCAAGGCTGGAGGGACCCATCCCAGGGACATTAAGGTAAGTTCAGGTAAGTGTTTTTATTTTTGTTTTTTTGTGGCATAGGGGGGCCTGATTTGTGCCCCCCTACATGCCACTGTGCCCAATGACCATGCCCAGGGGACAGAAGTCCCCTGGGCCTGGCCATTGGGCAAGGGGGCATGACTCCTGTCTTTGCTAAGACAGGAGTCATTTCTATGGGGGTTGGGAGTCGAAAAAAATGGCGCAAATCGGGTTGAGGCGAAAAATTTGCCTCAGCCTGACTTGCCCCATTTTTTCACGCCCAAGCTCCATATCCCCCTACGCCGGCGCTGCCTGGTGTACGTCGTTTTTTTCAACGCACACCAGGCAGCGCTGGCGTCTAACGTAATTGATTAAATACGGCGCCCGCATGGCGCTTCAGAATGGCGTTAGCCGGCGCTAATTTTTTTGACGCAAAACTGCGTTAGCGCAGTTTTGCGTCAAAAAGTATAAATATGGGCCTAAACCTCTCAGCCATGCCAGAACTCCAAACACGCTGTCTGCCAGAGCACCTCAGTTCTTACAGTCACAGCACACTGCTGTTCCAATACTGAGGCCTCGGGTGCAGCTCCATCAGTGCACCTCAGTTCACACGCTCCAAGCCCCTCAGCTGGGCCCATGCCAGAACCCCACACACTCTGTCTGCCAGAGCACCTCAGTTTTTACAGTTAGTACACTCTGCTGTTTCAGTACTGGGACCTCTGGTGCAGCTCCATCAGTGCACCTCAGTTCTACCCTGGTGAGGTCACTTCCTTTCCTATACTGGGACCACGCTCAAATACAGTCCTGTTCCAGCAGCTCAGTTCTAATATTCACTCTCACTGCCAAGCCAATACTAGACTCAAAAGAGCAAAACACAGCTCGGCCAGTGCACCTCATGTCTGACATCCAAAGCTACTTTTGATGTGAACCACTCAGCTGTGCCAGAATCCATCAATCCTAACATTCAGTGGAAGTTTCTTCTCAGTACTAAGCCTCACACACATGCCCCTCACTTCTGTCATTCAGAGGCAAAGCCACTCCCATGCTAGGCCCCCCTCGCAGCTCCATTAGGGGCCCTCCAGGCTAACACTCGGCAACACTAGCACGCCAATGCTAGGTTCCAGACATAGCTTGATTAACATACCTCACTTCTGACCTAGTGAGCCCGTTACTAATCCAGTACTGCAGCCCACATACAACTCTGTCAGTGCACCTCAATCTTAACCTGCAGTGCCCCGTTATTCCAATACCAGTAAGTACACTGTGCCACCATTTCTTATTCCTCACCCGCTGCCTTTCTGTTATTCCAGCACTGGGCCGGGACCCAGCTCAGTCTATATCCCCAATCCTGATCTGAAGTGCCCCATATACAACTCTGCTAATGCATCTCCTGCTGTCCTGCAGTACCCACTGCTGTTCCACACTTTGACTTCTATTTGAAGATGTGGGGGAGCCAATTAAATCTATTCTTAGCTGACATCTTTATTTGGGAGGGTATGTTTGACCTATCTCACTCCGTTCTTTTTTTTACTCTGTTTGCTCTCAATGTTTACTTTCTTTCCCGCTTTTCTTTTTCCAGCTTTTAAAATCCAAACATTAACAGTTTCACTCTCTCTTTCTTTTAACTGTTTCCTTCTACACCTCTTCCTTTTTTTTATTTCCCTCTTCCTCTTTCTACCTTCTCTTTCAAGGCAAAAACGTGGTTATTTCTTTCCTTGTTTCGTTCCTCTCTTTCTTCTTCATCAGGCGTTCATTATTTCACTATTTCTTCTCGTCCCTTCATGCTTTCTTTGTCTTTTTTATTAACTCTTTCCTTTGACTATGTATGCATCATTTCACTTTTTTATTTTTAGATCTTTCTTCCTTCCTTTCTCTTGGGTTTTTCTTATCTTTATTTGTCAATTCATGTTTTACTGTAAATCCCTCTTTTTCCTGCCTATATGTGGAAGACGCAAGTTACTTGTCAGACCCGAAGTGTCAAAGTGGTTTTCCCATTCTGTGGGAAATGTGTGGTACATACATGCCCTGGTTCTTTCACTGCTTGTTTCTCTCACCATCTCTTTTTTTCTCTAATGCTCATTTTTCTCTTTCTTTTCACACAGCTTTCATATTTTTTCCTCTTTATCTTTCGTTCACTAGCTTCCTTCCCTTTTTTCTTTTGTATCACACGTTTGCTTTATTTCTTCTCTCAGTTGTGTTTTCATTTTCTAGTTTTCTCATTCCCTTCTTTCTTTTATTTTTTTGTGACTCCTTCTCTTTCTTCCTTTTGTCTGTTTTATTCCTTTCGCTTCTGTTTTTCTGCCCCATCTGCTTTCTCTCCTTGGGCCTAGTTATCAATGGAGCAACAGGTGCAGTGGCAATGGGGCCCAGAGACCTATGGACCTCACTCAACTCTAATTAGTGCTGTATTTTCCTTCCGAAATTCTAGTCTTCTCCAGGACCATTGACACATTTATTATGCCACGTGTCCTCTCTATCTACTCCTAACTCCCTCTTTCGTTTTACCCTCCATTTCATCCCAAATTACATTTTTGTTATGATGTTTTGAGCATTAAACTCTAATGCCAAATCTATATTTCTGATGAGGTTTATGTGATAATTGTGTATGTTTTAAGATAGAAGAGGAAGGTAAATTGAAGTACTTTGGTTAAATACTGCGCCACTGGAATTATATGCTAGGAAAATATGCAATTATGTGGCAGGGTTCACCAATTTATGTGGCAAGCAAAGTCCAGTTCTGAATTTACAATGAAAATAGCTCTAATTCAAGAAAATGCGACATCTATTGCATGGCAAATGCTTGTCTTCTGAATGTCTACAGGATTGTTTTGGGAGTGTTTCATCAGCCCCTGCACCCAGGGCTGGCCTGGAGAACCAAACGAGCCATGCTCCCTTCACCTTCTATCGCTAGCTCTCTTTTTATCCATTCTCTCTCTCTCTCTTTCCTTCTCTCCCTCTTTCTTCTCTCTCTCCTATCGCTTTCTCTCTACCTTCCCCCTCCCTCCCTTTCTTTCCCTCTCTCTTGTGCCTACTGCTGACAGATGAGGGAAGTGTTAGCAGCACCTGGAGCTGCATGGGCTTTCAAAACAGGCCTCCAACGGCTCCAGCCCACTGAGGAAATCCCCAGTGGAATGACAGGCTTATCGGGCGCTCGCTCCACCTCCACTTCCAGCGCCTTTCCAAAACAGTCACAAACTATGAAAAACAGATGAACGACAACTGCGGAAGAGGAGGGGACAGAAAGCCCGCTCCTACTCTTCACTGTATATATTTGAAGAGTTGATAACATGAAGTATCCGCACAGCTAAAGCCAACTGTCCCCGGACTTTAATTGGGCAGGTGTAGCCACTGCCTGCAAGGAGCAAGGACTTACATCCTTACAGTGTATTTTCACATTTAATCTTATTTGTGGCTATAAATGACCCTACCTTCCCTAGAGTCATCTTTTATAGTTTTGTGCCTGCACAAGCTCTAATGAGATATTGTTCAATTGGACCCTTCTGGAAGCTGAGTGTGTCTGCCACTAATCTGAAAGATGTTGCCAATAACATGGGGCAAAGGCAGTTAACGTCTATAAATTAAGAACAGTGACATTAGAGCCAGCCTAATTATACAAGTTACACAGTTGCAACAATCTCCCGTGCGTATATTTAGTTTCTCGTTGTTTACTATTTTCCCAGATGCTATATTGATGGTCAACTGACCTACTTAAGAAAGCCGGTGTTAAATTCATAATGGAACCAGTGTTGCTGAAGGTCAATCAAAAGGCGATGGCACTGAGCCTTTTATAATAAATACACTGTGCCCAGTCTTTGTTTTCTTACAGCAAAAGTATTCTTGAGTGGAGATGGCAGAATGGAACACAATTAATCATCGATTCTATGAAAATCTTTTACCATGGTTGTCTTTTTCCAAATCCTATTTGGGATTTTTTTTATTGTTTGCCATTACTATGTTACGACCCCCCGAATATGTGGGTTTCATGTAATTTTTATTACCAACATAGAAAACCCTTTTACACAAAATTGAACAATTATTTTTGCCTCTTGGCAACAGACCCTCCTCCTGTCCTGCCTTTGGTGTGAAAACATCCTTTGCACACCACTCTAAACCATGCACACCTAGGCTTCCTGCCAGGGAAAGATCTGCAATACCAGGCCTAAAATGAACAGTGTAAACATCAGTAGGTTTTGACGCAAAACCAGAACAGGTGAAATAGTGTGATCTATTTTTGTGCCTGATCCTACACCAAGTGAAATCAGGTGCAAACAAGCACCTAATATACATAAAATAACATTTGTGGTTTATGCAAAAGTGTACACTTGGTGCGTTTGCCTTTGTGTTGGAATTTGTTCCTGGGGGTGTTAATCAAGTACAAACCCTACATTAGACAGGGATCAGTCATCCTTGAGTGAGGCAGGGTGCAAACCTCTGCAGGGTGCAAGGCAGCTTTTTAATCATCAGTTCCACAAATAACATGATCGACTGGTGACTGTATGTAAATTTGGTACTGAACAGTTTGATCATATTTTCAATGTAGTGTTGCAGTTTTTCTGCTGGGTTAAAGATAACAAATATAGAAACTGCCTTGTGTCACTCTGCATATTAAAGTTGTACACAAATGTCAATATATGCATAGAAATGGACTGGGGAAAATTGTACTAGAAAGTTTGTGTATAACTTACTTTGTTTCCTACATATAGCAAAACCAAGGTCTATTTATGTTAGACCCCACATCCTTGGTGTATGTTCCTACCTGACTTTTTGCCTTCAGACTTCCTGTTTGCTCACTTTGTTTTTGCTAGCTTTAGGACGTTGGGCACTTTAGCACTGCTAACCAGGGCTAAAGTGCTTGTGTTCACTCCTTAAAACATGGTAGAAGTGGCTTATACCCAATTGTAAAATTTAATTTACTTGTACATCCCAGGTAAAGTGGCCCTACCTTTGCCCAGGGAATGTACATTAAATGCTACTAGTGGGCATGCAGCACTGGTTATGCCACCTATTCGATAAGCACTTTAAAAATGTCTCAGTCCTACCATTGCAGCTTCTATATGTGCAGTTTTACCTGTCTTGGTGGTGAAAAACTCTTAAAATCATTTTTCACTGCTGTGATGACCACCTCTCCATTAGGATAACATTGGAGTTCGCTTATTACATTTTACTACATTGAAATTTCCAAATGGGAACATGTAACCAGTTCATGTTTGTTGTCTTTGGAATTGTATTGAAAAATCCTAACTTATGGTGAAGTCGGATTTTAGATTACAATTTTGAAATGCCACTTTTAGACAGTTGGCATTTTCCTGCGTTAGCCATTTAGGCCAACATTTATACTTTTTTTAGAGCCGCATTTGCGCTGCTTTTTGATGCTAAAACGGCGCACACTTCCAAATACAATCGTATTTTGCAAGTTTTCCCTGCTTTTGCGTCAAAAAGTGATGCCAATACGGCGCTAAAAAAGTATAAACATAGGCCTTAGTGTCTGCAGCCTGTCTCTAGCTTACATGAATGTTTCCACACAAATGGTTGCATGCTCCCTGCAGTTAGTCTGAGCCAGGGCAGTAAGGCAGGGCATCTGTGCACTTCAAAAGCTTACCTCTAGAAGCTTTTCCCCACTTCAAAGGCACAATGGAGTATATCAACTAGACCCCACGAATATGTGACAGAACAACTAGGTCCTAAAGAACTATAGCCTAAACCACTACTGCTAAACAACTAAAAAGTCTCTACAACTAAGTACTGAACAACTACTGTCTAAACAACAATTGTGCCTGAATAACAATTGCCTGAACAACTAATATATATATATATATATATATATACATATATATATATATATATATATATATATATATATATATATATATATATATATATTCTAAACAACTAATAAACCATAAAAACCAAAAAGAAATCCTTACCTTAAAATTAGTTGTTCAGGCACCAGGACTCTGACATCTATGATTCTATTCTGCCAAGTGCTGCCACCCCAGTCCTGGACCCTTTCAAGTGGGTGTAAGGTGATCTGTCAGCCTCTGTGTATCCAGCAGAATTGACATATCTCCTCTACTGTGCGGGGGAAAACCAGAGCAGAATGGCTGCATTGCCGCTGCTGCATGGATTGGACAGAACACAAAGACCTACATCGCCTGGGTAGCTTGATCGGATCCACCACTGCACAACCATTATCAACACAAACCCTCACATCCCTTGTTGACGGTAGGCTACAAGTGACGTCAGACTCCGCATTGCAGCTCTCGCAGCTCCTCAGGACTAACAGATCACCGCAACTACACATTGCATCCCTACCGCTGGACTTCACATTGCAAGCCATGTCAGCGGCCTCATCGATGATGACGTGAGCCCTGACATCTCAGCCTCTCTGCAAATCAGAATTCGACACATCGCTTCAGCTGCACAATGAATTTTCATTGTAGATCCTCCTAACACTCTGCAAACCAGGATTGTTTAAGCTACTTTGTTCAGAGGGCCCAACTGTTTCCCTGTAGTCATCCCACTCTCCATTGCGGTCAGTCTGAAATTGTGAATTTGCAAGTTCGGCACAACCGTATATTCACAGTATGCGCTTTGTGCTTTTTAGCAATATTGTCACAAAAATCTTTAAAATTGCAGATCTCTGGTTCTGCTAATTGATTCTTTATCAGTTTGGTCTTGTTTTATTTAATAAAGAAAGATCTATTTTTCTAACTTGGTGTGGGATCCTTTAAATGTGGTGTTTTTCACCTTTTTACTGGTTGGAGTGTTGCACAAATACTTTATACATTGCCTCTAAGTTAAGCCTGACTACTCAGTGCCAAGCTACCATAGGGTTGAGCACAGGTTAATGTAGGGTTGGCTTGTGCATCACCCTGACAAGGATTGTGGTTGCTGCTTGACCAGGGCTCACACCCCAGTCAACCAACAACCCAATTTCTTACAGTTCACAGTTGCATATTCAAAGAATTGATAAGTTAGCTCAACCCTGTAACTCTTAAAGTGAATGCTGAACACCACATCCTGCATTCAAAGTATATCATGACATTTTGTGAATGTAAATATAGAAGCAGCTAATACATATGTATAGGCAGACAGCCATCTTCGTTCAGTGGTCTGCTACAGAGTTACAGCATTGAAAACTGGGCAGCTCATGCAATGCATTGTACACAATCATTATGAGTGACCATATCTCACCATCTCATATCATAAATGGGAACAATCCAAGCAAAATAAAAAAACAGAAAATAAATCTAGAAGACCAATCTGCTGAAGGGAGAGTTCAGCAACAAAGTAGTAGTGGAGGCAAAGCATGCAACACATCATTCTCTTACATATGATTAAACAGAAAGTGATGTAACAGGACAAGTCTCAAATCCATTTTAGATTGGGAATCATAAATAATGTTCTATGCTCAGTTCAATACCTTGGGAAAGGCATGTCCATGATCCTGCCTGACAGTCGTGGTGTTCATTTATAGATTGCGGGAAAACAATTGCGGAGATGCCTAAGCTGTGTGTGAGATCTAAGCGTTCAGTGTCTAATGAGCATGATGTTCCAGGAAGACAAACATTCAGCATGAGGAGCATGAATAGCACTCCTTTGTTTTGTGAATACATGCCCCCTTCGGAAATATCCTGGCATGACTCTTGGCACACATACAACATAGTGACATCTTTATGTGATATACCTTTTTGCTACATATCTTTTTATTTTTAAAATATATTTTATAGATTTTTCAAATATGGAAAGTATTTACGTGTTTTACAACTCAAATGGGTATTGCAATATGTTTGAAGTTAGAAGTATTAAAAAATATTGATCACTGAGCATGATCATACCGAATCATAAAATGTAGCCTATTCTTCCATTTATCTGAGGCACCAGGAAACATGTCATGCAGTTTGTGGGGTGTAAAATGAATGTAGCATTAATAATTAAACTAGCTTATTGTAAATCAACCTTTCTGGAAACTTTGTGTACATGACTAGAAGCTAATAACCATTCTGTGTCTAATAATTCTCCCCCCAAATCTCTTTCTCTGTTGGCTTTCAGGTTACATAGATCATTTCTTTGCTTCAGTCTGAGGGCTCTCCATAGGTTAATGATCATGAGCCTGATTCACAAAGGTAAACATACACTTTTGTGTAAGTTTGCAATTGTTTGCTTTTCACAACTGTATTTTATTAGTATTGTCTTTATGACTGTGGAGTCTCCACACGTAAAAACATAGGATTTTCCTATCTTTATATGTGAGGACACCCCACAGTCTTAAAGATATTGCTGGTAAAATACCTTTGTGAGTAGCAAACAATCGTAAACTTACTCAAAAGTAAAAGTTTACCTTTGTGAATCAGGTTCCTAATGTTTAGCCCAACCTCTCTGTTAGAAATGTGGTTTCTAGTTGACAGAGGTATGCTCGCTGATCAAGCAGGAACCACTATCCTAGTCAAGCTAAGTCACAAACATGCCCTAAATTAACATGTGCTCACCCTATGGGAGCTTGGCCCAGAGCAGCCAGGCTTAACTTTAGAGGAAATATGTAAAATATTCATGCAACACTTCAAACAGTAAAACAATGAAACACCACTTAAAAAGGTACCTCACTTAGAGAAATATTACTTACTTTAATAAATAAAACACGACCAAAATGACAAAAAGTCAATAAGCAGAATTTAATTTATGAATTGTTTAAAGATTAAACTGTAAAATAGTGCTTAGAAGCAATAAGCACCAATAGGGTATATCTGTATATCTGGTTGCACCGGACTAGGATACAATTAAAAGTTCAGGCCAACCGCAATGGAGTACGGGCCATATACAAGGACCCAGTAAGGTCCAATAAACAAAATTACCATACTCCTTGTTGTGTTGACGGTGAAGATGCAGGGTGCAGCAGAAGCATTGCACCCGTGTTGATCCCCGCAGCAGAGGTGATGCATTGATTTTCCCCACGCAGTCGAGAAGATGCATCAATTTTCTCCATGCAGCAGCGGTGATGCGTTGGTTCTGAGATTCACCAGTTCAGGAGGCGATGCACCAGGTCTGTTCCTGGAACAGTGGTGATGTGCTGGTTCCGATTAATGCAACAAGAGTGATAGGTCAGTTCTGATCCATGCAATAGAAGCAATGCACCAGGTCCAAACCCTGCAACAGGAGCAATGTTCTGGTTCCGATCCACGCAGCGGTGTCAATGCATTTGGTTGATAGCGGATTCAATCGTTCTGCTGGAGGAAGCAACGCAGGCCTCGCTTCCAAGGGTTCAGGAATTGACTGGCACCACTTGGCAGGGCAGTCTCACAGATAGCAGATCCAGTTGCAGGAGGAGGTTTGTTGGAAGTCTTTTATGTCCCTGGAATTTCAGATCAGGAGGCTAGCTGAGTAACCCTTGGAGTCATTCTGGGTTCTGGGTTGGTGAGATGCAGGTCTAGTTCTTCTCACTCCCAGACAAGAGGGCAGTAGAGACGGGTCAGTACAGCAAAGCAGGAGCCCAGCAAACAGCAATCCTTCCTCCTGCTAGAGTATACACAGGTCATGAAGTGTACTGAAGGGTGGTGTCAAAGTTCCAGTACTTACACCCAGTTGGGCCTTTGAAGTGGGGGAGACGTCAAAGACATGCCTTTAAAGTGCACAGAGTTCCTGGTCTTCCTGCCCTGCTCCAGACTCACTACGGGGTTATGCAGCCCTTTGTGTGGGAACAGGATACAGCCTGGGTGTGAGGCTGGGCCCAGCTCCTCCATCCCACCCTGCCAAGGAAGGTCCATCAAGGCCCATTAGTTCACACTTAAGCTCCCATTGTGTGTGGTTGGCTGGGGAAATATAGAAAGCCCAGCTGTCACCCCACCAAAGACATGTGGTCAAAGACAGGCAGCGGACACTCAGGGGGTCATTACAACATTGGCGGTAAAAGCCACTTACCGCCGTGCAGAAGACGCCAATACACCGCCGCGGCCGCGGAATTCCGCCACAGCTATTATGACCCACATCTCGGAATCCGCCGAAATTCAGACACCCACACAAGTCCGCCACACCAAAGGTCAGTGATAAACTGGCGAAAACCAAACCGACACCGTCACGCCAACAGAAACACGCCCATGCTATTATGACACTCAAATCCACGCGGCGGTCTTTCAACCGCGGTATTCCATTGGCGGTACACACCGCCGCGCTCAAAATACACACACATCTCCAAAACACCGCCACATTGGACAATTCAAAATACACACACCTGATACACATACAAACACCACTCCCACACACCAAACACAATATAAAACACACACACACATCACCCACAAACCCCTACGACCAAAAATTAGAGACGAAGGCGACAGAGAGATAGCACAGCAATAGGCAACCCCACCACACAGAGGCACACAACACCATCACCCACACAACATCCACGCACAAAATACCACACACCACTACACATCACCACACTCATCACCACATACACCCCACACACATCACCTACACCACCCCATGGCACGCCAAAGACACCCCCAGGTTTTCAGAGGAGGAGCTCAGGGTCATGGTGGAGGAAATCGTACGGGTAGAGCCACAGCTATTTGGATCACAGGTGCAGCACACCTCTATAGCTAGGAAGATGGAGCTATGGCGGAGAATCGTCGACAGGGTCAACGCAGTGGGACAGCACCTAAGAAATCGTGAGGACATCAGGAAGAGGTGGAACGACCTACGGGGGAAGGTGCGTTCAGTGGTCTCCAGGCACAACATCGCGATTCAGCGGACTGGCGGCGGACCCCCACCTCCTCCCCCACAACTAACAACATGGGAGGAGCAGGTCTTGACCATCATGCATCCAGAGGGCCTCGGAGGAGTCGGTGGAGGAATGGACACTGGTAAGTCTAATCTTAACTATCATATCTCCCACCCTACCTGCATGCTATCACACACCCCCACCCTCACCCCCTCCCCTATCACTCCAACTCCTCACTAATGTACTAATAACACAAATCACCCATCCCAACACCAAGCCCTGCATGACACAACAAAGCATGGACACCCATCACTAAAGCATGCCCACTCCACATACCCATAACCCCCCCCCAACCATCATCACACAAGCCCCCACACAGGAATGCTAGCACAGGGGTACACGCTCACCCACCTATTGCACACCATGACACACACAGATGCAATAATCATGCTTTTACACCCCTGCAGGACCACTACCTAACGTCACCATACAGGAGGGTCCAGACATCTCCATCCCACCCACAGAAGAGGCCCACAGTGATGACAGCACCTCTGGCCAACTGGATCCAGATGACCAGCACGGACCATCGTGGGCCTCGGGACAGTCGGTTCCCCTCGCACAGGCACAGCCCAACACTGACCTTCCACCCTCTGGTAACACCAGCACGGCACCCACCCAGCGGGCCCATACCTCCATACCCAGGACACGTCAATCAGCTGTGTGTCCACCACTACAGGGAACCCAGGATAACCCACCACCCCAACAACAACAGGGACCTGGGGACAGTGGCAGTGGGCACACGGTCCAGGGGACGGAGGCCCAGGAACACAGGGGAACTGGGAGGGCTGCTGTGCGACCGGGGGCGGACAGGCCCAGGGAACCCACTCTCCACGAGGCACTCTCCTCCATCATGGGAGCCTACCACCACTCCCAGGAGACGATGGCTACGGTCCTGGCCAAGTTTCAGGAGACCCAGCGCATGCAGGACGAACAGTATTTGGGGTTCAGGGAGGAGCTCAGAACCATCAGCTCCGCCCTGGGCACCATCGTAGGGGTGCTGAAGGACATACAGAAGACCATGAGGGACACCGTGGCACTCCAAGGGGCCCCTGACACTAGCCTGGACGATGAACTGCCCACCACCTCCGCCGGCGCTAGTGGACAGGACGCCCCACCACAGGACCACCACAGCAGCACCCCACCCCCTGCAGACGGACAACCACCCCGCAAGCGGTCCCTGAGATCCAGGAACAGGACAGAGCAAGATGGCAAGACCCCCGCCAGGAAATGAGTCCACCCTGACTGTCATCCCATTGTCCCACCTTGTTACCCTGTCCAGATTGGAACTGCCCCAGCTCCACTTCCTATGCCCATATGGGCAGTGCACCTGTGAGACTAATAGACTGGACTCTCCCATGGACATTCCGCCACCATCACCCATCACCATTTTGCCACCGCTTCCAATAATTAGCACTTCAATAAACACCCTTGAACCACAAAACAATATGGAGTCAGTCTGTGATTTTGAAAATGTGTATTATCTATGACAATGACAAAATCCGTTTGAAAATGTAATGTCAACATACCTATGTAACACATCACAAGCCCATCAAGGATGCAAGCAGATGACACACGTTGGTAACCACACCTGTGAAACCGTAATGGAAATGTACCACTCAGTTAGCAAATACTGCTTCAAATTGACAGACAGGATAGAGGTAGAAGTGTGAAAGTAAATATAATAGTAAAAAAATTGTTCTCACCTGTGTGTCACTGGAAATATTGCTGTATGACAGAGTCCCTGTTATCAATGTCTTCTTCCTCTGCTTCCTCCTCATCACTGTCCACAGGCTCCACAGCTGGCACAACCCCGTAATCTGGACCATCCTCCTGCAGAAAAGGCACCTGCCGTCGCAAAGCAAGATTGTGCAGCATACAGCAGGCGATGATGATCTGGCACACCTTCCTTGGTGAGTAGAATAGGGAACCACTTGTCATATGGAGGCACCTGAACCTCGCCTTCAGGAGGCCGAAGGTGCGTTCGATCACCCTCCTAGTCCACCCATGGGCCTCATTGTAGCGTTCCTCTGCCCTGGTCCTGGGATTCCTCACTGGGGTCAGTAGCCATGACAGGTTAGGGTAACCAGAGTCCCCTAATAGCCACACCCGGTGCCTCTGGAGTTGACCCATCACAAAAGGGATGCTGCTATTCCGCAGGATGTAGGCGTCATGAACTGAGCCAGGGAACATAGCATTTACCTGCGAGATGTACTGGTCTGCCAAACATTCCATCTGTACATTCATAGAATGATAACTCTTCCGGTTCCTGTACACCTGTTCACTCCTGTGGGGGGGGGCAAAGCCACATGGGTCCCCTCAATGGCACCTATGATGTTAGGGATATGTCCCAGGGCATTGAAGTCACCTTTCACTGTAGCCAAATCCTCCACCTGATGGAAAACGATGTAGCTCCTCATGTGTTTCAGCAGGGCAGACAACACTCTGGACAATACGTTAGAAAACATAGGCTGGGACATCCCTGATGCCATGGCCACTGTTGTTTGAAATGACCCACTTGCTAGGAAATGGAGTACTGACAGCACCTGCACTTGAGGGGGGATACCTGTGGGATGGCGGATTGGTGACATCAGAACTGGCTCCAACTGGGTACACAGTTCCTAGATTGTGGCACGGTCAAACCTGTAGGTGATGATTAAATGTCGCTCCTTCATTGTCAACAGGTCCACCAGCGGTCGGTACACCGGAGGATTCCGCCATCTCCCCACATGTCCCAGCTGATGGTGCCTAGGAAGGACAACAGCGACCACAGAGTCAACCAATTCTGAGGTATGTACCCACAGCTACACAGAACACGACACAAAATACAAAAATCTTCCTGTATGTATGTTGAGTCCAGGCCTAGGTATGTGTGACGCAGTTGTAATTGAAGCCATGTGGGCCCCTGAAATGGCGGCTGCCTGACCTCTAAAGTGGGACAATGGGATGTGAGGTAACTGCGCTGGCGTTGTACACCGTCGCAGTAGGCAGGCGAAGACCGCGGCGCAATGCTGCATTGGTTAACATTGGACCCGCCGGTGGTGATGATATGCACCACCGCGGACGTCACCGCCGCGGACGTGACCGCCATTTTCTATCTTTTCAATCACTCGATACCTGATCTTCGACAGGAGAGGACCTACACTGCAAGTGCTGCTGTGACATCGGTCTGGAAGAAACAATGGCACGTGCGTCTGGGGAAAGGGCCCCTGCCTTCACTGCACAGGAGTTGGAGAAGCTCGTGGACGGGGTCCTCCCCCAGTACACGCTACTCTACTGTCCTCCAGACTAACAGGTGAGTACATAGGGTACAAGTTGTATGGGCTATGCCTGGGTGGAGAGGGCTGGATGTAAGTAGGAAGGGGACAGAGTTATGAAGGACTGTGAATGCATATTCCACATGGCAAGGGTAGGGATGTGGGCCACACACTTTGATGGTGCAGTAGGTAATGACTTCTCTTCTTCCCCTGTACATGTCATGTAGGTCAGCGACCACCAGAAGAAGGATATTTGGCGTGCCATCACCAAGGATGTCCGGACCCTGGGGGTCCACCACAGACAGAGCACCCACTGCCATAAAAGATGGGAGGACATTCGCCGCTGGAGCAAGAAGATGGCGGAGGCTCAGCTGGGGATGGCCTCCCTATGTGGGAGGGGTGCCCGTCGCACCATGACCCCCCTGATGTTCCGGATCCAGGCGGTGGCCTACCCTGATTTGGATGGGCGCATGAGGGCATCACAGCAGACACAAGGGGGTGAGTACACTCACATTCTCATGACTTTGCGCGCAGTGGAGGGGTCTGGGTGGGGGAGGAGGGCTGTGGGTTTCCCTAGGCCAGGGCGAGTTCCGTTTGCTAGGCCCCTCCGTAATGCAAGCAATGTGCCACTCCACCCCACCTCTGTAGAGCGCAAAAAACAGGTATACATGCCCCTGTGTCATCTATGTGGGCAGATGACACTCATAAGCAAGTAGGCCATATCCCAGGAAGTGCATCTGTAGAGGCCAAGAGCACGGCGTAGTGCAGGGGGCAGCTGTGTCTGTATTGTCCGCCAACGGTAGCGGTAAGCCATGCACTCAACCTGTCTTTCTTCTGTTTCCCCACCCCTTTTGTGCTCTCCCTGTTCTTTTGTGCATCAGCATCATCAGGCGGAGGTACAGGGGCACCGGAGCACGAGGGGGCTGCGTCCCACATGGCCATGGAGGGCCACACCACGGACTCCGAATACACCAGTGGGACGGAGGGCGAGGGGAGCTTCACGGCAGTCAGCGGATCAGCAAACAGCGACACGGACTCATCCTCCGATGGGAGCTCCCTTGTGGTGGCGGCACCATCTGTGCCCCCCACTTCAACAGGTACAGCCGCCACCCCCTTACCAGCACCGCCCTCCCAGCAGCCCCTCAGCCTTCGCCCCGTGCCCGCTCATCCAGGAGGTGGGCATCACCTTCGCCCCAGGCACCTAAGCCCCTGCCCCTGTCACTCCTGCTGCACTCAGTGAGGAGGCCATTGACCTCTTCAGGTCACTCACTGTTGGGCAGTCTACCATTGTGAATGCCATCCAGGGTGTTGAAAGGGAGTTGCAACACACCAATGCATTCCTGGAGGGCATTCATTCTGGTCAGGCTGCCCATCATCGAACCCTGCAATCTCTGGCCTCAGCACTGATGGCAGCCATTGTCCCTGTGTCTAGCCTTCCCCCTCCAACTTCCTCCACCCAGACCCAATCCCCTGTACCTCAACCTATCCCAAGCACACCATCAGACCAGCCTGCACACACCTCAACACACAAGGGCAGCTCAGGCAAACATAGGCACCACACATCCCACAGGCACTCACACATGCATCACCCACATACAGACACAGCAACATCCACTGCCTCCACTGTGCCCCCCTCCTCGTCGTCTCCCTCCTCCCTCCCAGTGTCGTCTACACTCTCATCTGCATGCACTTCCACAACAGCCACTAGGACTCGCACCAGAACACCCAGCACCACACCCCGCTCACCTGCACTCACCACCCCCACTACCATTTACACGTCCCCTGTGTCCTCTCCCAGTGTGTCTGTGACGCCCCCTCCCAAAGTACACAAACACGGGCACACACACACCCAACATCCATCCACCTCACGACAGCCTCCAGAACATGCACCTGCACCCAAATCACCAAAAGTTACACCTCCTACAACCACCTCCTCTTCCTCCACTCCCAGACCCCCTCCCGCTACCCGTCCCAGTGTTCGTCAGAAACTTTTCCTGAGCAACCTTGACCTCTGTCCCATCACCCCCCCCCCTCCAATTCAAAGGTCCTGTAGTAGCACCTCAGCCAAAAAGATTCCGGTACCAGTGGTGCCTGTTCGAGGTATGTGGTGTGCACCGGGCACCAGGGCAGCCAGTGTGACACAGAGCCAAAGCACTGCCAGTTGACCGCCTGTGAAGCACCAGAAGTTGGACAGTGCCCGACGGGAGAGGGGGAAGACACTTGCCGGCAAAGCCGCTCACAAGGGTCCCAGGGGGAGTGTCGAGTCAGCTGTGACTCCTCCCAAGGTGGTGAAGGGGCAGAAGAAGTCTCCAAAGTCTGGGAAGAGCAGCACAGCGCCATCCTCCCCGCTGCCCAAGACGCCACCGCCAGCCCCATCATCACTGGTCAGGAGACCACCGCCAGAGTCAGTGCCCAGGAGGGCAGCACTATCATCACTGGTCAGGAGACCACCGCCTCAGTGCCCAGGAGGGCAACACTATCGTCACTGGTCAGGAGACCACCGCCGGAGTCAGTGCCCAGGAGGGCAGCACTATCGTCACTGGTCAGGAGACCACCGCCAGAGTCAGTGCCCAGGAGGGCCCCGGCAGCCACAGCCCCGCTGGGCAATAAGGGACCGCCATGGCACACACCGCTGCACAGGTCAGAGACAGCAAAGTCAAGCACCGCTGAACAGAGCAAGCACCGCTGAACAGGGCAAAGACCACCATGGCAAGCACCGCTGAACAGGGCAAAGACCGCCATGGCAAGCACTGCTGAACAGGTCAGAAACAGCAAAGTCAAGCACCGCTGAACAGGGCAAAGACCGCCATGGCAAGCACCGCTGAACAGGTCAGAAACAGCAAAGTCAAGCACCGCTGAACAGGGCAAAGACCTCCATGACAAGCACCGCTGAACAGGTCAGAAACAGCAAAGTCAAGCACCGCTGATCAGGGCAAAGACCGCCATGGCAAGCACCGCTGAACAGGGCAAGCACCGCCAACTCAAGCACCGCTAGCCAATGAGCGGCAGGGGCAGTGACGCAACAGGGACCGTCACGGGGTGAGTGATGCACTCTGGGCACCAGTCCCCCTCCAGAACCAGTGGAGACATGCATCCACTCCATCTATCCTGCACAGGATGAAGCACTCTGGGCACCAGTCCCCCTCCAGAACCAGTGGAGACATGCATCCACTCCATCTATCCTGCACAGGATGAAGCACTCTGGGCACCAGTCCCCCTCCAGAACCAGTGGAGAGATCCATCCACTACGTCTGTCCTTAACAGGATGAAGCACTCTGGGCACCAGTCCCCCTCCAGAACCAGTGGAGACATGCATCCACTCCATCTATCCTGCACAGGATGAAGCACTCTGGGCACCAGTCCCCCTCCAGAACCAGTGGAGACATGCACCCACTCCATCTATCCTGCACAGGATGAAGCACTCTGGGCACCAGTCCCCCTCCAGAACCAGTGGAGAACAGCATCCATTTGAGAGACTGTGGCTTTGCTCTCCCCAGGATGGTACAGTGGGCAACCCACCCACTGTAGAGACTTGAGAGACTGTCGCTTTGCACTCCCCAGGATGGTACAGTGGGCAACCCACCCAAGTAGAGACTTGAGAGACTGTGGCTTTGCACTCCCCAGGATACATCAATGGGAATGGAGCCCCGTCGTGGATCTGGCGTGGTGCAGTCATCCGGCTGAGGTGCCCCCCTTCCCTTCCCCCTGAGGTGCCTGTTGTATTTCTATCTGATGCCCCTGCAGTGTTCTCTCCGTTCCAGGACAGGTATCGTGTGTGGGCCTCGCCCATGCATTTTGGGCCCAGTGGTCCACGGACATTGAAATGTGCATACCTGTACTACTAATTGTGATGTATATATTTGGAATGTGTATATATTGATGTATATATGAGCTTACTGTTTTTTGATATATTACAATGGTTGAACTCATTTCCTTTTGTCTTAGCATTCTTCCGGGGGGATTGGGAGTTGTTACTGTGATGTTCGGAAATGCATTGGTGTGTGTGTTTTAGTGGGTGAGGGTCGGGTTGGGGGTGTTGCATGTGTGTGTCTGTGACTTTTGCCTCCCCCCCTCCTATGTCGTAGGTGCAGTACTCACCGTTGTCTTTGGCGCCGGCGTTGCTGATGTTCGTAGAGGAGCAGGAAGACAAGCGCAGGGATTATTTGGATTTCCGGCTCCATGGTGCCCTCCTTCCTCGTGGAGTTTGTTCAGGTGAGCGTTTTCCCATTGCACTGTCTGTTTCCGCCGTGTTTTTATCCACGGTGAATCCGCCCCGGAAAAGGTGGCGGATTGGCCTGTTGTAATACTGTGGGCGGTACTTTGTCTTCCGCCTGTCTGTTGGCGGTGACCGCCGCGCTGCTTGTCTGTACCGCCGTGGCGGTCGGAGTGTTAAAGTGGCTGTCTATGTTGGCGGTTTCCGCCACGGTCATAATTATCTTTTTTTTTCCGCTGGCCTGTTTGCGCTATTACCGCCGCTTTAACACCGTCCGCCAAGGTTGTAATGACCCCCTAAATGACTAAAGTACGAAATTGGCAACTTTCTAAAAGTGTTTTTTTCAAAATTACATTTAAAATCCTAGTTCACCATAAGTTGTGATCTCAAATTGTGATTTTAGAGGCACCAAATTTTTAAAACGTATCTCTTCCAGATTGTGGATTACACATAGAACATGTAATAAGGTAATCCTAATGTTAACCTATGTGAGAGATAGGCCTTGCAGTAGTGAAAAATGACTTTGGAAGTTTTCATTACTAGAACATGTTAAACATAAAAGTAAATGTCCAACTTTTTAAATGCACTGCACACTGCCCTTGGGGACGTCTCGGGCCTGCCTTAGGGGTGACATATGTATTTAAAAGGAAAGTCTGGGCCTGGCAAAAGATTGTCTTTGCCATTCCAACATGTCAGTTTAAAACTATAAACACATGCTCTATAATGGCAGGCCTGAGACATGTTTAAAGGGCCACTTGAGAGGGTGGCACAATCAATGCTGCAGGCCCACTAGTAGCATTTCATTCACAGGCCCTGTGTATATGTAGTGCACATTACTAGGGACTTATAAATAAATTAAATATGCCAATTGGTGGTAAGCCAATTTTGCTACGTTTTAGGGAAAGAGCACAAACACTTTAGCACTGGTTAGCTGTGGTAAAGTGCCCAGAGTCCTAAGGCCAATGAAAACTAATTCAGCAAAAAGGAGAGGAGGAAGGCAAAAAATCTGCAATGACCCTGCAGAAAGGGCCATTTCCAATACTGGTGTAAATATTATTATTGGAGCTTAGTCTATTTCGGGTTCATCTGTCTTCTTGTCCCATGTCATGCGTGTCACACTACTTACAGCTACATGTCCCGAAATTGCTCATAGAGTTGCCCCACCTCTGTGATTGTGGCCCTGTTCCAAGTTCCATGATTTACTATGGATCTGGTCTGTCAAACCTTTAGGAGACATCATAGAATAAGTTCAAGAGTATTTGCCTTGTTTTGCCTTATTTTCTGTCAACATATTTTCAGCAGTCCCTTTCTCTTTTCAAGAGTGCTGGAAACCTTCCAGGGTACAATTGCCATCGAGCAAGTGTTTGGCTGTTGAGTTACTGCTTAGCTTTAAACAAAATATTGAGTCAAAAATATTGTGTGCACAAATTATTGTGTCAAAAACATTGAGGACAGAAATATTGTGATATAAGTTTCTATGGGTTAGCAAAGTTTTACTATGGCTACCTCCACACAGCAGAGAGTCTGGCTTTAATAGCTGCCACAGATGAATGGTTGAAAAAGAATGCCATGCTGTACTCATACTGCTTGATTTGTACGCAGCACTTGATACAGCGTTTGATGCAGTCGAACCACTCCGCGCTAGTGCCCCGGAGGCCTAGCTAGGGAAAGCACTTATGTTGTTTAAAACATTTCTCAAAAGAAGATGTCAAACCTTAGTTTGCAACTGATTTTATTCCAAACCCTTCTCTTTGTCATGCAGCTGACAGCAAGGATCCTCATTAAGTCCTACTTTATTTAATTTCTTTGCATCCTCATTAGCAACTTTAATTAGATCCTTTGGTCTATCAGTATTCTAGTATGCAGGCAACACATAACTAGTTGTCTCGATCTCAGAGGATGTTCATTCAAAAACGTTGAATTTTCAAGACTGTATGAGAGCGGGTAGTGTATGGATGTCGAGAAGTTGCCTCAAAGTAAATGCAGAGAAGGCAGAGGTAATCATTTTTGGCAATCAGCAGAATATATGGTTGTCTGTCTGGTAGCCTGAGGAATTAGGCTCAACACCAGTCTCTCTTGAAACTGCTAGGAACTTGGGGATCATCTTTGTGTTAACTTTTACTAAGCAAGTGAGTACCATTATATCAGCTTGCACCCTCATTTTAAAAATGCTTAGGAAAATCTCCCCTTACATTCAATTGCAGTACCGCAAGTTGGTGGTGTTTACTTGAATCATACCCAGGCTAGATTACTGCAATGCCCTGTATTTAGGGATGGACTCTACAGAGATGAGGAGATTAGAAATAATCAAAAATGCAGCAGCCCACCTAATTTTGGGAATACCTGAATGTTATTTGGTAGCCACTGAATTGGATAATCTACATTGGCTGCTGGTAAGGAAAAGGGAAAGATTCAAATCTTTAAGCAAAGCTGTGCAAGGGAAAGGACCTAAATATTTTGAGGACAAATTCCAAAGATATATCCTAAAAAGGGCATTAAGATCGGCAGCCAGGAATAATGTGGTAATTCAGAGAGTTAGGAGATGTCAATGGGGTGGAAGATCTTTTAGTTATGTAACAGCAACATTTTTGAATTATTTGCTTCAAGCTATATGCATCTGGACAACAATCTGTCCTTTAGGAAAAGATTGAAAACATGGTTGTTTCAAATGTGGAGTATAAATATGGGTGGATCTTTTCTTGTGGCAGGGCCAACAAACCTTTGGGCATTTGAGCACTATATAAACATTATTATTATTATTATTATTATTACATGCACCTTGATGATATATATATATATATCTATCTCTCTAAGGTGCATAGATGAGGAATTAATATTAGTAAAACTATACTTACCTATTTCACATACCTTCTTGATATTTTGATCCTCAATTTTTTGGCACACTATTCTGTCCACACAATATGTTTGTCATCAATATTCTATCAGACAACTTTACTTTACCTGTAAATCACTATTAAATTGTACTGCATGTACCCAGGACCTATAAATTAAATGCTGATTGTGCCTATAGGAAAGGGTGCATTGTATTTGAAAAGTAGAACATGTGTACTTATGTTTTACATGTCCTGGCAGCGAAAAAATCCTAAGATTATTTTTCACTGTTGAAAACGCCTACCTCTCCCATTGACTAACACTAGGATTTAATAAGTGATAGCTTTAGATTGGGAGCAAAAGTGTTTACACTCAACTGAACTGTAATTTAAAATCTTCTTGAATTTCATTTTAAGCCATAATTACGAAAATGCCACTTTTGGAAAGTTGCCATTTTCTTGTCATATCCATTTGTGCCTTCTACCAGTATCCTGGGTCACATGACTGTGAATGGCTCTGCTGTTGGGGTTTGTGTATGCATTGTTTCCAAACAGTGACACAAAATGGACTAGAAATGGGCTAGGTGTGGACAGGATGGGCCGTCCTGCCGGGATGGCTGGGGCGGAGCTGTGCCTTGTCCCACTTACACTTGAAAGGGCTTGCCTTCAGTATGCACAAAGTGTAGGCATTTGTTACACCAGACTTCATGGAGCCCTGACCGGGAATTGGAAACTACTTTCTAGAACCAGATGTGGGGGTAGTATAGAGAAGTTCCTCGACTTGAAAGGCTGGCACCAGGTATAAATATTGGACCTCCTGTACCACTCTTCAGTAGACTCCTGGGCCTGTGGACATTACAGAATGAGCACCTGTTTCGCAGAGGTCTGCCCTGCTACTTGAGCTTGCCTTGCTCCGCAGAGGATGCTCTACTGCTACTCGAGGACTGCCCTGCTGCTTAATAACTGCCTTGCTGTCTAAGAAGACTGGCCCTGCTCCCTTCATCCCAGGCTACCTGAGCAACTCCAATGGTCAGTTGACTGACTTCCTGTGTTAGCTACAGGGACAGAGAAGCTCCAAAAGCCTCCATGCAACTGCCCAGCTAACCTGCTGTAATGGACCTGCCTAGACATACAACTGACCTGCCTGAGCCCCCCTGCTGGCCTCTGCTGGAGTGAGCTCCTGATTCCCAACAGGTACCTCTGGAGTTAGTTCCTGATTCCCAAAAGGTGCCTCCCCAGGTCCTGGGCCCTTAGCTGGCATCATTTGAGCTCCTCCTATAAATAAAAGTGAAATCTTTAAGTTTTGAGCTCTTTGCAACTATGAACATGCCCATTCGCACAGAGACTCTGCTGCCCACAAAAACAGCCAACACGAAGCTGCAGTGAACCCAGGCCTTTGAGCTACAGTGACCGCTATCAATGACAGGCAACACGAGATCTGCACTTCGTGTTACAGCAACAACAACTCACAGTGGCAGTCAGCGCGGAAGACCCATCCTGACTGCATTTTCATATTACAGCACGACCATCTCTGACACTAGGTCTGCTTTTTGCAATATAGTGAAGACCATCCGCAACTCTCTCCCTGATTTTCATGACCTCCTCCACCGTAAACGGAACTCTTCGCACCGGACTTTGAGAAAAAAACTTTTTCAGCTGGACTAACCTGATCCCTGTATCTGACCCATGCTCCATCGCAGTTGGCCTAAACCTGTGACTTTCACCCAGTCTGGCATGACCAGATGACTGCGAGTGGCACTTTGTGCTTTTAGGCATTATAGGGCAGATTCGAGAGCACCTAGCGCCTCCTCGCACCACCATAGCGTCATTTCTTTTTACGCTAATGTGGCCCAACAAGGCAAACATTGCCTTGCCAAATTTACAAAGTGTCACAATGCATGCATTGCACCACTTTGTAATCCTTTGCGTTACATTATGCCTGTTCCAGGCATATTGTTTGCAAAGGGGGCATTCCAGAAAAAAATAGATTTCTTTGCGTCATTTTTTTCAGCACTTTTAATGCCTGCTCAGAGCATGGTACACGGGTGTCTCAGTTGGCCCTTGGCCGCTACTTGTGCAACAGCACAGTGGAAGAGGACATGGATGTGCTGTATCTTGCTCTTCTCTTTTGATGCAAGGGAGCGCAGCAAGAAGCCTTGTGGAGCTGCCTGCCCCAAAAACAAAATGCCCCTACGTCTGTATGCACAAGCAAACATTTCTCACGAAAATTGTGCATTATTTAAAATATTGTTATTTTTTTTCTATCTTGCAGATGAAAAAGTAGCCAAGCAAGAAAACATAGTCCTGTCATTGACACATGGTTGCATTTAAGATATAGTAATTGCTAGGTGTTTTTTCAGATTTTAAGAACGTTTCTACTGTTAGCAAGACTAACCATATCCTAATTTGTCTCCTATTCCTTAAAGTTGTATGTGTACACAATTAGTCATTGATGCATGACAATGAGGTGCTATAGCAATACATTCAGTTGTAAATCCTCCCAGATACAGAGGATTGGTTAGTATCCTTTTCTTTATTGGATTTTTCTAACAGTTCCCTGCTTTATTTTTTCTTTTTTCACCACAATTTGCTGATATTATGCTCCTTGTCTCCTAAGTTATCCACCAAACACATCAGTCTCTCAGAGGACAAGTAAGTCAGTCTTGATAACTGAAGCTATTCGAATCATCAAATGTATAAATCTTGTTGCGGTTAAGCTGGGCATGGGCACACTTTCCTCTCTTCCTCATCACCACATATTTCATTTCTAGATTCTTAAACCATTGTGTTTTGATACCCGAATGTCATGTACTCATCTATGAGGCAGTTTGATGGACAGATAAAATAAACTCTCCTCTCTGGAGTAGCTCAACACCCCTTCATCTTCACTTCTTTGCATTCCTCCTCCTTGAAGGCCTGAAAAGAGCATAACGGAAGACTGGGAACCCACGCAAAGTAAAGCCCAAAAGCCCAAGAGCAAATATCCCAGGTAAGCCAACCTGTATAATGCACTGCTCAAATACAATCCCTTTAACTGCTGCTTTAAAGCTGTCCTTTGCACAAGTACTTTTTTGGCACAAGCACCTTTCTCATGAACTAAATCATGGTTCCCAGCTGGGACACCCTTTCAAGTCACCACTTTTGCCCCTGTATGGTGTTAGATTAGAAAATGCAAATGTCTTCCAGGTGAATTTTGTAAGCTTGCACTAATAAACCACAACCAATCTCACATGTAGGTTTAAAGTGGTTTTCATTTTTTTTAAGGCTGGGTCTGCTTATGAAAGGTTTTTGGCAGTTTGTACAGCATACATTTTACTACTGCACCTGGCCTAAGGTCACATCCAATGGGGAAGTATACTAAGTCCTGGCCCCATGATATACCTCCATAAAAAAGTTGTCCAGAGATTTTAATTTTTGATTTGTGCTTTTGTATCATTAGAGAAGCAATTCAGCTTGGTAGACATTGCTAATCCAGGGCTTTTGTTTCTGGGTGAGATTTTTTAAAATGGCAGATGTTACAGGGAAGATGTAATTGTTCAGGAACCATGAGACATATGCTTCATGTTGGTGTCAAAACATAGGTTTTGGGGGTTAAGTAGTCTTATAGAGACAGAAAATAACTCCTCAGAGCAATTCTTCCACCATTTTCGAAAAGGACAGTTCTATAATGATATGTTTTAGCCATCATATTAGTCAGTTATTTTAATATTGTTTCAGGTTTTTCATTGACTCAAATATATAAACATGAGCGACGCAAGTGGTAGTAGAGGATCTGTACCTCCTGACAGAGTGTTGCTAACTACAAAATGTGAGGACTCGTTCAAAAAAGAAAAATGTGTCATATGCGAAACTAATATAAAAGAAAAGCTACCATCAACTGCGGCTGGACAGAAGAGAGTTTGAGATGCTGCAGAAATACGGCAAGACGAAATTCACAAAAGAATGAAATTGATGGGTGAAGAGGATGGAAAAAACCTGCAAAGAATTGTAAAAAAATAGCAGAAACCAGTGGATCACAACAAGAATCTGAGTCTTCTGAGAAAGCGATGACAACCAAACCCAGTGCCCCTCCACATAGAAGATCGATGGCTACCCCTAGTCCACCTCCTACAACTGATCAGAATCTGAGGATCTTCAATGTGTTATCTGTGGTTTAGCTAGAACAAGGGCGAAAGGGATTGACGAAAGAACAAAGTACAGAATATGTGAGTCTCAAAGGGCAAACATGTTTTATCTGCAGCTAGTTTCTTCCAAGATTAAGTTTTTAGCCGAGTAGCTGATCTAAACAGCAAGGGGAATGTATTTGCAGCTGATTTGTATGCCCAGCAGAATGGCATGCATGCATACATTCGAAAATATGAATGAGCGCCCAGCAGCAATGTAACCGCCAGCCTTCAGTTAAGTTTGCACTCTTTGAAAAAGCAAATTAAGTTTTACATCCTCTTTTGAGTGCTGGTTCACACTCAGTGAGATCAGAAAAATATTGGTCAACATTGATGAAACTGTATTGATCCAAAATAATGAAATTAAGATTTAATTGTAATTCATTTTTGTACTATTTTGTGGTGAAAGACAGAGAGGGCGGTGTCAATGATGTGGTTCCAGATATGAAACTGGAACAGACAATCCAGAGATCAGAGAAAAGCTTCAAGGGAATTGTTGGTCTGACACGTAAAAGTGAATATGTTGCTCAATGACAGCTAGTTTACCATGAAGTCTTTTTGTTTTGCAATTTTTTCAGAGCGAGGACAAATTCAAGTTTAATGGACCATCGTAAAACTATTCCCCACCACAAACCAGTGGGAAGGAGAGGGGAACATTTTAATAATCATGTTGAAATCCTTCTTCATTTCATGCAGCAGCAAGAAAACCCCTTTAAAATGTGAAACTACACAACTTCGTGACCAAACAATATGTGGATAACAATATAAAGACATATCTACTGGATGTCCTGGAACATGGATCAAAACTATATGCAGAACTGAATCAGGAGAGATAATCACTAAAGCTAAACTTCCACGCCGTAATTGCCAAAGTAAGAGCTTCGTTCAAACAGCCACTATAAAACAGGTTACAAAATACAACTTTTGCAACCACATAGAGAGATAGATGTAGCAAAAGAAAGGGGAGAATTCATCAAGGTCATCTGTTGCATAACCGTCTTCCAACAAACACATTATTTGATGGAGATGCTGCAACCAAACTAGAGAAGCATGAACTAGTACAAGAGCTTGAAATAAACTTTGAACTGAAGAATTTCAGTTCGATAAGGTGTCCTCATTGAAAACTTCTATTGTTGTGGACTGTATGTCACAATTGTGAATGGTCAAGATTTTATCCATGCAAAACTTCAGAGAGATAGTTCAAACTGTTCTACAGATACCAAAGTCAGTGTGCACTTTGTAAGAACAGCACATTGTCTTTGACAGTTATCTTGAACTATCTGTCAAAGAATGTGAGAGAATCAGACAAATGTCTACAAGTGGAACAGTTGGCCATGCCTGCATCAAAACTTCAAGACCTATACCTGTACAACTTGACAAATTCTGATCTTCAACATCAAATAAGATGAACTTAGAGATGTTATTTTGCCAAAACATTGCTGATGCTTCAATGAACACTGACTTTCCAACTATTGCAAGTGGAATGATTGTCAATGAGGAGTTGGTGCCTGTTGGGATAAGGGCCATATTGGTAAAGAACTTGCAATGCTCATAAGTCAAGGATTGTCAGATTCATGGATACATTATGGAATAGGAGAGAAAAGACAGTCAATCCTACTTTGTATTCTGTTCAAGAAACTTGACCCAGAGATGACACAGAGATGCTCAGTGTTCCTAACAAGGCACATATTCTTATGAGTGATGACACTAGGAGAAAAATTGAAACAAAGCTTGGATCTTTAACTGTTGAACCTGTGAAGTTTCTAAAAGGATTTGCTGAGACAGAAGTAGAATGTAACTTTAAAGACAGAAAAATACCTTGTGCGTATGTGCAAAACAGGATTTGACTGTCACACATTTGACGATCTTAGGTAGAGTGAACTCAAAGGATCATTCCTGCTAAGTGATCTTCTACCGATGTCATATTCTGTGTGTGGACACATTAAAAGAACGTTCTACTTGATCAGTATATGTGTAAATGTTTTGGATCATGTATATGTAGAGAAAGATCCTTGTGACTCTGGTTGGGAAGATATTGATTGGGTGATACAATATGGGAAATTACTAAAGCCCCTACCCACAGAACTTACAAGCACATGAACTTGCCTGTACTACAAAAAGATGTCCCTGCCCTTCTCAAATGTTCAACCTTCTGCAAATGTACCATGAGTGATTGCCAAAACAAATAAATAAAATGAACTATGAAAATGTGCCTTAATAATGAGTGATAAACAATATTCCTTATCATATTCAGATCATAAATATTGTTTGGTGTATACATAACAGGATTAAAAAACATTATGATGTGTTTCATTTCTATATATGTCTCTTCTCCATCTACTATAGCTGCCATTTTGGAAAATGGAAGAAGGGTTGCTCTGGGGAGTTAGTTTCTGTCTAAGGCTACTTAACCCCTTCCCCGCCACGGACGTAATGGTTACGTCCATGGCAGCGCCCGTGTGGCGCCATGGACGTAACCATTACGTCCAGGGACTGGCAGTCGGGGGAAGCGCTAGAGCTTCCCCCGAGGGCCGCCCCCCAACACCCCCAGGCCAGGGCTGAAAGGGGAATCCCTTCCCCTTTCACGCCCCCCCCCCCTGACCCCCCCCCCCCATGACGTCAGCGCGCGATCGCGCGCTGATTTCATGGAAACGGGGAATGACGCGCTGGAAGCCATTTGCTTCCAGCGCATCAAGGGAGAAGGTGAGTATTTCACCTTCGTGCGGGGTGGGGGTGCTCTCAGAGAGGCATCGAGGGAAAGGAAAGGGTTTTCCTTTCCCTCGATGTCCCTTTGAGCATTCCTGCTGCCCGATCGCGATGCGATCGGGCAGCAGGAATGCCCACTAGACACCAGGGATTTCTGTATGTGTGTGTGTGTGAGTGAATATTAGTGTAGGGGAGCGACCCCTTGGGCAAGGGTCGCTCCCCTTTGGGGGCACATGCTTTTTACGTCGTTTCTGCCCCCCCTGGGGGCAGATTGGCCCTATTTTTAGGCCGATCTGCCCCCAAGGGGGGCAGAAAGCCACTAGACACCAGGGATTTTATTGTTGCTGTGTATTTTTTGTGTTGGGGGGCGGCCCCTTGGGCAAGGGTCGCTCCCCTTTGGGGGCACATGTATTTTACGTCGTTTCTGCCCCCCCTGGGGGCAGATTGGCCCTATTTTTAGGCCGATCTGCCCCCAAGGGGGGCAGAAAGCCACTAGACACCAGGGATTTTATTGTTGATGTGTATTTTTTGTGTTGGGGGGCGGCCCCTTGGGCAAGGGTCGCCCCCAGGGGCCCTCATGTATTTTTGGGCAGTTCTGCCCCCCTTGGGGGCAGAGAGGCCTATTTTTTTTAGGCCTTTCTGCCCCCAAGGGGGGCAGAATCCCAATAGCGCCAGAAATAGTATGTATGTATGTGTGCTTTGTGTTGGGGGGTGGCCCCTTGGGCAAGGGTCGCTCCCCCCAGGGGCGCAATGTATTTATTGTCGTTTCTGCCCCCCTTGGGGGCAGATTGGCCCTATTTTTAGGCCGATCTGCCCCCCTTGGGGGCAGAAAGCCACTAGACACCAGGGATTTTATTGTTGATGTGTATTTTTTGTGTTGGGGGGCGGCCCCTTGGGCAAGGGTCGCCCCCAGGGGCCCTCATGTATTTTTGGGCAGTTCTGCCCCCCTTGGGGGCAGAGAGGCCTATTTTTTTTAGGCCTTTCTGCCCCCAAGGGGGGCAGAATCCCAATAGCGCCAGAAATAGTATGTATGTATGTGTGCTTTGTGTTGGGGGGTGGCCCCTTGGGCAAGGGTCGCTCCCCCCAGGGGCGCAATGTATTTATTGTCGTTTCTGCCCCCCTTGGGGGCAGATTGGCCCTATTTTTAGGCCGATCTGCCCCCAAGGGGGGCAGAAAGCCACTAGACACCAGGGATTTTATTGTTGATTTTTATTTTTTGTGTTGGGGGGTGGCCCCTTGGGCAAGGGTCGCCCCCAGGGGCCCACATGTATTTTTGGGCAGTTCTGCCCCCCTAGGGGGCAGATATGCCTATTTTTTAGGCCTTTCTGTCCCCAAGGGGGGCAGAATCCCCATAGCGCCAGGGATACTATGTATGTGTGTGTGTGCTTTGTGTGGGGGTGTGGCACCTTGGGCAAGGGTCGCCCCCCCCCCCAAAGGGTGCAATGTAATCTGGGTGATTTCTGCCCCCTCCCCTTGGGGGTAGATTGGCCTATTTTTTTTTTAGGCCCATCTTCCCCCAAGCAGAGAAGACTAGACACGGGAAAATGAAAAAATGGTTAGTGGCGGAGTGTTTGTCAACTGGCGAAGTATTTACTTTTATGATAATAACAGTTTTTCTCCTTTTTGTTTTAGTTCAAAGCTTTTGCTGACTTTGCTGTGGCTTGTTGCAGTTTTGGCAGTAGTTGTCCTGCGGTTTGCGTAGTTGCATGTTTTAGGTAAGTAAATAAATTTACTCCAAGTGAGTATTGTTGCAATGCATGAATGACATGTTTGTAGGTGGTGTACTGAATGCAGGATTGTGTGTGAAATTGTCCTTAGAGTTATGCACAATGATTATTGTGTTGTCTTATGTCTAATTTGCTTTTTTTTTTCTCTTTTTAGTGGGATATCGTTGGTGATTGCTGTGGCTGTGCAGAGTAGTTGCTGGTGAGTTAAGCTTTTTCAGGCAAGTGAGCAGTATAGTTTTTGAGTTTATAATTCTTAGTGATAAACCTATACTTTGTTACTTATCTTACACAGTGCTGGTTGTTGGTGGTGTATTTGTCCAGTTAATTTTAGTAGGAAGGATCATGGCCAGCCGTAGGATGACCGCTCAGCAGGTTGTTAGTGTGCTTTTTGAGTCATCTTCTGACCATGAATATGAGACTGACTCTGCATCTGAGGCAGAGGAGGAAGTGCAGGATTCTGGAAGTGAATTTTCTGTCAGAGATGAATCATCTGATGATGAAGCCACTCTCAGTGCTGATGAAGGGCCTGTTTTAGAGGAGGACAGTGATGTGCCAATGGTGCAGGAGCCAGCGGCTGAAAGGCTTCCCATTGGAAGACCTGACGCATGGGTTGCACCAAACATGGAGCAGCCACAGTTGCCTGCGTTTACTGGTTTTCCAGGGTGTCGAGTTAATACGGAAAACTTTTTGCCCGTCAACTTTTTTGAGTTGTTTATGGACGATATATTTTTGGAAGAGATTGTTGAGCAGACTAATTTGTATGCAGAGCAGTTTTTGAGGGACAACGCTGCCAGACTTAGGCCACACTCTAGAGCTAGCCGGTGGATTCCCACAAATCTGGAAGAGTTGAAAAAGTTCTTGGGTTTAACTTTTTTGATGGGGCTGATAAGGAAGCCGTCGCTGTCTTCATATTGGTCTACTAGTCCCTTGATGGCAACTGCTATATTTCCTGCCATCATGAGTCGTAACCGGTATGAGCTTCTTCTTCGGATGTTGCATTTTGTAGATAATGCTTTAGCCTTGCCACGAGATCATCCTGATTCTGACCGTCTTTTTAAGATTAGACCTGTCCTTGATCATTTGGTAGATCGGTTTTCAGAGATCTATGTTCCAGGGAAAGAAATATCTGTAGATGAGTCTTTGGTCCTGTTCAAGGGTCGTTTGGTTTTTAGGCAGTACATTCCTAGCAAGAGGGCACGGTATGGAATTAAATTGTATATGCTGTCAGAAAGTAGTACAGGATATGTTTATAATTTCCGGGTCTACACTGGTAGGGATTCCAATATTGACCCCCCTGGTTGTCCTCCCACTTTTGGAGTTAGTGAGAAAATTGTGTGGGAACTTGGTAGACGACTGTTTAACAAAGGTCACCATTTATATGTAGATAACTTCTACACTGGAGTTCGGTTGTTCAAGGAGTTGTTCAGAGTGGACACTGTTGCTTGTGGCACAATCCGCTCTAATCGGAAAGGCTATCTTAAAGAGCTTGTCTGTAAAAAACTTGAGAAGGGACAGTGCAGTGCCTTGCGGAATGATGAGCTGCTAGCTCTGAAATTTGTAGACAAGAGGGATGCATACATGCTAAGCACCATCCATGATGAGAGTACTTCACCTGTGGCTGTTTGGGGTCAGGTTGCCGAAGTGCGCAAACCTGTGTGCATCTTAGACTATAATAAGCACATGGGTGGTGTTGATAGAGTAGATCAGAGGTTAGAACCTTACACTGCTGCTCATAAGTCTTATGTGTGGTATAAGAAATTAGCGCTTCACTTGTTCCACTTGGCAACTTTTAATGCTTTTGTTGTGTTTATGGATAGTTCTCCAGAGTCAAGGATGACATTTGTGAAATTTCAGGAGTCTATCATAGCTAGCCTTGTTGTGCTGGAACAGGCAAGAGTTCCTAGAGAAGCAGTGGTGGAGGATGTGGCTAGATTGAAAGATCGTCACTTTGCTGAGCACATTCCTCCCACGGCCAAAAAAAACTTTCCTGCTAAGAGATGTAGAGTCTGTGCTCGAAGAGGTATCAGGAAGGAGACTAGGATGTACTGCCCTGATTGTCCTTCAAAGCCTGGGCTGTGTGTGGGTGGCTGTTTCAGGAGCTACCACACACAGAAGAATTATTGGGAAATTCCGTGAGCGTAAACTGGTGTTTTATATTTTTATATGTTCGGTTTCACGGTTGGCATTAGTCATGTATTCAGTTAGAGCTTTTGTGTTTGTAGTTTTGTACTAATTTATGATTAGTGGTTTCTTTGTTGTTTAAAAACAAAAAAAAGGGGATGGCATGTGTAGAGTGGCGCTTGGCTGGCGGCGTGGGTGTGGTGGCGCTTGGCTGGCGGTGTGTGTGGGGTGGCGCTTGGCTGGCGGTGTGTGTGGGGTGGCGCTTGGCTGGCGGTGTGTGTGGGGTGGCGCTGGGCTGGCGGTGTGTGTGGGGTGGCGCTGGGCTGGTGGTGTGTGTGGGGTGGCGCTTGGCTGGTGGTGTGGGTCGGGTGGCGCTTGGCTGGCAGTGCCGGCCAAACGCCAGTCCACACACTCATCAGCTGGTGTGATTGCTGTATCAGGCATGTGGGCGTATGAAAGTGATGGGCCCTTGACTGGCGCTGTCTGTGGATGCGAGTCTTGTAATGTGCTGGGCCCGTGGCTGGCGGCGTGAATGGTCTACTGCATGTCATGTATGAAAGGTGTGTGAATGGACTGTAAAGCGGTTGGTGCCTTGTCGTGGCTTTACAGCTCACGAGCTGTGAGTCATTGGTTCAGTTTTTTGGCCTTTCAGTTATTACCAGTGCATTTCACTTTTGTGAAATCTCTTGTTAATAAAATTTGATCTACTGAACCATCACTCACCCTCGTGCCAAATCCAACCAGTATGTGTGGTACAAATGACAAAACCTGCTCCGCTGTAATCAGGCGTCGCAGCACACTTGAGACACGCTAGGTGCCTCAGGTGGGACCCCGATGATGAAGCATGCCACCAACTTGGTTGGTGGGTGAGGGGTCTTCTTCACATAACCTAAGTGTGTTTCTTTTCACAATTTTAGTGTTTGGCACATCACGGACGTATGTGCACACATCAAAGTGATATATTCCAAAAATACCTGTGTTTGGGGGGGAGGGCCCACCTATGTTTTTGGTCCTGGGTGCGGCCGTCATGTAGGGAAACCTACAAAACCCAGAAACTTTTTAAAACTAGGCACCCCAAGGAGTCTAGGGAGGTGTGGCTTGTGTGGCTCCCCCAACATTTTCTTACCCAGACTCCTCTGTAAACCTCACAATTTGCATAAAAAAGCATATTTTCCTGATTTTTCTTAGTAGGATCACCGCTCCAGCACAAAATTCCTACTCCCCAGTTTTCCCCTCAGTCTCCCAAGTAAAATGACACCTCACTTATGTGGGTCCCCAAAGCAGAGTCCGTCTAAAGATGTATAAAAGAATATGCCCTTATAAACTTGCTGTGCTATCCCTTCTATCCCTTCAGGTTTTGGGCCTTATTATGTTGCAGGCACCTGGGCCACCCACACAAGTGAGGTATCATTTTTATCGGGAGACTTGGGGGAACGCTGGGTGGAAGGAAATTTGTGGCTCCTATCAGATTCCAGAACTTTCTGCCACAGAAATGTGAGGAACATGTGTTTTTTTAGCCAAATTTTCAGGTTTGCAAAGGATTCTGGGTAACAGAACCTGGTCCGAGCCCCGCAAGTCACCCCTCCTTGGATTCCCCTAGGTCTCTAGTTTTCAGAAATGCACTGGTTTGGTAGGTTTCCCTAGGCGCCGGGTGAGCTACAGGCCAAAATCCGCAGGTAGGCACTGTTTTCTCCCAAAATTGTGGATGTGTCCACGTTGCGCTTTGGGGTGTTTCCTGTCGCAGGCGCTAGGCCTACCCACGCAAGTGAGGTATCATTTTTATCGGGAGACTTGGGGGAACGCTGGGTGGAAGGAAATTTGTAGCTCCTCTCAGATTCCAGAACTTTCTGCCACAGAAATGTGAGGAACATGTTTTTTTTTAGCCAAATTTTGAGGTTTGCAAAGGATTCTGGGTAACCGAACCTGGTCCGAGCCACACAAGTCACCCCTCCTTGGATTCCCCTAGGTCTCTAGTTTTCAGAAATGCACAGATTTGGTAGGTTTCCCTAGGTGGCGGCTGAGCTAGAGGCCAAAATCTACAGGTAGTCACTATGCTAAAAACAGCTCTGTTTTCTGTGATGTGTCCAGGTTGTGTTTTGGGGCATATCCTGTCGCGGGCGCTAGGCCTACCCACACAAGTGAGGTATCATTTTTATCGGGAGACGTGGGGGAATGCTGGGTGGAAGGAAATTTGTCGCTCCTCTCAGATTCCAGAACTTTCTGCCACAGAAATGTGAGGAACATGTGTTTTTTTAGCCAAATTTTGAGGTTTGCAAAGGATTCTGGGTAACAGAACCTGGTCCGAGCCCCGCAAGTCACCCCTCCTTGGATCCCCCTAGGTCTCTAGTTTTCAGAAATGCACAGGTTTGGTAGGTTTCCCTAGGTGGCGGCTGAGCTAGAGGCCAAAATCTACAGGTAGTCACTTTGCTAAAAACAGCTCTGTTTTCTGTGATATGTCCACGTTGTGTTTTGGGGCATATCCTGTCGCGGGCGCTAGGCCTACCCACACAAGTGAGGTATCATTTTTATCGGGAGACGTGGGGGAACGCTGGGTGGAAGGAAATTTGTAGCTCCTCTCAGATTCCAGAACTTTCTGCCACAGAAATGTGAGGAACATGTGTTTTTTTAGCCAAATTTTGAGGTTTGCAAAGGATTCTGGGTAACAGAACCTGGTCCGAGCCCCGCAAGTCACCCCTCCTTGGATTCCCCTAGGTCTCTAGTTTTCAGAAATGCACAGGTTTGGTAGGTTTCCCTAGGTGCCGGCTGAGCTAGAGGCCAAAATCTACAGGTAGGCACTTCGCAAAAAACACCTCTGTTTTTTTCCAAAATTTAGGATGTGTCCACGTTGCGCTTTGGGGTGTTTCCTGTCGCCGGCGCTAGGCCTACCCACGCAAGTGAGGTATCATTTTTATCGGGAGACTTGGGGGAACACTGGGTGGAAGGAAATTTGTAGCTCCTCTCAGATTCCAGAACTTTCTGCCACAGAAATGTGAGGAACATGTGTTTTTTTAGCCAAATTTTGAGGTTTGCAAAGGATTCTGGGTAACAGAACCTCGTCCGAGCCACACAAGTCACCCCTCCTTGGATTCCTCTAGGTCTCTAGTTTTCAGAAATGCATAGGTCTGGTAGGTTTCCCTAGGTGGCGGCTGAGCTAGAGGCCAAAATCTACAGGTAGTCACTTTGCTAAAAACAGCTCTGTTTTCTGTGATATGTCCACGTTGTGTTTTGGGGCATATCCTGTCGCGGGCGCTAGGCCTACCCACACAAGTGAGGTATCATTTTTATCGGGAGACGAGGGGGAACGCTGGGTGGAAGGAAATTTGTGGCTCCTCTCAGATTCCAGAACTTTCTGCCACAGAAATGTGAGGAACATGTGTTTTTTTAGCCAAATTTTGAGGTTTGCAAAGGATTCTGGGTAACAGAACCTGGTCCGAGCCCCGCAAGTCACCCCTCCTTGGATCCCCCTAGGTCTCTAGTTTTCAGAAATGCACATGTTTGGTAGGTTTCCCTAGGTGGCGGCTGAGCTAGAGGCCAAAATCTACAGGTAGTCACTTTGCTAAAAACAGCTCTGTTTTCTGTGATATGTCCACGTTGTGTTTTGGGGCATATCCTGTCGCGGGCGCTAGGCCTACCCACACAAGTGAGGTATCATTTTTATCGGGATACGTGGGGGAACGCTAGGTGGAAGGAAATTTGTGGCTCCTCTCAGATTCCAGAACTTTCTGCCACAGAAATGTGAGGAACATGTGTTTTTTTAGCCAAATTTTTAGGTTTGCAAAGGATTCTGGGTAACCGAACCTGGTCCGAGCCACACAAGTCACCCCTCCTTGGATTCCCCTAGGTCTCTAGTTTTCAGAAATGCACAGGTTTGGTAGGTTTCCCTAGGTGGCGGCTGAGCTAGAGGCCAAAATCTATAGGTAGTCACTATGCTAAAAACAGCTCTGTTTTCTGTGATGTGTCCAGGTTGTGTTTTGGGGCATATCCTGTCGCGGGCGCTAGGCCTACCCACACAAGTGAGGTATCATTTTTATCGGGAGACGTGGGGGAATGCTGGGTGGAAGGAAATTTGTCGCTCCTCTCAGATTCCAGAACTTTCTGCCACAGAAATGTGAGGAACATGTGTTTTTTTAGCCAAATTTTGAGGTTTGCAAAGGATTCTGGGTAACAGAACCTGGTCCGAGCCACACAAGTCACCCCTCCTTGGATTCCCCTAGGTCTCTAGTTTTCAGAAATGCACAGGTTTGGTAGGTTTCCCTAGGTGCCGGCTGAGCTAGAGGCCAAAATCTACAGGTAGTCACTTTGCTAAAAACAGCTCTGTTTTCTGTGATGTGTCCACGTTGTGTTTTGGGGCATATCCTGTCGCGGGCGCTAGGCCTACCCAAACAAGTGAGGTATCATTTTTATCGGGAGACTTGGGGGAACATAGAATAGCAAAACAAGTGTTATTGCCCCTTGTCTTTCTCTACATTTATTCCTTCCAAATATAGGGGCGTGTGTAAAAAAGACATCTATTTGAGAAATTCCATGTAATTCACGTGCTACTATGGTCACCCCGGAATTCAGAGATGTGCAAATAACCACTGCTCCTCAACACCTTATCTTGTGCCCTTTTTGGAAATGCAAAGGTTTTCTTGATAGCTATTTTTTACTCCTTATATTTCAGCAAATGAATTACTGTATACCCGGTATAGAATGAAAACGCACTGCAGGGTGCAGCTCATTTATTGGCTCTGGGTTCCTCGGGTTCTTGATGAACCTACAAACCCTATATATCCCCGCAACCAGAGGAGTCCAGCAGACGTAACGGTATATTGCTTTCGATAATCTGACATTGCAGGGAAAAGTTACAGAGTAAAAAGTAGAGAAAAATTGATGTTTTTTTCACCTCAATTTCAATATTTTTCTTTTTCAGCTGTTATTTTCTGTAGGAAACCCTTGTAGGATCTACACAAATGACCCCTTGCTGAATTCAGAATTTTGTCTACTTTTCAGAAATGTTTAGGTTTCTGGGATCCAGCATTGGTTTCATGACCATTCCGGTCACTGACTGGAAGGAGGCTGAAAGCACAAAAAATTGCACAAATGGGGTATGCCCCAGTAAAATGCCAAAATTGTGTTGAAAAATTGGGTTTTCGGATTCAAGTCTGCCTGTTCCTGAAAGCTGGGAAGCTGCTGAGTTTAGCACCGCAAACCCTTTGTTGATGCCATTTTCAGGGGAAAAACCACAAGCCTTCTTCTGCAGCCCCTTTTTCCAATTTTTTTGAAAAAAACGAAATTTTCACTGTATTTTGGCCAATTTCTTGGCCTCCTTCAGGGGAACCCACAAAGTCTGGGTACCTTTAGAATCGCTAGGATGTTGGAAAAAAAGGACGCAAATTTGGCTTAGTTAGCTTATGTGGACAAAAAGTTATGAGGGCCTAAGCGCGAACTGCCCCAAATAGGCAAAAAAAGGCCTGGCACAGGAGGGGGAAAAGGCCTGGCAGCGAAGTGGTTAATCCACAAAACCTATGTTTTGACAGCAAAATGAAGTATATAGGTATGATGGTTCCTGAAATATTTCATCATCAGTGCAATACATCGCCATTTTTTAAAAATGTGTGCCAGAAAAAATCAGCCCAGATCAGCAATGTCTACCCAAGCTGAATTACTTCTCTAATGATACAAAAACACAAATAAAAATTTTACATCTCTGGACAACAATTTTATACAGAAGTATATCAGGGGGCTGGGATTAACCGGAACACTAGATGTGGCCCACTCCTCTTCTATATATGCACTTTGCCTGGGACTGCTGCCTTTCACCGGCTGGCAAGTAATGTTTATGATCTTAAAAAGCATTTTTTATTGCACATTCTTTTCTATTGTATTTATACCCCTTGCACAAGGTACCTTGTAATGATTTTAATTGATCGAGCAATAATGAATTCATTTATTCACAGATTCATTCATTCAAAAAGTCAAAGCTATCCTTGACTCAAAAAGGTGCTGTCTGTTGGATCCTACTGATTGGAACAGGTCAGCCCTGAAGAAAGAATGTGGAAAGCTTAACATCTCCACACTATGTGTTCATCTAACATTGTGACCCACTAATGCCAAAACCTGTGAAAAGAGCTTCTCCACCTAGTCCCTGTTTTATGACAGGAGGCAGAACGTCATGCGGACCCAGTAGTGCACATTGCCCAGTCTGTGCCCTTTGCTTGTCCTTAGCCCCTTTATCCCACTGGTATGGTGTACAGAGTCCATCCTGGGAAGATGACAGAAACTCACACAAGTGCTGTTGCTCTAGTGGATGTGGTAGAATTGAGACTTGAAAGAACTAAGTTAGTCCAGCAACATGTAGCACAAATCTTGCAAGGATGCTAAAAGCCAGAAATCCTGCAAAATGACAGTGAACTGGAAATTCCACAGGGTTGTGTATCTCATGAGAGCAGTGGCCATTTGGGGCCAGTTCCATTGTAAAAAGAGAGTTTGGCTTTGCTGCTGTACTTATTTTGGTGTTCCTGGCGTTCCTAAGCCAACAGATACCTTGGTGCCAAGGACTCATGATTCCTCGGCTGCACATCAAGACATATCTGGATTTTACCAGGACTTATTCCTGACTGCATCCCAGGACAACCTGCGAGAAAACAATATTAGAATAAAGAATACGTTAGAACACTGCATTGTAAAAGTACTTACCCAATGATGCCCACCTCCTTGGCTATAGCAACCACCTGGCTCCTTCATAATAAAAGTCCCTGAAAAAAGAACAGACTAGAGAGATTTGAAAGTTGATACCTATACTTAAGCACCACAAACCAAGATAAGAAGCACTTACAGTTGAGGTGCAGGTCGACAGTGGCACCTGAGCAATACAGAACTCACAAATGTAAACACATGGTGGGACTGTATGAGGAAGCAGTGTGAGCAAAAAGACTAACACGTCTACAGTTTAACCTCTACAGTACATGTCTACAGTGCAGCAACTAACATTTCAATACATAAAAAAATACTGAAAATAACTAACAATAAAAGCGAACAATACAAATTTGGGGCATGTGTATTCTGCCTAGAAAACAGATATGGGCCCTCGTGATGACCCTAGTGGTCCGAACACCGCCAGGGCCGCTGTGGTGGTGTTATGAATACCACCAAATTAGGAGATTGGCGGCTTGGCCTAAGCCAAACTGCCGAGCCTCTAGCAGTCCTGCCACGTTACTGCGCTCCGACGGGCTGGAGGTAAGCACCTCCAGCATGGCAGATGGCGTGATACCGCTAGTGGTATCATGAGGCTGGAGGCCGCCAGCCTTTTATCTGGAGGTCGAACCTCCAGAAAAAGCTGGTGGTCTTGCACTCTGGCAACAGGAATAAGTATTCCTGTCTCTAGGATACACTCACACACACATACTCAAACCCAGACACTCACACATTTTCACACACAAACAAACACACCACCACTCACCCACGCAAACGCAACGTACACACTCACTCACACTAACAAACATACACAAACACCGCATTCACCCACGCATTCCCTCCCCTCTCCCCCTGTGCGCCTACATACATTCACACCCCCCTGTACTGCATACACGCACTCACCCACTCTCCCCAACCACTCACACAAACACTCAACCCCCGTCCACACACAGACACTCAGGCACGCACCCACGAACACTCCCCCCACATTCACGACATTCACACATGTACTCACACACTCCCACACACACACCCTATCCACTTACCTTGTTTGTGGAGGAAGTCATCCAGGAGGGAACGATTCCTGGCACTTCCACAGCCAGCAGCACCTCGCCATCTGGACACCGCCACACCATATCTTGGGTTGTAATACTGTGTGCGGTCTCTTTTTCATGTGGCGGTACCGGTAGCTGATTTGGGGCAGAAGTCAGTCATATTATGGCGGTCTTAAGACCCGCCGCTTCGGCGGTCTTTGGAAAGCCATGGTTAATACACCATAAATACTCATATCTATTACCTCTTTGTCAATTAGAGTTGTCCATTTCTGTTGCACATTTGCATGGCTGCTATCCAACAGTACATCATCTATCCATCGCCCTCTTCAGATAGAGGTCATAGAGGCCAGTCCTTAAATGAAATGATTTCTTATGTGCAATCTCTAGCAAGAAATGGTATGTCTCATAGAGCTTTGTCCCTATATATAGCATTGTGATGTCTTCCTGTTTCTCACTATGTCTGTTTTCCACCAGATCACCTGTCACCGTTAGCTTTTCTCCTCTCTATTGCATGGATTACTGATATCTAAATAGAGGCTGAGTGAGAGAGGTGAGGTGAGGGGCATTTGGATCTCTGAAAGGCTTGCAAAAACTGAAGGTTAGTGACTGGATCTTGATAATAACATGCAAGGAACTTCAAAGTGCATCATTTTAATACTTTAACTACCTTGCTTATAATGCTTCACTACCCCTATCCATCCACCATTTGCACATTAAATATCCATCCTCTCAAATGACCTCCTCAATGTGCAAAATACATTCCTAGCATCTTTAAACTTCGCTTCATCTTGGGGACTTTGGCATCTTTGCCAATAGCCAGTCCTTCTCTTTCACTTCTGAAAATGTGGAACACGTGGGTCAACTGGCCTTCACTAAAATGTATAGGCAATCAACCCACCAAGGAAGCCATGCCTTTGGCCTATTGGTCTTTCTTATAACAGACTAAATAGCTCATTACCTGCCATTCTTTTGGTCATGCAACACCTGCATCACATTTTTTGTTTCTGGTTAGTTTGAATTTTTGTCAGAAACTGAATTTAATGCTGGAAAACATCAAAGTCTACCTTCGTTAACGTGTTCTCCTAGCTGCCAGCATCCCAATTTCTACATTGCCTACAGATATCATTTGCCATTTGGAAACACAGTCAAAAGATGACTGCTCCCGGGAGGACAATCAACTTATACAATAACAAAAACTGCACTTCAGAGATATTGAAACAAGTTACAATTACCAGTGAATCACACTGTATATAAGGTACATTGTTGTCACTACAATGTGGCTGGATAAGAACAAAAGTAGCCTTTTTCTGTAAAAGGGTCAGAGAAAGAGTAGCATAAAGTGTGCCACTTATCCAAGCCTATAAAAAAATGGTAGCCACCATCTTACACCCTCACTGCCATCCTCCTAAAAAAATCTCCGCAAAAATCTTATGCAATTTTTCTAGAATAAAACACACACCTGTGGAACCACCATAGTGTATCCTAATCCTTATACATCAGATTCAGAAGTGCAAACAGTAGTTCCATCACCCTTCTGACAATTTGCTCACATCCTAGTGACCAAAATCACAAAGATGTATTCTTAATTCAAGAAAACAGAATCCCTATCAGGGACTTTCCCATCCGTGCTCCAATCATCACACCTCATGAAGGTCACTTGCCATAATTGAAGATTCTCAAACTCTTAAACACATACTTGTCACCCCTTTCCTAAAAAACAGATGCTGATCCGGAGATCATGCAAGCTCGGATTGCATCAAGAAAGCTTCAGATTAAAGGCCCAATCTTCTTCCTTTCTGGAAAACAAATCTACAATTGTAAATGCAGAAAATCTGACAGTATCTCTGATTTGTAAATGTATGGTTTGGTGTGGATATGTGCATCGATCTAAATGTGGCACCCAGAAGAACCAAGTGAACGTCCACTAATATTTCAGGAGGTCTTGTAAAAACATTCACAAAGCAAAGCATATTCTTACAATGCCAATCAGTCAACAAGAGACAGACCAAATGGTCACTTGAACTGCTAAAATATGGCAAGTCTCAGCACTCTGTGAAATCCGCTTCTGCAGTTGGACTGTAAAAAAGTAGCTGAGTTCAGCACGGAAAAAATATTGTAAATTATACATGACATTGACTCTTGCTACGCGCAAGCTCCAACTAAAACATCCGACTCTGAAAAGCAACTAAAGGTGATCTTATCAACGTTCTTACATTTTCACACAGTCAGTATGCAAAGCAATTGTGAGCAAAAACTCACATCTTAAATATGTGACCCCCAAACTGCCTTCATATGATTCAACCTTATAAGTGTCTCCTTTATCCAGAACTTAGTGCCTTGTTACCAGGTCAATCCCCTATTCAAGAAACCTGCTAGGAGTCCAGCAGGTCCTATCACCATCGGCCCATCACAGACCTCCCTTTCTTGCCCCATCTTCTAGAAAACTGTGCAGCTGCTCAGCTAAAGAACAGTATCTCAGACAATAATCTTCAAGTCTGATTGTGTTTTTCACCACACAGCTCCGGATATGCCACTTTACTTAGAGTTGACAGTGCCATTGTTCCATAAGGTCTTGAATACTAGCATTTTGTGAGCATTGTGGTGTATTATATGGTATGGTTGTGAGACCTTACCATTAATACTAACTGCCAATTTTTGCCACCATAATTTGACTTTCTATAAAAATAATTCCCAATATGAATAGTAAGCATTAGGAAGTGCCCACTCACTTTTATATTTTTCAATAACTGGGTATGTCCTTGCTACAACTATGTTCTTCGAGGCATATTGACCTCACCTATGTTCTTCTTATTCTAATTTTATTATTTGCCCTTTCTTGAAATATTTTAATGCCTACAATGATAATGCTGGCTGCATACAGTTTTAATGTTCATACTTAGGCACTCATTATAACTTTAGTGGTCAGCTGAGCGCCACACCGGCGATGACTGTAGTACTGCCGCCAGGCTGGTGGTGAAGACCGCCATATTATGACCTCGGTGGTGATCCCTCCCATATACAGCCAATGGACTGCCTGAAACACCAGTGCGGCCGGCCATCGAACACAGCAGTTCCCAACTCCAGCCCAGAGGAACACCATTCACTGCCCACCATATTACAACATAACAGACTGGGGCGGGACCACCGCCACAAAAAGCCTGCCAGAAACGACCCATATAAAAGGAAACGCTCTCTTCCAGGGAAACAGTGGAGTCCGCGGCCACCATGGAACCCGAACTGGAAGTCCTGCTGATGCTGTACCACACAATAGGAGTCCAGGAGCAGTGACATCGACCATGGTGAGTACAGTCACCTAGCACACAAGGGAGGAGGGGGGAGTGACACACCCACATGCACAACACACACCATACACACATACCACACACAGAGAATAATCTGCTGAAAAATACAACATCCATAGAAGCCATAACAAAAGAAAGTCAGAACAAACACCTGTGAGGAAACCACTGTATTCAGCCTGGAACATCGCCCACAACAATACATAACAGGTAAACAAAGGGCCATTGGCCAGTCCAAAAGTGTCCATGCCACTACACAGGGCAACATAAGAGGCCCAACTTGCCTCCTGACAGCCAAAGAGACTCCACTGGGCAGGGACATCAATGTTGGAGGCAGGCACCTCAGGGGCCAGGGAAGTGGGAGGTGTGGGGGGGTTTGACTTGGAAAGGGGTCCTTGGACTTGGGTTTTAGAGGGGGGGTACTTTTTTCCTCTGTTTTGGGGGGCAGTTGAGTGGGTCTGGAGCAGGGGTGGGACTGGTTGCCTTGTGTCCCAGAGTGGAAGCCTTCTTAGGGGGGGAGGGACATTGGAAACACTAGGGGGCCATGGGAAGACTGGACTGGGGGAGCGGGACCTTTCATTTAGAGACAACACGGGGTGGGTCAGGAGGAAGGAAGAGGTCAAGGCAGGCAAGGAAAAGTTTCTTAGGTACAGTGAGGTGGACTGTGGGAAGAGGTTTGGGAGTGGAGGTAGAGGGAGTAGGACATGTAGGTGTGCTGGGATGGGTTGTAGGTGCATGCAAAATGTGCACGTGTGAGGTGGATGGCTGGTGAGTGTCTGAGTGGGAACGTTTATGTGTTTTGTGAGAAGGGTAAGAAGAGAGGAAGGGATAGGACAAACAGATTGTGTGCACGTATGTTGGGGTGGTGTCTGCAAGTGAGGTGGGTGTGGTGCAAGTGGTTGTGATGGTGGTGGTGGTGACTGCGCATGTTGTGAATGGGGTGCTGGTCTGCATGTCTGCTGTTATGGTGACGTGGGCAAGGCTGAACAGGTGGCAGGATCTGGGACTGAGGATGCAGAGCTTGCAGGTGTGAGTGTTGATGTGACTATGGGGAGGAGGTGGAGGGGAGACAGTGGAGGTAGTGGTTGTTGTTGTGTGTGCTTTTGTGTGTTGGCTGTGTGTATGCTTGTGGTGTGATCTGGGGTGCTTGTGCTTGTCTTTGCGCATCCTGCCTGTTGACTTGGGTGCATGCTCATCTGATTGTGAGCTTGGGATGGATGGGGGAGAGAGCTCTGGGAGTGGGTACAGGTAGTTGGAGGGGGGACAGAAAAACTAGGGACACTAGCTGCCATCAAAGAGGAGGCCAGAGCCTGAAATGATCTCTGTAGGCCAGCCAAGCCAACGTGAATTCCCTTCAGGCAGGCATTCAATTGCTGCATCTGGGATGCCAGCCCCTGGGTGGCATTCACTATGGTTGACATCCCCACACAGACGGATCTCAGGAGGTCAATAGCCTCCTCAGTGAGGACAGCAGGGCTGACTGGGGCAGGGGCTGAGGTGCCTGAGGCGAAGGAGCTGCCCACCCTCTGGGGGGAGGGGCCTGGGCAACTGGGAAGGCAGTGCAGGAACTGGGGTGGTGGAAGATGATGTAGCAAGGGTGGTCCCAGAGGGGTCTGCCACCACCAGGGAGCTCCCATCAGAGGAGAAATCAGAGTCAGTAGTTTCAGCTCCTGTCTCCCCTGTGGTGCTCCCCTCACCCTTCAACCCACTGGTCCCCTCGGCGTCGGTGGACACTGCCTCCTCGGTCCTGTGGGCTGCAGCTCCCCCACTCACCAGTGCACCTGCTCCTTCACCAGATGATGCTAATGCACACAAGGACAGAAGAAGAAAAGAAGGGAAGGTGGGGGAGAAAGAAAGGAAGCACTGGGTCAATTACAGCAATAACAGCACCGATGGCATACATATCAAAATGACTCACTGGTAGATGACACTATGCAGTGGCAACCACATTACCACACCATTGCCTGGGATCAACAGCTGTAAAGAACTCAGAAGACACTACCACCTGCACACCTACTGTGACTCTGTAATCCATGTCTGCCTGATGACAAAGGCACAGCTACACTTACTCCATTACAGTGTCTGCACAACTTGCAATTGCCACACCACATAGGCAGTGGGCCTTTAGAGCATCACTCCCACAGTGGTGAGTCAGGATGTAGGCCCTTACTGAAGCAGAAATCCCAGAAAATGACTGATACTAATTGTACATATAGCTATGTAGACCGTTAGAAAAATATCTACAAGGGCATACTGAGGCATACACTGACTATTACTTTGGCATTCAAAGACCATGCCAGGCATTAGGAAACAAATGTACACAGTGAGTACTCACCCCCTTGTGGCTGCTGTGCTGCCCTCAAGCGCCCATCCAACTCTGGGTTGGCCACCGCCAATATGCAGGCCATTGGGGGGTCAGGGTCGGCAGGACCCCTCCTTGGGAGGATTTCCCCAGCTGGGCCTCTGCGGTATTCCGGGCCCAGAGTCTCAGTCATCCCACCGCTTTCTGCAGTGGGTACTCTGCCAGCTATGGACCTCCATAACCCTTTCTTCTAATGGGTGGTGAGCTGTGTAGGAAACACAGATGGAAGAACAACATTAACTACACACTACATACAGTTCCTGCAATGGACTACATAGTACATTGATTCCACTATCATCTTACACCTCACTCATACCTCCGTGTCCATATTGCTTGCAGCAAACAAAAGTCCCTGAAGGGCACACTGCATGCACATCCATCCATCAACAAACAGCCATGTGGCATCCAAAATACATAACAGGTGCTCACCTGTTGATCTGGAGGCCCATACAACTGTCCATACAGTGGTAGGACCCCATCCACAATCTTCTCCAGTTCTTCGGATGTGAAGGCTGGGGCCGTAGCCCCTATAGCATGGGCCATTGTGGGTTCCAGACACAGGACACAGCAGCTCACGCAGTGGAGTTCTTGATAGGGTGAAGTCAGGAGTCAAGTGACATGGGCTCCTGAAAATAGCAGCCACGCCAGCACCAGTAATCACCGTCACCGCAGGCAGTGATCATCATTGGCCCCTGTACTCCCTAGACTTCAGTGTTAACCAATGAGGAGTTCCACAGTGGTTGAGACTGCTCTCTGCCATGACGTCAAACACCTGCAGAGCGAGGTCACTTCCACCTGTACTCTCCATGCAGGGCAGGCGGCTGCCATTTCCTGAGGATTGCAATCATGTTAGACAAAAAAATGTGCATCATAGGTACTGATGGTACACACCAAGACAATTCCTACATGTCCTCATATTACATTTGCTGAGAGAATCTGGCTATTCAAAGAGTGCTCATACCAGTGCACTGCTTGCAGAAGAGTAGTTGACAAAACATATAAAATGTGATGGTAGTTATCACATCTCACAACTGCGACAACTTCTGTGTAGCAGTATGACAGATTGACGAGAGTGTATGGTATCAGAAGTCCATTTGCATGTAGAGTTCACCGGAGCAGATCGCAATAATTGGTTGGCTGAAATGTATGAGACAGATATATTGACTTTGATGTTGTATGTTCCCATCCTTACTGCTATCACACACTTGTAATGTTTTGTGTGTACAGATATCAACCACTGTGGAGGAGGAGGCATGCACCTGTGTATAGACCCCTAGGTGACTTAGCTACACTGGAGGAACGCCATATATTACTCACCTATCATCTGGACAGGGCCACCATCACTGAACTGTGTCAACAATTGGAGCCAGATCTCACTTTTGCTCTTCATAGTTCTACTGATATTCCCCCTACAGTACAGGTGCTGTCAGTGCTCCACTTCCTGGCCAGTGGATCATTGCAAGTGACAGTGGGCTTGGCTGCAGGTATGTCACAGCCGATATTTTCTATTGTGCTGAGTAGTATTTTGAAAGCCTTGCTGAAACACATGAGCAGCTATATTACATTCCCCCAAAGTGATGATTTGCCCACTGTTAAGGTTGCTTTCTAATCAATAAGGCACATTACACATGTAATTGGGGCCATTGATGGGACCCATATTGCTTTTGTCCCTCCCAGGACAAATGAGCTGGTGTTCCAAAATAGAAAGAGTTACCATTCTATAAATGTGCAGATGGTGTGCCTTGCTGATCGGTATATTTCCCACGTTACTGTCAAGTTTCCAGGATCTGTACATGATGCCTACGTTATGAGGAACAGCAGTGTCCCACAGATGATGGCACAACTACAGAGAGAGAGAGAGTCTGGCTCATTGGTGAGCATGATGTTTCACACAATGTATGACACAGTATGTTACCTGGAGTTGTCCCCTGTGCTATTGTACACATGTTATGTGAGTTTCTAACTATTTCCAGGTGACTCCAGCTATCCAAACCTATCCTGGCTGTTGACTCTAGAGAGGAATCTGAGGACAGAGGCAGAGAATCGATACAATGAGTCACATGGACGGACCAGAAGAGTCATCAAAATAACTTTTGGGCTACTGAAATCCAGGTTCAGGTGCCTCCATATTTCAGGTCGATCCCTACTCTAGTCCCCTGGAAAAGTCTCCTAGATAGTAGTGGTCTGCTGCATGCTTCATAATTTGGCCCTAAGATGACATGTGCCATTCCTGCAGGAGGAAGGGGAGACAATACACCTGTGGCAGCAGAGGAAACTGATGACAGTGATGGAGAAAGGGGAGGAGGAGGAGAATGTGGACAACAGGACACATCTTACACACCAGTACTTCCAACACAGGTAAGACAGTACAGGTAAAACTATAGTTCTGTCCATATCACCATGTCAATGAAGAGCTGTGTGGCAGCTCTGATGTACCAAACTCTAATGTGTGTAATCTGTATCCTGACACTGTTATATCTGTGGTAAGTCATACCAGTGGTATGATGATTAGGAAAAAGCTGATTCAGTCCATGCATTGTGTCTGCTGTTTAACAGCGTTAGATACATGCCCATGTCAAACTGTCCTCTTTCCATACAGTACTTTGCATTTGTTGCTGTGTAGTGTGAGTTTAATGTGCTTCTACAACGGCTCTGTGAATTCATTGTCCCTCACAGTTTGGCCTTGACTAGGTGTACCAGAGGAGGGATTGGCATACTGACAACATGGCCTGGAGAAAACTGTGGTTGCCTCTCTGCGGCCCTTACATCAGTTGTTTCTTGTCAGTACTAGTGTATGGAGTCAATTGCAGTGGAAAATATTAAGTTGTTGGTGTGGTCACTACAGTGAAATCATGGAATACCTACAGACTACTTTCACATAGTTTGGTGGATGCTGACTTGTGGCAAGCACTTACACTGGTGATGTGTACTCCAAGCTGACTGTATATTGGATGAATTCATACTTTACATTTGCACAGTATAATCAAGGTCAAGTCATTGCATATTGTTGAAATAAAAGCACAAATCCTTCAGTTGTGTTTAAGTGTGTTTATTTAAATGACAAAAAGGAAGGGCTAGTGTAGTAGAGTAGGGTGATGGACACCAGATTGAGATTTTCCACTGTCTTACAGCTCAACACCATGCCGGATCCAGACTTCATGACATGCACCTTGGGGTGTGTTGTCTGCTTGCCATGTACGATGTTGGTTGTGAAAACTCTCGCCAAGGGAAGCGGAGTCGATGACCCAAAGGTGCAGACTTGAGTGGTCATGGGATGGGTAGGGACTTCAGGGCGGATTGTGCCAAGATGTTTATTGATGCTCCGGTGTCACTGAGGGGAGATACCTGGTGACCAGCCACTATGCTGTTGAACCTCGGGATCCGTTTCCAGGGATGTCACCCGGGTTGCATTGCATGAGTGGCATGCACAGCACCCTCAACATCATCCTCATCATTGTCCATGTCTCCCTTGTCCACTGCAGGTAGGGTGGTTTGGATGCTGTTGATTGCCCTTGCCTTTGTGGTTTTGTGGAAGGGTGCGGATTGACAGGCTTTTGCAAAGTGGTTACGCTTGTTGCAATTTGCGCATTGCTTGCCGCAGGCTGGGCAGGGTCCTTGGTGGAGGTATAACTCTCCACACATGTAGCACTTTCAGGGGGTGGGGAAGGTCCTCAAATCACCTATCAGACACTAAATCATTACACACGCACACATACACTGGGTGAACTGTCCGTGGCGTGAAGCACTGACCTCTTTATTAACTCGGCCCCTTACGTCAGGGGCATACCACTCCTTGGCCAGGAACTGGGGGAAAACTGGCCATCCACATGAGGGTGGGACACCCCTTGGTGGTATAGCCCAAACATAACATGTGCTATAGAGAACTGGGGAAACACACATAAAAGTGCTCTTTTGAAAGGAGCAAGTATGTTCCTTGCCAGTGTGAGAATGAGGAGGCAACATTACCAACTTTAATGAGGGAATAAGGAGCAGGGTGTTGGGAAGGAAAATATATTTTCCACCTTTTTCACCATGAGGAGGATGCTAAAGCTTTTTTGTACCTCGTTGAAACGTGAGGGACATCCTACCATAATTCTGCATACTTGTAATGCATTGAGAACACTATGAAATCCATACATGCATCGGATTTCCTGCAACAATAATGGAATTATTTGCACATATGTGAAAAAATTAGAAATGTGTCCCAAACACAGGAGCTCCTTTGCTAGACTGATTTCCATCCATTTGATGTCTGACCCCCAGTGGCTACACTCACTACCGTTCTATATGCTTTGACAATCTGGGCCCCTAAAGGAGATAATAGCAAGATTTTCCTTAATTCACTGTAAATGCAATGTAGATTAATCGCAGCCTTCTGATGCTTAGAGTGAAAATAGCTTGTTACAAATGTAAACTTTATTTCCAAAATATAAATGCGCCTGCGTTTCTCTTGCAAACTGGTCCCTGAGTGGGTTATTAAGCATGCAAGTGAGCAATCATTAGGCTTTCAGTATTGATTTGAGTAACATTAGGTTATCTTGGCGGCACTGCTCCCTACTTACTGTTCATTGCTGAAAGCACTACCGGATATGATTAATAAATGCACTTCGAGAGGGGAGGGTGTGAAATGGACAGCAGCTTGGGGCAAGGCTTCATAAACCATATATTGCGTGCCTAATATCTGCACAAGCACGTAGCTGGCTACTGAAACTTTGCATTCTTCTTTCAACTTCAGGAGAAAATCAGCAGGACCACAAGCGAACAAAAATGATTAAAAAAAGCTTGCTTTGCCGCGCAAATTCCAAGGTTAGACACCTTTTCTGAGACTTTCAAAGTCTACTTGCAATTCACCTAAAACCACCTCTCAAGCTACACTTATACCTGAAGTAAGGCAAATCAATATTTTTGAAATTCAAAACGCTTCCAGTTATCTACCAATAGCAGTGAAGCACGCATTGATTCATGGGCCTGCCTCGGAATAAGCATACACCGTGAAGTGCTTCTCATCTGTCTTTTTTGCAAAGAACAAAAAATGGCATTAACTCGACCTTGGCAAAAAGGTGCACACACAGGCTTGGACAATACAGTCCTTGTATTGGGTTCAAATGCAGACTGTGATTCAGTATTTCAGTGACTTGATATCTGTCAAATTACTGCGATGTCTACGAAACATGTACGCCCACTCACAGGGAGGTGCATCCCACACTAGTTGAGAGAAAAGGCAAGCAAGGGGCACTGTACTTCACATGAATTAGCAAAAACCACAGGGGCATATTTATACTCTGTTTGCGCCAAATGTGCGTCAAAAATTTTGACGCAAACCTAATACCATATTTATACTATGACGCCCGACCCCGCGAACATCAAAATCCCTCCGTGTGCGTAATTTTCTGGATGCGGGAAACCGCCTTGCATTAATGACATGCAAGGTAGGCTTCCCGTCCAAAAAATGACTTTAAGGCCTGTGTGCCTTATTTATACTCCCGCGTCATTTTGATGCACAGGAAAGGGCGGGCCTTAAAAAACAGCGCACAGCATGATGTGTGCCGTTTTTTAACGCCTGGGTGAGGGCAGGCGTTAAGGGACCTGTGGGCTCACTTCCATGGTCTCTGACCATGGAAGCTGTCCAGAAGTGCCCTTCCCTGCCCCCAGGGACACCCCCTGACACCCTCGCTCACCCTTGGAGGACATCCATGGATGGGGGACCCATCCCAGGTAAGTACAGGTAAGTTGAGGTAAGTATAATTTTTTCATTTTTTTACAGTGGCATAGGGGGGCCTAACTTGGGCCCCCCTACATTCCACTGTGCCCAATGGCCATGCCCAGGGGACAGAAGTCCCCTGGGCATGGCCATTGGGCAAGGGGGCATGACTCCTGTCTTTGCTAAGACAGGAGTCATTTCAATGGGGGTTGTGTGTCAAAAAATGGCGCAAGTCTGGTTTGAGCCATGATTTTTTACTCTAACCTGACTTGCGCCATTTTTTGACGCACAACCCCCATTTTTCCCTATGTCGACGCTGCCTGGTTTGAGTCATTCTTTTTTACTCTGACCAGCCCGCAGCACCGGCTGATGTCAATCCTTAAATAAGGCACCCGTCTGGCGCACAGGAATGGTGTTAGCCGGTGATACATTTTTTGACGCAAACCAGCGCCGGCACTGGTTTGCGTCAAAAAGTATAAACATGGGCCACAGTTTGGTTCAACATCATTCAACAAGCATTGGTGAAGCCAGTGCAACTGCCTTGTTTTAGGTGCATGTGTTCTTGATTGTCATAGCTGTCTGTTGTTTTGTGATATCCTTGGGTGCACAAACAGTAAAGACACAGATACACACGCACACACACACACACACACACACACACATACACAAACATATGCCCACCATACAAATACAGACACATGCAGTTACACCACTGCACACAAATGGGCATGTCTACATGCAGGTGGGTGTTGTTAGATGCATAGATAGATTGATAGCTGTGTAATTGTATGCAGGCATGAGCACAGAATTGTTTCGCTTCCAGTGCATGAGTTAGATGGATGTGTGTGACTGTATAGCTGGATGGATACATATTTGGTTGTGGGTTGATGAATGAATGTTTGGGTTCTAATAGATGGATATGTGCTTTGATGAGAGAGAATGACGGATGCAAAGGGGATGGGTGGGTCCAGGTAAATGTGTGTTAAGGGGTGGGTAAATGTCTGTGGATGGAAGTATAATTATATGAACGCATGAGCATATAAATAAGAGTGAATAGGCCGATCGACAAAAGACTATGAGTAGGGGAAAATCGCATGAGTGTGGGTAGGAGAATGCTTCAATACAGGTGAATAACTATGGGGTATATTTCTGAGAGGCTTGCACCACTGGAGCATAATTTTTGTTATAGCCTCTCAACTATATCTGTGCGGCCATACAAAGGCATTTTGCCTCATAGTTATGGAGTAAGACACAGCAGCACAAGTCACTGCGTTGCCTTACTCTGCAGCAGGGAGTCATTTCATGTGCGCTGCAGTGGGTTTTCCCACACACCTATAGAGTTTTGCACTGCCCCAGGTTTACAAAATCATGTAAAACTGGGGAAGCACCAAAACCTTAAGCCTCCCCAGAGCAGGCATAACGAAGAGAAATATTTTAATTTCTCAGCTTTTTTTCCTCTTTCCATGTGTGCTGCATAGAAAGAAAACGCCTCTCGGGATTGTTTTTGTGCTAGAAGGTATTCCTTCCTGCACAAAAACAGTCCTTCACCCAATGCAGGCATCCTTGTACCATGGTGCAAGGGTACCTGCATTGGTGCTAGGCAGCCAGTTGTGTACCAGCGCAGGAAAGAAGGACAGCAATACACAGTATTTCATAAATGCAGTGCATTCCTGCCCTTTTACAATGGCATAGAGCAGCACAGTAAGATGACTTGTGACACTGCCCTACGCCTATCCCTTATAAATATGGGCCTAGATATTTAATTGCTGTGTAAATAGAGAATTTTCCAAGAATGGCTTCAGAATACTGTACTGAGTAAAATTAGCACTTAATTAGAACACATATTTTGGTGAGATACTATTTGGTGCAGCAGCATTTAACAAAGTTAATTTTACAATCAGAAAAAATGAAAGCATTGGTAACATAGACAAGATAACAACAGGAGATGATGTAAATTATATTCTTTTTAGAGCTGTAAAGAATTTATATGCAAACAAATAGGTACGAAAGAAGAATATCAGTAAAAAGGAAGCATTGCTAATAAGAGTAACAAAAGATTTGGTAAATTGCATCTTTTAGACAACAGAGTAATTGTTATCATTATGAAACAAAATAGATAAACCCACATAAGTAGACATAAAGAGAAGCATGTAGAGCAGTTGGACATGGAAAATGTAAGAGAGTCCAAAAGATTGTGATATTCGTAAGGAATTAGGATGAAAGATATGAGCAAAACAACTATATTTCAGAATCAGTTCATGTAGAGAGGTGATATCTACGAAGTAAATTTTTTAGAATTTTCTCAAAGAGTGAGAAAAGAGAGCCTTTTCCGATTTGAATGGGTAGAAAAATGGATTTACTGCCTGTAGAATGCTTTGTTCATGAAAGAGTGAGAGTCAGATGTTTTTTAATGTGAGAGGTATTTGGGGTGTTGAGAATAAGAGCTTTGTAAGTAAGGCACACTGCTTTAGTGTGCATTGAGCATCAATTAGCAGTTGAGGGCTGAAAGTAAGGGCGTAAGGTGATCAGTGTTTTGGTTTTAGTTTGAATACTTGCTGTTGCATAAGGAACAGCTTTTAAGATGCCTGGATGGTTGTTAAGAAGAACCACTTGTTGCTGCTGCTGCCCTGCGTCCTGGGAGCCTTCCTGGATCTGTGTGTTCAAGGCCCTCCTCTGCCCGCAGGCACCTGCCCGCGCCTCATCCCTGGTGGCCAGAGGTTGCCTTCTGTCTTTCTCTCACCTGCCTTTCTGCCATTCTGTACCCTTTCTGTACCCTTTCTCCACCTTTTTTTACTTTTTTCACTTTTCTCCTCTTTTACCTCGTTTTCTATTAATATTCCACCCTCATTCCCAGGTCCCTGCTGCTGCTGCCCCTGCAGCCCGCACCCTCTCTTAGCGCCACATTTCCCACCCTCCCACCTCCCAACTGACCAACCTCTCCCACCCCCTCCCCTTCTTTATGGCAGCCCGTCTGCATCCAACCACACCCGTACCGCACCCAGCACCATGGACCCTGGTTTTGACCCATCCATCGATACAACACCAGTAACCTGCACGCCCTCAACACCAGAGGCTCTACCGCATGCCACCATGCCTCACCTAAGGACACTCATAGCTCCTTCTCCTGCCGCAACTGAACCTTCACATGCCCACGCACACCAAACCTCCCCTCCGCTAGACTACCCAGACACCTCAGATGTATACTACTCAACACTCGCTGTCTTGTTCAAAATGCAATAGAAGAATGGGATCTACTTGACTCCATCGCCCCCGACATCGCCTTCTTCACAGAGACCAGGATTATCACATCCTCAGCGCTGGACATTGCCACTGCCATCCCTGACGGCTACAAGATCATACATAAAGACCCTGTCAACCAACACTCACTCACGACCAGCATCATTGTCCAATCCCCGTAGCTGAACACCTACACTTTCAGATTCAAACAAATCCAAACACCACCCTCTGTGGCACCCTCATCTACAGAACCCCCAAACCCTGCTCCCCCCTTCAGCGAATCCCTGGCCGACCTCATCGCTCCCCATGTCCTCACCTCAACGGTCTACATCCTTCCCGGGGACCTCAACTTTCACCTCGAGAACCACAGTGACCCGAACACCTCAACCCTCATGGAGAACCTCACCACCTTCTGGCTCAAACAACTAGTCAACCTCCCCACACACTCAGCAGGACAAACCCTCAACCCTGCCTTCTCCACCGGAAAGCACATCTCTTTTTCACACACCTCCGAACTCCACTGGACCGACCACCAATGCATCCATTTTTCCTTCACCAAGACCACCAAATGGCACCACGCTCACTGACCCCCCAGCAGAAACTGGCCCAAGGTCACTGAAGCCCAGCTCACCGCCACGCTCCCCACCACCAGACACCAAGCACACCAACACCTCAGCCCACAACCTCCACCAATGGATCTTCAACTGTGCCAGTACTCTAGCCCCCCCTAAGGAAACCTGCCAGCAATCAACACCACAGGAGACCCAACTGGTTCTCCCTTGACCTACAAGAATCAAGGTTCGCCTGCAGACAACTCGATAGAAAGTGGAGAAGCAGCAACAGCACAACAGACCACAAAGCCTTCAAAGACGACGTTACATCGCACCACCTACTCATGAGATCAGCTAGAAAATCAGCCATTCAGGAGTGCATCAATGCCAACACACACAACAGCAAGGAAATCTTCACCATAGAGAAAGAATTTGCAAAACCCGGCACAGACACCACATACATCCCCCTCCCAAGATCTCTGCGACATCGTCGTCACCTTCTTTCACCGAAAAATCCAGGGCATCTACGAAGGATTCGCAAGCCAAGGCCCACCCCCCTGCCTACCAGTACCACCATAGATTCCAACCCCACCAACCTTGAACCACTGGAGCCTCCTCACCCCAAAAGATACCCTGAAGCTCAAGAGTAGCATCCACTCTGGGGTACCCTCGGACCCATGCCCCCACCACATCTTCAACTGAGCCGGTACCATCATTGCACCTGAACTATGCCGAACCATCAACTGCTCCAACGAGACAGCCACCTTCCCGGATGACTGGTAACACACAGAGATAAACCCCCTTCTGAAGAAGCCCTCCGCAGACCCGACAGTGCTGAAAAACTACAGACCAATCTCACTGCTCTCTTTTCCAGCCAAGGTAGTAAAAAAAGTGATCAGTACACAGCTCACTGAGTTAATGAAGACAAGCCACATCCTATATCCCTCTCAGCCCAGATTCATGAGCAACCACAGCGCTGAAACTGCACTTCTAGCAGCCAAGAATGACATCCGCACCCTACTGGACCACGACAAAACAGCTGTCCTCATCCTCCTCGACCTCTCTGCTGCATTTGACACCATCTCCCACAACATCTTGTGCACCAGACTACACGACGCCTGCAGTCGCGGCAAAGACCTGGAGTGGATCTGCTCCTTTCTCACCAGCCGAAACCAGAGAGTCAGGCTCCCACCCTTCACCTCGAAACAAACAGAATCCAGCTGCAGAGTACTCCAGGGATCCTCTGTGAGCCCCACCCTCTTCAATGTCTACATGACCCTGCTTGCCAAGATCGTCAGACACCACGGGCTCAACATTGTCTCATAAGCCACATAGCTAATTGTCTCCCTCACCGACGAACTATCGACAGCCAAAAGCAGCTTTCACAATTAAATGAAGGCAGTCACCAATTGGATGAAAGACAGCTGTTTCAAGCTCAACTCAGATAAGATGGAGATATTCATCCTGGGTCCCACCACCTGGAATGACCCCTGATGGTCCACTGCCCTCAGAACTGCCCCATCTCCTACCGATCACACATGCAACCTCGGCATCATCCTCAAATCCTTGTTGTCCATGGCCCACCAAGTCAACGCCATCTCATCCTCGTGCTTCCACACACTCCAGCTGCTCCGGAAGATTTTCAAGTATATCCCCGTCGTCGTGAGAAGAACAGTCACCCATGCACTCATTAGCAGTAAACTCGACTATGGCAATGCACTCTATGCTGGCATTAACAAAAATCTCCAAACAAGTCTCCAGAGAATGCAGGAAGCCGTGGCAAGACTAATCCTGGACATCCACAGCCACATCTCAGCCCACCTGGGAGACCTACACTGGTTCTCTGTCAACAAACTCATCACTTTCATACTCCTGACACACAGCACTTCACAACATTGGACCTGCCTATCTCAACCACTACCTCTCCTTCTACACACCCCCCAGGCAACTCTGCTCTGCTCAACTTGCTCTCACCACCATCCCTAGGATCTGAAAGAACACAGCTGGAGGAAAATCCATCTCCTACCTGGCCATGCAGACCTGGACCATGCTGCCACTTTCAGGCAGTCCGCCATGCTGGCCCAGTTGAGGAAGGACCTCAAGACCTGGCTCTTCCATTGACCTGGGTCCCCCAATCAATGCCTTTTGACCCCCAGGTGATAAGCCACACTATACAAATAACTGATTGATTGATTGATTGAAAGATCAGGAGAGGAGACCCACAGTTGATATAGGATATTTTTTAATCATTTAGTCGAATAGAATGTGCTTTATGCTTTTGACCAACTTGAACTGAAATCTCCCTGATTCAGACATTGCTTGAAAGTTGTCTCTGAATGGTCTTGTCCAAATGTAAATCGAAAGATTTATCCCAAAAATATTTGTTGGGGTTAAGCCTGTTGCCTTTACAACATGGGTGCAAGAATGTTTCAAATCATTGCTGTGATTTGGAGTGAGGAAAAGGATTGAATTTCAGTTGTATTGCTTCATCCATTTCTGTATGTGAATTAGATGTGCTCCAAGAGTGTTGGCGTATTCAGAAGAGACAATGTTAACATACAGTTGTCTGTCATTGGTGTATTGAAATGGCATACCTATGTCTGTGAGAGGATCTCCAAGAGACTCAGACCCAAATTTACCAAGGACTTGTATTACCTTTGTGTGATGCAGGTCATGGCAAAGCAATGCAAGTTCTTACATGGTATTTACAAGTCTACAAAAAGGTCTATTTGTACCACATTACATGACTTTAGAAAGAAATGTAACACAACGCAGCAGCATCAATCAATCAATCAATCAAGAAATTTGTATAGCGCGCTACTCACCCGGAGGCGCTGGGGGAGGGGGGACCGCTACTGCTCGAACAGCCAGGTCTTGAGTTGCTTCCTGAAGGAGAGGTGGTCTTGGGTCAGGCGGAGGTGGATGGGGAGGGAGTTCCAAGTCTTGGCTGCCAGGTAGGAAAAGGATCTTCCTCCCATGGTGGCTTTTCTAATGCGTGGCACGGCGGCGAGGGCGTGGCTGGTCGATCGTAGCTGGCGGGTGGGAGTGTAGAAGGTCAGGCGGTTGTTGAGGTACCTGGGGCCCAGGTCGTGGAGGGCCTTGTGTGCGTGGGTGAGGAGATGGAACGTGATTCTCTTGCTGACGGGGAGCCAGTGTAAGTCTACCAGGTGTCCGGAGATGTGGCTGTGACGGGGGATGTCAAGGATGAGGCGCGCGGAGGCGTTCTGGATGCGTTGGAGTCTTTTCTGTAGTTTGGCCGTGGTTCCGGTGCAGAGGGTGTTACCGTAGTACAGTCGGCTGGTGACGAGTGCCTGGGTGACCGTCTTCCTGGTTTCGGTGGGGATCCATCGAAAGATCTTTCGGAGCATGCATAGGATGTTGAAGCATGATGATGAGACGGCGTTGACTTGTCTGGTCATCGAGAGGGAGGAGTCCAGGATGAAGCCCAGGTTGCGTGCGTGGTCCGTTGGTTTGGGTGCGCTGCCCAGGGCAGGGGGCCACCAGGAGTCATCCCAGGCAGAGGGTGATGATCCAAGGATGAGGACTTCCGTCTTGTCTGAGTTCAGTTTCAGGCGGCTGTTCATCATCCACTCGGCTACGTCTTTCATCCCTTCGTGCAGGTTGGTTCTGGCGGTGGCTGGGTCGTTGGTGAGGGAGAGGATCAGCTGGGTGTCGTCGGCGTAGGAGATGATGTTGAGGTTGTGTTGGCGTGCGATGGCTGCGAGGGGGCTCATGTAGACGTTGAAGAGGGTAGGGCTGAGTGATGATCCTTGTGGTACGCCGCAGCTGACTTTGGTGGCCTCGGATCTGAACGGGGGGAGGCGGACTCTCTGGGTTCTTCCGGCGAGGAACGAGATGATCCACTCTAGTGCCTTCTCTTGGATTCCGATGTTGCTGAGGCGCTGCACTAGGGTGCGGTGGCAGACGGTGTCGAACGCTGCGGAGAGGTCCAGGAGGATGAGGGCCGCTGTCTCCCCGTTGTCGAGCAGGGCTCGGATGTCGTCGGTGGCTGCGATGAGGGCGGTCTCGGTGCTGTGGTTGGCTCGGAAGCCGGACTGCGAGTGGTCGAGGGATCCATTAGTCTTGAGGAAGGCGGCTAGCTGTCTGTTGACGGTCTTCTCGATGACTTTGGCAGGAAACGGGAGGAGCGAGATGGGGCGGTAGTTCTTGAGGTCGGTGGGGTCTGCTGATGGTTTCTTCAGGAGGGCGCTGAGTTCGGCATGTTTCCAGCTCTCCGGGAAGGTGGCGGTGTTGAAGGAGCAGTTGATGATGTCCCGGAGATGGGGTGCGATGACTGAGTCGGCTTTGTTGAAGACGTGGTGGGGGCATGGGTCGGTTGGAGAACCTGAATGGATGGTGTTCATCATCTGGATGGTGTCTTCGGTGCTGACCGGGGTCCAGGCGCGGAGGGTGGTGTTGGGGGGCGTCGGTTTGGTGGTTGGGTGCGTGGTCTGTGCGCCGAAGCTGTTGTGTATGTCGGCGATCTTGCGGTGAAAGAACGAGGCGAGTGAGTCGCAGAGGTCTTGTGAGGGAGTGATGTCGTTATTTCCGGCGTTGGGGTTGGAGAGCTCTTTGACAATGCTGAAGAGTTCCTTGCTGTTGTGTGCGTTGTTGTCTAGTCGTTCTTTGAATGCTGTCTTCTTGGTGGTGTGGATCAGCTGGTGGTGTTTGGGAGAGGCGTGCTGTATTGCCTTACATTTCATAGTGGTAGGCGTTTCATGGGTTGAATATGGTCATTTCCATGCATCTCCCATGGACTTTGACACAATCCCAGATTTACTGCAATCAGTTAAGTCTGGAATTGAGCTGAAATTGAATCACACAGTCAGTAATGCCCTTTGGACTTGCTCCACTCTCACGGTCAGTATGTTAAAATGATATTAAAAAAAAACATTCGTCATGGACAGTTTGGTGTCTTCAATTGAAGAGAAGCTCAGAACAGCTTGAAAATTGTAGAATGCTTTACTAATTTTAGCTGGCAAATTATACACATATTCAGCTTAGCATACAATAAAAACATCTTCGATAATTATCTAAAATGGTCACAGTCAGAAAAAATATAATTTCAGAGGCCTGTAAACAACACACCATGTTTTCAATTTCATATATTACATGAGTAAGTTGTGAAAAATGGCTCAATTAGTGAAAGGTAGCACTCATAATACCCTGACAAAAAATTCCTGAGGGTTTGTGACAAGAAAATGTGGAGTTAGAATGTACTAAACCCATTTAGCAATTTGGTAACATGTTACTGAATCGTTAAACGGGTTTAGGAAATTGTAGGGAATCGCTATTTGGAAAGGGCATGTTTAGGGCATCCTTTTCCAATAGCGATTCCTTATGGTATGTATTAATGTGTTGGGGCTGAAATGTGGTCGCAAAACATTAATATTTTACTAACATCTCAAAGTAGGTGGTTACCCATTTGGAAAGAGGAAGGGGTTCCTAGGGGTGCCTTCTGCTTTCTGAATGGTCCAAAAACCATTCCTTCATTTATTTTTTTCAATTTTCCAAAAAATAGTTTTACAAACGTTTCTCCTTCATTTTTATACAAGGTCCTATTTTTTCTTTAAGGGAAACAGGCTGCATTTCAAAAAACACAAATATTTCTTTATTTAAAAGCAATCACAGACATGGTAGTCTGCTGACCCCAGCAGTACACCATGTCTGTGATGGCAACAATTCAAAGTGGCTTGCAATTTGCAACCTACCTCATTAATATTCAACAGGTAGTTTGAATTACAACCCACTATGATTCGTCATTTTGTGAACCAACCTAATAGTAGATAGGTCAGTTTGCAAAATACTGCTGGATTCACTAAAAGTTGCTATGCAAATTGCAACCACTTTTAGTGAATCCAATGTATGTAGGTATGGCCTTTAGTGCCCTATTCTGACCAAATCCTTAATGAAAGAAGGGAGTTAAGTGCTCATATAACAGAGGGAGGCATAGGATCTGAGACTTAATTTGTCTATAAAAAAGAGCTCCAAATTACTTTATATGCTACTTACAAGTTTGAAAAGGATGGTGGTTGTAGATATATTTCCTTCAGATATCTTGCAACCTTTAGTAAAATAATGCATATGAACACGGCCTTCTGCGACAAATGTGCCCACTATTTAAAGAAGGTGGCAAACCACTTTTTTTACAGTCATAACCCTCAGATCAAGTAAATGTGGCCCAAATCCACCATAGAAGCTGAGCCAGCCACGATGTGGAGGACAAACTCATAGAACCTCCTGATATCAATGATGGATTGAGATAGAAGAGGAATTCAGAATTCAAAAAAATAACCAAAGACCAAAAACAAAGCCAAAGTTTGCTTGATGAAAGCCTTTAACTGGAAACTGATCCCAGACAACCAGTTTTATATACATAAAAAAAGCTGAGTCCGCAAATCAAAACAGAGTAACAGGCACTAGCAGTACACATCTTCGAAAATGATTGCTGTCAAAAATTGCTGATGTTATGTACCCCAACCAACAGCCCTGGGCCCGCTAACAATTTGGACTATATGATCATCAGCTCAGATCACACATTTACAAAAAAATCGACAACCAATAGAGGGCTTAATTTTTGAATATTTATTTGTAATATGTTTTCCTTTAATCATATTCCAAGCTCCAATTCAAAGAATTGTCTCCAATCCCATTCCACCACTTATATTTCACCAGCATGTTTCACTCTCGTAATGTTTTGGACTTCTTCAGGGCTCAAATAAAATATATATAAGCTTATACTGTGGGACAAATAATATATGTAGCCTACTATACAAAAATTCACGTAGAGTTGAATGTGCACTCCTGGGGATTTTGGTGAAGCATTTAAAACTCAAGATAACACCATAAATCATCAAAGTTGGGAGAGCTGAGCAAAGGTGGTCAATGTGAAACACATTCTCCAAATTAGATATAGGTGGTGCAACCTAAATTCCTAAATTCAGTAATGACCCACTTTCAAGGATTTCAGAAAACTCCCCACTTCAAGTGCCTTCAACTTAATATTTATATTTTGCCACTAGAACCATCTAGCATCAAAATATCTGAGTTAGCGTCATTTTTTGGGACCGCCATTCCAAAAAATGATGCTAGCCCTCCAGTGCCATATTTACCTCCTGATGCAAAAACGAAGCACACTAAGTAAGCGGACCCAAAAAATGACCCAATGGCCGATTAGCATCAAGTTTTAATGCCCGATCAGACCAAGCGTTAAAGTGATGTTGGGCACAGTTCCATAAGGATTCACAGTGCAAACACCTTGGAGTCCACCTTGGTGTCACTAATTTGGGCACATAGCGGCCCACCCCAGCGTCCTGCATCACCACCACCCACATTATAGGGATACTACAAGTTGAGGGAGCCATCCTCTGTAAGTATATGTACTTGACTGTTGTATGCCACTGAGGGCTTCTTACATGGGGCCCACTGGCTGGCACTGGTTCGGTTGGGGTAGTCTTGGGGACACTGGCCCCTTGTGTTGGTAATTCTGGTTGTGGTACGGGCTCCTGTCTATTCTTAGACAGGCGTCATTATATGGCTGCTTGTGTGACTGGAAAATAATGCTAGGCTGACTAGCGACAGATTTTTTGCTGCTAATCAGTCTAGCATCATTTTTGGCCCACTAGCTCCATTTTTTGTAACACCATCCCTCACCGGCAAGCGTCATTTTCTATGACGCTAACCATTCCTTAGCACCATCATGCATGCTTTTAAAAATATTTTATAAACAAAAATATCAATCAAAAAACATTTATAAAGCATGCTACTCACCCGTGAGGGTCTCAAGGCGCTAGGGGGAGGGGGTTACTGCTGCTCGAAGAGCCAGGTTTTGAGCTGCCTCCGGAATGCAGGGTGGTCCTTGGTGGTCCTGAGGTTGGCGGGAGGGAGTTCTATGTCTTGGCTGCCAGTTAGGAGAAGGATTTCCCACCTGCTGTGGTGCGACGGATGAGAGGGACGGCGGCGAGTGCGAGGTTGGCGGAGCGAAGTTGATGGGTGGGCGTGTAGAAGCTGAGGCGACGGTTGAGGTATTCGGGTCCCTTGTTGTGGAGGGCTTTGTGTGCATGGGTAAGGAGTCGGAAGGTGATCCTTTTGTTGACGGGAAGCCAGTGCAGGTGTCTCAGGTGGGCGGAGATGTGGCTGTTGCGGGGTATGTCGAGGACGAGGCGGGCGGAGGCGTTTTGTATTCGCTGCAGACGTTTCTGGAGTTTAGCGGTGGTTCCTGCGTATAGGGTGTTTCCGTAGTCCAGGCGGCTTGTGACGAGGGCGTGGGTCACAGTTTTTCTGGTGTCGGCGGGGATCCAGCGGAAGATCTTACAGAGCATGCGGAGACTGAGGAAGCAGGAAGATGATACGGCGTTGACTTGTTTGGTCATGGTGAGAATATGGACCCTAGTGTCCTGTATATGTTGCAAAGGTGAATTTGGTCCCAGTTTTTCTTATGAGCCAACTTTACGTTAACAAATCTCTTGTGGGTGGACTGATTAATGCATGTTCCCTCTCCAAACATGCACCAGAAATACACAACCTGATTACTGACCTACATCTTGATTTCCTGTTTATCACAGAGTCCTGGCTTAAACCTTGGTCCAACCCCAACATCTTTATTTCTCTTCCCACAGGCTATGCAATCCTCAGATGTGACAGGGCTGTGGGACGTGGAGGAAAATTAGCCATTATTTTACACAACTCTTTTCAATTCAGCTCTTCAAAGATTGACACCCTCAAGGAGGCTGAAAGTTGAGGCTTTGTTTAAAAATTAGCCCCTCTGAGTCCCTTGCTGGGTGTTTAATCTATCATCCACTGGGCCCTAGTTCCAACTTCCTGGCCACTCTTGGAGAGGCCCTATCTCCAGTATTGCTGCAATAGGCAAATATTACTCTGCTAGGAGATTTAAACTTCCATTTTTACGCTACTGCTAATCCTGAAGCAATTAGCCTCAGAGAGACTCTAATAATCTCAGGTCTCCCCAAACTAGTGGCAGCACCTACCCATTCAGCTGGCCATGCCGAGATGGGATCTTTAAAAACCATCCTTTACTGATTTCTGATGAACCGGTAACTCAACCATGGTCGGATCGATTTGTCCCTTTTAGACTGATGATTGAGATTGCTAGCCTACCCTACCCCCAAGCCGAGCACAGCTGCCCTACCCTTCGTAAATGGGGAAATATGATGAACCCCAATCTCACCACCCAGCTATCAATGACCTCCTCTCCCCTCTTGGGAAGGCTTTCAGGGCAATCTCAATTTATTCAACTATTGGTTCACTAATACTGCCAACGAACTATTGCCCTTAGTCTGCCCTGGCAAACATCGCCCAACTCTATCTGCACCCTGGTTCTCCCCTACACTAGCCAAAGGTAAGCTCACCTGCAAGAGGCTCGAGCATAAATGGCATCAGGCCTGCAAACCCTAGGGCCAGACCAGTTTTAGGTGGGCCCACAAATCATATCGTGACCTGATTAGGGAAGCCAAGAAAACTTACCACTCCAGCCAAATTGAGGAGGCTAACTTTGACTCCAAAAAGACCTTCCAAATATTGATATCTCTTCTACAGCCCAAAGCCATATTTAGAGATAAACCTCCTCACAGGTCCTCTACAATCAGAAATTCGCCTCCTTTGAAGATAAGATGTTAACCTTACAACGTGGCTTAATTAATACCCTGCCCTGAACCTAGCCAGCTCCAAGGTAAGCCGGCCAGTGCCACATTAGTTTCCTTTCAGGAGATCTCCCTATCTTAATACTGCCAAGCCATTTTTTATGCAAGTCAGGCCCTCCCCGGGATCCCTGCCTGACCATCCTGCATACGGCCATTGACAGAGTAAACCCAGTGAGTAATCAGATATTAAACACCTCCATCTTCATGGCCAAAGTTCTGAACCCATCTCCTTTTTGGAGAGTTCCAACTCACTATAAGTCTGCCAATCAGGCTTCACACCTAAGCACTCCACATAATCTGCCCTATTAGAAGTCCCTGAAACCATCAAGATGATGACTCTGGATGTTGGTAACAAGGCTGTGTTGATCTTATGATATCTCTCCACAGTATTTAATACTATCTCCCACAGATCAGTATTTCCCATAAGGCAGGAGCCTGGCTTAGATTGTTCCTGCCAGTTAAGAAGCAATTGGTAGCCATGGGTCAATTCTCTTCAGCCAAATGATCAGTGGCTTTTGATGTTCTGCAGGGCACCTTGCATAGCCTTGCTTTATATAATGTCTATATGGCCCCTCTGACATATTTGATAACCTCCTTAGGAATTGCTACCACAACACATGCATGAGACACACAATTGCTCCTTTTCCTCGATAAGAGCTCCTTTCAGTCTAAACAGAACATCAATAACTGCTTAGCCAATATTATCACCTGGACAGAAAATTACCATCTAAAATGTAATACGGATAAGACTGAGATTCTTTTGTTTGGAAAGAACAATTTGTTCTACCCTGTGCACTGATGGCCTAACTCTGTTCCCCGCACCATAAAAATCAAAGTGGCCAAAAATGTGGGAGTCAAATTCGACACTGCTCTCTCCTTCCACCTGTAAGCTCTTGCAATTGCTGACATGTGTTTTTTTCTGATTAAGGGTCTCATTATGAGTTTGGCAGTCCTAAGACTTCCAAACTTGCGGTGGTGGTCAGACAATCGCAATCCTGATGGTCCAATCACCAGATTGCTATCCTGGTGGTCGGACTGCCACGAGACAGCTGCCTCCGCCAGGATGAGGGAGGCCAGCAGGTTGGCGGCAGTGAATGTTGTGATCAGCCATGATGGTGTCAAGTTTGGCACCACCGTGCTGATCACAACTTTCCTTTCCACCAGCCTTTTCATGGCTGGTGAAAAGACAGAGTTGGGGGCCACAGCGGGGTCCCTGCACTACCCATGACCATATCATGGGCAGGTAGGACCCCCTGTCAGCACCCTCAGAATGTGCACTGTCTGCTATGACAGAGTGCGCATTCCGAGGGTGCTGTGTGTGATGGCATTGGCCTAGTCTCCCTGAGGGAACCAAGGCCAATGCCAGTGCACTGTTTCTGCTGGGCTGACTGGTGGGAACGTCGTAATATGACGTTTCTGCAGGTCAGTCCGGTGAAAACATCATAATACGATGGTGGTGAGGCCACTGGCTTGACTGCTGCCTCGCCACAGACATATTGGAGTTCAGGTGGTTCACCTGCAAACTCATAATCAGCCCCTAGATCTCTGAAAAAATTATTCAACTTCCTTCTGCTAGCTGCAAGGAAAACAGTTGCTTTTGCCCTAATAACTTCTGGACTTGACTACTGTAACAGCCTTTCTGCTGAAAGTACAAAGCAGGTGCTTCACGAACTTCAGATAGTACAGCAGAAGTGTGCTTAAACTCCCAAACAGCATTCGGCATCTGAAGCACTTAGAAGACTGCACTAGCTACCAGTTCACAAGACAGTCTTTTCAAGATCCTCATCTTGGTGTTCGGAGCTTTTATCTCCACTGGTCCTAAAAAGCTCACAGCCCAATTCAGTCACCATGAGACTCAAAGGATACTGAGATCCTCTAATGCCAATCTTCTAAAACATCCACATTTCAGACTTAAATCTTAGGGTGGGAAGTCCTTTATGATTTTAGATGCTAAAGCCTCGAACCAACTTCAAGGCCCACTGCGATTTATAGACAATGGAGCCAGCTTTAAAAAGAGACTGAAAACTTGGCTCTTTCTTGCACCTGACACTCTTTGTTATTCCTTAATCTAGTTGGGGCCCCTGGCTCTTTCCCTTTTACCAAGTACAGTTTTTAAGTTGGCTTCTGTGATGATGCCAGGATGCACTTTCATGAGTGATAGCACGCTCTACAAATGCTGTATTCATTAATTTATCATGTCAACAGTCAAATACAAAGCTCTTCTAAATTTGCATTGAAAACAAAATAGCAGAAGCCGCTACGAATGTTTATTCAAATGCCAACATGAACACAGGTTGAATTGCTCCTAACAGAAGAACACTTAGGGGGTCATTCTGACTTTGACGGGCGGCGGAGGCCGCCCGCCAAAGCCCCGCCGGCAGAATACCGCTGCGCGGTCAAAAGACCGCCGCGGTAATTCTGAGTTTCCCGCTGGGCTGGCGGGCGACCGCCAGAAGGCCGCCCGCCAGACCAGCGGGAAACCCCCTTCCATGAGGATGCCGTCTCCAAATGGAGCCGGCGGAGTGGAAGGGGTGCGACGGGTGCAGTTGCACCCGTCGCGATTTTCAGTGTCGGCTTGGCAGACACTGAAAATCTTGGTGGGGCCCTGTTAGGGGGCCCCTGCAGTGCCCATGCCAGTGGCATGGGCACTGCAGGGGCCCCCAGGGGCCCCACGACACCCGTTACCGCCAGCCAGGTTCTGGCGGTCAAAACCGCCAGAGCCAGGCTGGCGGTAAGGGGGTCGGAATCCCCATGGCGCGCTGCCCGCAGCGCCGCCATGGAGGATTCCCCAGGGCAGCGGGAAACCGGCGGGACACCGCCGGTTTTCCGTTTCTGACCGCGGCTGTACCGCCGCGGTCAGAATGCCCATGGGAGCACCGCCAGCCTGTTGGCGGTGCTCCCGCGGTCGTTGGCCCTGGAGGTCCATGACCGCTAGGGTCAGAATGACCCCCTTATTCACTTAACAAACTAAAAGTCAGCCGATTGCAGACATCCCTCTGTCGCTGCACTAGTTCAGACATGCAATGAGAACTTTAAGAACACATTGTTATTTATAGGTTTTCTACAGCAATTTCTAATGTGTGCAGAGGATTTTGGTAGTTTGCATACAACTATTATAGCTGTTAAATGTGCATCTCAATCACTATTGAACCTTAATTTTCAAATCTTAGGGAATGCTCCCATCGTCTTCTCAGACACAACCAGTGACAACACTCTTTCAAAACTCTCCTCCATGAATAAGGCACATCCATTCCCCTGTCCAGCCCACAATCATCTCTCAAAACATTATTTTCCTTACCCTCAAACTACACAAGCACTCTACTCTCAAACACTATCCCATCCCCTTCTCCTTCAACATACTCAACTCACCAATCCCTCACACTCAAATCATACACCCCAAGTCACTACCAACACTCCACATAATACTAACTGCCTAAAACAAAACCAACCACATACAAAAATTCACCTAAACAAGATATCATATATTAAAAAAATTCCCACCATCCAAATATAACTACACAAACCCAATCTTCTCTGAATATTATTAACATTAACACTTGTTTAAATTCATCTCTATCTCACAGTCCCCATGCCACAAATACAGCACTCACTCACTCCACGAACAAATAACAACACTTATTCACATGCCTATCATCCAATGATCAATTCAGAGTCATACCAAATCACCCTCATGGCCCACCACAACCTCTCACTCACACCTTCAGCTTTCAACAGACAGAAAAGAAAGACACTCCACAATACTCTTTACAACCTCGTATCCCTGTTTATCACAAAACAAACCTACGTTACACACACAACTCCATAGTCCAAGCCCTCAATTTCAAGCGCAACCACCACCCACAAAACCAGACACCAAAAAGTGTATTGTAAGCCTTCTGGGGTAAGATTTTGAAAAACAAATAAAACACTTTCTCTTTCCTTCAATAGTTAACACCACTATCCAGAGCATATGATGCAAAACTTCAAAGGACAGTACTCATCTTCCTGTAGCACAACCTACCACCATCACCAACAAAAATGCTTTACACTGCCTACAGCTAAATGTTCATTCCATTTCAAAAACAAGCACCACATATTTGACCTGCTGATAGACACAAAGCCTGATCTACTTTTCATAACTGAATCATGGCTGGGGAAGGATAGGGCACTAGTATTGCATTAAGCTGTTCCTCCAGGATAATGAACTGTAAAACAAAATGTAACAGGCAAAAGGAAGGGGGCTTGGGCATTATATTTAAGGAAACAAGTCTCAACAAAGCTAAATGTGTATTTAAACGACCCTCCTTGTCAGATCGTGCCCTTCCCTAACTTTTTCATGTGACTTTCTCTTTCTCTACAGACCACCTCCTGCCAATGCAACATTCGCAGACACATAGCTAGATACCATCTCTAACCTTTTTATGATATACTCAAACACATGTCTCATTGGTGACCTCAACATATGTTTTGACAAACCTAATATGCCAAGCCCCAGAACCATCCTCGCTGGCCTAGGCATACACAAGCTACAGCAGCTTGTTCCAACTCACACCCCAACTAAAATAATTTTGCCCTCCTCTGCATAGCAACCTTGGAACAAGCTAAATTTGGAGGAATTTGAAAACCTGCCTATCTCAAACATAGATTGGGTCACAAACACTCTATGACTGACTTTTTATCTCCCAATTCTGCATAACAGAAGCAGGAGTGGGTGCTAAGTTCCACTCTGTCTTGGAGTTGTTAGAATCTTGGCCACTCCCTGTTACCCGTGTAACACGCTGTTCCAACCAAATTACACCAACTGCTGTGCAGCAGATTTTTTTTTCAAGTATGGCTTTGCAACAGTAGGTTGGTAAGCACAAACAAGAATTGGAATCCCCTAACGCAATTTTCAGGTGCTAGAAGAACACCCAGAAAGATTTTTCCAATGCAGGCAGTCATGGGCGGTTGTTGACCATTTGCAGTAAAAAAGCTGCTGCTCAAGTAGAAACTCTACTCAAGAGGCAGCAATATCAGCTCAAGCAGCAGTACCCTCTGGCACTTCATGGGGTGCCACACACATTGATTTTTCAGTGTGGAATGAGTTTCATGGTCTAAAACTCAAAATATATTTTGTTAGTTTGATCCACTTTCGTGTCAAAAAGTGACGCAAATGTGGCGCTAAAAAAGTATAAATATGGGCCTCAGTGCGGGCAGCATGATGTGCCAATGTCTGCCTGTTGATGGAACTCTGCAGAATCTCACAGAGTTTTCATGCAGATCCACAGAATTCTGTGGAGGGAAACTCTATGAGTTCCCCCATCCCCAAACAAAAGAAAATATGCCCCTTGGATGAATGCAGAGTTAAAACAAATGAAAAAGTCAAATTGCTAAACTTCAAAGCAACTGTCTCACGACAAATCACCCTCCAGACAAGATCAAGGCAAGATATGCTTACCCAGACACAACAGACTATACAATTCTACAATCAAAAAGGCAACAAAACTATAATATTTGAACTGAATCTACAATTGAAGAGTGATAATGCGGAATTCTATAAATTTCTTACTGAATGCTGTAAGCAAAAATGCACAGAAGCACGTACCCCATTTCTCAAGATTTTATAACAACGTGGAAAATCATTAAACAACCAAAGCAAACCTGTTCAATATTTACTTAAACAACACAAACCTGTTGAATATTTATTTAAACAACACAAACACAGTCACTACACATTTCCTACAAAACCCACCAATCATCCAACAATGTAGGGGGTAACGACGAGGTCCACCTCAAGCAGATTTCTTGTCTAGCAAGGAGAATCAACACAAATTTCTTATATGCATAGGGAGCTTCTTTCCCTGGGTTGTCCCATAGCACATCCCAAAGCTTATCAGCGAAAGGCCTACCTCCACCTCTTGCCTTTTTACATCCTTAAGTGCCTTTTCAACGGCTACCCAAAAATCATCAAGCCTTGAGCAATACCAGAACATATGCAAATCATTTGCCTTTTCCCCGCCACAACGAGGACAACTTTTTTCCATTGTCCCTAGAACTGACAATTTCTCTGGGGACCAGTATATTCTATATATTGTAAACAAATGATTTTTCTTCAGATAAACTGATTTAGTAGCAGACCAGAGTGTAGGGAATGACATTTTCCATGCGTTACCAACATCTAGAGCTGGGAAGACCTCCCCCCATTTCTTTTCCGGGAGAGAAATCTCATCATCCATTGACTCTAGTAGTGCATGATTCCACAATGCAACTTCTTTATGAACAGACATCTGCAATTCCCAACTCCTTCTACCTGGAGAGTGGTAACCCAACTGGCCAACTGATAGTATTTAAACTTTGAGATCCTATATCCTGTCAGTTCCTCAAATTTGAACCAGGGTATCAACTTAGAGTCCTCCAAAGTTTGCCCCCATTTTGTCTCCCCATTAGCCTTTAATGGAAGTGCTAACTTGTCTATAAGACAATCAGGGGTGCCCAGTGAATCCCAAACAGGGGCCAAATAACTATAATAGGTTATCCCTAAAGATCCCCGAATTTGCCACCAAACCCTACAAGCGTCCTTAAGAATCTTTAAACGAACCCTTTTGAAGTATTTCGGGTGGCCAAACTTATACAGAAAACTGTCACCCGCCTTCGATAGATCCTGAGTCATGGCTTTCCAAAATAGAGTAGACTTATCTATCTATCACATATCAAAATCCTCACATTCTTCAGCTGAAAGGCAAGATAGTATTTATAGAAATCTGGAGCAGCAATCCCTCCATTTTCTGTCTTTCTACATAGCTTTTTCCATGCAATCCGCACCCCATCTGATGCTCATACAAACAAGGTCAAGTCCACCTATAAGTTTTTTAAACCAACCTGCCTTAAACTCTAATGGAATTGCGTTAAACAGGAAGGTAAATTTCGGGAGACTAATCATCTTGAGGATGTTAACTCTTCCTATAAAAGACAGGGGAAGACTGGCCCAAGTTCTAAGACATTTTCTAGTGTCCGCGCAGGCTCTATCAACATTAACCTTGGCCACTTCCTCTAGATTAGATGTAACTTGGATCCCCAAGTATTGGATCTGTTGCTAAAGGGCTGTTATAGATTACATTCCAACACATGATTTCCGTTTTCTCCAGGTTCACAGAATAACCCAACATCCTGCCAAAATCCTCAAACAGCAGTGTAATTCTGGGAAGAGAACTAGCCAAATCCCTTGTATGAATCACAAGATCATCCGCATATAAAGCAACCTTCTTTACCCAGCGATTATTTTGAAAAGGAAGAACATGATTATCAGCCCTAATCATTAATGCCAAAGGCTCAATGTACAAATTAAAAAGAAGAGGGGATAGTGGGCAACCCTGACAAGTCCCTCACCCCATCCTAAACTTCTGAGACACCTGATGGTTAATCAGTATGCTGGCAGTCGGGCATTTATACAGAGCATTAATTGCTCTACTAAAGTTTACCCCAAACTTATATGTTTCCATGGGAAGCTGCAAAAAAGACCAATTCACCACATCAAAGGCTTTGGCCGCATCAAAAGTGAGAACCACAAAAGGGATGCCCCTCCTGAACTGCCAGGTCTACCGCACCTAATAGATCATGAGTGAGTTCATACAGTTGTCATCCTTTAATAAAACCCTTCTGATCCGCATGATTCAACCTACTTGCCGGTTTCTAAAGCCTATTAAACAGAATATATGTATGAAGTTTATAATCTGAATTCAATAAAGAAATAGGCCGATACAACATGCATTAAGCTGGATCCTTTTCAGGTCTTAAAAGGAGAATAATTACAGCATCATGCCAGGACTTTGGCACTTCAGTGCCCTCCAATAAAAGGAGGTTAAACAGCTCCAGCATAATTGGCACTAGTTCATTGCTTAACAAACTGTAAAGCTCATTCGGCAAACAGTCCGGGCCAGGGGCCTCCCTTTTTTTAAATTGTTCATTGCATCATCTACCTCCCCCCGTTCTATCTTTCTCTCCACCTGCTGTCACTCTTTCTCATCCACACAGGGAAGATGAATCCCTTCAAAAATCCTCTAACCTATTCCTCTGGGACATCCAAATCGTCTGTATAAAGTTTCTGGAAAAAATACATAAAAGCTTCCTCTATCTCAGATTTCCCCATTCAGAGACATCCTGTGGCCTCCAATTCAATTGATGAAACATAGGCCCATATTTTTACTTTTTTAATCAAACCAGCGCCAGCGCTGGTTTGCGTAATTTTTTTTACCGCCGGCTAATGCCAGTCCAATGCACCAGGCGGGTGCCTTATTTATGGATTGACCTTAGCCAGCACTGTGGCCTGGTTAGAGTAAAAAAAAAAATGACTCTAATCGGGCAACGCAGGCGTAGGGAAGAATAGGGGTTGTGCGTCAAAAAATGGTGCAAGTCAGGTTAGAGTAAAATATCATGGCTCTAACCGGACTTGCGCCATTTTTTGACGCTCAACCCCCATTGAGATGACTCCTGTCTTAGGAAAGACAGGAGTCATGCCCCCCTGCCCAATGGCCGTGCTCAGTGGACTTCTGTGCCCTGGGCATGGTCATTGGGCACAGTGGCATGTAGGGGGGCCCAAGTTAGGCCTCCCTATGCCACTTAAAAAATAAAATAAAAAATACTTACCTCTACTTACCTGTACTTACCTGGGATGGGTCACCCCCCATCCATGGGTGTCCTCCAGGGGTGGGCGAGGGTGGCAGGGGGTGTCCCAGGGGACAGGGAAGGGTACCTGTAGACTGCTTCCATGGTCAGAGACCATGGAAATGAGTCCACAGGTCCCTTATGCCTGCCCTCATCCAGGCGTTAAAAAACAGCGCAAATCAGGCTGGGTGCCATTTTTTAAAGCCCGCCCCCTCCTGTGCGTCAAAATGACACAGGAGTATAAATAAGGCGCACATGCCTTAAAGTCATTTTTTGGATGGGACCGCCTACCTTGCATGTCATAAACGCAAGGCGGTTTCACGCATCCAGAAAATGACGCACACTGTTGAATTTTGACGTTCGCGGGGTCGGGCAGTTGAAGTATAAATATGGTGTTAGGTTTGCACCGAATTTGCGTCAAAAAGTTTGACGCAAATTTGGCGCAAACAGAGTATAAATATGCCCCATAGTTCCTAGTACCGTCCGTCTTAGTTTTCCACGCTAAAAGCTTGCTACAGTCTTCCCCATATTCATAGTGAGCATACCGACTACTATCCCATCTTCTTCTATTTTTTTTCTCACAAAATAGATCCAAGTCTTTTTTGTACATTACCAGTTGGGCTTCCAAGGCAACCAGCTGATTATCCTCCCACTGGTATATTATAGAGATTGATTCATGAAAGGAAGCTATTCAAGATTCTAAGCTCTTCAACTGCTCTCTCTTCCCTATACTTGTAAGAGGACAGATTAATGCATATAAAAGCTTTATATGCATCCCACATCAACTGTAGGGTAGTAGATCCATAATTCATTAAAAAAAAAAAAAAATGGTATCATACTTCAAACCGTCAACAATCAACTTGTCTAAAAAGAGAGCCCGATTTACTGACCACCTAGGAGTAGTGGACAGAATATTGAGAGACATGTAACTTGACCGCTGAGTGATCCGAAAGATGAGCTGGAGCATGGCCTACATTGTTAACCATTCGGCGTTGGCTGCTGTGTACCAAACAAATATCTATCCTAGACTGATGAACATACTTTTTATTATTAAACATAAATCTTGGGCCCTCTCCCCCTTTCCATTGCCAAATATCCACTAGGCCGAAATCTTCCATTGCCTGTTTTACCCAAGATCGTGTTCTAGAGGAATTAACCGTTGGTCTGGGGGTAGATTTATCTAACATAGGATCTAATAAAACTTTAAAATCCCCTCCCATCATCATTGAGTATTTTGCCATTAGTAAATTACTATACAGATCCTGAAGATGTGCTGGGTCATCAACAATGGAACCGTAATATCCAACTATTGTAAGCCAAACCCCATAGAAGCCCACTTCCGCAATCAACCACCTGTCTTCGGGGTCTGCTATAACATTACCTACCACAACCTTTAGAGACTTCTTAATAAGAATTGCCACACCCTTAACAGCACATGGTTGGTTAGTGCTTGCACTGTAGCCCACCCACTTAAGGGTGTCTTTCCACTCCTCTTGTAATAAGTGGTTCTTCTGCAGGATAACCACCTCTTCAGCTATCCTTTTTAAAAATTCAGAAATCTTCCTCCTTCTCCCCTTAACCCTAAGATCATTACATTCCATGAAAGGATGTTCTGCTGGACACTCTTATGTCTAGACATTACTCCAAGAGAAAGGACAAAAGCACCCCGTCAAACCTCTAGCTGACCTTAATGTAGAATATCTGAGGACACCTATTTTTTTTCCCACATGCTCCCACACCTAGTGCAAAAAACCTTGCAAAAATGTTAAAAACCACATAGTACATCCCTCAACCAAGGGAACCCTCTACTCCTTCTTTAAGGGGCACATAGAGTCACCCCATCTGAGCTCTCATCTGGGCGACTCAAGAAAGGAAAAAAAAAGGAAATCTAATGTAATGCCTTAATCTGCGCAATCATAGCACGAACTTCAGCAGGATCCCTAATATTATGCATTTTGTTATTCTGCAAAATCCTTAAGGCAGCCAGAAACCTCATCTGAACCGTGGCACCAAGAGACCTAAGCTCCTGCATGAAGTTCCCCAACTCCCACTGTCTGTCCAATGTCACCTTTGACACTTCAGATCGCATGCGAAAAGACAAATCCCCCATTTGAAAAACTGCCCTCTTTAAGGGCTTCTGAAAGAAATTCCTCCTTAGTTAAGATGTTCCAAAGTATTTTCCAGGGAGCTTTCCTCCCAGCCTTTCTTTTAAAAGGATCTCTATGAATTCTTTGGATATCTTCTTCCACATTTAGATAAGCCAGGGACAGAATAGACTCTCTAATCAAGGAGATTACATAGCCTTTGATGTCCTCACCCTCCTCCCCTTCAGGGACATTCAGTAGTCTAATGTTATTCATCCTCAGATTATTTCCCAATGATTCAAGCTTCTCCTGGAGGTCGTTTTCCCCGGATTTCAGTTGGGAGATATCGACACACATTCCAATTTTGTCCGTTAAGAAATTCTAAATCCTTTAGTACATATGTGCCTTTATACCTACCCTAAAATCTACTAAACACAAAAGAAAGCAAGAGTACAAATCTAACACAACTAAAGCATATAGAAAAAGAAGTAGGGCGCTACTTGCTGAAAGTGCTTCAACGCCTCACCACGGGTAGTAGCCACTATATAAATAAAATGTACAATTTAAATTACAGTAGTATGCACACACCATCTAACTGAAGGAAAGTAATACCTTGAAGTATATTTTGCCAATTAAAATAAACTCCATTCCTGGAGAGAAAATAGAAAATAGCAGAGTATACTAGAGGTTTTCCTCTTTTATCGTGCTGGATAATGCTTCAGTGCAAGCAAAATCAAAATATCAAGTACATGGCCAGCTGCAAAGTCTAAAAACATCAGCTAACATTATCCTCAGCCCTTATAGAACTGCAATTACTACATGTGAAAATATACCCTTTTGCTGGTTGTTTGTATTTTAGACCCATGCACTTCAGTAATAAAAAGGACAATGTTGTTCACCTTTTTGCTTGCTTGGGGAGAATATAATTAACTTGTAGAAGGATGACATCACATTCAATATGACAACAAGTTAAGATCTTGCTGATGCCAGGGCTAGGTTGAAAACCAAACCTATCCCTGAAAAGAAGAAATTCATACAACTGCCAAAATGCATCAAGCAAGTCAGCATAGTGAATGAGACTAGCCCTAGCCTGTTGGTGATGTGTCAAAATATTGTGTACTTTTATATTGGCCTACAAAACTATTGAACCCAGAATATTGAGTGCTATTACTTTATTCATTTTATTTATAAAGGTGGATGTAGATTTTCTAATCTTAACTCCATATCTAAGTATACTAAAGATATATACATCTTCAAGGTTTGTAGATATTGAGTTATTAATGGTAAATCTATATTTACCTTTAATTACCTTGATGATACATATACCATAATATATTTCAAATGAAATATTCATCACCAAACACTGACTGTATAACAAGCAGGTACTTGCACCACAGCATAGTCCATGATTATCAGATCTACTGGATACCACTGCAAATATTCTTGTTTAATCTTTTATGCTATGAGAAAAAAAACACCAGAAATAAAGTTTGCCCATGACACAATTCCAATAACAGTAACTATGTCTGTTTAATAGCCTAAATAAGAAAATACCATTACAAATTCTGCATCTTTTTTTCGTGGTCACAAACTATTTTTAAAATGGGCTATAGTGAAGTGTCCCAAAAATTGAACAAGAGAGGATCAAGGATAGGGAGGTGGAAGAAGAAAGAAGGAAAATGAAGGGGAAAACAGTGGGAAGAGGGGAAAAGGGGTTAGAGGCAACCCCTGGAACAGGAATATAAATGTGAAAAGCACTGAGTGACTGGACATAGCAAGGAAAAAGGATAATGGGAAAAATGATTCACAGAAATTCTGCAAAAAAGACAATCATATATTTATATTGAAGATTAATGACATTTAAATCTTTAAAATAAGAAAAGCCAAAGGCAATTAAGAAAATCTAAAACAATCTATTCATTGGTGTATATCAATTGGTAAATGTTCTTCATCTTGCAAATTTTGATTAAACCATTTAGATAAAATGGTTCCTCAGAACTGGTATTCTATTAACTTGTTTTTCTCTGTGGCAGTGCATCCTACTACAAATAATGTCCTGCTCTCAGGGCAGATTCAAACTCACAACTGCCCTGGTAGTAGAGCATAAGTGAAAGGCAACGTGGTTCTTTGAAGCAGCTGCTCCACTTTTCACTTTGGCACTTGATATTCAATTCAAAGGGGTGGGTGACAGAGACCCCTGCAGACAGGTACAGTGAGATGGCTGGGTGGGTCCCTGATATTTATCCCCCTCATTGCAGAGCTGTCCCTCGGGGAGGCACAATTATTGTTTACCTCTTGTTTGTGGCACAGAGGCAGTGCACCTCATTACTTCCTCTCTGTCTCCTCACCTACATCCAGAATATAGCATGGGTGCAGCGGTGCATGCTTCCTTCACTTTCATGGTGCCACACTTGAATGCAAATGAGGGAACACCCCGTTATGGTGCTATCTATATTATTAAAGAGGCAAGCAATAATCTCTAGCCCCTTCTGAAATACCGAGGTGATCCTGGGTGTGAGAAGGTGGGTGTGCACAACTGTTGTTCCCCAGTGGCACTGGTAGATATAATGGGCCGAATTTAAGAAAAGTGGCACTGCATTGGATGCAGCACCACTTTTCTTTTGCCCCTTAGCGCCCCTCTAATGCCACAATGTCTGCACCATAATTAACATACAGTGCACCATGGCAGTATTTAGGGAACTAGTGTAAAAAATGTTGACACTAGTTTGGCGTTTTACAGTATTAGCGCCAATTATTTTGGACGTAATTCTGAAAAGCACATTGAGGCCCATTGAAAACAATGTTGTGCCTCCTTTTATCACCTGCTCTGTGCAGGCGTTAAAAACGCAGCTAGAAATGGTGCAAAGAAATCTTTTAGATTGAAATACGTCATTTTTGTGGGCCCCCTAAAGGGAGAATGCCCCCTTCCATACATTATGCCTGGCACAGTCATAATGTGGTGCAAGGGGTTACAAAGTGACGCAATGCATGCATTGTGCCACTTTGTAAATATGGTGCAGTTTTTTGCCATAATATCAACACATTAGTGTATAAAATTATGCTAATGTGGAAATATATGGTGCTAGGCCCTTCTTAAACTCGGGCCAATGTATTTTCAATTTCACAGATTTAGGGTAACCATACCAATATGAGTCTGAGTAATACCATCTTTACTATTTGGAAGATTAAAGAGAATGCAGTTTGTGCAGTAAAGCATTGTAAGAACGTGAGTTATTAATTGGGATGAGTGGTAATCCAATGCTAGTAACGAAGTCACTAACCAGTTAGGTCCAGTCCAAGGTTCACTAATTTAAACCTAAGCTCAACCTCTGGTACCTACAGCACAGAGTAAACAAGTGTAACTTATAGAAAATGTGTGAAACATTCAAAAGCATTAAAGCAGTTAAAAGGTCCAAGACAACACAATAAAAATCCAATTCCAATTTATAAAAAAGAGACAGATTTAGTAAACAAAAAGACACCAAAACAGCAAATATCCAAGAAAGGGAACCAGGGATATGTTTCAAGTTTCAAGTTTAATTTGTATTGCTTTAGTTAATTAAAACTATTGCATGCAAATAAAATCACAATGTACTACCTAATCTACCAGCACCTAAGGGACTACCTATCCATAAAACCAACACTTTCTAAATACTGCCCAATCTCTTGAGGGCTTCACTTTGTGCAAAATTAACCATAAATGCATATATATGAAACAAGTTGTACTTCCTAGTTGATCTTGAGCTCTGTATAATTTTAGCCCTATTGCATGGTGCACACCTATAAAGGCAATAATCTCTGATCCCCCGATGTATCCCATAGTAGGCAACTCTAACATTGTGTGAGCCTAATAAAAGTGATTTGATTGAGTTCATCCTTGGTCCCATCTGCTGTAAACACAGTAGGCGCTACCGGACTGATTCACAGTTTTTGCACCTTTAGCTTTGCCTCTGGAGTGCCTTGATGTTATACTGGGAGTGGGAGGGTGTGTTGTTCTTTTCCAACCATGATGTTGGTGTTGCCTAATAGTTTATCACAGGGTCTAAAAATGTACTGCCTAGGAAAGCTGGGGTGATCATGTCTCCACACAGCCATGTGGTGACCACTTGGATACAAGAGCATATATGGGTTTTTTGATGCAATGTTTTTATTAGATTCTTCTTGGCTTCCAAAACTGTTGGGCATATACATAGAATATGCACTATCGATTTTGTTTTATATCCGCATAACCAGCAGCTTAAATCTGTTGGACTAGCCTTCCATGTTGGGGTGAGCACTTTAATCTCCCAGTGCCCGAATCAGTAAAGCATAAAGGATCTTTTTACTATAGCAGAAACGTAGGTGGATAAGTACACCTGCGGCTTTAGCCTACTATATGAATTGATCACTGTCCAGGCATGCCACTTCTTTGCAAGGAGATTCTTGTCTTGTAAAAATAACTGAAGGATTTGTTATTTGACCAAAGGCTGCTTTTTCTATGTTGCTGTCCCATCTGTCCTGAACGCCTAATTCTTCTGAGGCCTTATTTAACTGTTCACCCCAAGAATTAGCTTATATCGTGTTTACGCCACTATCTCTCACCAGCATTAATTGTTCATGGACCCACTCTTGGTTGACCAGAGTTTGTGGCACAATTTAATAAAAATGTTCACTCTTTGTATCTTTTGATCTTTAAGCCCAAATTCGAGCCACACTTGAGTAGGAGAAGTTGATTTGGCAAGGTCAAGACCGCTTTGTAAACATTTGATTGAAGCTGATTTCAGAAGTCTGCTTTCTTACCATGCATAATTTCCAGACCATATGCCACTGTTGGAATCAGTTGTGCTTCCATTACCTTCAGTAGGTGACCATACGAAACACAGTTCAGTTTCTTTTTCAAGAGTTTAAATGCAAAGGTTAATGAATTACCTTTTGCTTGCAATGTGGCTAGATGTTTTTTGAAGGAGAGCAGACACCCAATGTGGATGATCAGGTACTTGTAATTGTGGACTTCCTCCTCCTGCTTACCCCTCATGTTCCAAGAAAATGAATTAAACTTGCAGTTCACTAAACTGACTACTTTTGTTTTATCTAGTTTCAACTCCAGTCCTTGATACTCAATATAGGTGGCTAGCGCATTGATGCATCTCTGCAGTCCGATAGGCATTTGCCTCAATACCACTAAACCATCTGCGTTCAGTAAGCATGCTAATTTTTCTGCCACGAGGATGTGTGGATTGCTGTCCACTTGACTCATATAGGCCAAGTATAAGTTGAACAAGCATGCTGCCAGAACACACACCTGTTTTAGGCCATTCATAGTGTAAATTCTTGAAGTGACCCTGCTCCATCTCCTTGTTTGATCTGTCCCCAAGTGTTACTGTAGAGAGCTGTTATTGCATTTAGCATGTGCCCTGGTATACCCCTGTCTGCCAGCGTGGCCCAGAGTTGGTTGTGAGGTACAGGGATGTGAATATGTAAAGATTTAATTGGAAACAGCACCAAGTAAAGCACTGATGAAACTCAATGGTCAAACTATACTGGGACCAAAGTGTAGTTTCAGGCCAATTGTGATGGAATCCAGCTTGGATTCACCATGTAAATTGGTGCTGGTGAAAGTCAAGAAGTTTGAAAAAGTTTCCAACTTCAGAAAGATACTCTTGAAGAAAAAATTTACATTTATTTTTACGTCCCAACACAGAATGTGGCATTGCAGGTGCAGTTGATCTGAAGACGGGATACCAGAACCAGATTGGTCCCATACATGCCCTGGAGCTTTGAAGGTTTCTCACTGACAATTTAGTAAGTTCCAATACAGAATGGGACTGTGTTGTTTTTCCAAAGGTGTTGATATGTCCGTGCGGGATGAAGATGGCATGCAATTCTGTGCCGTGGATCTCGTAGTTAGTGGGTTGCACTGAAAATCTGGAGCACTGGAGGAAACATTTTTAAAGTTTCTAAACTTTATTCTAGTGTCCAAGCAATCATAGTAGTACACTTGTAAGGGACTTAGGACCACTATTAGGGTGTCAGACAGGGCCATCAGCAGGGTCCAATACAGTTGCTACTGTTAAGCTGAGCACTTCAGAAAAAAAGGCATCTAGCTGTTTTCTGGGTACCTGTTGCCACACAGACAGTTGACCAACTGACCCTTGGAGTCCACTTCTTTGCTATGGGTACAAGTGTTTGCATGCCCAGCCATTAAGGTTTCCTCCAAGTCTCAAATAGCATGTGTGATCCTTCTGTTCTTTCACAGGTCCAGAGAGTGTTCTGAGGTTGATGCTTTAGGGTGCTACATTTATGCTGACGGATTGGGCGTGAAGACTGGGTCTTCCCTAACCAATGCGATAAAAGTTACCAGGCACAATCCTACTGACGTTTGCAGCACTTCCTGGTTGCCCTACTGCAAATAATCCCATAGTGCACCTTATTCTTAGAATCCACGATGGGGAAACCCTTCTTCCTTTGTGTAGAGTCTGCTTACTCACCCATTAGTGTAGACAGGGTAATTAGCAGTCCTCTTCTGTGTGGTTCCTCCCACTGAGTAGGGTGTCAGTCTGACTATGGGACAAAGGCTCTGTCTTTCCAGGTGTCACCTGAAATTTACTTTTGAAAGGACAGGCCTATGTTGCTACATCACCTATTAATTAAATTCTTGGACCAACTGAAAACTGGTCTTCTTGGCCAAGGAATTAAACTCCCAGATCACTGTTCATTGCTCTCTGAGGAGTTTTTGCACCTCGTTAAAGCCAATTACTTGGTTGACAGCTAGACATAAAATATAAATTAGCCTCCATGAAATTGTCCCATATGAAAGCCATGGCCTTCCCCAGTAAAAATAGCTTGTGAAGGCTTTTTACTACAGGGATATGGCAACAATAAATTTCTATAAATACCATACATCCTGCTTTGTGGGCATGATATGACTTATTAATATTTAAAAGGGATGTTTTTCCACAGTCTACAGGATTATTTTGAAAGGTTGGGATGCAGATGTAAACTGCAGCAATCAGGCTAAACTGGTAGATCTGGGTCCAGGTTTTCTCTGTCACACTAGTAGCTGGGACAACAACTGCTGCAGTTCAGAGGCGGTATTTAACTTTCAATGCCATGGGTTTATTTCTACCCCATATACTGTGTCAATCAAGGATTAGGCAATTTGTACGTGTTTTGGGGTTCAGAGCACATACAATGGGGTGCACAGTGTGCAAAGTCTAAACATCTGCAATACATTTCAGAAAACGATCATGGGTGATAATCTTCAAAAGGTGAATTTTCTCACAAACATTAATTGCTGCATTTATTGCAACATGGACTTCACCATGAAAATGAATATGAAAATGGATTAATTTGCACCAATGTTTGATAATAGACGTACCAGGGAAACGGAGTTTTGGATAGTGTGATTTCCTGACTGACATCCCATCAGATGATAGTACAAAAATGTTAGTAAGGCTTGACAATATAGACAATCAGGCATTGTAATTTGGTATTTCAATAGCCTTTATACGTGGGCTGGATTTTACTTCTAAAATATTTTTTGAACGCAGTTTGGTCATGCTTTTATGAACAAACAGCTTTCGATGGGTTAACTCTGCTAGGGTTTCCACTGATTTTATTTACTTTGAATTTTTAAATACTTTGCTGTTGTAACCTCTATTCTGATTGTTAACGATTGACAATAACTGGAATCTGAGGGAAAACAGCACCAGTTTGCAGATTTGTAATTGCTTTTTCAGACAATATTGCTGCCTTATATATATTTAATTGCTATCAAAGTAACTCTCGATCTGCCAATGGGGCACCGCATTTAATTACTACATTGACATTGCTTGTCTTTCATTTTTAAAAGTGCGCTTTCCCCATTCCCGTGTACAGAACATTATACTTCAAAGAATATAAACCGCTGTGTATTTAACTTTTATGATTCACTGCATGGCAATATTGTGGGTATTGATAAATAAATGCGAACTCTTTGATTTACAAATTGCATTCTGCTTCATTTCACACAGTAAATTGGCTTAAAGGATTTACGTTCATGATGTGATAACAAATCCCCCGATAGCACTTATTTCGAAAGCAAAACACATTAAAATATCTGTTTGGTTTTGCTGTGGTTTGAGAAATGGTCGTTATTGGGTGGTACCACTAGGGGGATTCACCGGCGTCTCTGGATTGATCCATTCATGAGAACTGCTGTTTCCAGGCCAAAGAATTTCCACTTGCATTCTGGGGTACAGCAAGGTTGTGGATATTACAATACATCCGCACGATTGCACAGCTTAGGTTTAAAAGCAGCCTTCGTGCATATCAGTACTCAATAATGGCTCTACTTGGGTGAACCACAGAAGGACCCTATACAGTACAGTGTCAGGACTGACAGTGTCACCACAGCAACACTGACGAGATTATCATATGCAAATGTGCAAGCATGATCACATTACAGAGCCTCTCCCCTAAAGCAATTTTTCTCACTGCTTTAGTGCTTTTCCAATTATAACATATCCCAACAGGAAGATTCTTACATAATACAGGCGCCAGTAAATAACATCTAAAAAAAAAAAAGGCAACTATTTTTTTGACCAAATTCTGACATATGTAGTGTACCTTGACTCGGGTAATAGCCCGTGGCATATAAATGACATTATGGTATTTGGCTAAATATCAGGGTGTCCCTCCTAGGTGCACTTCTGGATAAGTCCATAAAGCTTTTCATTCACGGAAGTCACTGATTTGTAGGTAGATGTCCAACTACACAAAATTTAGTCAAGGAGATGTTTTGCGGGAGAATAAATCAGCACCATTACTCCCTTTTGTGTGTAAAAGGCCGCTTTATTGGAAACAGGTGCACTCACAATTTACTTCCCTTGGCCTTGCGCCTTACAAAACTAAAGCCTCACTATACATAATCTCTCCTATCAAACCACTCCCCCCTCCTCTACCCTGCCCCCCCTCCGCTCCCCCCCTTGAACTTACCGCTCATTAGTCCAGTCCTCCTTTCTTCCTGCTCCTGTTTAATCATTCTAGTACCTTAATAGTCATTTGATAGCGTCTTGAGCGTGCAAGTCTCCATCCCCTAAAACTCCATGTTATCTTCATAGCCCTGCTACTGTCCACCCTCGTCCAATCTGCAATTGTCTTGCGATATTTTCTTCCCATCCATTCTCGTCTGTCATGTGCCCGTTCTCTGTCTCCGTCACCAGAAAAGGAGAGGGGCCGACCGCAAGGGAAAACCCCCTCTTCTTATCTGCCCCCCAATATACCCGTTCTCCCGCTCAGCAAGAGTGCTTATGATTCCTTAAACAGCGTCCTTAAAACTTCTTTTAATTGGAGCAGGTACAATTCCATGCCCACGAAGGACAGGTGTACACCATCGCCCCTGAAGAATTCCTTGTCTTCAAACCAAATATCAGTATGCTCTAAGTATGTGAACCCCTGTCCAGCACATACCCCCTTTTTCCCTCCCACCATACGCGATACCGTTGTGCATCCAATCCTAAGTTATCTCCTAGGGTAGTCGACAGCACCTGTCTCCATGCTCATTTTACAAAAGAATGTCCCACGACCCAGATGGAAATAAACTGCACCGCTGGACCCGGAACAGAACCTGTAGCAAGAAAAACATATGTTACTATTTCGTTGTCACAACCCCTTGTCGCACATACTTCTTATATGCATTCGATTTCCATTGCCCCAACTCTAACACCGCTGCCTTCCGCCAACCCTGAAGGCCTGCCTCTGTCGCCATGCCGATTCTAAAGGAGTGGGTTCCAAACTGCGAAGCCTCCAAACCTATGGCCCTCAAGCATGCCCTCAAAACCGACAGCAGCTGGTATGCTGAAACTGCATCGCCCCGCAAATGACAAAAAACCTCACCCTTGTCCTTCTTCGATATCCCTTTCAGTCGCAGCGCCAGTTTTACCGGACAAATCTCCCTCACCGAGTAGGCCCTCAGGAACACCTGCCTCCCCTTACCTTGTTGATCCGTCTTTGAATGCTGCAAATATACTCCCACTCTCCTGGAAGAAATACACACCTCCTCCCATGGAAACCTGCCGATAACCTGGAACCTAAAAGTTCTGATACCCGAAAAGCCCCAAAAAACATCCAGGACATAAGAGTCCAAAATAAAGCGCATTCCACTTCCCCCTTACAAATCAGCTCCGTCGCCGCCATAAGTTGCTTCAACATACCCAATGTAATCGGCTGCCGTAGCTGCACTCTGGCCCCCTGTTCCCTGGCCCAACCTTCCAAAATGCGTTGACCCAACTCCCCCACCGACGGGGCATAACCCCACAATAACTTACCCATGAAAGCTATACCAGCCAATTTCCCCGCGATGGAAACCTTAGACAATCCGTTATCCACCATACCCATATTAAAATTGACTACGTCCCCCACCCTGTCCTGCTCCAGCCGCCGACGCCGAGCTCCTGATACCAAAAATTCCTGCCACTCCCGTACATACGTTCGCTGAGTGGAAGGAGCCAACAAATTCACAACCAATCGCCGAATCATCTGTCGCCTACGTTCCATAGCGCCACCGGCATAGTAGTTCTGCTCAAGGGTTCGTCCGCAACCAACCCATGGAACCTCCCCCACTGCGAACGAGATAATGCATCCGCAATATAATTATTCACCCCGGCACATGCCACACCCTGAAATAGATATCGTGCCGCAAACATTCCAACACAAAAATGCGAAGCAACTGTGACACCTGCACTTCTTTAGCCGATTGCCAATTGATCACTTGCACCACCTCCAAATTGTCCACACGAAACAGTACTCGTTTGTGCATCAACCATTGGCCCCACACACACACCGCAACCACCAATGGAAACAGCTCCAAAAAGGCAATGCTGCGCCCTCCCGCGCGCCACGCATCTGGCCACTCCTCCGCAAAAAACTTGCCCTGCCAATAGATTCCAAATCCCGACACCCCGACGCATCCGAGAAAATCTGAACGTCCCATTCCCCCAAAGGCCATGCCCGAATTGGGATACCGTTGAAGGATTCCAAGAAAACACACCACATCCTCAAATCTTCTTTTACTCCGGCGCTAAGCCGCACATGGTGATGAGGCATGGTGTGGCCCGACAGTGACATACCTAGCCTCCTGCAAAAAGCGCATCCAGCCTGAACAACCCGACATGCAAAATGTAGGTGACCCAATAGGACTTGAATCTCCTTAACCGTTACCTTCAGTTTTTGGATCATGGACCGCACCGTCTCCAACATGGTCCACTTGTTCTCCACGGGCAAGCGAGCCACCATGTCAAAGGTGTCCAACTCAATGTCCAAAAAAGACAAGGCTGTACCGGGCCCCACCATCTTCTCGGGGGCCAGGGGCACACTCAGGTCCCCCATGAGTGACTGAAAACTCTCCTGAGCTACTTTACAGGAGTCAGACTCCCTCGGCCCTGCAAGGAAAAAATCATCCAAATAATGAGTGACCGACGCATGACCGGTTACCTGCATGAAAATCCATTGCAAAAAAGTGCTGAAGCATTCAAACAAGGAGCAAGAAATGGAACAGTCCATGGGCAGTGCCTTGTCGACATACCAACTGCCCTGAAATTGAATATCCAGCAATTCGAAATCTCGAGGGTGCACCGGCAGTAGTCTAAAAGCCGATTTGATATCTGTTTTTGCCATGAGGGTGCCCGGCCCCAATGCTTCCGCCAATGCCATTGCCACGTCCACTGAGGCATATGACACTTTTGTGAGTTCTTCCGGAATGAAATCGTTAACGGAAGCCCCTTCCGGCCACGATAAGTGGTGTATCAAACGATATTGCCCTGGCTCCTTCTTGGGCACCACTCCAATGGGAGACACAATCAGATTCTCCAAAGGCCAATCCGGAAAAAGGCCTTCCATTCTCCCCTTCTCCCCTTCTCCACTTCTTTCTCAAGCTTGAGCCGCACAAGCTCCTCTCTCCCGCGAATAGAACGCAAATTCTCCACCCACCGCCGCTGACGAGGTCCATCGTAGCCTAACTCAAATCCCTCTCTGAATCCCCGCTACACTGCCCCTGATGCACCCGGCCATATTGGCCTACCCAACGGATCCTGTCCACCTTAATTGGTGTAGTAGCCTTTTCCCAGACTCCCCTGCCCTCTTGCCCTGGCCTGTCTCTGACTCCCTTGGCTATTGCCTCCCGATGACGCAGCCTGCTGCCCGACGGTGTTGCCCCCGGAACAGTTAGTAAGGGCATGCTTCCCCCCCCCACACTTAGAGCATTCATGCTTGAACTTACAATGTTCTCTAGTGCATAACCCCTTGTTAAAGTCCCAGCATGCCCCTGAATTTCGCGCACCCGCGTTTGCTCTGCCGGACCCCCCTTTGTCGCCTGTGTTAGTTCCCGAAGCGGCCCCACCCTGGGTGGGGCGATCCCAAAAGGGCCGATATATAATCGGTAACCCGCTCGCTGTGAAAACCGTCTTTCCAAACTTCACTGGTCCCATTGTATGTTCCCATAAATCTGAATCGATTTCGCCCCACTGCACCTCCTCATCGGCCGCCATACGAGCCCGAAACTCCTCGTCATATTGCACCCAAGCGTAGCCACCGTAATTAAGGTACGCTTTCCGAATAACATCCATATACTTGAAGAGGGCCACCGCCCGTTCCGGAAAACGCTCGCAATACACGCTGGCAAAATTAAGAAAAGCCGCCGTCCAATTTTCAATGGTCACCGGGACCCTGGCCCGCTTCGCCAACTCATACTCTTCCTCCTTAGATCCCTCTTTCGCTTGTACCTCCCTATGCAACAATTTGAGCATCTCTACATATTTCCCCTGCCAAATTTTCTCTTTCGTAGCCATAACAAGGGGGGCTCCCAATGGCTTGGCCGTCCCCATATACGGCAAACGCTTGTGCTTCCCAATCACCTTACCGGCCCCGTACTCCTTGGTGGCCTTACCTGGTTTCTCCTCCCCAACCATACTCACCTGATCCTTTGCCGAGTCTGTGCCCACCCCCACGTCTGCCACGTACACCCCTTTATGCAATCGCTCCCCTGTGCCACACACACCGGCCTCCGTACCGACCACCACACCCCCTTGGGTCAACACTTTTGTCTCGTTACCTTTTTGAAACGACATGGGCCGCTCCGAAACCGTCTGCCCTGCAGCTCTCCTCTCACCCGAGGCCGGTTCTTTTGCTGGCACCTGCAATGACTGAATAACAACATTAGACTCCCCCCCACGGTCCACCATTCGTCCTCGTCCTCCGGAATCTCCCCCTCCTCCACACTGTCCTCCTCATAGTCTAATAGCTCCTGGTCACTAGCGTTCTCATCATCACCTTACACCAAGCCCTGCTCAAAACGCGCCCTCTTGATGATGTCCTCCGCCTGCGCCGCCGACGTGTGTGGTCGCCGAGCGGCCACCCGTGGTCCTCCCCACCGTGGTGCGTGGCCAGGCGTGTAACACTACTCACTGACCAACCGGTGGGCGCAACACCCAGTTCGGTCCAGCGCTGCTGTGCTAGCGCCTTGGCCCGCACCGTCTCCCCGCTGCACCGAGGTTCCATCCAGCCAGCCGTACTGGGCCCCTCCTTCTCTTCTTCCCAGGGTGCCGAGGCTGCCACAAGCCCACCTAGGTCCCCGTCCTCGCTCCCGCTCTGCTCCCCCTGCAAAAGGGCCAGTGTGTCGGTGAGCATGGGTCCTTCCCCCTGAACTCTCCCACCTACCCTGCCACTCACCTCATTCCCTCCCACTACCCCCTCGCTGTCAGAACTGCTTGTACCTCTGGCTGCCCCCTCACCAAAAGCTCTCCTCCTGCCAACATAAGTGCGGCTCGAAGGGCGAACCTTCAAAGTAATTCCATCTTCCTCTACTTCTGGGGCTGCATCATCACTCCATTCCAATATGTGGCTCCAGTCCCTGCCCTCTGTTGACCCTACACCACTACTGTCCTCTGGGGTCCCCCCCTCCCAGCCCACACTTTGGTTGCTCACCCGTCCCGGGGCCCCCCACCCATCCCTGTCCTGCCCGCTCACCTCCTGTACTGCTACAAAAAACCCTTGTTCTTCACCAAGCTGGCTGCACCTCCCTCTCCCCACCGCGCTAATCAGTCTCCCTTTTCCCATTTTCTTGCGAGGAATGGCAGTGCCCGGCTCCTCCTCACAGTGTGGTGTAGGCCGGGCCTGTCGCCCTGCCTGCCTTCCGTGGCCTGCCGAGGATGTGCCCGCCTTCCCAAGCGGGCCGCCTCCGGCCCACCTTTTCTGCTGTTATTTTCTTGTCGGACGGGCAGCCCACGTGCTCCCTTAGCAAGGCGGGCCACTCCCGTCTGGCCCCCTTCCCCCATAGCCTCTACCTGCACGGAGAGCCACGCCCCCGAGGGGCGCGGCCGCCGCACACTTCCACCCGCTTTCTGTCAGGCGGACGCCTTGCAGCCACCGCCCAGACCCTGACCCAGCCCCAACCCCCTCCTTGCGCTGGGGCCCGTCCTCGTTTTCCTCGGGGTGGCGAACATGCTGCAACGGCCACCCCATTCGCCGCTTGCCAAGCCACGCGGGCACTGCGGTCGCCGCCATCAGCCAGCAGATCGAGTCGCACTGCTTCCCGAAGAAGCCGCAGGGCCTCCATGACTCGACCATCCATGTCTCCGTCGACTCAGCAACGCGACCGCCAGCTCCGATACGTCCCGACCCAGGTAAGGCCACTCCGCTAACTTCGCGCCTCGCCGAGAGGTCCACCTAATATATGTTTTTATTATATTATTTGTTTATTTGTTTTTTACGCTATCCTACCACATTAACTCTGCCTTTCCAAAACAAACTTCTAACACTGCTAACTGCCTGCACCTCAAACCTGCCGCTCCAAAAGCCTGCCGCTCACCTACCACTGTGTCACCACACAAAACGGTGACAGTTTAAAATGTCCGCCCTTTATATAAACTAGCCTCAGGCTATAAACATACTTACCCATGAAGCCCAAAACTGCGCCCAAAACGGCGCCAATGGGCTGAACCATCTCCCGCAAACTTCACGGGGGAAGACTGCTGATATCGGCGCTCCCCCCCCCCCAAAACCCCCTTCTCCTGAAATTAATGTGTAAAGTTTATGGCACCAATACACAGAGAGCTGAGACGAAGATCAGCAGTTTGCAGCTAATGGCTGTTGTGTAAATCACTTGCTTTCCAGCCCACAATACAGACAGTGGATAGTATAATCTCCGATAGATGGTTACAGTTATCAATCAATAGACTTAAAAACAAATAAAATGTATTTACTCATACTTACACGCATATACATACAGGCTCATAGACACATACACAAATAGGTATGTATGATGCATGAAAGCATGCTGCACTGGGATAGATCTCACTGTGAAATGAAAAAGGCTACTTGCGGTGAGAAAGAAAGTCTTTTACCGACATGGGGTTAATATTCTCAAATTTAGGACTGGGGGAGAGCACCCTCATTACCTCATAGGCTATTTTCGGCAGGATAAATACAACACTGTAATTAGGTGTTGGTACCTACTACTACAACAGTCAATACATCAAAAGGCTGTTCATTGGAAGCCATTACATCGTAAGGTAAGTCAAATAATGTTTTAAGCAGCAAATAAAGTAAAAAATGTTCAAAATAATTTGCAAAAATATTTTTCAATTTTTAAAGTATGACTTTTAGCTGCAAGTAATATGTAGTCACATTAAGTAGAGCATCAAAAATGCTTAATGCAGTCAAAAATTTCTTGCAGATTCAAAATAGTACTAAAAATAAAAACATTATTAAACATCGGTACATTTTATCTTATATTAAAAACTAAAATAATAAGAAATATGTAATTCATATTTTTAAATGTAATTTTTTTTATTTTTATTTTAAATATATGTTGCTACTTTTTGCAAACTTTAGAAGAACACAATGGAGAAAAGACACTTCTAATGTCATATTGGCTGTCATTATTGTGATGTGTTTTATCTAACTTGTTGTCTATTTTATATTTCCATTGCTAAGTAGTAGTGTGGTTCAGTGCAGATGTGACTGGATGTGGGTTAGAAATGTTTTTTTAACATTTATGTACTACAAATCATTGGTTACAAAATGGCGTTTTCAAAAAAATGGAGAGTCTTTTTTGGGTGGGATTTTTATTTTTCAATTCTCTCATGTGTATGAAAATAACTCACTTTTAGTACTACATAGGTGCTTTGTTTTAATTAAAAGGAAGGGGTTACACCCACAATAATAGTACCCTCATTTATTTTAGCTTTCTGGATTCCGTTGGCCGTCTTTTAAGGAGGTACTTTTTAAAAAAAAGTAAGCAATTTTATGTCCACAGACTCTGGGGAGATACTAATGTGTTTTTTTTTACCACTTACAAAGTCAATAAATCTCGCCTTTTGGCTGCTATGCAGACTTACTGGCTTAGCCAAAGCTTTTTTCAATTACTGTTCAAGATACACAAAAAGAAATAGTTTCTGCAGATGATGTACAGCATCAGCAAAAAATAATGGATGCAATAAAGTATGGGCGAATGCATCATCACTCATGCACACATATGCTTCAGGAGTTACAGTGCGCCTATATGTTAATGCATACACATGCATGTTTCACCAAGCATGTACACAAAAATGGTGTGATGCAGACGCCATTTTATTTTGTATTTACTATTCCAAGATGGCAAGGACCAATACTGGTGAGCTAAATAAAAAATATGGAAATATTTGCGAAAAAGTGCTTCTGTAAAGGTAACTGCCGACAGGAAATTACAGCTAGCCAGGCCCAACAATTAAAAATAAAACAAAAACATTTTTTAAAAGAGCTTTGCTGTTTTAATATTTGTATAAATTTGAGATTGTGGGGTGTTTTCTTTCGCTGATTGTCTCTTTTGGTTAAAAGTTTATTTTCATATTTGGGATTGTTTTTATTTTTTTATTTTTTTTATTTCTTTTTTTCATTAAAAGAACACAGAGCGAAACAAAAATAAAGAAAAAGTCATAAGTACATCAATGTTGTCATACAGGGGAACCATGCATTCTATTCTAAATCAATAGTCATACAGTAGTTTCTGCTTTTAAAGATCTCATATAAGATTACTTATTTAATTAAAATATTCTCGAGGCCCCGAGAGCCATGCAGAAAAGGGTGCCCAAACTCTAGTGAGTCTTTTACCGGCTGCTGCTCCTTTTAGTTCATACAGGCTATTCTCCAAGTGATACATAGATAAAAGTCGTGAAAACCATTGATTAAATCATGGGGGATCTACATCACGCCACAGAGATGCTATGCAGCTGCGAAATACCGACATTGCTATGAACAGGAAATATCTACCTCGACTATTACAGACTGCATGATCAACTCCCAGCAAAACCATTTGAGGTGTCAGATAGATAGTCTGTTTCAAGATTTTCTTCAATATATCGGATATCCCGGTAATCAGGCTTTCCAGCTTTACGCATTGAAAAAACATATGACAGAGATCTGCATTCGGGCAACCACATCGTGGACACATGATTCCCATCGTTTTACCCCAGCTCGCAATCTTAGCAGGTGTATAATATAAATTATACAATACCATAAAATGTTGAGCTTGTGGGCTTGCAGACAATAAAACAGTCCGTGCCATTTCCATAGATTCACAAACCTCTATCTCTTTAGCTCCAACCCGTCCTTCCCATTTTTTAACAAGTAAAACCCGGTCGTCCAATATAGCATTTAGAAGCAACGGATACAGGTTTTTAATGCCGCAGCTAGTGGGGTGTCGTGAAACTTCCATTAATTTAATCTTGTCTATATGCCAACCTTGGGTCATACTAGTTAGTAGAAAAGCTCTAATCTGTAAAAAATTTAAAAAGTCTGTTTTTTCCAGCGCAAATTCCACACTCGGGGCCTAATTCAGACTTTGGCGGGCGGCCGAGGCCGCCCGCCAAAGTCCCGCCGACAAATGACCGCACCGCGGTCAAAAGACCGCGGCGGCCATTCTCACATTTCCGCTGGGCCGGCGGGCGCTCTCCAAAAGAGCGCCCGCCGGCCCAGCGGAAATGCCCCTGCAATGAGGATGCCGGCTCCGAATGGAGCCGTCGGAGTTGCAGGGGTGCGACGGGTGCAGTGGCACCCGTCGCGATTTTCACTGTCTGCTCAGCAGACAGTGAAAATCATGGTGGGGCCCTGTGGCATGGGCAGTGCAGGGTCCCCCAGGGGCCCCACAACACCCGTTACCGCCAGCCTATTCCTGGCGGTGAAAACCGCCAGGAACAGGCTGGCGGTAAGGGGGTCGGAATCCCCATGGAGGCGCTGCTTGCAGCGCCGCCATGGAGGATTCCCTGGGCCAGGGGAAAACCGGCGGGAAACCGCCGGTTCCCCTTTTCTGACCGCGGCGTTACCGCCGCGGTCAGAATGGCCCAGGAAGCACCGGCAGCCTGTTGGCAGTGCTTCCTCTGCCCTCTGCCCTGGTGGTGTTACACCGCCAGGGTTAGAATGAGGGCCTCAGTTCCTCAAATGATTTGAAGTGGCTGCCAGAATGAAAAAGGTCCCCGACTTTATGAATGCCCCGGTTACTCCACCTCAAACAATAATGGTCTTTAAATATCGCCATAAACGTGGGAGTAATCCACAAGGGAGTGTAGTAGCAAATTCGTCCTATACCTATCTTGCGCTTAACCTGGGTCCATGCCTTAAATGCAGCATAAATTACCTTAAATGTAACCTTTTTGTAGTAGCTGGGTTCCAGAATCCGCAGAAAGACTGCATCTGCTTCTTTGCCCAAAATCAGGGTATATATCGAAGGGAGAGCATCTTGCCCAGATCTATCTGTGACATAAAGTGTCTGTGCATACTGAAGCACTGCTGCCAGATAATAAAGTTTAAAGTTGGGAAGTGCCCACCCCCCTTTCTCTCTAGGAAGAGTCATATAGTGGAAAGCCCGGCACGGCTTTGTATAGGACCAAATAAAACTATTAACCAATCCCTCTATTAGTTTGAATCAGTCTTGCCCAATCTCTAGGGGGATTGTTCTAAAGAGATAGAGGGGGTCATTCCGACCCTGGCGGTCAAGCCGGGGACCGCGGAAGCACCGCCAACAGGCTGGCAGTGCTTCCTGGGCCATTCTGACCGCGGCAGTAAAGCCGCGGTCAGAAAAGGGGAACCAGCGGTTTCCCGCCGGTTTTACCCTGGCCCAGGGAATCCTCCATGGCGGCGCTGCTTGCAGCGCCGCCATGGGGATTCCGACCCCCTTCCGCCCGCCGCGGTTGGAATGACCGCCAGAGTATTTTGGGTAGAAAGACCATTTTTATCACGTTGCAACGTCCCATAAGTGACAAATGTAGATTGTTAATGCGAGCAAGATCTTTCCTAGTCTTTGTTAAAATCGGGCCCATGTTTATTTTCACAACTTCGTCAAGGTTTACTGTGAGTTTAACACCTAAATATTGTACCTGTGTCAGCGCCCGCTCATCCTTAAAATCTATTGAGTCATTCACCAACATTTGGCATTTACTTTTGTTCAGCAAATAGCCAGATTTTTTCCCAAACTGCAGGGCTTCCTGCTCTATTTCCAATATAGCAGTCCTGGGGTCCGTGGTCACCACAGCAATATCATCTGCATATGCTAAAATCTTAGTACACCCTCCTTTCAATGAGACTGGAATGATCCGATCATTCCTGATCATTCTCCTGATCAATGGGTCAATATATAGCGCAAAAAGCGGTGGTGAACACGGGCACCCTTGTCGCGTACCTCTCTGGATACTGATTGAGGTCGACTTTAGCCCGGCAACTTGTATCGTGGCCGTTGGTTTGTGATAAAGTTGTTGAATTGCTTTAACAAACCCGGGACCGATGTTATTTTTACGCAAGACAGACCATAAAAAGGGGCAGTGAACCCGATCGAAAGCTTTTTCCGCATCTAGCAAGATTACTGCCATGGGAAGCTTGGCTGTTGCACTAACATCAAGTAACGTGATGACTCGTCTTATATGATCTGCCGTGCTCTTCCCCGGGATGAAGCCATGCTGCCATCGAGATACTAAACCTGAGGTTACCAAACTCAGGCGACTGGCAAGTATTTTAGCATAAATTTTGGCATCACTGTTAATTAGAGAAATTGGGCGATATGAACCAGGCTGCGTGGGTTCCTTGTCCTTTTTCAAAAAGACTACTATCTTAGCCTCCCCCAAGGAGGCCGGTTGAGGAGCCCGGTTGAGGAGCCCCTGCTTGTACTTCAATAAATAAATTAAGCAACTGTTTACATATCTCCGCCAAAAAAACTTTGTAGAATTCCAGTGGGATTAAATCCCCCCCTGCCGCCTTCCCGCTTGCCAAGGCGCGAGTTGCTATCTCCAATTCTTCCAATGTCATAGGTGCTTCTAAAGCTGCCTTATCTTCCTCTCTTAACTGATCTGATATCTCATTGCCCGTAGCATTGATCCCTTCCTCTTCTTGGGGCTGTTCTTCCTGGGTATATAATTTTTGATAGAATCGTCTAAAAACTTCCATAATCTCTGGACCGTTGTGTACCATCCACCCCTTTTCATTCATTAAACTTTTAATGCTCCCAAATACCTGCTTTTGTCTTATTCTTAAGGCCAGCTGTTGGCCCACTTTCCCGCTACACTCATAGCATTTCTGGCGATATACTAAAAATTTTGCAGCAGCCTTATCCATAAAAATCTTAGTGGCTTCTGCCTTAATGATATTCACCTCACACAGAATGTCTGCGATCTCTACTCCACTGCGGATCACTTCCCCTAGTCGCTGCTCTGCTTTAACCAGCTTTGACTGAACTAATTTTAACTGATCCATGCATATTTTCTCGTTTCTTAACCCATAGCTCAGGGTTTCTCCTCTGACAGCAGCTTTGAATGTATCCCAAACTGTCTGGCAAGAGGCAGAGTCCTGATTTATCTTAAAGAATTCCGGGATCCATTCCTTCATTTTTTGGATATACCCTGGATCGGCTAATAGTGCCCTATCAAATGTCCAAGATCTAGGCTGCGGGCCCTTTCCCCAAATCTCTAAAGCCAAAACCAATGGGTTGTGGTCTGATATGATTCTAGGAAGTCTGTTGATCCTTATTTGGTTTTGTAGAAAGGCTGTCACAAAAAAGTAGTCTAACCTGACTAATTTCTTATGCGGGCAGAGAAAAAGGTGAACCCTGAATCCTGCGGGCAACACAGCTGCCAGACGTCGATCAAGCCATGATTAATGGCCAATGATTGAAGTGCCCTAAAAACGTTATTCTTTCTACCCAGGTAGAGTGTCTGTTCCTGAATGGGTTCTTTATTATCTAAATGTATATTGAAATCTCCACACATTATGATAGGTGTTGCCCAGGTCGCAAGTTCTAAATTAAGCCAATCCAGTATCTCTGGATCATCTGTGTTGGATCCATAAATAGAACATAGAGTGAACCTTAGCCCCTTAGCCGAACATTCCAACAGAACCAGCCTGCCGAGTTTATCAGCGAATTGTTTATATAACCAAAGTACTGATCCGAGTTAATATCGCGACCCCTCTAGTGGTTGTGTGTTGTCGTGTAAAAACCGCTAGCTTCCAGCCATAAAACTCCATTAGTGGAATCCAAGATGGCGGCCGGATTTCCCGGCTGATCGCCACTACCGCTCTAGCCCACCTCCAGATCACACGCGGCTCCCATTCACCCGCGAAAGCCGCGGATGCCGCGGACGCTGTGCGCCTGCAGCACGGACTGCTGCGGGCGCTTCACGGCTTTCTGGCGGCCCCCGCTAGGATCGGGGCCGCGTCGGCAAGCACCGGAGGGCCCCGCAAGAAGATGCGAGCGTGGCGCCCGCCCTAGACCTGCGCTCCTGTTCCTCTCGACCGAGCGCGACCCCCGCCGTTTCTTGGCAACTTTGGCTGGCTTGTGGGGTGTGTGGGATGCCCTGATGGCGCCAAAGTTAAACAGGACCCCTCGCTCCTTACGGGCACGGCAGAACAAAGATCCAGGAGGAAACAGAAAGGACAAAAAGCTACCGGTCCCCGGATTGAAGGAGCACAGCAATCCTCAAGTGAAAGGGGCCCTGCATAAAACAACCAACATGGAAAAAGACACCAGGTACTCTGTTCCAACAATGTTTACTAGCGTGACGCAGCTTAAGCAAAGGTCCACGGAAAAGGCAGTATGTGATTCGCAATCTAACGTGCCAGGAGTCATTGAGGAGCAGGTACCTGTTGCATCTACATTTCTTGAAGTACGCACTCCTATATGTAATGCAGGGGGGAGGGAGCCACCCAGTCGAGAGACTGATAGTACAAGTCCAGGAAAGAGCGGGGAGGTGGTGGCTCCCCCCCCAATGGGGTGTGAGAAATTATCTGAGCAGGAACCCAAAGATTCAAATCAGGGGCCTCAGGAATCTAATTCAGAGAAATGTGAAATACAACCTTGTACGTTAAGCTGCAAGTTAAACTCGCAACAAGCTGAGGGTATGGCCAAGTCCCCAACGACATATGAGACTACCCCCCCAGCTCCAGTCCAGAGGGGGAAAGAGGCGAAACTAGTAATCATGGATCAGGGGTCATTAGATACAGCAGAAAACTTTTTTTCTCTCTCCGATCAGTCTAGAGACTCAGACTTGGATGAAGAAATCCCTTTAACAGACTCAGATATTGAGAGTAGCTCTGCAGCAACTATCTGGGTATCCAACTACTCAACATGTAGAAGAAAATCAGTCGAACAAACTGATGTTAGGGGTAGTTCAGGGGCCAAGCTTAGGAGAGACCTGCTTAAGCCTCAAGAGGCGGATGGTGAAATGCAGTGGGACTATACGGCCACCCAACAGGCCTTTTCGAAAAGTGATTCGGCCTGCAGTACTCTAGTGCCCCCTTCCATGGGTGTCCCTGCAGAGCCTCCCTCGTTGGATCTTATCTACAGGACAATGGTTCAGAATCATGAACAGGCACAGAGGGAGAGCAGGAAAATGAAAGCAGCAAACAGACAGTTACAATTATCCATTAAAAAAGTGGGCAAATCTTGGCAGGACATTGGTGCACGCATCGCCACCGTGGAGACTCGAACAGAGGAGCTGGAAATTGAAGTTAAAGCAGCAACAGCACAGACGACGACACAAGGACAGCAGATCTCGGATATTCAATGGAAACTGGAAGATGCGTAAAACCACCAGCGGCGGAATAACTTGAGGATTTTGGGTATAGCAGAGGACCTTGAGGGGCAGGATACTAGGGCCTACATAGCTTTACTTTTTAAGAAAGCATTCCCAGACCTGATTGGGTGGGATTGGGAAAAGGAGATTCAGAGAGCACACCGTTTTCCGTTAATGAGGAAAAAACAAGCCTTGACCTCTGCCGGTAGAGACCAGAGCTATCCACGGGCTATTATAGTGTATTTTGGTAATTTTTTATTGAGACAGGCTGTGTTTTTAAAAAGCTCGCCCCAATTCAAAGGTGATGGTGGAAGGTGTATCATTCTTTAGTAGGCCAGATTTTGCACACGCCACTGTAGAGAGACGGTGGCGACTCAGGCAGATGATTGCTCAATTCCAAGACTTGGGGGCGGAAGCCTACTTGTTAAGCCCTGCACGTCTAAAAGTTGTCTATAAAACAACTATAAGATTTGTTCTCTCAGAAATTAAGGCAGGGGAATATGTACAGCAACTGAAAACTGGTCAAGTGCAGGGGGTACGGGAGAAGGGGGGGGAGGGCTTGCTGTAAATAGCTGTTTATATGTAAATGTATGTGATATTGATTGGGGGTAGGTAAACTCCCCCTCACTCCGCTCTTTACCCTCCCATTTTTTTTTTTTCTTTTTATGTATCTTTTTTTTTGGCCTTTTTTTCTTTTTGAATTGTTTATTGGTCAAGGGTTTCGATAGGGAGGGTGAAGAAGAGGAGCCGCGGGTAAGGATTGGTAATAGATGTGTGAAGGTGTTTTTTTTTAACGTATGGGTGGGCTAACGGGAGCGGGACTGGCTAATACCATCTTACAGGCTCAGGAGCCTGGTGATTCAATATGTAGGGGTAAGGGTTAGGGGGTGGGTTAAAGGAGGGTGGGGGGGTCACAGGGACAAAAAGGATAATGGGACACACAGCGGGGGGAGTGGGGATGGCTCTCATCAGTGGAAAAAGGGACAGGGTGTGAAAGCAGCAAATTTGAATGGGGCATACAGGGGAGCCAGAAGGTCCAACATCCATGAAAATGGGACAGTTAAGTGAAATACGTATTGCCACAGTGAATGTTTGTGGGCTCAATAATAACAAAAAACTGCAGCTTGTAGGAGAGGTTTTCAAGTCATGGAATGTCGATATTATTTGTATGCAGGAAACACATATCCCAGTTACACAAAAGCAATCATATTTGGGATTGATAGCAGTTGGCAAGACAAATGTGTCAGGATGTTCCTTTCTGTACTTTCAAGATATTTCCAGAGGGTGCACAAGAAGTGTCAGTGATTACATTCATATTTTTCACTGCCTCCCTCATTTCTCTTTCCAGTAGAGAAGCAGAATAGTAGTGCTCAGTCTTTTTTTTTTAATTTTAACCTTATGGTTATTGCTATCCCCAAGCACTTTGCCTTTATAGACATAAATACACACTGCTTGTGATCCCTGGGGTGTGAATTCCTCTTTTGGCAAAATTAATAGCCCTTGTATGATAATAAATTGTTGCCCCTCCTTAATGATTCATAAGTAGCTTCATTTAGTTTTTTTTGTATTTTCTTTGGTTCTGAAATATCTTTTTCTGAGGTTGCCTTAGTTATATTTATTTAGTGTGTTACCTTTGCCTACATTTCCTACTGATACTTGCCTTATCACGTAGGTATTTTACAGTTTGGTTGCATGATTTGAAAGGAGTTTTCTGGAATTCTTAAAATATTGGTCAACATGTTTTGTTTAGTTTCCTGCAATACAATAAATATTTTGTTATGGTAATAACTGCAATGATCTATTAACAGTGTTATAAATCAGAATTTTGACATTTCAGTGATTTTGATGTAAAAATAGTTTTCAGTACTTAAATCATGATTCTTACATTTAATTATTCACCTTCTTGTTACCTTGTCACTTGTAGTGTTTTTGTTCTGTTTCTTCACAGTTGCTTTATTTTATAGTGTTTGGGTACATGTGTAAAAATTTACAGAAAAATATACTTCTGTGCAGTGCTTTTCTTGCTTCATTAAAAAAAAAACACTTTCAATATTACGTTTTGGAATATGTGCCATTATGAATGACGGTTCCTTCAGTAAAATGATTTGCCAACATCACAATCCTATCTCCCACCTTGTTAGTTGTTAGGTGTTTATCTCACTGTCTTCTTCATTGTCATTTACATAAAATTGCTACTTTGTTAGTGAAATAAAAATAAAAAATAAACAAAAATAAATTCCCCTGTTTAAAATATAAATAATGTTTCACAATTATATTTTTCTTCCATAATCTTCTTACACTGCTACTTCTACTAATAATGCACTAATAGATGGCAGTTATCTTGTGACACATGTATCAATGGGCAACATCCTCTTTTCTGCACTATCACCTCCGTAGTTATATCCAAGCTGTTTATTTTGTTTCCATAAGTTTGATGTAGTAACTTTGTAGTGGACTTATAGTATTGCTTTCACCATTTTCTTTAAAAAACTTGACTATATACCAATAGAAATTTGTAGCACTTGTTTAATTTAAACATTTAAATAAATACATCTTTTTACTTGTTTTCAGTCATAGAGTCTACTATTTTAAAACCTGTTTGCCATTTATTTTATTTCCATTGCTAGACATTCTTTTAAATAAAATGTTACATCATTCATTTTAACATTATTTTTGGAGTATGGACTGATAAATATGTGGCTTGAGGCGTCTATCTCTGGAAGAATGGTGTTTGTGTGCAGCAGGAAAGAAAAACATAACATATATAAATACAGTTAAAATAGGATGGAAAAAATAATTCCTCATTTTCAATGTGCTGCAAATTTTTGATTAGGTCACATACACTTTTCCCAATGCAGAATGTATTTCAAGAAGACACTTAAGTTTAAAACTGTACCAAAACATCTGCTCATCTCTTTCAGGTTTGGTGTGTGTAGTATTAAAGTGTATCCTAGTAAGACATTCATAATAATCTGCACTGTTCAATACTTTTCTGCAGGGTTCTTAATGGAGCAAAGTGCATTTGGAGGCCTATAGTGTGAACACAGAGAACTTTAAAAATGAAGATGAGATTTAAAACATAACTGGAAGGTGCAGCATAAAAAGGCTCAACAGAGACAGCATTTACTAATAGAAGTGTGCATGTAGACCTGTTTTATACTAAATTTAACATTATATTTATACATTTTTAAACTATTGAAGTTGGAAAGGTAGAAAGGACAGAGTTAAAAAGGTATTTCTGTGCTTCCAATAAAGAAAGAAAATACTTTATTTTTCGATATATAACAGTTTGATTAGGATCTGCAGAATGTGTGATTTTCTTTATTCAAAAGCTACATAGTTGCTTTTATTTCCAGAATTTCCTTTGTGTCAATGTGTGTTTAAAATTTCCGAAAAGCTAGATAATAATTCAGCGGAATGTGTCACATAATTTAGATGTCACACGTCTAACATAATTGTACTTTTGTTACTGCATAATTTGCATTTTCAGTGCTACATAATTTAGTCAACTTTCCTGCATAATTTTGGCCTCCATGGCTGCATAAATCCAGTGACCCTATTGATACTGAATAGCCAGAGGCCTTATTACTCCAGGTAAACTCATTCAGTACTATGAAAAGGCAAATGTTGACTAGTTGTGAATAATGGCATGGAGGATATAAATTAAACAAGCTTTCAAAAATATTCTCAAATAGTAAGAGTCAACAGCTATTACAGGAACATAGAGAAGATTGGTGTCAATCCGACAGTTATATGTATGTTATTTTGTGTGCTTTAAATATGTACACTCACTCACACCTTTGCCTTTCAATAACTAATAGTCTTTCTGGATTAGAGCCATTCTATACGTTTTCGCTACATTTACAAAGATTTTACCACTTAATCTTTAGAAATAAATTTCCTGCTCTTAACTAACAAAATTATAATCTATAAAAATAGCTGGACAATTCACAGATCTTGGACTATTATTAGAATTAAGTCTATGGCCAAGAGAAGAAAGTAGGAATTCCCAGTGACTTCCACAACAAACGTTGGTAACCTCTAAATTTTGGGGTTTTCACAAATGTTTTGTGGTTCATTTCCGAAACTGGAACCTGTTTTCCACTTTAAGATATTAGAAAGGATTGTCTATACTGCTGACCATCCAGTGGAGTTTGATTATTGGACCATGAGCATGCCAAGAAACCTGTGGTTTGCATGCATTTCAGAGGCTGCACGGATTTTGATTATGTGAATATATGAACAAGCATACAGATATGCATCATATAATTATAAGTCCTTGATGTATATATTTAATGTGAATGGGGCCTTTTAAGTCTGCCTTCCAATACATACCCATATATATTGAAAAAGTTGACATTTAGAAGAAGTATCTATATATTCTGAATGAAGGCTCCTGTGCAACATATACAGTCACTGTTAACACAGTGCTCCATCACTTGGGGCATCTACTGACAGCCCAGCTGTTCTACTTCATTGCATAGGCGTCCTTTTCTTGGCATGAGTCAGCCATCTCGCAAGACAGACATTTATTTACCACGACAATATTCTGAAAGTCACAGACCACGTTTCAGCATGGGGCCAACGTACCCAACAACATAGATCAGATCTTTAACCTTCAAGTAATTTCACATTCACGTTGGCACTGTAAGTTTTGCCAGTCCACAGGAGCTTTTTCCATTGGAAGGCATGCTAGGTGCGAAACTGATGCTACAGATAGTGCTAAATAAAATTAAAATATTTAAAATATATTTAAAAAAAGACTAATACTTTGGACAAAATTTAACTTAGTCCACTTTTTTTGTACTTTATGTCATTGCAATTTAAATGGTATATGATCAAATACACTGCTCACAATATACCTTAACCATTTTAGAGTTTATGAAACAACCTGTGACAAGCATAATATCAATGTACATAATGGTTCTGTAATTCACATAGAACTGGCAATTCAACAGGTTTATTAACACTCTGAAACAAGGGCCACATCATCTGATCATTAGCATAAAGATAAGTCACATTTTTCAGGGTAATTAACATATACTCGCACTGACACACTTTTCTTTAAGGTTTAGACTTAAGTAGCTGAACCACATCTTTCATAACACACCATTTGTCCATACACATTCAGCTTAGACAGTTCATCTTCTGAAAAGGATAAGCCACTAATAGTTAACTCTTTAACAAATTCAATTTATAACATACATTTTCAGATTTAGTCTCTGAGCCACCAAATCAATCAATCAATCAATCAATAATTTATAAAGCGCGCTATGTACCCGTTAGGGTTTCGAGGCGCTGGGGGGGGGGAGTCTCCTGAAGGTGAGGAGGTCCTGGGTCTGGCGTAGTGAGGTTGGGAGTGCGTTCCAGGTCTTGGCGGCGAGGTAGGAGAAGGATCTGCCGCCAGAGGTCTTGCGCTGGATTCGGGGGACGATGGCGAGGGCAAGGTTGGCAGAGCGTAGTTGACGTGAGGGAACGTAGAAGTTGAGTCTGGTGTTCAGGTAGGTGGGTCCGGTATCGTGTAGAGCCTTGTGTGCGTGGGTGAGGAGTTTAAAGGTGATCCTCTTGTCCACGGGGAGCCAGTGGAGGTCCCTCAGGTGAGGGGAGATGTGACATCGGCGGGGTATGTTGAGGATCAGGCGGGCAGATGCGTTCTGGATGCGTTGGAGTCGTTTGATGTCTTTTGTTGGGATGCCTGTGTAGAGTGCGTTGCCGTAGTCGAGTCTGCTACTGACGAGGGCTTGGGTTACCGTCTTTCTGGTTCCTGTTGGAATCCACTTGAAGATCCTGCGGAGCATACGGAGGGTGTTAAAACAGGAGGATGAGACTGCGTTGACCTGTTTGGACATGGTGAGGGCGGAGTCGAGGATGAAGCCGAGATTTTGTGCGTGGTTGGCTGGGGTGGGTGGAGGGCCCAGGGCGGTGGGCCACCACGAGTCGTTCCAGGCCGAGGGGGTGCGCCCGAGGATGAGGACTTCCGTCTTGTCGGAGTTAAGTTTTAGGCGGCTGTTGCTCATCCATTCGGCGATGGATTTCAGTCCCTCGTGAAGGTTGGCTTTGGCGGTGTGAGGATCTTTGGTCAGGGAGAGGATGAGCTGGGTGTCGTCGGCGTAGGAGAGGATGCTGAGGTTGTGCTGGCGGGCCAGTTGTGCGAGGGGGGCCATGTAGACGTTGAATAGCGTTGGGCTTAGTGAGGAGCCTTGGGGGACGCCGCAGAAGAGGTTGGTGGCTTTGGAGTGGAAAGGTGAGAGTCGGACCCTCTGGGTTCTGCCGGAGAGAAAGGAGAAGATCCAGTTGAGGGCTTTGTCTTGGATGCCGGCTTCGTGTAGACGGGTTAGTAGGGTGTGGTGGCAGACTGTATCGAAGGCGGCTGATAGGTCTAAGAGGATCAGGGCTGAGGTTTCACCGTTGTCCATTTGTAGTCTGATGTCATCTGTGGCAGCGAGGAGTGCAGTCTCTGTGCTGTGGTTTCGTCTGAACCCGGATTGGGAGGGGTCTAGGATGGAGTTGTCTTCAAGGTAGTGGGCGAGCTGTGTGTTGACGATCTTCTTGATGACTTTCGCTGGGAAAGGGAGGAGGGAGATTGGTCGAAAGTTTTTGAGATCGTTACTATTAAAGAATATTTTTGTTGCATTGATTATAGACTTCAAAATACCCCCACAACTTTCACTTTTACGGCCATTTACAGCAATTTCAGCTGTGTTGTGTTTCTCTGGATTTTTCAAGCTACTCAGGGTGTGATAAATCGCACTTAAGGGTTGCGTCACACTAGCACCCCAGTTCATGGCGCAAAAGTGATGCATTGGGTGAAAAAAGTGATGCAACCAGTTAATAAATGTGGCCCTAATGTAACAGCCCAAAGGAATTAATGTTACATTAATTAAATGAATCCTATATTTATATTATAAATCCATTTAAATTGTTAGTGTTACAAATCAGGTGCAATCATAGCCTATTTGTTCAAAATATTATCATACCCACGCTAAAAAACAAATGATTTTTTTTTTAAACAATCTTATTTAAAACATAAACATAATAAAATGAATTAAATACAAAACCAAGTTTACAGCAAGTTAAAGATAAATAAAGGGGTCTGTGAGAGTGGTTAATTTTATTTTCAAATTATTATTTAAAATTACTATTTATAAATGAAATCCATTTTTGTAAAACATTTTGTAGTTTAATACAATTCTATTGTAGGTAGATCTGTTTTGTAATGTTTTATTGTATTAGTTCCAGATAAACACTTGGAAATAGTGTATAGCAAAAAGGGGAAGAGTTACACCAAATTGTTGGAATAGATCTGCACATGAGTAGATCTGCAGATGTAAATGTACGTTCATGTAACAGGCCCTGTCTAGCATAAATCCTGTATGGCCTAAAGAATCAGTTGGGTAATCCAGACCTCCATTGCCCTGACCAGCTGACCAGTAAAACATCTGAACAAAATGTTTTGCTGATTTCTTTTAAAACATTGTTATCCCCTCAAGTCTTCCTCACACAAGAACACATCTCTGCCAAAACTTGAGTGAGGGGGTACCAGACGAGTATGTTTTTTCAATGGGTTCAGAGTGCCCACAGTAACTGAGTGCAGTTTATTGTGGAAATCTGGAAAGCAACTGCAAGCAAAATGCCAGTTTAGGGTACCTGTATTTTGGCTACAGGTATTCGCCAGTGGATGCATGGAAACATACCATGACCATATCCCCTTATCATCTATATATCCAAAGGTTTTCATAGCAGCATGCAGACCTCCTTCACCCTGAATGGTGCAGTCACCAATATGCAAATAATCTTACATAACAGAGACAAAGTACCCAAATCTGTGTTCAGAGACGCTGTTGCCCCCAATAAAATATGGGGTAATATATCCCTACAGATAAGAATCAAAACAGCATTTCAAAATACAATCAATAAGCAAAGACTGACTTATAAAGGCTCGAGATCAGTATATAGAAAACCATGAAGGTTTATTAAAATAATAAATGGCAATACAGAAAGAATTCATATGGTTATTCTCAATAAATCAGCCATAGGGATCCTTTTTTGCAGAGAATTTCACCATAGAAAGCAATGGACATTTCATCAGCAGCATAGGGTGAACAAATATAATGATACATCAGCAAGTCAAAATGCAGCATTGTAAAACATCATATAATACCACCATCCTTGCACTATCCCACTAAATGAATAATAATATGATACCTTTGACAGCACAAATCTAGTTACATAAACATTGGAGAGTCTTATAATGAATTTCTTACAGTGAATGAACAGAAAAGGATTTCAAAAGTAACTAAAGACTTTATCTCGAGTTTTTCAGGAACAGCATGTCAACACAAGCAACAGTGCACATTTTGCTGTGTGCTATGTCAATAAGAAATATCACCATACAATTAATTTTATGATGCATCTATACTAATATGAGATAGAGTCGAGGCCTACTTAAGGCATCAGGAAATAACAGCTCTGTACATCACAGCATTATTATTTGAATTGCATGTTGCTCCATGTTGATAAGCAAATCAGAGAACAGCCACATCATTGGTTGGCTGCATGATGGTGCTGAACATGACGTTTATTAAATGTTTGGCATTTTTTCCTAAAACGTGGTCATTTCTTCCATTCTTCCTCAAGCAGAATCATATCATTTCCAAGACTTGAACCCAACTTGTTCCTATGCATCTCTTGAGCTTGGGGGGGTACTATGCTTGTGTTTGGACAGATAAATCCTCTGCATGGCAATAAACGTGCACCACTGCCCTGAGTACCTCAAATTTACTGATATCTGGATCACTAATGCTGATTTTTATCCTCATAGGTGAACCCGGATCATGTCTGTGCACCATGATGTAGGCCTATCTCACAGATTGCAGGCTTGTTGGACAAGGAGGGGTGCCCAAAACACATCCTTGTAGAGGTGAAAGGCTTATGCTTTTACCAGGAGTTTAGCAGCATGAGTGCCATGGTGTCAGCATACCAGGTTGTGATCAGTAGAATTAAACAGGTCCTTTTTAACCTGTGTCACTGGAGTGACGCCTACAGGCTCACTCTTTTAAAGGTCTGCTGCTCTGTGCTCAACCCACCATTGGTCTACATCAGTTTGGCCTGTGGTGCTACACAGTGCATGTGTGGTGTATATTTTCTGTATGTATGTGTGATGGAGAATGGTACAATAGGGCTAATGCAGTCCTCTGCTGTGCTTATATGGCATATGCCTGTGCTGGGATTTGTGGGGCTGTGAGTGGTACAATACATAAAGGGTGTAGTGCAGTGCATGTATGCTCTATACACATGCTGGATGTATATGTACCTGTCAAGGTTGACTCTGGGTTCCATTTTGGGAGACCAAGGGCTGCATGGTGAAACATGAGGAGATAGAGGAATCCCCCAACACAGATTTGTGTATTGCTGCATTCCCGTAAGCAGAGTAAGACATACTGGAAATAGGGGAAGCATACTCCCCCAGGGTGCTCTTGGATTCAGAGAAAGTCACACTTAAGGGGTCTAGACACATCTCAGGAACAAGATGGGGCTGCTCAGTGAGTCATAAAAAGTAGGGGCGGGCCCGGGGATAACCTTTTGATACATATATCACTGTATCTGACACTCAGGAGTGAACGCCTAGTCACTCCTATGGCCTGTGTTGTGGGGCCAAAAGATTTGCAGTCACTTCTGCTGCAACACATTGCTTTCTGAAGGAAAAGGGGGCAGAGGAATGGGAACTTCAAAAGGAAGCAGACCCCCATCTTAAGTTTCAAAGACTCAAACTCTAAATCCTATTGGGTGTTTGGAAATGGACATTAAAAAGGGGAGCTTGAGACCCCGAAAATGGTCAACTGTCAAGCAGCCAGGCAGGCTGTGTGAGTGAGAGAAGCTCTGCAAGAAATCTGCCTGTGATCAGGACTGAGGGCCACTCCTGCTAGTCTCCCAGGCGGTGAGGGGACATCACTCAGGAATCCAAGACCACCTGCCCTGCAGCCTGGAGCACCAGTGTCTGCCTGCTTGCCAATACCAATACCAATGTGCCCTGTGAGGGAGACAACAGCATTTGAGGGAGTGGAGTCTAGTGGGGAACCCTGTTAAGTTGATTCCCTTAGCAGAGTATGAGGAGATGGCTGCTGCACTTACCAGGTTATTACCAGTTTGCAGGGAAAGTCAGTGACTCTTGTATGTCAGAGGAGAGCCACTGTGAAGTGAACCTTGATCATAACTGTCCTGAACCAGTCATTGCCTGTGTGCAGTGAGGAACCAGAGACCCCGTATGCCATGAGGGGCTGCTGTGACGAGATTGCCGAATGGAGTGGGCCATCACCTGTGTGTGGTGGAATGCCTACAAGAGGCAGCAGGAGTCTGGAGGGAGAGGTATCGTAGGTAAAAATTGTGGCACGTTCCACTTAATGAACAGGGGCGTGCTCTCCTCCTCCTCCATGAAAACCGTGTGGCTCCCGAAAATGGGACCACATATGTGCTTCATTGATTCCATACAGGCAAGCTAATGTACTACTTTTTTGCACACATATCCACAGGAGTATGTGCATGTAGCGTGTTGTGACCACCATCCGGGGACACATTATCTCACATTTGCCTGATGAAAGCCCAGGACCTAACAGGCCTTCGCCAGGGCTGAAACATATCAACACTGGATTAATTGATTAATACATCTACCTAGATAAGAGTCCTAGGACCATAATACACCCGGAGATCCTCCTTCTATTGCTATATTTTAATCTTACCTACTGGCACTATGAATAAGTGGATGCCTTGGTGACCAGTCAGGTATTTTTATCTAGACTCTATACTAAGTACTCCCGTCATTCAGTTGAGCTCACCTTGGCCTTTAGGAGTTAAGGTGGACCAGATAATGAAGCATGCTTGTACTAGAATGGGTGAGGGTTACTAAAAAAGAAATATTATTTTTCTTTACGAGAAAGGGAATCACAGTGTGATGGGTGGTCAGAATTGTAACCATTGAGTAGGCTCAAGGTTACTTTATTGTGATTGTAAAGCCTGCATCCCCATATGCCAGTAGGGGCTGCCATGAAGAGATGCCATGATGAGAGGGCCATGGCCCTTCTGAGGTGGTGAGCCAGCAACTCTACATATCAGTAGGGGCACCTTGAGGAAATCTGATGTGCCCATCGGGTTGGAGCCCAAGTGCAGTAGAGAGCTAGTGACCTTGTCTGCTAGAGGGGGCCACCAGGACCAAGCAAGAAGTATGACCTGGTTGGAATTGTCACCGGAGGAGATAGGCCACATGGGGACCTATACTATGAATGAGGACCAGCATCGGTACCTTTGCCCTAGTTATCCACCATGGAAGAAATTAGGAGGCATATTTATACTCCGTTTGTGCCGGAATTGCGTCGTTTTTTTTAACTCAATTTCGACGCAAAACTAACTACATATTTATACTTTGGCGTTAGACGCGTCTAGCGCCAAAGTCCATGGAGTTTGCGTCATTTTTTAGCGTGGACACCTACTTAGCGTTAATGAGATGCAAGGTAGGCGTTCACGTCTAAAAAATCGACTCCGAGGCATGTGCGTCGGATTTATACTCCTGGGCAAAATTCACGCCCGGGAGTGGGCGGGTAAAAAAAAAATGACGTACGGCCGCTTTTGCGCCGTTTTTTAGCGCCTGCAAAAGGCAGGCGTTAAGGGACCTGTGGGCTCTGAAGGAGCCCAGAGGTGCCCTCCCATGCCCTCAGGGACACCCCCTGTCACCCTTGCCCACCCCAGGAGGACAGCCAAGGCTGGAGGGACCCATCCCAGGGACATTGAGGTAAGTTCAGGTAAGTGTTTTTTTGTTTTGTTTTTTGTGGCATAGGGGGGCCTGATTTGTGCCCCCCTACATGCCACTATGCCTAATGACCATGCCCAGGGAACAGAAGTCCCCTGGGCATGGCCATTGGGCAAGGGGGCATGACTCCTGTCTTTGCTAAGACAGGAGTCATTTCTATGGGGGTTGGGAGTGAAAAAGAATGGCGCAAATCGGGTTGAGGCGAAAAAATTGCCTCAACCTGACTTGCCCCATTTCTTGACGCCCAAGCCCCATATCCCCCTACGCCGGCGCTGCCTGGTGTACGTCGTTTTTTTCCACGCACACCAGGCAGCGCCGGCGGCTAACGCCGGCTAACGTCATTGATTAAATACGGCGCCCGCATGGTGCTTCAGAATGGCGTTAGCCGGCGCTAATTTTTTTGACGCAAAACTGCGTTAGCGCATTTTTGCGTCAAAAAGTATAAATATGGCCCTAGGTTACTAGTTGAGGGGGTGAAACCCTTCTCAAGCAGCAATCACAATTCTCCTCAGGGTGAAGTCACAAGCAAGCCCTAAATTGACCTATGCTCAACACTCGGGTAGCTTGGCACAGAGCAGTCAGGCTTAAGTCAGGGGCAATGTGTGAAGCATTTGTGCAACGCATCAAACAGTAACAAAGTGAAAACATGTGACAAAATAGGCCCACAAGAGAAAAATAGAGTCATTTCTAATAAATGAAGCAAGACCAAAGCAAGAAAAATCCAATCAGTCAAACTAGAGATATTCAAGTTTAAAGATTTTAGTAAAAATAGCACCAAAAGGCATAATGCACCAATTTTGGATATCTGCACATGACCCAGTTAGGCCCGCTGGTCAACTTACCTTCAATCTGTGCTTGCAGGTCATTGCAAGGCTCTGCATCGAAGACCTGTTGCGCAGCTGAAGCAATGTGTCTGTTCTGAAGTGCACCGAGGTTGCAGTGTGAGGTCCTGTTGTATCATTGTCAAAGATCCTGTCAATGTCAGGATCCCACCTGCTTTTTTATGAGAGTGAATGCAGGCAGCGAGGATTAGTTCCAACCTCCCTGTCAAACAGGAAGAACCAACAAAGTCAAAGTCAAACTTGCCCAACCGGGAAGAGGGGAAGGAAGAGATAGCTGAAGATGTCTGAGAAATTGCTCTGCAAATCCTACATCTGGACCACTCAATTTACTTACAATCTCTACCTGCAATCAAACAGAAAACATTATCTACTATGCTGTAGTGTATACGTGTAATTGTCTGTCTTATACGTAAGTACCTGATGGTCCCCTCCTCCGGCTAATGAGTTAGTGTGGAGTGTTGAATGTGTCTTGGCTATAATCACTGGACTTGCAGAGATTCTAAATTATGGCAGAGTAAACATATATATATATCTATCTCTCTCTATATATATATATACATATATATATATATATATATATATATATATATATATATATATATATATAGAGAGAGAGAGAGAGAGAGAGAGATGAAGATATATATATATATATGTATATACAATGCATTACATCATGCATCATATAATAAAAACACACGCTGCAAGTTATAAGAATCAATATATGCAGTTACAGCAGGGAATAACAAGCATGAATAGTATTCTCCACGAATAGTATTCTCAATATAGGGGTGCATATTTGACTTGCACCATGTAACCATAAACTTGTTTTCCATCACAAGTCTCTGTCGTTCTTTTTACAGGACTCACAACAAAAATGGCAGCATAACCAAAACAAATAAACAAACAGATAAGTGTCTTGGAGTTGTATTTTGAAGTTGCTATGCAACACATTTCTCAAATGATTATCACTACTTGCTTTGTGTCTTTTTTGTTTCCTTTTGAATTTTTTGCAAGTGGAGAGTCTCTGGACAGCAAAGAACAACAGAAAGCAACACTGCACTCCAGGATGCGGCCAAGAGAGAAGTCAGAAAGACAAACCGCTGAAGTTGCCTCGAGGACACCAGAAAAACCAGAAGGATGACAAGAAGGCAGAATCCAGTGCACAACATCTGGAAAGCGTAACTAGGATGTCACTAGCTGAAGAAAGATTGGAATGGCAAGTGGCTGCCTGCAGTGCGTACCTATATAGGTTATGTGTCACAAATTCATCACCTCTGGGGAACGTTTTACACCGACCATCTGCAGCAGCCTGGGAATCACCATTAAAACGCATTCAGAATACCTTTCTGACTCCTACCTGCTTTGCATTTTTTATTGTATGCTACTGAAAACCTACATTTGTTGCCATGGATTTCAAGACCCATAATGCACTGCCTAGTAATCAGTAAGACATGGAATCTGTTGTCCATTGCTTCCTATGGGAATAGTCCTGCTGTTCCTCTGTACTGGGCTCTCTCCTGTAGGACTTGTGAGAGACTGGAATCACACACACCTGTCTAGAACTGCCCAGCCATGTGACTCCACACTAGGCTTGCTGCTGCCTGGCACTGCTTATAAGCTGCCATTCACTGAAGCTCTCTGTTCATGCATTGGGTTTATTCCTTGGTCTACCGGACCTCTTGTTGATTGTTTTCCATTCCTGTTCCTGCTTTTCTCTGCCTTGTTTGATGTGCTCTGTTCCTGTGCAGCCTGCTACAGATTTTTCTGAGCCCTGTTTACCGTGCTCTGTTCCTGTACAGCATTGCTACAGAGTTTTCCTAGCCCTGTTTGCTGTGCCCTCTTCTTGTACTGCCTCCTTCAGATTTTTCCAAGCCCTATTTAATGTATCCTGTTCCTGTTCATCCTGCTACAGATTTTCCCAACACTCTTTGTTGTGCCCTGTACCTGTGCAGCCTGCTACAGATTTCTCCATCCCTGCTTGCTTTTGCTTTTTCTTTAGTCTAGCTTTCTGTACTATTGGTACAGACCTTGAGCTGCTCCCTTTCTAAATATTAATAGTTTGTTCATTCTTTTCCTGCTATTATTTTCCAATTACTTATTTGTTTGCTTTTTTCTTAACTCCTGTAATTTCTCCCTTGTTTCCTAGATTTTGCTCTAGTTTCTGTTCTCTTTAGCTTTGATTCGTTTGCAGACTCTAGTTCTCTTGAAGTTCCGGTCTCTTGCTTGTTACAGTTGCCTAGAATCCTTGTGTATGACTTACCTGTTCTTCAGTTTTTTTCCTTGCTTAGTTCTCTTGATGTTCACGTATTGTGCTTCTTACAGTTTCCTGGAATCCATGTATGACCTGCCGGTCCGCCCGTTTTTGTGTTCTTGCATAACCTGCTCCTGAAATATTAGTTTCTGTTCTTAGGCTCTTTTCTTGTGCTTGTTCTATATTATCCGCTTAGGCTTTTGTGTCTGGTAAGTATACTATATTAGTCCTCACCTGCGTATACGTGTTTTCCTTTGTACAGGGGTTGGCTCCTTGTTTGCAGGAGGCAATTCCTGCCCCATCCTTTGTCTTCTGTTGTATGTAGTCTTAAGTACTTTTTCTGAGACAGTGTGGCATTTCTATTTTCTAGGAATTGCCATTATGTCTCCAGCTGGACTAGTAAGGGATTGTCTTGTGTATGTAACTACAATCATTGTTTGTGCCCTAAGGGTTAAGAGACAGAATCAATTCTGCTGCCTCCCTTCTATGAGACTTGTGGGTTTATTATCTGTATGAGTAATCTGCAGAGAGGTATTGACATTCCCTGTTACTGTGGGAAGTTCTGAGCCTTACCTGTGTACAGCCTCTGTGGTAACCAGTGCGTTTTCCATTATTGGTTTGTTCTCTGTTTTTTCATGCTAAGGTTACTCTGCCTTTACTATCTTGCTCCTCTGCTCAATCAATAGCTGTTCTTTCATGGTGTATGCCTTTATCTGCTCCTCTGCTTTGGTGTACTACATCCATTGCGAGATATTCTGTGGCCTCGAGAGGTGCTCCGTCTGGAGTTCCAACAGACTCCGCCCAAAGTCCTGACACTACGTGCTCCACCAAGGAATGAGGCACAATGTCCAGGGCCGGCTGTTGGACAAGCCCAACAGCCAAAAGGGTTTGGAATACAAAATTCAGCATTCATCCAGAGGAAGTGCAAGGCTGCGATGCAGTGTCCATTATCATTGTCGAGGCTGCCATCAATGAGCGATGCAAGTGCCTTCCCTGAGGATGTGTCCATCAGTCGGGGCTAAGGAGCAGTTCCAAAGAGCTACAATGTGAGGATGTGCCCATCAGTCGGAGTGAAGGAGCAGTTCCAAAGAGCTGTAATGAGATTCAAGTCTTTGCGATGGGTCCAGTCCAAGCAACAGCAGTGATGCGTCGGTTCTGCTAGGGTTTGTCCATGCAGCAGAGGAGATGTGTCAGTTCTGCTGGATCCACAGACTGGTAAGCACCTTAGGCCCACATCCAAGGGTCCAGAACTGTGGTGACTCCACTTGGCAGGGCAGACTCCCAGATGGCAGAGTCCAGGTGCAGGTACAAAGTGGTTGGAGCCTTTTGTCCATGAGGTTCAATTCAGGAGACTAGCCAACTAGCCCTTGGAGTCATTTTGGAATTCTGGGTTCAAGAGTTGTAGGTCCAGTCCTCCTCACCTAGGCAGGAGGTCAGCAGGCAGCATGTCATCACATCAAAGCAGTGGCACAGCAAGGCAGTAGTTCAGCAGATTGCAGTCCAGCAGAGTGGAAGTCCTTCAGCAGCCCAGCTGTCCTTCATTTTGACAGCATATCCACAGGTCCAGAAGTGTACTTATGTGGTGGTGTCTGAGGTCCAGTATTTGTACTCAGTTCGGCTTTTGAAGTGGGGAAGTAGCTTTAAGAGGTTTCCCTCTAAAGGCCCCATGCATCCTACCTTCCCTATCCTGGCTCCAGACTAAGTCCAGGGGTATGCAGCCCTTTGTGTGGAGTCAGGACACAGCCTATTCAGGTGTAAGTGGGGCCAAGCTCTTTCCTCCCATCCTGCCAGTGATGGCCCATCCAGGCACACCTTAACTCCCTATTGTTTCTGGCTGTCTAGGGGGAATACACAAAGCCCAACTGTCGGCTACACCCAGTTATGTGACCAGAGACAGACACTAAATGGCTTACGCAGGAAAATGCCAACTTTGTAAATGTAGCATTTTCAGGATTGTAATTTCAAATCTGACTTCATCATAAGGTAGGACTTTGAATTAGGATTCCAGAGACACCAAATATGAACTGCTTACCTATTCCCATTTGAAAATGTATAAGCTGTAAGAAGGTATCCAGTGTTCTCCTATGGGCACCTTGTAGAGGTGAAAAATGAATTTAAGAGGTTTCACTACCATGGCATTTAAAACTTAAACGTATACATCCAAAATTTTAAATACGCTCCCCTCTGGGCTATCCAGGGCCTCTCTTAGGGGTGGTGTATATGTAATAAAAGTGAAGGTTAGGGCCTGGAAAAAGATTTATTTTGCCAGGTCGAAATGGCAGCTTAGACTGCACACACAGGCCTGAAGCTACTTAAGTGGGTAGCACAATCATTGCTGTTGCCCACTAGTAGCCTTTCATTTACATGCCATGGGCACACATAGTACCTGCTTATTAAGTAATTATGAGTAAATTAAATATGCCAATTGGGTGTAAGCCAATTTTACCAAGTTTAAGGGGGAGAGCACAAGCACTTTAACACTAGTTATCAGTGGTAAGGTGTACAGATTATTCAGGCCAACAAAAGCAAATTTAGCAGAGTGGATGGTAAATGCAATTAGTTTGGGGTGACCCGTAAGAGAGAGCCAAGTCCAACACACCCCACTTGCCATGGGAAGGACCAAAGAACGTACCCCGCTTGAGGAAGTCACAAATAACTGATGCAACCACATGTGAGGAACTTATGGACCGCTGAGCACAGCTCACCTGAACCACATGCAGAGAATTTACTGGAGAAGCCGCTGCAGTTCATACACCCATGGACGGGGCATGCTCTGAGTCTCTAGTCACTCCGATCCTGCAGGTGTGAAAAGATTGATTTTGGCCCAGTGGGCCCCAGGGGTACTTGTGTGCGAATTCCTCAATGATCTGAGTGAGGGACCCATAGATGACCGAAGAGAGGTCACAGAGGCTGATATCACCAAAAAACTTAGAGCCATACGCAGGGACAGGGCTGTAGGACCAAATCGTTTGTCTGTGTGTTCAGGGAAGTTGTTGAATTCTGTTCACCATATATGTTTACTCTTTTTAACAACTGATTGACAACCATCAATGTACATTACTCATGGAGGAGATCTATCCTATACCCATACATAAAAAGGGGGGCAGTACTGCTCCAGAAAACTACTGATTAATCACCCTATTGAATGTAGAAGGGTACGCATTTGTCAAGTTGCTTTTTAACTTGAAGTCTGGGCCACTGCCAACAATATATTACCATAGCACCAAACAGGCTTCAGCCCGAAGGCTTCTACCACGAACAACGTAATTGCCATCTCAGACTTGATGGATAAAGCAGTGAAAAATGATTCAAGCCCCATGCTTTATTGATTACAGAGCGGCATTTGATAGCATTGATTGAAAAATATTAGGGCCAAGCTCGCTGCATGGGGGATCCAAAAACAGCTACTGGGCACAATTACTGCCCTACATACAGACACCTGGATCCAGGCTAAACTAACACAATCTCATGCCAAACAAAAGATCTAAACTAACAAGGGACCGAAGCAGGGAGCTGTCATTGCACCCATATTGTTCAATTTGTACATGGCAGACTTAGGTCCGGCACTATCGATGGGGAATCTGCATCCCCCTTGACCTGGAACACTCAAGCATCCCCATCATATAATATGCCGATGACCTGGTAATCCTAGCCCATACATGGGGTTGAAAGAGGAGGGCACTGAGCATCCTGCATGACTTTAACACCACAAACTCATTGATGGTCAATGCTACAAAAAACAAAGTTTTAATCTTTGTTCAACTGAACATCGCCACTACTAATAAATACAATTATATCAGGGTCTTGTTGTTGGCTACGTGTATTGCCTTCCTTCAAGCAAGGACCATAAAGAAAAAATCGGGCAAAACCACATTTACTATATCTAAATTACATCATAAACTACAGTGTCCATCAACAGATGGGATACGCATCGTTATCCAGGCCAAATTATTACCCACAATAAGCTATGGCCTCCGTGCCCATCCCAGAAAACTCACAAACTTCCTAGGACATTGCTATATAGCAGCTTATTGGAAAATATTCAGTCTTCCAAAAACCTTAAGGGGCACACTGATACAGCTAGATTTGGACCTGGTGAACATGGATGTGGAATGTCAAAAAGACATGATAATGTACTACCACCAAGTAATCAGGGCTGATGCCGGGTCAATGAAATACACTCTTAACGTAATCTTTAAAGACACAAACAGTCCCTGGACGTTATACTTCAGTATACTTCCATAGTGTTGTTACAACACTAAGGGCCTGATTATGACCTTAGCGGATGGGATACTCTGTCACAAACGCGACAGATATCCCACCCACCGTTTTACAAGCTTCATAGGATATAATGGAATTTGTAATATGGCGAGCAGGATATCTGTCACTTTTGTGACTGAGTATCCCATCTGCCAAAATAGTAATTAGGCCCTAAATCTTACCGCGGATAATATAAAACATCAAGCCCTTAGCCTGCCACTCTTAAAGAGCATCCTGAAAAAGCAAGGAAGGACCTGATTGAAAGAACAAGACCTTTCTGTGATCAGTGCACATCCCCGGAGCCTTGGGACTTGACAATTTGCACATGAACATGGCCTGTCAGACCTATTTGAAAGCTGATCTGGGGAGGCAGGCTTTTAGGAACATCTTGAACACTAGACTCCTGACTCTGCCAATCACTGAATTTAGAGCACACTGGAAATCGCAATTGGCAGTCTTACAGCAATGCAGACTGTGCACTACAGCCACAGAATCGAATATCCATGAATTGTGTTGCTGCTGCCACAAAGGGTCCTCTTACCTAGGTCAATATTTTTGCTGTAAGGCTTTCGATCGTGGAAGGAGGCCTTCTGCTATGACTACATGTACAATTTCCCTGGACTTAGCAAGAATCTCTAAGGGGCACATGTACGTACCATTTTTCCTGTGGCCAACGGCCCGATTCACAGAATTGGACCGTTTGCGACAGGAAAAAACATTTTGGTATGTACAGAGCCTATTTTGCGATTCGGTAATCTATTTACCGAATCGCAAAATAGGTTTCCGAGTCGCAATTAGGAAGGGGCGTTCCCTTCCTAATTGCGAGTTGCAACGCGATAAAGCATTGTTTTGTGACCGTGAATGCAGTCACAAAACAATCACGGTTAGCACCAGTTTCAAACTGGTGCTAACCCATTCACAAATGGGAAGGGGTTCGCAGGGGATCCCTTCGCCTTTGTGAATGGCAGCGAAAATATTTTTTCATGGCAGGCAGTGGTCCCACGGACCACTTCCTGCTCTGAAAAATTGAAAAGAAAACTTTTTGTTTTTGTTTTTGAAATGCATCTCGTTTTCCTTTAAGCAAAACGGGCTGCATTTAAAAAAAAAACTGCTTTATTTAAAAGAAGTCACAGGCATGGTGGTGTGCTGTCTCCAGCAGGCCACCATCCCTGTAAGTGCGTCCATTCCCAATGGGGTTGCAAATTGCGATCTACCTCATGAATATTCATGAGGTAGGTCATTTGCAAGCCCATTGGGAATCACAAACAGTGTAAAGCACACTGTTGTACATTCGGTTTTGTGACTCACAAATTGTGAGTCGCTAAGATTTGCAGTTTGCGAGTTGCAAAACTGGATCTTTGTACATGTGGCCCTATATTCTTTGCCATAACAAGAGAGAAACGAAGGGTACACTACATGTACTTTTTAATTAGTGTTTAGCACTCATTTAACCTGAATGCTTGCAGTGATTAAAATCTCCTTCAATTGTATCTGTGAGACCAGACCAAAGAAGACATAGTGAAGATTCACTATAGCACGATGAGAGCCGAAAGATGATGCTGCTATAGCCGTTATTATCATGATTGCACATATAACTTTTAACCTTTCAAATGCACTTTTAATCCTTATGGTTCAATAAGTCAAATAATGTTAAATCACATCTGTAATTTTAGAAAAAAGATGTTGCTGATAAGACAGTCTGTGGCAGGATTGTTTATACAGCTCAAAACCTTGTGGATGCACCTTAGCGAACGCACTTAAGGAAACAAAAGGAGTCAAATTGCTCCTGTGAGGTCAGGTCAAAGACACTGTGTGTAACTATTATGATTGCACAAATTGTTTAATCCCCCTGAATGCAATTTATCCCATATGGTTTTAATGGTTTAAACAGTCTCAAATTTTAACTATGATGCTAGGTCAATAATAATGCTGCTAACTTCGTCTGTATCACGACATCACAAATAGCTTAATTACTTTGAAAGCACTTTATCCAGAACGTTTAAAAAAAAAAAAATGTTGTTAGTGAGTATGTAATATTTTAACAAAGCCAATTATGTTGAATGCTTAAAACCCCTTGTTAAGGTCATTTATGTTATGTTTCTACCCATGCTTGAGTACATATTTTGAAGAGTTTAATTAATCATACAATAAAAATTTACAAATAGTAGATAGCACTTCAGTGCAGGAACAGTTTTGACTTTAAGACAGAGTAGAAGTGGAATTGGGAGATTCGGACTACTAATGGGGCTTTCCCTGGCTGTTGCCTGTAATTAATGGGGAATAACCACTGTGGTTCAAACGAGGATGGAGTGGGACCTGAGGAACTGCCAAATAAACAGTAGAGGCCTGACCTCTACCGTATTTCCATTTGTGTTGATAGCAGTAAAATAAAACACTTCTCTTTTTTCATAAAAGTGAGAATTTGCCTGGACAATAATTTATTGCTTTTGCTGCATGTATTTTGAGTTGTAACCTGTTTTCAAATCCTGTATCTACCACCACACCTGTGAGATCCTTGGTCTGCTATGGACTATTCTACTCCTGAGATTCAAGTGGGGTAAAAGGCATCAACCCCCAGTGTTGAGCCCAGTAACCCCTTGTTGCCGTCCAAAAAGGGTTCTGACAAGTTGTACAGGTTTTCTCTGGCTTCAGGGTGCCTTCAGGTGATAAACTGGATGCAGTGCATTTTGAAAATTTGATAAGCAGTTGTAAGTGATATTCTGGTTTAGGATACCTGCCTTGCTTTTAGATAGGATCATAATTGCACATTTACAACATCTACACATTTTAAGGTTTCCAGCGCTTAGAGTCAGACCACCATCACTCTTTTGACAGGCCACAAGATCATGCTGAATACAACGCTTGCCAGTTTTTAGTGTATGGACCATACCCCTGTCAAGGCTTGTCCACCCCGTAATTTGTTCCTCCGATTCTCCTGGGTTTGGGGTTATCAGAATTGTATGATATTTGATGGGTTCAGGGTGCCCACAGCCAATACACTGGGTGTAATGCAATTTTCAAAGTTCAATGCTGGTTTAGGCTATATGACTTATGGTTAATTGACCCCGGCAGTGTATAGAAATATACCACAAATATATATATGAACATCTACACATCCTATCTTCTTTCCTTTCTTCTTAGTGACATCTTCCTCTCTCTCTCTCTCTCTCTTTTATTTCTCTTCCTGAGATACAATTCACACCAGTCACTTTCTTCAGTCTCTGCATACACTGGCATGACTAAAACAACAAAATTACAGAACCTTAAATTTTAGAAAAAAGTGAGAGGGATAAGAAATCTTCCACTTATCAGCTGGGTCCCTTGTCTCCAGAAATGGCAGTAGATAGAAGGCTTTGCCCATTACATAAATGAACTATCAAGTTTCTGAATCCTCACGTTTCTTTTTTTCACCAGTCTTGTACTTTTCTTTTTTTAATACTTCCCCACTGTACTTCTCCCTCTCCCTCCTGAACTGAGTGTCCAGCTTCTGAGCCGGGCACCCACCTGTGACAGCCATGCCCCTCCTTAGGGCCCCTAGCCTGTGCGTGGACCAGTAAGCTTTAGATTTTCACTCTTTCCTTCCAAGAAGCCTCTCTTTCTCCAGTTTAGAACTTCACTCCCGTTCTTGCATTCGTCTGCTGTCCTCTGTTTCCTCAAATGTCCTCCTGTAGTCCTGCAAAGCCAGTTTCTTGAACCTCCTTCTCTCATCTCATCATCTTCCTCCTATTCCATTTCCTCCTATGATGTCCTCCTGTAGTCCTGCACAGCCAGTTCCTGGAACCTCCCTGTCTCGTCTCGTCATCCTCCTCCTCTTCCATTTCCTCCTTTTCTGGATTTAAAGTCTGAAGAGGAGGAAACAGAAGTCTTTCTTTAGTTTTTTCTCATCTTGTTTCCTGTCATTTTCCAGTTTAACTATTTTTTCATCCTGTAGAATGTGGTGCATTGTGAGGAGTCATGAGAAGCAAGCCCTTAGGTAAGGGATCTGCCCTGAACTTGTTATACCATGATCATATATTTTTCATATTTTCACATCATATGAATTATATCACTGGCTGCCAGAATGCCCTAACTCTGATTGGCTGGCTGGAACAACACACTGAACAAGACATCTCCTAGATTTTTAATATTTTTCCCCAAAAACAGGGTAGTTTCCTTCAATCTTCCTCAAAGCTTGAATCTACATTCCAAGCCCTGATCCAAATCTATATTTCCATAGGTCTTCTGAGTGTGGGACTATTATACATGGGAGAGTTTCCCACAGGTGTGAGCCCTCTCTAGACAATAGAGCAATGCTTTTGATGTGGGAGATTCTATTTGGAATGGCTGCAGTATCTGGGTGCAGGATTGGCCTGCATCCATGGAAGTATACCAAAACTACACATTTCTGAAAACTAGAGGTACAGAGGAATCCACAGTGATGCTGCTTACATGAATCTTAATGCATTTTATTACACTGAATTCCCTGCAAATGTCAACATATCTGTAAAATATGCACAATTTGTTCCCTTTTCCATAAAAGAAAGCTCCAAAGCAAATTGCAAAAGTGCTACCATCCACTGTTCCCATACTACTCCTGATAAAAATGATACCCCATATGAATGGACAAGGCTATTGCACAGGAGTATGGCAAACATTTCAGCATGTGAAGACTACAATGACACAATATTGACTGCAGATGGCTGCCTATTTGCCCTGTTTCTGTCCATTATGGTAGGCCGACCCAAACATGTAAGGTACTGTTGTTATTGGTAGAAATATGGGAATATTTCAAGAGTCAAAGCACTAACCTGGTGCTATCCTCAAGGAATAATACATCTTCACAGATGAAGTATATTGTTATGGACCACTCTTCAGCTGCCAGCACCTCTATGTAAATATAACAGAAGAGTGCAGTGAGCTAAAGATGGGAAAAGGTATGTGGATGATAAGAGAGAAGTTAAACAGATTCTTCACAGGGTGCTATTGTCTACTTCAGACTATCCTCGTAGTTCTGCCTATAATTTTCTTCTGCCTGCTTCCCCGAATGTGTGGCTGTTTTAGCTGAGGTATGAATATAAACACAATTAACGTTCATCCTTCCTGAAACACTTTGGCTTATGCATTGTTCCTTTTACTATACTTGCACTTTTTACTTTCTGGCATCTCCTGTTCCCAGCTGGCAAAATGACATCATTACTTCTCTAACTTCCTTTACCTGAGGAATTAATAAAGATTCAAAGTTATTGTAGTATTCTACTGCTTTCCTAGTGACCCACAAACCTTTTTCTCCTCAATGCTACCATCCTGTTTAGTCATAGCATACTCTCATAGCTAAAACAATAGCTATATTCCTTGGTGTTGGACTTGGTCCTGTCTGCAGGGTCATCTCCAAACTTTGTGCCTTCACCCTCTTATTTTCTGAACCCCTTTGTGATTGGCTTTTAGCACTTTGTGCATTTTACCACTGATAACTAGTGCTAAAGTGATCATACTCTCTCTTTTAACATGGTGGAAATGGCTTTCATCCAATTGGCACATTTAATTGACTTGTAAGTCCTACCTGGTACTACATATACACAGGGCATGTACATTAAATGCTACTGGTGGGCCTACAGCAATTATTGTGCCTCCCACTTAGATAGTCATTTTACGCATGTCTCAGGCCTTGTATTGCAGCCTGTGTGGTGGGTGCAGTTTGACTTGGCTAAATAAACGTCCCTTTTTAATGCATTTGTAAGCCCACGGGTAGGCCCTGTACAGCACTTAGGGTAAAGTGCAGTATATTTAAAAAGTTGGCTATGTACTTCTATGTTTTACATGCTCTGATAATGAAAAGCTCCTACATTTGTTGCACACTACTGTGAGGCCTACCTCTCTCATAGGATAACATTGGGTTCCCTTATTACATTTAATAAGTGGTAACTGTCAATTAGGAACACATAGGAATATTGGGTTTGGTGTCTGTGTCACTGTGATTTGAAACCCTTTTTCATGGTAATGATTTTGATATTTTAATGCAGCACGCCAAAGGAAGTGGGATTTAAATAGGCAAAGGAGTCCCTACTTATCAGGTGACAACAAACACATGCTCGGCCATCCCGAATGGTGCTTCAAATTGGGTCATGGACCTGAATAAAGGGGGGGTTCTCCTGGGAAGGGTAGGAGGGGCACGAGAGGGGGGGTGAGGGGAGCACAAGATGGGGAGGTGAGGTTGGGTCTGGGGGGAGGAGGGGCACGAGAGGGGGGTGAGGGGAACACAGGGTGGGGAGTAGATGGGAGGGATACTGGCAAAAGAAAAAAGTCCTGTACACCTCAGTTTATCAGGCAACCCATAAGGCATACATAAGGAAGAAGGAGCCCAAGGAGTTTGCCCCCAGAGAAAACTTCAAATACTTTCTAGGAATGTGAATGGTCTGAGGGTTAGTGGTAGGAGGGATAGGATCGTACAGTATTTGAGGGACTCTTCTGCCCAGGTTTTGTTATTGCAAGAAACGCATCTAACGGATGAAGAGTGTAAAGTAGAAGTGGGTTCGTTGTTGTGTATGTACTGAGCAGGGCTCTCATATTAGGGGGGTGGCAATAGTGTTTAAACATCTGTGCGATCCAGTAATATTAAAAGTTAGTGTAGATACTGCAGGGAGGTGGGTAATAATTAAAGTTAAGTTATTTGGTAGACCTGTTACCCTGGTTGGGTTTTATGGTCCTAATAGTGACGATATTGAGCCTCTTAAGAAACTGTTCTGTCAATTGTTGGATTTTTCAGACCCAGTGTTAATGGCAGGGGACTTTAATATAATATTGGTAATAAATTGGATAGATCCACCAAATAGATCAGTAATTAATTCAAAGTCTCAGCAGTTTTTGAAAAAGATGATGGAGGAAAGGGCTTTGGAGGATTGGTGAAGAGATAGAGTGGGACCTCAACAGGCTTTTTCATATAATAATAAGAAGTATAACCATGCATCACGTATTGATTACTTTTTGGTAGATCAGGCAGGGCGTGGTGCGATAGTTAATATTGAGTATCTCCCCCCTCATCTATCGGATCATGGAGCAGTGGTATTAAAAATGAACTTAGAGAGAGAGAGAGAGAGAGAGGTGAGTCAGTGGACGTTGGATCGCTCTTTATTATTAGATGAAGAAGTCAGAACTAGGCTACTTGCAGAAACGGAGGAGTTCTTTAAGGTGAATATGGGTTCTGCCCTTTTTGATGTGGTTTGGGACACATATGAGGCGGTGATACGAGGGATTCTTATTAATATTGCTAGTTATAAGAATAAGCGGTATAGGGAGGAGTTAGAGCTCATGAAGAAAGAAATGAAGGTTTGTAGAGAACGGTTATGGATGAGTATAGGTGAAGATGAGAAGCGGGTAAGGCATCAAAGATTGGATGTCTTGAAACTCCAAGTGGAAGTGCTTTTGCAAACAAGACTTATGCAGCGATGGGAGGCAAGTAAGTTGGCGCATTTTGAAAATGTGGAAAACCCAGGGAAATTACTAGCCTGGAAAGCAAAAAGGGATCAAGTAAGAAATTCTATTAAGGAAATTGAGGTAGAGCAGGGGCAGAGGACTAGAGAGAGCGAGGAAATTAAGAGTGCTTTGGACAACTTTTTTCTCAACTCTATACAGAAGAGACCGAGGTTACTGAACAGGCGGTTCAAACTTGGTTGGGGGAAGATACTCTCCCCTGTTTATCCGTGGAGCAGCGGCTTTGGTTGAATAGACCTATCACCCCAGATGAAATTACAGCTGCCTTGAGGAGAAGTAAGGTGGGTAAGGCCGCAGGTCCAGATGGTCTTCCGGGTGAATTGTATAAGGCATTGGAGCAGGTATTAATGCCCTTTTTGTTAAAGTTGTTCTCTGAGGTATTTGCGAATGACTCCCCTATTCCAGCATCCTGGAATGAGGCAGTCATTTCATTGATTTTGAAACCAGGTGAAAACCTGACTAGGTGTGAGTGATATAGGCCCATCTCGCTGCTGAATTCAGATTATAAGTTGTTTGCAAGGGTTCTTTCAGGTAGGTTAAATTTGGTAGTAAAGGAGCTAATTAACACGGATCAGAAGGGGTTTATTAAGGGTAGGTATTTACATGAGCTGACCCACACCTTGATTGGGGCAATAGATATGGCAACTACTCATAGGACCCCTTTGGAGGTTATAGCTCTGGATGCTATGAAGGCCTTTGACAGGGTCAACTGGAGTTATTTAGTTCATATTTTGAATAGTTATAATATAGGGAACAATTTCTGTAAAGCCATTAAACAGATCTATTCTGACCCCTCTGCTAGAATCCTAATCAATGGGTAACTAACAAACTGCTTTAGGATATCGAGGGGAACTAGGCAGGGGTGTCCATTGTCTCCGCTCCTGTTTGATGTGTATATTGAACCCTTTGCCAGGAAAATAAGACAGTGCTCTGAAATAGTTGCTTTTAAATGGGAACCGTGGGAAAAGAAAGTTGCACTTTATGCAGATGATTTAATAGTATTCCCCCCCGATCTATCAACTGCCCTCCCAGCATTATGAAGATTAGCAGAGGAGTTTGGTTTTGTCTCTGGCCATCGGGTTAACTCAGAGAAGTCGGAAATTATGGTATGGAATCAAGACTGGCAAGGGAAGGCTGAAATGCGAAACTTAGGGTTATTAATTACACATGATATTGAGAAGTTAGTGGTGAGAAAAAAAAAGAAGCATTGGTGGTAGAGAGCATTAATGTAATGAAGGGCTGGGCCCACCAGCCACTGACAGTACTGGGAAGGGTAAACCTGGTTAAAATGTTTCTTATTCCAAAAATTAATTTTATTCAGTATGCCATTCCGTTATTAATGGATGGCAGATATATTAAGAAACTTCAACAGGCTATCACTTCTTTTATTTGAGCCTGTAAGGGTCCCAGGATTGCGTGGAAAAAGCTGTGGAGGAGGAGAGAGAAGGGAGGTTTCTCATTGCCCGATTTACAGCTATATGCCTGGGCCTAACAGTTGAGAAATTCGAGAATGTTATTTACTTCTTTGGACGATTCAGTGGTAGGCGTAATGTTTAAAGCAATGACATGCAACATTCAGGGGGCAGGAAAACAGTTTATTTTTAAGTTTGGAGACCCAAAATATTTTAAGAAAATACGAATAAACGTTCTGGGGGAGGCAGCTATGTGTTGGTATCAGGTGAAATCCACCATGAAGATTGGTTATTATAATCAGCTAGCCCCTATTTGGGATTCACCGGGCACTCCAGAATGTTTGAAAGACGCTTTAGCCAAACCGTTAAGAGATGCCGGTTTAGAATGCTGGGGGGATCTCATACAGGATACAATGTTACTTTCTTGGGAAGAACTGAGTACTATGACAGGCGGCACTCTGTCTAGGTTCAAATATTTTCAACTGGCTTCCTGGGCACAGTCCACTCGACGAAGTCGTCAGGGGAGAACCCTTTATCAAAGGATCTTTTTAATGGCTCCCCCAATGGCTGTAAGATTGCAAAGTGGTATTGGGAGATTCGGGTGCAGATCGACGGAGAGTTTAATTTGCCAGAGCAGCTGTGGCAAGGCATCATGACAAAAGAAACGGCAACGTTGGGATGGCAAGAATCATTGAGAATGTGTTTTCAGGTAGTTAAGGCCGCCCCGTTGAGTAAGAATCATTTGTACGTGATACATAGAGCTTACATCACCCCAGCGAAACTTACGAAGATAAAGAAAGGCGAAGTGGTGAACTGCCTCAAATGTGAAGCTTCGAAGGCTGCAGACGTTCATATGTTTATGGAGTGCCCGGGAGTGTTTTTCTTTTGGACGGAAGTGGTTGGTGCGCTGTCACAGATGGTAGGAAAGGAACTAACTGTAAGTCTCCCCTTAATTATTTTTGGGAAAACCAGCGATTTGGTAGGGTGGTCTAGAAATAATAGGAACTTTGTGTTCTTTGCTATTTTGTTAGCCAGAAGAGAGATATGTTTAAAATGGATGACGGCAGCCCCACCACTATATAGGAGCTGGTTGGATATGTGTGTGAAAACAGCTAAATTAGATCTTAAGGTGGGCAGTCCTGAGCGGAGGAGGAAAAAAAGTAAATTATGGGCTCACTTCTGGAGGGGGTACCTCGCCCTCCCTCCTTCTCTTCTGTAGGGACACTTTGTACGATGATTTAAATCCTCCCCCTCTCTTACATCTGGGCCAGCCACTGGGTTCTCCCAGGTGGGCTGAGCAGGTGATAAAGGGTCCTCCTTGGGCGATATGTCTACCGTTGGCTTTAAATGCAAGTAGACCTTGCTGGAAATAAGGTGTGACTTATCGGTGAGGTGTATGAGGACAAAAAAACAAACCAAACACAAGCTCTAAGTTCTAACAGAAAAATACATTTTCAAACATACTTCATTAATCTCATTAATCTCATTAATTAACAGATACCTCTGTATTCAAAGAGATTGTTAAGTCAAATACAAAAACAAATCAAACTAATGAAGTCAAAGTCAGATTTTGAGTCACAATTCTGAGAATGCCACTTTTAGTAAGTTGTCATTTTCTACTCCCAACCGTTCGGTGCCTGCAGTCTATATCCTGGGTCCTATGACAAGGTGTAGCTGACAGTTGGTCTAGTCGGTCTCTGTGTATTGCTCCCAGACAGTGAGACAAAGTGATGCTAGGTGTTGGCCGGACGGGCCACTCTGACTTAACGAGGGGGAGGAGCTGTTACCTACCACACTTAAACATCACAAAGATTATGCCTCCGCACTCTCACAAAGGGTTTGTCTCTAGTGTTTTGCGTCCCTACACAGGCTGTGGCCAGGGCAGGGTGACAGGAAATTCCAGACACCTCTGGGGGTGAAAACCTCCAGATTTTTCTCCTATTTCAAAGTGGACACCAGGTATAACTATTGGACCTCGGACACCAACTCTTTGGGACACTGCAGGACCTGTGGATACTGCAAAAGAAAGACTGCTGTGCCGATTTACTGCCAGGACTGCCACTCTGCTGCCCTGCTCATCTCCTGTTTGGCTGCCCTGCTTGCTTAGAAGAAAGATTAGACCTGTAACCTTCATCCCAGGCTGATGTGATTCCAAGAGTAAGCCAGCTGACATCCTGTTCTGAGCTACAGTGACATAACAAGCTTCAGAAGCTCCCTGTAACTACCTAGCTAATCCCCTGCCTAGACCTGCAACTGGACCTGCCTGATCCCTGCATGTCCCTGCTGGAGTGAGTTTTGGACCTTCAAGTGGTGTCCCTCAGGTCCTGGACCCTTGTTGTGGCCTCAGCTAAGCTTCCCTGAAGTTTTTGGGTTCATTGGAATTGCAAATGGGCTTATTTGTGCAAGATCTTGCCGCTCGCACAGGCCTCCACTAATAAATTTCATTGATCCTGACTCTGCGCCACAGCAACTACCAATGATGCCCGGCAGTGCAAGATTGGCACTTCGTGCTACAGCTCATGATGCGTGCCAACATGAAGCTCCAGCAATGACCGTCTGCAATTACTGACAGGATCTTCAGGCATTAGTGATGATTATCCGCGATGCCCAGCCTGTACTTTGCTCTACGTTGAAAACTATCCACTCTCCCTGCTCCTTGAGGCCGCTTCCACTGTGAAGAGAACTCAGTGCTCTAAACTTTGAAGTTAATTCTTTCAGCAGGACTAAACTGGTCCCTGTATCCAGCCTGTGTTCCATTGCAATCGGACTGAACTTGTGACATTCACCATGTCACACACAACCAGGTAACTACGAGTGGAGCTTTGTGCTGATTGGCACTGTTTTCACTTAAATATTTTAAATCGCATACCTCTGGTTTTATTGACTGGATTTTTGTTGTTTATTTATTACAATTTACTCTATTTTAAATTTGTGTGGGGGTTTCTTGTGTTGTGTCTTCACTTTATTACTGTTTCAAGTGCTGTTTGAAGTGCCACATAAAGACTTTAAACAAAGTCTCTAAGTTAAACATGATTGCTTTAGTGCTGAGCTACTGGAGGATTAAGCAAAGGGTATTTTGGGGATTGCTTGTGTTTCACCCTAGCAGAAATTGTGGTTGCTGTTTGAGAAGAGGGCACCCCCAAATCAGTAACCCCATTTTCTAAACCTGGTTTATGTAATACAATTATTTTCCATAATGTTTCCAAAGCTTCAATTTCTTTCAAGCATAAGCTTAGCCATTACCTTCTTGAAATAAAGATAAGCAGACTTGAAGTGTTGAATTTTATTTCTGCAAGATTCCTCTAAAGAGGCTTTACTGAGTGTACCAACTGTCTTTTTTCCAAAATGAGTCTAGCCCTGTAACTTTTTAGCAGAAGCTTGTTTTCCATATCATAACTGAAAGTTGTTCTCTATTCCTTTCTTTGCAGGTTTTTGCAAATAATTTTCTGCTATAATTAGCTGGTCAATAATAGGTAAGTTATTTTAACTTACCAATGTCTATACTTTGTCTTGATTACCTTGACTTTCTTTGTTTTTTAATTCCTCAGTTCAATTACTCCTTTTCTTTGAGGATTCTGAGGAGGCCGCAGATGCAGATTTGCTAACTGCTGAAGCTTCCTAATCGCTGCACACAAAGGAAAAGTTAAGTTGTGAAGCGTGATGCAGGAAAAAACTCTTTACTCATTAGAGTCTGGATCACAAACAAGACAGCTAAGACTTGTCACAGTTTGAATCCTCAAACCACATTCAAGTCTTTTTTTTAAAACCAAGTACCATGAGACCTGCCCCTCCCTTCTTTTTCTAGTCAGGCCTTTCAAATATGTATTTCTTTGCTGAGTGATGGTTACCATTCTACTCCGCTACCTTTGTTTTTCTTCGTACCCTACTATTGTTAATTATAATGCCTAATGGCCAAAGAACATAAACATGGATTACATTTTGTACTGGGGTGTGAGGGGGAATCCTGAGAGTACACCTCTCTCAAGGCAGTTCCCCACAGTTTGTGTTTTGTTTGTATGGTGTTAGTAAAACCAGCATGAAAGTTGAGGGCATGAATGTTGATTATGGGTGCCCAAGAGCTATCTTCTGGGCTAAATCCTTTCCTGTCTATTAAGACGTGACGTTTCCCTTGTACTTATTTTGAGTCCAGTCCAAATGTGGTTGCATCCTTACAAGCCTGGAATACTCCAGGTGTCAATTGTTTAAAAATGTATATGATGGTATGATTCTCTTGGTGTGGGATGATCCCTGGCCTAGATGTGTCTTTCTGTGTATCAGTGGCACGGCTATGAATATTTCTTAGGCTAAGGTAAGACTGAAACATCTTCCAGCTCCTCACTATGGTGAAAACGTCTATGTGTTTCTGCATTCCAACAAGGTTCCAGGTGTGGTTTGGTTTTTCAAGGCTAGGAAAATATCTAAAAAGCGCTCAGGTTCATTGCTGAGGTGCAGATGTAAGTGTACGTATCTGAGACTCATCTGTGGGGTAGGTGGTGTTTGGATTATTTTCGGAGGGCAAGAAAAAAATCTAAACAACATCTGTGCTCCTTGCTGTGGCAGAGACGTGCATGTACCCCAGTGAGGATCCAGGCAGTGACTGGATTTTCCTTTAGGATAAAAAAAACAAGTGCTGCTGGACTCCGTACTGTGGTGCACACATGTTTCTTCAACCCAGGGAGGAGCTATGAGCAGTTTACATTTTTTCTTGGCATAAAAGATCAGTCAGCACCAGGCTTCTGGCTGGAGTCCAAAACTCTGTGTAAATGTCCCAGAAAAAAGCTAGACTACTGTTTGGATATTTTCTTGGGTTAAAGTAAATGTTTGAAAAATCCCTCCTGTGTACATTGGGATTGCATTCTATAGTTTGATAGGTAGGCCGGGGAGAATGTTTGCTTGTTGGTTTTCTGACTTAAAATCCAAGGTATGGGCAGGCTTTCATGTGTAATCCTCTATGATAGTTCACTAGATAACTAGGATATGATTGATTGACATAAATGTTGTATTAATTTCAACATTTATTGTATGCATACACTAAGTAAAGAAAAGGCTTGCCATGTGGCAGATGGGAAAGAGGGTTACTGAATAGTCATAGATAGGGCTAGATGGCATAAACAAACACCACAGAATTACAGACAATGATTGTGAAAGAAAATAAATAACAAACTCAGTTTGTGCAGTGCTGTCCTTGAGAATTGGCAAGAGATTGTATGCAATAAAGTTTACACAGGGCAATGACTAAAACCATCAACTTTGGTACATGAAATGGTTGTGGTCTAAATGGGTATATAAAAGGGTACAAGGTGAGCACTTGCCTGGGATGCTACTCTACTGGAATTGCATTAGTGTAGGAGACCCACGTAATAAATATTGAGGAGAAGATATGGAAACACTTATTCTGCCTATGTGAGATGTATTTTAATTTGGATAGCACAAGGAATACCATTTCAGCACTGATACTCTAAAGCAGATGTAGAGGGAAAATATGTATGGGTGTATGGCCTCCTAGATGATAGGGAGATTTGTTTCTTAAATATGTGTGCACAAAGCCTAGATTATAAAACATTTTTCTGATCTACCCTGGAGCTGGGGACCCCATATATGAAGGTTGCCACTGTGCGGGAAGAAGATTTTAAATATATATAACAGAAGGTGACTTGGATCCTTACCCTTGCAGACATCACATCAAGCCTGCTATGGCTGCTGCTCTTTCGGAAATTATAACTAAATGGTATTGTCTAAGTATCTAGAGAACACAACATCACAGTGACAAGGAATTTTTATGCTACTTGACCACACATGACCCCTACAGGGTCAGATAAAATATTGCTCTCATAAAACTTAAGTGGCAAAGAAAAAATGTTCAGTATTTAAATAGATACTTGTTAGATGGCACCCGCTTTTAACCTAATATGGAATTTTGGACAGATAAATGCCAAATAAGAAGAACATATTTTCAAGCTAAGTGGTTGTCCCAAACACAAAGGGACGATTGAATAGGAGGCCATGAAAGTGGTGCCTTGTATTAATAAAATCTATTGGGCCAGAAAGCAGTTAAAGAATGGACAAACGGCATAGGAAGAAAGAGCGAAGCAACTACAAAAATGAGAACCCTCCCAACCCCAAAGTAAAATTTACCTCATAGCAACATAAAGGGAAAAAGGAGAAGCCTTATATACCCTGAATAAACTTACAGTGAAAGAATTGCAACATAGGCTGCAAAGGACACGAGACAGGTCAGGTAACTTACTGGTTTGGCTACTAAGAAGAGCGAGTCAATGTCAAAAGATATTGGCCTCGTTTTTAAGCAAGTCCATATGAACAAAGTTTTAATGCAACATTTAGCCAATTCTATATGAGACTGCCATGGGGATATTGGTTACCTGTGCCAAATTACTCAGAGAATATATGTCTCCACAGACACAATAAAAAGAAATAACTGAGGTCCTGATTCATAAAGGTAAACTTACACTTTTGTAAGATTACAATGTTTTGCTATTCACAAAGGGATTTATGAGTAGTATCCTTATGGGTGAGGAGTCTCCGTGCACAAAAGAATAGGTATTTTTATGTGCAGAGACTCTGCACAGGTAACAATGCTACTTATAAATCCCTCTGTGAATTGCAAAAAATGTTAATCTTACCAAAAGTGTATGTTTATCTTTGTGACTCAGGCCTTAGTTGTAGTCATTTATTCAAAAAGAAGAAATATTGAAAGAAGAAATATTGAAAGCAATTGATTTGAGAGGGAAGATTTATACAGAACATACAAATCGCAAATTGCTGACAAATTACTGGAAGCAATAATGAAGACTATGGGAATATGTAGAATTAATACAAACATAGCTACCTTAAGAGAAGCCGTTATTGTTATAGCTCTAAAGCCACACAATGACCCACATGAGCCAATAGTGTAAAAACCATTATCCATGACGAAGAGAGGGGCAAATAGATTTCATAAAGTATGGGGCTCGCTAATACATGAAGGTCAATGGAGCTCAATTGAGATTTATACTTGGAAACAGCACCCTAATAAATATTAGGGATGGGCATTACTCCTGTAATTGTACTGCAATCACACATAATTACATAGGAGTCCTGCAAGATTACTCTTGAATTATGCAAGAAGAGTAATTCTGCATTTAGTGCTAATTCCTAGTGCAAAAATGATACTCAGCATCAAAAACTGACGCGAGGATGCATTTTGCACTAAGAAACAGCTCTAATGCAACAGAACACAAATAGTTAGCTTGAAGAGCTGCTCAAGCTCGTAACTGAGCTCTTGGGGTAGGACTTCCCCAATTTACTACTGGCATTTACCCCTGTTTTGCAAAATGCTTCTTTACATCTAAAGTGGATGTGAACATTTTATGTTAAGAACTAATGCTCAATGCAGCAGAAAAATGCAGCAGAACCCCAATAGCAAGTGCTTACTAAATGTGATTTTGAGGTAGGATTTTTCCCCTGAAACCTAATTATGTAAGCCAGAGTAATCACTTAATTATAGGTAATTCAGCATCAAAGAGTAACATGGAATTACAAACATTACTCTAATTATTCCAGCGTACTTCTGCCCAGGCCTAATAAATATGTACAGATTGATACACGTATTACACACCACAAAACAAATCAAAGTGGAATGGGCCTTTGTTGCATTAGGCATGAAAAGTGTGTTTGATGCATTTAACAGGGATTACATGTTGGCAGTAGTGAGGAGTATGGTGTTTTTTCCTTGTTATTTGGAATGGGTTAATTTATACTACAGGAAGAGTGATAGCTGTGGGTTGTATCTGAAAGCTGGAGAATTGAACACCTCTAATTCATTGCATTAGGAATTGAGACTGGCAAAAACACTTCAAAAGACTTTGCAGGTATGTGGGGGGTATGACTGAACACATTGTGACAATATATGAGGACATTTAGGTATGTGCAATGTGAGGAGGCTCACTTGCTTTTCAGGCACTAACGTTAGAGGGGTAGCAGGTTTACAAACTAATTGGTACAAGAAATTAATGTTTCCATTGGGCAGCCTGGTGTGATGAACCATAGAATTACTCTCTGGTTTGGGAGTCAGCTGAGGAATGTAAACATGTAGACACCTAAGGATACAGGTAGCACACACAGCCAAAAGATTAAAAGGTTATAGGTGCATAACATGGGCACGGTTAAACAAGGGCTGGTTTTATCAATACAATTTTGGTACATACTCCTGTGGGATGCATTTCTTAGATAAGACGCTGTTACTGCCTAAACATGTATTCATAGTACAAAATACTATATGCCCTTTGCCAAAGGAGACATTCAAAGAGTTAGATAGATTATTAATATGTTTAGTATGGGCATGGAAATGGGGCAAAATCAAATTGAATACTCTGAAACTAAACTGGGAAGATGGTGGCATTGCTTTACTTGATTTGGAGCTTAATCACTTAGCCAGTCAACTTCAGCATGCAGCCAAGTGGTGTGTGTTGGAAAATGGGTTATTGGTAGGGCAGGTAGGTACCTACACCTAGCAACAAGCCACTAACCTCCACATAGGTACAGTTAGGTCTCAGTAAATTAATCCCAGCTCAACCCTTGGTAGCTTGGCAACGAGCGTCAAGGCTTAACTTAGGAGACAAAGTGTAAAGCATTCAAATATCACAAAACAGTAATTAAATAAAACACATGAAACAGTTTAAAAATCCAAAACCAATTTATAGAAATAGTTTATATTTTTATCTTTAAAATGACACAAAAACGATTAAAATCGGTTCAGGGGAACCGGAGATATGAATTCTAAAGAATTATTACTTTTCTAGCGCTTAGAAACAAAAAGCGCCAATCGGGTCATCTGGTTGCACCTCGACCGGGGCAAAGTCAAACTTTCAGGCCGACCGCGATGGAGCCCTGCTCGGCTACAGGTCGCGGGAGGCCTCGGTTAAAAAGTTACCTTCTGACTTAGTCTTTATTTTGAAGTTTTTCTTCACCGGGACGAACCTGCCAGTTGAATCCGACCTCCTGGAGCCCTTGTCCGGATACGCGCTGTGGGTTTCCTCGGTGGAGACTTTTACCTTCGGACTTAGTCGTTTTTTCGAGATGAAAATCCTTCGACCGGGGTAAACCTGGATCTTGATCTGACGTCCATGGAGCCCTTCTCGGATACGATGGCTGGGAGGTCCCGGTCAACTTTTTACGTTCGGACGTAGTCTCTTTTTTGGATGTTTTTCTTTACCGGGACGAACCACGAAGTCAGGCCGGGTCGCGGTTGAGGCAAGCCGGCTGGAATTTCCACGGCAGGTCGGTCCCTCTCTGGAGCTTTTTTCCAAAAATTCTCAAATCTTTTCCAAACTTCTGGGGCTTCACCCAGATGTTCTTTTATGGTTCTTTTGGGGTCCACAGCTCACCCCAAGGGTCCAGAAGTTCTGTGATGGTCCTTGGGGGGTGCGGACTTCAACGCCCAGAATGCACCTGGCGCAAACTCCTTTTTGGCCACTGGACAGTGGTCAGCTGGTCGCTTTCTTCAGGAGTTGGTGCAGGGGACTCTGGTTTAGCAATTTTTCACCTGTAGCAAACAGGGAGTCCCTCCTTGAACCAGTTGAAGCCAGGCAAAGTCCTTCTTGTGGTGAAGCCCAAGTGTGCAGCTGGTGCAGTCCTTCTGAGTGCAGGTTCCAGGTGCAGGCCAGGGGTCCAGCAGGGCAGTCCTTCTTCTCCTTAAGTTCCTTTCTTGTTGAATTCTGGAGGGGATCTGAGGTGTGGGTGCAGGTCTGCCAGTTTTATCCTTGCTCCTGGGTGAAAAGCAGGGGGGCCCTGGTTCTCCAATCAGGGACAGGGTCGTCCCCCTGTGATGACCACTTCCTGGGAAGTGTGGCAAAAATCCATCCCAGAAGGCAACAGTCTCTAAAAATCCAACATGGATGAATCTGATTTTTGGGGGTTACATCTGGCTGAGCCCACCCACTGGTGTGGCTAAAAATCATAAACACACCCCTCTCCTGCCCTCTCCTAATCTAATCAAGGGGGCACCTAGCTGTCTGGGGTTGCAGGATGTGGGGGTGTTGCTGGGTGCTGCAAATGTCCTTCTCTGCCTTTGAAGACCAGTTTGGCAGCCCTCCCCCTTCCTGCCTCACCATCTGCTGAGGGGAGATTCTCTCCCCCAAGCACATTCATTTGTGTGAAGCCTGGCCACTTCACACCTCATCAAGGCAGCCTGGCAGAAGCTGCTGCAGGCTGGCCAATCAGAGCACAGCAGCAAAAACAATGCAGAGCTGAAATTGGCAACTTTTTAGGTAAAGTCTAAACTTTTTACCTGAACTAGTTATATTAAATCCAACAACTGGAAGTTGTAGGATTTATTACAACAATTAATTTGATACCAAATTCTTGGTATGCAACATTTAAGGAGACTTTAAAATTTAAAATAAAGTCTGCCCATTCTAGCCTATGAAGGCCATTTACTTCAATGAGGGAAAAACAAATTTGGCTGTTTTTACCTCACCAGGGCTTATAAATCTATTTTTATAAAGTCCCTGCTTATAGTTACATGGCACCCAGCCCTAGGGGCACATAGGGCACACCTTAGGGGTGACTTATATGTAAAAATAAGGTAGTTTAAGACTTTGGAAGTACCTTTAATTCCAAAGTCGAATTTGCATATAACTTTAATTTAAAAGCAGCCAGCAAGGCAGGCTTGCTTTTAAAATGACACTGGGCACCTCAGCAGTGCACCCAGGTGTGCACCACCTATGCTGTGGTCCCTAAACCTACATGCCCTACCATATACTAGGGACTTATAGGTAGGTTAACTTAGCCAATTATAATTAGCCTAATTTGCATATCCATTTTACACAGAGCACAGGCCCTGGGACTGGTTAGCAGTACCCAGGGCACCATCAAAGTCAGGAAAACACCAGCAAAAAGAGGAAAATGGGGGCAAAAAGTTATGGGGCCTCTGCAATCAGCCCTGTTTTCTCACACAACCCCCCCCCCAGCCCACACGCCCAGGAGACTCAGCCCAATCCTGGGAGAGTCTTCCTTGCTTGTTAGGCGAGGAAGACAGTGAAGAAAACTGGCTGTCCCTTTGCAGGGCCTACTCTGCCTTATATCCTCCTGTCAGGGTCACTCCCTATGGGTAGTGAAGCCATCCCAACAGTAAAAGGACCCAACTCAAACTGAAACTTTCCTCTAGGGGGGTCTTCCTCCTTTCTCTCTGCCAACTTGGGTAGTGAGGTGCCCACCTACCCTACTCCAAACTTTGCTAGGGCAACACCTAGCTTACCCAAAGAGGTCACCCAACACTTGAGCAACCCCACCATGACCAATTGGGTCAGGGGGCCTTCTTTGCTATTGGCCCTGGGGTCTGCCTCCCAGGCCAAGTACAGTGCTGCCAGGAAGGCTAGCACCCAGCAGAGGCTACTGACAGCTGTCAGTACCCAGAACCACACCCTAAGCTCTCCACTGACAGGTGGCTGAGCTGCTTTAGGGGCAACTTTGGGGTCCTGGCACCCCTCTTGCTGTCTAGAGTGGGGGGCTACCACCTCCTGTGCCAGACACCCTCCTTCCACTCTCCCTTCTGTCAGTGCAGGGGCAACACCTTGCATCTGGACAGCTGCATGACTACTCAGGACTTCCTTGGGGTCAGGTGAGGCCTCACCAGTGCCAACTCTGGGCTCCCCCCTACTGGGGCAGAAGGCCTTTGGCTACCTGGAACTCTCTTTAAGAGTGGCCTACCCTTCCTTTTCTTCTTTCCTTTTCTTGGGGACCCCTGTCTCCTAACTGTAGGGACTGACTCCCCAGGACTTTGGGTTGGGGGGGCGCCCTGGGCGACCACCCCATCTGTGACCAGACTCACCTCTGGGAGGTCATTGCCCAGGATACAATCTAGGGGGAGGTCAGCACTGACTACCACCCTAATCCAGTCAAGGATACCCTCCCTCTCTAGGGGCACTATGGCTACAGGTTTGGAGGTGACCTCCCCTGTGGCTATCCTGACTTTCTTTGTCTTTCCTGGGACATACATGTCTGGCGTCACTAACCGGTGACTCACTATAGTGTGACTGGCACAGGTGTCCCTCAGGCCAGTGGTAGGGATCCCATTCACTTGAATGTGGTGGAAGTGCCTACTCCCACCCTCAGGGATCACCAGCTTACCATCTGGTCCTGTCTCCCAGCACAATGCTAGGAGGACTTCATCATCTGAGGAATCCTCCTCTATGGCTACACTGGACAACCCAGTGCTAACCACCTTCCTTGGACAGGCTGCATCTCCTCTGAAGTGACCTGTCTGCTGACAGTCAAAGCAAGCCCTACTGTCCAAGAGTTTTTTTAACCCTGGGTCTCCCTGTCTCTGCTTGTCAGAGTGGGAGTGGGATTTACTCTCCTCCTTCTTAGGGTTCTGGGGTACAGAGGGAGTCTCTGTGGTGGGCTTACCACCTCCCTCCTTAGGTTTTTGGGGACCTGTCCCCCCCCTTCTTGGAGTCTCCCCCCTGGGACTTGACAACCACCCTGGTTCTCAACCACTCATCAGCTGCCTCCCCTAGCTCTCTAGGGTTGGTCTGCTTAGAGTCCACTAGATGCTGGCGTAACCTTTCTTGGATACAATTGGTCAAGATGTGCTCTCTCATGATCAGATTGTATAACCCCTCATAAGTATCTACTTTGTTACCAATAATCCAGCCCTCTAGTGCCTTTAGTGAAATGTCCACAAAGTCAACCCAAGACTGGGTACTGACCTTCTGGGTGTCCCTGAACTTCATTCTATATTGCTCTGGGGTCAGACCAAACTTCTTGGCTAAGCACCTCTTCATACTAGGGTATGAATCTGCCTCCTCCCCCCTTAAGGTCAGAAGCCTATCCCTCCCTGAGTTGGGGACCAACTCCCACAAAAGGGAACCCCAGTATTGAGGCCTAACCCTTCTCATTTGGAGTGCCCTCTCAAAGGCCCCCAGCCACTTATCTATGTCATCCCCCTCTACATAGGCAGGAACCACCCCTTTGGGTAATCTGGGGCAAACTCCCCCACCCATGGACACCTCAGCTTCTTTATCGCTGCCTCCATCTCTTTTCTCTTTGTATGCCCACTTTTTCTTTTCTAGGGCCAGCTTGTCTGCTTCCAAAGCTATGTATGCTAGCTGGGCCTCCAGCTCTCTTTCTCTGATGGATGGGTTCTCTCCTCCTGAAAGGACCCCCTTCCCACCACTAGCTTTGGGTCTGCCCCTAGTGACTGTATTTACTGAGGACCGTTCTTCCTCATCCTCACTTAGGCTCAGATGCCTTCCCTCCCCTGAGTGGTTAGAGCTTGCATCCTCCCTTCTTTCTCCCTCCTCTGGAGCTTCCTCTGACTCTACCTCTTGGGCCTCAGCCCATGCTGTCAGGGATGTGATCAGGATTTGCTTCCTGAGATCAGTGGTTGCAGGTAACCCTCTTTCAATACACAACCCCCTAAGCTGGACTACTGTCAGTGTGGGTAGGCTAGCCAGATCAAGCTCCATGGTTCCCTAGTTTTGTGTCAACAAAAACTTTTTGCAAAAATTGGAAACAAGAATTTAGAAAAATTACAAAAATTCAATAATAGAAATTAATCCAAATTAAAAATTAAAAACAATTTTTGCACTAGGACAATTTAAAGGATTTTTAATTTGTTTTACCCAAAACTGTAACGTGATATTGAACACAAGTACAGGATCCCGTCGCTGCCACCAATTATGTTGGAAAATGGGTTATTGGTATGGCAGGTAGGTACCTACACTAAACTGGGAAGATGGTGGCATTGCTTTACTTGATTTGGAGCTTAATCACTTAGCCAGTCAACTTCAGCATGCAGCCAAGTGGTGTGTGTTGGAAAATGGGTTATTGGTAGGGCAGGTAGGTACCTACACCTAGCAACAAGCCACTAACCTCCACATAGGTACAGTTAGGTCTCAGTAAATTAATCCCAGCTCAACCCTTGGTAGCTTGGCAACGAGCGTCAAGGCTTAACTTAGGAGACAAAGTGTAAAGCATTCAAATATCACAAAACAGTAATTAAATAAAACACAGGAAACAGTTTAAAAATCCAAAACCAATTTATAGAAATAGTTTATATTTTTATCTTTAAAATGACACAAAAACGATTAAAATCGGTTCAGGGGAACCGGAGATATGAATTTTTAAAGAATTATTACTTTTCTAGCGCTTAGAAACAAAAAGCGCCAATCGGGTCATCTGGTTGCACCTCGACCGGGGCAAAGTCAATCTTTCAGGCCGACCGCGATGGAGCCCTGCTCGGCTACAGGTCGCGGGAGGCCTCGGTTAAAAAGTTACCTTCTGACTTAGTCTTTATTTTGAAGTTTTTCTTCACCGGGACAAACCTGCCAGTTGAATCCGACCTCCTGGAGCCCTTGTCCGGATACGCGATGTGGGTTTCCTCGGTGGAGACTTTTACCTTCGGACTTAGTCGTTTTTTCGAGATGAAAATCCTTCGACCGGGGTAAACCTGCATCTTGATCCGACGTCCATGGAGCCCTTCTCGGATACGATGGCTGGGAGGTCCCGGTCAACTTTTTACGTTTGGACTTAGTCTCTTTTTTGGATGTTTTTCTTTACCGGGACGAACCACGAAGTCAGGCCGGGTCGCGGTTGAGGCAAGCCAGCTGGAATTTCCACGGCGGGTCGGTCCCTCTCTGGAGCTTTTTTCCAAAAATTCTCAAATCTTTTCCAAACTTCTGGGGCTTCACCCAGATGTTCTTTTAAGGTTCTTTTGGGGTCCACAGCTCACCCCAAGGGTCCAGAAGTTCTGTGATGGTCCTTGGGGGGTGCGGACTTCAACTCCCAGAATGCACCTGGCGCAAACTCCTTTTTGGCCACTGGACAGTGGTCAGCTGGTCGCTTTCTTCAGGAGTTTGTGCAGGGGACTCTGGTTTAGCAATTTTTCACCTGTATCAAACAGGGAGTCCCTCCTTGAACCAGTTGAAGCCAGGCAAAGTCCTTCTTGTGGTGAAGCCCAAGTGTGCAGCTGGTGCAGTCCTTCTGAGTGCAGGTTCCAGGTGCAGGCCAGGGGTCCAGCAGGGCAGTCCTTCTTCTCCTTAAGTTCCTTTCTTGTTGAATTCTGGAGGGGATCTGAGGTGTGGGTGCAGGTCTGCCAGTTTTATCCTTGCTCCTGGGTGAAAAGCAGGGGGGCCCTGGTTCTCCAATCAGGGACAGGGTCGTCCCCCTGTGATGACCACTTCCTGGGAAGTGTGGCAAAAATCCATCCCAGAAGGCAACAGTCTCTAAAAATCCAACATGGATGAATCTGATTTTTGGAGGTTACATCTGGCTGAGCCCACCCACTGGTGTGGCTAAAAATCATAAACACACCCCTCTCCTGCCCTCTCCTAATCTAATCAAGGGGGCACCTAGCTGTCTGGGGTTGCAGGATGTGGGGGTGTTGCTGGGTGCTGAAAATGTCCTTCTCTGCCTTTGAAGACCAGTTTGGCAGCCCTCCCCCTTCCTGCCTCACCATCTGCTGAGGGGAGATTCTCTCCCCCAAGCACATTCCTTTGTGTGAAGCCTGGCCACTTCACACCTCATCAAGGCAGCCTGGCAGAAGCTGCTGCGGGCTGGCCAATCAGAGCACAGCAGCAAAAACAATGCAGAGCTGAAATTGGCAACTTTTTAGGTAAAGTCTAAACTTCTTACCTGAACTAGTTATATTAAATCCAACAACTGGAAGTTGTAGGATTTATTACAACAATTAATTTGATACCAAATTCTTGGTATGCAACATTTAAGGAGACTTTAAATTTTAAAATAAAGTCTGCCCATTCTAGCCTATGAAGGCCATTTACTTCAATGAGGGAAAAACGAATTTGGCTGTTTTTACCTCACCAGGGCTTATAAATCTATTTTTATAAAGTCCCTGCTTATAGTTACATGGCACCCAGCCATAGGGGCACATAGGGCACACCTTAGGGGTGACTTATATGTAAAAATAAGGTAGTTTAAGACTTTGGAAGTACCTTTAATTCCAAAGTCGAATTTGCATATAACTTTAATTTAAAAGTAGCCAGCAAGGCAGGCTTGCTTTTAAAATGACACTGGGCACCTCAGCAGTGCACCTAGGTGTGCACCACCTATGCTGTGGTCCCTAAACCTACATGCCCTACCATATACTAGGGACTTATAGGTAGGTTAACTTAGCCAATTATAATTAGCCTAATTTGCATATCCATTTTACACAGAGCACAGGCCCTGGGACTGGTTAGCAGTACCCAGGGCACCATCAAAGTCAGGAAAACACCAGAAAAAAGAGGAAAATGGGGGCAAAAAGTTATGGGGCCTCTGCAATCAGCCCTGTTTTCTCACAGTGTGTGTAAAAACAATTGGAAAAAAAGGTTGTTGTACACATTTCTGAGGTGAAAACTCCCAGTATTCTCTCTTCATTACCCATACTTGATCCGACAAACAGCTGTTGCTTGGGAATCAGGACAATACTCTTCCTCCCTCCTTTTCAAGAGACTTAGAAACCTGGTACCTAAAATCTTCCAGATATATAAGCCAAAACATTCCTCTAGCCCAATGGAGGGTGGCGGGCTAAAATACTTAAGAGACAGTTACCCTAGACAGGAACAGAGATGTAACCAGCCCTCACCAATCCACAAAGTACTAAAGTTGAATAGATTGAGGATGCCCCCATGGCCAAACAACATTGGGAAAATGACATACAAAAGCTCGTTACATATTCAGAATGAAAGAAGGTGTGCTCATAAGTGACGGAAATCTCAAGCAATTCTAGATGACATGTAAGAATTCAGGGTGGAAATGGCAGGTGCAAGAAGGATGGGGATGCTGGTGAATGGACCAGTGGAAGTTATGAAAGGCTGCGACACTAAACAGCTAACTTCAGCATAGCTATAGTTGTTCACTTTCTGGTTCAACTCTGGGTGAAGAGAGGTACAGCACTATTTAGGCACATATAGACTGCCAACATGTTACGTAGTTGTAGAAGTGGAACCCAGTACCACAATAATCATGACACCCTACAATTTAAAACTATCACAGTTTACCACAGGCGATTCCACTTCAAACTGATCTACTGTAAGAGAACACCCCACCAACACAAGGTTAGCAAAATAACATAATAAATCAAGAGTTCTAGATTGTGAGACAATTTAAAGAGTTTTATTCCAAAAGTCTCAAAATCAAGCGACACAGAGTAAATGCCATGAAGTCTCAAACTTGAGGTGTTATCCAGAATAGGGAAAAGTCAAAAAAACATTTTAAGTTTCCAATGAGAAGGGTAATCAACAAAGCCAGATAACATATCTAGTGGAGAGGGTAAAGTTTAAAAAAAAATCTAACCATAAGCTTCACAAGGAAAACAGACAGCATGCCTAGTAGAAAAGAGGAAGTCTCAGAAAACTCTGGCTCACCTCCAAAAGAATGGGACTCATACATATTTGTTATATACTGTTGTGAAAGTGGTGAATATTCACAACCATTTGTACATTTGCATTGAGAATAATTAGACAGACATACTCATGGTTTTCCCTAACTTGTGAAAATCCTATCCATATTACCATATATTTTCATAAAATCAATTATGTATGATACAATAAGATTTTAAGACAGTGGCCCTCATTCTGACCCTGGCGGTCGGTGATAAAGCGGCGGCCAAGCCGCCAACAGGCCGGCGGTCTAAAATATGCAATTCTGACCCTGGCGGGAACCGCCAACACAGCCCGCCAACTTAACACTCCGCCCGCCACAGCGGTACAAACAAACAGCGCGGCGGTTCCCGCAAACAGCCCGGCGGCAGACAAAGTACCGCCCACCCTATTCCGACCCACCAATCTGCCACCTTTTCCGGGGCGGGAGCACCGCCGATAAGAACACGGCGGAAACAGACTACGAACGGGAAAACGCTCACCTCTACGCACTCCACGCGAGATTCCGGCAGTATGGAGCCAGAGTTGCAGGTCATCCCCGCACTCCTATTCCTCCTCATATACCAGGAGCACGCCCGGCGGCGCGGAAGACATCGGTGAGTACGGCACCTACGACACAGGGGAGGGAAAAGATTACCGGCACACACCCACCCACCCACACCCACTACAACACACACATCAATGCATTCCCAGAGATCACTGTCACAACCCACAAACCACCCCCCTCCGAAATAATGCAAAGACCAAAAGAAGAGATCATAAACGGGCAGATATATTGAAATATGTACACCATTAATCCCAATAAATAAATAAACTATGTACAAAATATATACAGCTACTAAATGTAGTCCAACCACTGTCCGTGGATCACAGGGGTCCTGTGCAAAGGGGCAAGGCCCAGTCCCACGACAAGAACTCCACGGAGAGAACACTGCAGGGGCATCAGAAAGAAAATAGGACAGGCACCTCAGGGGGAAGGGAAGGGGGGGCACCTCAGCCACTTGAGTACACGACGCCAGATCCACGAGGGGACTCCATGACCACTGGCCCATCCTGGGGAGAGCAAAGCCACAGTCCAAACAGTCCATACAGTGGGTGGCCTGCCCACTGGGCCATCCTGGGGAGAGCAAAGCCACAGTCCATACAGTCCATACAATGGGTGGCCTGCCCACTGGGCCATCCTGGGGAGAGCAAAGCCACAGTCCATACAGTCCATACAGTGGGTGGCCTGCCCACTGGGCCATCCTGGGGAGAGCAAAGCCACAGTCCATACAGTCCATACAGTGGGTGGCCTGCCCACTGGGCCATCCTGGGGAGAGCAAAGCCACAGTCCATACAGTCCATACAGTGGGTGGCCTGCCCACTGGGCCATCCTGGGGAGAGCAAAGCCACAGTCCATACAGTCCATACAGTGGGTGGCCTGCCCACTGGGCCATCCTGGGGAGAGCAAAGCCACAGTCCAAACAGTCCATACAGTGGGTGGCCTGCCCACTGGGCCATCCTGGGGAGAGCAAAGCCACAGTCCAAACAGTCCATACAGTGGGTGGCCTGCCCACTGGGCCATCCTGGGGAGAGCAAAGCCACAGTCCATACAGTCCATACAGTGGGTGGCCTGCCCACTGGGCCATCCTGGGGAGAGCAAAGCCACAGTCCATACAGTCCATACAGTGGGTGGCCTGCCCACTGGGCCATCCTGGGGAGAGCAAAGCCACAGTCCAAACAGTCCATACAGTGGGTGGCCTGCCCACTGGGCCATCCTGGGGAGAGCAAAGCCACAGTCCATACAGTCCATACAGTGGGTGGCCTGCCCACTGGGCCATCCTGGGGAGAGCAAAGCCACAGTCCATACAGTCCATAACAGACCCCACTGCCACTGGAGGAGGCAAGTTGGCCAGAGGACATCCTGCAGCCCTGCCCGAGATAGATCCTGCCCTGCCACGTCTGCCAAAGGGCCAGCGGTTCTTGCCCTGAAGGGCCCAGTTCAGCGGTTCTTGAGACGGCGGGGCCCAGTTCAGCGGTTCTTGAGACGGCGGGCCCAGTTCAGCGGTTCTTGAGACGGCGGGGCCCAGTTCAGCGGTTCTTGAGACGGCGGGGCCCAGTTCAGCGGTTCTTGAGACGGCGGGGCCCAGTTCAGCGGTTCTTGCCTTGAAGGGCCCAGTTCAGCAGTTCTTGAGACGGCGGGGCCCAGTTCAGCGGTTCTTGCCTTGAAGGGCCCAGTTCAGCGGTTCTTGAGACGGCGGGGCCCAGTTCAGCGGTTCTTGAGACGGCGGGGCCCAGTTCAGCGGTTCTTGAGACGGCAGGGCCCAGTTCAGCGGTTCTTGAGACGGCGGGGCCCAGTTCAGCGGTTCTTGCCTTGAAGGGCCCAGTTCAGCGGTTCTTGAGACGGCGGGGCCCAGTTCAGCGGTTCTTGAGACGGCGGGGCCCAGTTCAGCGGTTCTTGCCTTGAAGGGCCCAGTTCAGCGGTTCTTGAGACGGCGGGGCCCAGTTCAGCGGTTCTTGAGACGGCGGACGGTCTATGGCCAACTGCTAATTACCTGGTGGTGCCCTCCTGGGCAGCGGGGATGGTGCTCCTTCACTGCCCACCTGGGCTGTGGGTGGTGGGGCCCTCCTGGCCAGCTGGGCTGGGTCCTCCCTGGGCAGCGGCTATGGGGGTGGTGGGCTCTCCCGGGGCAGCTGTGCCGGTTCCTCCCGGGGCAGCGGCTATGGGGGTTGTGGGCTCCTCCTGGGCAGCAGGCCTGCTGCCTGACCTCTCCAACTTGCTGCCCTTGCCCTCCTTAGTCGTCGGCCTGTGGCCCTTTCCTCCCTTTGGAGCTGTGGCTGGTGACTGTCTCTGGGTGGTGTCCGGGGGGGATGTAGAAGGCGGGCTCCTGCGGCGCCCCTTCCGCCTTCTGCTCCTCTTCCCAGGGGGTGGGCTGGCTGTCCCCTTGCTGCTGGGCGAAGATCCAGACATGCGGGATGGCGGGCTCCAATACCCCTGCACCCTTGTCAAGGGGGCTGCAGGGCTGGTGGTGGCTGAGGTGCTCTTCTTACCCCGACGAGAAGGAGGGGGGGGCTCAGGGTCAGGAAAGAAGTTAGTAGTGGCGAGGAAGAGCTTCTTGGGACAATGGAGAGTGGTAGGTACAGTGGGAATGGGAGTGGAGGGAGAGGATGTGGTTGTAGGTGAGTCACGTTTGCTGTCTTTGGGTGCAGGTGCAGGAGGGATAGGCTGTCGTGAGGTGGATGGCTGTTGGGTGGGTGGGTGGCTGCGTTTGTGTGGTGTGGAAGAGGGGGTGACAGACACAGTGGGAGAGGACACAGGGGACGTGTAAATGGCAGTGGGGGTGGTGACTGCACGTGTGCGGACTGGAGTGGAGGGTGTGCTGGTGATGGAAACACTGGCTGATGGTGAGGTGAATGGAGGTGTGAGTGTAGACGTCACAGGGAGGGAGGAGGGAGACGAGGAGGTGGGGGTCACAGAGGTGGTAGTGACTGTTGGCATGTCTGCATCGGAATGTTGCGTGTGTGAATGTCTGCGTGATCTGTGGTGCTTATGTTTGGATGAGCTTCTCTTGGGTGTTGAGGTGTGTGCAGGCTGGTCTGATGGTGTGGGTGGGACAGGCAGAGGAACAGGAGACTGGGAGGAGGGAGTTAGTAGAGGCAGGCAGGAGACAGGGACAATGGCTGCCGTCAGTGCTGAGGCCAGAGCCTGGAACGATCGCTGATGGGCAGCCTGACCCGAATGAATGCCCTCCAGGTACGCATTGCTGCGATGAACCTCCCTCTCCACCCCCTGGATGGCATTCAAAAGGGTAGTCTGCCCACCAATGAGCGTTCGGAGGAGGTCAATGACCTCCTCACTGAGGGCAGCGGGGGTAACAGGGGCAGGGCCTGAGGTGCCTGGGGCGAAGGAGATGCCCGGCTTCCTGGCAGAGCGGGCACGGGGCGAACGCTGAGGGGCTGCTGGGAGGGCGGAGATGGTGCGCTGGGTGGCGGCTGTACCTGTAATGGCGGGGGGCACGGATGGTGCCACCCCCGCAAGGGAGCCCCCTTCCGAGGACGTGTCCGTGTCGCTGCAGGGTCCAGTCGTCCCCGTCGTGGAGCTCCCCTCGCCCTCCGTCTCACTGGTCCAGTCTGACTCTGTGGCATGGCCCTCCTGGGCCATGTGAGATGCAGCACCCTCCTGCCCCGATGCCACTTCTCCTCCGCCTGATGATGCTGATGCACACAAGCACAGAAAGACAAACAAAAAGGGGGGGGGAGAGAGAAATAAAGGGATATTGATTACATGGATCTCCGGTACAGTTAGCGGACATGACAGACACAGATGCCCCCTGCACTAAGTTGCGCACTTGGGGTCCGCTACGCATTCCGTGGAACATGCCCTACACGCCTAGAGTTGACAACTGCACCCATGGATGACACGGCCCAGGGATGGCTGTACTGACAAACTACTGAGGGTGGTGGCTGGGGACACAGGGGCTTACGGGGGTGCCCAGCCTACAGATATCGCCCTGGCCTAGGGGGACCCCCAGCCCTCCTCCCCCACCCAGACACCTCCACTGCGCGACAACAGAGTAGATAATGCTTGTACTCACCCCCTTGTGTCTGCTGTGCTGCCCTCACGCGCCCATCCAATTCAGGGTAGGCCACCGCCAGGATCCGGAACATCAGGGGGCTCAGTTGACGGCAGGCACCCCGCCTACGTTGGGAGGCCATCCCCAGCAGAGACTCAGCGGTCTTCTTGGTCCCGCGGCGGATGTCCTCCCACCTCTTGCGGCAGTGGGTGCCCCGTCGATGGTGGACCCCCAGGGCCCGGACTTCCTTGGCGATGGCACGCCAAATCCCGATCTTCTCATGGGCGCGGACCTATGTGACACGTACAGGGAGGGAGAAATACCACGTTCAAGTTTCTCAGCATTTTCCTTTCCAGTGGCCCAACGCCCCCCATCCCCGCCAGGCCCCCCGCCATGCCCAACATGCCCCCCATCCCCGCCAGGCCCCCCGCCATGCCCAACATGCCCCCCATCCCCGCCATGCCCCCCGCCATGCCCAACATGCCCCCCATCCCCGCCATGCCCCCCGCCATGCCCAACATGCCCCCCATCCCCGCCAGGCCCCCCGCCATGCCCCCGCCATGCCCAACATGCCCCCCATCCCCGCCAGGCCCCCCGCCATGCCCAACATGCCCCCCATCCCCGCCAGGCCCCCCGCCATGCCCAACATGCCCCCCATCCCCGCCATGCCCCCCGCCATGCCCAACATGCCCCCCATCCCCGCCATGCCCCCCGCCATGCCCAACATGCCCCCCATCCCCGCCAGGCCCCCCGCCATGCCCCCCGCCATGCCCCCCGCCATGCCCAACATGCCCCCCATCCCCGCCAGGCCCCCGCCATGCCCAACATGCCCCCCATCCCCGCCAGGCCCCCCGCCATGCCCAACATGCCCCCCATCCCCGCCATGCCCCCCGCCATGCCCAACATGCCCCCCATCCCCGCCATGCCCAACATGCCCCCCATCCCCGCCAGGCCCCCCGCCAGGCCCCCCGCCAGCCCCAACATGCCCCCCATCCCCGCCAGGCCCCCCGCCATGCCTAACATGCCCCCCATCCCCGCCATGCCCAACATGCCCCCCATCCCCGCCAGGCCCCCCGCCAGGCCCCCCGCCAGCCCCAACATGCCCCCCATCCCCGCCAGGCCCCCAAGCCAGCCAGTGGCCCCAAATCCATATTGAATTAAACTCACTTGTTGGTCTGGAGGACCGTAGAGTAGCGCATACTGGGGGAGGACCCCATCCACAAGTTTCTCCAACTCCTCTCCAGTGAAGGCAGGGGCCCTTTCCCCAGTCGCAGCAGCCATTGTCCCTTCCAGACCGAGGTCACAGCAACACTTGCAGTATAGGTCCTCTCCTGTGAAAGTTCAAGTCGCAAGTGGATAAGTAGATAGAAAATGGCGGTCACGTCCGCGGCGGTGCGTACCGCGGCGGTGCGTCCCGCCACCGCCAGCGCCCTTCGCCATTGGCTCCTGAAACCCATAGGCTTCAATGTTAACCAATGCGGCTTCGCGCCGCGGTCTTCGCCCGCCGCCCGCCGCGGTGTGCCACGCCAGCGCATTGACCTCACATCCCATTGTCACACTTCACAGGTCAGGCTGCCGCCATTTCCAGGGCCCACATGGCTCAATTTCAACTGCGTCACACAGGCCTAGGCCTTGCATAGCCACTCAGACACGCCATTCACTGCATAGAGAATTGTATACTGTGCTAGCTGTGAGTACGTACCTGTGGGTTGCCTGACTGTGTGCTCCATGTTGTCCTTCCTAGGCACCGTCCGCTGGGTTGGGCGAGGAGACGGATGAATCCTCCCGTGTACCGACCGCTGGTGGACCTGTCGACAATGGAAGAACGCCACATTATCCTGACCTACCGTCTTAACCGTGCCACTATCCATGAACTGTGTGCCCAGCTGGAGCCCGACCTGATGTCCCCCATCCGCCAACCCACAGGGATTCCCCCTCTGGTGCAGGTCATGTCAGTACTCCATTTCTTGGCAAGTGGGTCATTTCAGACAACCGTGGGAATTGCTTCCGGGATGTCTCAGCCCATGTTTTCGAAGGTGTTATCCAGAGTGTTGTCTGCCCTGATGAAATCCGTGAGGAACTACATCATTTTCCCTGAGGTGGGCGAATTGGCTACAGTGAAGGGTGATTTATACGCCCTTGGACATATTCCCAACGTAATTGGTGCCATTGATGGGACCCATGTGGCTTTGGTTCCCCCAAGAGACAGGGAGCAGGTGTACAGGAACAGAAAAAGTTACCATTCAATGAACATCCAGGTGGTGTGTTTGGCTGACCAGTACATCTCGCATGTAAATGCCAAATTCCCAGGGTCAGTGCATGACGCCTACATCCTCAGGAATAGCAGCATCCCTTACGTGATGGAACAGCTACAGAGACACCGTGTATGGCTAGTGGGGGACTCTGGGTACCCCAACCTGTCGTGGCTACTGACCCCAGTAAGGAATCCCCGGACCAGGGCAGAGGAACGGTACAATGAGGCCCATGGGCGTACTAGGAGGGTGATCGAACGCACCTTTGGCCTCCTAAAGGCCAGGTTTAGGTGCCTGCATATGACCGGTGGATCCCTAATGTACTCACCTAAGAAGGTGTGTCACATCATCGTGGCCTGCTGCATGCTTCACAACCTGGCTTTGCGCCGCCAGGTGCCTTTCCTGCAGGAGGATGGTCGAGACGGTGGTGTTGTGGCAGCGGTGGAACCTGAGTAGAGTGACGAGGAGGAAGACGACGGGGCTGAAACAGACAACAGGGACAGAATCATTGAACAGTACTTCCAATAGGACACAGGTAACATTTCAAAGATAATTTAGTAAATGTTAACTACTCTGCAGCATCTCTGCTGCCTGTCTATTTGCCCCAGTGTATGATGACTGAGTTTTGGCTTTTCCCTCCCTATTTCAGATCTGGGGTCCCCACTACGAGTCCTGTGCTTCGTTTCCCCATGGACTACAGCTTTGTGGCAGCTGTTTGTTGACTTCACCATGTACAAGGACATATTTGCACTGTCATGTCAATTACAATCTATTGAAATCACAGCCAGACTCCTGATATTTTGGTGCAAAATAGGTGTTTATTGAAGTGCTCAAAATGGGATGGGTGGTATCAAGTGGGTGGGGGCTATGGTGAAGGAATGTCCATGGCAGAGTCCAGAGTAACAGTCACACAGGTGCATTGTCCAGAGGCCTGTGGAGAGATGGAGCATGGGCAGTTCAAGGATGGACAGGGTGACAATGTGGGACAGTGGGATGACATCAGGTGGTATCCTTTGCTGGCGGGGGTCTTGACATCCCACTCTGTCTTCTTGCGAGATCTCAGGGCCCTCTTGCGGGGTGGTTCTTCTCCTGCAGGAGGTGGGGGTCTGGTGGGCTGCTGCTGTGCGGGGGCCTCCTGTCCACTAGCGCCGGCAGAGGTGGATGGCTGTTCTTGGTCCAGGCAGTGGCAGGGGCCCTTGGGTGTTGTTCAGTGTCCGCCCTGCTGTTTACGAGGTCCTGCAGCAGCCCTACCATGGTAACCAGGGTGGTGTTGATGGCTCTGATGTCCTCCCTGTACCCCCGATAGTGTTCCTCCTGCAGCACCTGGATCTCCTGGAACCGGGCCAGTACCGTCGCCATCGTCTCCTGGGAGCGGTTGTATGCTCCCATGATGGTGGTGAGGACCTCGTGGAGAGTGGGTTCCCTGGGCCTCTCCTCCCCCCCCTGTCGCACAGCTGCCCGCCGAGTTGCCCTGTTTCCCTGGGCCTCTGCCCCCTGGCCGGTGTGCCCACTACCACTGCCCCCAGGTCCCTGTTGTTGTTGGGGTGGTGGGTTATCCTGGGTGCCCTGTAGTGGTAGACATACCGCAGATTGACGCGCCCTGGAGACAGAGGCATGGGCCCGCTGGGTGGGAGCTGTGCTGGTGTTCCCAGAGGGGTTAGGGTCTGTAGTGGCCTGTGCCTGTGTGAGGGGAACCGACTGTCCAGAGGTCCCCGATGGTCCGGGCTGGTCATCGGTGTCCAGATCGACAGAGCTGCTGTCATCGCTGACGGCCTCTTGGGTGGGGGGTGTGGATAATTCTGGCCCCTCCGCCGCGGTGTGTTGACGGTCGGGTCCTGCAGGGGTATAGAGGTATGGTTATAGTTTCAATGTGTGGCATATGGGTGTATCTGTGGGTTCCCGTGTCCCCAAGTGCTGGCATTCGTGTGTGGGGGCTTTGGTGAGGGTGGCTTGTGGGGGGGATGTGTATATGCATTGGGCATGCTTTGGTGATGGGTGTCCATGCTTAGTGGACGCATGCAGGCCTAGGTTTTGGGATGTGTGGGTTGTGATGGTGAGACATTGGCGGGGAATAGGTGTGCTGGGGGTGGGGGTGAGGATGGTGGTGGGGGTGAGGATGGTGGTGGGGGTGAGGATGGTGGTGGGGGTGAGGGTGGGGGTGAGGATGGGGGTGGGGGTGAGGGTGGGGTTCGAGGATGGGGGTGAGGGTTGGGGTCTGATTTGGCATGCAGGTGGGGGGGAAGCAGTATTGAAGCTTCAACTTACCAGTATCCATTCCTCCGCCGACTCCTGCGAGGCCGTCAGGATGCAGGATGTTCAAGACTTCCTCCTCCCATGATGTGAATTGTGGGGGTTGAGGTGGGGGTCCTCCGCCAGTCTTCTGCACGGCGATGTTGTGCCTGGATACCATGGAACGCACCTTCCCCCGTAGGTCGTTCCATCGCTTCCTGATGTCTTCCCGATTTCGGGGGTGCTGTCCCACTGCGTTCACCCTGTCGACAATCCTCTGCCATAGCTCCGTCCTCCGGGCAATGCTGGTGTATGGTATCTGTGTGCCGAACAGCTGGGGCTCTACCCGAACGATTTCCTCCACCATGACCCTGAGTTCTTCGTCTGTAAAGCGGGGTTGTCTTTGGGGTGCCATGGGGTGGTGTGTATGATGTGTGGGGTGGAGTATGTGTATTTAAGTGAGTTGAGTGTGGTGGTGTGTGTTGTTTTGTGTGTGGATAGTGTGTGGGTGATGGTGTTGAGTGGCTGTGGCTGTTATGTTTTGGATGCTGGTGTCTCGCTCTTGTCTTCTTTACGAATTTTTAGGCGTAGGGGTTTGTGGGTGATGTGGGTGTGTGTTTTATATTGTATTGTGTGTGTGGGAGTGGTGTGTGTATGTGTATCAGGTGTGTGGGATTCAAATCGTCCAATGTGGCTGAGTTTTGTTCGTTTGTGTGTATTCTGACCGCGCCGGTGTGTCCCGCCAATGGAATACCGCGTTTGAATGACCGCCGCGTGGATTCGTTCGTCGTAATGGCATGGGCGTATTTCTGTTGGCGTGACGGTGGAGGTTTGGTCACCTTCACCTTTCCGCCGACCGCTGGTCTGGCGGTCTGTTGTGGCGGTCGGATTTTCGGAGGTTTGCCTTCTGCGGGTCAGAATGACCGTGGCGGGTTTCCGCGACCGCGGCGGGATTATGGAGGATTTCTGACCGGCGGTAGGCGCCTTTTACCGCCGAGGTCAGAATGACCACCAGTGTCTCCTAACAAACCACAGCTAGAAATGCTTGAATGAGATTCGACAAACATTACAAAAAAAATGTTCTCCACAAGATATATATTTCAATAGTAGAACTGAAATATTTGTTAACATATTATTCAAAAAGGCGACATAAATATTTGCTTGGAAAGCCACTGTCATGTAGTAGCATGTTGCAACTTCATAGCACTGATAGTACTGCTATAAAGAGGCAAGTGGCATACAACTATGTGCCAGGAATGTACTCTCACACTGAAATCCCACTGTATATTTATGGTGCTAATCCTGCAAAGTACCACAATAGCATCATAAATTCTGATGCTATTGTCCTAACGTGCACAATGATATGTACTTCAACTTGACTAAACAGTATCACATATGTGACAACCATTCCAGTTAGCTGGTATCTCAAGAGGCTGATTGTATTTTAATTGCTTGTTGCGCTCTACAAAGTGCTATTGCTCAAATATTTTACAAAAATAAATAAATGAATACATTCTCCTAGGATGGATGCATCCTAGGGGGCTGACCATAGAGAGACTATATTGATTGTTGTAAACGTTCTGCTTTGATGTACATATATAAGAGTGAATAGAAAATGTTTCAAAAGCTAATAACCATTTCCATATGCTGATATTTAAACTGAGGAGATTATTTTGTTTGCTATTTTGACTTTCTATGTATCGTTTTAGATAACAACAATGTTATTCGTATTACTGAGAATCTGGTTGTTTTGGAATGTGTTGTTCCATATACATAAAATGAATACAGAACAAACAAACATGAAAAATATTGAAAATATTGTATATTTTTAGCAAACTCTTGTAAAGGCTCACGAAAAGGAATTGTTAATCTTCAAAAACTGGAAACAGACCAAATCATTGTCAGGGCTTAATAAAAATGTTTAAATACTATCAACAATTTTAACTTTTTAGAATGGTAACTATTTCAAACATTTGGTGAACTGACAGCCGATCCCACAAAAAAAACAAATCTATCGATTGATGGGAGCATAACCCTCACTTGCATAAATAAGCCCAAAGGCAAGCAGTTACTCAGTGCTAGGCCTTATATGTCAATGAACGTTTGAACTTTTTTAACAAGGAAAAGTTTATTATGAAAAGTGCCAAAGCAAAAGATGCATGGCTGGAGGATATGGTTTTCTCAGGCTGCAGAAAAGACATTCTGAACAAAGAAAACAAATTTCAACAAAAATGTCACAATTGAGTGGAGTCCAAGACATTACTTATCTTTTCAAAACATCATGGGTATTCTGGAAGGAAACAGCGCATTATTTTGAAAAATTCCAGAGAAATACTTGATGGATGTGCGCTGTCATATTAAAAGCCTTTTTATTGATTTGCCTGACTGACAATCACAAAGAAAATCTGTTACAAATGCTTTGCATGGTCTGAATGCATTCATGTTAATGACAGTGATATTCATTTGTTTTTTGATTAGTTGTGAGATGTTTTTACCTACATAACATCACTTATGAACACGTAAAAGTGGAAGACCTTTGTGCATACAGGTAAAGTGATATTTTGTGCGTTTCTTGTGCAAATATAGGTGTGATCATGATTAGGCCTTAAAGGTTAAGATTTATTTTTACCATTTAGCATGTAAATATCCAAAGTTATTATTCTCATCTTATTATTTTTTTATCTGTAATTACTTTTAGTCTTGAAAAGCGGATTTAACACAAGTATATTTCCATATATTGATTTAATTGATAAATATACATTCAGATTTGAGATCTGCCTAGTTGTAGTGCATTAAGAAGCAATACACATTAAAACATTACACTCAACCAAAAATATGAGCCTTGCAGATATTGCTATTTAAGCTTCGTTTGAAATCGTACCCTCTAGTGTGTCTCTTTTCACTGCTATTCATTCATTAATGCATGAGGAGACACTCTAAATAAGATAACATTTCTGTAATGTTTTCGCTTTTAAAATTAAATGCAAGCAGGGAAGAGTTTTTCCATGTATACGGGCGTAAAAATCAGCAAAAAGCGAAAGCCAAAAGTGGGTATCTTAATTATGAACACCTATTGCACGGGTATGTGTCAGGAGTAAGCAAAGCTGCACACGTATTTTGGCAACCTTTACAAAATCAGTGGATAATTTTAAAACTTCATGAAGTTTTCAGTTTTCCTCGCTTAGCAATTTTCATGTGATAATCATGGCTTTTTCTACAATTCATGTAACACATGCCGATGCACCCTAACAAAACGGTTTGGCGTCACACTTCTCAGAAAACACATCATCCTAAATTCAGAGAGGGGTGAGCCAATGACTTAAAGATAAGAACACTTCATCACGTATTCTGAGAGCAGGTAGCTACAAAACCACATTGTTCTAATTGACAGAAATTTGTCAGTAAGCAGCATGACATTCTATTTGGTGCCATACACTTAGAAATCAATGGACACTAGGGTGCATCAATCACAGACTTGGCAGGTCACACAACAGAGGTTGGAGATTATTAATGAAGTGCCTACCACTTTGGATTGAAACTGCTGGTGGGTTCACCACACTTCAACCTTCCAATAGCCATCATGATGTAGAGAAACATTTGGAGCTATATCATCTGACCTCTTTTGTCACAACGTTTGGAGCCAACTGGTTCCAATGTTTGAACTGTTGATTGACAAAGGCAGTTATACGAACGGTGATACAATGAGGCAGGCACACGGAATGACATTTTTCAGCACAACTTCATAGTGCATAGCAGGACCCGTAAAGCTTGCTAAGCATTTGAGACAGATGTGTGAAACTGTTGAGAAGAGTGGGATGAGTGTATGCCATGACAAACGGCTGTTGAAGATTGAAGAGGGTACTTATTCAAGGCAGAGAGTGTAAGCCTAGGGGATGTGACTGAAAGTCAGTCATGTGAGAGTGATAAATGGAACCACTCATCAACCGACAAGGGGGGATTTAGATCTTCCCTTGGGTTAGTTGATTGTAATGAGAGGTTTGTAGTGAACTTTGAAGAATTAATGGGAAAGACTGAGAGAGTTTTTCCATAAGTGGGTTTAGTTGATTGGTTGGGACATTAACAACAGGTGTTTACTATTACTTGAGAGCACATTCTCTGGCTTTGGGAAGTTATGATGTCAAAATTCATCATGATAGTGTGCTCATCTTAAAAGAGTATGCATCATGTCAGCTAAGAAATGTACAGAGTTGGTATTTGGTTATCAGGCAGTAGACCAAGATTCGTTAGTTAAGGTCAGAGAAATCAGAGTGAACCAGTAGGGAATATGGTTTGTTATCAAATCTACATAAATCTTTTTTTGCAATTAGTGACCAAAGGTGGTTCTAAACAGTCTATACACAGAAAGCAAGGTATTTGGTGGGCGTTCTTTTGTACACTGATGAAGTAGTGTATGTACCAGGAAATAAAAACAAAATGGCAGATGTATATCAGTGATGGCAGAAGAGGAGGTGTCCGTAGTAGCTATTAGTAGGATTACCAGTATTGAGTACTGGTGGTCAGGTTTATGACCAGGATGAGCAATGATTAAGAGAGGTGCTTGATGATGATAGGCAACCGACTTCATATCTGCTCAAACACCATGGAATGTAAGCACATGGACATTTAGCACCTATTGTGTGGACTCATGACACCCATAATGGAATATGTGGTGAAGTGAGTGAATCATCTGGCCAGAGGTATCATGCAGATTGGAGATGTAAATGGTTTCAGTGCCTAAAATGACACGGTTGCAGCATGCTGTGAACTTATCCCAGGACAGGATCATTCAATCAAATATGCATTTTATCAAGGTGCTGTTAAATAATTATATATTTATTTAACAAAACACATGGGAAGGGTCTGGAGAACAACAGTAGAGCAAGAAGAGGGTGGAGGTAAAATTCATTATGGCCAGGTGGGTGGGGAACAAAAGAGGAGTTGGTTGGGGGTACTATTCTTTTGAAACACATGCACAGCTGAGAGGGACAGGGAGGTGAAGAAGAAGTAGCACATGATGGAGAGACTAACCATACACATGCACTCACATGGAGTGCTGAAGTAAAATGAATCATATTCCCCTCCATCAAGCAGTGAAAGTACACAACTCATCTAATCAGAACAATGTGAGACCAAAATGCTCATGGGTGGGACAGAAAGAAGAATATGATGGAAAGCAGTTGAATCAGGAGCAGGCAAGTGAGATAGACAACAAAGCCATCCAATCATGATCAAGGGAGTGACAGAAAATCCACATTCAAGACCAACAGTTACCTAAGCTGTCTGTAGCCGAGACCTAAAAAGGTAAAATTGTGTTATAACGCACTAACTACTTGCCACCATGTTATTTTGATACACCAGAATTACTATGTGGAAAGCTTTGGTTCAAGTGATCGACAGTTAGAGCCAGCTTATTCAGACTTTTGTTTGTTTTTTAAAATAATAAAGTATTTCTAATACCTTTTGGGGTTCTGTGGTTTTATATAAAGTCTATACTTTCTGTACCTCATACCATCAAGCTCTGTCATTTCTTAAAGGAATTTCTGTCTACATTTTAGTAGTCCTTTCTATCCGTCTTTTTTCCTTTCTACTTACAGCTCACTTTTTCTTTTTCCTTTCCCTTCCCTCCACCCCACTGGGCCTCCACTCCCCCTTCCCGACCCACTGTCTACCTTTCCCCCACCTTTAACCGCACCCTCCCTCCCAACCCTCCGTTGCTATCCTCTCTCTCTCTCTCTCTCTCTCTCTCTCTCTTTCTCTCTTTCTGCCCCCTATGTTTCCTTCCTTCACTCTCTCTTTTTCTTCCCCTTCATTCCCTGATATACCCTTCCTCCCCTATTACCCTTTTAACCGTATCCTCCCTCCCACCCTCTGTCTCGATCCTCTTCTGATTTTCTTTCACTCTCTTTGTCCCCTGTCTTTTTCCTTCCTTTACTCTCTCTGTTCCTCCCCCTTTGGCCTCTTGGCCTCACCGCTAGGCCATGGAACGCCGGGCACACAGCCCCCCGCTATTCCCACCGGCTGCCGGGGAACTACATCTCCCGGCAGGCTCCTCAGTGACCGCGTCACTCTGTGACGCCGTCCCCACGTCAGGGCGGTTCCCCCGAGCCGGCTTTCTGGTGGGGTCTCTCCACCGACCTCCACAATCGTTTCCGCGCCCAACGTCTCCTGGACGTTGGGCCCTAGACATTACAACGATCCGGAGGCCGTACTTCCGGGTTTTTAACCCTTTCCACGCCTGAACCCGGGCGGCGGCGGTGATTGCCTCCACCTGATCGTAATATTCTTGGGCAATTACCATTATATGAACTCGCCTCTCCCAGGGCACTCCATTCAAGCGGTCCTGAGAGAGGACATCGTAGGCGTAAAGTGAGCGCCCACCTTTGATGCAGTGAGTGACCTGGCCTCTTCTGGACTACACAGATAATATGCCATCAACTTGTTCCTTGTCTCCTTCATGTTTTCTCCCTTTTCTTTCTCTTACGTATCTTCTGCTCCTTTTCTTTATCTCTTTTTCAGCCTATTAATCTTTTCTGTCTCCCGTGTACCCCACTCTCTTCCCCCTCTTTTTTTCCCTTCCTTATTCTCCCTTCCTTCTTTTCTTCACCTCTCCAGTGCTCTTTTCCTCCCGCTTTCTTCTTTTTTCTTTTTTCTTTCTTCTCTCTTCTTCCTCCTTTTTTCTTCTTTCTTTGTCTTCCATCTATCTTTTCTTTGGGCTAGTCGCCTTCCACGTTTTGGATCCAAGCAGGTGCCCTTTTCACCTAAGGGGCCCCGCTTTCCTAGAGGCCGCCCCCCAGCCCGCCCCTTTGTTCCCCACCCTTTTTTATATATTTCTCTCCCCCCGTCCTTTCCTGTATGTTGTTACTCTCACCTGTTTCTTCCCTTTCTCCCTCTCCTAAACCTTAGTGTCTGACAAATAAGGGGGCACTCCCTCTCGAGGACATCAGAGGCCAATAGCCTTTAGGGACAGGGTAAGAAGTTCTTTCTCTCCATCCCCCCTTTTATTGTCCTCCACTCAGATGTGAACTGTTACCCATATATTATATGATGTATGCCCCGCGCACCCAGTAATTCTGTCTGCTGCATGATTTGATACTTCACGTGTGCTGTGGTTTGCTGTGTATTGCTGCGTCACAGTGTCATTCTCATTGTCGGTCTGTTTTTTCTCCATCAGGCCCCCCCAGGTAGCTCCCGGGCAAGGTAGGCCCCCCCATACTCTTTATATAGATTTATTTATAAATTTCACAGCACCTCTTGACACTCCGAGCATGAGTAGCAGGGATCCTTCGCCTTGATGAATGCCCCGAGACTTTCCTGAGCTCAAAACTGAGGGCAGAAACATGTCGGCTCCTTCCTCATAGGTAGGTGACTCTGTGAGTCCTTGTTCTCACAGAGGTGTCCCAATCTTCACTTTTTTAACCGCATCAAAGAGAACCTTTATTAAATAATTACATAGGTATCTGTTTAGGTGTTTTTATTCCGTAGTTTAGCTGGATCCCTCTATTTCCAGAACCAGATTTAATTTACGCACTCCCTCCTGTTCCTTTAACAGTGAGGTCGAGTCCGCCCAGGAGGCACTGTCCTACCTGGGCGGGGCTAAGTGGTCATATGATGAAGCATGACACTATATAGTGTGTGAGACCACCTAGTCCGTAAAGGAAACTCCCCACCGTGTCCCCCAGACCCTCCACAGCACCCCCCCTTTTTTACTGATACCTCACCTCTAACAGAGGATCATGAGGGACCTGGTGTTGCAATTGACACACCTTCAATTTATCCCTCTTTAGATTTTATGAACCCCGTACTCTCTGTTGTGATTTTGTAGTGCTTTTGGGAGCTGAGTATGGCTGTGTTTTCCCTCTACCTTTTTACCCCCCGCTCCCCCATACTCTCTCGTTGTGATTTGATAGTAGAGCAGCCCCTAGGCTGCGAGAGTTTCCTCTCCCTGTGTGAGCACTTCGGGCTCACCTCGACCCTAGTACAGTACTAAGATCCCACCTTTCCAGGTTCAACCCTAACAACGCCCCCCCCTCTCTCCCACCTGACGCACTTTTCCTGCAGCAAGATGGCTGAAGGCCTTTCTTTTGATGATGAGGAAGTATCAGCAATCCTCGCAGCCCCCTCTCTCCTTGGGGACACAGCTCTATCCAAAAGCCTGTCCCAAATGGGAGACTGGGACACTCTAGTGGAGCTCAAACGCTCACAGATCAAAACCATCCTACATGGAGCTGTCCTAACGGAATACCTCCGTAGTAACACGGCACCGAACGGGCTACTGGTTACCAACGAACAACGTATATTTCTAGACGATCTCGAGTTCAGGAAAGATTGGGCCCTTATAGCGTGGAGATGTACACGCGATTGGCTTATACTAATCATCAAAACAGCCACTAGGTTATCTGAAGCGCTCTTGATTCAGATCAAAACCAGTGAAAATAACTTGAAGTCAGGTTTGAGCATCCTCTCCTTTAAAAAGAAACTGGAGGAGGTGAACAGGAACATGAACGAATACAAAGAATACCTGACCCAGCAGAAAATAGCAAAATGTAAAAAAGACCTGAACAGGTTCTCCTTAGAAAAAGTATATCCCTACACCAAACCTGATTATGTAGCGAAAACCTCCAGTAACACGTCTGAGGCATCCTCAGGCAGCAATTCCAGCTCAGACAATAAGAGCAACTCTTCAGGGAACACACGGCAACGTTGAGGACGACGTGGGCAACGCCGGGGTAGATGGAACTACCCACCTATGCCACCCCCTTGCCCTCCGTATTTCAATCAACAATGGGGCTGGCCTAACCAATGTGGACCTCCTACGCAATACCAAGCACCTTTCCTGCAGCACCCTGCCCAATGGTCCTTTCCCGACCCCGCCTCCTTTTTTAGACAGAGGCCACGGGAGGGGAAAAGGGAGAAGGAAAGAAGTGAAATGGCGCCCAAAAGAGGATACCATGGAGAACCAGACGCACAGAGAAGCCACCCCAGGGACAAGCAAGACGCAATAAAAAAAGATTCAGACAATAAGATCAACATCATAAATCTGAGTAACTGGACACTGAGCGAATCAGAAACCCGAGCATTAAGTAAAGGTCTCAACTTTGTCCCTACCCCACAAATTGATCTGTTCAAAACCAGAACAGAATTAGCGGGTCTGTTCTGCAAGATTCGCCTCAAAACCTTCTTCCTTGGCAAAGAGTATGAGACTCCCGAACAGAACACAGGACTGCGTCCTAAGTCTGTCTTTTGCCCAACAGCAGGGCAAATGCCTCCCAAGGTGTTGGCATTCGAGAAATCAGTGTCCCTTAAGATTAATGGCCTCTCAAAGACATCCAACAGAGTATTCCACAACATGAGTAAGAACGAACTAGAGGCCTTTACATGTTTGACATCCGATCCCAGCATCATTATAAAACCAGCTGATAAAGGCGGAGCAACGGTGATTCTCCCACAAACGATGTACAGAGAGGAGTGTGAGTGACTCTTGGGTAAAACCAAACACTACAAACGTCTTGCCGGTGACCCCACCCCTGATATCCAGGAAGAAATTTCCTTCTTGGTAACTAAAAGCATGGAGAACAATTGGCTCACTGAACACGAGGGAGCCTTCCTAATACAGACTAACCCTAAAATCCCTTATTTCTACATTCTGCCAAAGGTACATAAAGAAAAGATTCCCCCACCTGGCAGACCTATAGTATCCGGGATAGGCTCAGCACTAGAGCCATTGTCTAAGTTTGTTGATTTCTTCTTGCAACCATTAGTGAGAAGAATCCCCACTTACCTCAAGGACACCACCGATGTCCTTTTACTACTGGAATCCATATCTTTTGACAAAACTAACTCCTGATCACTCTAGATGTGGAATCCCTATATACCAACATCCCCCAGGAGGCCACACTGGAAGTAATCAGTAACCTGTTAGAAACAAGCATGGGTGAATCTATAACCCCACCTGAATTCATACTGGACCTAGCGCACCTTGCACTCACGAGGAACTACTTCAAGTTTGAAGATAGCTTCTTCCTGCCTACGCAAATGACCTCAATGGGCAGTACCTTTGCCCCCAGTTTGGCATGCCTGTACGTCGACAACTTCGAGAGACTTGTGATCCTCCATGATGACAACCCTTACTGAGACCAGATAAAACTCTGGAAGCGGTATATTGACGACGTCCTGATGGTGTGGAATGGAAGTAAGGAAGAGGCCCTTGCTTTTACTGGCTGGCTCAATGGGGCCAACCCGTTCCTTACTTTCACCATGACCATAGGTGGTAAAGAACTACCTTTTCTTGACCTTCTCATCCATGAGCATGAAGGTGGCTTGACAACAGAAGTATACTATAAACCCACGGACCACAATAATCTGCTTCAATACCAGAGCTTTCACCCACGAGCTCTGAAGGATAACCTCCCTGTGGGACAGTTCCTACGACTGAGACAGAACTGCTCGTCTGTAGCTGATTACCTGAAACATGCTGACAAACTTGCCACCAAATTACAAACAAAGTACTATCCCACACACCTTGTCAACAAGGCGCGCAAAAGAGCACGCAACAACAAAAGGGACCAACTATTGCAGCCCCGGGCAGATAAACCAGACCTTGAGAAGATCGTGTGTGTTACTACTTTCAGACCCTTATCCAATAAGATTCAGAAGATTATCAAAGATGACTGGAAGATTCACACATCAGGTGGTTTACCCTTCAACCCACCCCTACATGCCTACAAGAGAGCGACTAACATACGTGACATAGTGGTCCATACTAGACCTAAAGAAAAGCCCCGTTCCAGACAGACTACGCTCTGGCATATCCCTCCTCCAGCAGGCCACTACCCTTGTGGTAGTTGCAGTGTATGTCGCTTAACCAGGAAGTCCACCACCATCAACCTCGACCTCAAAATCCCATGGGTACAAAAATCCCTTACGAACTGTAACAGCAAGAATGTGGTTTATCTAATTAAATGTCCCTGCCTACTCAAATACGTGGGGATGACTACCAGAAAGATCAGCACGAGGATCTGTGAACACAGAAGCACGATCCGGTGTAAACGCGACGCCACAAAACTAACCAGCCACTTCCTGCTGAAAAATCACTCTCCCGATGATATGTTCTGGACAGTTCTCGAGCAACTTCCCCCGTCAACCCCTAACATGTCAAATAAACTGTTTCGGGCCGAACAACGCTGGGTGTGGAGGTTGCACACTGATACCGCTGGTCTGAGCGATGAGATACCCTGGTTTTCTCTCCATTATTAGACCATCCACTGGTAGTCTACCAAACATTACCGGCCTTCCTACCTCCCTTGCCTCCTCCCTTTGCAATAACTTTCTGTGCCCTCCAGTATCCCGTACCCATCTACCTTCCCTGCACATTTCACCTCTTTCTTCCTGTCTTTTAACAATTTTTTTCCCCCCAATCCTCATCCCTTTCTTCCTCATGCCCCTTGTGTCTCCACTTGAGTCCTCCTTTCTATCCGTCTTTTTTCCTTTCTACTTACAGCTCAATTTTTCTTTTTCCTTTCCCTTCCCTCCACCCCACTGGGCCTCCACTCCCCCTTCCCGACCCACTGTCTACCTTTCCCCCACCTTTAACCGCACCCTCCCTCCCAACCCTCCTTTGCATACCTCTCCTGACTGTCTCTCTCTCTCTCTCTCTCTCTCTCTCTCTCTCTCTATCGCTCTCTCTCTCTCTCTCTCTTTCTCTCTTTCTGCCCCCTATGTTTCCTTCCTTCACTCTCTCTTTTTCTTCCCCTTCATTCCCTGATATACCCTTCCTCCCCATTACCCTTTTAACCGTACCCTCCCTCCCACCCTCCGTCTTGATCCTCTCCTGATTTTCTTTCACTCTCTTTGTCCCCTGTCTTTTTCCTTCCTTTACTCTCTCTGTTCCTCCCCCTTCATTCCCTTATATACCCTTCCTCCCCTTCTTCCCTTTCTTCCCTTGGCACCCCCTTTTCTCCCTCTCCCCATCTTTTGGCCTCTTGGCCTCACCGCTAGGCCATGAAACGCCGGGCACACAGCCCCCTGGCTATTCCCACCGGCCGCCGGGGAACTACATCTCCCGGCAGGCTCCGCGGTGACCGCGTCACTCTGTGACGCCATCCCCGCGTCAGGGCGGTTCCCCCGAGTCGGCTTTCTGGTGGGGTCTCTCCACCGACCTCCGCAATCGTTTCCGGGCCCAACGTCTCCTGGACGTTGGGCCCTAGGCATTACAATGATCCGGAGGCCGTACTTCCGGGTTTTTAACCCTTTCCACGCCTGAACCCAGGCGGCGGCGGTGATTGCCTCCACCTGATCGTAATATTCTTGGGCAACTACCATTATATAAACTCGCCTCTCCCAGGCCACTCCATTCAAGCGGTCCTGAGAGAGGACATCGTAGGCGTAAAGTGAGCGCCCACCTTTGATGCAGTGAGTGACCTGGCCTCTTCTGGACTACACAGATAAGATGCCATCAACTTGTTCCTCGTCTCCTTCATGTTTTCTCTCTTTTCTTTCTCTTACTTATCTTCTGCTCCTTTTCTTTATCTCTTTTTCAGCCTATTAATCTTTTCTGTCTCCCGTGTACCCCACTCTCTCCCCCCTCTTTTTTTCCCTTCCTTATTCTCCCTTCCTTCTTTTCTTCCTTTTTTTCACCTCTCCAGTGCTCTTTTCCTCCCGCTTTCTTCTTTTTTCTTCTTTCTTTGTCTTCCATCTATGTTTTCTTTGGGCTAGTCGCCTTCCATGTTTTGGATACAAGCAGGTGCCCTTTTCACCTATTGGGCCCGCTTTCCTAGAGGCCGCCCCCCAGCCCGCCCCTTTGTTCCCCACCCTTTATTATATATTTCTCTCCCCCCGTCCTTTCCTGTATGTTGTTACCCTCACCTGTTTCTTCCCTTTCTCCCTCTCCTAAACCTTAGTGTCTGACAAATAAGGGGGCACTCCCTCTCGAGGACATCAGAGGCCAATAGCCTTTAGGGACAGGGTAAGAAGTTCTTTCCCTCCATCCCCCCTTTTATTGTCCTCCACTCAGATGTGAACTGTTACCCATATATTATATGATGTACGCCCTGCGCACCCAGTAATTCTGTCTGCTGCATGATTTGATACTTCACGTGTGCTGTGGTTTGCTGTGTATTGCTGTGTCACAGTGTTATTCTCATTGTCGGTCTGTTTTTTCTCCATCAGGCCCCCCCCCAGGTAGCTCCCGGGCAAGGTAGGCCCCCCCATACTCTTTATATAGATTTATTTATAAATTTCACAGCACTTATTGATACTCCAAGCATGAGTAGCAGGGATCCTTCGCCCTGATGAATGCCCCGAGACTTTCCTGAGCTCAATACTGAGGGCAGAAACATGTTGGCTCCTTCCTCATAGATAGGTGACCCTGTGAGTCCTTGTTCTCACAGAGGTGTTCCAATCTTATCTTTTTTAACCGCATCAAACAGAACCTTTATTAAATAATTACATAGGTATCTGTTTAGGTGTTTTTATTCCGTAGTTTAGCTGGATCCCTCTATTTCCAGAACCAGATTTAATTTACGCACTCCCTCCTGTTCCTTTAACAGTGAGGTCGAGTCCGCCCAGGAGGCACTGTCCTACCTGGGCGTGGCTAAGTGGTCATATGATGAAGCATGACACTGTATTGTGTGTGAGACCACCTAGTCCGTAAAGGAAACTCCCCACCGTGTCCCCCAGACCCTCCACAGCACCCCCCTTTTTTACTGATACCTCACCTCTAACAGAGGATCATGAGGGACCTGGTGTTGCAATTGACACACCTTCGATTTATCCCTCTTTAGATTTTATGAACCCCGTACTCTCTGTTGTGATTTTACATTTTAGAAACATCACATCGTCTTGATGAAGCACTTTAGCAGGATCATCTCTTTGTAAAAAACAGCTGGATGGACTCGAAGAGGAAAACAACCACCACTGATTGGTAGTTATAAGGGCATGGCTGACCAAAAATAGTGACACATAGCTATTGGCCTTCCAATACTTTAATGGAAGATTCAAGTTCATTGTTATGAATGGGGTTTCTAGTTGTCTAGGGTATGAATCTAAGCAAGGCAGAACTCACCACTCTAGTCAGGGCAGGTAAGGTACGCACCAAAGAAAACCTGTGCTCACTCCTTTGGTAGCTTGGCACAGAGCAGTCAAGCTTATCTCCAGAAGCAATGTGTAAAGCGTACGAGCAACACACTCACGCCAATTACATAATAAATACACCACAAAAGAGATTCTACGCAGGGCTATGTAAAATATGTTCCTTATATTGTAAATGTATATCTCATTGACCAAAAGTACCATAACATAAGTACTGTGTAAAAATACAATTACTAAAATATGGTACTGGTTATTCTCATTAATACAGTACCCATCAGTAACCTATAACATCTTATCAGTGGATATTTAGAGCAGGAAACACAACACATCAGAAAATGTACACATGAAGCAGGATGTCTGTGCTAATTATGCAATTACTGTGGTCCTAACTGTGCAGGTATCAACACAACATATATCATGCCACAGGACATGTATCAGGAAAGCATAAGAAGAACCACATAAATCCTCCAACATCATCATAAGTATATCAACCTCTAAATAACATCATAAACACATAAGGTGAATCTCCTACAAATGCAGGGATCACATGGATAAAGCACACCTGCACTTCTATCATATATTAGGGAGATTTTGCATTTAATGAAGGGTCTCATTGGGATAGATGTAGATATAAACTGTAGACCACAGGAACACCTGCACTCCTACTACACGGGATACTGTAATTAGGGATCTCTGTGTGATGCTTCTGCTCCTCCACAGGCTGCAGTCCGCAAGGCTCAGAAGCACCTGTGCAACTACTAGGAGCGTTACGATGATCTGTCAACTGTGGAGAGGTGGGAAGTGGGGAACTCACTTGGGGACTCTCCTTGCATGGGTACTGCACTAGCCAGTATGAGCACTCTAGATATGCTCACAAAAAGGGGTGGGGACACGTATTCATAGCGGAGTCGGGCAGGGAAAACCTCGCTTGGTCCGCCCGCAAACAGTATCCAGAATACAGCAGGCCATGAACATTTGGCCTGGAGGCCAACCATCCTGTGTAGCTCACCTTGGCCTAGGTGTCTTGGTGGTCCCTCCTGATCTGGACTCCTGCTGCGGCAAGAAGGCTTCCCTGGGTGTTCCTGAGGAGCCCCGGCAGTTCCTGCAAGCAGGTCCATGTGCTCCAACTCCAGCTTCCACCTGCTAGGATTCTCCTAGTTTCTACAACAATGGGCCTTGTCAAGGGCAGTATGGCATCTCAATGCACTCCCCATTGTCTTGGCCCTCAGGAGGAGGGGAAGGGTGTCAGCGCATCTGCATCCTTGGGCAGTGGGACTCTATTTTGGTCATGGGTTGTGCTCCATCACCTGCTCTCCCTCTCGCAGCCCGCCTTGCACACAGTGCTCCACGTTGGTCAGCCACACGCTGACTCGATCATCAAAGTGAATCAAGCACTTTCCATGCAATATGTTCCACACGATAGACCTTTTAAAAAAAGTTCAAGCACAAGAAATGAAGCTCTCACCATATATGGTGCTCCTCACATGCTGGGCTCCTTAGGAAGGCACTTGGTGGCACGAAGGGGCATGCAGGCCAGCACATGAAGCAAGTAGGCTCTATGACGGTTCCTTCTGGCAGCCCAGCAGTGCCTAGTGAAACCACACTCAGGGAGCAGCTAGCAGCAGGGCAGAAACCAGAAAAGCAATCCAGTGAGTCCTTTAGGCCACAAGGCAAGTAGCAGGCATCAGGGCAACAGCCAAAGAGCAGCCCAGATGAGGCCCTTGTGCAGCACAGCTGTCCTTCTGATGAAAAGTTTAGTCCCAGTTCCAAAAGTGCTCCAAAAACATAGGGTCAGAGCCCTGAAAGGAACCCTTTCAAGTGTAACACAACCCTTTTCAACCCAGCCCTGGCATCCAGACATCAGTAGGGGATAAACACTTTGTGTGAGGGCAGGACACAACCTATTGACATGTAAGGTATGAACAACTGCTCCCTCTCCCAGACCAAGAAGACTAACAGTATGCAGGTCAATCTATCAATCAATCACAGTTTATAAAGCACAGCTACTCACCTGTTAGGGTCTCAAGGTGCTGTCCTGTGGGTGTAGGGTGTACTGGAAGTAGATTAAAAAAGCCATGTCTTCACTTCCTTTGTGAAGCTGGGGAGGGAGGTGGTTGTCTGATGTGGATGGGTAGGGTATTCCAGGTGGCGGCGATGAGGTAGGAGAAGGAGTGTCCTCCTGTTCTGGTTTTCCTGATGTGGGGTACTTCTGTGAGGGAGAGCTGGGCTGAGCGTAGGGTCCTGTGGGGTACATGGAAGTTGAGTTGCTGGTTAAGGTAGACAGGTCTGGTGTTGTGGTGAGCTTTGTGTGCGTCGGTGAGAATTTTGAAAGTGATTCTTTTTCGATAGGGAGCCAGTGCAATGTGCATAGGTGTTGTGAGATGTATCAGTGTCGGGGTAGGCCGAGGATCAATCCGGCGGTGATGTTCTGGATGTGTTGCAATTTGCGGGTGAGTTTTTTGTTGATTCCGGTGTATAGTGCGTTGCCGTAGTCCAGTCTGCTGGTGATGAGGGCATGTGTGATGTCTTTCAATGCTCAAGGGGGTCCATTTGAAGGTCTTGCGTAGGAGGAGGAGGGTCCGAAAGCAGGTGGAGGTGACTACAATGATCTGATGGTTCATGCTGAGGTCGGTCTCCAGGATGCTTCTGATGTTGCGGGCATGGCTGGCGGGGGTGGATGGGTTTCCGAGGGTAGGCGGCCACCAGGAGCCGCTACATGCGTTCGGTTGCGGGACCAGGATGAGTACCTCAGTCTTGTTTGTGTTGAGTTGAAGGCAGCTATCTCTCATCCAATTGGCAAATGGTTTCATGCCCTCATGGAAGTTGTGTCTGGCTGTGTCTGGTTCGTTGGAGAGGAAGAGGATGAGTTTGGTGTCGTAAGCATAGGAGATGGTGTTTATTCCTTAGCTACTGACGATAGTGGCTAGCAGGGCCATATAGACTTTGAACAGCGTGGGCTGAGGGAGGATTCTTGGGGCACTCCACAGGTGGTGGGTGTGGGTTCTGCGAGGTATAGGGCGAGTCTCACTCATTGCATTCTGCTTGAGAGGAAGGAATGGATCCAGTCAAGGGCCTTGTCTCTAATGCCAGCTTCGTGGAGTCTTCTTATCAGGGTGTAATGGGAGACTATGTCGAATGCTGCCGAGAGGTCAAGTAGGATGAGTGCCGCTGTCTCTCCCTTGTCCAGTAGCGTGCAGATGTCGTCTGTTGCAGACAGGAGGGCTGTTTCAGTGCTGTGGTTTGACCTGAATCCGAATTGGGAGATGTTGAGGATGTTGTGGATTTCTAGAAACAAGGTGAGTTGGCTGTTGACTGCTTTTTCTATGACTTTCACAGGAAATAGAAGTAAGGAGATGGGCCTGAAGTTTCTGAGGTCGGTGGGGTCAGCCGATGGTTTCTTGAGGAGGGGGTTGATCTTGATGTGTTTCCAGTTGTTGGGGAAGGTGGCGGCAGCTAGTGAGCAGTTGATGGTGAGGCAGAGGTTGGGGACAATGGTGTCTGCAGCTCTGTTGAAGACGTGATGGGGCATGGGTCCGTGGGGGCCCCAGAGTGGATGGACTTAATGTTTTTCAATGTATCTTCGGTGGAGAGGGGTGTCCAGGTGGAGTTAGTGGATTTGTTGGTGTCGGTTGTTGGACGGGGGTTCCACACGTGAGTTGTCCTTGTTGAAACTGTCGTAGATGGTCTTGATGATGTTGAAGAGTTCCTTTCTGTTGTGTGGTTGTGAGGAGATCCTGTCTTGGATGGCCTGCAGATGGATGCAGATGCCTCTCCTTTCACATCCAGACCCTCCTGTATTGTGGCTATCTGGAATGTATGCACACAGTGTAGCTGGCACTCTGCCCTAGAAACCAATTGGAGTCAGGCTGCAAAACACTAGAGTTATAAGCACAGAGAAATGCCCACTTTCTAAAAGCTGCATTTCTAAAATAGTAATGTAAAATCCAACTACAAAAGTAAGCAGGATTTGTCACTGCTATTCCAAAACATACCAAACATGGCAACGCTGCTCCTTTCAGATCAGAAGTTACCACTTAAAACTATATAAGAGAATTCTCAATGCTTAGTTATGAGAGGACCAGCCCTCACAGTAGTGGACAATTAAATAGGCTGTTTGTCACTACTAGGACATGCAAAAAGTAAGAGTTTGTGCCCTACCTTTTACCTACACAGCAACCTGCCTATAGGGATACCTAGGGCCTACCCTGGGGGTGACTGGGGTGTAATGAAAGGTGAGTTTAGGCCTTGGCAAGTAGTTTGAAATGCCAATTCTATGTAAACTGCACATGCAGGCCCTGCAGTGGCAAGCCTGAGACAGGTTTGAAAGGCTACTTCTGTGCATGGCACTATCAGCACTGCAGGCCCACTAGTAGAATTTAATTGACAGGACCTGGGTATACCACTTTACAAGGGACTTACACAGGGCGGGACTGGCCATAGAGAGCACCGGACATTTTTCCGGTAGGCTGGAAGCGTGGGGGCCGGTTTTTCAGCAGTGGGGACTGGTTCTGTTACTGGGGTCCAGTTTTTGTAATTCTGATTACAAAGCCAATATGACCACAGATATTGGGGTAAAGTGTGGAACAATGTAGAGGGTTCTCATGGGGAACCATAGGGGTTTATGAATATATCAACGAAGGGGTAGGAATAGAGGCATGGCAACAGGGCAGGTGTATCCCACAGCAAAAACAAGGAACAGCTTCATGAGAATAAAGGGGGTAATTCTGACCCTGGCGGTCATGGACCGCCAGGGCTAACGACCGCAGGAGCACCGCCAACAGGCTGGCGGTGCTCCCATGGGCATTCTGACCGCGGCGGTACCGCCGCAGTCAGAAACGGGAAACCGGCGGTGTCCCGCCGGTTTCCCGCTGCCCAAGGGAATCCTCCATGGCGGCGCTGCCATGGTGATTCTGACCCCCTTACCGCCAGCCTGGCGGTTTTGACCGCCAGAACCTGGCTGGCGGGAACGGGTGTCGTGGGGCCCCTGGGGGCCCCTGCAGTGCCCATGCCAATGGCATGGGGACTGCAGGAGCCCCCTAACAGGGCCCCACCAAGATTTTCAGTGTCTGCCAAGCAGACACTGAAAATCGCGATGGGTGCAACTGCACCCGTCGCACCCCTTCCACTCCGTTCGGAGCCGGCATCCTCATGGAAGGGGGTTTCCCGCTGGGCTGGCGGGCGGCCTTCTGGCGGTCGCCCGCCAGCCCAGGGGGAAACTCAGAATGACCGCCGCGGTCTTTCGACCGCGGTACGGTCTTTTGACCGCAGTACGGTCTTCTGGCGGTTCCCGCCAGGCGGGCGGCTTCCGCCGCCCGCGGAGGTCGGAATGACCCCCAAAATGTCAGGGAATGTAGTTCATTAAGGGGTGTCTGTGTCAGAGACGTCCCCTTCAAGAGTTAACAGGTAGGTGCACAGAGGTTGCCAAATATCCTTGAGCCTTGAAGATGGGGTTGCAATGTAGCAAATACCTCACTGTTGTATGGCAATAGCTCATATCTTTTAGCCAGTCCTCTGTGCTGAGAGTCTTGTTTTTGCTCTAGTACAAGGCTATCCAGCTCTTGGCTAGCAGTAGCGCAATTGCAGTGAAGTGCCTAATGCTAGGTGGGAGGGGTCTGACATAGCCCAGGAGGGACTGCAAAGGACCGGGCCAATGGGGACTTCCTGTCAGTGTTGCTAGATTAGTGAGGATCTGAATCCAGTAGACTTGGATAACAAGGCAGGTCCATGCATGGAGGATAAAATCTACTTGGTCTGTGCTGCACTTCGAGCAGTTATGCAATTATGTGGCGTACATTTTTGCCAGGCTTAGAGGTGTTGTATATGCTTGGTTTCGGAATTTGTAGTATGGTAGTTTCTGTCTGTGGTTGGGTGGGACGAGCTGCGTTTCCGTACAGCAGTTGTTCTATATCTTGTCTAGGAATGGCTGACCCGGGTCACATTCCCAGGCCCATCAGGCCCCATCAGCACCTGAAGACTTCAGGGCTAGACAAGTCTGGTAGAGCTGAGAAGCCAGTCTCATTCCGTCTGCTGCTCTTATCACTAGTGTCAATGGCGTGAATCCATCTGGGGCAGTTGGATAGGATGGTATTCTATCCTGTAGTGAACCCTGTATCCATCTAAGGATAATGTGGTTCATGGGGGTGGGTTCCCAGAGGCTTGTAGAACCATTGTGTGTTATGATATGACCATCCGGGAAAAGATCGCCCATGTTATGAAAATGGTGATTACTTAGGGTGCATTGTACTAATCACTTTTGAGACAATGGCAACCAGAAGTTGTGGGTTCAGGTTTAGTATTTGGGATTAGAGAAGTCCACCCGCAAATACCTGCATAATTTTATCAAGGTCCAGTTAGTCGTGTAGAGTGTTTGGCTGTCAGTAGGATCTGATGTGATGCCCAGCGGTAAAATGGCAGAGAGTGACGTGTTTTCCTGCTTGTCTTGCTCCAGTTTCCAATATGGTGTTCTGGCATCCGGATGGTACCAGTAGTATGCAAAATGACACTGCACCATTAGGTGGAATATGTTAATATCTGGTACTCCAAAGCCATCTCTATCATACCGGAGTGTGAGATTCTCCCACCTGATCCTGGGACGCTGGCAGACCCAGACCAGGCAGAGCACCAGACCTCTGAGCATGGCGGAGAAACTGTAATACAGTGGGATAGGGAATGTGTATGAAGTTAGCAATCACTGGCCCATAGTTTAGTCAAATTTTCATGTCTTTCTGTTGGTGTAGGAAAATACCAAGAAATTTGGGGGAGTCGTTGCACCATTTCAGTGGATATTCCAACGTGCAGGGCATTGGGACATCAGTGAGTTGGAAGAATTCTGATTTACTCCATTTGATCGACAGCCAGAAGAGGCAGCCAAATCAGATAATTTTGTGGATGATGGGGCAGGGTGGATGACAGGATCCCTAATAAAAAGCAGAATTTCATACATGGCATGCAAATCAAGACCGGGTCACTCAAATCTGTAACCCCTGTGCATATGATGTTCTTGTAACTCCTGGACCAGGGGATCTAGTGGAATAATGAAGAGCAATAATGAAAGGGGGCAAGCCTGTCGGGTGCCCTTCTTGATCATAAAATGATCTGTAGTAAAACCATTCACCCTGAATCTGGCAGTGCGTTCAGCGTAGAGGAGGTTAATAAGATTAAGGAAGCCGTGGAGAATGCCTAGCTTAGTCATGGTTGCCTGTAAGAATAGCCAGTTCATGGAATCAGATGACTTTCCAGATTCTAGCAGGGTGACTACAGCCTGTACTGTTGGGTAGATCTGGTTAAGAACAGCAAAAATGGTACGTGCATTGAGTGTCATGGAGAGGTGTGGCATAAACCCAGTCTGCATAGGGGATATAATTTGTTCCATTAGGAGTGACAGGCGTGTTGCAAGGAGGTTAGCTAGTATGTTGCTGTTGTGGTTATTCTTGGCCAACTCTTCAGCTATGTTTTATCATCTATCTCAGTTAAAAGGGAATAACATCAGGTGCGAGACCTTTTCAAAGCACCATCTCATGATATTAGACTTCGGCCCTCTTAGGGGTTTCTAAAATGCACGTGGCTAATTCAGGAATTATTTTTAGTGTATATTTCGATAAAATACTTTAAGAAAGAGGCTTACTCTAAATAATAGATGGGTTTTGAAAGTGCAGCTGTCAAATAGACCTACTGCTTACAATTTCATAGTATGGGAGTTTCGTCCTCCTGTATCAACCAGTGTCTTTCTTTAACCAACCTCTTTTAGCCACTGGACTGAGACTTTATCAAAGACTTGGCTCAGCCACCCCGTGGAGTATTCATCACTCTTCTAATCCTATTGGTTGTTTTGTTTTGTTCTTCTGTCTCCAGTTGAGAGCTTGCATGGAACTTCATGAGTAACTACTTCACAACTGTAGCCTTCTCTGTCCACCTCTATTGGCTCTCTACTGTGGGTCTTGCTCTGTTCCTCTTCCACTGCTCTGCCCATCTGTTCTTTCCATGTGCTCGCCTTTACGACACAAACTGATATCTTCCGTGCCCCCTTCCTTCTCCTGCAGGCTCCTTGTTACCCCCGGACGTGCCCTTATCGCACCTCCATGCTGCCCTTCCAATCCCTCCTTCCTTCTCCTGTTGCCCCTCTTCCTTTTGTCTTGCAGAGGCTTCTCATAAGTGCTGCTAGACTGACATTTTTTTCTTTTAATTTCAATGACATTAATGACAGGCTATTCTGAAGGCCTCATTGGTCTCAATACCTTCCTCTATATGTTGAAGGAGTGTTGTATGGCAACGGAGTCTTCATCATAGTCCTTCCAACTTTTCTATATCGTAGAAACTAAACAAGGATTATAACAATGGTACATCACCCCCAAGAATTTGAGGTAGGGCTTTTCAGTATTCATCAAAACCATTTTGTTGCATGAATTCATTCTTTTGGCACCCCACTTTGAAAATGATTCCTGCATCACTGACCTGCTCTCCACTAACCTAATAAAGTTAGCCTGTGTTAATCTGGCCTCGGTACCTAATTATTTTATTAAATATCCGTCATATTCTAATTAGAGCTGATGGCCATCTGCTGTGTCTGCGATTTCTTTCAAAGAAATCCAAGAGCAGCTCACACAGACTCCCTCCAGATATCTGTTAATTTTAGTGTGCAGGGGACTGACCCAGTAGGCCCTGATGTTGTTCAGTGTAGCCAACAAAACTGAGATTTCCGAAGGCAAGCAAATACACCAGCTGGGCTCCTTTAGTGTCTTCCTGGCAGGGCTTGCCTGGCTATTGTCACTCTGGGATTTGCCCAATAGACCAATGGCTTGGGGCTGCTTTCAGAGCATGATAGGTGTCACAACTTAAGCTTGCTTGTTTAGCCCATTCTAGTCACAGCCTCTTACAGTTTGGGGCTGATTTGAACATTTTTGCCAGTGCCAATTTTGTTTCCAATCCAGCACTGCCACAACAACCTCCAATGGATGCTGATGCTTATGGCAAAAACAAATATAGGAAATTCTAAACATTTTCAAAGCTGTAAATTAATCACTTAGCCCCCAAATGAATGAATCCCTTCTGTACAAAGGAACTTTGCTTCTTCCTGTAATTTCAAAGGTTATTTTTAACTTTTTGGTGTTTGAGCAGTCTACATTTTGATTTTCTCATCCTTTATTCCAATAAGCAAAGCACTTAGTAATATTGACAAACCCAATAACTTGGTCTTTATGTAATGGAAAGTGGTTTCTGAGTATAAACAAAAGAGCGCACACATACACATATTTAAATGAAGGGACTGGGTGTAAATAAAGAGGGTGTATAGATAGACTGAGAATCACTACGAAGTTCTGTGTATTATACTCTCACAAGTATTATGTGAAAATGACCCAGTGGATCTTTCTTAGCCCTCAGGCAAACGTAGGTATCAGCAAACTTGCCAACCTGAGTGGAAGAAATTACCAGTTATGACCATGCATCTCGCTCAACATACCTGGAAATAATGTGCATTAGATACAAAACAACATGCTAGAAAGTGTCAGTCATTTTGATTTGTTGCGAGTTCAGGCAGCTTTTCACTGCAAAGAACATAAAAGCGCATATTCGCAGAAAACAGACACTTTTCAGTAGATACAAAAGCAAGGAATATAAATATCATCAATATAAATTATATTTTACAGTTTGCCTTAATTCTATCGGCGTGTGTATCGGCCAATAGCCACAACATGCACACCTTACCTGGTGCGGGACATGACCATTGCCCGACTCCAGAGAGAGGTTTTCGCCACCAGAGCAGGAAGTAGCAGGTAAGGCTGCTTTCTGCTCCAGTGGGGAAAACGCGCTCAAAAGGACCTCCTCACCTTTCAGGAAGCCCTTGTTTGAGAGGGGAGATTCTCCCTTTTCAACCAAGGCCTTCCTGAAAGTGTTTCCTGGCCTTGGATTGCAACTGTGCTGTGATCCTTGGCCAGCTGACACCACTAGACCCCTGGGATGTCATCTGCGGGGTAGGCCATCATAGGAATGGGCAGCCCCTCACCCCAAGGGCAATTCATTGAAAGAAAAGTTGGTTTACTTCTGGGGGGGCAATTAAAACAAAGGATATTGCCCGGTGGGTCAGCCCTTTTGAATATGGGCCTGCCCCCCCATGGGCCAACTTCTTAATTTTTTTTTTTTTAAAGTGTGTTTACCCCTGGGGTGCAGGATCACCCCCGCAGGGGTAAAAAAAAAATAATTTAATTAAAAATAATAATAATTTGACAGGAGGTCGCCCGTGAGCGAGGCTGACCACCCTAGGGGGCACATTTTTTTTATAGATGTGTGGTTTACCTGAGGGCCATGATCGCCCCATGGAAACCACACAGCTATTAAAAAAAAAATATATATATATATATCCAAGCGTGTCCTGTTATTCTTCCTGTGCTCGCCTGACGAGGTGGGTGCTCAGACAATAGGCACAGGACCCATTCTAAATATGCTTCACATAAGATTCAAACGACGGCACTCCATGCAGTTTACTGTCCTTTATTTATGTCAGGAATTCCATATAAATTCAAAAACCTCAAGGAATCACAGGTTTAGGGCGACGCGTTTCAACCATCACGGTCTTCCTCCTAGCCCTCCAAGTGTTCAAGTCATGTGACCCATCTTACTCTTTAAATAACCACTAGTCTACTTAATAGACATAGAAGAAATCTGTTTTTTATTTTCTCCTTTTCTTTTTCTTCCCCTTCTTCTTTGTGTCCCATATGCATTGCTCCTCTCTGTAAATTATACATTTCTAATTACCTAATTCATCTATTCATCTCTGATGGGCATCAATGCCCTTCCCAACCTCAAAATTAACCTATAGGACAATACGTCATTATTTATAACGTTCCTTGTCTCCTTTTTAGGAGGAGTCACCACATGACTTCACTAACCGAGTTAAAACTATAAAACTAAAAAACTACCAATTTGTATAACACTAACCCAATTCTCCCTTTACTGGATATTATGCACTCATCCAATATGGACATGAAGTTCTTCATCCTTGTTCAATCCCCACGGGAAACGACAATTCAATCGAATAATGTATTCTGATTCCATCTCCCTCAATTGTTTCTCTCTGTCGCCCCCCTGATGGTACCCACTACCCTATCAATCCCAAAGAATCTCATCTCATCTAATTTCCCATCATGTACTAACTTACAATGGTGCGCCACTGGATATGTAGTATCCTTATTCACTATCGCTTTCCAATGTTCTAAGATGCGTTTTTTAAGAGGGAAAATTGTACTGCCAACATATTGCAACCCACAAGGGCATTCAATTACAAAAATCTGAGGTACAGGTGATACATTTCTTAATATTCTCTTTCTTGCCCGTCGGTAAAATATACTGTGTCCGATTACTGCTATGTCTGCATGCTTTGCATTTGGAACATTTGTAGAACCCCAATTGTGTGTCTAGAAAGGTTCCCTTCTTTTTTGGTACAAAACTGTGTACCAGAATATCTCGCATGGAACTACTTTTTCTGTAGGTTATCAGTGGTAGGGGACTGACTAACTGGCCAAACACTTTATCAGCTTTGATTAAATGCCAATATTTGGTCATAATCTTCTTAATCTCCAATGAATATGCATTAAAAGTTGTCACAAATCTCGGGGGACCAGGGTCAGTCTCCTTCTTTTTCGGGACTAAAAGTTTCTCTCTATGAACCTCCCCTGCCTTACGGTATGCCTGCCTCACAATATTGCATGGGTATCCCCTGGATTTGAACTTCTGTATCATTATATCTCGTTCCCTGTCATAACTTTGCCGTGTATTACAATTTCTCTTTGCTCTGAGCAATTCTCCATAGGGAATGCTCCATTTAACACAGGGTGGGTGGTGACTTGCGGCATGTAGGATACTGTTACCGGCTGTGGTTTTCCTGAATAGCCTAGTATGTAGGGTGCCATCTTCTACGCTGACCTCTACATCTAAGAATTCCATATTCTGGCTGTGTATTTTATATGAAAACTGTAAATTCAAATCATTATTTGGTAAGGCACTCAAAAATTCATGTAACAGTAATTCTGGACCATCCCAAATCATAAAAATATCATTGATGCATCGTGTCCAAAAAATGATATGTTGGAACCATTTCAAGTTCTCATCTGCCATTACCCATTGTGTTTCCCACCACCCCATAAACAAACAGGCATAACCTGGAGCAAAGCAGCTCCCCATTGAAGTCCTGGTAGTTTGTTTATACCACTGATCCTCAAATAAAAAAAAAATTGTTCTCCAAACAAAACCTCAACATATTCAAAAGACACTCAGAATGTTCCAAAAGTCTAATAGGTTTGTCTCTGTAAAAATGTCTGCATGCTCGAATTCCCTTCTCATGTGGGATGCATGTATACAGTGATACCACATCTATGGTCACCATGATATAATTAGTTTGCCATGGTATGTCCTGTATTTTGGTCAAAAAATCCATAGTATCCCTACAATACGAACTTAGATTCAAAACATACAGACTTAGGAAGTGATCTAAATAGATTGAAGCATTCTCTAAGAGACTGCCTCTTGCTGACACAATAGGTCGCCCAGGAGGGTTATCATGATCCTTATGCATCTTTGGTAACAGATAAAAGCAAGGTGCCACTGGTTTCCGTACCAATAAAAATCTATACTCATCCTCAGAAAGCAAGCCTCTGCTGACACTATCAGACAAAAAATCCTGAAACCTATTTATAGATTGTCGGTGTATATATATATATATGTATATGTGTGTGTGTATATATATATATATATATATATATATATATATATATATATATATATATATATATTTAGAGAGAGGGAGTGCGAGACAGAGAGAGACTCTCTATAGAGGGAGAGAAATCTCTCATATTTGTATGCATATATTTTATGCTTAAAGACTTTGCTAGATAAGCAGACATTTGAGGTGAGCAAATCTAGAGTGTTGTTGGTGTTGCAGGGTGCTCCTTACTAGAGCAGCTCTCCACCTAAAATTGGGAACTTCCCAGAGTTCTCCTTTGTTTTTTGCATAATTTATGCGTCACTCTATCCCTGAAAGGGCCTTGGTTTGACTTATACTGGGTGATCCCTTGTGTCTGGACAAAGCTATACCCCTCTGAAGAGCTCTAATGAGAGCGAAACACGTGTCAGGGGTTGCTTTACTCATTCCAGGTTGGCTTGGACGGTATTTGACCAGTCCAAAGCAGTAATACTGTGCCTGGAGTGGTAAATGGCTTTTGTCATTTTACAGCTCGGCAAGGATGACACTATGTCAATCCTATGCTTAAAGATTTTGCTGTAAAAATGGCAAAAGACTTTGTCACTATCTAGCTCGGCGAGGATAGCACTGTGCTAATCCTATGCTTAAAGACTTTGCTAGATAAGCAGACATTTGAGGTGAGCAAATCTAGAGTGTCGCTGGTGTTGCAGGGTGCTCCTTACTAGAGGAGCTCTCCACCTAAAATTGGGAACTTCCCAGAGTTCTCCTTTGTTTTTTGCATAATTTATACGTCACTCTATCCCTGAAAAGGCCTTGGTTTGATATATATATATATATATTTATATATATATATATGAATGTAAGTACTGTATATATGCATGTGTATTTATTTATATATATATATTTATAAAACAGAAAGTATGCCATTCCTCCTAGGCACAAAAAGACTGTGCTCCAATGTTTTTAGATGCAAAGTAAAATTTTATGGCGATGTGTTTCGATCAAACGATCTTTATATATATATATATATATATATATATATATATTTATATATATATATATATGAATAGATAAATGCTTATAAAATATATACATACAAATATTAGATTTCTCTCCCTCTATAGAGAGTCTCTCTCTCTCTCACTCGAACTCTCTCTAGATGCTGCGATAGGCCCCCAGGGAAACCACACACACATATAAAAGTATTCTCGTTACATATATATATATGGAGAGTGAGACACTCTCTCTCTCTATATATATATATATATATATATATATATATATATGGAGAGATAAAGGGCAATTTGGCTGGGTGGTAGTGAGGGAACCTCAGGAGGAGATAATGGGAGGGGGAGCGGCAAAAAAACGTGTTGCACTGTGCGCCACCAGCGGTAAATGCTGTGATGATGTGTATGTGCCAAGGTAAAGTAATAGTGTGTCTTTTTTGTTTTTTTCAGTGTCTTCAGAGAACCTGCTGATTGAGGGAAAAAGCGAAGGTAAGGTGACTCACATCTACTGTTGCACACATCACACACACTTACCCACTAGCAATTTTGTCACCATATCTGCCACCTATGTAGTCTAGTGTTTTAGCGGGACAGTTTAGCCAGTAGCAGAGATGGCATCTCTTTGGATGACTACTGCTGAAGCTGTAACTCGGGTTATGGCAGGCAGGATCAGAGACTGAGATAGCAGATACTGAGACAGCATCTGAGGGAGAGGAAAATGGAGCAGAATCTGGGAATGATTTTTCATTCGGAGGAGTCCCATCCAACAACACCGCTTACCGTGATTCTGAGGGAGACGATGTGTACAGTTGTTCTGTCCATTTGCAAGCAAAGTCTGTGCAGTGGGACAACAGTGTGTTAGCCCAAAGCAGAGAGCAGGTGCATGTGCTGGCTAGCACAAAGTGCTCTTTCGGCAGCTCTCCAATTTAATTTAGCCCTAAATCCCACCTTTTACTGGTGACGCTAGATGTAAAGTCGATACGACGGCCAAATTGCTGCTAGTCGACTTCTTCCATCTCTTTTTTGATGTTGACTTCCTTCAGCAAATTGTGCAGCAGACAAATTTCCATGCAGAACAATTTCTGAGGGAGGAAGGGGACCTCTTTCTAGGGCACGCCAGTGGACTCCCACTACACTGGAGGAGTTGAAGATAGTTTTGGGCCTTACGCACAAAATGGGGTTAGTGCAGAAACCCACCTTGCAGCTCTGTTGGACGACTCACATGGTTTAGGTGATCCCCATCTTCACACAAGCCCGTAACAGGGAAGGGCTCAAGTCGTATTGTAGAGACACAAAAATCCACAAAGTTCCTACCACCCAGCGTTTCCCCACTTGTCTTCATAAAAACTCTACCCCACTTGTGTGCCTGTGTCTAGTGCCTGTGTCAGGAATCGATGACCCCAATGTCAACTGTAGCAATCATGTAAGGACTACCATTGACTGTTGTGTGATCCATTCCTATCATGGACACTAAGCCCAGTCACACCAGTGGGGTATCGTTTTATCGGGACAAGTTAAGGAACGCTGGGTGGGTAGCAGTTTGGGTATTTCTGCATATTCCTGTAGTTTACATCACAGAAATGCAAAGAAAATTACTGTTTTCATTCAACTGTTTACATATGCTGGGAAAAAAGCTTTGGGGAATCTCCCTGGACTCCTCTTGATGTCTACTTTTCAGAAATGTCTGGGCTTGATAGGCTTTCCTAAATGGTTCCCGATCCCAGGACTAGTTAGCACACTCATCTTGGTTATCTTTATCGCCACAATACATTTTGAGACCTTCCCTGTTGCGGGTACTTGGCCTACCCTCACAAGTAAGGTAACGGTAACCGGACGTCTCCCGACGCCGGTTCCCAAGAGTGTACAGCGGCCGCAGTAACATACCCCCGGGGCACCCGAGAGGGACTCGGGGGTATGACGTCAGACGCAGAAGTCGTCGGGACGAAAATTGAAAGAAAAGACGGACCCAAACGGGAAGAAGAGAGAGAGACGGAAAGAAGCGCTCGGGGGACGCGACCCGAAGAAGAGGAACCGCGAACGCCGAAGACCGCCAACGAGGAACCCGAAGAAGAGAAGGAGAGCCCAGAGAAAGCGGAAAAGCTCAGGGGACCTCCCGCCCCTGTCAAAGAGTAGCCGGGAGACCGCCAAACAGCCGGCCACGTCCTCGGAGGGGCGTGGCCACCTCAGGTACGTTCGTACCGCAACTGGGGTTTTGGGTCAGGGTGGTTGTTAGGAATATGGGGGGATAAGGAGAGAAGAGAGAGGTCCTGCAGGGAAGGGGAGATCTTATAAAGGAAAACCCTAACGTGATCACCCTAACCTCACGGAAAAACCAACAGACAGAGAAACGTCTCAAAAGGAAGGGAATTCCTGAGAACACACGCAGGGAGAAGCACAAAGCAAAGAAAAGTTATCCCCTCACCTCCCTTCACTTCTACCTATTCCCCCACCACCCTACTAACCCTATATATATTATATCTTATGCCCCACTTACCTGTTTTGTCCTTCTTCTTATTTTTTTTGGAGAACCTGGGCCGCTGAAATATGGGAAGATCGAACCACTTCCCAAAGTTGGACCAGACCACACCGGGACTACCACAAGAACCCTGAAAGAGAAAAAGGATTTTATTTTGTGACTATAACCGGACTATCATTGTGAAAAGAAATAAGAGATAAAAAGTCCGCCTTAAAACAGAACTTAAATAAATCAGTTAACCCCTCAAATCCTACACCTGTCACGTTATTCCAATATCTCTTTCAATTGGGATAAAGAACCCATTACAGTGGTGTCAGAAGTGGGATATTGAAATGGCGACAGGTAACCTAAGACCATGGAGGGTACTCCCACAATATCGGATATGATGCAGCAGTTAGCTGAGGGACAGAGGCATCTGCAAATTGTGTGGGAAGAGCAACAGAAGGAGGCTAAAGTGGAAAGGGAGGCCCTACAAAGCGCTCTTAAAAGTCAGGCCACTATCATGGCCAACAATCAATTGGTTCATGAGAATGCAATAAAAAAATCTCACGGATACTATTGCAGCCACCCGGGTGCATCCGAACGTGCCCAGCTCGGTCCTACAGAGGTATCAGGAAGGCGAGGACCCGGATGCCTTCTTCACCAATTTTGAGCGAGTTGCCACTTCTGCCACCTGGCCCCAGGAAAGGTGGGGCCAGTATATCGCTCCATTATTAACAGGAACTCTCCAAGCTGCTTATCAAGCGGTAAACCCAGGCGGAACAACACCCTATCAGGACATTAAAAAGAGCATCCTGGAGCGGGTAGGTTTTGATACAGAACATTACCGGGTCCGGTTTAGGAAAGCCAAATGGGGACCCTCCGAGAATCCCAAGGCACTATACTTCCGGATTAAAGATTTGGGTCTCAAATGGTTAGGCCCCATTCGGACCAATAGGGAAGATATAATTGAGTTTTGTCCTCTTAGAACAATATCTAGACGCCCTACCCCCCAATACGCGTAACTGGATCAAACAACACCCAAGCCCGGATACCAACACCACCATTGAGTTAGCCTGTGCCTTTCACTGCTCCCTCGAGTTCAAGGTCCCTCCCTACGCCCAACGCCTAACCCCATCCGACAGAGCCCCGGACAAACCTCATCCCTGGGGCGAAGAACACCTGAGGAACCGGGAAAAACGTGAGGACCTGAAAGACCATATATACAACAACCACAGTGTTTTAGCTGTGGGGAGTGGGGACATATTGCCCGGGTTTGCCCCCTGAAAACGGAAAAACAAGAACCGATGGAAATAGGAGTTACTAGGGGGAGAGTCTTCTATACAGGGGGAAAAGAAACCCAATATAAGAAGAGACTTGTTATCAATGGGAGATCAACAGTGGCCCTCATCGACTCAGGTTGCAGTCAGTCCGTAATCAGAGCTGATTTACTAGGTAGCCCTACCTTTACTTCAGGACTTACTGTATCCATTTGTTGTATTCATGGAGAAACAAGAGACTATCCCCTAATCTGGACAACCCTGTCCTGGGAAGGAAAAGTAACCCCCATAAGGATGGGGGTGGTGGAACGACTAGTTGAAGAAGCTATCGTAGGGACTGACTTCACTGACTTTTCGGAACTTCTTGATAGTACAAGAAATTCTGAGGATATGACTACCTGGTGGAAAAGTGCTCCTTTCTCTAACATACCGATACCACCTCCGGTGGTTCGATACAAACCCTCTCGAAAGGAAAAAAGAGAAACAAGAAAAGTCTACGTGCAAGGAAACTCGAGCCCCGATAGGGTAATTACACAGGTCCTTACCCTTACTGACCTTCCCCCATTCCGTAGTTGTCAAAGAGAAGATCCGAGTCTGATCCATGCCTGGAAAAGTGCACGACCCCGGACCCTCAAAGACAAGGGTCCGTCTTTCACGATAATTAAAAATCTGTTATATGGAATCACTGGCAATAACAGAGAAGAAAAGAAGCAGCTATTAGTTCCCGAACCTTATAGGCAACAAGTCCTACACCTAGCCCACAGCCAGCCGGGGGGGCTCACTATGGGAGGGAGAAAACGGAAGAGTATCTGTTGAGGAAGTTCTACTGGCCGGGGGTCTTTTCACAGATTAGGAGATTCTGTCAGCAGTGTCCTAAATGTCAAATGATTGATCCTGGTCCAAAGAGAAGAGCCCCCTTGCAGCCCCTTCCCATTATAGACATCCCTTTTTCAAGAATAGGAATGGACATTGTAGGCCCTCTCCTACCTTCTTCTAGAGGCTACCGTTATACACTAGTATTAGTAGATTACGCCACCAGATACCCCGAGGCCGTCCCCCTCACCAGTATTAACACCAAGAGTGTTGCCCATGCCATGATAGGGTTCTTCTCCCGAATAGGTTTTCCCCGAGAAATTTAATAGACCAAGGTACCCAGTTCATGTTCAACTTGATGACACAGATATGTCAACTTCTGGGGATCAAACAGTTGCGGACGGCGGTTTATCATCCACAGACGGATGGCTTGGTGGAGAGATATAACCGCACTCTGAAAACTCTTTTAAAGAAATCTATTTCAGAGTCAGGTAAAGACTGGGATAGGAAACTCCCGTTAGTATTATACGCTATCAGGACCCATGAACAAGCTTCTACGGGCCATAGTCCATTTGAATTATTGTTCGGACGACAGCCCAGGACCTTATTAGACATGGCAGCGGAGTTATGGGAGGAGGAGGATGGGGAAAAGTCCCTCTTGGAATATACCCGTGATTTAAAATCCCGCTTACAAACAGTGTGGGAAAACGTAAGGGAACATATGGAGAAGGCTCAAGAGAAGCAGAAAAGATATTACGACAGGAATACTCAATTAAGGACCTTTACCGTAGGAGATAAGGTGTTAGTGCTTCTCCCCAGTTCCGACAACAAACTGTTAGCAAGGTGGCAGGGACCATATAACGTGATAGGGGTGGTAACACCCGTGACCTATAAGATACAGCTCACGGATAGTCCCAACAGGTCGCAGATCTTTCATGTCAATTTGCTAAAAAGATGGGAAGAACCACTGGGAGACCAGACCAGGGGATGCCTAGTTAACACGGTTAAGGAATTGGAGATAGGATGGTGCCCCACTGATCGTCCTAGCGGAAACGAGGTACCTCCAATAAATACAGAAATCTCGATTCAACAGAGTAGACAATTAACCCAACTCCTCGATGATTATACCCATGTGTTCTCCTCGATACCGGGGAGAACCAAGGGCCAGATGTAGCAAACGTTTTGCGACTCGCAAACGGCGAAAATCGCCGTTTGCGAGTCGCAAAACGCGTATCCCAATGCAGAAATGCATTTTGCGAGTCGTTACCGACTCGCAAAATGCATTTCAGACTCGCAAATAGGAAGGGGTGTTCCCTTCCTATTTGCGAGTCGCATTGGGATGCAATACCATTTGCGACCGCATATGCGGTCGCAAATGGCATCGCAGTTATCATCCACTTCAAGTGGATGGTAACCCAATCGCAAATTGGAAGGGGTCCCCATGGGACCCCTTCCAGTTTGTGACTGGAGCCCAAAATATTTTTTCAGGGCAGGGAGTGGTCCAAGGGACCACTCCCTGCCCTGAAAAAAACCGAAACTAAAGGTTTCGTTTTTTTTTTTAAAGTACAGCTCGTTTTCCCTTAGGGAAAATGGGCTACACTTCAAAAAAAAAAAAACTGCTTTATTTAAAAGCAGGTCGCTAACATGGAGGTCTGCTGACGTCAGCAGTCCTCCATGTTAGCGAGTGCCTATACTCGTAATGGGGCCGCAATTTGCGACCCACCTCATGAATATTCATGAGGTGGGTCATTGCGACCCCATTGCGAGTTGCAGTCGGTGTCTGAGACACCGTACTGCATAGCAATTTGCGACTTGCAAATTGCGAGTCGCAGGGACTCGCAATTTGCAAGTCGCAAATTGCTTTCTTCCTACATCTGGCCCCAAGTTGGTACATCATCAAATCATAACTCAACCTGGCCAGATAGTATGGTTACGGCCTTATCGTATCCCTGACGCTAGAAAGGTTCTGGTAGAAAGTGAAATAGAAAAGATGTTAGACCTGGGTATTATAGAGCCTTCCCAAAGTCCCTGGTGTTCACCGGTGGTATTAGTGCCAAAGCCAGATGGGTCTATACGTTTTTGTATTGACTTCAGACGAGTCAATTCTGTATCCCAGTTCGACACGTATCCCCTTCCAAGGGTAGACAAACTCTTAGAAAAATTGGGAAAAGCTAAGTACATGTCTACCCTTGACTTGACCAAAGGATACTGGCAGATTCCTTTGGCACCAGAAGATAAAGAAAAAACGCCCTTCTCTACTCCCTCAGGACTATATCATTTTAATGTTCTCCCTTTCGGGTTACATGGGGCACCCGCCACCTTCCAGCGTCTCATCGACACCATTCTACGACCTCATACCAGATACGCTGCCGCATATCTGGATGATATCGTTATTTATAGCGAGACTTGGGGAGACCATTTGACGCATTTAGACAAAATCTTTACAGCATTACGAAGGGCTGGACTGACAGCCAACGCCTCCAAAAGCCGACTAGCATTTGACGAAATCTCTTACCTGGGCTATCACATAGGAAAAGGTATACTTAGACCACAAATGAATAAAGTTGAAGCCATCCTACGCATAAATACACCCACAACGAAAAAGGAAATCCGTTCATTTTTAGTCCTAGTGGGGTACTATCGAAGATTTATACTGCATTATTCCACCTTGGCCCCTCCTCTGACTGACCTCCTGAGAAAAGGCCAGCCCAAAAATATTACGAATCTAAACCCGGCACAATCCCATAGTTACCATACATTACAAAGATGTCTCACTACCCAACCGATTTTAAAATGCCCAGAGTTTGATATCCCCTTTCACCTTCAAACAGATGCCTCAGACGTGGGTCTGGGGGCCGTGCTTTTTCAGAAGGATGAAAGCAATAAAAGCCATCCAGTGGTCTTTATTAGTCGTAAACTTTTTCCCAGGGAACAGAAATATCCCATTATAGAACGTGAATGTCTCGCCATTAAGTGGGCGATTGAAAGCATTCAATATTACCTCCTAGGGAGATCCTTTCTGTTATATACGGATCACGCTCCCCCCACCTGGCTCTCGAGATATAAAGATACCAACAATCGCATTCTGAGATGGTTTATGGAGCTTCAACCTTTCTCCTTCCAGGTTTGCCATCTCCCTGGTGATCTTATGGGACAGGCTGACTATTTGTCCCGGTTCCCGGGACCTTTGGGTCTCAAACAGCCCCATTCGAGCGAGGGGATGTGTAACCGGACGTCTCCCGACGCCGGTTCCCAAGAGTGTACAGCGGCCGCAGCGGGCACCCGAGAGGGACTCGGGGGTATGACATCAGACGCAGAAGGCGTCGGGACGAAAATGGAAAGAAAAGACGGATCCGAACGGGAAGAAGAGAGAGAGACGGAAAGAAGCGCTCGGGGAAACCGCGAACGCCGAAGACCGCCAACGAGGAACCCGAAGAAGAGAAGGAGAGCCCACAGAAAGCGGAAAAGCTCAGGGGACCTCCCGCCCCTGTCAAAGAGAAGCCGGGAGACCGCCAAACAGCCGGCCGCGTCCTCGGAGGGGCGTGGCCACCTCAGGTACGTTCGTACCGCAACTGGGGTTTTGGGTCAAGGTGGTTGTTAGGAATAAGGGGAGATAAGGAGAGAAGAGAGAGGTCCTGCAGGGAAGGGTAGATCTTATAAAGGAAAACCCTAACGTGATCACCCTAACCTCACGGAAAAACCAACAGACAGAGAAACTTCTCAAAAGGAAGGGAATTCCTGAGAACACAAGCAGGGAGAAGCACAAACCAAAGAAAAGTTATCCCCTCACCTCCCTTCACTTCTACCTATTCCCCCACCACCCTACTAACCCTATATATATTATATCTTATGCCCCACTTACCTGTTTTGTCCTTCTTCTTATTTTTTTTGGAGAACCTGGGCCGCTGAAATATGGGAAGATCGAACCACTTCCCAAAGTTGGACCAGACCACACCGGGACTACCACAAGAACCCTGAAAGAGAAAAAGGATTTTATTTTGTGACTATAACCGGACTATCATTGTGAAAAGAAATAAGAGATAAAAAGTCCGCCTTAAAACAGAACTTAAATAAATCAGTTAACCCCTCAAATCCTACGCCTGTCACGTTATTCCAATATCTCTTTCAATTGGGATAAAGAACGCATTACAGTAAAAATTTTACTGGGGGATCTGGGAGAATGCTGGGTGGAAGAAAGTTTGTGGCTCCCCTCAGATTCCAGAACTTTCCATCACTGAAATATGTAGAAAAAGTGTTTTTGTAGCCACATGTTGCGGTTTGCAAAGGATTCTGGGTGATAGAATCTGGTGAGAGTCCCACAAGTCACCCCATTCTGGATTTTCCTAGGTGTCTAGTCTTAAAAAATGTAAAGGTTTGCTAGGTTTTCCTATGTGCTAGAGCCCAAAATCCACAGCTAGGCACTTTGTAAAGAACGCATCTGTTTTCATTGGAAAAATGTGATGTGTCCACATAGTATTTTGGGGCATTTCCTGTCGTGGGCACTAAGCCTACCCACACAAATGAAATACCATTTTTATTGGGAGACTTGGGGGAATGCTGCGTGGATGTAAGTTTGTGGTTCCCCTCAGATTCCAGAACTTTACATCGCTGTAATATGCGGAAATGGGTTTTTTAGACAAATTTTGAGGTTTCCAAAGGATTCTGGGTGACAGAACCTGGTGAGAGCCCCACAAGCCACCCCATTATGGATTTCCCTGGGTGTTTAGTTTAAAAAAAATATAGGTTTGCTAGGTTTCCCTATGTGCCGACTGAGCTAGAGCCCAAAATCCACAGCAAGGCACTTTGCAAAAAACACGTCCATTTTCATTGGAAAAATGCGATGTTTCAACGTAGTGTTTTGAGGCATTTCCTATTGCAGGCACTAGGGCTACCCACACAAGTGAGATACCATTGTTATCTGGAGACTTGTAGGAACACAGAATGGAAGAACAAGTGTTACTGCTAATTGTCCTTCTCTGCATTTGTGCCTTCCAAATTTAAGAAAGTGTGCAAGAAAGAAGTCATTTTGAGAAATGCCCTGTAATTCACACACCAGTATGGTTACACCCGAATTCAGAGATGTGCAAATAGCCACTGCTTCTAAACTCCATATCTTGTGCTCATTTCAGAAATACATAGGTTTCCTTGATATCTATTTTTCACTCTTAATATTTTACCAAATTAATTGCTGTATACCGGGTATACAATGAAAACCCATTGCAAGATGCAATTCATTTATTGGCTCGGGGTACCTTGAGTTCTTACATGGTCCCCATGACCAGAAGGGTCCATCAGACGTAACAGTGTATTGCTTTCAAAAATTGCCATAGATAGAAAAAGTTACATAAGAAAATGTAGACAGAAATAGCTGTTCTTTTCAACTCAATTGCAATATTTTTTTATTTCAACTGCAAAAACTGTGTTGAAAAATGTGTTTTTCTGATTTAAGTCCACCTGTTCTGGAAAGCTGGTAAGATGGTGAGTTTAGCACCACAAACCCTTTGTTGATCCTATTTGCAGTATAAAAAAGATGCTTTCTTCTGCTGCACTTTTTCCCATCCCCCCCCAACTTTTTGGGCTGTTGTTGGGCTAATTTCTCATTCACCTCCAGGGGAACCTACAAACTCTGGGTAGATTTCAAATCCACAAGATGTTGGATTTTTTTTTGGCTAGGATAGCCTATGTGGCCAAAACATTATGGGGCCTAAGCACAAACTACCCCAAATAGCCAAAAAAGAGCTCTGTACTGGGGATGGGGAGGCCCAGCTGCAAAGGGGTTAATCAGAGTTCTCTACTTAATTATCAACAAACATGCAAACCTGAATTTCATCATGTATTCCCGTCCAACGCCTATCTTTAAGACAGGATTTAATTATGTCTTTAAGAATTTATTAGACGATGAACTTTGTGTGGCTGCGCTTGGAGGATTGTTGCTCTCCTCTCTGGGCATGTGATCAAAATCTTGATCCCTTTTATGGAAAGAGTTATGAAGGGTTATTCAAAATAACGTTTTAGAAAGATCACACTTGTGACCATGATGTCAGGTGGGAGAAATAATATGGGAATTCACTTGCACATTCTCATTAGAACCTTAAGCTGCTTAAGCTGTTACGCTTTTTCCTAACCATCACTTAATCACTGATTGAAAATGAAACACAACTTATATTGAACCTCAATGAGCAACTAAGCAAGGGCACAATACAGGGGGTTCCTAAAAGTTATATGATGCAAAATATGTAATGTGGAAGGGATAATGCCTTTTCTGACTGTGAGTGTCCTTCAGAGTGACAATTACTTTCTTCTCCAATTTACATACTTTTCTGCTGCACTCTGTCCCAATGTGTTATTTATTAACACTCCTTGTCTCCCTATCTCTTGCATTAAAAAGCCACCCCTTTGGCATGTCTCACTTGGTCTCCTTTCTGATCATCTCTGTCTTTTCACTCTCTCCTTCTGCATATACTTCCTTTAGTCTCCTTCACCTTTCTTTATTTTGCCCACTCTCCCTCTCTCTCACACAGGTGCACAAAACTAAGCATAAATTAATACATCTACTGCAGAGATTGTGTGAAACCTGGAAGTTTCAGGTTTAAGACTAGTGTGATTTCTCTGGATCAGCAGTGCAAGGAGAGACTAAACACAAATGCATCATTTGAAAACACCTAGTTCTATTTGCACCATTCCCTGTGCACATCTGAGCCCTCTGTCTTTCTTTTCCAGAATGGCTTTTCACTGTATACTACTGTAAAACAAGATCTTAGCCTACTATTGATGGTACGATGGGTCCTGACAGTTATATGATATCACATTGTCCTAGCAAATATGTTTCATATGTCCTCCTGGCATTTATGCAGATGATGGCCAAAGTCACTGGGAAACTTAAACTGCAGTACTGCAATAGGATAAATTACATTGTGTTTACTCATTTGAACATATGAGCCTGAAACATTAGGGAGGTTAAAGAACATGAGCATCCACATAAGATCCTTGTGGAATCAATGAAAAAGTACATAATATCCAGAGACAGGTATTACTAACTGATTCACATAAAACTACAAGTGATATTAATCAGCAACAAGTTAGATTCATTACCAAAGTCCGTACTGAGAATGGCAAGATACACAGTATAATGAAAAAACATTGGGATATTCTTAAAGGTGACAAGGGTTTGAGTAAGATTATTACAAAAACGCCATTAGTGACCTTTAGGAGGGCTGAATCTTTGAAGAATATTCTTAGTATGAGTGACACTGTGAGATTTATGAAAAAGAAAACTAATTTAATTAATTAACAAACTTTGGGGTTGTTAGAAATGCAGTAGATGTGCCTGCTGTAAATTAATTGCTGATATAACCAAGAAACTCTCTAATTATAATGGAATCAAGAAATTAAGAATCAGATCTTTTATAAATTGTAATCTACTTTTTGTGTTTACATGATTGTTTGGTTGTGTGGGAAACAGTGTGTAGGATCAACTAGACGCCTACTGGAAGAAACAATTAAAGAACATATCAATGCAATTAAGAATCAAGATCATAAATATCCTCTTAGCATATTTTTGAGGAACATCGATTTGAAGATGTAACTAAAATGTCAGCGTTTGTCATTGATCATATTTAGCCACAACATAGAGATGGGCATGGGACACACAAATTACAGACGAGGGATACTTGGTGGGTTGAGACATTATGCACAGTAGATCATGGTGTCAACATGGATAGATTAGGTGACAGGAAGCCATAAGGAAAGATGTGCATGGATTCAAAAAGTAATAAATGTCTGGATATTATTTGAAGCAAACCTGAATAACATGGCAGTGATTCGATTTCGGAGGGAGTATTTTAAGGGGTATTTTAAGGGCAGGTGAATATAGTAAGGATTTGAGGCATCAAAATACAGTCTTTGTTTCCATGGTGTGTTGGAAGTCCGCCAATAGTATCCCTATTTTATATGAGGCCTGGAGAAGCGGTTGCCTGGGGCTTTACTTTTTCTTCCAGAATTAATTCATGGAATTGTAATGAACCCTGATATTTCTATACTATTTGTATACTTCTAGTAAAACATTTGAAAAATGCCAATATGTTGGATTGTTAAGTAGAACTAAGTTTTTACAAAAAAACTTTTCATAACAAAGTAAGTTGAAATTTGTACATTTTCTCAGCTGTTGTATTTGGTAATGTTGAGTTGGTAAGATTTGGTTCCTCACAGGCTAGTTAAATTTGAATCATACAAATTATCGGACAGTTGGTTTACAGGCATAGTGATTAAGAGCCTGCGCAGGGCCAATTGCATCTTTATGATGTAAGAGAGCAAACATTATTAATAAAATTAGGTCACTAAATTATAATGTGTAATAACATATTTGTCAGCCACAATGAAGTTCGCCATGAAATAATGTCTAATGAAAATGTATTTTGCGTCATCAGAATTAATGTACTGACAAGAGATGATTATTAAAATGTACTAAATGGTTAATGATTTCAATTTAAACGAAATGTTTTTTTCTTCATGTTTTAGCATTAGTTAAAAAGGCCTCATGTTTTCCAGAGACGCAGTGTTTAAATGTGTGCTAACTTTGCAAAATAATGTTTCTTCATCCTGTGTGACTTGCACCATGGAAATTTCTGTCCTTTTACTGTTTGTGTTGTATATTTCAACGAGATAAAAATTGTTTGTTTTAAACAATGAGCCAGAGTGCTCTATGTTGTTTTTTCATGTTGCATATTTTGTTCTTGCTCGAGTTTAGGTTTTTGAGAGGAAGCGCATGTCATGTTTCTACATTGCTTAAATTTGATTTTTGTATGGAAACTGCTGACCAGAGATGAGACCAATCATGGGTGCAGAAAATGTGAAGATATACATCTGAAGCGCAGATGATGTTTTATTGGCTGCACACTAACCACCTCATAGTCTTGTCCATTAGAGGCTTAGTTTGTCACTTTTGGGACTTTGATGTAGCAAAGCTTTAGGTGATGTAAGTTAGTTGCCCATTTTCTGAGATTCACCTTTCTTAGATATTCTGTTCAGATGCTGTTTAGCTCTTTGCCTATGATTCTAACAGTTCAGTTATATTAGGCCCAACTTTACTGAAATGTTTCCCCTTCATGTTCTGATGCTGACTAATGAAGACCTGATGTTCCTGAGCTCGGCTGATGAAACTTTTTTTGATTTCTAATCCATTTAGGAGAGGTATAACCAATGTGCATTTGTCTTTCTTGCAGGTTTTCTCCCTTTGCAAAAGCAACCGCTTATTTTGATTAGCGTCATAGTTAGATGTTTTCGCAAATTAATTTTTGTCTTATTTTTATTTTTGCATGAAGCCCACACATGCTGTTTGAAATAGAGTGTTAGTTAGGGATACCTGACCTACTATCTAATCTTGAATGTATTTTAACTAATTGTTATTTATTCAACTGCACAAACTAAATGTATGCTGTTTCTATTTTTCTCTTGATTCTGTTATTATTTTGCATTGTTCTTTTGGAGTGTTTAATGATAAATGTTTTAGTTAGATTGAGATTCTTCAGGCGTTTTGGACAACCTGGTATGTTTTTGTAGTTCTGTAATTTAGTCTTACATATGATTTATGTAATCATTTTAGAATTGTTAATCTAAAGGGTAATAAATGTTCAAATTTTACTAAACTGATGTGGTGATTCATGGCAGCATAGGTCATGGTGTGTTTAAATTACTGTCTCGAAATGAATTATTTTGAGTCATAAGATCTGTGTTGAACTCTGAGGATAATAGATGACTTACCCTATAAGTGACACCTTATCACAATACAAAATAAAATAAGGTCTGTCATGCCCACAAAACACAACATTAGATAATCAAATGTCTGTGCTTTTTGTAGATGTAGTCACATTCTGAACAATAATTTTATGAAGGTTTTGCAGGCTGGTATACCGATGGCCAGACAGAAGGGTATAACCAACAATACTTAGAATCCATTTTAAAGTCAGACTCATGAGCCACAGCTGGGAGCAGGTACCACTCCTTAAGTGATAAGGGCTGATTTGTAATATCAAAAGATATGTAATGTACAGTGCACAGCTGTCTTCTGATTTTCCACATTCACATCATAATGCAAGGTCTGAGCCTTAGACAGTCCTTTTTTTTTTAATTGGACTCTGAGACATGCATAGAAATACTGACTAAATACAGACTTATTGGCTACAGCCTTAACGTAGCCATTGACTAAAACAGACTGAACCAGAAACAGGCAGAGAGAGGGATTTGCCAGCATGATAAAGACATTGGCCCTCATTATAACCCTGGCGGTCGGTGTTAAAGCGGCGGTAATACCGCCAACAGGCCGGTGGTAAAAAAAATGGAATCACGACCATGGCGGAAACCACCAACACAGACAGCCACTTTAACATTCTGACCACCACGGCGGTAGCAACAAACACAGACAGGTGAAAGACAATGTACCGCCCACACTATTACAAGGCACCAATCCGCCAGCTTTTCCGGGGCGGTACCAACTCCATCAAAAGCACGGCAGAAACAGTCTTTGGAACGGAAACCACTCACCTCTCAACACCCAACGAGGAACCAGGACGCCATGGAGCCTGAGTTACAGGTGTTACCAATGTTGGTTTACCTCCTCATCTACCAGAAACATCAAAGACGGCGGCGATGACCGCGGTGAGTACTGCACCTAGCACACAGGGGAGGGGGGGGAGGAAAAAGAGAGTGACAAACACACGCAATACGCAATACTCCCACCACCACCCTCACCCACAACATCACACACAAAAACACATCCAAATACATCACAGATACACCCCGTCACCCCCGGAAGAACCAAGGAACAAATGAAATGATTGTAACGAGTGTAATTATCGAAAATTCTGATATGCCTAGATAACTTTAAATGATCAGTATATACAAATATTTACAGCAAGTACATAAGTACATAAGTCCGTATAGTGTTCCATTAAATGTCCGTGGACCAGTGGTCCCAAAAAGCATGGGCGAAGCTCACACATGACACCTGTCTCAAAACGGAGAGAACACTGCAGGGGCATCAGGTAAAAAAAAAGACAGGCACCTCAGGGGGAAGGGGAGGGGGGTACCTCAGCCGAAAGATGGGACAACGCCACTGCTCCTTGAGGGGGCTCCATGCCCACTGCTTGGTCCTGGGGAGTGCAAAGCCACAGTCTCTCAAATCCCGCAGGTGGGTGCACTGATCACTGCTTGCTCCTCAGGAGTGCAAAGCCACAGTCTCTCAAGTGGGTGGTTTGCCAACTGCTTGCTCCTGGGGAGTGCAAAGCCACAGTCTCTCAAGTGGGAGGAGGGCTCACAGACACACTGGGAGAGGACACAGGGGACGTGTGCATGGTAGTGGGGGTGGTGATTGCATGTGAGCGGTGTGCGGTGATGGGCGTGCTGGTAATGGAGGCAGTGGCTGAGGATATAGTGCATGCAGGTGTGAGTAGAGACAAGACTGGGAGGGAGCTGGACATAGTGGAGGAGGGGGACACATTGGAGGCAGTGGATGTTGGTGTGTCTGCATGGGTATGGTGCTTATGTTTGCCTGAGCCACTTTTGTGTGATGATGTGTGTGCATGCTGGTCTGTAGATGTGCTTGGGATAGGCTGAGGTAGAGGGGATTGGGTCTGGGTAGTGGAGGTTGGAGGGGGAGGCTGGACACAGGGACAATGGCTGCCATCAGTGCTGAGGCCAGAGCCTGAAATGCTCTCTGTTGGGCCGCCATGCCAGAATGAATGCCCTCCAGGTATGCATTTGTTTGTTGCAAATGCCTCTTGACACAGTGGATGGCATTCAGAATGGTTGACTGCCCAACAGTGAGGGATCCCAGGAAGTCAATAGCCTCCTCACTGAGGGCAGCATGGCTGACTGGGGCAGGGGCTGAGGTGCCTGGGACGAAGGAGATGCCCACCCTCCTGGGTTAGCGGGCACGGGAAACTGGGTAGGGGTCCTGTTGGGGTGTAAATGCATAGTTATTGTATCTGTGTGTGCCATCTTGTGCAATGTGTGAGTTTCCCTGTACTCCTGTGCTTGCATTATTGCCTTGGCCCTTGTGTGAGTGGTGATTTTGTGGCCTGGTTGAGTCTTTCTACTGGACATGCTTTGGTGATGGGTGTCCATGAAGGTCTGTAATGGGTGTCCATGCATTGGTGTTACATGCAGGGCTTGGTATTGGGATGGGTGGGTTGTGACACTGGGGTATCTGCGAGGTGTTGGGGTGATGGGTGTGAGGGTAGGGGTAGTAGTTTGTGATGGCATGCAGGTAGGGTGGAGGGGATATAGTAGTAAACATTTGCCTTACCAAAGTCCAGTGCTCCTGTAACTCCTGCGAGGCCCTCAGGATGCATGTTTGCCAAGACTTGCTCCTCCCATGTTGTTAGTTGTGGAGGAGGAGGTGGAGGCCCACCGCCAGTCCTCTGTACGGCTACCTGGTGTCTGGATACCACGGAACGCACCATCCCCCGTAGGTCGTTCCACCTCTTCCTGATGTCATCCCGTGTTCTGGGGTGTTGTCCCACTGCGTTGACCCTGTTGACAATTCTCCGTCATAGCTCCATCTTCCTTGCAATGGACTTGTGCTGCACCTTTGATACGAATAGCTGTGGCTTACCTGGATGATTTCCTCCACCATGACCCTGAGCTCCTCCTCAGAAAACCTGGGCTGTCTTTGAGGTGCCATAATGTGGTGTGGGTGATGTGTGAGGTGATGTTTGTTGTGCTGTGTGATGTGTTGTGTTGGGGTGTGTTCTTTGAGGTGCTTGGATGTTGTATGGGTGATGGTGTTGTGTGCCTGTGGATGCTGGTGTCGTGTTTGCTATTCTCTCTCTCTCTCTGCTTCTTCCAAAAACTTCATTGTAAGGGGTTGTGGGTATTGTGGGTGGGTGTTTTATAGTGGTGTGAGGGTGTGGGTGTGGTGTGTGTATGTGTATCAGGTGTGTAGTTTGAATGGTCCAATGTGGTGGTGTTTTTTAAATGTGTGTGTATTTTGAGCGCGGCGGTGTGTACCGCCAATGGATTTCCTGTGGTTGGAAGACTGCCGTGTTGATTTGTGGGTCGTGATACTGTGGGCGCATTCCTGTTGGCGTGACAGTGTAGGTTTTGCTATCGCCAGTTTATCACTGACCTTTGGCGTGGCGGACTTGTGTGGGTGTCTATATTGTGGCAGATTACGAGATGTGGGTTGTAATACCTGAAGCAGATTTCCGCCACGGTATCTTGGCAGCCGTCAGCACAGCAGTAAGTGGGATTTACCACCAGGGTTGTAATGAGGTCCATTCACTCCACCAGTGAAACACGCACCAGTGAACATGTAAATAGCCACAAGACCAACCTTTAGTTGCAAACATTTTATTAATTTGGGTACAAGTCTTTCAAAACCCAATTGCTACGGTGGTGCCTATAGATCAAGAAATTGACACAGCAAAAAAATGCTCACAGATGTCAGGTGCACTCAGCACAACTGAAAATCAGGCACTATTTGACATAGACAATTGTGGCACATTTATCAAAAAATCACACGGTTCAGAAAATCACCTTGCTGCACTGCGTGATAGGGAAAGGGAAGGAATGTGCCATATTTAATAAAATACGTCACATTCATGTCTTTTCCCTGCACTGGCGCACAATGTGCTGCCTAGCGCCAATGCAAGCACCCTTGCACCATGGTGCAAGGATGTCTACGTTGTAAGCAGGATTGTTTTTGTGAAGGGGGCACCTACCTAAAATCAGAGGCGTTTTCCTCTTTTTATGTGTGCTGAAAAATTCAGGACACATACAAAAAAGAAGTAACAAACAGAAATGAAGATATTTCTCCTTGTTACGCCTCACCTGGGGAGGTGTAACATTTTGACGCATTCCCAGGTCTACCAGTAATGGGCCATGCAAGGTGAGTGGTTTGATAAATCCGACTTAGGTTTTGTGCCGCCCTTGCTCCCACTTGCCTGGCACAAGGGCAATGTAAAACCTACACAATTATGCCCCAATAGTCATTCACCTTTAACTTCTTAAAATATTTTAAAAGTTTTATATAAAAAAAGATGACGTGTTTCGTCCACACCACAACTTGTTGAAGACTCCGGAACATGGAGCATCAGTCCTCCGTGTTCAGAATCTAAGCTCTCGAGCCTTCATTATATAGTCATAGGCACAGGTATGGGAATGATAGTTGTAGTGTAGACATAGTCAGTTCTTCAGCCAGAACCAGAGGTACATTTCTCAAAGGCTGTTAATATGTCCAAGGCCGTGAGCTTGTCATTCTAAACATACTTAAATCACAACAGAAAAGTATCGATATCCAGCAACCTAAACCACTCAGGATATAACACACTAGCTAGTGTAGGAACATGCCTAAAATAAATTTGTTAAAGTAGGAAAACGTAACATTTTTCCTGACTTCCCTCTTGGCCTTGCAAGTAGTAACTTGAGCAAGTAGTCATGTCACCAATTACTCGACAAGGATGTGACTGATTGAAATAGCATTGACTTTTATATTGTAATTTTAGAGATCACTTGGCAACTACACACAGAAATAGTTTCTGGCTCATTAAACTAATAAATTATTGGCAAAGAACACGTACAAACGTGGGGAAATATACATCATTTCAGGTTTAGGCTTGTGGTGCATACTAACATTTCTTTTTTGACACTCATCCTGACAAAACGCATTTTGGACCCATAGGAATTGCTATATTTGAAAATGAATATCACTGTCAAAATGGATTGTGATATTTCACTGTTTAATAAAACTGAAATAAAAATCAAGTCTTCTCTGTATTAACGAGGCTTATCAAAAAATAAATGACTTCTGTATAGTCCCCCAAATCCATTATTTTGAGGAGCTAAAAATAATCTTATTTTATTCGAAAAAGTATATTTTCCCTTAACATATCAAATAGAATACTGAAGAATGTTTCCAGAATAGTTTAGTTCCTAAAGAAAATCACATCATAGCTACTAAATTGCCACTCTTCAGGTAACAATTTCCCAATGGCCCTATGTGCAATGTGCTGTCCAAGATTATCATCAAGCCAGTCCATGGTTTAGCACAGTTGTTCCCAACCTTTCGCCTTCTGTGGACCCGCACTTTTTCATTACTGGAATCCAGGGACCCCCAATAAATCATTATTGGAATCCGGGTACCCCCACTGCATCACTACTGATAGATGTGGTCAAATTATGTTAATATTATTTAATTTTCAAAGCAGTCGCGGACCCCCTGAGGAGGCTTTGCGGACCCCCAGGGGTCCCCAGTCAACAGGTTGGGAACCACTGGTTTAGCACAAGTGATGAAGCAATTGTACTACTGCAGTCCTTCTTTTATTTGAAGAACTGTATGCAGTGTGAGGCTGCAAGTGATGCAGTGAGCAGCACAAAACAGGAGGCTGAGATACTCTGGGAGAAGCTCCGCTGGTGCTCTGCTGCCTCGTCCTACTACAACCTATGTTAACCTCAGTGAGGTTGCTTGAGGCTGAGCACTCTGTACAGGGTCTTCTCTGATTGGAGATGGATCAACCCATTATGTTGTGCAGGATCTCTGTTGGTCAGTGTTCTGTGTTTCCATTGAACCTTTGCTCTAGGCATGCACTGGGGTCTTCACAACAGGGATATGCAGTGCCCTTGTCCTACAACTCCATAGCTTGCTAAGCTGTATCCATTACACAGCAACATGAAACACATAGAAAGTCTTTTTTTGCAGAAATAAATACGTAAGCTGAGAAACAGTAAGTTACCAAATAAATATTCTTATTCAAAGCACATACCTCCACAGTCCATATCTTGCAGCTTTAAGAACTCTTTATTGTAGCCTAGCTCTGCAGCTGTACAAAAACGTTTTAGCAAAAGGCAGTGATCATGCTGCTTCTCAAAATGTACAAGTACAAAAATTAAAAAGGCCATGGACTAATTCACAAAGGAGGGCGGCGGTCACTGCCAACAGAAAGGCGAAGGACAATGTACCGCCCACGGTATCACAACCGACCAATCCTCCACCTTTTCTGGGGCGGATTCACCGCGGATAAACACATGGCGGAAACAGCCATTTCAAAGGGAAAACGCTCACTTCTACACACTCCACGAGGAGGGAGGGCACCATGGAGCCGGAACTCCATATTCTGCCAGCGCTAGTCTTCCTGATCCTATACGAGGATCAACAACGCCGGCGGCGAAGACCACGGTGAGTACTGCACCTACGACATAGGGGAGGGGGGGAGGCAAAAACACAGGGACACACACAACCAACATCCCAACCCCCAGCTCGACCCTCACCCACTACAACACACACACCAATGCATATCCAAACATTACAGTAACAACCCCCAAGTCCCCCGGAAGAATGCAAAGACAAAAGGAAATGAGTTGAACCATTGTAACATATCAAAATACAGTAATCAAATATATACATATATATACACATTAAACAAAATATACATTATGATTAGTAGTGCAGGTATTGCACCATTCAATGTCCGTGGACCACTGGGCCCAAAATGCATCAGCGAGGTCCACACAAGATACCTGATCAAAACGGAGAGAACACTGCAGGGGCATCAGATAGAAAAACAACAGGCACCTCAGGGGGAAGGGAAGGTGGGGCACCTCAGCCGGATGAGTGTACCACGCCAGATCCACGAGGGGCCTCCATGCCCATTGATGTATCCTGGGGAGTGCAAAGCCACAGTCTCTCAAGTCTCACCAGTGGGTGGGTTGCCCACTGTACCACCCTGGGGAGTGCAAAGCCACAGTCTCTCAAATCTCTACAGTGGGTGGGTTGCCCACTGTACAATCATGGGGAGTGCATAGCCACAGTCTCTCAAGTCTCTGCAGTGTGTGGGTTGCCCACTGTACCATCCTGGGAAGTGCAAAGCCACAGTCTCTCAAGTCTCTGCAGTGTGTGGGTTGCCCACTGTACCATCCTGGGGAGTGCAACGCCACAGTCTCTCAAGTCTCTGCAGTGTGTGGGTTGCCCACTGTACCATCCTGGGGAGTGCAAAGCCACAGTCTCTCAAGTCTCTGCAGTGTGTGGGTTGCCCACTGTTCCATCCTGGGGAGTGCAAAGCCACAGTCTCTCAAGTCTCTGCAGTGGGTGGGTTGCCCACTGTACCATCCTGGGGAGTGCAAAGCCACAGTCTCTCAAGTCTCTGCAGTGGGTGGGTTGCCCACTGTACCATCCTGGGGAGTGCAAAGCCACAGTCTCTCAAGTCTCTACAGTGGGTGGGTTGCCCACTGTTCCATCCTGGGGAGTGCAAAGCTGCAGCCACTGAAGTGGATGCAAGTCTCCACTGGTTCTGGAGGGGGACTGGTGCCCAGAGAGCAGCACACACCCCGTGACGGTCCCAGTTGCGTCACTGCCCCTGCCGCACATGGGCTAGCGGTGCATTCCATGGCGGTCTTTGCCCTGTTTAGAGGTCCCTGGCCTGTTCAGCGGTGCTTGCGTTGCCAGTGTCAGACCTTTTCAGCTGTGCATTCCATGACGGTCTTTGCCTTGTTCAGCGGTCCCTGGCCTGTTCAGCGGTGCTTGCGTTGCCAGTGTCAGACCTGTTCAGCGGTGCATTCCATGGTGGTCTTTGCCCTGTTCAGCGGTCCCTGGCCTGTTCAGCGGTGCTTGCATTGCCAGTGTCAGACCTGTTCAGCGGTGCATTCCATGGCGGTCTTTGCCTTGTTCAGCGGTCCCTTGCCTGTTCAGCAGTGCTTGCCAAGGCGGTCCTTCATTGCCCAGCAGGGCTGTGGCTGGCGGTCCTTCATGGATCAGCTGGGCTGTGGCTTGCGGCCCCTCCTGGCCAGCAGGGCTGTGGCTGGCGGTGGCCTCCTGGCCAGTGACGATGGGGCTGGCCTCCTGGCCAGTGATGATGGGGACAATGGGCTGGCCTCCTGGGCAGTGAATCTGGCGGTGGCCTCCTGGGCAGTGACGATGGGGCTGGCGGTGGCCTCCTGGACAGCGGGGATGATGGCGGTCTTCTCCGCCGTGCTGCTCCTCCCAGACTTTGGAGATTTCTTCTGCCCCTTCACCACCTTGGGAGGAGCCACAGCTGAGTCAACACTCCCCCCGGGACCCTTGTGAGCGACTTTGCTGACTGGAGTCTTCCCCCTCTCCCGCCGGGCACTGTCCAACTTCTGGTGCTTCACAGGGGGGGACTGGCTGTGCTGTGGCTCTGTGCCACACTGGCTGTCCTGGTGGCCGGTGCACTCCACATACCTGTAACAACAGACACCACTGGTCCCGGAATTTTTTTGGCTGAGTTGCTAGTACGGAACCTATGAGTTGGACTGGGGGGGGTGGGAAATAGGTTAAGGGGGGCTAGGAAAAGTTTTTGGGAGACACTGGGACGGGTAGATGGAGGGGGTTTGGGAGTGGAGGAAGAGGTGGTGGTTGTATTAGGTGTACCTTTTGTGGATTTGGGTGCAGGTGCATGGGCTGGAGGCTGTCGTGAGGTGGATGGCTGTTGGGTGGGTGTGTGCCTGCGTTTGTGTATCTTTGGAGGGGGCGTCACAGACACACTGGGAGAGGACACAGGGGACGTGTAAATGGGAGTGGGGGTGGTGAGTGCACGTGAGCGGGGTGTGGTGGTGGGTGTGCTGGTGCGGGACGTAGTGGCCGTAGTGGTAGTGCATGCAGGTGTGAGTGTAGATGAGACTTGGAGGGAGGAGGGAGACGAGGAGGAGGGGGACACAGTGGAGGCAGTGGATGTTGGTGTGTGATGCTTGCGTGAGTGCCTGTGGAATGTGTGGTGCTTATGTTTGCCTGAGCTTCCCTTGTGTGGTGAGGTGTGTGCAGGCTGGTCTGATGGTGTGCTTGGGATAGGCTAGGGTACAGGGGATTGGGTCTGGGTGAAGGAAGTTGGAGGGGGGAGGCTAGAGACAGGGACAATGGCTGCCATCAGTGCTGAGGCCAGAGTTTGCAGGGTTCGATGAAGGGCAGCCTGCCCGGAATTAATGCCCTCCAGGAATGCATTTGTGTGTTGCAATTCCCTTTCTACACCCTGGATGGCATTCAAAATGGTAGACTGCCCAACAGTGAGGGACCTGAGGAGGTCAATGGCCTCCTCATTCAGGGCAGCAGAGGTGACAGGGGCAGGGGCTGAGGTGCCTGGGGCAAAGGTGATTCCCACCCTCCTGGGTGAGCGGGCACGGGGCAGACGCTGTGGGGCTTCTGGAAGGGCGGTGCTGGTAGGGGGGGTGGTTGCTGTACCTGTAGAAGTGGGGGGCACAGATTTTGCCGCCACCACAAGGGAGCTCCCATCGGAGGACGAGTCTGTGTCGCTGGTTGCAGATCCTGTGACCGCCGTGGTGCTCCCCTCGCCCTCCGTCCCACTGGTGTATTCTGAGTCCGTGGTGTGGCCCTCCATGGCCATGTGGGATGCAGCTCCCTCGTGCTCCGGTGCCACTGTACCTCCGCCTGATGATGCTGATGCACACAAGAACAGGGAGACCACAAAAAGGGGGGGGGCGACAGAAGAAAGACAGGTTGAGTGCATGGCTTACCGCTACCGTTGGCGGACAATACAGACACAGCAGTCCTCTGCACTACGTCGCGCTGTTGGGCTCTACAGATGCAATTCCTGGGATATGGCCTACATGGCTATGGTCGACATCTGCACACATAGATGACACAGGAGCATGAATACCTGTACTTGGCACGCACTCTACAGAGGTGGGGTGGGGTGCCACATGGCCTGCATTATGGAGGGGCCTAGCCTACGGAGCTCGCCCTGGCCTAGGGAAACCCACAGCCCTCCTCCCCCACCCAGACACCTTCACTGCGCGCAAAGTCCACTGAATGATGTTGTACTCACCCCCTTGTGTCTGCTGTGATGCCCTCAAGCGCCCATCCAACTCAGGGTAGGCCACCGCCAGGATCCGGAACATCAGGGGGGTCATGGTTCGACGGGCCCCCTCCCACGTTGGGAGGCCATCCCCAGCTGAGCCTCCACCGTCTTCTTGCTCCAGCTGCGAATGTCCTCCCATCTTTTCCGGCTGTGGGTGCTCCGTCTGTGGTGGACCCCCAGGGTCCGGACGTCCTTGGCGATGGCACGCCAAATATCCTTCTTCTGGTGGGCACTGACCTACATGACATGTACAGGGGAAGAAGAGAAGTCATTAACAACTGCACCATCTAAGTGAGTGGCCCACATCCCTACCCTTGCCATGTGGCACATGCATTCACAGTCCTTCATGCACGCAGAACTGTGCCCCCTTCATTCTTTCAACCAGCCCTCTCCACACAGGCATAGCCCATACAACGTGCTCCCTGTGTACTTACCTGTTGGTCTGGAGGACCGTAGAGTAGCGTGTACTGGGGGAGGACCCCATCCACAAGCTTCTTCAGCTCCTCTGCAGTGAAGGCAGGGGTCCTTTCCCCAGACGCACGAGCCTTTTTCTCTTCCAGACCGAGGTCACAGCAGCACTTGCAGTGTAGGTCCTCTCCTGTCGAAGATCAGGTATCGAGTGATTGAACAGATAGAAAATGGCGGTCACGTCCGCGGCGGTGCGTACCATCACCGCCGGCGTACATCGTCATTGGCTCCTGGGACCCATAGGGTCCAATGTTAACCAATGCAGCATTGCGCCGCGGTTTTCGACCGCCTACCGTGACGGTGTAGAACACCAGCGCAGTTACCTCACATCCCATTGTCCCACTTTAGAGGTCAGGCAGCCGCCATTTCAGGGGCCCACATGGCCTAAGGACCACCTGCGTCACACAGACCTAGGCCTTGTCGCACAACACAAACACAGGCCAGATTTTGTGTATGAATGGTGTTCTGTGTAGACTGTGGGTACATACCTCTGCATTGTTTGACTCTGTGGTCGCTGTTGTCATTCCTAGGCACCGTCCGCTAGGACATGCGAGGAGATGGCGGAATCCTCCGGTGTACCGACCGCTGGTGGACCTGTCGATAATGGAGGAAAGACATTTGATCATCACCTACAGGTTTGACCGTGCCACAATCCAGGAACTGTGTGCCCAGTTGGAGCCTGACCTGATGTCAGCAATCCGCCATCCCACAGGGATGACCCTCCAGTGCAGGTGCTATCAGTGCTCCATTTCCTTGCAAGTGGGTCATTTCAAACAACAGTGGCCATGGCATCAGGGATGTCCCAGCCTATGTTTTCCAACGTGTTGTCCAGAGTGTTGTCTGCCCTGCTGAAACACATGCGGAGCTACATCGCTTTCCCTCAGGTGGAGTATTTGCCTACAGTTAAAGGTGACTTCTATGCCCTTGGACATATCACCAACATCATAGGTGCCATTGATGGGACCCATGTAGCTCTGGTCCCCCCCCCACAGGAGTGAACAGGTGTACAGGAACCGGAAGAGTTATCATTCCATGAATGTACAGATGGTATGTTTGGCAGACCAGCACATCTCCCAGGTAAATGCTATGTTCCCTGGCTCTGTGCATGATGCCTCCATCCTGCGGAATAGCAGCATCCCTTATGTGATGTGTCAACTACAGAGGCACCGGGTGTGGCTATTAGGTGACTCTGGTTACCCCAACCTGTCATGGCTACTGACCCCAGTGAGGAATCCCAGGACCAGGGCAGAGGAACGCTAGAATGAGGCCCATGGGCAGACTAGGAGGGTGATTGAACGCACCTTCGGCCTCCTGAAGGCCAGGTTCAGATGCCTCCATATGACAGGTGGTTCCCTATTCTACTCACCAAGGAAGGTGTGCTAGATCCTCGTGGCCTGCTGTATGCTTCACAACTTGGCTTTGCGATGACAGGTGCCTTTTCTGCAGGAGGATGGTCCAGATGACGGTCTTGTGGCAGCTGTGGAGCCTTTGGACAGTGATGAGGAGGAAGCAGAGGAAGAAGACATTGAAAACAGGGACTCAGTTATCCAGCAATATTTCCAGTGACACACAGGTGAGAACACATTCCTGCCTACTACAAGTACTTTCACACTTCTACCTCTATCCTGTCTGTCGATTTCAACCAGTATATGGTAACTGAGTTGTACATTTCCCTTACGGTTTCACAGGTGTGGTTTCCAACGTGTGTCATCTGCTTAGATTCCTCATGGACTTGAGATGTGTGACATAGGTATGTTGACATTACATTTGAACACGCATTTTGTCACTGTCATTGCTAATGCACAATTTCGAAATCACAGACTGACTCCAGATTGTTTTGTGCTTCAAGGGTGTTTTTTGAAGTGCGAAATATCAGAGGGGGTTGTAAAATGGTGAGGGGTGACGGTGGAGGAATGTCCATGGCAGAGTCCAGTCTATTAGTGTCACAGGTGCATTGCCCATATGGGCATAGGAAGTGGAGCTGGGGCTGTTCCAATATAGAAAGGGTTACAAAGTGGGACAGTAGGATGACAATCAGGGTGGTCTCATTTCTTAGCGGGGGTCTTGGCATCGTGCTCTGTCTTGTTCCTGGATCTCAGGGACCGTTTGCGGGGTGGTTCTCCGTCTGCGGGGTGGGGTGCTGGTGTGGTGGTCCTGTAGTGGGGCGTCCTGTCCACTAGCGCCGGCGGAAGTGGTGGGCAGTTCATCGTCCATGCTAGTGTCAGGGGCCCCTTGGAGTGCCACAGTGTCCCTCCTGGTGTTAAGTATTTCCTTCAGCACCCCTACGATGGTGCCCAGGGCAGAGCTGATGGTTCTGAGTTCCTCCCTGAACCCCAAATACTGTTCCTCCTGCAGCCGCTGGGTCTCCTGCAACTTGGCCAGGACCGTTGCCATTGTCTCCTGGGAGTGGTGGTATGCTCCCATGATGGAGGAGCCTCGTGGAGAGTGGGTTCCCTAGGCCTGTCCGCCCCCTGTCGCACAGCAGCCCTCCCAGTTCCCCTGTGTTCCTGGGCCTCCGTCCCCTGGACCATGTGCCCACTACCACTGCCCCCAGGTCCCTGTTGTTGTTGGGGTGGTGGGTTATCCTGGGTTCCCTGTAGTGGTGGACACACAGCTGATTGACGTGTCCTGGGGACGAAGGTATGGGCCCGCTGGGTGGGTGCTGTGCTGGTGTTACCAGAGGGTGGAAGCTCTATGGTGGCCTGTGACTGGGTGTGGGGAACCGACTGTCCCGAGGCCCACGATGGTCCGGGCTGGTCATCTGGATCCAGTTGGACAGAGCTGCTGTCATCACTGTGGGCCTCTTCTGTGGGTGGGGTGGAGGTGTCTGAACCCTCCTGTCTGGTGACGTTGGGTAGTGGTCCTGCAGGGGTGGAAAAGCATGATTATTGCATCTGTGTGTGTCATGGTGTGCAATGGGTGGGTGACTGTGTACCCCAATGCTAGCATTCCTGTGTGTGGGCTTGTGTGATGATGGTTGAGGGGGGTGTTATGGGTATGTGCAGTGGGCATGCTTTAGTGATGTGGGTCCATGCTTTGTTGTGCCATGCAGGCCTTGGTGTTGGGATGGGTGGTTTGTGTTATTAGTACATTTGTGAGGAGTTGGAGTGATAGGGCAGGGGATGAGGGCGGGGGTCTGTGATAGCATGCAGGTAGGGTGGGGGATATGATAGTTAAGATTTGACTTACCAGAGTCCATTCCTCCACCAACTCCTGCAAGGCCCTCAGGATGCAGAATAGTCAAGACCAGCTCCTCCCACGTTGTTAGTTGTGGGGGAGGAGGTGGGGGTCCGCCACCAGTCCGCTGTACCGCGAAGTACCACGGAACGCACCTTTCCCCGTAGGTCGTTCCACCTCTTCCTGATGTCGTCCCGATTTCTTGGGTGCTGTCCCACTGCGTTGACCCTGTCGACTATTCTTCGCCATAGCTCCATCTTCCTAGCAATGGAGGTGTGCTGCACCTGTGATCCGAATAGCTGTGGCTCTACCCGGACGATTTCCTCCACCATGACCCTGAGCTCCTCCTCCGAGAACCTGGGGTGTCTTTGCCATGCCATGGGGTGGTGTAGGTGATGTGTGGGGTGGTGCATGTGGCGATAAGTGTGGTGATATGTAGTGGTGTGTGGTGTTTTGTGCGTGAAAGTAGTGTGGGTGATGGTGTTGAGTACCTGTAGCTGCTAGTTTGTGGATGGTGGTGTCTCTCTCTGGCCTTCTTTGGGTTCGTAGGGGTTTGTGGTTGATGTGGGTGTGTGTTTTATATTGTATTGGGTGTGTGGGAGTGGTGTGTGTATGTGTATCAGGTGTGTGTATTTTGAATTGTCCAATGTGGTTGTGTTTTGTAAATGTGTATTTTGAGCGCGGCGGTGTGTACCACCAATGGAATACCGCGGTTGAAAGACCGCCACGTGGATTCGTGGGTCGTGATAGCATGGGCGTATTTCTGTTGGCGTGACGGAGGAGGTTTTTTTTTCGCCAGTTTATCACTGACCTTTGGTGTGGCGGACTTGTGTGGGTGTCTGAATTTTTTCGGTTTTCGAGATGTGGGTCGTAATAGCTGTGGCGGAATTCCGCGGCGGTGTGTTGGCGGTCTTCTGCATGGCAGTAAGCGGCTTTTACCACCAATGTTGTAATGACCACCATTGCATTATTGGTGTTCACAATAGAAAATCCACACAGAATAGAACGCATTTATGTAAACTATATTTGGGCCACAACATTTACATCAGATGATATTTTTTATTGATAATCTGACATTCAACAGATCTGTTATCTATGGGAATAGAAGTGAGTTCCATGTAGAATTTTTTGCTAAGGTCATGTACGGTAGCTCCAGCGCTTGTAGTGCCCTGTCTGAAGCTAAACTATCTGTTTATCAATAAGTGCCCATGAAAAGATTGATTTTAAGTAAATTCCTGAAAAGAACTCATTATCCTGCTTAGTGTTCTGAAATGTCTTTCCCATTGCAAATAACAGGGTTAATGTTAGAAATGGGGTCTCTGGTTGGCAGTCAGTTTGCACTCTGTCCAAACAGGAACCCCCACTCTAGTCAGGGCAATGGAGATACTCACGTAAGATAACCACTGCTCACCCCTTTGGTAGCATCGGACAAGAAGTCAGGCTTATCTCAAAGGCAATGTGTAAAGTATGTGTATCAACTCACACAGTAATACACTGAAAATGCTACAAAATGAAGACCACACCAGTTTAGAAAAATAGACAATATTCATCTAAATCGAACAAGACCAAAACAACAAAAAATCCAACATACACAAGTGAAGTTATGGCTTTTTAAAATAATAGAATCTTACTTGATAGAAAACAATGGAAACATTGTTATTACACAAAGTACCTGGTTTGCATCAAAAATAAAGCCGCACGAGTGAGCGTGCATCGGAAAAGTCAGCGATGTGTTGATTCCTCACTTGCAAGTGAGGCTTTGTGTTGTTTCTTCTCCGGTCGAGTAGGAGATGGATTGTTTTTCTCTCCTGCAAGAGAGTGATGCGTCGATTTCGGGATGGGGCAGGTTCATGTTGATTTTGATGCCCAGCGATGATGCATGCAAAATCCAGCCGCACAGTGATGGAAAACCACGCTGTGTGGGGTTTGCATCATTTTCAGCTGCCGCAAGCAGGTTTTCCGTTGGTTTTGTCCAGCCGCGATGCAGGTGATGCATTGATTTCCCAACTTCTATGCAGGTGGTGTGTCGATTTCAGCTGCAATGCAGGTGGCATGTCGTTTTTACAGCCGCATTGCAGGTGGTGCATACAAATTTTCCCCGCATGGCTCCTGTTCATGGATTTCCAACTTGGTTCTACCAGCTTCACCTTTCAATGGCCCAGGGACAGGATAGGGCACCACTTGGCAGGAGAAGAGTCTCAGCAGAGAGTCCAGATGCTGGCAGAGGAAGTATTTGATGGTCCTGAGACTTCAAAACAGGAGGCAAGCTTAGCCCAAGCCCTTGGAGACATTTCACAAGCAGGAATATACCACAAAGTTCAGTCTTTGTCCTTTTTCGGGCAGAAGCAGAAACTGCAGGCTAATCCAGCAAAGCACAGTCACAGGCAAAGAGACAATACTCCTCTCCCAGTTCTTCAGCCCTTCTCCTTGAGAGAGGCTCCCCTTGAATTCAGAAGTAATATAAAAATCTGGGGGTTTGGGTCCACTGTTTACACCCCTGTCTACCTTTGAAGTGGGCAAATTTGAAAGGAAAGTCTCGGGTGTTCACATGATCCTGCCTTGTCCAGGCCTGGCTCAAGACTCACACCAAGGGTGTAGAAACAGCATTATGTGAGGGCAGGCACAGCCCTTTCAGGTGCAAGTGACCACTCCTCCCTCCACTATAGCCCAGATCGCCCATCAGGATATGCAGGCTAAAACCCCAGCTCCCTTTGTGGAGATTCACAAAGAGCCCTACTGTCAGTCTGACCAAGACAGGGAATACAGAAGCAGGCAGAGTCACAAAATGATTCAAGCAAGAAAATGCCCACTTTCTAAAAGTGCCATTTTCAAATTGACAATTAAGAAAACAACTTTACCAAAAGATGTATTTTTAAATTGTGAGCTCAGAGACCCCAAACTCCAAATCTCTCTCTGCTCCCAAAGGGAAACTGCACTTAAAAGTTATTTGAAGGCAGCCCCCCATGTTGACCTATGAGAGAGATAGGCCTTGCAACAGTGAAAAATGAATTTGGTCGTTTTTCACTGTTAGGACATGTAAAAACATAACAGCACATGTACTACCTTCAACATACACCACACCCAGCTACCTTAGAGGTGTTTTACATGTATTAAAAGGAAGGTTTGGGCCTGGCAAGTTGGTACACTTGCCAGGTCAAATTGACTGTTTAAAACTGCACACACAGACACTGCGGTGGAAGGTCTAAGCCATGTTTACAGGGCTACTCATGTGGGTGGCACAATCAGTGCTGCAGGTCCACAAGTATCATTTGATTTACAATCCCTGGGCACCTCTTATGCACTTTACTAGGGAATTACTACTAAATCAAATATGGCAATCAAGGAAAAGCCAATTACACATGTGATTCACACCGGGAGCACTTGCACTTCTGCACTGGTCAGCAATGGTAAAATGCCCAGAATACAAAAACCAGCAAAAAAAAGTCCAGCACACAGTCAAAACATGGGAAGCACAGGCAAAAAAGAGAGGGGAGACCATGCCAAGGATGACAGGTCTAACAGTTAAATTAGCTCCATGGATTCATGTAAATAATTATTTGCCTGACAGATTTCCTATAGCTGCACTCCGATCAAATGCAAGAGGAACAGCTCAAATAAACTTTTCCCTCTTCGACTATAGGCTTCACACAGCTCCTTCAGTCTGCCGCTGCTCTTATGCCTCTCCCAAGGGCAGTGAAAAGCTCATTATCCATGCAACTTTTACATTTCCCCCCATTAAAATTGCCAGCAATATGGCCACAAGAGCCAACTCCTCACACTACCCACCAACGCTGGCTCCTGGCATTGTTCAACAGTGCCAGCTCCTTACACTCCTCCCCGTATGTGCTCCTGAAAGAAGAAGCAGTGTCTTCTTGTCAACCTCCTCACAGGTGTTAATGTTTGATTGTGAACATCAGTGCACGCTTCTCATGTTCTCTTTTGTGCCAACACCTCACACTGAGGCCCATATTTATGTTTTTTGCTGCAAAACTTCATTAACGCAGTTTTGTGGCCAATTGCATCATTCTACTGCACCAGCCGGCGCTAAGAATAGGCTGGTGTCACAAAAATGACGCTAGCCGGGGTGGCGGTATGGGAATGGGAGGTGTTGTGCCAGAAAATGATGGTAGGCTGTTTAGCGGAAACATTTCTGCCACTAATCAGCCTACTGTCATTTTTTTATTTTTATGCACAAGCAGCCAAAACTTCCCACCACCACAGAGGCCAGCACAGGGGACCAGTGTCCCCTGGGCATGGCCATAAGATCCAGTGCCAGGAAGGGTGCCCTGTGTAAGGGCCCCCAATGCCACTTTACAAAAAAATAAAACAAATACTTACCTTATTCACCTGGGATGGGGTCCCCTTGTCCACTGGTGTCCCTCTGGTGTCGGTGAGGGTGTTCCCTTGGCTTGGGGTGGACACCTGTGGGCCCATTCCATGGTGCTCGGCCATGGAAATGGGTCCACAGGTCCCCTAACACCTGGTCAGACCCAGGCATTAAATAATGGCACCAAGCAGGCTTAGCGCCACTATTTAGTTCCTCCTCCCACCCGTGAGCCTTTTTTGCAAAGGGATAAATGTGGTGCTAAGGGCTTAGAGTCATTTTTGGACGGGAACACCTACCTTGCATCTCATTGACGCAAGGTGGGTTCACACATCCAAGAAATGGCGGTAACTCCAATATTTTGACACTATACGTATTTAGGGGGTGATTCTAACCCTGGCGGTCGGTGATAAAGCGGCGGCCAACCCGCCAACAGGCCGGCGGTCCAAAAAATGGAATTCTGACCCTGGCGGGAACCGCCAACACAGCCCGCCACATTAACACTCCGACCGCCACGGCGGGACCGACAAACAGCGCGGCGGTCACCGCCAACAGACAGGCGGCAGACAATGTACCGCCCACACTATCATGACCGGCCAATCCGCCACCTTTTCCGGGGCGGGAGCACCGCCGATAAAAACACGGCGGAAACAGACTACGAACGGGAAAACGCGCACCTCTACGCACTCCACTAGGAAGGAGGACAGCATGGAACCCGAATTAAACATCCTACCTGCTCTCGTCTACCTGCTCATCTACCACGAGTACGAACGCCGGTGCAGACGACAACGGTGAGTACTGCACCTACGACACAGGGGAGGGGGGAGGACGAAAGGTTACGTGCACACACATACGCGATACACCCACCCCCCCCAAACCATGTACACACCAATGCAGAGCAACAAGTCACAGTGAAACCACCCAAACCCCCGTAAAAAAAACAAGGACATAATTAAATTGTGACTCGAAATTTATGGGAAATAAAAACCACTGATAAGTCACGGTCAAATAGCAATAACAATTCAAATATACCAATTCAATATCCAGTGCATACGATAAACCGAGGCAATAAGTCCTGCACACCTAACGAGATTCCGTGGGCCAAAGTGTAGCAACACAAGGGCAAAGCCCACACAGGAGACCTGAGTCCTTTGGAGAGAACACTGCAGGGGCATCTGATGAAAAAACCACAGGCACCTCAGGGGGAAGTGAAGGGGGGGGCACCACAGCCACATGATTCCACGATGCCAGATCCACGAAGGGGCCACCATGCCCACTGTGCCATCCTGGGAGGGCAAAGCCACAGTCTCTCAAGTCTCTACAGTGGGTGGCTTGGCCACCCGGCCATCCTGGGGAGTGCAAAGCCACAGTCTCTCAAGTCTCTACAGTGGGTGGCTTGGCCACTCGGCCATCCTGGGGAGTGCAAAGCCACAGTCTCTCAAGTCTCTACAGTGGGTGGCTTGCCCACTCGGCCATCCTGGGGATTGCACAGCCACAGTCCATCAGGTGGATAACAGTCTCCACCGGTCAAGGAGGAGGCATGGCGGGCACAGTGAACCGTGAACAGTAGCTCGAGACAGATCCGGCACTGTCATTGTGCCAGTGGTGCTTGAGACGGCGGGGCCCAGCGGAGCGGTGCTTGAGACGGCGGGGCCCAGCGGAGCGGTGCTTGACAGGAAGGGCCCAGCGGAGCGGTGCTTGACACTGCGGGGCCCAGCGGAGCGGTGCTTGACAGGAAGGGCCCAGCGGAGCGGTGCTTGAGACGGCGGGGCCCAGAGGAGCGGTGCTTGAGACGGCGGGGCCCAGCGGAGCGGTGCTTGAGACGGCGGGGCCCAGCGGAGCGGTGCTTGACAGGAAGGGCCCAGCGGAGCGGTGCTTGACACGGCGGGGCCCAGCGGAGGGGTGCTTGACAAGAAGGGCCCAGCGGAGCGGTGCTTGAGACAGCGGGGCCCAGCGGAGCGGTGCTTGCGACGGCGGGGCCCAGCAGAGCGGTGCTTGAGTCGGCGGGGCCCAGCGGAGCGGTGCTTGACAGGAAGGGCCCAGCGGAGCGGTGCTTGAGACGGCGGGGCCCTCTTCAGCGGTGCTTGAGACGGCGGGGCCCAGCGGAGCGGTGCTTGACAGGAAGGGCCCAGCGGAGCGGTGCTTGACACGGCGGGGCCCTGTTCAGCAGTGCTTGAGACGGCGGGGCCCAGCGGAGCGGTGCTTGAGACGGCGGGGCCCAGCAGAGCCGTGCATGACACGGCGGGGCCCAGCGGAGCGGTGCTTGACAGGAAGGGCCCAGCGGAGCGGTGCTTGAGACGGCGGGGCCCAGCGGAGGGGTGCTTGACAGGAAGGGCCCAGCGGAGCGGTGCTTGAGACGGCGGGCCCAGCGGAGCGGTGCTTGAGACGGCGGGGCCCAGCGGAGCGGTGCTTGACAGGAAGGGCACAGCGGAGCGGTGCTTGAGACGGCGGGGCCCTGTTCAGCGGTGCTTGAGACGGCGGGGCCCAGCGGAGCAGTGCTTGACACGGCGGGGCCCAGCAGAGCAGTGCTTGAGACGGCGGGGCCCAGCGGAGCGGTGCTTGACAGGAAGGGACCAGCGGAGCGGTGCTTGAGACGGGGGGGCCCTGTTCAGCGGTGCTTGAGACGGCGGGGCCCAGCGGAGCGGTGCTTGACAGGAAGGGCCCAGCAGAGCGGTGCTTGACACGGCGGGGCCCAGCGGAGCGGTGCTTGAGACGGCGGGGCCCTGTTCAGCGGAGCTTGAGACGTCGGGGCCCAGCGGAGCGGTGCTTGACACGGCGGGGCCCAGCGGAGCGGTGCTTGAGACGGCGGGGCCCAGCGGAGCGGTGCTTGACAGGAAGGGCCCAGTGGAGCGGTGCTTGAGACGGCGGGGCCCTGTTCAGCGGTGCTTGAGACGGCGGGGCCCAGCGGAGCGGTGCTTGACACGGCGGGGCCCAGCGGAGCGGTGCTTGAGACGGCGGGGCCCAGCGGAGCGGTGCTTGACAGGAATGGCCCAGCGGAGCGGTGCTTGAGACGGCAGGGCCCTGTTCAGCGGTGCTTGAGACGGCGGGGCCCAGCGGAGCGGTGCTTGACACGGCGGGGCCCAGCGGAGCGGTGCTTGAGACGGCGGGGCCCAGCGGAGCGGTGCTTGACAGGAAGGGCCCAGCGGAGCGGTGCTTGAGACGGCGGGGCCCTGTTCAGCGGTGCTCCTCTCCACGGCGGGGCCCTGTTCAGCAGTGCTCCTCTCCACGGCGGGCCCTGTTCAGCGGTGCTCTTCTGCACGGCGGGGCCCTGTTCAGCGGTGCTCCTCTCCACGGCGGGGCCCTGTTCAGCGGTGCTCTTCTGCACGGCTGGGCCCTGTTCAGCGGTGCTCCTCTCCACGGCGGGGCCCTGTTCAGCGGTGCTCGTCCAGTAGGTCAAGGGAGCCAGACCTGGCCTGGACTCCCTGCTCAGTCGCCCTCCGACCGTGCTGTTGCTGGACCCTTCGGTGACGGAGTCCTGGGCCCTTTGGTGTCCTTCCTAACACCCGGGATGGGGCTTGTGGGCCCCTCCTGCTCCGCGCTCCTGCTGGCTGACTTTTCCGCCCTGCTGCCCTTTCGCTCCTTAGATGGGGCTCTCGGGCCCTTGCCTCCCCTAGATGTTGTGGCTGGTGAAGTGGGCGAACTTTGCTCCTTGGGGGCAGCCGTGTCAGTCCTCTCACGGCGGCCCTTTAGCTTCCTGGTCTTCTTGCCTGGTGGGGGGCTGGCTGTCCCCTTGCTGCTGATTGAAGTGTCACTGCTGGCAAAGGGTGGGCTCCAGAACCCATGCACCACAGTGACACTCGAAGCTGGGCTGGTGGTGGCTGAGGTGCTCTTGGGACTCTTTGCAGATGGAGGGGGTGGGTCAGTGGAGGGAAAGAGGTCAAGATTAGCAAGGAAAACTTTCTTAGGACCAAGGTAAAAGGTAGGAGAAGTGGTGATGGAAGTGGAGGAAGAGGATGTGGTTGTAGGAGAGTTAGGTGTGCTGTCTTTGGGTGCAGGTGCTTGTGCTGGAGGCTGTCGTGAGGTGGATGGCTGTTGGGTGGGTGGCTGCCTGCGTTTGTGTGTCTTGGAAGAGGGGGTGACAGACACAGTGGGAGAGGACACAGGGGACTTGTAAATGGTAGTGGGGGTGGTGACTGCACGTGTGCGGAGTGGACTGGAGGGTGTGCTGGTGATGGAAGCACTGGCTGATGGTGGTGTGCATGCAGGTGTGAGTGTAGACGTCACAGGGAGGGAGGAGGGAGACGAGGAGGAGGGGGACACAGAGGTGGTAGTGACTGTTGGAATGTCTGCATCTGGGTGTTGCTTGCGTGAATGCTTGTGGGTTCTGTGGTGCTTGTGTCTGGATGAGCTGCCCTTGGTGTGTTGAGGTGTGTGCAGGCTGGTCTGTTGGTGTGGATGCGATAGGCTGAGGAACAGGAGACAGAGACAGGCTGGAGGCAGTCAGAAGAGGGAGGCTGGAAACAGGGACAATGGCTGCCGTCAGTGCTGAGGCCAGAGCATTGAACGATCGTTGATGGGCAGCCTGACCCGAATGAATGCCCTCCAGGTAGGCATTGCTCCGATGCACCTCCCTTTCTACCCCCTGGATGGCATTCAAAAGGGTAGTCTGCCCAACAATGATGGTCCGCAGGAGGTCAATGACCTCCTCACTGAGGGCAGCAGGGGTAACAGGGGCAGGGGCTGAGGTGCCTGGGGCGAAGGAGACGCCCGCCTTCCTGGGCGAGCGGGCACGGAGCGTAGGGTGAGGGGCTGCTGGGAGGGCGGGCTGGTGCGCTGGGTGGCGGCTGTACCTGTAGAGGCGGGGGGCCCAGATGTTGCCGCCACCGCTAGGGAGCTCCCATCCGAGGACGTGTCGCTGTCGCTGGTGTCACCACCGGTCCCCGTTGTGGTGCTCCCCTCGCCCTCCGGATCACTGGTGCCCTCGGTGTCTGTTCCTGGTCCCACCGGGGCCTTGTGACTTGCAGCTCCCTCGTGCTCCGATGCCAATTCTCCTCCGCCTGATGATGCTAATGCACAGATGCACAAGAAGACGAAGAAGAAGGGTGGGGGGAGAAAAACGAAGACCAGGTTGAGTGCATGCAATGTCAACACCGTTGGCGGAGAGGACAGACACAGGAGCCTCATGCACTAAGCCGCGCATTCGGGGTACACTACTCAGTACTTCTGACTAGGACAACAGGTCTAGAGACGACAAAGGCGCACATGTGTGATGCTGGACCATCGATAGCTGTACTTGTCACCCTACAGAGGTGGGGGCCGGGAGCACAGGGCCATGCCTAAAGGAGAGGACTACACTAGAGAAAGCGCCCTGGCCTAATGTCACCCCCAACCCTCCTCCCCCACCCAGACGCCTGGGATAGAGAGAGATAGCAGAATGTGCTGATACTCACCCCCTTGCGTCTGCTGTGATGTCCTCAAGCGCCCATCCAAATCAGGGTAGGCCACCGCCAGGATCCGGGACATTAGGGGGGTCAGGGTACGACTGGCACCCCTCCTAGGTTGGGAGGCCATCCCCAGCAGTGACTCGGCGGTCTTCCTGGTCCCGCGGCGGATGTCCTCCCACCTCTTGCGACAGTGGGTGCCCCGTCTGACGTAGACCCCCAGGGCCCGGACTTCCTTGGCGATGGCACGCCAAATGTCCACTTTCTGATGGGCGCTGACCTATTTGACATGTACAGGGTGGGAAGGAAAAATCATTTTTCTGCATGTTAGATGCGATTGGCCCCCGCTCCCCAACCTTGCCATATGGCACATGCTCTCATCTGTCGTGCGTTGCACTCCTCATTCGCCCCCCACCCCACCAACTTAGCATCCACCCCACTCCACACAGGCATAGCCCATTCAATGTGCACCCAGTGTACTTACCTGTTGGTCTGGAGGACCGTAGAGTAACGCATACTGGGGGAGGACCCCATCCACAAGTTTGTCCAACTCCTCAGACGTGAAGGCAGGGGCCCTTTCCCCAGTCGCAGCAGCCATTATCACTTCCAGACCGAGGTCACAGCAGCACTTGCAGTATAGGTCCTCTCCTGTGGATGATCAGGTCTCGAGTGATTAAGCAGATAGAAAATGGCGGTCACGCCCGCGGCGGTGCGTACCGCGGCGGTGCGTACCGCGACCGCCGGCGCACCTCTTCATTGGCTCCTGAAAACCATAGGCCTCAATGTTAGCCAATGCGGCTTCGTATAGCGGTCTTCGACCGCCTACCGCCACGGTGTGCCACGCCAGCGCATTGACCTCACATCCCATTGTCCCACTTCACAGGTCAGGCAGCCGCCATTTCAAGGGCCCACATGGCATTATTTGTACTGCGTCACACAGGCCTAGGCCTTGCACTGCCACACATACACGCCTTTCAATACATAGATAATCGTGTGCTATGCATGCAGTGGTGAACGTACCTGTGATTTGCTTGACTCTGTGTGCCATGTTGTCCTTCCTAGGCACCGTCCGCTGGGACTTGCGAGGAGAAGGATGAATCCTCGCGTGTACCGACCGCTGGTGGACCTGTCGACAATGGAAGAACGCCACATCATACTACGATACCGACTTGACCGAGCCACTATACATGAACTGTGTGCCCAGCTGGAGCCAGACCTGATGTCCCCCATCCGCCAACCCACAGGAATTCCCCCTCTGGTGCAGGTTCTGTCAGTCCTCCATTTTTTGGCAAGTGGCTCATTCCAGACAACAGTGGCCATGTCATCTGGAATGTCTCAGCCTATGTTTTCAAAAATCTTGTCTAGAGTGTTGTCTGCCCTGACGAAACACATGCGGCGCTACATTGTATTACCTGAGGAGGTTGATTTGGCCACTGTGAAGGGTGATTTTTATGCCCTTGGACATATCCCCAACATAATTGGTGCCATTGATGGGACCCATGTGGCTTTAGTACCCCCAAAAGACGATGAGCAGGTGTACAGAAACAGGAAAAGTTACCATTCGATGAACGTCCAGGTGGTCTGTTTGGCTGACCAGTACATCTCCCATGTGAATGCCAAGTTCCCTGGGTCAGTGCATGACGCGTATGTGATGCGAAATAGCAGCATCCCTTATGTGATGGAACAGCTACAGAGACAACGTGTGTGGCTAATTGGTGACTCTGGTTACCCCAACCTGCCTTGGCTATTGACCCCAGTGAGGAATCCCCGGACCAGGGCAGAGGAACGGTACAATGAGGCCCATGGGCGAACTAGGAGGATCATTGAAAGAACCTTTGGCCTCCTGAAGGCCAGGTTTAGGTGCCTGCATATGACAGGGGGATCCCTGATGTACTCACCAAAGAAGGTGTGTCAGATCATCGTGGCCTGCTGTATGCTTCACAATCTGGCACTGCGACGTCAGGTGCCCTTCCTGCAGGAGGATGGTCCAGATGGTGGTGTTGAAGCAGCTGTGGAGCCTGCGGAGAGTGAAGAGGAGGAAGACGAAGAGGACGACCCAGACAACAGGGACAGAGTTATCCAACAGTATTTTCAGTAGCACACAGGTAGGAATCACCCACGCCATTTAACATTTACTGAATGCCCCCTGCATCTTTACTTTGTGTATTTCCCCCAGTTCTTTTAAACTGAAGTTTACTTTTCCCTTCCCTTTTCAGTGCTGTATGACCCACTGCGTGACTTCTGCTTGGTTAGCCCATGGACTAATGCTTATTGACATCGGTATGTTGTCCACACATAAATAACAGAACATTATTGATAAGTAATGTGTTATACATTTGTAAATAATACAGGCTGACTCCAGAATGATTTCTGTGCAATGAGTGATTTATTTTTAGTGCTATATATTGGTACATGATATTAAAACGGTGATGGGTGGGGGTGGAGTTATGTCCATGGCAGAGTCCAGTTCTCGGTCGCACAGGTGCATTGTTCATATGGCTGTAGAAGGATTGAGCAGGGGCAGTTCAAGGTTGGACAGGGTGACACTGTGGGACAGTGGAATGACATCCGGGGGGATATTAGGGTGGCGGGGGTCTTGGCATCCTACTCTGTCTTCCTTTGAGATCTCAGGTTCCTCTTGCGGGGTGGTTGTTCTTCAGCAGGAGGTGGGGTTCTGGTGGCCCGTCGTTCTGTGGGGGCCTCCTGACCACTAGCGCCGGCAGAGGTGGTAGGCTGTTCCTGGCTAGTGACAGGGGCCCTTTGCGGTGCCACATGGTCCCGCAATGTGGTTTCTATCCGGTTGAGGGCCTGGACTATGGTCCCCATAGCGGTAGCGATGTCCCGGAGTTCATTGCTGAACCCCATGTACCGTTCCTCCTGCTGTGCCTGGATCTCGGTGAACCTGGCCAGTACCGTCGCCATCGTCTCCTGGGAGTGATGATATGCTCCCATGATGGTGGTGAGGGCCTCTTGGAGAGTCGGTTCCCTGGGCCTGTCCTCCCCCCCCTGTCGCACAGCAGCCCTCCCAGTTGCCCTGTTTCCCCGGGCCTCTGTCCCCTGGACGGTGTGCCCACTACCACTGCCCCCAGGTCCCTGTTGTTGTTGGGGTGTTGGGTCAGCCTGGGTGCCCTGTAGTGGCGGACACACCGCTGATTGACGCGTCCGCGAGACAGAGGCATGGGCCCGCTGGGTGGGAGCTGTGCTGGTGTTCCCAGGGGGGTTTGGGTCTGCTGTGGCCTGTGTCTGTGTGTGGGGAACCGACTGTCCAGAGGTCCCCGATGGTCCGGGCTGGTCGTCAGGTTCTAGGTCGACAGAGCTGCTGTCCTCGCGGTGGTGTGGATGAGGTGTGGGGTGGTGTTTGTGGTGATGTGCGTGGTGATATGTGGTGATGTGTGCGTAGATGTGGTGTGGGTGATGAAGTTGGGTTCCTGTGTGTGTTGGGGTTTTCTATTGCTGTGCTCGCTCTCTCTATCTCTATCTCTCTCGCTCTCGCCTTCGCTCCGATTTCCAACTAGTGGGGGTTTGTGGGTGATGTGGGTGTGTGTTTTATAGTTGATTGGATGTGTGGGTGTGTTGTTTGTATGTGTCTTAGGTGTGCGTATTTCAAAATGTCCAATGTGGCAGTGTTTTGGAGCTGTGTGTGTATTTTGACCGCGCCGGTGTGTACCGCCAATGGAATACCGCGGTTGAAAGACCGCCGCGGGGATTCGTGGATCAAAATGGCATGGGCGTGTTTGTGTTGGCGTGACGGTGGAGGTTTGGTCATCTCCAGTTTTCCGCGGCCCGCTGATGTGGCGGCCTTCCTTGGATGTCAGATTTTAGGCGGTTTCACAGTTGGTGGTCAGAATGACTGTGGCGGTTTACCGCGGCCGCGGCGGTAGAATGGCGGTCTTCTGACCGGCGGTAAGGGCCTTTTACCGCCGAGGTCAGAATGACCCCCTTAGTGTCAAAATATAAATATGGAGTTCAGTTTGCGCCGCATTTGCTTAAAAAAATGGCGCAAATGCAGTGAAAACAAAGTATAAATATGCCTCTGAATACCTTTGCAAGTTTCTCGTGCTGCGCACTAGTTCTTGCTTTTTGTATTACCCACTAAAGTCAACTATTCACAATGCTGACTAATGGGAACTTTACACACTGCCCACAAATACCTTCTCATTACACTGCCACCAAGTGTCAGATCCTGATATTGGCCACCAATGACATCCCTTTACATTTACAACAAATGCCTGTTACTCACAGTGTGCACATATAGCCTGTTTCTCATACCCTTCACTAACTATGCCATCAAGTTACGATTTCTTCCAGTGTTGGTTCCTCGCATAACTCACCAATGCTACCCCCTCACACTTCCCACCACTGCCATCTCCTGATTCTGTCCACCAAAATACATGGTCACACACTGCTTACCATTAAGCCTCTCACCCTGTCATCACGTATGCAAGAACATTTTCAGGAGGGAGGCAAGAGAGCTCTAACACCTACAGTAGACAGTCTAATGCGTCTCTACTGAGTTGGAAGTTAGATTATCAGAGTATTGTTACTCTTTCAATCAATCAATCAATCAAAAAACTCAAAAAAATTATAGAGCGCGCTACTCACCCGTGAGGGTCTCAAGGTGCTTGGGGGGCGTCAAGGTGGGGACAGGGAGGGTCACCTTTCGAGCAACCATGTCTTGAGGTTCTTTCTGAAGAGCAGGATGTCTTTGGTTTTGCGGAGGTTGGTGGGGAGGGAGTTCCAGGTTTTGGGGGCGAGGTAGGAGAAGGACCTGCCTCCTGTGGTGGTGCGTTAGATGTGGGGGACTGTGGCTAGGGTGAGGTTGGCTGATTGGAGGTTACAGATGGGAGTGTGGAAGTTCACTCTGTCGTTGAGGTAGGTTGGGCCAGTGTTGTGGAGGGATTTGTGTGCGTGGATGACGATCTTGAATGTGATTCTCTTGTCTATGGGGAACCAGTGAAGGGATTTGAGGTGTGATGAGATTTGTTTGTGGCGGGGAGGCCAAGGATGAGGCGTGAAGCTGTGTTCTGGATTCTCTGGAGTTTGCGTTTGAGTTTGAGTGTGGTGCCGGCGTAGAGGGCGTTACCGTAGTCTAGTCTGCTGCCGATGAGTGCATGGGTGACTGTCTTCCTGTTCTCTGGGGGAATCCATTTGAAGGATTTTTTTAGAGTGCAGAGTGTGTGGAAGCAGGAGGAGGTTAGAGCTTTGATTATCTGTGTCATGGAGAGGGAGGGGTCCAGGATGATGCCGAGGTTGCGTGCGTGGTTTGCAGGGGTGGGTGCGGGGCCTAGGGCGGTGGGCCACCAGGAGGCGTCCCATATGGTTTTGTTGGGGCCAAAGATGATGATCTCAGTTTTGTTGGAGTTAAGCTTGAGGTGGTTATTTGTCATCGAGTTGGCAGTGTCGAGGAGAGCAGCGTGTAGGTTGGTTTTGGCGTTGGTGGGGTTGCGGGTGAGGGAGAGGATGAGTTGGGTGTCATCCGCGTAGGAGAGGATAGTGATTCCGTGTGATTGGAGGATGTTGGCTAGGGGGATCATGTAAATGTTGAAGAGTGTGGGGCTGAGGGAGGATCCTTGGGAGAATCTGCAGATGATCTTGGTAGCGGTGGAGTGGAAAGGTGGAAGGCGGACTCTCTGGGTCCGGTCGGTGAGGAAGGAGGTGAGCCAGTCTAAGGCTTTGTGGTGAATTCCTATGTTGTGGAGGCGTGTGTGGAGTGTGTGGTGGCAGACAGTGTCAAAGGCTGTGGAGAGTTCTAGGAGGATGAGTGCGACTGTCTCGCCTTTGTCGACTTTGGTCCTGATGTCGTCAGTGCATGCGATGAGGGCGGTTTCCGTGCTGTGGTTCTTGCGGAACCCGGATTGTGAGGGGTAAAGAGTGTTGTTTTCTTTGAGGAAGTGGGATAGGTGGGCGTTGACTAGTTTCTCTGCAACCTTGGTGGGGAAAGGGAGGAGGGAAATGGGGTGATAGTTGGAGAGGGTCTCCGGGTTGGCTTTGTTTTTTTTTTAGGAGAGCAGTGATTTCCGCGTGCTTCCAGGGGTCTGGGTAAGTGGCGGAGTCGAAAGAAGAGCTGATTATGTCGTGGAGTATGGGGGCGATGGTTGGGCTGGCTTTGTTGTAGATGCGAGTGGATGGAGTTCATGTTTTTTTCGGTTTCTTCGTGTGTGGTGGGGGCCCAGGTGGTGAGTTTGGTGGGGGGGTCATGAGTGGGGGTTGAGTTGGGTGAGTGAGGGTTGTGTGTGGTGGGTGTGTTTGGTATGAAGCTGTTGTGGATGTCCAGGATTTTGTGGTGGAAGTGGTTTGAGAGAGCGTCACATAGGGGCTGTGTGTGTGAGGGGTCTATGCTGCTGGCTTTGGGTTTGGCTAATTCATTAATGATGGTGAAGAGTTCTTTGCTGTTTTGAGAGTTGTTGTCAAGGCGTGTCTTGTAGTGATCTCTTTTGGCGGTGCGTATGAGTTGGTGATGGGTATGAATGGTGGCTTTGAGGGTGGAGAAGTTGGTTGTAGAGGGTTCTTGTCACCATATTTTCTCAGCTTGGCGGCATTTGCGCTTGGAATTCGGGATGAACCATGGAGCATTCTTGATGTTGCAGGTGGCGAGGTGTTTTCTGAGGGTGTCTGCGCAGGTACTGATCCATTTCAAGAGGTTCTGTGCTCCTGCGTTGGGGTCGTTGGTGTGGTGGGGGGGGTTATGAGCCAGTTGGGAGTTCAGGTGTTCTGTGGGGATCTTGTGCCACATGCAGTAGGGTGTGGTGTGTTGATGGTGGTGTGTGGGGGGTTTGGTGAAGGAAAAGGGGACGCAGTGGTGGTCAGTCCAGAGGAGTTCGGTGGTGTGGGTGTAGGCTATGTGTTGGCTTGAGGTGAAAATTGCGTCAAGCGTGTGTCCTGCTGAGTGGGTGGGTGCGGTGACCAGTTGTTTGAGTCCGAGGTTGGTGAAGTTGTCTATGAAGGAGGTGGAGTTGTGGTCTTGTAGGTTCTCCAAGTGAAAGTTGAAATCACCAAGGAGGATGTAGTCTGTGGAGGTGAGGGCGTGCGAGATGATGGTGTCGGCGATGGTGTTGCAGAAGGCGGGGCGTGGTCCTGGTGGTCTGTAGATTAGTGTACCTCTGAGGGTGGAGTTGTTGTTAATGTGGATTAGGAAGTGCATGTGTTCTGTGTTGTCGATAGTGTCTCTGAGCTGGTGGTGACTTTGATGGTGTCCCTGTGTAGGATGGCGATGCCACCACCTGGCCTGTTGAGGCGGTCTTTGCGTTGTTGTTTGTATCCCTTGGGGGTGGCGATGGCTATGTCGGGTTCTGAGGAGGGGTTGGTCCAGGTTTCCGTGAGGAAGGCGATGTCAGGTGAGTGTGATGAGGTCCCAGAGTTCTATGGCATGTTTGTGAAGGGAGCGGGTGTTGAGGAGCAGGCAGTTGAGGTGGTGTTGGTGTTGGTGTGGTGCATGAGGGTGTTGTTGTGGGGTGTGTTCTAGTTGTGGGGTGGTGTGCTGCGGGGCTGGTTGGTGGGGGTGGGGGTAGAGCAGGTGTGTGTTGCATTGGGGGTGTTGTGTGTGTTGTTGGGGGTCACTATGGTTGGTGTGTGGTGTGAGGGATGAGGAGCAGGAGAAATGACAGGTGAGGCAAGTGAAGGGGCCATGAGTGTGTGTGGGGCTGGAAAGGGTGCAGGTGGGGCGAGTGCCTGGGTTGAGTGAGTGGAGGGTGAGGGGGGAGTAGGTTTGTCTGAGGGGGCCAGGGGGACTGGCGCTGGGTGCGGTCTTGGTGCAGCCACGGTTGCCACAAATGAGGGGGAGGGAGTGGCAGCTGGGAGGAGGGAGGGCTGGACGAATGGGAAGGCTGGGGGGGCGCAGGGGACGCAACGGCAGGGGAATTTGGAAAGAGAAAAGTAAAGGACGGTGAGGAGGAGGGGGAAGGCGGGAGGGGCCGGAGGGGATGCAGGGGCATTTAGAAAGAGAAAAGGAAAGGACGGTGAGGAGGTGGCGCTGGGCGGCGGAACGGAGAGCGACCTACCTGCTAAAGCAGGGTCAAGGGTTGCTCCTCGTTACCGCGCCGCGGATGCCATGAATGAGGGGGAGGAAGGGAGTGGCAGCTGGGAGGAGGGACGGCTGGCTGAATGGAAAGGCTGGGGGGGTGGGGCCGCAGGGGACGCAGCGGCAGGGGAATTTGGAAAGAGAAAAGGAAAGGATGGTGAGGAGGAGGGGGGAGACGGGAGGGGCCGCAGGGGACGCAGCGGCAGGGGGTTTGGAAAGAGAAAAGGAAAGGACGGTGAGGAGGTTGCGCTGGGCTGAGGAGCAGGGAGTGACCTGCCTGCTAAAACAGGGTCAAGGGTTGCTCCTCGTTACTGCCTCGCGGCTGCCATAAATGGGGGGGAGGGAGGGAGTGGCAGCTGGGAGGAGGGAGGGCTGGACGAATGGGAAGGCTGGGGGGTGGGGCCACAGGGGACGCAGCGGCAATGGACTTTGGAAAGAGAAAAGGAAAGGACGGTGAGGAGGAGGCGGGAGGGGCCACAGGGGACGCAGCGGCAGGGGAATTTGGAAAGAGAAAAGGAAAGGACGGTGAGGAGGTGGCACTGGGCGGCGGAGCAGGGAGCGGCCTGCCTGCTAAAGCAGGCTCAAGGGTTGCTCCTCGTTACCGCGCCGTGGCTGCCATAAATAGGGGGGAGGGAGGGAGTGGCAGCTGGGAGGAGGGAGAGCTGGACGAATGGGAAGGCTGGGGGCAGGGGCCAAAGGAGAAGCAGCGGCAGGGGAATTTGAAAAGAGAAAAGGAAAGGACGGTGAGGAGGAGGGGGGAGGCGGGAGGGGACGCAGGGGACGCAGCAGCAGGGGAATTTGAAAAGAGAAAAGGAAAGGACAGTGAGGAGGTGGTGCTGGGTGGCGGAGCGGGGAGCGACCTACCTGCTCAGTAAATCTTACTTTCTTCTCTCTTGCTCTGTTTCGTCTTACTTTCAAATATCATCTTCTAGGTATTGTTTTTCTTCTCTCTCTTTTCCATCCTTCATCTTGCTTACTCGTCTATCTCCTGCAATCTATCTCTCTTCTTCTCACAACAGACACTCGCTGCCAAGATATTGCTGCTTCACGTTCCCATCCCACCAGGCCAATGTCTTCTTGTGCCACAGGTGACCTGTCTGAGTAGAAGCCTGGTTGGGAGCTTTGTGTGTGACCGCCTCAGAGCTCTGCTGCTACCATTTACACCTCTACTGCAGTGCTTTTCATTCATAGCTCTTATGTGACCTCATTTAGGATCTGATCTTGTTTATCACTTGTTAAGGTAGAAAAATAACAAACTGCTCATCAATTTTCCTCCTTCCAGGACAATGCATTTAAAAAAAAAACTCTTGCAAATAAGGTTGAAAGGTCCTTATAACTGACTGTAAAGACAAAACGAATGGTTTTCTAAGAGCTTGTTTGTTCATTATTGTACAACAGGCTGTAGTTTGTCTATTTGAATTTAATGGGACTCAAATATTAAGTTGTAACCAATGTCAAAGCTACATGGTGCCAATTGGCATCTTAGTAGTTTTCATTGCTTACCTCTGCCACAGGAGGCTATCGTCAAACACACATTTGACAGAAACTGAAAACATTTCAGGAACTCCTTGGCTCTTTCAGTGGTGCCGCAAATGACCTTTGGATCTCAACACAACCAGACCTTGTCTTTCGGAACCGGTTAAAACTCACCTTTTCCAATGTCAGCAAAACTAAATATGACTCACTTACTCATGTTGCTTCTATACCAGCATCCATTCTGTTAGTCTGTAATTTTAACCCTTGCATCTTGAATCCACCCAACAATGTTTTCACTATTGAAAGCTTGTATTGCTATATGTAAATTTCTCTTCTATCGGCCCGCAGGGGGTAGCATCTGCAGCAGGGTGCATCACAACGGTGTTGCAAGTGCTCCACCTACATCTTTCCCGACACATTCAGCTACTGCTGCATTGCTGAGGAAGAGTACGACTATTAACACACTGTTGTTGTTTCGAGCAGTGATAATTTTAGCCCCTAGATGCCCACAATGCGTTTGGACTATTATCTCTGCCATCTGACCCATTGGTCTATTTAACCCGTGCATGCCAACTAGAACAAGAATTGGCAGGCTATGGCCCATATTTATACTTTTTTAGAGTCGGATTTGCGTCATATTTCGACGCAAAAGCAGCACAAACTTACAAAATACAATTGTATTTTTTAAATATGCACCGCTTTTGTGTCAAAAAGTGGTGCAAATGTGGCGCTAAAAAAGTATAAATATGAGCCTATGTGTTTCACTGTTATAAGGCAAGTGCCACGCTATTGTCTTTGCCAATATTTGTTTGCTAAGCATTATTAAAAGAAAGTAAACAAAACATTTCACACTGCTTAAGATATTTCAGAAATTTACATTGACTTCAATATTTTTTAAACTTTATAAATACTCTTTATATTTCAAATATTTTTCACTCAGGAAACTCTGAACATTATTTTAAAAAGAAAAACGAAGGCCCACATTTATGAGGGCCTAGGTCCATTCTAATGACACATTAGCGTCGTTTTATTTAAAGCTAATGAGCGTTACAAGGCCAAAAACGCAGCACCATATTTACAAAGTGGCACAATGCATGCATTTGGCCACTTTGTAACCGTTTCCGGTACATTATGCCTGCGCTAGTGGTAATGTATGCATAGGGGGCATTCCCTGATGGGGAGAGGGGCAAAAAAATCACGCAAAGAAATCTAATAGATTTCTTTGCGTCATTTTTTTCATCACTTTTAACGCCTGCTCTGAGTAGCCGTTAAAAGGAGGTTCCATTTAGTTACAATGGGCCTCTGCATGCTTTGCAGTATTAGCGTCAACATTTTTTTACGCTAATCCTGCAAAGCACAGAACTAGCATAAAAATTTCTGATGCTAGTTCCCTAACTACCACCACGGTGCTCTGTATATTAAATATGGCTCACACATTGTGGCGTTAGGGGCACACTAAGGGGCAGAAGAAAAGTGGTGCTGCACCGGTTGCAGCGCCACTTTTCATAAATATGCCCCAAAGTGTGAGAATTAATTACAATGCATAATGTACTTTCCACAGGGCTCAGACATGGAACATGCTCCAACCATTTGATTCTCTGCAGTACCCACAGGAGCAGATTTATAGGCCACCAGAAGTACAGAGTGCTCTGTATCGGTCATGCTACGTACAACTTTTGTATCAAATGGCAGCTGAGTGAGTCCAGCTGCCAAACCCAACTCATTGCTATATAAGCCTTTGTGTATCAAGGCCTGTGCCTTCATGATAGCCTGGTAAAAATACATGTGTTGCTCTTCTTTCACAGACATACTGGGAGGGATGAGGAGTAACGCTGAGAGCCAGGAGAGGATAGCTGTGGAGAAGCATCACGCATGGAAGAGAGTAAGAAAACACATACAATTACATGGAGCAGGGAATGAAAATGAATAAAATAGATCCTTGAGTGTGAGCAGTGGGAGGATACAAGTCATTGAATAAGAAGTAAGCAAATAAGAGTGACAAGCTAGATCATCAACTTTAACCCATATTGATTGACTGACTTACTACAAGTAATCCAAGGGTTGTTATTTCACGTCTTCTAACTGTCCATATGAGTGATATTCCATCTCTCTCGTCCTTCTCCAGGGATGATTTCTCACTAGTGGCTCCAACTCCTTTTACAGTTCCTGTTCTATCTTTTCCTGTATGTGACAGAGGGTGCTTAAAAAGTTTGACATGGAATATTGCTGGAGCACAAACTAAGTTAATCAGTTCCACCTGGATTAGCCTAATCTTTGGTTAGTGTAGAACATTGATGTTGATGGTTTTGCCTCCATGCAATTCGATTTATTTCTGGGTGAGTAAAAGGTAACCTGGCATTACTCATATCAGTAGGAGTATTCCTTTTGCAAGATGGTAGTTATTAACACTACAACCTGAAATTGATTTTTTTCTTTTCACTTGTAATAGTTAATTTCAGTATTTTATAATTAGTTTTTATTATAATATGTTTAATTAAAGGACCACAGAAGTGGTGGAACAGCTTGAGGATTTTATTACAAATTTCCGTAATAATATAAAGATTCTTCTGTTTATTATCTGGGCAGGCAACTTTAACCCCTTCGCTGCCAGGCCTTTTCCCCCTCACGTGCCAAGCCTTTTTTTGGCTGTTTGGGTCAGTTTGCGCTTAGCCCCTCATAACTTTTTGTCCACATAAGCTAAACACGCCAGATTTCCATCCTTTTTTCCAACATCCTAGGGATTCCACAGGTATCAAGGCGTTGTGAGTTCCCCTGAAGGAGACCAAGAAATTAGCCAAAATACAGCGAAAATTTCGTTTTTAAAAAAAAAATGGGAAAAAGGGTTGCAGAAGGCAGCTTGTGCTTTTTCCCCCCTGAAAATGGCATCAACAAAGGGTTTGCGGTGTTAAAATCACCATCTTCCCACCTTTTAGGAACAAGCAGACTTGAAGCAAAAAACAACATTTTTCAACACAATTTTGGCATTTTACTGGGACATACCCCATTTTTACTATTTTTTGTGCTTTCAGCCGCCTTTCAGTTAGTGACAGAAATGGGTATGAAACCAATGCTGGACCCCAGCAAGCTAAACATTTTGGAAAAGTAGACAACATTTTGAATTCATCAAGGGGTAATTTGTGTAGATCCTACAAGGTTTTCCTACAGAAAATAACAGCTGAAATAAAAAACATATTGAAATGAGGTGAAAAAAACAGCCATTTTTCACCACGCTTTACTCTGTAACTTTTACCTGCGATTTCAGATTTTTGAAAGCAATATACTGTTACGTCTGCTGGACTATTCGGGTTGCGGGGATATATAGGGCTTGTAGGTTCATCAAGAACCCTAGGTACCCAGAGCCAATAAATGAGCTGCACCTTGAAATGGGATTTAATTCAGTACCGGGTATATTTGCTGAAATATAAAGAGTGAAAAATAGGTATCAAGAAAACCTTTGTATTTCCAAAATGGGCACAAGATAAGGTGTTGAGAAGCAGTGGTTATTTGCACATTTGTGAATTCTGGGGTGCCCATACTAGCAGGTGAAATACCGGGCATTTCTCAAATAGTTTTTTTATTACACACTTTCTCACATATAGAAGGAAAAAATTTAGAGAAAAACATGGGGCAAAAACACTTGTTCTGCTATTCTGTGTTCCCCGAAGTCTCCCAATAAAAATGACACCTCACTTGCGTGGGTAGGCCTAATGACTGCGACAGGAAAAACAACATGGACACATCACATTTTTATATTGAAAACTGATGTGTTTTTTGGAAAGTGCCCATCTGTGGATTCTGATCTCTCGCTCGGCCTGCATCTAGGAAAATCTACCAAACCTGTGCATTAATTAAAACTAGACACCGAGGGGAATCTAGGATGGGTTGACTTGTGGGGCTCTCACCAGGTTCTGTTACTCAGAATCCTTTGCAAACCTCAAAATTTGGCCAAATAAATACTTTTTCCTCACATTTCAGTGAATAGAAGTTCTGGAATCTGAGAGGCGCCTCAAATTTCCTTCCACCCAGCATTCCCACAAGTCTCCAGATGAAAATGGTACCTCACTTAGGTGGGTAGGCCTGGTGCCCACAACAGGAAATGCCCCAAAACACAACGTGGACATATCACATTTTCCCAAACAAAACAGAGCTGTTATTTGGAAAGTGCCTAGCTGTGGATTTTGGCCTCTAGCTCAGCGGGCACCTAGGGAAACCTACCAAACCTGCGCATTTTTGAAAACTAGATACCTAGGGGAATCCAAGATGGGGTGACTTGTGGGGCTCTCACCAGGTACTGTTACCCAGAATCCTTTGCAAACTTCAAAAAACACTTTTTCCTCACATTTCGGTGACAGAAAGTTCTGGAATCTGAGAGGAGCCACATATTTCCTTCCACTCAGTGTTCCGCCAAGTGTCCGGATGAAAATAATACCTCACTTGTGTGGGTGGCCTAGGTGCTTGCAACAGAAAAATGCCAAAAACTTGTAGCGATTGAGGGGATAGCACAGCGAGTTGATAAGCACAAATTTTTCTTTTATACATCTTTTAGGCTGACTCTGCTTTTAGGACCCACACAAGTGAGATACCATTTTACCTGGGAGACTGAGGGGAACGCTGGGTGGTAGGAAATTTGTGCCGGAGCAGTGATCCTACAAAGAAAAGTGAGTAAAATATGCTTTTTTAAGCAAATTTTGAGGTTCTGGGTAAGTAAATGTTGAGGGATCCAGACAAGTCACACCTCCCTGGACTCCTTGGGGTGTCTAGTTTTAAAACATGTCTGGGTTTGGTAGGTTTCCCTAGATGAAGGCCCCACCCGGGACCAAAAACATAGGTGCCCCCTCCAAACACAGGTAGTTTTGCAAAAAATCTTTTTGATGTGTCCGCGTACCTATGTGATGTTCCAAACACTTAGGGCCTTATTTATACTTTTTGGTGCAAAACTGCACTAAGGCAGTTTTGCCCCAAAAAGTTTTGCACCGGCTTGCACCATTTTTTAGCACCAGATGGGCACCATATTTATGGAATGGTGCAAGTTGGTGCAAAGGGTAGGCTAGCTTAAAAAAAAATTACGTTAGGCAGTTTTGAGTCAAAATAAATGATTCTGACCAGATTAGCATCATTTTTTGACGCTAAGGGGCATATTTATACTCTGTTTGCACTGAATTAGCGTCATTTTTTTTTTACTCTAATTCAGTGCAAAACTAACTCCATATTTATACTTTGGTGCTAGACCCGTCTAGCACCAAATTTATGGAGTTAAAGTCATTTTTTGGAAGTGGAAACCTACCTTGCCTTAATGAGATGCAAGGTAGGCGTTCCTGTGCAAAAAAATGACTCTATGGCCGTAACACCATATTTATACTCCCATGTAAAAATGGTGCAAGGGAGGGAGGAGGGGTCAAAAAATGGGGCAAAGCTTGCTTTGCCCCATTTTTTAAGACCTGGGTCAGGGCAGGTGTTAAGGGACCTGTGGCCCTATTTCCATGGTGGAACACCATGGAATAAGCCCAGACGTGCCCTCCCTAGGCCCTAGGGGCACCCCCACGCACACTAGAGGGACTGTGAGGAGGGGGGACCCCATCCCAGGTAAGTACAGGTAAGTGCATTTTATTTTTAAAAGTGCTATAGGGGGCCCTGAAATGGGCCCCCATACATGGCACAGGGTGCAATGGCCATGTCCAGGGGACCCCTGTCCTCTGTGCTGGCCACTGGGGTGGTGGGCATGACTCCTGCCTTTTCTAAGGCAGGAGTCATGTGGCATGGTAGGTTTAGCACCATAAAATGACGCTAATCTGGTTAGAGTCATTTTTTTTTACTCTAACCTGCCTAAAGCCATTTTTTGGTACTAAACCCTCTTCTTCTATACTTCCAGCCCCACCCGACTAAAGTAATTTTTTAAAACTCTTGCCTACCCTTTGCACCGGCTTGCACCATTCCATAAATATGGTGCCCGGCTGGTGCACAGAAATGGTGCAAGCCGGTGCTAAACTTTTTGGTTAAAAACTGTGTTAGTGCAGTTTTGCAGCAAAAAGTATAAATAAGGGCCAATATTTTGTAAGTTTGCGCCACTTTTGTGTCATAAAATGACGTTAATGCGGTGCAAAAAAAGTTTAAATCAGGGCCTTGGTGCTAGATGTGTCTAGCACCAAAGTATAAATATGGAGTTAGTTTTGCACCGAATTAGAGTAAAAAAAAATGACACTAATTCGGTGCAAACAGAGTATAAATATGCCGCACAGTATAAATATGCCCCTAATTATGGCGTTAAGGCCATAGAGTAATTTTTTGCACAGGAACGCCTACCTTGCATCTCATTAAGGCAAAGTAGGTCTCCACTTTCAAAAAATGACTTTAACTCCATAAATTTGGTGCTAGAGGGGTCTAGCACCAAAGTATAAATATGGAGTTAGTTTTGCACTGAATTACAGTTAAAAAAAATTACACTAATTCGGTGCAAACAGAGTATAAATATGCCCCTAAAATTGTGAAAAGAAATGCACTTAGGTTATGTTAAGAAGACCACTCACCCACCAACCAAGTTGGTGGCATGCTTCATCATCGGGGTCCCACTTGAGACACCTAGCGTGTCACGGATATGCTGCAAAGCCTGATTACAGCGGAGCAGGTTTAGTTATTTTTACCACACATACTGGTTGGATTTGGCACGAGGGTGAGTGATGGTTCAGTAATTTTATTACCAAGAGATTTCACAAAAATGAAATGCACTGTTAATAACTGAAAGGCTGTAAAGCCATGACAAGGCACCAACCGCTTTACAGTCCATTCACACACCTTTCATACATGACATGCACAAGACCATTCACGCCGCCAGCCATGGGCCCAGCACATTACAACACTCGCATCGACAGACAGCACCACTCAAGGGCCCTTCACTTACATACTCCCACAAGCCTAATAAAGCAATCACACCAGCTGATGGGAGCGTGTGGACTTTCATTTGGCTGGCAGTGTGTTGCAGAAGCCAACAGCAAGTCAAGATTTACACCACCAGCCAAGCGCCACCCCACGCACACCACCAGCCAAGCGCCACCCCACACAAACCGCCAGCCGAGTGCCACCCCACACACACCGCCAGCCAAGCGCCACCCCACGTACACCACCAGCCAAGCGCCACCCCACACACACCACCAGCTAAGCGCCACCCCACACACATCATCAGCCAAGCGCCAGTCCATGCACACCGCCATCACTTGCTCTTTGTTTTTAAACAACAAAGAAACCACTAATTATAAATAAGTACAAAACTACAAACACAAAAGCTCTAACTGAATACATGACTGTAATGCCAACCATGAAACTGAGCATGTGAAAATATAAAACAGCAGTTTACGCTCATGGTATTTCCCAATAATTCCTCTGTGTGTGGTAGCTCCTGAAACAGCCATCCATACACAGCCCAGGTTTTGAAGAACAATCAGGGCAGTACATCCTAGTCTCCTTCCTGATACCTCTTTGAGCACAGACACTACATCTCTTAGCAGGAAAGTGTTTTTTTGGCTGTGGGAGGAATGTGCTCAGCAGAGTGACGATCTTTCAATCCAGCCCCATGCTCCACCATTGCTCCTCTAGGAACTCTTTCTTGTACCAGCACAAAAAGGATCTCTATGATAGACTCCTGAAATTTCACAAATGTCATCCTTGACTCTGGAGAAGTTTCCTTGAACACAACAAAAGCATTAAAAGTTGCCAAGTGGAACAGGTGAACTGCAAATTTCTTATACCAAACACAAGCCTTACAAGCAGCATTGTAAGGTTCCAACCTCTGATCTACTCTATCAACACCACCCATGTGCTTATTGTAGTCTAAAATGCACACAGGTTTGAGCACTTCTGGAACGTGACCCCAAACAGCCCCAGGTGAAGTACTCTCATCATGGATGGTAGAGAGCATGTACATATCCCTTCTGTCTACAAATTTCAGAGCTAGCAGCTCATCATTTTGCATGGCACTGCACGACTTTGCCAGTCGACAAACACCCCGCCACTAACATTTATAAATTTTCCCTGGTGCCTGGTTTTCTCTGCTTGGGGGCAGACGGGCCTAAAAAGATAGGCCAATCTGGCCCCAAGGGGGGCAGAAATGGTATACAATATTTTTCCCCCATTGGGGGGTGATCCTTGCCCATGGTGCCACCCCCCCACAAAGTACACACACACACACACATGATCCCTGGTGCTAAGTGGATTCTGCCCCCTTGGGGGCAGATGAGCCTAAACAAATAGGCCCATCTGCCCCCAAGGGGGGCAGAACTGCCCAATAGTGCTTTTTGTCCCATGGGGGTGACCCTTGCCCAAGGGGTCGCTCCCCCACAATGTAAAAGCACACACACACTAATTCCCTGGTGTCTAGTGGGCATTCCTGCTGCCCGATTGCGATGCGATCGGGCAGCATGAATGCTGAAAGAGAAATAGAGAGAAAGGAAAACCCTTTCCTTTCCCCCGATGCCTCTTTTTGTGCAATCCCCCTACCCAGAGGAACAACTCACCTCCATGCCTGAAGATGCGTGGAAGCAAATGGCTTCAAGCGTGTCTGGCATCATCTGATGATGTCAGCGCTCAATCGCGCGCTGACGTCATTGGGGGAGAGGAGGGGAAGCGATTCCCCTTCCAACACCGGCAAAGACAATGACGGTGAGTACAGCCGCCTAGCACACAAGGGAGGGAGGGAGGGAGGAAATGGAGAGTGACACACACATGCACAACATACACAATCCACACACACCATACACACAATCAGCTACAGACGTAAACCAATGGCACACGACACACGGCATAATAATACAAGGATTAGAGGTCAGAAGTACTGAAAATGTATTTGCAAGGCAAAAGCTACCATATGAACCAATTTTGAACAGATAGACATAAACAATTGTCCAGAAAGCGCCAATGCACAGTCCAAAGTCCATAAGGCCCACATGGCCACAGGGCACAATCCAAGCCCCAACTTGATCCTGACTAACTACGCAGAAAATGTGAAGGGGCATCATCACAGAAGTGGACAGGCAACTCAGGGGGAAGAGGCGTGGAAGCACCTCAGCTGAAGTCGGGAATTTGCCCACTGGTTCTGGAGGGGGCACCATTCTCATTTACCAATGCTGGGGAGTGCAAGGTTACAGTCACTAAGATGGGGAACGTGCCCACTGATCCTGGAGGTGGATCCGTGCCCATTTCCCAATGCTGGGGAGTGCAAGGTCATAGTCACTGAGGTGGGGAACTTGCCAACTGATTCTGGAGGGGTCTTCTTGTACAACAGTCCCTGGAGGGTGGCCTACATGCCCTCTGCTGGAGGTGAGAGCAGCTGTGTCTCAGCTGGAGATGAGGGTTGCATGGTCTATGCTGGGGGAGGTGTCACCTGGGCAGCCTCTGCTGGAGGTGAGGGCTGCATTGTCTTTCCTGAGGGAGGTGTCTCCTGGGCAGCCTCTGCTAGAAGTAAGGGCTGCTGTGTCTCAACTGGAGGTGAGGGCTGCATGGTCCCAGCTGGGGAAGGTGTCACCTGGGCAGCTTCTGCTGGGGTGAGGGCTACATTGTCTCTGCTGAGGGAGGTGTCACCTGGGCAGCCTCTGCGTGAGGTGAGGGCTGCTGTGTCCCAGCTGGAGGTGAGGGCTTCTTTCCTGTCATTGGTGGTTGAGTGGGAACCTTTTCTTGCGTTGGTGGTTGAGTGGGAACCATTTCTTGCATTGGTGGTTGAGTGGGGACCTTTTCTTGCATTGGTGGTTGAATGGGAACCTTACTCCTCCTGGCTGGGGGAGTGGGAGCCTTACCTCTCCTAGCTGGTGGAGTGGTATCCTTCCCTTTCCTGGCTGTTGGAGTGGGATCCTTCCCTTTCCTGGCTGGTGGTGTGGGATCCTTCCCTTGCCTGGCTGGTGGAGTGGGATCCTTCACTGACTTGCCTCGACGACTAGGAGGTTCATCCACTGTCCCAGTGGACTGTTTGGCTAAGGTGCTGGGCTGGGTCGTTGGGACCCTACTCTTCCACGCAAGACGGGGGGAGAGGGAGGGAAGATGTCAAGTTGGGCGAGGAAAAGCTTCTTAGGGACGGTGGGGTTGGATGAGGGAGGAGGGATGGGAGTGGAGGTTGAGGTAGTGGTTGTTGGAGGAGTATGTCTGCTGGACTTGGATACAGGTGCATGGCTGTTGGGTGTCTGAGTGCCTGCATTTGTGTTCTTTAGGAAGGGGGGACAGACAGGCTGAGAGAGGACACAGGGGACACATGGATGGATGTTGTAGAGGTGTCTGCTGGTGAGGTGTGTGTGCTGCTTAGTGTGGTGATGCTGGTGGTGGTTGTTGAGCAGTGCATGCAGGTGTGAGTGTGGACGTGACTGTGAGGGAGGTGGAGGAGGAGGGGGAGACAGTGAAGGCAGTGGATGTGTGTGCAACTGTCTGTTGTTTGTGTGAGTGCTTGTGGACTGAAGTGTGGTGCCTGTGTTTAACTGTGCCACTCTTGTGTGATGTCTTGTGTGCATGCTCATCTGTATGTGTGCATGGGATGGGTTGGGGTTGAGGAGACTGGGACTGGGAAGTGGTAGTTTGAGGGGGGATAGTAGGACCAGGGATAATGGCTGCCATCAGAGAGGAGGCCAGAGCCTGAATCGATCTCTGTTGGGCTGCCAATCCACAGTGGATGCCCTCCAGGAATGCATTGCATTGCTGCATCTGGGGTGCCAGCCCCTGGGTGGCATACACAATGGTTGACTGCACTACAGAGATGGATCTCAGGAGGTCAATCGCCTCCTCAATCAGGGCAGCAGGGCTCAATGGTCAAGGGCCTGAGGTGCCTGGGATGAAGGAGATGTCCACCCTCCTGGGTGAGCAGGCACGGGCAACTCGCTGAGAGGTTACTGGGAGGGCGGTGCTCGTACAGAGGGTTGCGGCTGTACCTGCAGCTGGGGTGTTCACAGAGGTGTACGCCACCACCAAGGAGCTTCCATCGGAGGAGGTATCTGAGTCAGTGTTGTCACCTCCTGTCTCCACCGTAGTGCTCCCCTCGCCCTCCGTCCCACTGGTTCCATCTGTGTCATGGACTCTGCCTCCTGGGTCCGGAGGGATGCAACTACCTCTGTCACCTGTGCCTCTGCTCCTCTGCCAGATGATGCTAATGCACACATGGACAGAATGACAGAAGGAGAAAGGGGGAGGGAGAAAAAGGGAGCACTGGGTAAACTACAGCATCAACACCACAGTTACTGCACAACTCCTGGGACCCAGAAAGCCCTGACTGACATGGAATAAAACCGAGCTAGATTACCTGCATTTGCTATAAATCATTACCCTTGAGTTGGATCACGCTGCAATGTCTGACCTGGCATTAAGGGACACCCACTAACTCACACTCACCACCCGGATTCCATGCCACCTAACAATTATTGTAGTAATGCCCACTGTACTCACCTCCTTGTAGCTGCTGTAATGCCCTTGAGTGCCCATACAGCTCTGGGTAGGCCACCGCCAGCATGCGGGCCATTGGGGGTCAGGTGCCAACAGGCACCCCTTCCTCATTGGGAGGCCATCCCCAGCTGGCCTCTGCGATCTTCCGTGCCCAGCGTCTCAGGCCCTCCCACCATTTCCTGCAGTGGGTGCTCTGCCTGCTGTAGACCCCCAGGTTCCACACGTCCTTGGCGATGGCACGCCACAATTTCTTCTTTTGATGGGCGCTGACCTGCAGAGGGAATGCAGACAGGAGGACACCATTACACATACAATCTAGCCCGTCACACATATGGCCCACAAAATCAGTTTCTAACTCCATTGGTACACACATTGCCCGGCGTCCACCATGTACACTACCTATAGACATCCACCCCAAATGACACGATGCCTGCACACACAGATCTACACAACCTTCCCACATGCATCGTGCCCAAGGTGCACTCACCTGTTGGACTGGAGGCCCATACAGCTGTCCATACTTGGGTAGGACCCCATCTGCCAAGCGCCCCAACTCCTCCGAAGTGAAGGAAGTGACACTTTCCCCAGTCACATGAGCCATGGTAGGTTCCAGACACAGGTCACAGCAGCACACCCAGTGTATGTGTTCTCCCGTGGAAAGTCAGGAATCAAGTGAGGTTATAGGCTGAAAATTGCGGTCACGTTCGCGGCGGTGTACACTGTCACAGACGACGCTGATCCACACTGGCCACTGTAATCCATAGAGACTCAAATTAGCCAATGAGGAATTGCACAGCGGTGCAAGACTGCCTTCCGCCACGACGCCCAACGTCAGTGGAGTTAACTCACTTCCACCTGTCCCTAGGTACAGGACAGGCAGTCACCATTTCATGGTGGTGGACTACATACAGATCTTACATAACTGCTTCATTGCCGAAAATTGCACATACATTGCCATTCCCACTATCCCATCATATTAATGCTGTATGTACACTGAGGTGGTGGGTCAATTGTTCAAATTTTGACAGCCTACTCACTCTTGTGTCCCTTAGATACCTACCACTGTGGATGAATAGGAGAGTGAGACAAACCCCTGTGTACAGACCTCTTGTGGACTTGGCTACACTGGATGACAGGCACATTATACTCACCTTTAGACTGGACAGGGCCACAAACACAGAGCTGTGTGCACAATGGAACCTGACCTGATATCAGCTACTCATCATCCCACTTGGATCCCCCCTCTTGTGCAGGTTCTACCTGTTCTCCATTTCCTGGGAACTGGTTCTTTCCAAGTGACAGTGGGCTTGGCAGCAGGAATGTCACAGCGAATGTTCTCAATCGTGCTGGCAAGGGTATTGACTGCTTTGGTGAAACACTTGCAGCTACATTTCTTTCCCCAGGTGAAAGATTTGCCCACTGTGAAGGCCGCATTCTATGCAATGCAGCATATACCCAATACTATTGGGGCGATTGACAATACACATATTGCGTTTGTCCCTCCCTGCCAGAATGAACAGGTGTACAGGAATTGCAAGAGTTTGAGTGTGCAAATGGTGTGGCTGGTGGAGTAGTACATCTCCCACGTCACTGCCAAGTATCCTGGGTCAGTGCATGACACCTTTTTTCTGAGGAATAGCTTCATCCCAAATGTGATGGCCGAAACTCAGAGGCTCAGAGTGTGGGTAATAGGTGAGTCAGAGTCACCACCAACTGTTTGTCAGTGTATGCCTTCAAGTGTTATCCCCATAGGATTGTGTAAGGCTGAATTGTGTCCCTCACTATTTGCAGGTGACTCTGGCTACCCAAACGTATCGTGGCTCCTGACCCCTGTGAGTAATGCCAGGACAGGGGTTGAGAATCGTTATAATGATGCACATAGGTGAACTAGGAGAATAATTGAGAGGCCCTTCAGCCTCATGAAGGCCAGGTTCAGATGCCTGCATCTGACAGGTGGATCCTGACGCTACTCACCCAAGAAGGTCTGCCAGATAGTAGTGGCATGCTGCAAGTTACACAATCTGGCCCTCAGAAAACATGTGCCTTTTCTGCAGGAGAAGGGGACTGGAGATGCCCCCTGTGACAGCAGTGGACCCTGAGAACAGAGAGGATGAGGAGGCAGAGGATGAGGATGTGGACAACAGAACATCAGTTATACGTCAAAACTTCCAATGACACACAGGTGAGACAGTGCAACGGAACATTACTCTGACTATTGATGTTTTCTGTGTGGCTGTAGCATGAAGGCATTCACGTCCTTTGCATCTCAACTTACTGTCACCTATGACTTGTCCTTTTACAGATGTTGGTGATATGACAACAGTGTCCTGATGTATTTAATGCAGACAACAACATGTCATTATTTATATGTTCAGATAATTTGCACTAGATGTGACTGTTCCCATAAATGCACATTTTTAACACATAAAACAGTATCACTCAAATTGTGTTCAAGGGTGTTTATTGTAGTGCAAATAATTGACTGAAAAGTGCAATGGAATGGGGAGATGGTAGAGGAAAGTCAAGGATATTGTTCCAGTCTGTTTGTAGCATACGTCCAGTGTCCAAGGGCCATAGGAAGGGGAGCAAAGGCATTTCAAAGTGGACAAGGTGACAGGGTGGGACACAAGGGGGACAATCAGGAGAGTCACGTTTTCCTGGGGGTGGTCTTGGTCTTGGCAAGTGTCTCTGGCTTCTGTATGGGTTTCAGGGAAGGTTTGCGGTGGTTTACCTTCTGCAGGGGGAGGGGTGCTGGAGGCCTGTCGATCCTGTGGCGGGCCTCCTGCCACTAGCTGCAGCAGAAGTGGAGGGCTGGTCAATAGACTGGCTAGTGGTAGAAGCCCGCTGGTGTTCTGTCCATTCCCTCATGATGTTGGCCATGTCTGCCAGCACCCCTGCTATGGAGATCATGGTGATGTTGAGAGCCTGCCAGTCCTCCCTGATCTCCTGATGGTGTTACTCCTGCAGCCGCTTGTTCTCCTGCATGTTGTTAAGGATCTGTGCCATTGTGTCCTGGGATTGTTGGTAAGTTCCCAGGACATTGGTGAGTGTCTTCTAGAGAGTCTGTTCTCTGGGCCTGAGCGGTTCTCCCAGTGTCCCTGTTGCCCTGTGCCTGTGTCCCCACTGCCACTGACCCCAGGTCCCTGATTGTCTTGGGTGTGAGGTGTGGACTGGGGTCCCTGTACAGGTGGGCACCCTGCTGATTGACGTGTCCTGGGGACAGAGGTGTGGGGACACTGGGTGGGTGCTGTGGTGTTGGATACTGATGGGGGAGGCCCTTTGGTTGACTGGTAGTGGGCTGGGGTGACCGAATGACCAGTGGTCCCTGATGGGCCAGGTAGTTCATCCAGATCCTGAAGTCCAGAGTTACTGTAATCACTGGGGGCATCTTCTGTTGGGGGACTGGTTAGTCGTGGTATCTCCTCTCTGCTGAGATTGGCTAAGGCACCTGTGGGGATGTAAGTGGTGTATTATGTGTCATGTCTGTGACATATTGTACATTACTAGCTTCCCCTCTATCGTTGCTGTTACTTTGCCACCTTTGTTTGTGTATGGTGATGTATTGTGGGATTGTTAGTTCTCCATGCTGTGCATGCTTTGGTGATAGGTGTCCTTATAGGGCTCGGAGGACTGTCCATGCATTGGTATAACATGCAGGGCTTGGCATTGGGGTTAGTGATATGTGTAGGTGCACTGTGTGGGATGGAGTGGAGTGATGGGAGTGGGGGTGAGAGTGTGAGATGGCATGCAGGTATGGGGCGTGATAAGTAGTAAATGCTGACTCACCAGTGTCCAGTCTTCCTACAACTCCAGTGAGTCCCTCAGAATGCAGTAATGCCAAGATTTTCTCCTCGTATGCTGTGAGTTTGGGGGAGGAGGTGGGAGTCCACTGCCAATTCTCTGTATGGCGTGCTGGTGTCTTGCTGCCACGGAACGTAACATCCCCCGTAGGTGGTTCACCTCTTCCTGATGTCGTCCCTTGTACGTGGATGTTGTCCCACAGCATTCGCCCTGTCCATGATTCTTCACCATAGCTCCATCTTCCTGGCAATGGATACTTGCTGTACCTGTACTCCAAACAGCTGTGGCTCTACACTGACTATTTCCTCCACCAGGACCCACAACTCCTCATCTGTGAAACAGCAGTGTCTTTGTGCGAACATGGGTATTGTGTGGTGTGTGTAAGTGTGTGGGTTCTGGGTACTGTGGTTGTGTGTGCGAAGTGGGGTGCGTGAGTGATGTTTGGGTGTGTGTGTCTAGTTGTCAAAGTGTACTTGATGTCAGTCTGGTGGCAATAATTTGTATTCATAAAGGGTTGTGGGTGATGAGGGTGTGTGTTTTATAGTTCTGTGGGTGGATGGGTGTGGTGTGTGTATGATTGTCAGGTGTGTGTATTTGGTATTGGCCAATGTTGTGTAGTTTAGTATTTGGGTGTCCATTCTGAGCGTGCGATGTGTACCGACAATGGTTTTGAATGTCCGCCGTGGTGATTCCTGGTTTATGATGAGGTGGGCGTTGTTTTGTTGGCGTAACGGTATGGATATAGCACTGACCGTTGGACTGACCTTCATGTTGCTTTCTGTAGTTTAGTTCCTACGTTTTCTAAGTTTGAAATACATTTCACTTTAGTGATCATGATCCTCCTGCGCTAATCTTGAATCTGGATTGAAGCAACAACCGCAAGAGGTTAGAAAGGAGCCCAGTTCACTTTAGCAATAATAAGGGACTATGGGGGTGTTTATGACCCAGGGGGTCTTTTGACTGCCAGAGTTAATGTGGCAGTATCACCGCCAACAGGCTGGCTGTGTATACTGCCACATTATGAGTGTGGCTGGTTGGCTGCTGCCAACCTGCCACATTTCCACTCTTATCGCCATGGGGTATGAGCCGCCGGCGGTATTATGAGATGGCCTAGCACCATGGTTTCCGTGGTGTTAGCAATGCCACAAAAACCATGGTGGTAGGACCTACCTGTGACAGGAATTCCTTCCCTGTCATGGTAGGTGGCTCCCCCCCCCCAGCAAGCACCTAACCCCCCACCTACCCCCATCCAAACTCACCCCCTAACCCACGATTCAACCACACCCCCACTCCTCCGATGCACGCACACACACCCCACCCCCTCCGATTCACGACACCTCCTCTGATGCACGCACACCCCCACCCCCTCCGATTCAACCACACACACCCTCACCCTCTCCGTTGCACGCACACACCTGCAGACACGCACACACTACACCCATTCATATACACGCAGACACACAGCCACCACATAACTGCCCCCACCCCCCAAAGCCATACACATACACGGACACTCACACGCACCACGCATACATCCATTCTGTAGGAGACTGGCCTGGCTTGTAGTGGGTACCAGAGGTACTTACACCTTGTGCCAGGTACAATTATCCCTTATTAGTGTAGAAGAGGTGTTTCTAGCAGCTTAGGTTGATAGAAGGTAGCTATGGCAAAGCAGCTTAGGCTGAACTAGGAGACATGTAAAGCTCCTACCACTGGTGTCATATGAACAATATCATAAGAAAAAACAATGCACAGATATACTAAAAATGAAGGTACTTTATTTTTATGACAATATGCCAAAAGTATCTCAGTGAGGACCCTCAGTATGAGGATAAGTTATATACATAAGATATATGTACACAAACCAAAATTATGCAGATAATAGCAAAAGGAAGTAATGCAAGCAATGTAAAGTTACAGTAGATTGCAATAGGAGCACATAGGTATAGGGGCAACACAAACCATATACTCCAAAAGTGGAATGCGAACCACGAATGGACCCCAAACCTATGTGAGCTTGTAGAGGGTCGCTGGGACTGTAAGAAAACAGTGAGGGTTAGAAAAATAGCCCACCCCAAGACCCTGAAATGTAGGTGTAAAGTGCACCTACTACCCCCAGAGAGCACAGAAGTCGTGATAGGGGGATTCTGCAGGAAGAACAAACACCAACAATGCAACAACAGTGGATATCCGGACCTGAGTACCTGTAAGACAAGGGGACCAAGTCCAAGAGTCGCAACAGTGTCGAGAGTGGGCAGAAGCCCAAGAAATGCCAGCTGAGGGTGCAAGGAAGCTGCCACATGTTGGAAGAAGCTTGGTGTTCTGCAAGAACGAAGAGGACTAGGATCTTCCCCTTTGGAGGATGGATGTCCCACGTCGTGAAGAAGCTTTCAAAGGTGTTCCCATGCAGAAAGACCACAAACAAGCCTTTCTAGCAGCAAAGGTCGCGATTAGGGTTTTTGGATGCTGCTGTGGCCCAGGAGGGACCAGGATGTCGCCACTTGGATGAGGAGACAGAGGGGGCTCCCAGCAAGTCAGGGAGCCCTCACAGAAACAAGCAGCACCCGCAGAAGTACCGGAACAGGCACTTAGAAGAAAAGTGAACCAGAGTCCACCAAACTTGGACTGAAGAGTCACTGGACTGTGGGAGTCACTTGGACAGAGTTGCTGAGTTCCAGGGACCACGCTCGTCATGCTGAGAGGGGACCCAGAGGACTGGTGATGCAGTCTTTTGTTGCCTGTGGTTGCAGGGGGAAGATTCCTTCGACCCACGGGAGATTTCTTCAGAGCTCCTGGTGCAAAAAGGAGGCAGGCAACCCTTAGAGCATGCACCACCTGGAAACAGTCGAGAAAGCCGTCAGGATGAAGCGATACAAGGTTGCTAGTAGTCATCTTGCTACTTTGTTGCGGTTTTGCAGCCGTCCTGAGCAGTCAGCAGTCGATCCTTTGGCAGAAGGTGAAGAAGGAGATGCAGAGGAACTCTGGTGAGATCTTGCATTTGTTATTTGGTGAGATCCCCAAAGCAGAGACCCTAAATAGCCAGAAAAGGAGGTTTGGCTACCTAGGAAGGAGGATTGGCTACCAAGAGAGGTAAGAGCCTATCAGAAGGAGCCTCTGACGTCACCTGCTGGCACTGGCCACTCAGAGCAGTCCAGTGTGCCACAAACACCTCTGTTTCCAAGATGGCAGAGGTCTGGGACACACTGGAGGAGCTCTGGGCACTCCCCTTTCCTTTGTCCAGTTTCACGCCAGAGCAGGGCTGGGGGATCCCTGAACTGGTGTAGACTGGCTTATGCAGAGATGGGCACCATCTGTGCCCATCAAAGCATTTCCAGAGGCTGGGGGAGGCTACTCCTCCCCAGCCTTTACACCTATTTCCAGAGGGAGAGGGTGTTACACCCTCTCTCAGAGGAAGTCCTTTCTTCTGCCTTCCTGGGCCAGGGCTGCCTGGACCCCAGGAGGGCAGAAACATGTCTGAGGGGTTGGCAGCAGCAGCAGCTGCAGTGGAGACCCCGGAAAGGCAGTTTGGCCGTACCCGGGTTCTGTGCTAGAGACCCGGGGGATCATGGAATTGTCACCCCAATGCCAGAATGGCATTGGGGTGACAATTCCATGATCTTAGACATGTTACTTGGCCATGTTCGGAGTTACCATTGTGACGCTGTACATAGGTAGTGACCTATGTACAGTGCACACGTGTAATGGTGTCCCCGCACTCACAAAGTCTGGGAAATTTGCCCTGAACAATGTGGGGGCACCTTGGCTAGTGCCAGGGTGCCCTCACACTAAGTAACTTTGCACCCAACCTTCACCAGGTGAAGGTTAGACATATAGGTGACTTATAAGTTACTTAAGTGCAGTGGTAAATGGCTGTGAAATAACGTGGACGCTATTTCACTCAGGCTGCAGTGGCAGACCTGTGTAAGAATTGTCAGACTCCCTATGGGTAATGTAATGTAATGTAATGTAATTCGAGATTTATAAAGCGCGTTCCTACTCAAAGAGCATCGAAGCGATGGGAAGAAAGCACGTAGTAAAAATAGACAGAGGATAAGAAAAATAACAGAAATAATGAAGATAGAGAAACATCTAATAGAAGAAACTGAAACAAACTAAATCAAAGACCCTGATCTTGATGTACCAAAAAATGTACGAGTAAAGAGCCAAGTTTTCACCATTTTCCTAAATTTCATATAACCTGATTCTTGCCTAATATTCTGTGGGAGAGAGTTCCATCCTCTGGCTGCAGTTACTGTAAAAGCTGTGTCTCCCCATTTGGCTTTATGTGTGCGAGGGACCTGAATCAAGTGAGCTTGGGAAGACCTCAAGCTTCTTTTAGGTACACGCAGGAGGAGTCTGGAAGTCAGGTACCGTGGTCCTATTCCATGAACTGCCTTAAAAGTAAGACAGAGCTACTTAAACTGGATACGCTGCGCCACTGGTAACCAATGTAATTTCCTATGACTCTCTCTAACTGATATACATCGTGGGAGATTAAGAACCGCTCTGACAGCGGAATTCCAAACTAATTGGAGTCTTTTTATCAGCCCCTTATCCAGATTAAGGAACAGTGCATTACAGTAGTCTATCTTGGACATTACCAATGCCAGGATAGCAGATACTCTCCATTCATGTAACAGATAGGGGAAGATTTTTCTAGCATTTTAATTGACCATAAACTGATGTTTACCACATGATTAATCTGTTTTTTAAAAGACAGATGTTCGTCGAACAAGATGCCTAGGTTTCTATGGGTGGCAAAAGAAATGCTGCAGCCCATAGGGATCTCCTGGAACCCCAATACCCTGGGTACCTCAGTACCATATACTAGGGAATTATATGGGTGTACCAGTATGCCAATGTGAATTTGTTAGTGACAAATTTGGAAAGCAGAGAGAGCATAACCACTGCGGTTCTGGTTAGCAGAGCCTCAGTGAGACAGTTAGTCATCACACAGGGAACACATACAGGGCACATACTTCTGAGCAGTGGGGCCCTGGCTGGCAGGGTCCCAGTTACACATAGACTAAAACAACATATATATAGTGAAATATGGGGGTAACATGCCAGGCAAGATGGTACTTTCCTACACATTCACCTACACTTCCATACACACATCCACTCACACTCATCCATGCACACATTCACCCATATATGCATTCAGGCATGCATACATACAGACATCCTAACACCCATTCAGGCACACATACATACAGACATGCAGACACGCATGCACTTCATCTTTTAAACATTCATGCCGCCAGCAGGACACCGCCAGGCCTTAATAGGGCTGGCGGAGTCCTACTGGCGAGGTGGTGCTGGTGGTAGCAGCGCCAGGGCACCACCATTCGCCAGCATGGCTACTGCAGGATTTCCAGCCTTATCGTGGAAGAAATCCTGCAGTGTCCATAGTATGGCGGGCAGAAGACCCGATGAGGGCCTATTTGTTAAATGGGCCCATATCACTCCTGAAACTTTCCCTAACAATTTTATTAAATCTTGTGAGCCCACTTTCAGTGCATGTTTGGCCTCAAATGCAGACCACTGTTTTATCCTCAAAGGCTTTAGTTCTTTGTAGCAGACCATCTCAGGCAAACATTTAGTGAAAAAGCAGAAAGGACCTCCCCCAACTGTAAATGGTTTAACAAAGCTTCTTCAGCTGCTCATGAATTCCTTATAAAGGCGTTGAAAGCATGGGCTAGGAGCATTGAAGTTGCAAAGTCTGCCTTCTGTGCTAATAAATTAGCACTTGATTCTTGTGAAAACTAAATCAGAAGCAAAGCTTGGCAGCATCTAGAAGCTGCTGGGGCCACACAGGATAATAAGAGCTTTTGTGATATAATGAACAGACCTTTTATTCATACATTGAAGTGCCTAAATTTATGTCACACATTAGCGCCAGAAAGTCAGATGATCACTTCACAAAGGTCTTTGATTCTGGCTGGCAATCTATGGTGAGCAATGAGGACGGTGATATTGTTCCAGATTTCATGCCTTCACTTGTTTTGAGTACCTCTATTGGTATTGTTGAGGTTCTTTTAGTTATCAGTAATAGAGCAGCGGTAAGGCCCCGGGACCCATTGTCCCTATTGATATTTTTAAATATAATATTGACCTCTGGGGACCACTAATGACAAATGTTATACGTGCGGCTATCAGGGGGGCATTAGTGGAATCCAGGAAAGAGGCCGTTATTGACCCAATTTTCAAAAAGTTTGATAAACTCTCTTGTTATCGCCCTATCTTGTTACTTGATTCTACCTTGAAAATTCTGAGATAGCTTATTTTGTCTAGGTAGGAGTCCTGGGCCAAGAAAAATGACATTCTTTCAAAAGTCTAATTTGGTTTCAGTCATGCTCTGGAGTTGGATGAGCAGTATCTCAATCTTGCCGTCATTGTAGGGAAATGTGCAAAAGCCAGGTGCAGTGCCATTCACATCGCTTCTATGGACTTCAGTGCTTTCAATACTGTTATCCATATGAAATTGTGAGTCATACAGAGGAACCTGGGGGGTGAGTGGACTCTGGCAGATCTCCATGTTGTCTTCTTTGGGATACCTTTGTTAAAGTTTGAGTTAGTCAAAATGGAGGATGTACGTCTCAAATCAAATCGACTCGGGGAGTCCAAAAGGGGTGTATTCTGGTCCTTTCCTTTTTTACTTCATATCAATGGTTGAGAGTCCTCCTTAGCCCATTATGGAAAGGATATGCTGCAAATAGCGAAGCACACTATCTCAGTCCTCTTGTACGCAGATCATACTGTTGTCATTACGAGAACCACAAATGGATTACAAAACCTGTTGGATTCCTCTGTCCGTTTCATGAATAACTTGCACTTAAAAGTTAATATGTCCAAATCTTTTACTATGGTCTGTGGACCAACGAAAACTAAGATTAAAACACACAGGATTGGGGTGGTCAAGAGCGACTGGGTCAAATATTTTAACTTTTTAGGAATCCCCTTTGATGAGGATTTACAATGTGGTTATTTAATTAAGCTGAGATGTATGCAGTTTGGGAGATCCATCAAAACTGTGTTCAGGTTTGTTGCCAGACTTCGATTTAAGACAATGAGAGAACTTACACAAAAAGATAGCAGCCTTTTGTAGGCTGGGGTTATCACAATCCTTTAGCTCTTCAAAGGTCTGAAAATAGCTCTTTGGATAGTCCCCAAGTGCACAGTGAATGCCATTTGTAATGATGAAATTGAGATAAATTATCGTCAGGACCCAGTAGGTATGGCTCTTTTGTGTTTGTGGCATAAAATTTGGCTTTCATCTAATGCATGCTTTTCAAGGTTACTTCTTACTGATGAGTTAGCACTTAATCACATGGCCAAAATCCCTTGGTTTTCATATCGAAAGTACACATTCACTGAGATAGGCATCTTGAATTATTACTTTCCCCTGCACTGTTGAGTACTGTCCCCAAAGCAGATTTGGAAAAGCTTTATTCCTGCTATAAAGACAAGATGTGGAAACAGAAGGTGAAATCTATGCAACCTCATTCGACTGGACCAGGAAATTGAACCCTACGTGATGCTTATTCCTTACCTTCAGCACAGGTTTTACCTTACCTATTTTAGATAAAGTACCCTTCTTTTTTGTTTGCTATTCCATCTCAGGGCAACCGGTTTGACCAACATCCCTTCCACCCCTGTGACAGGTCTCAGCACAAAAGCACCAGTCCAGGGGTCTCCAACCTTTTCTGTAATAAGACCTACATATGTTCAATGATGGTCATGCTGAGGTACTAATTTTATTAGTCTTGCATTGTAACCACATCAGCCAAGATTACATGAGCAGCCAGCCTACTAAAGACTGTTAGCGTTGTTCACATCTGTGCATCAGGCAGGGTTGCCAGTAGTAATGCAAAAAAGGCTTTATCGATTTGGAATTCCAATACATCGGTAATGCATAACAGCCCTAGTTGCAAAGCCCCTGGCACCAAGGTTATAATATGAGTAATACGCCTCCCCTTCACCAAGTGATTTATCAGGCAAATAGCTTTAAATATATTTTGGAATTCAAACATTTTTCTCCAAACATAAGCTTAAGGGTTCTGAAAATACACACATTTCTAACTCTAAGAAATGTTTTTAAATTTTTGCATACTTATGATAATTCAACCAAGGAAAAGCCTCTAATTGAGTTGGCTTTGCTTCACATAGGAGAGCTACTTAGAAGAACCCCGAGAGCTACCAGTAGCTCACAAGCTACTCTTTGGAGGAGCCTGCATTAATCACTTTATGTTGTTTTGCACTGTATACTCATCTCAAAAAGTGTTTTTTAGTTCCTCACTTATCTGCCACAAAGAATGGGCAATACTACCTTGCTTTAGTGTTTTTACAACAATTAGCATCATCTGAAGTTTGGTTTGCTATTTTAAACTTCATTAGAGCTGCCATAAGTATTTGGAAGCAAAACGACTCCTTTGCTGCCACTTAAGTCATATGTTTTAGAAAACATTTTTAGTGGTAATGCTACGGAGGAATCATCCTAAACAACGCTTTGTGAAGAACACAGACATTTGTCCGGAACAATGACTGACTTTTTCTGTGCCAAAATAAGAATGTGCGGGCTGGGGCAGGTTTGGGGGTAGTTTTTAGGGGTGAGGGGTGGATTAAAGGCTTGGGGTGGGAAAGGCTTGTTGGCTATTTTATTTTTAGGGTCGGGTTTGGCTATATTTTTTCAGGGCTTAGGGTGGTGGGGTCAGACTATTTTTCTTTTTGGGGCAGGGGTAGAGGTTTGGGTATTCTTTTTAGGACTTAGGGTGGAGGGTAGGGTAGTTTATTTTTATGGGGTGGTGAAAGGTTTAAGGAAGGGCAGGAGGAGGGAGGAGGGAAGAGGAGGAAGGATTGGGAGAAGACGCAGTGAGGTAAGTGGGGTTGTGGCAGGGTTGATCAGTAGTTTTTAGTGGTGGGGTGGATTTGAGGCTTAGGGTGAATGAGGGTTGGGGTAGTTTAGTTTTTATGGGTAGAGGGGTCAGGGTAATTTAGTTATTAGGGGTGGGGGAAGTTTTTAGGGCACAAGGCAGGTGGGGGATGTCGGGTTAGTTTTGTTTTTAGGGGCAGGCGTGGGGGTCAGGCTAGTTTTTTTTTAGGGCTCAGAGTGGGTGGTGGTCTCGGGGTAGTTTAGTTTTTAGGTGCAAGGGTCGGGATAGTTTTTTTTTTAGGACTCAGGGTGGGTTGAGGTTTGAGGTAGTTTAGTTTTCCGGGCTTAGGGTGGGAGGGTAGTCAGGGTAGATTAGTTATGAGGGGTGGGGAAAGGTTTAGGGCTCAGGGCAGGTGGAGGTGTCTGGGGAGTTTATTTATTAGGGGTGGGGTAATTTTGGGGCTCAGGGCGGGTGGGGGGATTTTATGACAGAACCACGCATGCTGTTTCCACATATGCCTTTAGTAAGCATGCTTTTACAACTAAATTTGTCGTAAAGGCATGCGTGGTAAAGGCATGTGTGGAAAAGACAGTCATGGTTCTTACCAGGTTGTTAAGGCATGCGTTGTTCCAGCATGCCTGGTTCTGTCATACATCCTGCTATGGACTACATGATAGTTTTAAGGGCTCCTACTGGACCTAGTTTTTATTTTCTTATTTTATGTAGATTGATGTAATTATCATGTGCCTTTATTGCGTTTGTGCCTAATAAAGGAATTATGACTGACTAGCTGAGTGACAAGATAGCATTTGCAATGTGAATCATTTCCTATTTTGTGTATTGGAATATATATTTTATAGCAAGCTTCAAAAAGCATCAAAAGTGGAACAGGATCAGGAACATCAACAACACTCTTCCCTCAGTCTTCTCTACCATAAAAAAGAAGTAGAGGGCAAGTGGAAGTAGCAGGTGTTATGTCACATGATTCTGCAACACATACAGGACAGATGAAATATAGGTAGCTAACGCACTAGAGTGGGGTGAGAGGACATAAGGGACTCTTGTACACTTTCTGTAGACATAAACATGAAGAAGCAGTTTTACCACTTCTGGGAGTACCATGCAGTAGTGTCTGGTATGTGTTGAGTGGGTTTTGCATTTCGCACTCAGAAGAATTCAAGAGTATTACTGTTCACCTGTTACACAGTCTCCTAGTTGTGGGATCCCTAGTTTGGATGAGATTATATGTTTTATTTTGACATTCATATTATTTTATGTTAGAGAACTTGTAATGCACTCGAATCATCCCTGAACGGGGTATTTCTGTGCGAAGCTAAGGATCCCAGACGAGGGAGAGCCAATAGGTGGGTGGGGCAGTTGAAGACCAGTTACGCTCTTACCGAAGCCCAGAAGGTGATTATAGATCATTGAACAAGGCCATCTGAAGTAGTTTCTGAAGCTTGAAGTGGTCCAGGCACATACATGTGCATAGAGGTATCCTATTGTAATACAGTGAGGCAAGATAGGAGGAGGATTTGCCTCCTGATCGAGTCTTTTTCATTCTTGGGACCATCAGTAGCATTTTATCACTTGATCTTAGAGATCTGGCAGGACAGTAAAAGGTAAGCTTCACCGACAGGTAGGTGGCCTATTAAGCCTTTGTGTATTAGGCAGCAGATTTTGAACAATATCCTCTTCAGGGCCAGTAACCAGTGGAGAGACTGTAACAGAAATGACGCCCAGGCCCAGGAATGTAGATTGTTCATAAAAGGAGCAGCAGTATTCTGAATCACTTGCAGTTTCACTAGCAGCAGCTCATTTGCAGAGGCCAGAAGTGCATTTCCATAATCTAATAATCTGCTGACTATTAAAGCCTGCACTAAAGTTTTCTTTCTTTTTAGGAATTGAGAGAAAGGTGAAGACTTTTCTCAACAGACGCATCATGTGAAAGCAGGTGTCCGTTATTAACTTAATCTGTTTTTTCATTGAAAGCGTAGAGTGGTGGGGGACTCCTAGGTTTTTACAGTTTTTTGGGGATAGATGCTGTGCCTAATTCAGGAGGCCACCAGTCAGAATCAGAGATGAGTTGGGTCTTACCAAAGAGCAGTAACTCAGTTTTATGTGTGTTCAACTGGAGATAATTTGCAGTCATCCTGTCGGCCACTGCTTTTATCTCTGAAGAAAAACGCTCTTTTGCCTTGGTCAGGTTACCATCTAAGGTGATCATTCACTGTGTGTCATCCTCATAGGAGAACACTTCAAACCCAAAAGCTTTGATGATCTTGGCCAAAGAGGCAAGATAGATGTTAAAGGGAGTAGGGCTTAGACAGGAGGCCTGAGGAACACCCTTGTCCAGTGTTATGGTGCGGGATCTGAATGTGCTCTGCAGAACATTTTGGGACCTGCTGGAGAGAAAGTCCTCAAGCCATTTTAAAGTCTTGAATGCCAATGTCTTGGAGCCTTTGTAGCAGTATAGTGTGTGACAAAGTGGGGAGAGGATGTCCTTGTTTGGATCGGTACAACCTGTGCCGTTTTCCAGGCCAAAGGTAGACGACCCAAGCTAACCAATACTTTGAAGATGGAGCAGACAGTAATGGCAAGCTGATTGGACAGGGTAGCCACTACTCAGAGAGGACAAATGTCCCAAGGGGAACCACATTTTACCAAAGCAAGAGCTTTCTGGCTAGACTCAGGAGTGAAAGGGTTCAATTCTCTCCTCAAAATAATCAGCCAGAGAATTGCAGAGATGCAAGATTGAGGTTATTGCTTGCAAGCAAGCCTGAGTATTAACAAAAGCATTAAGGGGCATATTTATACTCTGTTTGCGCCGAAATTGCATCGTTTTTTTTGACGCAATTCCGACGCAAAACTAACTCCATATTAATACTTTGGCGTTAGACGCGTCTAGCGCCAAAGTCCATGGAGTTTGCGTCATTTTTTAGCTTGGACACCTACTTTGCGTTAATGATATGCAAGGTAGGCGTTCCCGTCTAAAAAATTGACTCCGAGGCATGTGCGCCGTATTTACACTCCCGGGCAAAATTCACGCCCGGGATTGGGCGGGTCAAATAAAATGACGTACGGCCGCTTTTGCGCCGTTTTTTAGCGCCTGGTCAGGGCAGGCGTTAAGGGACCTGTGGGCTCGGACGGAGCCTAGAGGTGCCCTCCCATGCCCCCAGGGACCCCCCCTGTCACCCTTGCCCACCCCAGGAGGATGCCTAAGGATGGAGGGACCCATCCCAGTGACATTAAGGTAAGTTCAGGTAAGTGTTTTTTTTTTGTGGCATAGGGGGGCCTGATTTGTGCCCCCCTACATGCCACTATGCCCAATGACCATGCCCAGGGGACAGAAGTCCCCTGGGCATGGCTATTGGGCAAGGGGGCATGACTCCTCTCTTTGCTAAGACAGGAGTCATTTCTATGGGGGTTGGGAGTCGAAACAAATTGCGCAAATCGGGTTGAGGCGAAAAATTTGCCTCAGCCTGACTTGCCCCATTTTTTGGCACCCAAGCTCCATATCCCCCTACGCCGGCGCTGCCTGGTGTACGTCGTTTTTTTTCACGCACACCAGACAGCACCGGCGGCTAACGCCGGCTAACGTCATTGAATATATACGGCGCCCGCATGGCGCTTTAGAATGGCGTTAGACGGCGCTAATTTTTTTTACGCAAAACTGCGTTAGCGCAGTTTTGCGTCAAAAAGTATAAATATGGCCCTAAGTATTTACATAGTTCTTTAGATGAGTTGCCAGCCTGACTGATTTAGTTGCTGATATGTTTTTTCTGGGCTTTCCTAATGTTACGATAATAGCTGTGTAAAGCAGCTTGATAAGTCTCGTTGTCAGCTTCATCATGAGTCCTACACCACTGTCTGTCCCGTTTTTTACAGGAGGGTTTCTCCACTTTCAAACCTGTTGAATACCAGGGTGCAGGTGCCCCACACTTAACTGAAGAGTGGGGTTTTAAGGGCGCCTCTTTGTCAAAATCTGAGGTTAGAGCTTCATGTTAGCTCAATAACGCTTGCTCAATGCCTAAATCAGTCCCTGTAAGATTTAGCTCAAACACTTTCTCAAATGCCTTCAGGGTACGTATAACCCAAGCCTAGATTAAATTTTGGAGATGGTCTTACTGTTCTACACCCCCAACTTCTCAGGAAACTGGTAGCAGATTAAATAGTTGTCAGTTCAGAGCAAAGGTTGGAAGGGCTCAAAGGATGTGCAATTAGAAAATATTAGATCCAAAGTATGGTCTGCCAAATGTGTAGGCCCAGTTACTTTCTGTTGGAGGCCTAACACAGCTGAGTCAAAAATCAGTCGAGCGACCTGCATATTAGTTAGATCCTCTGCATGAAAAATTAAAATCTCCTAATCGGAGAAAGTACTGTGAAGTCAGAACGTGAATGGCTAGGTATTCTATCAGATGATTGCTGACGTTTTTTTTTGTGTCCTGGGGGGTGATACACTAGGACGCCTTTTTAACAGTCAGTGGGAGAGATTTCTAATTTAAAAATACATATCTCAGCCCAGTCCATGAGATGAGTATCAGAGATACTTTAAAGGATTCCTTAAAAACAATGGCGACACCTCCTCTGGTTCTGCCATCCTTGTCTAGCCTAAGTAAGTGTTAGTTTTCCAGAAGGGCCAAGGTAATCGCTGGAAGAGTAGTGGGACTTAACCAGATTTCAGTGAAGAAACCGATATCTGGAGATAGTGTTGAAAGCAGATCCAAAATTGCAGTGGTGTGCTTGTTCTTGGATCTAACATTACATATAAGGCTACCTGGCTGTAAAGATTGCTGAGGCCTAGTAAGTGAAGAGGAGCTAAGCATATATATAGCCAGTTGTAATATAGGTACAAACTTCATCGTATAGGTGTTAACAACACTTTTAAACTTTCAGTCTCTATAAGAGGCAGGGCCTTCTAGAGAATGAGAAAAAGTAGTTCTTCTAAGCAAGCTATGGGAGTGGTCACTGCATATTGGTATTTTATTGAAAGTAATTAATCTGATGAGCAAACTATTTTAGTAGTACACTTTACATCTGGCAGGAAAGATGCAGCTGTCCTGACTACTAATGATAGTCTGGTGAGAACGGGTTCAGACAGACTTGCCTTTCGCACACCTTCGGCGGTGACAGACCTATATTAAAATTGTGTGTGTATGAATTAGAAATGGTTTGTACTTGTGTCTCCCTACCACAAGATTCAAAACAGATGAGTCAACAGGTTTCTGTGCTTAAATATTGCCCCTACAGGATCTGGAACCTTTCTCAGGACTGCATGTCTCAATATCTCACATCAAGTATTGTGAAACATAACTGGTTCATAGGGTATGTTATGAAAGTGAATTTAAAATATACTTTATTTGTTCATAAGATGGGGAGTCTTCACAAAACAGATACACCTTGTGCAGAAACAGTGCAGTTGTATCTCTTTCAGTGGGCAGTGACAACCAGGGCAGCCACTGTAAAAGCTTCTTCCATCACAGGACAAGCACAAACCAGGCAACAACAGTCCAAGCTTTGCTTCCTCACAGAGCACAAACAGCATGGCAGTAACAAAGCACACAGAAGGCAGCATGTATAATTTTCCTTTCACTAGAACAGAACAGATCCAGCAGGGCAGACTTTGTTTTGAGCTTTTATTACTCACACAAAATGTACAATTAAGGCATGCATGACAGATAAGCTAAAGACAGATCTTTGGGGTGGGTGTTAAACTCAGTTATGTGACATTCCAACTCAGAATCCTGAAAGCCCTGCTACTGTCACTCAAAGACCTGCTGTTTGTAATGCTTCTGTGGCCTTTCACATATTGGGAAATAGCCATAACCTAGTAAGGCATTGTTGTTATTTGGAGCAGCCCAGCCATAGCTCCATTTACTATGATCCGGAAAGGCACACAGGTGCCAAAATCTTATTACTGTGTGCAAACTAGGCGCTGTGCAATCCCAGTCTTGGTGCTGCACCTGTTCAAAATATTGAGGATCACCACCTCTAATGTCTTTCGGGTACTGAAACATTATAGAAAAATGGGCTCACCACTGTTCTCCCTGCTGACATATCCATTGCAACTTGTTCTTTTAATCATAAGTTGGATTCAGCCTTAACTAACCTAAAGTATTCATCAATCATAGATCATGTTGTTAAAGATACAGGTGTCATATAAATGATCCCTAAGGCAAAACAATTTATAAAGCGGCCATTATAAAATACCATCACCACATACAACTTGCTCGGCCAACTTTTATACTAAAACGATTTAATATCACCTGATGCGTCACATGAGATTTTTTCTGTTGTGAAAGAGTCAATATATCCCCTTGTCTGTGACAACATCATTAGACTTTGAAAAATTTTACTTGCAACTCTTGGAGCTCTTTCTTGAAAAAGGGCCTCTGTTTAGTTAGATTTCTAACCTGAACACACTATTCAAGAAGAATTGTTGAAACATACTCATCTATCTCCCACTAGTAAAATTCTCCAGTCTAATTTCAATATTCTCTGCACCCCTCAATACATGTAGAAACTGTTTGGTACTCCTCCAAGCACCCCTCCGGAGACAACAATCTGGCTAGATGCAGTGATTGATTGATCATTACTGCCCAGGATAGCTGTTCATGATAAATTGCCCTTCCTGTGGGGATGGGATAAGGGTCAATACAATACTTTTTGCCCATTTCCCCACCACTATTGCAGGAATCCGCTGGCTGGTGTGCCACATCAGAGGGGAAAAGGGCGATAGCCACTTCAATGAATTGCCCAGCTTCCTTAACTCCCTCTAAGTTAGAGGGCCCAGCTTGCTCTGCCAGATTGTCAGTTGGGGAAGTTGAGGAGTTAGAAGGTGAGACAAACAAAGTTCATAAGTTACCTTATTGCAAGGCAGCTGACAAGGCAGCTGATACATTGTTGCAGGTTAATGCCAGAGACAGTGCAGAAGGAGCTGAGAGGGGAATGGCACCAACTCCCCAGCTCCCACAGTGTCCATCAGTAACTTGACAATTAGTGGGGCTGCCATGGAGGTTGATTCTTCCTCTGGATGCTGGCTGTGTAACATGCTGGCCCCCAGATCCATCTGGAGGAGCTTCAGGACTGGTCAGGATACTTGGGATGTGGAGCGCCTCTCAGCCACAGTTAAGGAGCTGACCTCTGCACGTGAGACACCCACCACCATGGAGTGTGCCCCCTATCTTCCACGAGACACACTCATCTTGGAGGGCCCATGCTAGTCTGCAAGGTAATCCCAGAGAGACAAATCTGTTAGAGGTTGTCTAAGAGCCCCCGGGGAACAGGAGCCTCATAGACCTGAGTTTCCTCTTGGTGACATGTAGAGGCCACAGAGAGCTAAGAGTCAAATCATATTTCTCCCCCTCTCCCCTCAGTGTCAGCCCTGTAGGCAAGCGGATGACTCCTACTGGTGGTGATCTTCCATTCAATCTATCTTCGCTGTTCCTGTCACAATCCCAACTCCTGAGTCATCATTTGCTACTATCATTCAAGTTATGCAGGTTTACCTCTCAGAAGCACTGCGGTATTATGCCTAGAATAGAGCAGATAACCTGCAGCTACAGCAGTCCCTGGTCGAGGAGACTGAGAAAGTGACTGCATTGTCCACACAGGTCATAGAGTTCCAACAGCAGGTTTGGCCGGCACCAAGGAAGTCGGAACAGCCTTAGCGAGGGCACTTAGAGAGCATGAGAGCAGATTAGCCGTAGTTCATTCCAAGATAGAAGATCTAGAAAACCCTAAATGCTGTAGCAACCTAAGAGTCCTTGGAATCCCTGCAGTAAAGGAAGGGGATGACCCCCGGCAATCTATTGTGAAACTATTTGTGAGAGCCTTCCCTTACTTAGTAGCCTGGGACATGGACTGCCAAATCTATTGTGCACATCACCTACCACTGACCAGCTATCTGACTAAAGTCAGAAAAGTCTATTCCAGCCCTTTATTGATCTATTTGGGTAACTTATTAAGACGGGCCACCTACCTGAAAGCTCGACCCTCATTACCAATCTCTGTTGACTCGTTGTCTATATCTAATTGATCTGATTTCTGCAATGCAATCTAACAATGGATTGTGTTGGAAGCTGTGTCATTTGATTGATCCACTGAGAGCAGTGGGGGCTCAAGTCCTCCTCCAAGAGCTGGCTAGACTCTATATTATCAAGGATGGACTGACACAGATATGTTATACTGAATCAGGGACAGTTTGGATTCTTAGACAATGGCAGGGGCTGAACACCCCTACATGATGTAGCTTTCAATGTTTGCCTTTTCCTGTTCTATGCTTTTGAACGATGCATGTATATGGCACATTGGATTTCCTTAGGCTCATGTGTTTTTCTTTTCTGTTCTGTGTATGATTAAGTTCAGTGGTAGGGTGCAGGGGTTGAGATTTCACAAGTACTGTCTGTTCACCTGACAGCTTTAGGGGTGGGTTGATTTTTTCCCAGATACTGGAGTGGGGTGGTGTTGGCCTTTGTCTCCTAATTTTGATATTTGTGCAGGGTCTTTTTGGGTGGACTTCATTGGGTTGTGGGGGAGAGCAGAGAAAAGGGAGTTGGAGCAATCACAAGAAAGTAGTTGATTGACTGGTTAGTTCTGGCACTCAGTGGAGTCAGAAGTGATGCTTTGATAATGTTATGTACTAAAAGGTGTCTACAATGGCTCATCTCAAGTTAATGTGCTGGAATGTGGTGGCCAAAATCACCCTCTTAAGCGATGACTGGTGAGGAAGGAAATAGCACTGTACAAGTCTCAACTGTTGTGTTTAACTAGATTCCCCTTGCTTATAAAGACCGGTCATTGCTGAAGCCACTTGGTTATAATGTTGTCATATGTACTATCCAATCTATATCCATTCCTGGTGTTGCTATACTCTTTGCTGGACAACTTAAGCATAAAGTTCTTAAGAGTGCCTCCAATCCTAAGAGTGGGTCAACAATTGCTCAAGTAATCATCTCCCATTAGAAATGTGTTGCATGCACTATATAGGGCCTAAACACTGACAAACCACAGTTATTTGATTTGTTGAACCTAGAATCATTAGATTGGTGGGTGATGTAATACGGGTGGGTGGCTTCAGGTGGCTTCAACTGTATAATCAGCAAAGGGATTGATACCACTAATCATGCCGCCCATCCCCATATTGTCAAACAAGAGGGTCTATTCTAGAGCACACTTGTGTGCATGGTTTAATTAACTTATGGAGGAATCTTCACCCCTTGAGGCCTGGCTATACCTTTTATTCTTCACCACACAATCAGTATTCCAGAATTGATATGATCTTTATTTGGCTGCGGTTAATTCCATCTGCTAAAATGGAGGTCTGCAATAAGATCAGCTCAGATTTTGCTCATGCTGACGTTACCCAATACTGACAGGAAGAGGTTTTCATGCTTTATCCTTTCTAACTCAGCTTAGAGAACCCATTTGTACCGGCTGCTCAGGGACATCATAATTTCGAATTCCAGCTCTGCTCCTCCTAATATTGTTTGGGACGCAATGAGGCATTTATACATGGGGTTACCTTACAGTTCATTCTTCACAATAATAAGCCAGAGAAAGAGATGGTAAATAAGTTGCATCAACAGATACAGGAGCTAGGGTACTGGCATGCCCAATCAGTGGTAGTCAGAAGCCTGAGAAGGAATCTATTCATAATATAGTTAGTGGAAATTCATTGTACGCTTCAATATGAATAAGGGAAGAATGTAGGCCAGATGTTAGCTCATCAGATTTCAGAGAGGAAATACAGAAACCTAATGCAGTGTAACAAAGACAATGATGGTATTCTTCACTACGACTCTCAAGGCATTGCAAAACAGTTTAGTGATTTTTATAAGAATATTCACAGCCAGCCACAGCCAATCAGACAGCCTGAGATCACGGAATATTTGTGAGGGTGTGTGCTTACTGTGCCTCAATTCATATCAGGTTTTAGTTCTGGAGGGAAATATCAGTGTCTTAGAGGTAGAAGCAGCAATTAGAGCTCTGCCAATGGGGAAGGCAGTGGGGGAAGATACATCCACCTTGCGCCACATTAGCGTAATTTTTTTTTTTTTTACACTGATGTGGCCCAAAGAGGCCAAAATCCTAGCTCCATATTTACAAAGAGGCGCAATGCATGCATTTGTAACCTGCACCAGGCATAATGTATGCAAAAGAGGTGTTCCCCTGTTAGGGGGGGCCAAAAAAATGGCACAAGCAAATCTATGGGATTTTCTTGCATCATTTTGTATGCCACGTTTAACACCTGCTTAGGGAAGGTGTTAAAAAGGGACTGCCATAATTTAAAATGGGCCCCTATGTACTCTGCAGGAGTAGCACCAATATTGTGGTGCTACTCCTGCAGAGTACATCAATAGCGTCATTGAAAATGACGCTATTGCCCCCTACCCTGCGCCATGGTGCACCATATTTTAAATACGGCGCACACATGGTGGCAGTACGGGGGTGCTAAGGGCCACTTTCCATAAATCTGCCCCTAACTGAGACTCTTCTTTCGGGGGACCATATCAATAAGGGTGGAGTGATCCCTGCTTCTTGGAATCTTACCAATATTGTTGTCTTTTTAAAGAAAGAGAAGCCATCGGAGGACAGAGGGTCTACCACCATTTCTCCCTGATCAATTCTTATGCCAAAATCTTTGCAAAATGTTTAGCCTATCAGCTCTCCCCTATGTTCCAGTATCTAGTCTCACTGCAACAGCAGAACTTCATACCCGGTACACTTACTACCAATCATACAAACTCACCAATTGGCAAGTACGACATAGAGCAATTGGGTCATTCAGTCAGTATGATGTTACTAGAAGCTGAGAAGACTTTCAACCAGATTACATAGGGTTTCATATGGGCAATGTTGAGAGCTTTTGGAGTCAGCAGCAGATTATTATTGGTAACAGTCTCTCTATAGAAACCCTATGGCAAAATTAGCCTTCGATTAGTATTTAGGATTTTTAGGGGTAACAACCAGAGTTGTCTGCTGTCTCCACTTCTATTTTCCATTTATATTGTGCCCTACTTAAGGTCTCTTAATCTCAATCAACTGATCCAGCCAGTGATATTTATTGGTATTAAGGTCAAAGTCACTGCTTATGGTGATGGTGTTGCAATCCATACCTCAGCTCCTTTGTCTACCATTGATTTAGTGCCAAACGAGGCTAAATGGTTCAGAGCTCTCTCTGGATATAAACTTAATCTTACCAAAACACGTTTTACTTAATTTGTAATCAGAGAACCCAATTCCTGGCACAATTTCAACTGCTAATTATTTAAGAATCAAACTTAATACTAGGGTTGACTGCATTCTTCAAATGAATTACGAACCTTAAGATGCTATCTTGGAATCAACTCCCAATCAGCATAGTAGGGCATGTCAAACTTTCTTAATCTCTTTCATGTGATTCCTCTCCAGGACCCAGAATCTTTCTTCAAATGCCTTGAGGGTGCCATTGGTAGTTTCATCCCGGGCTGTAACAGGACCAGGAAGGCCATTTGTTTCCTGAAACTTCCATACAATGGGGGGATGGGAGGGGGTGGGGGGGGTTCAATTACTGAACTTTAACCTTTATTTCCAGGAAGCCTTTAGATACTGTATTAAGAGTTTGGATACTGATCAGGATTTGGACCTTTCTGTATTGTGTAATCGACTGGGTCGAGGGTCAGATGTCAGCATTTTTTTATATAGTCTTTCAGATCCAAACTTCTTTAAGTGGGTCTGGTTCAAGATCACCAAAGACATCATTTGAATCTGGGGGACATTTGTTCAAAATATTCTCTACCTTCTATACATGGATACACCCACTCTGGGGGAATCCTACATTTCTGTCTATCTTCTACGATCATGTGGATAAGGTCTGGTCTAATCTTGGGTTCAAAGTGGTTGGACAGCTGTTTGATCTCAGTGGGATTTGTTCATTTTCCCATCTTCAAACTCCATGTGATCCTCCCCATCGCTCTTTCTTCAAATATTTACAGATATATGATTACTTTCTACATGTTTCTAAAGGGGTGTAGCTCTGGAGGAGTCTGACATTCTGTCTTATCTATGCAGCGCACCAGGCAAGTCATCAATCAGGACACTCTATCAGATCTTTGTCAGGCTGGCGATCACTCTATGCTGGCTTCCAAATGGAGTACTGGGCTTTTGTTGGATATTCTCTCTGAAGAGATCACTGGTGCTTTTCAGATCATTATTCTGTTAGCTTTAAGCTCCAACAATCTAAGACTATTTGTTTGCTTTCTTATACTCCCGAAAGGATTACTAAATGGTTCACTAACCACGCTTCCGATAAGATCTACTGCCCAATGTTTGGCTGCTCATGGAGGTCATTGCCTACATGTTTGCTAGCTGCCCTGCACTACAGGATTTTGGTTGGGTATGGTCCAGCTGATTTCTTTTCATCTCAAACATGGTTTTCAGCTATCTGTTAGCCTTATCATGCTGGCTCGCAAAACTGACTGTAGTCCTAGGTTAACTGCACTGATGTCTATTGCAATTATTACTGCCCAGCTATGTATTGAGAAATCCTGCACACATTTTCCACCTCCTAATGTAACTGAGTGGTGGGCACTCCTCTGCCAGGTTTATGAGCTAGAATCTTCTATTTCAAAGAACAAGGGCCCTGGTGGTGTGAAACGGTTTCAACATATCCCGACTGGTATCTTTCACTGTTGAGGTGTGCCGCTTTACCGCCTTGCTATTCTATGCTCTGTATGATGCCTAGCCTAGGTGTTACAGCTCATTATTAGTGGGATGTCTATGTAAGATTGTAATAATGTTTTTGTGATCATGTTGAACAAGATACATCAAAAAAGTGCTCTGCTTCCTAGGTCTAGGAAAACACGGATAATACAGAATTAGTATTTGGAGATATGGGTGAGACACACTCTAAATAATACATAAATGCCTGCCAACACTAATAATTTCATCATTTTCTGCTTACCCTGACAAAAATGATAAAATGATTTGTGTTGGCAGGTATCTGTGTAGGAGACTGCTGAAATGTTTGTTATGACTCTATCAAGTAACTTCAAGAATGAATTTTGTAAGAAATTATAAAGTACCTTTTGGCTACAAATAATTTTCCCTGAAGGAGTTCCATTGTCTTTTGGATGAAACTGTTCGTTATTCATATTTCGGCTGTGTTCGTCATTTATATTGCAAAAAGTGAATAAAGAATACCATTTTGACTACAAACAAGTACTCTTGTATTTATAGGATTGAAACAACAGTATTGGAACTTATATATGGAACTCTAATTTTTTGGGGACAAAATGAGGGTTGTAGTATTTATGGTGTGCCTCACCTATATGTGTGAGTGCACATGCCATACCCCTTCTAAAAAAACTGAATGTTGACCTTTCTGCTCTGGTCAACTATTATCTCTTTACTTCATCTCCCACCAAATATCTTCGAGAGTGCATTAACTGGTAACTGTCTGCTGATCTTGAAACTAACAATCTGCTTGATCTTCTCAATCCAGTTTTCAGTCTCTTCATAGTACAGACATTGCCCTGGTTATGATTGTGGATGATTATAAATTGGTGCCAGACTAAGAAATCAGCTGTCCTTATTCCTTTCGATCTGTCAGCAGTATTAAATACACTGCCCCACCCCATTCTGATCAAAAAACTCTTTCATATCTATCTCCGAAAGGATGCCCTCAGATAGATTTCTGACCAATAGAACGTGGTCAGTTTGTAAGACTTCCTACATATTCTCTGCTCTCCACCTATACTGTTGAGTACCACAGGAATCTTCTCTGACCCCAACTTACTTTAATGTTTACATCTTCCCACATGTATCCTTAGTTCACTCTTTCAGTCTTAATCTGTTGTCATACGACAATGACACACAGATTACTGTGTGAATTTCCAACACCTCCAATGCAACGCATGAAAAGCTTAATGGGTAACTGAATACTATCATCCAATGGATGAGTGACAGTTGTGTTAAATGTTGCAGTGATAAGTTGAAAATTATTTTTTGGCAAACAAAGTTCAGCTGGTCACCAGATTGAGGGCCTACAGATTTGAATGGTTCTCTCAGGCCAAAAATATGTGGTTTATCTTCAATGGGAACCTATCCTTTTCTAAACAGATCACCCAACCATTGTGTGTATGTTTTAAGCTGCTATGTATGTTTCAAAAAATATCTTCTCTGCTCCCACCACATGTTAGCAAAACTGTAGTGCATGCTTTGAATCTATTTAGTCCTTCCATGCTTACTAATACATTGTATGCAGACCATGCAAACTCAGCAGCGGGGCTTGTCCTTGACCTCCCAACCCATACACCCAGATCATCACACCTTAGAGCCATTCTCTGGCATCCAGTAACCACAAGCTGGCAGTTTAAAGAACCCTGTTCTTTTATTGAGCACTTTACATCCCCTGCCCTTCTTTACTCTTCGCCAAATTCCAACAGTACATCCCAACTCGCTCTCTCAGATCGTCTTCAGCCTTTTCAGTCAAGCTTCCTCTGACCAAAAAATCTAGACATGTTTGCTCTGCCTTCTACTTCACAGCAGCTAAACTCTGAAACAATCTTCCTGCATTTCTTAAAAATGCTTCTGAACTTACCATTTAGGTTGAAATCTAAAACATGGCTTTTCGTTTGAATTGCAGTTCCTTGGTAATGATGCTGTATCAGTCCTTCTTTCAGCATCAGGACACATCTGGAATATTTAGGATATTTGCATAATATTATTAATAACACCATAATAACAACAAGAGTAATAACAACAAGAGTAATAATAAAATGCTACTGGGAAGGCTTAACCCCTTAGCTGCTGGGCCGTTTCCCCCCGTGCTGAGCCCTTTTTTGGCTATTTGGGGTAGTTCGCGCTTAGGCCTTCATAACTTTTTGTCCACATAAGCTATCCACGCCAAATTTGCATCCTTTTTTTCCAACTTCCTAGGGATTCAAACCAGAGTTTGTGGTTTCCCCTGGAGAAGAACAAGAAATTAGCCAAAATACAGTGAAGATTTCTTTTTTTCCAAAAAAATGGGAAAAAAGGGCTGCCGAAGAAGGCTTGTGGTTTTTTCCCTGAAAATGGCATCAACAAAGGGTTTCTGGTGCTAAAATCACCATCTTCCCACCTTTCAGGAACGGGCAGACTTGAATCAGAAAACCACATTTTTCAACACAAATTTGGCATTTTACTGGGACATACCCCATTTTTACTATTTTTGGTGCTTTCAGCCTCCTTCCAGTTAGTGACAAGAATGGGTGTGAAACCAATGCTGGATCCCGGAAAGCTGAACATTACTGAAAACTAGACAAAATTCTGAATTCAGCAAGGGGTCATTTGTGTAGATCCTACAAGGTTTTCCTACAGAAAATAACAGCTGAAATAAAAAAATATTGAAAATGAGCTAAAAACAACAGCAATTTTTCTTTATGTTTTACTCTGTAACTTTTTCCTGCGATGTCAGATTTTTTTAAGCAATATACCGTTATGTCTGCTGGACTCTTCTGGTTGCGGGGATATAAAGGGCTTGTAGGTTCATCAAGAACCCTAGGTACCCAGAGCCAATAAATGAGCTGCACCCTGCAGTTGGTTTTCATTCTATACTGGGTATACAGCAATTCATTTGCTGAAATATGAAGAGTGAAAAATAGGAATCAAGAAAACCTTTGCATTTCCAAAATGGGCTCAAGATAAGGTTTTGAGGAGCAGTGGTTATTTGCACATCTTTGAATTCCGGGGTGCCCATACTAGCATGTGAATTGCAGGGCATTTCTCAAATAGACGTCTTTTTTACACACTCTCTTATATTTGGAAGGAAAAAATGTAGAGAAAGATAAGGGGCAATAACACTTGTTTTGCTATTCTATGTTCCCCCAAGTCTCCCGATAAAAATTATACCTCACTTGTGTGGGTAGGCCTAGCGCCCGCGACAGGAAATGCCCCAAAACACAATGTGGACACATCCCATTTTTTGACAGAAAACAGAGCTGTGTTTTGCAAAGTGCCTACCTGTAGATTTTGGCCTCTAGCTCCGCCGGCACCTAGGGAAACCTACCAAACCTGTGCATTTTTGAAAACTAGAGACTTAGGGGAATCCAAGATGGGGTGACTTGTGGGGCTCAGACCAGGTTCTGTTACCCAGAATCCTTTGCAAACCTCAAAATGTGGCTAAAAAACACGTTTTCCTCACATTTCGGTGACAGAAAGTTCTGGAATCTGAGAGGAGCCACAAATTTCCTTCCACCCAGCGTTCCCCCAAGTCTCCCGATAAAAATGGTACCTCACTTGTGTGGGTAGGCCTGGTGCCCGCGACAGGAATAGATCACACAACGGTCAATGTTGGTCCTTACATGAGGCACCTGTTGACCCTGGGGTGATCCATTCCTGACGCAGGCACTAGGTGTAGGCACTCAAGTGGGGTAGTGTTTTTATCAGGACAGGGGAGGAGTCACTGGGTGGTAGGAATTTTGTGGATCCCAGCATATTCCTGTAGTTTGTGTGACAGAAATGCGAGAAAAATAGAGTTTTTATTCAACATTTTAGCTTTGCAGGGTATTCTGGGTAAGAAAACTTTGGGGAATCCACATAAGTCACACCTCTGTGGACCCCCGTGAATGTCTAGTTTCCAGAAATGTTTGGGTTTAGTGTGTTTCTCTACATGGCCGCCAAACCCAGGACCACAAACACAGGTGCCTGCCTTACAAAACCAGTTTGTTTTGCGATAGATAATTTTGATGTCTCCACAATACATTTTTGGCGGTGGAATTTGGGGCTGAACTGAATTGGGGAGCTCCCAAGAGAGCACTCTCTCTCACTCCGCTTGCCACCGCATTCACCTGCTCTCTGGGTTGGGCTAACCCACTATTACCCAGTTGCACAGACTGCTTGCGAAGGGACAGCAGGACTGTCCTCATCACCTCCCTCATAATGTACTGGAAGAGGAGTTATCGAATGGGACTCCTCCGACTGAAAAATCACTCCCAGAGTCTGCGCCATTGTCCTATCCCTCAGATGCTGTCTCAGTATTTGATGTCTCAGTCTCTGATCTTATGTCAGAGCTGTCCTCTATAACCCGAGTGACGGCAGCAGTCATCCATCAAGATGCCATCTCTGCTATTGGCTAAACTGTTGCTCTAAAACACTAGCCTACGTAGACAGTCACAAAATCAATGGTTTGTGTGAGATAAGTGCAACAGTAGAGGCCACCTTACCTGCACTTCTTCCCTCAATCAGCACGTTCTTTCAAGACACTCAAAAAACACCTTGTCACATACCATTTGTCACAGTCTTTAGCACATCCTGCGCCCAGTCCAACAATCATTATTGGTGCTCCCACTCCCTCCTCCTTGGATTTCCTCATTACCACCCAGCAAAAGTGCCCTTCATCTCTCCATAGCCGTCCTCCACCCCACACATGCATTTCATTTGTATTATATCGCAGGTAATGGCTGACTTTACTAATGTACTCAGCTATTTACATAAAATACAGATTTGCTCTTTGCAGTAGGCATATAAACCTTCTGCGCTTCTTTATGGCACTAAAACTGCCACTAGACAAGTCTGACCCTTTTGTAGCAGAAACATAATCACAATACTTACTTGACTTTTTTTATTGCTGCCTAAAAGCTATAGTTGAAAAGCCTCAGTTGAAGTATGTGCATTGCTTTGAAGACGCAAGCTGCAACTGCAAGACAACTGGTGGCAAATATATATATATATATATATATATATATATATATATATATATCACTTTTATATGTTTTATATGTGGGTCTGGTTTTCCTGTGGGCCAATCGCACACACATATTGACAAAAGTGATATATATATATATATATATATATATATATATATATATATATATATATATATAATTTTATATATATATATATATATATACATATATATATATATATATATATATATATATATATATCTATAGATCTATCTATAGATATATCCATGTACATAGATATACCTACATAGATATATCTATATATATAGATCTCTCTCTCTATATATATATATATATATATATATATATTTTTTTTTTTTAGTTGTTGTATGGTTTCCTTGGGGGCCAAAATGGCCCCCAGGGAAACCCTACAACAAGTTAAAAAAATATTGCCCCCACAGGGGGTCGCCCTGCCCACGGGTGACCACCTGTCCATTTATTTTTATTTTTATTTATTTTTTAAAGAAACAAAGGGGGCCGACCCCCCCAAGTGAAATCCCTGGTGTCTAGTGGTGTTTCCTGGCCCCCGATCGCAGCTGTGCCAGGAAACACTTTCAGGAAGGCCTCGTAAGAAAGGGGAGAGTCTCCCCTTTCTTGCGAGGCCTTCCTGAAAGTGTTTCCTGGCCCCCGATCGCAGCTGTGCTCTCCCCTTTCTTACGAGGCTTTCCCGAACGTGGAGAAGGCCGTTTGTGGCCAGGGGAGGTTTGTGTCCGTTTGTGTCCGTTTGTGTCCGTTTGTGTCCGTTTGTGTCCGTTTGTGGCCGTTTTCCCCATCGGAGCAGGAAGCGGCCGCAAGGCCGCTTCCTGCTCCGATGGGGAAATCCACATAGTAACGTCACAAAGGGGTGGGTGGGGGGCGGGGGAGACACCGAAGAGCTTCCATGTCTCCCAGGGATCAAAAAAATAATAATTCCTCGGGTGCGACGCACCTGAGGATTTATTAACCCCCTCCCTGGTGTCGGCCACTGGTCGTGACCCGCACCAGGGAGGTAGTGTGGGCATCGGCCAGTGGCCGACGCCCGCACTAAAGAGGTTAATGACCCCCCTTGACAAACTGAAAAGTTTCAATGATTGACGAATTCGAAAGAAACATGAAGGTCACCACAACTGTGTGATCTGCATTTGTTGCATTGATTCTCAGTTGCATAAAGAGTGTGCTGCTGTTGGTGGCCCTGTAAGTATGTTCTTGGGGAAATGTAGATGTTGACCACTTTGGCAACTGAATGCATTTGTTCGTGAGGAATGTCGGTAGGTGTTATTTCTCATGTGCTAGAATGGTTTAATCACTTGCAGGTGTCACGCTCATCATACATATGTGCAGTTAATCACCAGACCTACCCCTAAAGTGTTCTTCGTGCTAAATGAGGTCATTGTACACAGTTGGTTGATGTCATCGTTGACAATAAACAATAATTATGCAAAGTTTCGATTTGAGTTTCATTTGTTGATCTTGTGGTTACATTTTAAACCGATTACGCCTTTTTTCCCGGGGCAATCATCCAGCTTCAGTCTCTTCAAAATTTAAGGCTAGATGACTGCTATGACTGCTATGACACTCTGCAGGCTATATCATGTATTGCTGAGAATCAGTGTCAACCCAACTGAAGCACCTGTAATGTCTGTGATTGCTGAAACCAACGTCTGCTAGTTTCTTTTTCCTGGCAAACACCTTCAGCTATTAAAATCATTTTCGAAAGTCTCATGGTTGTGTCTAGTAAATTATTTCATTAAAGGGTCCCTATGATTGGTAGAGCTATATTTCTTTGGCCACAGTAAAACTTCTAACAAGAAGGCTCAATCCACAACTCCAAAGATGCACATTCAAGCCAGTCTTGTCCAAGGTCCTTCACACGGTTTATGTAGACTGCGTGCAAACTCTTGTGGGCTAGGGGAGAGGAGTTCACTGTGTCCAAGAACAATGCTAATTGTGAAATATATCTGCTAAAAAGTGGTTCTGGCAACAAACAGGGCCAATCTAGTCCCACCCATAAGTGAACACACCAAGTGAAGTTTGTGCTTGATTGCAAAAAGAACTCTGTCCAGTGTAAGCAGGAATGTGGACTTCCTTTCCTCATTTAATTTAAGCCAGAGAATAAATACACAAAACCTACTGACTGATTAAAATGTACACCCTATTACAGAGTTCAGTTTGGGGGTTTGTTTAATTTGAAATATTCAACTGTGTGCAAGTCCATACCAAAATTAGTATATTGTCTCCACACAGTTGATAGAGACAGAGAGAGAGACAGTGCTGCCAAATGATAAAGTCAAGGAGAATGCTAGTTGAACTGTGGGCCAGATTCACAAAGGTAAACTTGCACTTTTGTGCAAGTGTATGATTTATTTTGGGTATTCACAAAGTAGGAGTTAAAAATGTGTAAGTTTACCTTTGTGCATCAGGCCCTGAGAGTTTAATTTTACTTCATTTCATGAATACCCCAAAAATTGTAAACTTACACAAATGTGTAAGTTTACCTTTGTGAATCAGGTCCTATATACTTTGTAATTCTGTCCAATGAAATTAATCTAATGGTGCAAGTAACACCTTTCTTGTCATGACTGGCTCTCAGGGAGAATCCGTTGAACATGATACGTTGAACATGATGTTTATCACATTATTAGCAATTCTTTCTCAAACATGACAATGCCTTCCATTCTTACCCAGACAGAAACATAATTGCTAAGGCTTGACCCACAGCTGTGCTCTTCTTGGCCTCCTGAGTAAAGGGGATACAGATCTGTGTAACGTTTCACAATTGTGGTACTGGGGCCGGAGCATGATTACAGATCAGGTGCACATGTCTCCTTTTAGGGTATTTGTGCTCAGTCTTTCACATTTTAGTAGTTCTAGTTCCCATACAGGTCAGTTGCTCAGTGCTTATCCATAGTGAAACAGTTATTTCAGAGGGCTACCCAGCTGCATCTCAGTATACCCGCTCACTCCTGCATCTGGGTGGAGGCTTACTCATAATTAAGTTAATCTGAGGTCTCCTTGCTGACAGTACATGCCCACTTGGCAGATGCCACTTCAGACATCATGCTTCTACACATCCCCATTAGTCACTGGCGGCAGTTGAGCAAGCAAGCGGAGCAAACTCCACAGAAGGCTTGATCTCATTACAAAACATTTGGAGCCTGTGCAGGCAGGCCCTCCGGGTTCGGGGTGGCCACTCATAGGGCTATCTCTATTCTGGGGTGTGGCCATTCCCTGGCCAATTTCCTTCTGGTGCTGCAGCTACACACAGGCCAACCACCTTCTGAACAATATGGCCACACACAGGCCATTTCCCTCTGGACAACAGCTAATAATAGACTGATTTTCTTAAAGGCAACGTGGCCCTACATAGGCCAGGCCAATCTTTTTCTGGGCCGTACGATCATGTAAAGGCTGATCTTATTTTGGGCATAATCCCCACGGACAGACCGATTCAAACACAGATCACAGGCCTGACTAGGCTACACAATCTCAGGGCAAGTCATTATGGTTCCCACCAGGAATTGCTTCCAGGGAGACTGTAGGCTTGAGGGCTCTGCAGTCTTGCTCTTTGAAAGTCTGACCAGCATGGTCAATCAATCAATCAATCAATCAAGCATTTATAGAGCGTGCTACTCACCCGTGAGATTCTCAAGGCGCTAGGGGGGGGAGTTACTACTGCTCGAAAAGCCAGGTCTTGAGGTGCTTCCTGAAGGCGAGGTGGTCCTGGGTAGTCCTGAGGTGGACAGGAAGGGAGTTCCATGTCTTGGCAGCCAGGTAGGAGAAGGATTTGCCTCCGCCGGTGGTTCTGCAGATGCGAGGGACTGTGGCGAGGGCGAGGCTGGTAGAGCCAAGATGACAGGTGGGAGTGTAGAAGGCGAGGCGACTGTTGAGGTATTCGGGGCCCTTATTGTGGAGGGCTTTGTGTGCGTGGGTGAGGAGCCTGAAGGTGATCCTTTGTTGACGGGGAGCCAGTGCAGGTGTTTCAGGTGGGCGGATATGTGGTTGTGGCAGGGTAAGTCGAGGATCAGGCGTGCAGAGGCGTTTTGAATACGCTGAAGACGTTTCTGAAGTTTTGCGGTGGTTCCTGCGTATAGAGTGTTCCCGTAGTCCAGGTGGCTTGTAACGAGGGTGTGGGTAACAGTCTTTCTTGTATCGGCGGGGATCCAGCGGAAGATCTTCCGGAGCATTCGAAGGGTGAGGAAGCAAGAGGATGAGACGGCGTTGACTTGCTTGGTCATGGTGAGAAGGGGGTCCAGGATGAATCCGAGGTTGCGTGTGTGGTCTGAGGGGGTGGGTGCAGTGCCCAGGGCCGTGGGCCACCATGAGTCGTCCCAGGTGGATGGGGAGTTACCGAGGCTGAGGACCTCCGTTTTGTCAGAGTTCAGTTTCAGGTGGCTGAGCTTCATCCATTGTGCGACGTCTTTCATTCCATCCTGCAGGTTGGCTTTGGCGGTGGCTGGGTCTTTGGTGAGGGAGAGTATCAGCTGGGTGTTGTCGGCGTAGGAGATGATGTTGATGTTGTGTTTGTGGGCGATGTTGGCGAGGGGGCTCATGTAGGTCTTGAAGAGGGTGAGGCTGAGTGAGGAGCCTTGTGGGACGCCGCAGATGATCTCGGTGGGTTCTGAGCGAAAGGGCGGGAGGTAGACTCTCTTTGTTCGGTCCGAGAGGAACGAGATGATCCAGTTCAGGGCCTGTCCTTGTATACCAGTGGAGCGGAGGAGGGCTATTAGGGTGCGGTGGCAGACGGTGTCGAAGGCGGCCGAGAGGTCAAGGAGGATGAGGGCTGTTGTTTCACCGTTGTCCATCAGGGTTCTGATGTCGTCGGTGACTGCGATGAGGGTGGTTTCCGTGCTGTGGTTGGCCCTAAAGCCCGACTGCGAGGGGTCGAGCAGGATGTTGGCTTTGAGGAAGTTGGTCAGTTGCTTGTTGACAGCTTTTTCGATGACCTTGGCCCGGGAAGGGGAGGAGCGAGATGGGGCGGAAATTCTTTAGGTCGTTGGGGTCCGCTGTAGGTTTCTTCAGGAGCGCGATGACTTCTGCGTGTTTCCAGCTCTCGGGAAAGGTGGCCGTGGTGAGCGAGCTGTTGATGATGCTCTGGAGATAGGGGGCGATGATGGCGTCGGCTTTGTTGAAGATGTGATGGGCGCATGGGTCCGATGGGGCGCCGGAGTGGATGGTGTTCATGGTGGTTCTTGTCTCTTCGGGCCGATGGGGGTCCAAGCGTTGAGGGTGATGGTAGGGGCTGTGAGTTCAGTGGTGGTCGGCGGGATTTGGGGTCCGAAGCTGTCGTGGTCACTGCTTTTCCAGGGTTGGTAGGCTATGTCACTCACTCAGCAGACAGGATTGCCTTTGGGCTCTTTAGGATGGATTTACAGGTATTCCTGGAGGAATGATGCTCAGGCAATGTCCCATTAACTATAGGAATCTAGATGTCAGGTATATGCCAGCTCTGATCGCACAGCAGGCCCATGCAAAGCAATCCCTCCCTTTGCCAGAGAGAGCTTGTAAATGGAACAAGCAGTATAAAGGAGTTCCAAATGTATACAGAAAAATCAGACAGGACGTGTGTGTTCACTGTCTTCCTTTTTGGATGTGCTTTGGGATGGTTCTCCTTTAAAATGTCCTTTCCATACTACTGTCTAGACGCAGTCTTTGTGTAGAGTGATACGTCCCATGTGAAGGTAGTCTTCTGCCTAGAGAACCCACGACAGAGGCACAAAGAGATGTGAGGTCTCTGCAATTGACTGTCACAAGCTAACTGAAAGTGTAAATAGAAAAATACAAAAAGCTAGGCTTCACCAATAGGATCCCATTCATCTTAAAAAACAGAGCCCCATCCTTCGCCCCTATTATTCACCATATAGCAGTTCGGGAAGACTAATCCGTTAATCCTTTCTCATCAAAAGGCCTAATTGAATTTCTAAAGAATCCTTGTCTTCTCTTTCCTCACTTCAATGTCTAGGTCTGCTTCCTCCAGCTTTCACTCTCTGGAAAAACAACCTCACTTCCATCTTATGCAACAGTCCCCCCGGGGTATGCCAGGTGGATCGCACTGGCCTCCATAACTCTCTTTCACTAATGCACAACATGCATGCGTCATGCAGGCTACATAAGCAAACATGCACAACAATACCCTGGGATTTTAGCACCAGAATTTGGTAAGGAGCATGGAGACAGAACTTTACATAAATGGCCCAGGTGGCCTCTACTCTATTGACACAGTTAAAAAGATCTGTTCACAACCACGGATTTGCAAAAAACAGTACACTGCCTCTACCGCTGTATGTACTAATCACACAACAGGGACAGTAGACCACTTTCTGTAAATGAGGGCACGCTTATTGCTCCCATCAATGACAAGTCTAGGACATTACCTATGTCAAGCGACTGGACTAGGCCTCTGCGCACATGCTAGATTACTGTTATGTAAAGCCAAAACCAAAAACCAGGATACGGCCTACAAGCTGTCGGGCACTCAGCGCAGCAGAACACGATTATTACCTTGCGGAGACATTCCTGTCCCAGCTCCACACCCAGGGGATCAGCATTACTCCTGCTCCTCCCAGGCAACTGGATTTTTTATGAAAGCAAGGTAATGGGTGGAATGCTTGAATTAATCTCTGCCACTGACAACCACTGGGGCAGCATCCCAATTCATCTTTTTGCCCATTCTGCCACCCCAGTTTGGACCCACCCATATGGAAATCAGTCTTGATCCTTGTTGGAAACGGCCTCTCAGAAGGGTCAACCACAACCTTTTTGCCTTCCTCCTCTTCTTTTTCTGACCTTATTTGTGCTGGATTTGGGACTCTGGGCACTTAACCAATGCTAACCAGTGCTAAAGTGCATGTGCTCTCTCCCTAAAATATGGTAACATTGACTCATACCCGATTAGCATATTTATTTACTTGTAAGTCCCTAGTAAAGTGCACTACAAGCCTGGAAATTGAATGCTACTAGTGGGCTGCAGCACTGGCTGTGCCACCCATATGAGTAACCCCTTAACCATGTCTCAAGACTGCCATTGCAAGGCCTCTGTGTGCAGTTTCACTGACACTTTGACTTGGCATTGGCGAGTACTTGCCAAGCCTTAAACTACCCTTTTTCCACATATAAGTCACCCCTAAGGTAGGCCCTAGATAATCCATAGGGCAGGGTACTATGTAGGTAAAAGGCAGGGCATGTACAGGTGTGTTTTATATGTCCTGGTAGCAAAGAACTCCTAAATTAGTTTTCCACTACTGTGAGGCCTGCTCCTTTCATAGGATAATATAAGGGCTATTCTCATATTCTGTTTGAGTGGTAGAGTCTGATCAGAAAGTGGTAGCGATGTCGTATTTAGTGTGGCCAAAATGGTAATAAAAATCCTACTTATTGGTGAGGTTGGATTTTAACTTACTATTTTAGAAATGCCACTTTTAGAAAGTGAGCATTTCTCTGCACTTAAAAGCCATTGGTGCCTTGTAGTCTGTCTCCAATCCATGTCTGGGCTGGGCTGGTTGACAGCTCCCTTGTGCATTTCACCCAGACAACCACAAACACAGGATACTGTCACACCTGCACTCAACTGCATACTGAATGGGTCTTCCTGGGCTAGGAGGGTGGAGGGCTTGACACTTACATTTCAAAGGCGAGTGGCCTGCCCTCACACAATGGACTGCCAAACTCCCTACTGGGACCCTGGCAGACAGACGTACTGAAAGTGGACCTTGTGCATTTCAAAACCACTCTTTGAAGTCTCCCCCACTTCAATGGCATTTTTGGGCATATAAACTAGATCCCTGACCCCACCAATTCAGACACTTCTGGACCAGATCCTGCAACCTGTCAAGAGGAACTGTCTGGCTGCCCAAAGGCCTCACCTGGACTGCTTTGCTGTGAAGGAATTATGCCTTGCTGTTGCCCTGCTGCCCTGCTGGACTTTGCTGAGAAGTGCTCTCCAAGAGCTTGGAATGAGCCTGCCTCCTGGTTTCTGAAGTCTCAGGGCCAAGAAGACTTCACCTCTTCGACGAAACTCCTTGTGTGCTGAAAATAGACTCACAGTCTGCTGGAAAGGATGCACAGCTTGCCCTGCAACGAGAAATTTGGCGCACAGCCGAACCGGAACGGCACAGCATGACTTCCCTAGTGAAGATCGATGCAGCACCTGTGTTGCGACTGGAAATTGGATACACTGCCATACTGGATCGATGTACAGCTGAGCCAGAATGATACAGCCCGACTTTGTGAGTGGAGAATCAACGCAGTGGCTGCCGTGCAACAGAAAATTAAACGCATCGCCTACCAGATCAACGCAACTCCTGTGACTTCTTCCCGAAGGCCCAGGATTACTCCCTGCATTGTCTCTGGGCATCCACAGAACCCCTCATCGCAGTGAGAATCCAAGACTGCGTACCGTTGCAAAGCCCCTTGCAGCGTGGAAAAAAAGACGCATCATCTGTACTGCGTTGGAACATCCAATGCACATCTTATTTTTCCACGCATCTCCTCCTCTGCAGCCTCTGTGCAGGTACTTTGTACAAACAAGGGACAACTGTTGATTTTGAGGATCTAAGATTCTGTTTAATCCTACAGAAGGGATATTTCAACTTGTACTTATTGAATCTTGATCGTTTTGACCTTAATTTAATCAGATAAATATGTTGGTTTTTTTTCTGGACCTGTGTGGTGTATTTTTGTGGTGTTTTCACTGTGTTATTGCATGGTTTATTGCACAAATACTTTACACATTGCCTTCTAAGTTAAGCCTGACTGCTCAATGCCAAGCTAACAGATAGTGGGCACAGGATAATTTGGATTGTGTGTGACTTACCGTGAGTAGGACTATGGTCCCTATTTGGACAAAGGTGAATACGTCTGCCAACTAGTGACCCCATTTCTAACATTCCTGCTCCCATGGGAACAGTCCAGCCTGAACTGCCAGGCCAGGTCCTCCCTGGACCGCAAACAAGCACCCTGGGACTGGTTTCAGGGTTTCACCCCTCATCAGCCAGGCTAGGTTGAATCCAGTGACATAGTAAGCCCAGGGCTCATTTCTGGGAATACCTGGTGCACATAGGGCAGCAAATGCAAAAACAACAAGGTGATGGATGGTATGCATGAATTACTCTCCGCCGCTGGCAATCACTCAGGGCTGCACCCCCATCCATAATTTATTTGCCCACAATGCCACCCCAGGAATGTTTTAAAAACATCCCCCAGAGGATTGAATCCCTGACCACACAAGAGGTTTGTCTATGCTTTAAACACTTTGGGTCTGGGGTGCAGGGATCTCTTGAGATTGGCCCTGTGACTACAGTGGCTGTCTAAATAATGTAAAAGACAAGTCAGGGGCTCTTGTTTTGAATAGAGCTGTTTTATTTGAAATGTTCTTGTTACCAATGTGAAGTGTACCATTATAAGGAATGATTGTGCATATTCATACTGTTTCCAGTGATAGTCAATGATGTTATAATGGTACTTAATGACATGTGACTGCTTCTACTAATGTGGTGACACCCTGGCAAACACAGTTGGACTGCCTTATTACTAATGACATCCCCTGATATTGTGATATTGCATCTGGTATAGGTGGGGGATAGTGTGGTTATGGGGTTCAGGATCCAATAGGGGTGTATTGTGATATGAGAGTGTCACCAAAGCTGTTTCTATCTACCTTAATGCACATATTTGTAATGTAATGCACAGTTTTCAGTTGTGTATGTGTGTTAGACCTGGCATCTTTTGGTGTGGTTTCACCTGATGTTTTGCTTTCTGATCTCCTGTTTTGACATCGGTTTTGCTGGCTTTTTAACTCTGCACACTTTATCACTGCTGTCCAAAGCTAAAGTACATGTGCTCTGTGTCTAAAACATGGTAACACGGGCTTCTTCATGATTGGCATATTTGATTTACTAGTAAGATCCTAGAAATGGTGATATCTGTGCCCTTGACCTGTAAGTCAAATGCTACTAGTGGGCCTGAAGCACCGGTTGTGCCACCTACTACGTAGCCTTCAAAAATGTCTCAGGCTTGTCACTGCAGAGCCCGTGTGTGCAGTTTCCACTGTGATTTCGCTCTGGCAAGTGTACCCACTTGCCAGGCCCAAACCTTTATTTTTACTATATATAAGGTGTTAGAAATGGGGTTTTTGGTTGGCAGTCAGGTTACCCTCTGTCCAAGCAAGAACCCTCACTCTAGTCAGGGTAAGTCACACACAATCCAAATTATCCTGTGCCCACCCTCTGGTAGCTTGGCACGAGCAGTCAGGCTTAACTTAGAAGGCAATGTGTAAAGCGTTTGTGCAATAAATCATACAATAACACAATATAGCACCACAAAAATACACCACACAGTGTTTCGAAAAATATATAATATTTATCTGGGTATTTGCAGGTCAAAACGATCAAAGATGCAATAAGAATTTGTAAAGATATCACTGAAAAGTGATATGAAGTGTCTTAAGTCTTTAAAAAGCAAACAAAGTCTCTTTCAAGCACAAAGTACCTGGTTTGGAGTGGAAAATCTCCACGGAGGGCCGCAGAAAAGGAGATGCGTGGAAAAGTGATGTGTGTGTCAGTTACCCCCCCTTCACACATGGAATTGCGTCGTTATTTTTCACACAGGGAGACGTGCGTCGTTCTATGGGAGGAAAAATGGTGTGTGCGTCGGTTGCACCCCTTCACACATGGACTTGCGTCGTTATTTTTCACTCGGGGAAGACGTGCGTTGTTTTCCGGCACACGGACTGTCTCATTCTATGGATCGCGGGATTACCAGATGTCCCAGGGTCTGTGCGTGGATTCTTCGGCTTGTTTTCTGGCTGCGCGTCGTTCTGCAAGGCTGTGCGTGGAATTTTCTTTCTCACAGCAGGCGTCGCGTCGATTTCCCCTCTGGAAGTCGGGTAGCGTTGTCCATGTGAGGCCATGCGTCGAAGTTCCGGTCGCCCCATAGGCGTCGCGTCGAGCAGCGTCAGTGTGCAGTGATTTTCTCGCCGCGGAGCAAGCTGTGCGTCAAAATTTTCGGCGCACAAAGAGTCCAAATGAAAAAGAGAAGTCTTTTTGGTCCTGAGACTTCAGGGAACAGGAGGCAAGCTCTATCCAAGCCCTTGGAGAGCAATTTTACAGCCAGACCAAGGCAGCAGTCCTTGGTAGAAAGCAGACAGGTGAGTCCTTTGAGCAGCCAGGTAGTTCTTCATGGCAGGATGTAGTTTCTGGTTCAGGTTTCTTCTCCAGCAAGTGTCTGATGAGGTAGGGCAGAGGCCCTGTTTTATACTAAATTGTGCCTTTGAAGTGGGGGTGACTTCAAAGAGTGGCTAAGAAATGCACCAGGTCCCCTTTCAGTTCAAACCTGTCTGCCAGGGTCCCAATAGGGGGTGTGGCAGTCCTTTGTGTGAGGGCAGGCCCTCCACCCTCCCAGCCCAGGAAGACCCATTCAAAATGCAGATGTATGCAAGTGAGGCTGAGTACCCTGTGTTTGGGGTGTGTCTGAGTGAATGCACAAGGAGCTGTCAACTAAACTTAGCCAGACGTGGATTGTAAGGCACAGAAAGATTTAAGTGCAAAGAAATGCTCACTTTCTAAAAGTGGCATTTCTAGAATAGTAATATTAAATCCGACTTCACCAGTCAGCAGGATTTTGTATTACCATTCTGGCCATACTAAATATGACCTTCCAGCTCCTTTCAGATCAGCAGCTGCCACTCCAACAATGTATAAGGCCGGCCCCAATGTTAGCCTATGAAGGAAGCAGGCCTCACAGTAGTGTAAAAACGAATTTAGGAGTTTTACACTACCAGGACATATAAACTATACAGGTACATGTCCTGCCTTTTACCCACACAGCACCCAGCTGTAGGGGTTACCTAGGGCACACATTAGAGGTGACTTATATGTAGAAAAAGGGGAGTTTTAGGCTTGGTAAGTACTTTTAAATGCCAAGTCGATGTGGCAGTGAAACTGCACACACAGGCCTTGCAATGGCAGGCCTGAGACAAGGTTAAGGGGCTGCTGAAGTGGGTGGCACAACCAGTGCTGCAGGCCCACTAGTAGCATTTAATATACAGGCCCTAGGCACATATAGTGCACTCTACTAGGGACTTACAAGTAAATCAAATAGCCAATCATGGATAAACCAATCAACAGTACAATTTACACAGAGAGCATATGCACTTTAGCACTGGTTAGCAGTGGTAAAGTGGCCAGAGTTCAAAAGCCATCAACAACAGGTCAGAAAAAATAGGAGGAAGGAGGCAAAAAGTTTGGGGATGACCCATATGGCAACCTTAAGGTAGGCACTGGTTAAGTTTAACATGTCCAGGTAGTGAAAAACATTTACATTTGCTTTCCACTGTTGCAAGGACTATCTCTCCCATAGGCAAGTATGGTGTTTGCTTTAAAACATATTTTAAGTGTTATTTCCAATTTGGGAAAAGATAGAAAAATTTAGGGGGTCATTCTGACCCCGGCGGGCGGCGGGCGCCGCCCGCCAAAAGACCGCACCGCGGTCAAATGACCTAGGCGGTCATTCTGACTTTCCCGCTGGGCGGGCGGGCGACCGCCAAAAGGCCGCCCGCCTGCCCAGCGGGAAAGACCCAGCAACGATGAAGCCGGCTCCGAATGGAGCCGGCGGAGTTGGTGGGGCGCGACGGGTGCAGTGGCACCCGTCGCGATTTTCAGTGTCTGCAAAGCAGACACTGAAAATCATTATGGGGCCCTGTTAGGGGGCCCCTGCACTGCCCATGCCACTGGCATGGGCAGTGCAGGGGCCCCCAGGGGCCCCACGACACCCATTCCCGCCATCCTGTTCCTGGACCAGGATGGCAGGAAGGGGGTCGGAATCCCCATGGCGGCGCTGCAAGCAGCACCGCCATGGAGGATTCCCTGGGCCAGGGGAAAACCGGCGGGAAACCGCTGGTTCCCCTTTTCTGACCGCGGCTTTACCGCCGCGGTCAGAATGGCCCAGGAAGCACCGCCAGCCTGTTGGCGGTGCTTCCGTCATTCGTGGCCCTGGCGGTCTTAGACCGCCAGGGTCAGAATGACCCCCTTAGTTTGGTATCTCTGGACTCACAATTTAAAAACACATCTTTTGGTAAAGGCGTTTTTTAAATTACAGTTCTGAAAATGACACTTAGAAAGTTGGTGTTTTTTTTTATTTATCCATTCTGTGCTTTATCCTGCCTCCAATCCACGTCTGGTCTGTGTAAGGTTAGATGACAGCTTGTCGCGCCGCCGCGCGTGGCACAAGCCAAACATTCGGCTCGGGCCGTGGCACACGGCATAAAGACGCGCTGCGTCCCCAGCCTGCTGTGCACAGTATGAGGGCCCAAATTGGGCATTGGGCCTCGTTCTTTCTTAGCGCAATGCGCCTTCATGCAGGTCTGACCTCCCCCACTCAGCTGTTCTTCTTCTCTTCTTCTTTTTCTATCTCTTCACTGTGCCTTCCTTTATGTTTTCTCCTTTTCCCATATTACCCCTCTCTTCCCAGCATGCCTTCATTCCCTACTCTCTATGGCTCCTAGTGCATTATGTTCTATGTGTTTTTCCCTATCTAAGATGGTGTCCTTGTACTTCCTGATGGTCGCTTCCTGTTTTTTGGTATTTAAGGGCTGTGATTCTTTCTCTCCTTGCGCTGCAACACTTTCTGTTTGGATGGTGTCTTCCCTCCTGCTTTCTCGTATTCGATACTGGCTCACGTCTGCTCCAGTGTTTTTTTCCTGTACTTTGCTCTTGTATCTACCTATTCATTTTGCTCCTGTTTCAGGAACCTTTCCTTTTTGGAGGTTTTTTCCCCTTTCAGGTTTTTTTTTCCTCTGGCACTACTTCTGAAGGACACGGTCTGCTCTTGGCGTTTCCATTGCCTGCAGCACCGTGGCTACCAGAAAGAGTCGCCCCTACCTGGGCCAAGGCCGAACATTCAGGAACAAGATCCTCGCCACTCGTTCTGCGGTCTCCAGGTTAAAGCAGCGTGTAAGTCATGACACAGCTACCTTTGTGCATTCCATCAAGACAGCCATTAATACTGCCCCAGAATTCCATCTGCATACTGACGGGTCTTCCTGGGCAGGAAGGGTGGAGGGGCTCTCACTTACACTTCAAAGGGTAGTGGCCTGACCCCACACAAAAGACTGGTAACCAGGGCCGACTTTAGGACTGGTGGCGCCCTGTGCGACAGTTTAATTTGGCACACCCCCACACCATGACCTCTTCCTCGGATTCACTCACTACCAACTGGCAAATGTGCCCCTCATCTCACCATCGCTCCCCTTTCACATACATTTATGTGTTTTAAAGCACTTGTAAAGACTGGCTTTACTAATCCACTCAGCTATACACATAAAATATAGGGGCATATTTGAGAGCCCCTAGCATCATTCTAATGCCACTTTAGAGTCATTTTGTTTACGCTAATGTGGCATTAGAAGGCCAAAAATGACATGCCATATTTACAAAGTGGCACAATGCATGCATTGTGCCACTTTGTAATCCTTTACGCTACATTATGCCTGCACCAGGCATAATGTATGCAAAGGTGGCATTCCCCCCATTAAGGTGCCTAAAAAATGGCGCAAAGAAATCTAACAGATTTCTTTGAGTCATTTTTTTCTGGCACTTTTAACGCCTGCTCAAAGCAGTCGTAAAAAAGAGGCTTCCATTGGTTACAATGGACCTCTGGGTGTTTTGCAGGATTAGCATCAAAGTTTTTTCCACTAATCCTGCAAAGCGCCAATCCTTCAAAGCGCCGGACTAGCATAAGAAATTCTGACGCTAGTCCCCTAAATACCGTCATGGTGACCAGAATTTTAAATATGACGCACACATGGTGGCGTTAGGGGGGCACTAAGGGGTGCACATTTCTTAAATATACCTCATAGTTCTGTTTTTTGCAGCAGGCATATTAACTCTCTATGCTATTCTATGTTGAGTCAAAGCTGCTGCTTGGCAAAACTCCCATCTCTCTGCCTAGAAGGAACATTAATTATAAGAGGTATCCTGACATTTTAATTGTTTCCTGAAGGCTGGACGCACAAGGAACTTTTCAGCAGGTGATTTTAAATCGCAAATTTCAGAAGTTATTGCTAAACACAGCACCCCCCTGAGGTCAGCGCCCAGGGTGGCCGCACCGCTCACACGGGCCAAAAGCCGGCCCTGCTGGTAACCCCCACAGACCTCCTGGCAGACAAGACTAGGCTGAAAGGAAACTGGGTCACTTCAAAACCTCTCTTTGAAGCCTCCCCCTGACAATTCAAAGGCACTTTTGGGTATAAGTACTGGGCCTCAGACACCATGACATTTCTGGACTGAGGACATTCTACTAGGTAGAAGTACCACAGTATTGTCAGGAGGGACTGCCACTTTGATGCCTGCTCTGCTGTGTTGGTCTGTTGCCTCCTACTTCCTGCCTGAGAGCGAGAGGGTTGGATCAAACTCTCTACATCCTGTAATCTAAAGTTCTCCCAAGAGGCTGACTGCGCTTGCCTCCTGTTTCTAAATTCTCAGGGACATCAAAGACTTCTCCTGCATCTTGCTACCAGCACGTGGGCTCCGCTGCTGTGAGTCCTGCTCTGCCAAGTGGTGCTGAATCCAGTCTTAGACCCTTGAAGGTGAGTGTGGTGCACTAGAACTGACGCAACAACACTGACGGCTCACTTGGAACCAACGCATCCCACTACAAAAACGCCACTTTTCCACTGCCTGCTCCAAAGCCACGAACACTGCTCGCCAACTGTGTAATGCATCAACCCCACTTACAATGCAGCCCAAGCTTGGCCGATGCAGCACCAGTGCACCAGAACCAGTACTCATCACTTCTGGACATCAACACACCTCTGACATTGCCTGATCAGGAAATGACACATCACCTGCAAGCATCATGTATCTCCTCCTCTGTTTTAACACCGCCACTGAGCATCAATTCAACAAAGGTACTGTCATCAGGTTTGCATGACTCCTGTACCCAGCCTGCGCTCCATTGCAGTCAGACTGCACTTTTGAATTTGCCCCAGTCCAGTCCAGTGCAACCAGATAGTTCCAGTTGGAGATATTGGGGGTCATTCCAACTTTGGCGGGCGGCGGAGGCCGCCCGCCAAAGTTCCGCTGCCAGAAGACCGCACCGCGGTCAAAAGACCGCAGCGGTCATTCTGGCTTTCCCGCTGGGCTGGCGGGCGACCGCCAAAAGGCCGCCCGCCCGCCCAGCGGGAAAGCACCAGCAACGAGGAAGCCGGCTCCGAATGGAGCCGGCGGAGTTGCTGGTGTGCGACGGGTGCAGTTGCACCCGTCGCGATTTTCAGTGTCTGCCAAGCAGACACTGAAAATCAATGTGGGGCCCTGTTAGGGGGCCCCTGCAGTGCCCATGCCAGTGGCATGGGCACTGCACACGACACCCGTTCCCGCCAGCCTGGTTCTGGCGGTGAAAACCACCAGAACCAGGCTGGCGGGAAGGGGGTTGGAATCCCCATTGTGGCTCTGCCTGCAGCGCCGCCGTGGAGGATTCACACGGGCAGCGGGAAACCGCCGGCTTCCCTTTTCTGACCGCGGCTTTACCGGTGCATCCTCCAACCCCGGCCCTGGCGGTCCATGACCGCCAGGGTCGGAATGACCCCCATTGTCTTCTAAGCACTGAATTGTGATTGAGTCTTAGAAAATTCAGTTTTTCCAGTAACATTTCAACTGCAGACGTATTTATTGTGGAGGACGCATATCCTTTGCAACTAATAACCCAATTTCCTACAGGGACATAGCTCAGCCTCTGATCACCAATTCACATGGGAGAGGTACTGATCGAATTGAAGGGTCTCCCCTTTCCAGACGTTCTGCTTCCTTGTGTATCTCTGCTTAGTCTCCATCAATGTCTTTGTGAATTTTCTAGAGTCCACCTTATTCTTTATTAAAATAGGTTTGTAGGTGTTGTCAGTGTTGAATTAGAAGTGCAGCTCTCGATACAGTGAGATATGTACCACATGCTGGATTAGATATTTAAAAGCAGGAACCATTGGGAAGTCCTACAATGCACTCCACATTATGTGAGCAATTCTGTAAGTCTCAATGTACACTTGGCTTGGTATAGATAAGGGGCAATATCCACTCCATTGCCCTCCCTTAAACTCCTGCCCGTTCTTGACGCATATTCAGTAGCACCACATATAACACATTAACATCATTTAGAAGTCGCCAGGGGTCGTACCTGCGACCCCTGTGTTGCCCCTTGAGACCCTTGATATTGCCTTTGCAACCCCTGGGTTCAGAGGTGGCAAAATCAGTGCCTGGAACTCGTACTAATGGATGATGATTGGGGTCCCACTTTACTGGCTTTCTATAATTTTTTATTACACAAATAGTGACTAACATAATAAAAAATGAAATACAATTAGCAGTAGTATGACCCTATCTGGCAGCTAAGGTAAGAACAAAATGCCTTTAAATCTATGTTGTATGCGTGCGTGCCAGTGAGAGTGCGTTTATGTGAATGACAGTGTGTATGAGTAAGCAAATGTGTGTGTGCCTAAAGTAAAGATGAAATGGCATGTGATGTCACTTCCGCTACCCCTGGCGTTTTGGTGAACTGAGGCCATGGTATCTAGGTAAGGTATAAGACAGGATGATATTTATTTATTTGAAACATATAGGATGAGCTCCTGTTTTACAAATATTAAAACTAGATCCGTCCTTTGTAGTAATTAAAAATGAAGTGCACACTTTGCACACACTACAAATCAGCAAAAACGGCACCATTGTCTTGGCGAAGCACAGAAATACGCTGCTGCCTGTGTGTCTTTATATATACAATGAGGCTACAGAATACATTAGTTAGTTTAGCTGTTTCAATAGGTCAGCGTTTATCTCTGCGTGGCAGGTGCACACTAACCCTTCACATGGCGTGTTATTATTTTCATGTTCTCTGACATTTCATTTACTTTTTGGCAGTTTAGGCTGTTCTTTCTGTCAGATTTACTATCGCCTGTATGTTTCAAATTGCAACCTTTGTCCATTAATCCTCCACCCTTCCACTGCCCATTTCTAAAACATGTAAAAATGTAATACATTGCTGGGAAGACTCAAGAAGGTAAAAAGATAATGACAGATTACTGTTTAAACTGTTATGGGCTTTCTGAGAAAAATATGATCTCATATATATTTGTAAGCGACCTCGTCCTTCGAGTTTGATGGTCTTCTTCAATGAGAAATTGTGTGGCATTGTTTATTTCCCTGTGTTTTGCTGGTTTTCAGAAGCAGAAAAAAAACGTAACGTATTATAGAAGCCGCTTTTGGATATACATAGATGGGTCTATGGCGGACGCCATTGCCTGCGGCTTTACACATTCATTTGGTATTTATATACATATTTTTTAAACCATGTACAACGTCTGAACTCCACAAAATAACATCATTCCATGCATTGTTTTGCAAAGAACACAAAAAAATACACATTCATACAAAATATGCATGGAAACACTAAGCACTACATAACTGATCAAACTGAACTTTACAAAATCAGAAATGAAGACCTAGAGGGGGTAACACCGTTTATACAGATAATGAGAAGACAAGCTTTAGGTTAAAAGAAATAAAGTCTTCAGAAAATCGATCAATGTGAATAAAGATAGATATGTGAATGGGTAAGGCGCTGCTGGACCCGATTAAGGCAGCTGGTCAACTTCTACATCTCAGTGCTGCACCCTATCATGGAATCTCCTTTTCTTACCCCCCTCTGAATTTAGCAAATTTTCTGGTGATTATAGTGGCTGCTAGAGGACCCATGGCTTTTAGATAATGCAATCAACCTTAAAAATAATGCAATAGTGTAAAGGCAACCAGTGAAGATGGATCAAGACAGTGGTCAGAAATGACCTGAAATAGTTATGTGAATACTCACAAACCTACAAGTTTGTGGTTGCCCACCTACGTTCGCTAGCATGCCCACTCAGCAACACCCACTAAACTATGCCTAATCATAAGTTTGTGAATGTAGAAATTCAACCATACTGGCAAAATCTCAGAATTTACAAATGTTAATTTGTGCTCATAAAATTCTTCAGACCAGAATTTTGAACTCATTATCATTGAGACATAGACATAGAGACATATTTAATAAGCAAACAGAAGCCACTTTTGAAAGATAGAGGAAATTCATTAATGAAAATGACTAAAAAAGATTGAATTCAGATAAGGGGAACTAGTGTTAAGGTTTTAAGTCAAATAGAACTTATAAAAAGTAAGGCCAATTAGAATTATGAGTACCAAGCTGACTGCAACATAGGCACAATTTTAGGCTGACCAAGAAGGAACAGAAGACAACTATCATACACAGGTTTCTTTCATCAAGTTTTTTGTGTTGGGAAGTAGTCTGCGTTTTGGAGGTTAAAGTCTTACAGCTGGGCAAGATCGAAGGCTAATGCCTGCAAAGATCACTCAAAGTAGGTGTTCCCGAAGTACTGGAAACACACCAAAGATAGTAGCATATTAGTTTGATTTTTAGTTTGGAGTATTTGTAGAGCGCATGGGTACCTAGAGGCATCCCAGCGCTAATACAGTACCAGACAGACTAACAAAGGGGTTATGCTCTAAACAACCAGGTTTTAAGCACTTTGCGGAAGGGGAGTTCTTGACTGGTCAGCTGGACCTATGGGGGAGGGAGTTCCAGAAGCTTAGCTCCTAAGTAGGACATGGATCTACAACCCCACCTGGCTCTCTTCACTGCAGGAAGTCTGACCAGGGCTGCCGTAAAGGATCTGAGAGATTTGAGAGGCGTATAAAAAGAAACAACAGATCTTAGTAAGATTGGACCTCTATTGTGTTGGGCTCCATTTATGAAGCAAAGGGATTTAAACTATATCCGTTGTTCCACCGGAAGCCAGTGGAAGCAGGAAATTGAGGATTTGGCAGATTGATGTCTGGGGATACTCAAGAGGAGTGAGCAGCGGCGTTCTGGACCACCTTCAGACTTTAAACTACATACTTGGGAGAGCCCAGATAAAGAGCATTGCCATAGTCCAGATGCGAGATAATCAGGGCCTAGACTAAGAGCTTCTTAGCTGAGAAGGGGAGAATTTAAAAAACTTTCCTTAAAAGTCTTAGAAGACTAAAACAAGTAGCGGCTGACGTTTTGGATTGATGGTCCATGGTGACCCTCACGTCAAACCAGACTCCCAGACTCTTTATCTTATCTTTAGAATGAGGCAGGGCTTTCAGAGACTCTGGGATAAATGACTGGAGACCCTGAAGGAAGTGGTTCCCTAACAACATTACCTCTGTTTTGTCTTCATTCAGTCTTAGTTTGCAGTCAGACATCCATCTGGTTATTGACTGAAGACAAGGGGTCAGTGAGGAGTGATCAGTATTAGATTTAGTGGACATGAAAAGACCAATTGAGTATTGTTATCATAGGACACCAAAGTCAAACCAAATAGTTTTATGACCTCTGCTAATGAATACATGTAGAGAATAAACAATGTGGGGTTCAGGGAGGAGCACTGAGGGACCCCACAGTTGAGCGAAACACAGTTAGAAGAATAAGAACGATCGAGAACTTTGAAAGTCCTATCCTCCAGAAAGGAGGAGAGCCATTTTAACACACTGCCAGAGATCCCGGCATCTGTCATTCTCTGGATCAGAATGGAATGGTCGACCATGTCGCAGGCAGCACTGAGATTGAGCAGGATAATGGCTGCTCCACCCTCTCGATCGATCAAGCCACCTTCTGACCTCTTCCATAACTGTGAGAAGTGCTGCCTTGGCACTGTGTTGAGGCCTAAAACCCATTTAGGAGGGGTGAAGGATGTTAAGGTCCTCAAAGAAGCCTGTGAGATGCCTGTTTACATGTTTTTCAATTAATTTAGACACAGCAGGCAACAGGGAGATCAGCCTGTAGTTATTGAGAAGATCTGCAACAAGGTGGGGCTTTTTCAATAGGGGTCTAACTATAGCGGGCTTCCATTGATGCGGGACATGGCTCAGGGTACGGGAGGAGTTGAGGAGGTTGGTCAGGACCGGAACTATGACTGCTGACCCAGGGCCAAGATGTGGGGAGGTGCTGGGTCAAGAGGTGAATCTGAACTTAGAGACTGAAGAAGATTGGTAACCGATTCTTCTGTGAAAGGAGGAAAGACCAGGATAGTGGGAAGTTGCAATGTAAAAAAACTGAGGGAGTCTGTTGCCCAGTGCGCATTGTCCAGGAAAACAGATTAAATCAAAAGGAATTTTCTTTTGAAAAAAATGAACAAGATTGTTTCTATGTTCTTCTGAAGCATCTAGAAGGTCATTGTGTGAGACTGTGTGGACGGTCTCTTTAAGAATTTGACAACTACTTTAGGGACATTTGCGGACTATTTAATTTTGCAAGCATAATAGGATGCCTGAGCTGATCTGATTTTTGAGTGAAAGTATGTGATTGCTTTCCAATACTCAGCTTTTAAAGAGATGTCATAGGTCTTTCTCCATCTCCTCTCAAGGCGTTTACATTGCTTTCTTAGAAGGTGAAGGTGAGGAGAAAACCAAGGAGCGCTTGTTTTACATCAACCTCCTGTTTTAGTGACTAACGGTAATACTGTGTCAAGAGAATTGGTGATCCATCCATTAAAACTCTCAAAAAAGCGAGTGGAATGGTCCATAGGATCAGGTTTAAGGCCTTCTAGAGTAGACACCCAGTCTTTGGGATTGAGCGCATGCTAGCGGCGTTGAAGATGCTTTATTACAGGGCGTGTACTAGAAACAGGAGGGGTGGGAAGCTTCAGTGTAATTAAGGAGTGATCAGACCAGACCAGGGGACGAGGGGGCAGGGAAGTGAAGTCAATAACGTAGAAGACAAGGTGTCAATAGTGTGACCCAAAGAGTGAGTTGGGCCGCTAATTAACTGAACTAGGCCTAAAGCTGCAAGATCTAAGAGAAGATTTTTGGCAGCTAAATTGCTTGTATCATCTACATGAATATTAAAATCCCCAAGGAGGGTAAAGTACGGTTTGCTGCAAACTAAGTCTGAGATCAGGTCAGGAAGAGATTAAATAAAAACGTCTGAGGGGCCTGGAGGCGATATATCAAAGTGACAGAAAATATGCATGAGAGATTGAGGGCCATATTTATACTTTTTGACGCACAACTGCGCCAACGCAGTTGTGCGTCAAAAATTTTAACGCCGGCTAACGCCATTCCAAAGCGCCATGCGGGCGCCTTATTTATTGAATGACGTTAGCCGGCGCAGCTGACTGGTGTGCGTCAAAAAAAATGACCCACACCAGGCAGCGCCGGCGTGGGGGAAAATGGAGCTTGGGCGTCAAAAAATGGTGAACGTCAGGTCTGAGGCAAAATATTGGCCTCAACCCGATTTGCGCCATTTTTTTTTACTCCCAACCCCCATTGAAATGACTCCTGTCATAGCACAGACAGGAGTCATGCCCCCTTGCCCAATGGCCATGCCCAGGGGACGTATGTCCCCTGGGCATGGCCATTGGGCATAGTGGCATGTAGGGGGGCACAAATCAGGCCCCCCTATGCCACAAAAAAATAATAATAATACTTACCTGAACTTACCTTAAGTTCCCTGGGATGGGTTCCTCCATCCTTGGGCGTCCTCCTGGGGTGGGCAAGGGTTTCAGGGGGTGTCCCTGGGGGCATGGGAGGGCACCTCTGGGCTCCTTCCGAGCCCACCGGTCCCTTAACGCCTGCCCTGACCAGGCGTTAAAAAATGACGCAAAAACGGCTGGACGTCATTTTTTCAGGCCCGCCCACTCCCGTGCGTCATTTTTGCACGGGAGTTTAAATAAGGCGCACATGCCTTCGAGTCATTTTTTTAGAAGGGAACGCCTACCTTGCATATCATTAACGCAAGGTTGGTGTCCACGCTAAAAAATGACGCAAACTCCAAGATCTTTGGCGCTAGACGGGTCTAACACCAAAGTATAAATATGGAGTTAGCTTTGCGTCGGATTTGCGTAAAAAAAAACGACGCAAATCCGGCGCAAACAGAGTATAAATATGCCCCTAAGTGTGAGGGAGAAGGACATGCTTTCGCAGTCAAGGAGAGTCAAAGGATGGAAGGTGCATTTTAATGTCTCCTTATAAATAATGGCAGTTCCGCCACCTCAGGCATTTACTCTGTCCAACCTGTTTATCAGGTAGACATGGGGAAGCGCTAGAGCCACATCCGGAGAGGACTCCTCATGGAGCCATGTTTCAGTTAAGAATAAGGCTTCTGGAAGAAGCTCGGCCAGGAGAAGATGAATGTCTAATTTGTGCACAGCAAGAGACCGACCCGACAATTAGCTAGGAGGAACAGACTGATTGTCACATGTGAGAATGTAAACTACACTAGCCTTGCAATCCAGATACAGAGGAGCGATGTGAGCTTCCACATGTCACCAAACCCACACCAACCTTACAATGATAATATAAATGTTAGAAGTAGCCCCAGGGAAAATTAATGAAGAGAGAGAAGACCTTGGTGCACAGTTGGGCTTCATCTGCACTACAAAAGCTTTGATATCAAATAAAAGAGAAGAGTTTTATTTTTTAGGACTATGAAATTGGCTTTGAGGAATACAAAAAAGTGGTGAATGGAAAGCTTGAATTGATCTCAGCCATTTGTTAATTTTGCAGTGCTGCATCCCAGTAGATCATTGGTTTCCCCCACCTACGCAAATCAGCCATGATCTTGCTCAATTACGAAAGGTCCATCCCAAACTGTCAAGCAAGCCAGACCCTATTTCAACTGGAACACAAGCTACTTAAGATTGATTTCATCCTAATTGGGCCTCTTCAGTCAGGTGCAGCTTGGCTCCATAAGATTCACATCATGGGATACCCTTAGCCACTAGAGCATTGCACAGCGGAATACAAAAAATGTATGGAAACTATTGTTTGTGCAGCTTTTGGATTCCATGTTGCATACTACTTATCACACCCATGGATCGTCTAGTCCAATAAAGACCTAATTTTTCAGCAAGATTCTGTAGGTCAAATCTGCCATAATTTTAAATGTGGCAAGTGTGCTTTATTTACTGTGAAATGCTGATTATGATGCATTAAGCGCCATAATCCACTTGTTAGTCCTCATAAATTTAGAATATGCAATTATTATTGTATCCAATAAATTCTGAGGACCTCAGTTTTGGTTTTTTATCTGATGTAATAATTACTGCATCAGACTCGAGCCACTCATAATCAGGCCCAAAGGCACAGAAAACAAGGAGAAGAAGCAGAGGACTGTGATGGCCTAATGAACCCATTTGCAAACTTTCCATCATAATGTTTCAGATTAAGATTGTCTGAAAAAAGATATTTTGTCTGAAATGGGTTCTCCGGGTTCGAAATCAATGTTGCAATCACAAGAGGAGGATGGGGTTGGGAGGAAGAGGCAAGACAGCCAGCCTGATGGAAGAAGCACCACGGACTTGGTGTAATGCGTCCATCTGAAGTGCATGGCTTTTGTCAAGGAGGTGCCTACTCTCTGCACAATGTGCCATCCCTCTTCTGAAGCTGTGCATCTTTAGGACATTTGAATAAGCACATCTCCATGCAGAATTGACCTACAAAGTAAAATGTGTCTTGTGCATTCTGATAGAAAGAGGCAGGACATCTCAGCGGTTTATTTTCATTTCATGAGAAGACTTCTTCAACTATGACACTCAATAAGTGCCAGCATTTCTACAGCTACAGCCACCACAGGGGTATTCCAATGCTCCTGAGGAGCATTAATCTGGGAAGGCAGTGGTCATGTTAAAGAGCCTTGAAGAATGTGAAGCATGGAGTTAATATTCATTTTACCTCAAATATCTCCAATTTAAAATGGCTCTAAATTCTTTTTCTGTGTTGGCAATCCCTGATTGGAAAATATTCAAGGAGGATTTATTTTTAGATGGATGCATCTCAACAAATTAGTTCCCTTATTATTCATTGTGTTTTGGCCCACTTATCAGCCTTTTTGCACTATTCCTTCTTTATTTCCTTGTTTCTTGAAGACTTGTATTGGGCTACTATTTACATTGATTACAGGTGGTTTGGTATCTTTTTTTATCTGTCCTTGTGTTGTCTGCTATCTTCTGTCAATAATTACCAATATTGGCAATGTCTATTGTGCCCTTTGGAGCTTTTGCCCCCTAACTGGGACCCTCTTTAGAAGACACAAGTCAAATGTGCAAGCTGGAACAAAGGCTTCTGGAAAAATCCACCCTTTCTTCGGTAAATCAGAACGGAAACTAGAGAGACCTTCACTACAATCAGTATTTACAGTTGCGTATGTTGTAGTCACGTTCCCGCTAAAATTGTTTGTTCTGGGACCATAAGCTTCAAATGGAAGAAGGATTCCACAGCTGCAGAGGTAGATTTGCTGTTGGGATTTATTTGCCGCATTGGCTGCTCTAAGGTTTCACCTTTAGACATAGAGCCTCATTGCAATCTTGGTGGATGGAATACTCCATCACAAATGTGACAGATATTCGGTCTGCTGTATTTCAATTTTCATAGGATGTAATGGAATCATAATATGGCGGATGGGAAATCTGTCACATTTGTGATGGAGTAACCAATCCACCAAGATCATAATCAGGCACTTAGTCAACGTTTGGTTCACATAATCCTACAGTGGAACAAGGCAGGAAGCTGATGCCACACAGGGCTCCATGAGGGGGATGCCTTTACAATGAGGTCCAGCTGACACCAATTTCAACAATACGAAAACCTCTGAGTAGCACCGTGCCCAGTCCTCTAGAGGTGAAAAAAGTCTCACTTCTCTCCACTGGCTGGAAACGTTCTCCTGGTCACTCTGGTAGTGAAGGCATTTTGGCAGTAAGTCTCTCTCCAACCAGGGCTCCTGTCGGTCCAGTCCACAATGGTCAACTGAGTCTTATTAGAATCAGGATTCCTTTTACTTTTTGTGTTCCTGGAGCAGGTGAACAGGAGGCCATTACTTGACATCGGAAGAGCAGTAAATGTCTTGTTTACCAGCAGGGGTCAGAGTTCTTGAGTCCTTTTCTTCTAGTAGGGTCTTCTTTCTTCTGATGTTGTTTTCCCAGGTCCAGAAGTGTTCAGAAGAGGTACTGGTATGATGCTAGTCTTATCCTTTTCACTAGCCAGAGACTGAAACATTCCTTTCACTCAAGCATAACTATTTTCATCCAAGTTCTCTACCTCCTTTTTCATTACTTTCTCTTTGGTTTGCTGCAAAAATTCCCAGAATGCCAAAATCCAAGCTAGCTTACCCTTTCTTCTATCTGAGGTGGGAAAATCTGGCTCAATTCCTAGAATTCCAAAATCCAAGCTAGCTTACCTCTTCTTGCATCTGAGATGGGGAACACTGGCTCTCACATACCACCTCCCCTATTTAGATGACACACACCCCAAACTTGTCAGGGTTAAAATCTGATTTTCCTCCTACTAGAGTTTAACCCCGAAAGTCTAAGATGGCTCTGGTAATCAATGGTAACAGATTATGACAACTCAATTTGACCCTGCCAAATTAGAAGAATTGTGAAGACTGCCCATCCCCTTGGTGGGAGCTGTCAATAAATCCAATTAACAATGAGTCACTTTTTGACAATGTTCACAATCATTTGTACGATCGCTTATTTTTTGATTATCGATCCCGTCCTTTTGGTGGGAGCCATCAAAGACAGTAATATCTAATACCTGCATATTACTTGGAGGGAGCTGTCATATTTAGGGAATGCTTATAAAACACAGTGCTCGTCTGCTTGACAGAACTTATTTATAATTGAGTGAATGATTGCTGTATTTACACTTTTGGAATGTCTGATAGTTACCTGCTGTCTACAACAATTACTTTTGTTGGACTCCAATGCTATTTTGGTGCACAGTGACAATGTTTCTGTTCTCTCACTTAACCTCACATACATATTAATAGATTTATTGGACCACGCAAGCCCGTAGTTATCCCTATTTGGCACATCCTTTTAATTTGAGGAGGGTAAGAGATGATTTTACAGTAGCATGATTTCTTTGGAGTGACTTTGAATATCATCACATCTCACACTTCTTGGAGCACTACTAGGTGGTTTGAATATATTGCCTGATTTCCACTGGCACTTAATGAACTGCACCACATAATGTCATGTTACTTTGTCATTAATATGTTTCTTTCTTTCTACTAGGTTCCTGCTCTACATTCTATATCATCCAAATACCACATGGTATTAGTCCAATATGACAGAGAGGATTAGGTATGCCTCTTTTTTCTATGTCCTACTGAGTCGCACTTAGATCCCTATGACTAGCACAGCGAGAAACATGTTGACCAGTTCATGATAGGCAGAGTAGGGTCTACCAACACTGTCTTTTGTGAGTCAATCCCTATATGGTAGGGTATATAACACACAACACAATATGTGAATAGGGGAATATAGTAATTAATCCAATTTTTGCCTCACCTTAGTTGTTTTTAACCTTAACAGGGGTCCACTTTATCTAAAGATCCACCATCTGGTTTCTCCTAGTCAATGTTAACAGCTTAGTCTCATCAATCCCACATTATCGCACTAATCACCAGCAAAGATTTCCTAAAGATCTCCGGCAAAGAGCCCCCTTGAGGGGCCCGTCAGGCATCGCAGTGCCAGCCTGACGAGGAGCAAAGCCCGATGATGAAGCATGTCACTGAAAGGTGAGTGAGGGCTCTTGTTCCCAATTTTGAACATTTACAGGGACCAGCTGACTCCTCCCCGAATTGGTAGTGAGGAGCCACACTTACCGTGGAACTACACATCCATCTTTATTTTGTCCTTTTAATATGCCAGTTGTTTCTGTCCCTTTCCCAGTTGACTAGCGCCTACCAATGGACACTTGCTGACAACACCTTGCCTTTGTAGGTCCTGAGGCCAAGTCATAGTCCTCTGCAAGCATAGCTGTTAAGTCCCCAACAGAAATGTGCATTCGTGCTCTGGAGGCAGGCTGAGAGGCATTCTCCTTTGGAAACACTACTGTTTCAGGCACCACAAAGCACACTATATAAAAGTTGCTTTTCTAGTTAATTTTCCTAACATTTACATTCACAAGTGAATTTGATTTTGGAAACTAAGTTGAAAGTAATTCAGAATCATTTTGCTAGTGTTAACGCGTCCCTTTATGACTAATTTACTCACTTTGGGACTCGTTTTAGGCCAAAGAATCTTTTGACCCTGATTGAAGACACCTTAGGACGAGATAACTAATCAGCATGTCAATCAATATGTCAATAATGTCATCAATATTTACCATAATAAGACAATTCAGATTAGTCAAAGACATTAATAAAACTCAGAAACCACCATGACCTTGCAGTCATGAATAACCACACCAGTTTAGTACTCTTATATGAAGTTTATTCCCTATTGATTACAATTCTACTAGTAAGTTTATTAGTCACAAAACCAAGAAACACATTAGCATAGTCACAATATGGCAACTCTGATAAGATTTCATCAAGGCAAGAATCACGAATATTAGAATATAGCACAACGTCAACATAGGTTATCCTTGGCAGAGAATCATTATCACATTATTCAACAAAGCATAGATTCAGTCATTTGTCTATTTGCGTCAGTTTAGTGAACCCCTCAACTATCCTCGAAATAGCATTGCCATGTTGGGCTTCATGCAAAAGAATTTAGCAACACCAATTTAGAAAACATTTAACTATGGTCTCTGTCAAAAGAAGCAGTTGGTACCTAGAAAGAAATAGCAAACAGACAATTACAATTTCATTGTCATATAGTTACCCTCCGTATTGGGTCAGCATTCAAGTTCGGTCTTCGTCCTCAGGACATCAGTTGATTCGCCATCAGGGATTCAGCAGTCAGGTAAAGGGCACTTCCCTCATATGAAGGTAATGTGTAAATGGGCAATATAAGGCAAGGAAGGTTTGAAGAACCAAACAGCAAAGTCTCTATGCAGAGTGACAAAGTGTCTGGGTCATAGCAAATCGCAACAGCATCTCCCTAACTAACTAATTTCCTTGTGTCAAGGGTTTTTATCCCTTTTCTGTATTACAATCTCCTAAAATTTAATTGGTTGGGGTCAGCACCCCACTATCTCCCTCCAATAGGGTTTCAATGACTTCATTCAATTTGTCACCCCATAACAGTTCTCACGTAGTTTATTGGTCCTTATGATTGACGTCTTCAGCGGGTAGAATGCCCGGTATGATTTCATACTCTCGTGGTACTCTTTGCATCTTTAGTCAGTATTTCCATTGTTTGTACCGGTTCAGGCGACCTTGTACCTGCGAGTAGTTTACACTGTTGCATTCAGCAAGAATGTTTCACTAAGCAAGTTGAATTTCATGAGAACGGATATACTACAGTTACATTCATCTTCTGGCTTTGGAAAAACACAAGTTCATGTCCTTCAGCAAGTCAGCACACTGCACGTTAGAAAAACACATTTAATATGAAACCAGGCAGCTAGGCCTCCACTCATGCTAACTAAGGCCTAATGATTTATTAGCAGAATTGTAACATATAACCTTTTATTATTAGTGCAAATTCATATTCTAACATAACATTTCATCATTATTAATCAGTTTCATTAATCATTGTATATATTGGGGGCCACTCCCCGTAGGCACATTTCAAGCGCGCGTTTAGCAAAATACACTAATACATTTTCTATGCTGCAGTATTACGCATTAGTTTATAAACATTTCATGTTAATTTCTAAGTATATAAGCTACGCTCTCTCACTAGCATTTCCAAAAGCTAAAACATAAAATAAGGATTTTATTTATACCTGGGAAGGTTCATGTAGTTAGTCCTTTCTACATAGTGAAAACAACTTTTAGGGAAATATTATTAAGAGGGTATACTATCTCAATATGGAGTAAGCCACATTTTTATATATTAAGTACTCAACTCTTTCGTCTGAAAAGGCACGACTTTGGGTTGACATTCTATATATATGAAAACTATTTTTCCTGCATGGGCATGACACTTTTTCCTGCCCTCTGTCATCAGAGTGCCTTTAAACTGCATCCAAATCAAAGTGCAATAGTGTTCCCCGGGCTGCATATTTTTGTCATATATGTTGGTGCTCTTCTTTTCTAAAGTTTTTATTGAGGTTTTAAACAAAAACAATTGTATATACATAAATGGGATGAATATGTTAACATCAGTATCACTGAAGCATCGTTACATCTAAATAATAAGCAAGTTGAGAAACAATAATTAGAGAGGCCATAGAATATTTATATGTATGACAGGCAACCACAAGATAAAAGGGGGAGGGAGGGGGGAAGAGAAGAAGTAAAAAACAAAACAAAAAGAACAGAGAAACAAGGCAAGAAGTGAGGAGAGAGGAAAATGTTGCCAATAGTAGTGCAATTGATGTCAATTATAAGTAGGCTTTGTTGGCAAGACTATAGGAGAAGTCTTGAGAGAGTGAATTATGAGCTAAGGTAATGGAGAGGTAGCAGTGATAATATATCAAGAAAACAAGCAAGGGTTTCAGAGAGGATTAATCTGTTCAAGACAGCAGTCTACGTTATTCCATAAGACTTTACTAGCCGAGATCCAGAGAAATTGAGTAGATAGTATTGAGTGAGCACCCCTAATACATCTTAGCCATTCCAACCAATTATATTGTCAGAGGCATTCTCCAGAAGACAGGATAGCTTTGTGGGCAAGAGCAAACATTTAGGGCCTGATTGAGATCTTGGCAGTAATGGTTCCGCGATCAGTTTTCCAACGGAAAACCCATTCGCTGTCTTGGTTGTCCACTTGCACAATTTAGATGTTGGCGATCCCATAGACAAAAAACTACTCAAGTCCTGCCGCCTCCACCAAGAATCTCCAGCTGTGTCAACAGTGCCATTGGAAATAGTGGCTGGCAGTAGGACTCCAGCCATCATTACCGCTAAGCAGATTTTGATGTGCCTTACCGCCATATGGTCACCACCACGTGGTCCGACCTTCACACCCAAGTTGGTGGATTGGGGAGAAAATGAGGTAACAATGTACCTTTTTTCCCCATTCCACTACAGTTCTCGAGTGGACACAACTGAACAAGACCTTCAGTCGCTGTTGCCACTGGACCACGGAAAAAACACAAACCTCACATCGCTGGACTCCAAGGCAGGTAACCCGCTTTGCCTGCGTATGTTGTGTGGACATTGCACAGGAGCTCGGGACCACTGCAGTCATATACATTTCACAGTAATTTTTGTAAGTTTACTGTGACATGGATATATCGGGATGACAATTGTGTAAATCTAAATGTAGCAGGTGGTATGCCGGAGTACTCAGGCCCTCCAACAGGGCACAATGGCAGTATTACCATCAAGATCTAAATCAGGCCCTTAGTCTAATAGGAGTAAGACATCCTTTTGTAGTCCAGTTGTGTATGAAAGACTAAAATGTTCTAGGGAATTTAATATGAAATATTTCCACAATGGTATTGTGGATTTGGTCCAAACATTGTGTAATGAGGGAAATCCATACATCATGTGTCAGAGGTCTGCATTCTCAAAGATACAACTCCAGCAAGTATTTCTTTCATTAAGACCAAGTTTGGTCAGTCTAAGTGTAGTTCAGAAGGTTCTGTGAAGTCTGGCATGGGCGAGATTTGGGGTTATTTTCTTAGTGAATGGGGAGGTCCAAAGTTTTGGCCAGTCAATATCTGATGGATTGAGTGGCCAGTCTTGGGACCATTCAGCACACCTTTTCTGTTGGGTGGAGTTACATAACGATGTGGTTAGAGGTCTGAGCTTGGCATAAATTTTGGAGGCGAGGTGACCACCTCTCCTGTACAATGTGAGGAGGGTCGGGAACGTAGCTTCCTTGAATGGGAAAGCTCTGTGTTTGGAGATGGCAGCTTTTAATTTAAGAAAATCATAAAAGTCAGAGGGAGCAATATTGTATTTTTTATTAAGGTCATAGAATGATAGGGAATGTTGTTTATAACCAAGGTCACCAACCACAGAAATTTATTTTGTCCTCCATGAACTTCCTACAGAGATACAGGATTCACACATAACATTTTTGTTGAACCAGATTGAGGCCTGAAGTGAGTGTCTAATTTTTACAGGTAAGAATCGAAGATCAAGTTATAATAAGACATACCTAGTATGTTTCAAAATGAAGTTGTTAAGAATGTGGTGTTCTTCGGAAAGGGTTAAAAGGGACAGTTGTGATAGGTTGTCTGCCAGTTTTTGCTCGAAGGAGAGCCATGTGAACTTAAAGACAGGGATATTGTCAAGCCATTTTGAGCCTTTTGCAGCTATGAAAGCAAATTGATATTTTCTGAAGTCTGCAAGGTTATGGCTTCCTAGGTGTTTAGGTAAACTGAGATTTTTTAAGGCAATGCGTATTCTAGAACTCCAAATGAGTTTATTAAGAAGGCCCTCTATGTTATGAAACAATTTGTCTGAGCAAAGGATGAGGGACATGCTTAGTAGATAATAACCATTTTTATGGATTCAAGCTTTTCCCACCATGTCAAGAATTTTGGTAACCAGACGTCTAGAAATGTTTCAACTTTTGAAGGACCGAGGATTTGTTATGTCACATTGATTGAATAAGATCATCATTAAACTTGAGTCCTAAATATTTAAGGAAGTTGGTATACTATGCAAAACCCTGGTAGTCTAAAATCTTTTTAATGAATATACCATTAAGTGGTTGGACCTCAGATTAATCTTTGTTAAGGGTATATCCTGACACCAAGGAATACTTCTCGATCTTAATCATAATTTCAGGAATGGCAATATCAGTGTGTTCCATTATTATTAGTATGTCGCCCTCATATGCTGCAGTTTTTAAATATTTGGCATTAATATTTAGTCCAATTGAAATGTTAAGTTGATTAAGAGATATCAAAAGTGGTTCAATAGATAAAAGGAATAGAGATGGAGACAAAGGACATCCCTGCCTGGTGCCCTGTTTGAATGATAGTAAAGGAGAAAATACACTGTAAGTCCTAACTTTGGTGCTATGGTAGGAATATAAGTCATTACCATCTTTATAAATGGCTCTTCTAAATTGAAGCTAGATCTTGTGGCTTTCTAGAAGGGCCATGCAACTTTATTGAATGCTTTTTCAGCACTGAGTGCTCTTGGTGCTACTGGAGAATTTTTGTTTTTTGCAATTTGTAATATGTGGCCTAACAACCTAATGTTATTGTTGGAGAGTCTGCCTTTGAGGAAGCCAGCTTGATAAGGTCCAATCAGACAGGGGAGAACTACTTCAATGTGTTTAGCCAAAAATCTTGGTGCAAAGTTTACAGTCTAAATTGATGAGTGATCTTGGCCTATAGTTTTGGGGGTATGTTTGATCCTTGCCTTCCCTAGGAATTAGAGCAATAATCACTTCTTCAGTGGTCCACCCAATGCATCCGGTATCAGCATAATTATGAAAAAGGTCCATTAGAGGTAATCAAAGCTCTTCTATGAACAAATTATAAATGTTGGTGATTAGAGCATCAGGCCAAGGTGCTTTACCTGTTTTAAGGGATTTAATAGCTGATTGTAATTCAGTTTCTGTAATGGCCTGATTGAGGCACATAATTGGTGCTGGGGATCTAACATGGGAAGGTTAAGTTTGTTAGGATATGCCATGCTATCTGTGGAGTTAATGTCAGTGTTCTCATCATATAGTGTGATAAAATCTAAGAAGACCTGTGAAATTTTAAGGGGATCTAGTTGTAACTTACCCTCCCTGTCTCTGATAGGGTTTTTTTGTGAATGTTTTGTTTGTGTTTTAAGTATCTGGCTTAGACTTTACCCACAGTGTTACCAGTGCATGCCTTTATTGAACTTGGTCACCTATTGGCCAGCCCTAGTACTCAGTAGTTTATTATATTCATATTTGTTGTGGTTCATGGCATCTAAGAGGAGGGTGCCTTTTAGAGTGATGTTTAAATTCTAATTGTTTAATTTCAACTTCAAAATGTTTAATTTGGGCATTGGCAGATTTGTTAATGTTAGAGCTGATTCCAATTTTCACTCCCCTAACAATGGCTGTAAAGGCTTCCCAACACATCTGGGGAGAACAGTCATCAGGGGGATTTTTGCAAAAAATGTTTTTAATGGCTGAATGGATTGTTTCAACATGTGCTGCATTTTTGAGTAAATCGGGGTTGAGTCTCCAAGAATTATCAATAGGAGTGGTTATGGCGAAGTCGAAATGGATGAGTGATCTGAGACCATTTTGGTTCAATAGGGGAGTCGGAGATCATTCTTGCCAGGTTATTAGATTCTAATATATGGTAAATTCTGGAGAAATATTGGTGAGGAGGAGAGTAGTAAGTGTAATCTATTGTCTGGATGTTGAATATGCTAGGTGTCTACCAAGGAGTAACTACAGCATATTTTGAGAAGTAATTTATGGGCTAAGGATGGTCTAAATTTGGCTCTAGAATTACAGTCTATGGTTGAATCAAGTGGAAGATTGAAGTGGTCATTGGAGAGACCAGCAATTAGCCCATCAATGTGTTTCCAGAAATCCTATTGTTAGTGTTAGGCTCATATATGTTCAACAGGTAGAATTCCTTACCAGATTTCTACAGTTTGTTGAATATCCACTGTCTGTTGAGATCAGACAGGGTATCTAATACAGTAATTTTTGCTTGCTAGCTTATGACAGTCAGTACATCACTCTTCTTTTTTTGGGCAGGTGAGCATATAACCTCTGAAAAGAAAGGGACCTTGAAGCAGGAGGTATCTGTGTGGGAGACTTTGGATTTTTGTAGGAGATGTATGTCACATTTGTATTTGTACATTTACTTGATAATTTCCCCCCTCTTAATCAGATGATTCAACCCTTTTGTGTTGAGTGAAAGTATTTGTAACAATTCATTCTTAAACATAGGCGATAAAAGAAGCTCACGGAGGGGCACAGGTTAACCTAGATCATTCAAGTGTCTTGTGTGAGGGAAAAATACATGATAGAAATGTCTTGCTTCTTAAGCCTACTTATATGAAAAGAGTGACCAGTGTGAGGTTGGTCCATTTTGAGCATGATCTTGAGCAAAGTATCAAAAGAGAGGCAACACTCAAAAAAGAAAGAGAAGGGGAGAAATAAACAAGGAAAAACAAACAACTAGAACTCACTAACTTTATAACCCACCCCTGCCCACTTCACCTCACCCAACCCACCCATCCTGAAAATGGAGTAGCATGGGACCCACAGGAGGAGGCCCAGCCTCTCCAGGGCACCATAATACAACATTATATCCAAAGAAATGACCCAGTTTGTAAATATGCGAACAAGTCTGATGATTGAGCGCATACACAAAATCACATATATCAAAAACAAGTAATTAAGCTTCCTTATCAAGCAGCTATCAAACTGTGATATCTATTGGTGTACAGTTTTGAAACAAAGACCGGGAGGAATTAGCATAGGTATACCTAAAACATTGAGGTTTCCTGTAAAGGAATGAAAATTGGACAATGAAATTTAGATGTTAGAGTTTACTGATGTAGTCAATCTAGACCATCCTTAACCAATAACGGAAAAAGTCATATGGTAAAAATAAATGAGTGGCGTGAAGTATTACAGAATTTACCTTAGTTGTAGTACGAGGCTAATCATTTAAGAAACAAGCCATTAATGACATTGAAAAGTCCCAGCATAATGCATACAACATGTAGGTGTCTACATTTGTAAGTTGTTCAGTGATGGGTACGTATGAGAAATTCAGGAACATTGCAAATTAGTGGTTTAGAAAAATACATACTGTATCCTTATTGGACTGTCATGAGTTACCAGTGGGTGTAATCCAATGTACCTCTAGTAAGGAAGAAAATTATTATAATGTAAAAGTGGTAGGACTTTACTAAGTCCCTGTATTTAAAGACAACGAGACCATTTCAGCCTCTGGAATGCTGTTCAAGAAGGAAGCCAAGTCTTGTTGGTCGTGGAACATGTGCAATGATCCTTTGTAGCTGATATGAAACTTGGTGGAGCCTGAAGGGACGTTTATGTTCTTCAGTCTGGGTGTGAGGGAAAAGAAGCCTTTTCTTGTCTGGATGGTGGTCTTGTGTAGTCCTGCAAGATGGTGATCCTGTGTCCTTCCCAGGTGATTAATTTGTTCTTCCATATAAAATCCAAGGTTAATTCCAAATGTTGGGATTGTAGGGGCTTATAGATAATTGGTCTTGGTGAGCCAGTTGATGCAACACAGATGGTTGGTTGTGAAGGATTGCGATGTGCCCTCTCCAATTCAAAATGTTTATCAATGAAGATGTTGATGTTACGAGGGAGCCAGTCCTCCATGAAAGCAACTCAAGAACAATGTTTTTCTTGGCTGCCCTCAGGAAAGCCAAATAATCTGATGTTACCCCTTCTATTTCTGTTTTGAAGTTCTGCAACATCTTGTTGCATTGACGTCAATATTTTATTTGGTGAGGAAATGTCTTTCTTAGTAGCTAGGGATTTGTTTTCAAGGTTGCTAATGCATTGTTTTGCCAACTGAAGGTTTGTCTGATATTTGTTTTATACCAGACCTCATACTTGCCACATCAATGTTGCATAACATTCATGCTAAGTTTTGTTGTTTGAGCAAGATGTAATACATAGAATTCTTTTTAGGAATAGTGTCCATTGTTTCTTTTAGTTCTCTTTTATTTTTAACAGGGGATTCTAGAGCAGGAGGTTCTGGGTTTGTCATTTTCGTACCAGCTTCGGTCTCCTTCTTGGCCAATGTGCTGTTAAATTTTATGCTAGGATGAGAGAAAGTACATAGGGAGAGTAGTTGTCTCACTCTAAATTATGAATCTAGCGATGAGGGGATGCAAGAGGAACAACAAAGCAATTAATTATGAGGCTTCAACAACAAATCCAACAAATTGGAGCCTCTATAGCAGATATATGGTTTGACTTGGTCAGAGGAAACGGCACTGAAAAAGAGGATAACTGCATTATGAATACAAATAAAGATAAGTATTGTTAACTGACAATGGAGAACAACTCTGTTTCACAACCCAGGAGCCCACCACGGTGAGATGCAGAGTGAGGTGGATTCGGTTGTGGTAATGCTAAGTCCTAGAGCAAACAGGGGTCATTCAAATTGTGAGAGAGGCCAGCAGCCGGGTGTGATCAGAGTTGGCTTAAATGTTGTTCACATCTTATCCGGTGTATGAACGGAGATACATTGGCTTATCATTGCTGGGTTGTGGTAACCCACTTGAGTCAAGCTGTGCAATTGAGTGGGATGAGGGAGGTGCCCTGAGTTTTTTAAAGTGACTGAGGGAATATAGTACACCGCTGGTAGACATACATGCTGTTAGTTATATGTGTAACCATAAGTACATAGTTTGCCGAGTTGTAAACTTTGGTAGTGTTGTCGCCCTTTGAAGAGTTTTATGTATTTGATTGCTGAAGGGTATTTCTGTTTGATAGGGCCCATCAAGAGTAGGCCAGAAGGAGGAGGATTCATTCAGAACCATAAATAAAGACAAAAATGCCCCCGAAAAATCGTAGAAGAAACGTCACTAGCTGCTGATTACTCTTGGGTGGAAAGGCTATCAAAGGCCCATTTACCAATGCAACTCTGATTGGTGCGATTGCATTGGATTGTGAGCTGCAGCAGTGCTTCATTGCAAGTGTGGGTGCTGCAGCATTGTAGGCCTCCCACAGCTCACTCTTAGGCTGTGGCTCTCCCAGCAAAGTACAGGGGCTGGGAGGGAAACCAATGATCATGCTGCATTCCCCGTGCTAAGCAGAGTTTCTTCCTCTGGTGACAGGGTAAGATCACCAGTTTGGACCTATTTTTGAGGCAGATGTTTGGTGCTGAGGAGATGGAATGAAAGCCCAGGTGGCCATTTTCCTCAGTGTCAAGCCACGCCCCTCCATGCTGGTACTCTAAATACACACTGCAGCCACATTTAAATAAATACTATTGATGTATTTCTGAGGCCTTCTAGCAGGGCCTTACAGGAAAGGAAAATAAGTCAACTATGTAAATCCAATCAGTAGTACATGCTTGGGGGAAAGTTCAGGTGCTATAATATTGTTTAACAGTGGCATTGTGTACTAAAGCAAGTAAAACCAGAGAAGCAAAAAACTGTGTTTTGGTGTAGGGTGACTCTACTACTTTAATTGATTGAGCAGACTAGATCTATGGAACATATGTCTGCAAAATGTTCCCTCAAACATCTTTAGGGGATTGATCAGGGGCCAACAAGAGTTCTCCTTAACCTCTTCTGTGCCTTGGACAAGATGATCTCGTCCAAGGCTACAGTTCCCCTGTGCCTTGGGCGAGATCATCTCGTCCTAGGCACAGGGGAACTTGGGGGCGCGCTAGCGCGCCCCCCGTGCACCCACCCTCCCCCCCCAGGCGGGGATGGAAGGGGAAGACCTTCCCCTTCCACCCCCGCCCCCCCCCACGGCAATCCGATGACGTCAGCGCGCGCACAGCGCGCTGACGTCATTTAGTGTTGCCGGGCGCGCTGGAAGCCATTTGCTTCCAGCGCGTCTACCGAGGAGGACACAGAAGGTGAGTCCTCTTCGTTTTTGGGGGTCGGGGGTGGTGGAAACAGACACGGGGGAAAGGAAAGGGTTTTTCCTTTCCCCCGGTGCCTGTTTTCATTAGATTCCTGCTCCACGATCGCGGGCAGAGCCCGCGATCGTGGAGCAGGAATCTCCACTAGCCACCAGGGATTTATTTTTGTCAATATTTTGGGGGCGACGCCTTGGGCAAGGGTCGCCCCCCCCGGGGGCAATTATTTTTAGTATTTCGCCCCCCCCTGGGGGCAGATCTGCTGTTTTTTCGGCGGATCTGCCCCCGGGGGGGGGGCGAAAACCACTAGACACCAGGGATACTGTTATTTTGGCAAAATTTTGGGGGTGACCCCTTGGGCAAGGGTCGCCCCCCCCCGGGGGCAATTTCTTTTTGTATTTCGCCCCCCCTGGGGGCAGATCTGCCGATTTTTCGGCGGATCTGCCCCCAGGGGGGGGCGAAAACCACTAGACACCAGGGAAAATGTATTTTATTTATTATTTTGGGGGCGAACCCTTGGGCAAGGGTCGCCCTCCCCCGGGGGCATTTTTTTATTGTATTTCGCCCCCCCCTGGGGGCAGATCTGCCGATTTTTCGGCGGATCTGCCCCCAGGGGGGGGCGAAAACCACTAGACACCAGGGATATAGTATTTTATGTTTATTTTGGGGACGACCCCCTTGGGCAAGGGTCGCCCCACCCCGGGGGCAATTTTTTTTTGTATTTCGCCCCCCCCTGGGGGCAGATCTGCCGAATTTTCGGCGGATCTGCCCCCGGGGGGGGGCGAAAACCACTAGACACCAGGGATTTTATATTTTGGGGGTGACCCCTTGGGCCAGGGTGGCCCCCCCGGGGAATTTTTATTTGTATTTAGCCCCCCCCCCCGGGGGGCAGATCCGCTGATTTTTTGGCAGATCTGCCCCCGAGGGGGGTTGAAAACCACTAGACACCAGGGATTTATTTTTATTGTAAAGTTTTTTTTGGGGGGCGACCCTTTGGGCAAGGGGCGTCCCACTGGGGTACACATTTTTTAGTATTTGCCCCCCCCCTCCCCCCCTGGGGGCAGATTGCCAATTTTTGGGCTGATCTGCCGCCGGGGGGGGGCGGGGGGGGCAAAATCCACTAGACACCAGGGATTTTGTTTTTGTTGTTTATTTTGAGGGCAACCCCTTGGGCAAGGGTCTCTCCCCTGGGGAGTTTTTTTTTTCTGTTTCGGCCCCCCGATGGCAGACCAGTCATTTTTTGGACGATCTGGCCCCGGGGGGGTGGAAGCACACTAGGCGCCAGGGATTGTGTGGTGTGTGTGTAATTTTGTAGGCCCATCTGCCCCCAAGGAGGGCAGAAACCACCAATACGGCAGGGATTTTTTTGTTTTGTGCTGGGGGTGCCCCCTTTGGGAAGGGTTGCCCCCTAAAAGGGGGAACAGAGGTGTTGCCCATTTTGGCTAATTTTTTTACGCCCATCTACCCCCGAGGGGGGGCAGGATCCACTTAGGTACCAGGGACAACTTCTAAGTTCTTGGTGGTGGGGTGTTTGTCAACAGGCAAAGTATTTGTATTTGTGATTATAACAATGTATTTCTTCTTTTTCTTCTAGTTCAACGCTTTTGCTTCCTTTGCTGTGGATCTTAGCGGTTTTGGCAGTAGTTGTCCAGTGGTTTGCATAGCTGCATGTTTTAGGTAAGTGAAAGCAATTTACTCCAAAGGAGTATTGTTGACATGCATGAATGACATGTTTGTAGGTGGTGTACTAAATGCAGTATTGTGTGTTTGACATTGTCCTTAGATTTGAGCACAGTGATGTTTGTGTTGTCATATGTCTAATTTGCTTTTTTCTTTTTTCTTTTTAGTGGGATATCATTGGTGATTGCTGTGTCTGTGCAGAGTAGTTGCTTGGTGAGTAGCTATTTCAGGCAACTGAGTGGTATAGTTTTTTGTAGTACATAACTCTTTGTGATAAAGCTACACTTTGTTTATTACTTATTTTAGTGCTAGTTGTTGTTGGCAATCCATTTGTTGTTAGGATCATGGCTAGCCGCAAAGTGACCGCTCAGCAGGTTGTTCGCATGCTCTTTGAGTCGTCTTCAGACCATGATTACGACACTGACTCTGCATCTGAGGCAGAGGAGGAAGCAGGAGATTCTGGAAGTGAGTTTTCTGTCCAAGAGTATTCTTCTGATGAGGAAGCTACTCTCAGTGCAGATGAAGGGCCTGAGTTAGAGGAGGACATTGATGTGCCAAGAGTGCAGCAGCCTGGGGCTGAAGGGTTTCCCATTAGAAGACCTGACACCTGGATTGCCCCAAACATGGAGCAGCCACAGTTACCTGCATTTACTAGTCTCCCAGGGTGTAGAGTTAATACGGAAAACTTTCTGCCTGTCCATTTCTTTCACTTGTTTATGGACAATGTATTTTTGGAAGAGATTGTGGAGCAGACAAATGTGTATGCAGAGCAATTTTTGCGGGACAACGCTGCCAGACTTAAGCCTCAGTCTAGAGCTACTCATTGGGTTCCCACATATCTGGAAGAGATGAAAAGGTTTTTAGGTTTGTCTTTTTTGATGGGGTTGATCAGGAAGCCGTCACTGGCTTCTTATTGGTCTACTAGTCCCTTGATGGCAACTGCTATATTTCCTGCAACTATGACACGTAATCGGTATTTGCTTCTTCTTCGTATGCTGCATTTTGTAGACAATGCTTTAGCCTTGCCACGAGATCACCCTGATTGTGACCGCCTTTTTAAGATTAGGCCTGTCCTTGATCATTTTGTGGATCGGTTTTCAGAGGTCTATGTTCCAGGCAAAGAGATAAGTGTGGACGAGTCTTTGGTCCTTTTCAAGGGGCGTTTAGTTTTTAAGCAGTACATCCCTAGTAAGAGGGCACTTTATGGGATTAAATTGTATCTGCTGTCAGAAAGCAGTACAGGATATGTTTATAATTTCCGGGTCTACACTGGTAGGGATTCCAGTATTGACCCTCCTGGTTGTCCGGCCACTTTTGGAGTTAGCGAAAAAATTGTGTGGGAACTTGCTAGACGGCTGTTTAACAAAGGTCACCATTTGTACGTAGATAATTTCTACACTGGAGTGCAGTTGTTCAAGGAGTTGTTTAGGGTGGACACTGTTGCTTGTGGCACAATCCGTTCTAACCGCAAAGGCTATCCAAGGGAGCTTGTCTGTAAAAAACTTGAGAGGGGACAGTGCAGTGCCTTGCGGAATAATGAGCTGTTAGCTATGAAATTTTCAGACAGGAGGGATGTGTACATGCTATCGACCATCCATGATGAGAGTACTTCCCCTGTGGCTGTTTGGGGTCAGGTTGCGGAAGTGCGCACACCTGCGTGCATTTTGGACTACAATAGGCACATGGGTGGTGTTGATAGAGTAGATCAGAGGTTGGAACCTTACACTGCTCTTCGTAAGTCGTATGTGTGGTATAAAAAGTTGGCCCTACATTTATTTCATTTGGCAACTTTTAATGCCTTTATTGTATACAAGGATTGTTCACCTGAGTCAAGGATGACTTTTGTTAAATTTCAGGAGTCGGTGATAGAAAGCCTTATTGTGGTGGAACCGGCAAGAGTTCCTAGAGTAGAAGTGGTGGAGGATGTGGCTAGATTGAAAGATCGGCACTTTCCAGATCACATTCCTCCCACTCCCAAAAAAGACATGCCCACAAAGAAATGTAGAGTATGTGCCCGGAGATCAATCCGGAGGGGAGCCGGATGTACTGCCCCGAATGCCCTTCAAAGCCTGGGCTGTGTGTGCCCAGCTGTTTTAGAAGTTACAACACAAGGAAAAACTTTTGGGAAATACCGTGAGCGTAAGCTGTCTGTTTTATATTTTCATATGTTTCACGGTTGGCATCTGTCGTGTATTTAGTTTGAGGTTTTGTGTTTGTAGTTTTGTGCCTATTTTATAATTAGTAGTTTATTTGTTGTTTATAAATAAAAAAAAGTGATTGCGGTGTGCGTGGGGTGGCGCTTGGCTGGCGGTGTGCGTGGGGTGGCGCTTGGCTGGCGGTGTGCGTGGGGTGGCGCTTGGCTGGCGGTGTGCGTGGGGTGGCGCTTGGCTGGCGGTGTCAGCCAAACGGCAGTCCACACTCCCATCAGCTGGTGTGATTCTTGTATCAGGCATGTGGAGTATGTAAGTGATGGGCCCTTGAGTGGCGCGGTCTGTCGATGTGAGTGTTGTAATGTGCTGGGCCCGTGGCTGGCGGTGTGAATGGTCTTGTGCGTGTCATGTATGAAAGGTGTGTGAATGGACTGTAAAGCGGTTGGTGCCTTGTCGCGGCTTTACAGCTCACGAGCTGTGAGTCATTGGTTCACTTTTTTGCCTTTCAGTTATTAGCAGTGCATTTCATTTTTGTGAAATCTCTTGTTAATAAAATTTGATCCACTGAACCATCACTCACCCTCGTGCCAAATCCAACCAGTATGTGTTGTAAAAAATGACAAAACCTGCTCCGCTGTAATCAGGCGTCGCAGCACACCTGTGACACGCTAGGTGCCTCGGGTGGGACCCCGATGATGAAGCATGCCACCAACTTGGTTGGTGGGTGAGGGGTCTTCTTCACATAACCTAAGTGTTTCTTTTCACTATTTTAGTGTTTGGCACATCACGGACGTATGTGCACACATCAAAATGATATATTGCAAAAATACCTATCCCTTCTATCTCTTCAGGTTTTGGGCCTTATTCTGTTGCAGGCACCTGGCCCACCCACACAAGTGAGGTATCATTTTTATCGGGAGACTTGGGGGAATGCTGGGTGGAAGGAAATTTATGGCTCCTCTCAGATTCCAGAACTTTCTGCCACAGAAATGTGAGGAACATGTGTTTTTTTAGCCAAATTTTGAGGTTTGCAAAGGATTCTGGGTAACAGAACCTGGTCCGAGCCACACAAGTCACCCCTCCTTGGATTCCCCTAGGTCTCTAGTTTTCAGAAATGCACAGGTTTGGTAGGTTTCCCTAGGTGTCGGCTGAGCTAGAGACCAAAATCTACTGGTAGTCACTTTGCTAAAAACAGCTCTGTTTTCTGTGATATGTCCACGTTGTGTTTTGGGGCATATCCTGTCGCGGGCGCTAGGCCTACCCACACAAGTGAGGTATCATTTTTATCGGGAGACGTGGGGGAACGCTGGGTGGAAGGAAATTTGTGGCTCCTCTCAGATTCCAGAACTTTCTGCCACAAAAATGTGAGGAACATGTGTTTTTTTAGCCAAATTTTGAGGTTTGCAAAGGATTCTGGGTAACAGAACCTGGTCCGAGCCACACAAGTCACCCCTCCTTGGATTCCCCTAGGTCTCTAGTTTTCAGAAATGCATAGGGTTGGTAGGTTTCCCTAGGTGGCGGCTGAGCTAGAGGCCAAAATCTACAGGTAGTCACTTTGCTAAAAACAGCTCTGTTTTCTGTGATGTGTCCACGTTGTGTTTTGGGGCATATCCTGTCGCGGGCGCTAGGCCTACCCACACAAGTGAGGTATCATTTTTATCGGGAGACGTGGGGGAACGCTGGGTGGAAGGAAATTTGTGGCTCCTCTCAGATTCCAGAACTTTCTGCCACAGAAATGAGAGGAACATGTGTTTTTTTAGCCAAATTTTGAGGTTTGCAAAGGATTCTGGGTAACAGAACCTGGTCCGAGACACACAAGTCACCCCTCCTTGGATTCCCCTAGGTCTCTAGTTTTCAGAAATGCACAGGTTTGGTAGGTTTCCCTAGGTGGCGGCTGAGCTAGAGGCCAAAATCTACAGGTAGTCACTTTGCTAAAAACAGCTCTGTTTTCTGTGATATGTCCACGTTGTGTTTTGGGGCATATCCTGTCGCGGGCGCTAGGCCTACCCACACAAGTGAGGTATCATTTTTATCGGGAGACGTGGGGGAACGCTGGGTGGAAGGAAATTTGTGGCTCCTCTCAGATTCCAGAACTTTCTGCCACAGAAATGTGAGGAACATGTGTTTTTTTAGCCAAATTTTGAGCTTTGCAAAGGATTCTGGGTAACAGAACCTGGTCCGAGCCCCGCAAGTCACCCCTCCTTGGATCCCCCTAGGTCTCTAGTTTTCAGAAATGCACAGGTTTGGTAGGTTTCCCTAGGTGGCGGCTGAGCTAGAGGCCAAAATCTACAGGTAGTCACTTTGCTAAAAACAGCTCTGTTTTCTGTGATATGTCCACGTTGTGTTTTGGGGCATATCCTGTCGCGGGCGCTAGGCCTACCCACACAAGTGAGGTATCATTTTTATCGGGAGACGTGGGGGAACGCTAGGTGGAAGGAAATTTGTGGCTCCTCTCGGATTCCAGAACTTTCTGCCACAGAAATGTGAGGAACATGTGTTTTTTTAGCCAAATTTTGAGGTTTGCAAAGGATTCTGGGTAACCGAACCTGGTCCGAGCCCCACAAGTCACCCCTCCTTGGATTCCCCTAGGTCTCTAGTTTTCAGAAATGCACCGGGTTGGTAGGTTTCCCTAGGTGGCGGCTGAGCTAGAGGCCAAAATCTACAGGTAGTCACTTTGCTAAAAACAGCTCTGTTTTCTGTGATGTGTCCAGGTTGTGTTTTGGGGCATATCCTGTCGCGGGCGCTAGGCCTACCCACACAAGTGAGGTATCATTTTTATCGGGAGACGTGGGGGAATGCTGGGTGGAAGGAAATTTGTCGCTCCTCTCAGATTCCAGAACTTTCTGCCACAGAAATGTGAGGAACATGTGTTTTTTTAGCCAAATTTTGAGGTTTGCAAAGGATTCTGGGTAACAGAATCTGGTCCGAGCCACACAAGTCACCCCTCCTTGGATTCCCCTAGGTCTCTAGTTTTCAGAAATGCACAGGTTTGGTAGGTTTCCCTAGGTGGCGGCTGAGCTAGAGGCCAAAATCTACAGGTAGTCACTTTGCTAAAAACAGCTCTGTTTTCTGTGATGTGTCCACGTTGTGTTTTGGGGCATATCCTGTCGCGGGCGCTAGGCCTAGCCACACAAGTGAGGTATCATTTTTATCGGGAGACTTGGGGGAACATAGAATAGCAAAACAAGTGTTATTGCCCCTTGTCTTTCTCTACATTTATTCCTTCCAAATATAGGGGTGTGTGTAAAAAAGACATCTATTTGAGAAATTCCATGTAATTCACGTGCTACTATGGTCACCCCGGAATTCAGAGATGTGCAAATAACCACTGCTCCTCAACACCTTGTCTTGTGCCCTTTTTGGAAATGCAAAGGTTTTCTTGATAGCTATTTTTTACTCCTTATATTTCAGCAAATGAATTACTGTATACCCGGTATAGAATGAAAACGCACTGCAGGGTGCAGCTCATTTATTGGCTCTGGGTTCCTCGGGTTCTTGATGAACCTACAAACCCTATATATCCCCGCAACCAGAGGAGTCCAGCAGACGTAACGGTATATTGCTTTCGATAATCTGACATTGCAGGGAAAAGTTACAGAGTAAAAAGTAGAGAAAAATTGATGTTTTTTTCACCTCAATTTCAATATTTTTCTTTTTCAGCTGTTATTTTCTGTAGGAAACCCTTGTAGGATCTACACAAATGACCCCTTGCTGAATTCAGAATTTTGTCTACTTTTTAGAAATGTTTAGGTTTCTGGGATCCAGCATTGGTTTCATGACCATTCCTGTCACTGACTGGAAGGAGGCTGAAAGCACAAAAAATTGCACAAATGGGGTATGCCCCAGTAAAATGCCAAAATTGTGTTGAAAAATTGGGTTTTCGGATTCAAGTCTGCCTGTTCCTGAAAGCTGGGAAGCTGCTGAGTTTAGCACCGCAGACCCTTTGTTGATGCCATTTTCAGGGGAAAAACCACAAGCCTTCTTCTGCAGCCCCTTTTTCCAATTTTTTTGAAAAAAACGAAATTTTCACTGTATTTTGGCCAATTTCTTGGCCTCCTTCAGGGGAACCCACAAAGTCTGGGTACCTTTAGAATCCCTAGGATGTTGGAAAAAAAGGACGCAAATTTGGCTTGGTTAGCTTATGTGGACAAAAAGTTATGAGGGCCTAAGCGCGAACTGCCCCAAATAGGCAAAAAAAGGCCTGGCACAGGAGGGGGAAAAGGCCTGGCAGCGAAGGGGTTAATGAGTGTATTGTTGGTGTCATGACACAATACATGTAGGCCAATAGTTTCCCCAAATACTTGGTTCTTGTGAAGCATATTTCCAATATGCTCATCTTCTGTTTGCTGTTCACTGGCAAATGTTTTGTTTGTTGTATGTGCTGGTGTGCCTTCAGGTTGATCAGGAAATTGGCTCATGATATTAGTTATATTTTTCCATCTAACTTTGAATGCAGTGTTCATAAGATATACTGTACATTGAGCCCATTTGTGCTTTCAAGAGTGATTTTCCCAAGAGTGTCTCAGGGCTCATTTCAAGGAATTACTTTTTATTATGCAGATAATAATCTTGAGTCTAGTGTGTTCTCATATTAATGGGTTGATAGTTGTTCTGCCTTTTTTGCATGAGATTATGTTTCTTTTGAATCACACAATGCCAATTTCCTCATAAATGTTATGACGAATATCAGTGGAGTCTGAGCAAGTTGCTGGAGAGAAATAGCTGGATGTTGAGCATACCATTATTAAATTAATAAAATAACTTGTATGAATTACATCATTAAAAATAAGTTCTGTGCAAAGAGATGTCAGCACAAGTTACCATTTTTTACCATATTCCTATTGCTAATGCAAGTGTCTTAATTAGAAATTACTAATGAATGTCTATGTATTTTGAATTATGACATCTGTAGAAAATAATGTAACGTAGAAAAATGAATGTGCACGTTTGAATTGTGACCTCGGAGAATGGCCACCAGTGTTCACAAATCGTACTAAATGAATTGATTAGCACATAAGAAATGTTGAAAATGTATTAGATTAATATAGTAATATGTCATACTAAAGGATATGAATTTTGCTTTAACTTATTAATTGTAGGCCTTAACTTAGCGAGTGTCTTGGCCTAGTTTTGCCAGGCCTCAGGCAAAAGCTGTATTTCTTAATGTTTAATGGAAAATGCTGACAGAATAAACTAACTGTGAACTGCTTATTGTTTTAATGAAATGCTTAGCCCAAGCTTTCTATGGGAACCAACGGACAGGAGATGAGGCCTCTAGTATTATAGCCAAATGTATGTAATGTGCGCTATATGTACTTTCCCAGGACTTGAGCAATGAAGACACTGACTGGAGAAGAAGGTGCAACAATTTTGATACCAGACGAGCCAGATGATGAGAACATCATAAAGCGGACCAATCAACGTCTGAAGTGTGAAATATTGGAATTCATAGATTTGGTACATGGACACTATTGGATAGAGTAATAACGTATGATTAATTGACCAATTGTAAATTGGGGGATAGTTTGGGTAACTTTGATATAACAACGTGACAGAGGGAAAAAGATTCAGATAACGAGACCAGAGATTAAGAGCGACTTTGGGAGACTTTAGAAGAGATTTGAGATTCTGTCATTGGGCTCATACTCTCTGACTGTGAGCCTGATGTGCTGCTGATCCACTGATGAACTGGAGACAAAGACTGATTCTGTTTGCTGACCCCTATCGTGGATAAGTAGATATGACTATATGACTGAATTGTATTTTTGTGCCTTTTCTTTCTAAGTAGCAACTGCACTGTCTTAGTTAGTTTTTTTAGCTAGAATATTTTCAAAATTTTTGCTCTAAATTGTTTTGCATGAAGCCCCACATTCTGATGCTAATTTGGGTTAGGCAAGGGTTTTCCTACATGACGATTGACAGATTACAGAGACAAATGTTTGACGAACTGTTCTGCTGAACTTTATGGACGGAGCCGAAAACTTGAAGCTGATTCTAAAATTGATCTGTGCTAATGCTCTAGAATGTATGGTGTTGCAAGCCCTAATTAGATTGTGTTTTTTGTGTCTTCTGGCTATTTAATATTGTTCTCAATGCATTTGAAATTAATTTTGAGTATTAGTTCACATGACTTAGTATTGTAACCAAAGGGAAATAAAATTACTAAACTTTACTAAAGGTTCATGGCTGAAAAGTCATGGTGTGTCAAGATTATTGACTAAATTGCTTAATGATTATTGATTTGACTAATGATTATTTACTTTGGTGAAATGATTATTGTGTATTATGTTACAACTTTGGCAGGATTATTCTAAGCGAGTCAGGACTGACGCGCTAACACTATTATAAACTGTTTTTGGAGCATTTAGAGAGCTACTAACACTAACTGAGAGATTTCAAGAGGAAGAGGTCCATAATTACTGATAAAACAACATTTATGGTCATAGTGTTTCAATAGGGGTATCAGGATAACAAACCTTTACAGCCTTCCTTCCTCAGTCAAATATAACACAGCGATGAATGAAAAGAAAAAGGTCAGACTGAGGCAATGTATCAAGGAAAAGAAAAAAGGGGTACCAATGTGATTAAGAAAGAAGCAATGTTTTACATAAATCATGAAATGAACAAACAATAGACACAGCAAACGTGTTTTGTGAACACTGTCACTTTTTCAAGGCAACTAGTTGGAAAAAGCAGCACTATTTAATTACAAAATGGACAGTCATATGATCCACAATAGTATTCATAAGATTTCCAGGTAACAGATTATCTGTACTGTCCTGAATAAATATTGAGTTCCTGTGTTCAAATCCGATACACACTTTCTTTTTATTAGAAACGTTATGTTCTGTATCCACACATATGGGTAGTCATATATCTCAAGGAAAAGATATTCCTTCATCCACAGAACAAATGTCCAATTTCTACCAAAATGATCAGTTGACCCAATATATGTTTCGAAAAACAACAATAGTTGTACCAGACTTTTTACACATTGAAATTATAATTTCAATATATTTACAAACCCATGATAAGGTTCGTAGAATGACTGGTTGGAAATCATCTGTTGCTGTCTTTAGAACGTATTTCATATATATGACTACCCATGATGATAGAAGCCTTGGGTGGCCCAATAGCGTATGGGGTATCAGAGCTTTGGACATTCAACTGCCCAATTTAAAGTGGGTAGTTGAATGGCCAGTTTTCACTCTCCCTCACTGCAGTAAAAAACCTGGGGGCATATTCATACTTGTTTTGCTGCAAATTTGCATCATTTGCAAATTTGGTGCAAAACGGACTCCATCTTTATACTTTGGGGCTAGACTCGTCTAGCGCCAAAGTTATGGAGTTAAAGTAATTTTTTGGACATGGAAACCTACCTTGCGTCAATGAGATGAAAGGTAGGCATTCCCGTGCAAAAAATAACTCTATGGCCTTAGCACCTTATTTATCCCTACCGTGCAACAATCACGCATGGAGGGGAGGAGGGACCAAATAATGGTGCAGAGCTTGCTGTGCACCATTATTTAACGTCTGGGTCAGAGCAGGCAGTAGGAGATCTGGGGGCCTATTTCTACAGTGGAATACCATGGAATAAGCCCACAGGTGCCCTTCCCAGGCCCCAGGGACACCATCACTCCCACCAGAGGGACATCCCAGGTAAGTATAGGTAAGTACAGGTAAGGATTTTATTTTTTTAAGTGCCATTTGGGGCCCTGAAATGGGCCCCCCTATATGGCACTGGGTGCAATGGCCATGCTCAGGGGACACTGGTCCCCCCTGCTGGACATTGTGGTGGTGGGCATGACTCATGTCTTTTCTAAGACTAGAGTCATGTTGTATGGATGGTTGTGCATCAGAAAATGATGCTAGGCTGGTTAGAGTCATTTTTTTTCACTCTAACCTGTCATTTTTTGGTGCAAAACCCCCTTCTCCCATACCACCACCTCAACCTGGCTGACATCATTTGTTTCTTTTACGCTAGCCTACCCTTTGAGCCAGCTTGCACCATTCCATAAATATGGAGACCGGCTGGCGCTCAGGAATGGCGCAAGTCGGTGCAAAACCTTTTGATGCAAAACTGCATTAGTGCAGTTTTGCACCAAAAAGTATAAATATGCCCCCATGTCCATCAAACCTTTAACATATTGACAGAAACTGCCATCACGCTGGTTCTTGTCAATGTTAAGAGATGTCTGCAGGGCCGGTGGACATCTCTAAATGTGGAAGATGTGTATTCCATCAGGGCAACAGAGTATTGTACTCCGTTGCCCTGATGAAATGAAGCCCATCCTCTGAACTCTAAATCAGGTCATAAGTCTAAAAGTCCTGGCCCCTTGATATACCTCTGTGAAAAAATGTTCGTCCAGAGATTTGAATTTTTAATTTCTGTCGTTGTATCATTAGAAAAGTAATTTTGCTTGGGTAGACATTGCTAATCAGGGCCAATTATTTCTGGATGACTTTTTTAAATGGTCGATGTGTTGCAGTGACCATGTAATATTTCAGGAACCATGAGACCTATATACTTAATTTTGGTGTCAAAACATATGTTTTGGTGGTGGTCTTATAGAGACAGAAAATAACTTCTCAGAGCAACACTTGTGTCATTTTCCAAAATAGTGGCTCTATAATGATGAGTTTTAGCCATCATATTGGTAATTTATTTCAATATTTTTTTTGTTTCAAATTTTCCGTTGATTCATATTTGTAAACATGAGCCAAGCAGGTGGTAGCAGAGGCTCTTTACCTCCTGGCAGAGTGCTGCTAACTACAAAATCCAAGGACTCCTTCAACAAATAAAAATGTGCCATGTGCCAAACGAATTCAAAAGAAAACTAACATCAAATGTGGCTGAACAGAAGAAAGTCAGAGAAGCTGCAGAAGTACGACAAGACGAAGTTCACTAAAGATTGAAACTGATGGTTGAAGAGGATCAAATATTTTATCATTGTATCAACAAGTGCTATATGTCGTGTACAATGGAAAAAAGCCTATAAAAAAGTGCCCAAAAATATCAGAAACCAATGAATCACAAAAAGAATCCAAGTCCTTTGAGAAAGCGATGACAACCAAACCCAATGCCTATCCACTTAGAAGACCAATGGCTACCCTTGTCCACCTCCAATAACTGATCAGAAAGCAGAGGATCTTCAATGTGTTATATGTGGATTAGCCACAACAAGGGCCACAAGGATTCATGAAAGAACAAAGTACAGACTGTGTGAGTCTCAAGGGGCAAACATGTTTTATCCGCAGCTAGTTTCTTTCAAGAAGACATTTTCAGCTGAGTAGCTGATATAAACAGCAAGGTGAATGCATTTGCAGCGAATTTGGATGCCCACCAAACTGCATGTGCACATACATTTGAAAATACGAATGCACTATGAGCTTCCAACAGCAATGTAACAGCCAGCCTTCAGTTAAGTTGCACTCTTTGAAAAATCTAATTAAGTTTTAAAGCCACTCTTGAGTGGTGTCTATGGGTTCACACTTAGTGAGATCAGAGAAATAATGGTCAACATTGATGAAACTGTACTGATCCATAATAATGAAATTAAGATTTTTCTGGTAAGAATGTACAACAAAATTCATTTTTGTCAGTCTAACAAAAATAATGAGCCACTTATGGTGTTCTCGGCTGATTTGACTTCTGAAGTTCTTGCGGCCAAAATAAGATCACATGATGCAGTAAAATCAGCAGGAACCACTTTAAGAAATATCATGAAAGATTTCGATTTTGGACTTAATGACAAATGTTGTGATGCCCCAAAGCTCCGCAAATCATGGGAGTCAACAACAATGCCTCATGTTCTCTTAACATTTTTTACATCATTGTTTAAATCAGCAAAGCAAAACTGTTAAAAAGTACAATTCTTGCGTTTGGAACAGAAGTCAACAACATTGATGATGGCTTTGAAGATATGAGTGGAGAAGTAGAAGACAATCCCTTGAACTGACAGGCTTATGCTGTGCAAATGTACTATCTTTTTCAAATCATGTTTTATGAATTTCATAACGGCAAAACGAAAACTCTGCTACACATGATGACTGCCCACGCAATCTATGTCAAGTGCAAAAGTAGAGAGCTAATCATTTCAAGGAAAATGATTGGTGTATCAACAAGTTATATTGACATAGTACCGAGCTGGAACTTGTTAGCAGCTCACGCTGTCAAATCTTGTGAATCCCACAGCAAACAACTTCCAAGTCACTTTACCTGGAAAGGATTTACAATTGCTGCTCTTGATCATTTTGATTGTGAAGACATCTCCTATTTATCTGTAACATCCAACACACTTTTTCAAGACTGTATCAATGAAGTAGCTGCTGGAAAACATGTGGTGTCAGCCATAGACATAAGCAAATTAAGCTGCAAATTTATAACCCAACTGCCTTGCCAATGTGTGCAGAATCACTACAAGCCACCAACACACCTCAATCTACCATAACGTTTCAAAGTTGCTGAGGACATGGATCCTCTTGTACCTGATGCTGCGGTCCGGAAAGCTGATTTAACTGAATTTATCATATAGCTTATTCGGTACGGACTGAAGGATGAAGAAAAGCCGGTTCCTCTGTGGCTGGAATTCATGCTCTGATCACCCAGAATACCATCACAGTGAAGAAGGTTGGGTTTTTACCAGTAATGTCATGTTCAGTCATAAACTACGCATCAGTACACACAGGTCTAAATAATTTCCGAAATGTGTGTGCTCAGCTTGAAGACCAGCCTATCCTGGTAATTTTCTGCAATAAAGGTGTTTTCCGTGTTGTAGCTGACATTTTTGTGAGCAATTCAGTAACATTTGATGATCCTTATCCAATGATGGGCTTTTTCCACATAACACAAGATGCATTGAGGTGTGCAAGAAGTTATCTCAGTGAATGTAAGATAGACAATGCACTTATTGAGGCTGAAATCTTTGGAAGCAAAACAGTTCATTCCGTATTGAGCGGAGCGCATTAGGTTCATTTGTTACTAGATATCTGAGGCTATAGAAACATTGTGTTGGAATGCTTTCTGGAACAAGAATGACAAATTAGGTTTTGCAAATCATATCTCAGAAGTGAACAAGGCACGGGATGCACTTCATTCAAAAGACATAATGCAATGCCGGGCAATGTTCAACACACTCAGTTCAAAATCAGAAAACCTAAAAACCAATTTTGTTGAGTTTGTCAAATAATCTGAAGGAAAATCAGAGCTTTGCAAGTACTGGGGAAATGTTTTACACATAATACCTCTAATGAAACACTTGATACATGCTGATCAGGAAGGGGATTGGGAGCTGTATGTGAAGACAGTGGAGTCACTGATTAATGTGTTTCACAAATTCAACTACATAAACTACCTGAGATATGGGACCTGGTATTTGGAAAGTGTGAAGAACCTAAAGGTAGAAAACCCACACCTCTACAGAGAATTCATCCTGGGATTCCTCACTGGGGTCAGTAGCCATGACAGGTTGGGGTAACCAGAGTCACCTGTAAATATCGAGGGACAACTGTTAGACACACACTAACCCTTAGGGACAACCCCATACCCAGACACCTACTTATACTGGGTGGGGACCTTGGGCTCACCTATTAGCCACACCCGGTGCCTCTGGAGTTGGCCCATCACATATTCCTCAAAATATAGGCGTCATGCACAGAGCCAGGATATTTAGCATTCACATGACAGATGTACTGGTCTGCCAAACACACCATCTGCACATTCATCGTGTGATAGCTTTTTCTATTCCTGTAAACCTGTTAATTTCTCCAAGGGGAGACAAATGCCACATGTGTACCATGAATGGCACCTATGATGTTGGGGATATGTCCCAAGGCATAAATGTCAGCTTTCACTGTGGCCAATTCATCCACCTGGGGTGACACAATGTAGCTGTGCATGTGTTTCAGCAGGGCAGACAACACTTTGGTGAACACATTGGAGAACATTGGCTGAGACATCCCTGATGCCATGGCCTTGGTAGTTTGAAAGGAACCACTTGCCAGGAAATGGAGCACTGACAGGACTTGCACTAGAGGGGGATTCCTGTTGGCTGGCGGATAGCTGACATCAGGTCTGGCTCCAATTGGGCACACAGTTCTTGGATTGTGGCACGATCAAGTCTGTATGTGTTGATAATGTGTCTGTCCTCTATTGTCGACAGGTCCACCAGGGGTTTGTACACCGGAGGATGCAGCCATCTCATAATCTGCCTCAGCAGTTGTAGCCTATGGAGGAGAATGGTGAGCAGAGGGTCATATTTCCACATAAATTGCATTAATATTGCTGAATTTATATCACAGAAGCAGTATATGAAGTCGAGAGTCAGATGATGTGCCAATGTCTGCTGTGACGCAGTTAGGTGCCATGTCATGTGCCCCCCTGAAATGGCGGCTGCCTGACCTGTGAGGAGGGGCAAGTGGAAATGAGGTAAGTGCGCTGGCGTTGTGCGCCGTCGCGGTAGGTGGTCGATGACCGCCGCGCAACTGCCCATTGGTTATCATTGGGCCCTATGGGTTCCAGGAGCCAATGGCGATGTATGCCGGCGGTGACGGTGCGCACTGCCGCGGACGTCACCACCATTTTCTATCACTTCACTCGCTTGCTACCTGACCTTCAACAGGAGAGGACCTACACTGCAAGTGCTGATGTGACCTGAGTCTGGAAGCGACAATGGCTCATGTGTCTGGGGAAAGGGCCCCAACCTTCACTGCGGAGGAGTTGGAGAAACTGGTGGATGGGGGTCCTACCTCAGTACACAATTACTCTACGGTCCTCGAGACAAACAGGTGAGTAAACTGTGAGCATGATGTGTGGGCAATGCATGTTTGGAGTGGTGTGGATGTAAGCCACATGTTGGGGGGTGCTGGCCTGAGTGTTTGAGAACACAAATGTGTTTGTTTTAAGATCTACACAAATTTCATGTAAAGGCATGCATGAGAGGTGGTCAATGTATGTGCTTAAGGGCATGGGTGGGAACTGGTGGGCAATGGGTATGCCGGTCCGGACATGTGAGTGATTTCATTTCTGTTGTCTTTTTCCTCCAGGTCAGCGCCCACCAGAAAAAGGGTATTTGGCGTGCCATCGCCAAGGAGGTGTGGACCCTGGGGGTTTATCACAGGTGGAGCACCCACTGCCGCAAGAGATGGGAGTACCTGCACCGCTGGACCAAGAAAACAGCAGAGGCCCAGCTGAGGCTGGCCTCCCAATGTGGAAGGGGTGCCTGTCACACCATGACCCCCCTGATGTTCCGTATCCTGGTGGTGACCAATCTGGAGTTGGATGGGCGCTTAAGGGCATCACAGCAGCCACAAGGGGGTGAGTACAGATTCAGAAAGCTGACTTTGCTCACTTTAGGAGGTAGCTGGGTGGGGGATGTGGGCTGTGTTTGCCCCTAGGCCAGGGCGATCATGGCAGGGTAGGTCCCTTGTGTGCAGGCTCTGGCGCACTCCTATCCCAATGGTGTAAGTGGCCATCTACTACAGGAGTCAGGTGTGCAGATTCTGGTGTTAGGCATTGTACACCATTGGCTGGTGACTATCCTAGTGACTGGTTGGGCATGGCTTAGTGAATAGGGGAGCTCACTGTGTGTTGTGTACGCCAACGGTAGTGGTATTGCTGGCATTGACCAAGTGTATCCTCTGTCTCTCCCCGCCTTTTTGTTTTGTCGCCCTGTCCTTGTGTACATTAGCATCATCTGGCGGAGGAGAAGAGGCACCGGCGACGGAGGGAGCTGCATCCCACATGGGCCTGGAGGCCGAATCCACCGAGGGTGAAGACACCAGTGGGACGGAGGCGAAGGAAGCACCATGACGGGGACAGAAGGGGATACCAGTGACAGCGACTCCTCCTCAGATGGAACCTCCCTGGCAGTAGCAGACACCTCAACAGGTACAGCCGCCACCCCCCCCTACCAGCACTGCCCTCCCAGCAGCCCCTCAGCATGTTTCCTATGCCCGCTCACCCAGGAGGGGGGGCATCTCCTTCGCCCCAGGCACCTCACGCCCTGCCCCAGTCAGCCCTGCTGCCCTCAGTGAGGAGGCTATCGACCTCCTGAGATCCCTCTCTGTTGGGCAGTCAACTATACTGAATGCCATCCAGGGTGTAGCAGGGCATTTGCAACAAACAAATGCATACCTGGAGGGCATTCACTCTGGCGTGGCGGCCCAACAGAGAGCATTTCAGCACTGATGGCAGCTATTGTCCCTGTGTCCAGCCTCCCCCCTCCAACTTCCACTACCCAGACCCAATCCCCTCTACCTCAGCCTATCCCAAGCACACCTTCAGACCGGCATGCACCCAAATCACCACACAAGTGGCTTAAGCAAACATAAGCACCACTCTTCATCTCACAGGCACTCACACAAGCTACCATGCCCATGCAAACACACCAACGTCCAGTGCCTCCACTGGGTCCCCCTCCTCCTCCACCTCCCTCACAGTATTGTCTCCACTCACACCTGCATGCACTACATCTTCATCCATTACCACCATCACCAGCACACCCATCACTATACGCACCTCACTGGCAGTCACCACTCCCACAACCATGCACACATCCCCTGTGTTCTCTCCCAGTGTGTCTGTGACCCCTTCTCCCAAAGTACACAAACGCAAGCACCCACTCACCCAACAGCCATCCACCTCACAACAGCATCCAACCCATGCACCTTCACCCAAACTCAGCAGAAGTACACCTCCTACAACCACTCCCTCTTCCTCCACTCCCAAACCATCTCCATCTTACTGTCCCAGTGTGTCTAAAAAACTTTTCCTGGCTAACGTTGACCTCTTCCCTACCCCTCCCCCCATCCTTTCCCTCGGGCCAGAGTGTCCAGATCCCAGGCCACCACCTCAGCCACCATGTTGGCGTCTGCTGTGGTACCTGCAAGTCCCAGAGGATCAAATGGGGTCCCCGTCGGGGCAGCCAGTGTGCCACAGACCCCTGCTAAGGACCAACCCATCCCGCCACCTGCCAAGGTGAAGAAGGGGCCAGCATGCAGCATGGGCAAGAAGGACGCCCAACCCAGCAAGGCCTCCTCCAAAACTCAAGCTGCCAGTGCCAAAGTCCCAGGAGCATCAGCCAAGGTGGGGAAGGGGAAGAAAACCCAAGGCAAGCCACTTCAGGCCTCGGAGACTCCAGGTAAGGGACTAGTGGCCACCATCAGTACCGACAGCCCTGCAACCTGTACCGCGGAAAGCACCGCAGCAGGCACCGCAGCAGGCACCGCCACCTCCCCGCCACCTGTACCGCCCCCTGCACCGCCACCTTTACCGCTGCTGCCACACCAACTGTGAGCAGCATCATCCCCAGTGGGCAGCTGTCCGAGGCTGCAGGAGACGGCCTGGTGTCTCCCTCCACCACTACCAGCAGCTGCACCACGGCCAGCACCGGCAGCATTCCCGCCGCAGACCCCACCGCAAGCACCGCCACCTGCACCGCCATCAACACCACCACATGCCCAGCCGGTGCCACTAGAACTGTGAGCAGCATCATCCCCAGTGGGCAGGCGTCCTGGGCTGCAGGAGACTGCCAGGTCCGTCCCACCACCACTTGAAGCACCCCCACCGGCAACACCACCAGTTTGCAGCCTTAGTCGCCACAGGATGGAGTCTGGCTCTGCCTCCATGGGGTATCATGCTACCTGTCCCCTGAAAATCTCGTGCCTCAGACACCCAGGTGAGGGAATGTGAACTGCCACACCCCAAGTGCAGCATCACTGGGCACACAGCCCCCTCCAGAACCAGTGGAGATATGCATCCACTCACTCTATCCTTGGCAGGATGAAGCACACTGGGCACCATGCCCCCTGCAGAACCAGTGGAGAAAGGCATCCACTCATCCTATCCAGCACACTTGGCACCATGCCCCCTCCAGAACCAGTGGAGAAAGGTATCCACTCACCCTATCCTTGGCAGGATGAAGCACACTGAACACACAGCCCACTCCAGAACCAGTGGAGAAAGGCATCCACTCACCCTATCCTTTGCAGGATGAAGCACACAGGGCACCATGCCCCCTCCAGAACCAGTGGAGAAAAGCACCCACTCACCCTATCCTTAGCAGGATGAAGCACACTTGGCACACAGCCCCCTCCAGAAACAGTGGAAGAACCCATCCACACCAGAGACTGTGGCTTTGCACTCCCCATGAGCAAGCATTGGGCAAACCACCCACTTGAGAGACTGTTGCTTTGAACTCCCCAGGCCCAGGCAGTGGGCAAACCACCCACTTGAGAGACTGTGGACTTGCACTCCCCAGGACATCGCTGTGGGCAAACCACCCACTTGAGAAACTGTGGCCTTGCACTCCCCAGGACCAAGCAGTGGGCAAAGCAGCCACGTGAGAGACTGTGGCTTTGCACTCCCCAGGACATCGCTGTGGGGATGTAGCCCCCTCCAGGACCGGTGGCGTAGTACCATCTTCCGGCTGAGGTGCCCCCCGTTCCCCTGAGGTGCCTGTGTGTTTTCAACCTGATGCCCCTGCAGTGTTATCTCCGTTTTGAGGCAGGAGTCAAGTGTGGGCTTTGCCCATGAATTTTTGGTCCAGTGGGCCATGGTCATTTACAAAGGACAGTGTACGGCCTTCTGTACATATTGTAAATATTTGTATATACTGTTTTTCCAAACGTTTACTATGTCTGCCTATTTCTAATATATCACTGATTGGACTCTATTCCTTTTTTCCCTGCGTTCTTCCAGGGGGTTACGGGGTATAAATGTAATGTTGATGCATGTTTTTGTGTGTATGGTGTTGTGGGTGAGGGTGAGGGTGTTGCGTGTTGCATGTGTGTGTCACTCTCTTTTTCCTCCCCCCCTGCCCTGTGTGCTAGGTGCAGTACTCACCGTGGTCGTCGCCGCCACCTTTGATATCCGTTGTGTATGAGAAGATACACCAGCATGGGGAGGAACTGCAGCTCCGGTTCCATGGCGTCCTGGTTCTTCGTTTCTTGTCGAGAGGTGAGCGTATTCCCTTCAAAGTCCTGTTTCCGCCGAGCTTTTGATGTTGTTGGTACCGCCCCGGAAAAGCTGGCAGATTGTCATGTTGTGATAGGGAGGGCAGTACATTGTCTTCCGTCCATGTGTTGGTGGTTACCGCTGCGGTGTTTGTTGCTACCACTGTGGCGGTCGGAGTGTTAAAGTGTCTGTCTATGTTGCCCGGTTCCTCCATGGTCGTGATTCCATTTTTTTTTACCGCCGCTTTAACACCGACTGCCAGGGTTGTAATGAGGGTCTTAATCCTGCTTCATATTCTGTACAAGAAACCTGACCCAGAGACCCCCAGTGTTGATATCAAGGCACATATTCTTACGAGTGATGATGCTATGAGCAAAATTGGAACACATCTTGGAGCTTTAACTGCAGAACCCGTGAAGTTCTTAAAGGAGTTGCTGAGATAGAAGAATGTGACTTTAAAGACATAGAAAATTACCTTGTGCATGTGTGGAAAATGAAATGAGTTCTGACTGTCACACATTTGATGGTCTTCAGTACAATGAGTTCAAGAGATCAGTCTTGCTAGGCGACTTTTCATCAATGTCATATTCTGTGCGTGGACACATTAAAACAGTGTTCTACTCTATCAGATGATGTGTAAATATTTTGTATCTTTTATATGTAGAGAAAGATCAGTCAGAATTTTGTTGGGAAGATATTGACATGGTGCTAAAATTTACAATATTTCTAATGCCTCTACCCACAGAACTTACAGTTACATGTACTTGTAAAACAGTGCTACAAAAAGACGTCCCTGTTCATATTATCTTCTCAAATGTTCAACATTCTGCAAATGCACTACGAGCGATTGCCGAAACAAATAAGTCAAATTAACTATGAAAATGTGTTTAAAACAGGTGTTTTAAACATTTTGTTTTCACATTCAGATCATAAACATTGTTTGGTGTATGCATAAATGGATTAAAAAATATATATAATTTGTTTCCTTTCTATATATCTCTCTTCTACCTCCATTATAGACTCCATTTTGGAAAATGGTGTAAGGGTTGCTCTGAGGAGTTATTTTCTCTCTTTATAACTCTACTTCATGCCCAAAACCCATGTTTTGATATCAAAATGAAGTATATAGGTCTCATGGTGCCTGAAATATTGCATCATCATACATCACATCCGCCATTTTAAAAATGTCGTCTAGGACAATTCGGCCCAAGTCAGCAATGTCTACCCAAGCTAAATTACTTCTCTAATTATCCAAAAACACAAATCAAAAATGAAAATCTCTGGACACCATTTTTTTATGGAGGTATATCAGGGGGCTGAGATTGTAATGTTTATCACCCATTGCAATCCAAGCAGTACTTGAAACTAAAGGTTTGTTTTAGTCAGTGAGATATGGTTATGTGACTCTCAATCCCATTAATTACCAGGTTGTATATGACTGAAACAGAGCATGTAAGAGGACATGATGTGGTTGTAGAAAAGGTACTAAGGGCCAGATTTAAGAATAAGTGGTGTAGCTCTGTGCTGCGCCAAAATTGACAGTAAGTACGCCACACTCCTGCCTTTACCCTGCGATGGCGCTAAATTTAGCTTCCAGCACCAACGCAGGCTTTTTTGCACCATCGTGCAAGGATATCTGTGTTGAGGAATGTGATTGTTTATGTGTGGGAAGGTGTCCCTTCCTGCACATAAACAATCACTAATGGCGCTTTGGCACTTCTATGTGTGCTGCACAATGCAGCACACACAGAAGTGCTAAAGTATCATTTTCAAATGATTGTTTGTGCAGGAAGGGACATCTTCCTGCACATAAACAATAATTTCTGACATTTTGCTCTTTCTATGCATGCTGCAGAATGCAACATGCATAGGAAAAGCAAAAAATGAGGAGGAATAAAAGTTTACCCCCTTGTTGTGCCCTGCTAACGCCCCCCTGGTGGTGGCGTTAGATTTTGGCGCTGCCTCAGGTTTACAAAATTTCATAAATCCGAGGCAGTGTCAAAATGCAATAGGTGTTGCTGTGGCACGCCCACTGCAACACCCATTGCACGCTCCTCCCAAGCACAGTGCTGCGTGGAAGGGGCCATATTTACAAGGTGGCGTTAAGCCACAAAAGGTGGGTTAACCCTCCCTTATAAATACGGCACAGTGCTTAGCGCCACAGGAGCATCACTAAAGGTGACGCTCCTGTGGCGCTAGGGGCCTATAAATACAGCTCTGAATGTGTAGAGGGATGGGATAATAAAGGTGAAAATGGGGTGGAGTGTTAAGAAAAGATTTCTGCTAATTGTACAACCTGAGCTTGGGGCAGTGCTTAATTTGGAAAAGAATTGTTATGGTTTTCTGTCTTTCTCTTCCTTCTTTCCCCCTTGTGTGTTTTTTGGTCTCTTGTTTTGTGTCAAAGTCTTATGAGGAAAATAAGTACCAGAGTCCAAAAATGAGTGCTGGTGGGCCCTACCTGCAACCAATGGCACAAATTAGGTACTGGTTTGGGAAAAGCTAACACTGGATAGATTAGTGAGTTAAGCACATGCAGGTGACACTATGTCACCTGCCCGTTATCCGCCGAAATCCTACAGAAACGGCACAAGAGTTGAACTGACTGCTTCATTGGTTTATATGTAACATGCAGGTTTCAAGTTTGAGTGGCAATAATATATCTTAGTAGGCTAGAGCACCTGCAGCACAAATGTGTGTAATGGTGTGGGCATTTTATCTTGTGTATTTGATGAAGTATGATAAAGTATGCTCGGCTGGGAGAATTTTTTTTGTGACCGCATGGCTGCATAGCTGTACTCAGCATGCTGCACTGCTGTGCCTTGACCTGCCCGTGGTCTGTGACCTCTGGCACCCAGCCAACCTTTGCCCAACTATCCACCCACTTCCCTGCCATTGTTGTGCTCATTGAGTGCATCTCACCACTTCTTTTTGCTGTCCTCTAGTGACGACACCCAGCGTGGCCAGCAGCTAGGCCCTGGGAGGAACCACCCTGTGCTGTCTGGAATCTGGCTTACAGGTCATCTCCCTCCCCCGAACAAGAAGGGAGAGGCAACAAGCAGATAGCTTTGCTTGTGGGGGCTGAGCCGGTGGTTGTATCGAACGGCTGTAAGTGTGAGCCCAGAGTCCCTTTGGAGGCTGTCAGCTAGGTCTGCATGCAGCTTGTGGGGGGTCTGGCAAGCTCCTACTTAATCCTTAATCCCCTTTTGCCGTGAGGCCCAGCAAGACCTACACCTACACTGGCATGCAGGATAACAGGATGACCGTGGTGATAATGAAGGGTACAACAAGAAATAACACCTGTCCATCTGGAAAACATTTCAAAGCATTCTAATGCTCCCCGTCCTGCTTTATTCTTCCTGACCTCCCCCTTCGTATAGCCTCCCTCATTGCCTGGGACACCCCTGGGCTGTAACAGAAGAGTCAGGAGGAGGCAATGGTAACAGAAGCAATAGAGGTGGGAGGAGGTGGGGTGAGGGGCAGCAGTAAAAGGGTTAACTAGAAGCCCCACTGCATCAAGCAAACTAGCAAACAGCATACCTTGCTACATTCAGCTTTATAAATTAAATAACCCAGTGAAAAGATGCTAGTCCACGGGAAGAAGCATAGAAAAAGGGGCCCTATTCAACTTAAAATAAATAAGTCAAAATTCACAAAAGGAAAATCCTATCTTAGAAAAAAACTCATGCAGATTCACCCCCCTCATCTGCCCTCCCATCATCTCCCTTACCCTTTCTCATATCACCTACTAATGAGGAGATTGACCTGGGGTGAAAGGGACACATCAAACCCAAACACCCATGGATAAAATAAATGGCTCAAAAGGGCCTATAAGAGAATTCTTTCACACAATCTCTGAGCACAAAATACAAGGGCCTGCTGCCACAGCTACATGGCCCTTGGATAACTTTTACACAAACTACCATACTGCATGCCAAAAGACTCACAGGTCACACTCCTGCCCATGTATCGAGCAGCTGCCCCAGACTCACTCACCTCCCAGAAACAACATAAATCATTAATGGGGAATTGCCCAAAAAAAACTATTATGGCTTGATAATTAACTTTTCTCCAGCACAGTAATCAATGGTGCCCCAGCAGCAGAGGTTGGAAAAGCAAGCAGGAAGGTGTGACAATCCTGGAACAGGGTAATCTCTCAGAACACTTTCTCCCCACCCTTGAGGATCAAATTGAAGAAACACTGGCTCAAACCCCCATACTTGTGAGAGATCAATTGGCCAGGGCAGCCTGTCCATCACCGGCTCATGTGTCTCCTCCCACCAGCCCCACTATCACCATCTTGGTTACCATCAGTGGCTTGCAAGACACAATTGCTAGGGTGCTTTTCTGGCAATCCCAAAAGATGGAGCTGCAGATAGACTTAATACAATCTATAGACACCCATTTGGCTGACTTTGGATCCAAAATCAGCTCATTGGAGAGGTTTTTAGAGGCCTCGGAGGAGAAAAAATCAAGGATCTGATCACACGTAATAGGCAAACTAAATACTTTACCCAAGATGTTAGGCACTGTAGTGGAAAGCGTAAAGAACACCGTAAGGAGGGATGATATAAACAAACAGGGATATAATTCCAACCACTAGCAGCCCTGCTAACATATCAGACTGACGCACAACACCAGCCAAGAGCACAGTGGTTTCTTCTAGATCAGCCATGGAGACCAATACTTCCTTTACATCCTCTCCTCATGGCACTGAAGATACTGCCCCTTTGAGCCTGACTAACAGTGATGGATGAGGAAATGGAACAACATTTGTCCCCTGTCAACTCGACCCTCTCTGCCCCCTCTAACAAACACCGCTCTCTCGGGGACAGCAAAAAAGAAACTGAAAAAGCAGCTAATGAAACAATGCACCCTAAAAAGGAGATATTTGAATTTAGGAGCAAGTATCACATGTGCAGCACATGCTGGGCTTGGCTCCACAAAGTTTTACTCCTTATTTGGTCCATAAACTAAGTCAAACACTGTGGCCTCAGAAGGCACAAGACCAAAGCAGGTAACCCAAGAAGTAAAACAGCAGATTCACTGAGATGAACATGGCTGAACTGACTGCAGTTGTTGGGATTGTGGCCACTACAGGCAACACCTTCCCCAACTTCAGCCAGAATGTACATTTAGGTACAGGTCACCAGCTGAATATATCCTATTCTGTGGTCCCCGCAGACAGTATAACAGTATAAGCAGTCCCAGAAAAATGGACAGCGGACTTGACTACACAATGAGACTGCTTGTACATTGATTCAGCAAACACAATCCAATACTGCCAAGAGTCCAGGGGGTTAACATTTGAATTCCGCTACAACAGCACCCTTTCTTAACAACAGTAGACATCAAAATGGACAACTGTCCAATGGCTGCCAGCAGAACTTGTCTATCACTGAGGCTCTTTTAGATAGCATAAAGCACATATTAGTCAACATCAGAGACTTAGAAACTCAACTCCCAAGAGACCAAGAGCACTCTCTGTCAACATTGGGCAGGGCCGCCTATGATGGTGCCCATGTTTTTTTTAACTGGCCTTTATTCCTCATTTTTGCCCAAAGGGCCCTTATGATACTTTTGATCGAGGAAATCTCTAACAACTAATCCATCATACTCCTTCATTGAAAGGCCTCACTTTGGATAATTTAGCTTGGGTGAAGTTTGTACACATGTCCGGAAGCGTAAACACAGGAGCTACCATGATGGCCTGGAAGAGGAAGGCACACTCAGCACAGAGACACTGTTGTGTACAAAACAGTATCCCTAGCGCTTTACCAGCTACCCAGCACTGGTCTCTGAAGACAAACATCATGTCCTACCTCACAATAACATTTTGGGATGTGACTGGCCTGAAGAACATTCGGACAAGTAAACAAGCTCTAGTCCATTTGCATAAAAGGTTACATTCTTTGTCTGCAAGAGACTTGAATTCTTAATCCATCAATGATCCAAGGATTCTACACAATTTTCAAGCCGACATCCCATCCCAGCCTCTTCAGTCACCCCTTGGGGGGACAGTCTGTCTTCATCAAACACAAGTGCAAGGTAGAAGCCATCCCAATTAAACTTAACTCCCTAGTTCTACAAGTAGTCTCAATCACAGGAACAAACATTCAGTACAAATCAACACCTTTGCGGTTACTAAATTGCTGCCTCTATACCCCAAAAAACATGAAGGCGACCACAGTCGAACATCTCTGTGACAGCCTGGAAGAGATTTTCATAGAGTTACCAACTCTAGAAATTCTGTTGAGTGATTTTGATATCAGTGGGCTGGAAAATTCAAGCAAATCTCTGGCTCACTACAAGGAATGTGAAAAGATGAAGGACTTTTTGACACCCTACAAATTGACTTTGGTACAACAACAATTTGAGGTGCATGTACCGCATTGTCAGCTCCCTCCCGCCTTCAAAGGAATTTCAACAATTGAGTATGTTTTCATGTCAAAACCCCTACTGAGTCAGCTTGCTAACTTTGAGATTGTCAACAGACCAGGAAAGCGATCATAGCCCTGAGTGTTACTCTGAAGTTAACCGCACCTAAAGTAGAAAGATGCCATACCATAGGCTCCTCAATAGGGGTAGAAACAGTAAAACTTGGTAGGAGAACCAAGGGGAGGATGGAAGATACCCCTGTGGTCACCACATGGTTAAGGAAGCATACAATAGAGGAAACTAATAATTCATCAAATATATTCCAAGCATGAGACCTCCTCATAGAAGACTTAAGAGCCTCCCTGCTAGATCCCATACAACAAATTAATTGCTTCCACATGAAGAGCTCCAAGGAGGACCTTGCACACTTATAAAACACAACCTCACAGCAAAGGCAGCAGTGGCTAATAAAAAATCACTTAGAGTACCCAAAAAAAAACAAGGAATTCCAAGGAGGGAAAGGAATGGGTAAAGATTTCTAAATGCTGGAGGAAAGAAATCAGGCCCGCTTCTGGGATTACATCAACAAATTAAACCCACCATATATGCAAGGGAAAACTGAGTCTCAGAGGAAGCCTGGATAAGATGTGTAGAGGAGCTATACACAGATTGTCGTCACTTTCTGGCCATCCAGTCATGTTGCGGGTCGCAGACACAAATGGAGGCTGCTCTCAGGAACCAACCGATGTTGCTTGGGTCTACAAAACAATTAGGCTAATAAAGAAAGATGGAGTGCCTGACCCCAGTGTCGTCACAGCCAGTATATTCAAATGCGCTCCTGGAGAATGGGCAAGGCTGTTAACTCCTCTCTTCCATCATGCTTTCCTAGTAGGCCAAGATCCAGATTCATGGATGCATATTGTGTTCCATATTCAGAAAGGGGACCAGGCAAAGCCATCAAACTGCTGCATTATTACACGTTTCATCCTTGGGGCAAAAGCCTTTGCACAAGCACTATGTAAACACCTGGAGGCTTGGGCAGCTGACCACGAAGTCCTGCCTTTCTTTCAGAAAGGGCTCCAAGTTGCCACATCAACAACCGATAACATCATAGAGCTACCATATTTGAGTCATCGAGCAGAACAGAAAAAGTAGATACCACATTTTTGCTGCTTCATATATTACAGGGCAGCATTTATTAAGGTTCACTGGCCTACCCTATAGAGAAAATTGGAAGCATGGGGCGTTCCTCAAAACAATTAGGGGCAATAATTTCACTATACACAGGGACCTGGGTCTATGTGAAAACAGGACCTACCACCGTCATCCCTATAATCTACACCCACTATAGTCTAAAGCAGATCTGTGTTCTTGCCACTGTTCTACTTAACCTATAACCAGTGGAATTGGAAAAAGCTATGGAGGGCGGCAACATGGCTCCCCAAAACTGGTCCATACTAACCTTCATATCATCCAATATGCTGATGACATTGTGGTAATGGATTATACGAAAGCAGGCATCCACCAGGACCTGAGAAACATGTTATCTATCATACAGATACTAAAACCATCAGTACATCAGGAATAACAACTATTTGGGAGTCTGGTTTTTAGAGAACTCCAAGTCCACTGCTCACTTAAACTCCCTGAAGAAGAAAGGTGCAACAATCATATACTGCATCAGCCAACTGAATCTGAAATTAAACCTCAGCTGTCCCCATATTTAAGGTTAGGAAGGCAACTTTCCTGCCTGCCCTGCACTATGGGCGCCAAGCCTTCCATGGTGCTTATGCCCCAGCCTTAGAGCTCATCCACTGCACAGGGCACAGAAAAACAACCATGCTACTACATCTGCAAGAATAGACTGAGATTAGAATTCGGCTTGGTGAAACAATCTCTAGTCTGCAAATCTGTTACATTAAAATACTACATCCGGATCCAAAAAGTGCTTCAGAGCTTTCTAAAGGGCAATTTGAAAGGTATCTTTGATACCTAGTGCAATATTTGACACCAGCAACGGCAAGCCGCCATTACGTCTCTTCAAATTGAAGAAAAGGGGTTAAAGAACAGGGATGTCCCCCACACAGCCTGCAAAAAGGTAACTAACAGAAAAAGAAAGTAATTTTGAAGGCACGGAATCAAACTTCATTAAAGGACTCGGCTATCCTGCTCCTAGTGAACAGCTTTTACCTGATGGGGAAGCCTCAACCATATGTATCACAAACTATAAATAGACAGACTAGCTGTGAGATTCTGTATTTAGGGCTATTAGGTTTACCAGTGACAGAAGATAACCCAGCATGGGCCTACCAGAGTGTGGGAGGAGCTTGCATGTTATGCAACTACAGAAACAAATCAGGTCTGCACTTCCTGTATTGTTGTCCCAATTTAGATTCACAAAGGAGAAAATTGCTGAAACCAAACTCCCGGGTGCAAAGTGCGCACACCTGCTTGGAAGCGTCTGCGCTCTTTTTCTCTCATTCAGGACCATGTGCCCTATCGAGGTGCGGGAAATTCGTAGAAGAATTTAGCCCAAGATAACCCAAAAGCTGCCAACGCTCTATTGTTTGCAAAAGGGTTGAGCTGTGCCATCAGAGCGGTTAGGTGCATTTAGCCCGAAATGGGGCGCAAGGAGAAGGGGCATGGACAATTAAATATTACCAGTATCCACTGGTGCGGCTGCTAGAGGGTGCAGGGTTAGTAAAATAATAGAGCCTCTATCCCACCGCGGTTACTTTGCTTTCGAATGCGCTCTATGTTGATTTCCCTTCTCAAACTTTTGAACTTCCCTTTGTGCATCTCACCGTGCTACCCTTGTCCCATAATATTTCCCTGCACTTTTAAAAGCATTTCGACTTTGCACTTTATGTCGCTCTGACTTCACTAACCAACGATGCTCCTTGAATCGTCCAATGTGTTAACTTTTGCCTCATAATCTTTCGCTGTACTTTTTTAAGCACTTGCTTTGTAATTTCATGCTGCTTTCACTTCTCCTATTAAGTTCCCCCTTCCACAAATCTAGCACTGTTGGATTGTACTTTGATACCCACGCGATTCATGCAAGGAACGTTGGAAACGAGCAGCAGGTATTTTATTACTGTATCCGAGATTGTGGAAAATAATTTTTTTTAGCTAATGAATTTACTTTCAAGTCATTGAACCCCTCTATTACTTACCTTTTCACTTGCTATCTTAACATGATTGTTTTGTCCTATTTTATTGATATATAACTATATATGTATATAAATATATACATATAACTATATATGTATATAAATATATACATATATATGTATAGATAGATAGCTAGATAGATAGATAGACAGATAGATAGATACCAATAAAATAGAATAAAACAATACTGTTATGGTTTTTGCTACCCAATACAATATATTTGATATGATATGATAAAGTATGAAATTTACTCAAAGGTGCAGTGGATAAGATAATATTTTACATAATTTTTATATATGTTTTTATATCGCGGGTAACGAGTGGTTAAAACCAAACTGCATAAAACAGAAAGTAATGAGCAGGTGAATTTTATCAACATGCTATTAGGAAATTACTAGACAGCATGCTTTATGGCACGTTTCCTTTTCCGCATTGTTTAAACTAAACGTATTTACAATTAGAGGTACAGGAAGATACAAAGATTGTCAAAATGATATATTTTATGATGATATGGTGGTATTAGAAATCCTGGGGCTTATTTACAAGAGTTCTGTGGCGCCGAAGCATCACTTTTTTAGACTCTCCGGTGGCGCAGGACTCTCAATCATATCTATGAGGCAAAGCAAATCCATCCTGCGTGGCTTTGCATGGCCTCATAGATATGGGGTAAGGCAAAGCGCTGCTTTGCCTTACTCTGCTTCAAGGAGGCGTTCCACTAAACCCATGGATTTTGACGCTGCCCCAGATTTACAAAATCACATAAACCTGGGGCAGTGCCAAAACCTTACACCTCCCCAGGAGTGGCGTAACGAGGAGAAATGTTTTCATTTCTCCTCGTGTTTTCCGTTTTCCATGTGTGCCTCATTCTGCAGCACACATAGGGCCTCATTTACACGAAACGATGCACCGCTGCCACAGCCAGTAGTGAGTCAAAAATATTACTGCCGTGGTACAACAGATCCTAAACCTCTGCTGACATTGTATTAACAAACCGGCACACCATCGGGTTAAGATCGTGGAAGCGTAAAATAAAATGATGCTTGCCTGTGCGCCCCATCCCAATAAAAAAATGATGCTTATGCTGCAAAAGTGATGCTAGGCTGAATAGCGGTAGGTAAATTGATGCAAGCCATCCTAGTGTTACCTTTGAGTGCCTCAAGCATAAAAAAACTGTTTGAAAACACTGCATTTGAAAAACAAACACAACACGAGACACTCCAGAAACAAGTATGGAGAACCCAGAACACCAAAGACTCCAGGACAACCCTGACAATCCAAGTACCAGCTAGGATGTCCAGAGAGACTCCCAGGAGAACAGAAAGAAGAAGAGGAAGTGCAAATTTAGTGAGGAGGAGAATAACATCCTGATCACTAAGCTGACAGAGCAACACCAGCTCTATCTCACCACTAAATTGCCATTAGGGAGGAAAGAAGCTAAATGGCAGTGCATTGCCAACAAGGTCAACAGTGTGGCAGAAGTCAGGAGGGCAGTGATCGATTGTAAAATGTGCTGGCACGATTGCAAGCACAGGACAAAGGAGAAACTGGCCAGCAACCACAAGGCAGCATTGCAGAGAGATGGAAGTCCAGTGCCCCAGCAGCAGCTAGATGACTTGTAGGAGATTGTGGAAGCTGTCATCCCTGAGGTGTTGGTGATAGGAGTCTCTAGTTAGGACAGTGCAGCATATGATGAACAACAAGAACCACAGGGAAAGTCACAGCAAGGGGCAATGTGGCAACTAGGTAATGTCATAAGGCTCAGACAGCTATGTCCCAGCTCTAAAACACACTGTCTGCAGGCCAAATGGAAGTATGCGGACACATCTGTGGTTAAACAGCAAAGACATGTTATACACACAGACCACAAACAATGTGCACAGCCCAGTCCAGAACCATCACCTTACTCCCTTCATTGTGTGAAGTGCAGCATCAGTCAATGTTTAACTAACTTTGTATTTTTTGCACTTTCAGTGCAATGTACAACAGTACTCACCACAAATAAAACTCCCACACTACACTGCAAAACATATGGACTGGAACAATGCACCAAGCATGCCCACTGCCACTTTGCACAGCCTGACAGTTGCAATGCAGGACACCTTGCACCATGTAGCTACTCTTTCTCACTTGGCCCTGTGCACACTATTCCAGAATTGTAAGCCTTAGAATGGAATGACTGTTTCACAAGAGAAATAACTAATCTGAGAGGGTGTCCAGGTGTGGGCATGGTAGGTATCCAGACATAGGGACATTGCAAGATACATGACTATAGTACTCTGCATGAAACTAAATTGCACCTAGCGGACCTAACATGCCGGGTGAGTGCACACAGTTGTCAGCCACCATGGAAGGGACCACAAAAACTCCTTGCAAATAATCAATTGGAAGGTTGGGGGAATGTAAGAGATGCACACTACAGGACCATGTATGTGCAAACTAATGATGATGTGTGGGCTTGATGGGCCACTGCTACTGCTGTGCAATGTAGGTGCTGAATGTGCATGTCAAAATGATCTTCTGTTTGAATGGGGAAACTGGGGAGGTGGCACTGGACATTTGTATTACATTGTAGCTATACAAATACACATGCACTGCTGGGTCTGACTGTGCAACTCTTGTGGCACACCTGGGGAGGGATGGCAGAAAACTGCCCATTGGGGGACTAAAACCTACATGTCATGTGGACTGGGTGGAACATGTAGCCCATGCCAGGAGGGAGTCTGATGCAACATTGTCTCATGGTGCCACATGTAAAGGATTTGGGATGTCAAACACAGACTTGACAAGGGATACCAAGAACAACTTAGCCATCACAAATTAAACAACTTATGGAAGAACACAGGCTGAAGTGGGTGGGCCCACTGATGTGGGAATCATATGTAGGTACTTGCCGCTAGTCACATCATTACTACCATGTCGGGTCAGGCCTCACCAATAGCTTTCTATAACAAAGCAAAATGTAGCACCAGTTTATATTGGCACACATAGTCCACATGTCATAGGCACCTGAGAAGTAAAGTGTGATCTGGGTAGGATCACTGTGTGGCATTTAACAGTGTACCAGGACCCAAATGTGGGTAATCAGGTGAAAAACGTGCACAGATATTAGGGTGGGCCTCTGTCACATGACATGTTACAGTCTGCAGATAAACAACTCTGCTCATTATGAAATTGTGGGAATGTCAGTGAGCTTAAACTACCCAGTAGGACAAGGCTCATCCACTCAGAGTAAGTATTCAGTCCTTGTGAGAACAATGCAGAGATACTGTCATTTTTAACAGACATACTGTAAAACTGTGCATCAATACCCATGCCTAACAGGTTTACTACACATCACTTTTGAACTGAGGAAATGATGCAGCGCAGTCCAGCAAGCCATCTTACTGTGTGGCACTGCATCATTTTCAAAGTGCAGGGCTGTGTTGTATTTACAGAAATACAAAGCATCCCTATAATTTCCTCAGCACAAGCACACAAACTGCTGTCTAGTGCCAACACAGGCACCCTTGCACCATGGTGCAAGGGTGCCTGTATTGCAGGGATGATTGTATATGTGCAAGAAAGAACACCTTCCTGTACATGAACAATCATTAATGGCATATTCCTCTTTCTATGTGTGCTGCAGAAGCATGTCAACATCTAACAGAGATCACCATTAACATATCTCTACCTCCATCTCTATCTCTATCTCTATCTTTATCTCTATCTCTATCTCTATATCTGTTCCTATCTCATTGCAGAGTGTGAACTCATACCTCCTGGCCAGCTGACTGGCCTGGACGTTTCCAATGATGTGGATGACTAGCTGCAAACCATAAATTCTGATACCCTCCACCAAATCATTGGTGCCATCCAGACATCATCTCTGGTTGTGGCTAGGCTTGGTAGCATTGTGGAGCCTCCAGATGATCCACTTAACATCCAACATACACGACCTGCCGACCCACCCGGAGCCCTGGACTCCTAAGAGCCAGAACCTATATTTCAAAGGGCTGTTTTAGGAATCCAGCATGAGCTGGCAGATCAGGTGCAGGTGGGGATGGAAACCAAGGTGGGTATCCTAAAGGCAGCCCATAGGTGCCTCAGTCCGAATAAGGACAACACGGCTGCCATACAAGACACCTATTCTCCGCTCCATGGCCTCCAGCTGTCCCTGGCTGACATCGCTGGTGTCATGAGGTAGTAGCATGAACAAATGCCCTGCCAAAGTGGCACCAGTGAGGTTGCTAACAAGCTTTGGGATATCCAAAATGTCTAGGAGTCCATGGAGCGGAAGTAGGACCCCCTTATAGCCAGCTTGAGTGCCTGCCACTGTGACGTTGTTGCTGTGTCGCAAACCCAGCAGATCCTCCTTGCTGCAGTGCTGCCTTATGTGTTGCCACAGATGAGAGCTGCTGCAGATACAGAATCCACATCTTCTGCCCCTGATGTACGTGTGCCTCCCTCTACTTCAACACCTACAACACCTCTGTCAAGGGAGGCACCACATGCATCATTTCATCATCTAACAGAGATCACCATTAACATATCTCTATCTCTATCTCTATCTCTGTCTCTATCTCTATCTCTATCTCTATCTCTATCTCTATCTCTATCTTGATCTCTATTTCTATCTCATTGCAGAGGATGAACTCATACCTCCTCGCCAGCTGACTGTCCTGGACATTTCCAATGATGTGGATGACCAGCTGCAAACCATAGATTCTGACACCCTCCACCAAATCCTGGATGCCATCCAGACATCATCTCTGGTTGTGGGGAGGTTTAGTACTGTTGTGGGGTCCCCAAATGATCCACCCAACATACACCAACTGCCGGCCCACATGGAGCCCTGGACTCCCAAGAGCCAGAAGTTATATTTCAAACGGCTGCGGTAGGAATCCAGCATGAGCTGGTGGATCAGATGCAGGTGGGGATGGAGACCAAGGTGGGTATCCTAAAGGCAGCCCATAGGTACCTCAGTCCTACTAAGGACAACACGGCTGCTATACGAGGCACCTATTCTCCGCTCCATGGCTCCAGCTCTCCCTGGCTGACATTGCTGGTGTCATGAGGCAGTACCATGAACAATTGCCCTGCCAAAGTGGCACCAGTGAGGTTGCTAACAGGCTTTGGGCTATCCAAAATGTCTAGGAGCCCATGGAGCGGAAGTAGGACTCCCTTATTGCCAGCTTGAGTGCCTGCCACAGTGACGTTGCTGCTGTGTGGCAAACCCAGCAGATCCTCCTTGTTGCAGTGCTGCCCTGTGTTGCCACAGATGAGAGCTGCTACAGACACAGAATCCACATCTTCTGCCCTGGATATGTGTGTGCCTCCCTCTACTTCAACACCTACAACACCCCTATCAAGGGAGGCACCACATGCATCAGAAGAAGATGTGGAAGGTACAACTTTCATCAGAAAAACTGCCCTGTAGCAATTCTCTTAGCACATTCCCACTTTCTCCTTTACCCTGTGCTTAAGATCATGTCGGTTTTCAAACACCTGGTACTGTCCTCAATTAGACTCTCCCTCTGTTGACCTCTCAAATTTGTGGACTGTCATTGTGGCCAATCTTCCCTAATGACAATGTGGTCATCCTCCTCGCCGGAGCACTCATCACCTACACATGCCCCATGACATGTTCCCCCCATGGACTTCTTCTGGACATCCAATGGCTTGATACATCTGTTGCAGTTGTGGTCTAATGAAATGTACATCAGTACATTGCATAATTTTGCACATGTAAATAAACCACTAATTACAACCTATGTGTTATATGTGTGTCTGAAGCAGGACCATTTTGAACATGTTGCAGTGTGTGACGTAAATACACTGACTACTTATCAACGGGAAATGTGTGGATTGGAGACTAAGACAAAGCCACATAGACTGAGTGAAATATATTGATCAATATGATGTTTGCTGACTAGCAAGCAGTTTCTGAGGCTCCCAAGACTTTAATGCGACAGATATCATGCAGTCATTGTGAAAGCTGATCTAACTCACACCACGTGTGGCTGGTCTAGCCATGGATAGTAGCAAACAAACAAACAACATTTCTGTTTCAACTAAATGATGCAAATGTAGTCTATAAGAGGCAGGCATCAGTGTGTGAGTAAAAAAATCCTTGAATTAGGGTAGCTGCCATGACAACAACATCCCACCAATGCATGTCCCATGACTAACCTACAAATATCAACTGGATATGAATACCTGTGTTAGGATATGTATCCATTCGCATCCAGATTGTCACTTGCACTGCTCGATGTTTGTAGATAGCTCATGTCATTCCATTACCAAGCTGACAGGCACCTGCCAAAGGGAATTCAACCGGTCACACATGTAGCCAAATACTGCTAGCAAACCCAAAGACATGTTCCTAACATTACCTTACCAGACATGCCAACTCTTACACAGCAAATCATGATTGAGACTCATGTGTAGCAAACAAGAAATGTTAACAGAAGCTTAATTATATGCTATTAAAAATACCTAACTACAAATACTAACTATTCTAACCCAACCTACACTAACTCTTACTAATTAATACCTACAACTATCCTAACTTAACCTAACTTATCCCATACATTTAACGCTACATTATAGACATCACCCCCCTTAAAACACATCTGCAGACAACAACAACAGTTACTACAGCTATTCATAAACTAACTAAATTTATACGTAAACAAATATATATTTGTTTGTATTTTTTTGTTTTTTATTTTTTGTTTTTTTTCTGTTTTAAACACACATCCCTTACACATCAACCCCATACCAATTAAAAATAACCCTCCACAAATGTGCACACACTTACTAAGAACTGCAAAGTACTAAAACTTACCTACAATATACTAACTTACCTAAACTACACTATCTAAAAACACCTACAAAAGAAAAAAAAACTATCATCAAAGGGAAGGGAAGGAAGGTTCCATTGGCCTCTTCATGCCACTCAGGGCTTCATTATGAACTGGCGGTCACAAGACCACCAGATTTGTGGATTACGGTCGGACCGCAGCCAATGCAGTGGTCCGTGCTCCATATTTTAACACTAGCTGTCGGGCTGCCAGGGGACTGGCAGCTCTGCTAGGATTGGAGATCCCAGCAGTCTGGAGGTGGCGGCTACCCTAATCTGCTAGGGAGTGCTGCAAGCCACAGCTGCTGGACCCTGCACTCTACAGCATTGCCGCCGGTTCGATTACAAGCCGGAGGCAATGCTGTAGGCTGTTTCCTTCTAGGCTAGTGGGCGGAAATTCAGGTTTCCCCCCACTGACATAGCAGGAAACTCTTAATGGGTCCGGCAGGGAGATAGCCAGTGTGGCGGCAACCTCCCCGTCGGAAGTTTGGCAGACGGTGAGAACCATCCGACGACCTCCTAATCAGGCCCTCACTGTCTCTGCACAGCCTACTTCTTTTCCTGAAGCAGAATGTGCATGCTGTCCAACTTGTGCTCCATACTGGAAACACAAAACTTGAAGTCCTCTATTTCCATGCGCATGCCCTGCTCAAAGTCATGGGACAGTACTTGTGGTGGAGGATGGGATACTGTGTGGGTCGTGTGACTGCTGGAAGGAGGTTGATGGTCGTGCTCCTGTAGACCCACCCTTGCCTGCACCCTGAGCCTTGCTGGTGGAAGATGGTTCCATTGTCGGTACACCTTGGGAAATTCCCTTCAGGACTCTGATGCCTTTTCCCTGTTGAAGGCCTTGCCCATCTTCTTGAAGGACTTTTGCACTTTGCAAATCTGCCTATACAGTTCCTTTCACAGCTAGTGCTGCTTTTTCTGGGCTCACTGCGTAATCATAAAGAAATTATGTCATACAAAGGTTAACTTGTTAACTGAACATCAACCATGTCATGTAAATGCTATCTTCAGATATCACATGCTGCACTTTACATGTCCCAAATACATCTTGAAGGACAAATTGCTCATACATCTGCACAATATCCATCATCTCACAATTTACCATGGCCAAAGTACCAAGGCTAATCTAACGTTGCATAATAGTAATACACTGTCTTAAAACATCGAGGCCTGACCATGTCAACATTGGGAATGCTCTGGAACAATGTTGTTTTGTGACCATGGTGAGGCACAATCTACATGTTATATTGATCATCATTTTCTCTTTTGCATCCTGCAATGCCCTTGATACAATTGGCATTAGCAAAAGTAAGTTGAGCAAGACCTACAAGTCACATGTATTGTGTCACAACATTGGATGTCTGATAGGACAAGGACACATATCTGGACAATGGAGTGTGGATAGCTCACTCACATCATACAGATATGTATGAAACAACTCCTATATTTACTCCTGTCAGTACATGGTAGGCAAGGCTGTGCCGTGACTTCTTATACACTCCTCAAGTAACTGCATGTGTTTCACTAAGCAGCCCATTGCCTGTTCATACAAATCAGATATTTATGTCACCTTGGTGAGCACCAGCACTCAGCAGACCCATTTGATATGTATGCATGCATGCCATAAATCTCATCTGCAGAGGGATCTCGGGATTGCAATGGCTAATGCTGTACCCTGTATGATCCTGTTTGCAGTACATTTTGCCGGCTATAATGGCCAGTATTATCAGAAGATAGATTGGACATTGGCATATTGTATGACAATGCTTTGCAGACATTTGTCTGCTCCAACACACATTGCCATATCTATGAGGATGACAGAGGTTAGCATTAAAGATCCATCGAACATAGAGTATGGGACATCACACCATATGAGTGGGCACTTCAACTGCAGTTCCATGTGTGAAATGTTGACCTTTGTCCTGCTACACTTAGGGCCTTATTTACAAGTCCATCAGTCCAGGAAGAACATAATTGTTACAACTCCGTCATCCCATTTCTAGGGGGCGCTGTAAAGGGACTGTCGGTAGCCTGGGAATCACCTGGAACACTTATCCAGAGTTCCTTGCCGACTCCCGTTTGTTTCTCTTTTCGCTATGGTATGGTTTAGTAGAATTACATTTGCTTCCTGGGATTGCAAATCTCATAATGCACAGCCTGGTAGTCAGGAAAGCCTGCATTCTGTTATACATTTTCTATGGGAGAAGTCCAGTTGATCCTTTTCACCGGATCCTCTCCTCCAGGACTTGCAAGTGTCTGAAACTACACACACCTGATACCTCTCCTGTGCAGCCCAATCATTGTGATTCCACCTGGGGTTTTCTGCAGCTTGGAACTGATTATAAGCAACCATTTCCTCAAGATCCTCGTTATGCATTTGAGTTGGATTCCTTTGTGTAACAGACCCCTTATCAGATGGTGTTCCAGTCTTGTTCCTGTTCTGTTTCAGCTTGAACCTGTTACCTGTTTCTCTGCCCTGTTCCTGATTGTTCCAGCCAGAGTCTGCTCCCTATCGCTTAGCCTTGTACCTGTTTGTTTCTTCAAGAGCCTACTCCCTGTTTCTCAGTTCTGTTCCTGCATTGTTTCAGCCTGAACCTGCTCTCTGTTTTCCAGTCCTGTTTACTACTTATTCTTTCTCACTGTATTCGAGCCCTGTCCTTGCTGTTCCAGCCAGTGCCTGCTCCCTGTTTCCCATTCCTGTTTCGGTTTGTTCCAGCCAGAAGCTTGCACTCTGTTTTCCAGTCCTATTCCTGCCTTTCCTTCAGCCTGAGCCTGTTCCCAGTTCCTGCCCCTGCCTCCTAGTTTGTTCCTTCTGTTTCCGTTTCCTCCTGGGTATTTGCGTCTGGCAAGTGTTCTATCAGTCTTCACCAGTGTATAAGTGTTTTCCTTTGTTCTGGGTTTGGCTCCTGGGTTCCAGGAGGCAATTCCAGCCCCCATTCTTTGTCTAGTGTTATATGTTGTCTTTAGTGCCTAACAGTGACAGTGTGCTATTGCTGTTTTTCCAGGAATTGCCACTGTGTTTCCAGCTGGAGCTACAAGAGCTTGTCTTGTGTATGTAAGTAATATCCTTGTTTGTGTCCTAAGGGTCGAGAGACAGAATCACTTCTGCTGCCTCCTTTCTATGGGGCCTGCGGGGTGACTATCTGTAAGAGCAAACTGCACAGAGGCATTGACATTCCCTGTTGCTGTGGGAGGTTCTGAGCTCTACCCTGTGTACATCCCCAGTGTGTTTGTCCATTAGTAATTCATTTCCTGTTTGTTCACACAAGGGTTGCTCTGCTTTTACTTTCCTGTTTGTTGTGCCTGTCCATAGCTGTCCTTTTCTGTGTATTCCTTTAGCTGCCTTTCTGCCACAGTTAACTACCTCTTTAGGATATTCTGTGACCTTAAGGGGTGCCCCAACCAGAGTCCTGATCAGACCCCCCCGAAACCGAGACAGAATGCACGACCCAAAAATGTAAAGCTCCCCAGGAAGTAAAGGCACACACAGACCTAAAATGTTTTCCTATCAGGTTAAGACACCCCTTTGTAAGCCTACGCATTCTCTGAAGACCTCTAAAAAAGGCCTTAGTTTAAAGGATAGGCTTTTTAAAGAAAATCAAAGAATGCAAATTCAGTACTACATTGCGTGGCTTGCTGATCCATCAATGTTCAACTATTATCATATCTGTGAATATGACCCCCAATCTCTGTCTGTAGAAGAATTACAAAGAAATAATGAGTTTTAGGAGATTCTATTACCTTAAACAGGGGAGAATGTTCCTAAGTGCTTTTGCTACCTCTGCACAAGACACTTACTCTCAAGAAAAACCAGTTAATTCATTGCCTCATGCTAGTACATCCCAAGTTCATTTCCAGGACTCTGCTATAACAAAGAACCCTGACACTGTCCAAGAAGCCACCCTAGGGATCCCCTTGTTTTCAGATGAGTGCTTTAGCCCATCTAGGTCAGTTTCTCAGAAGTCAAAGTGCAGTGCTGACTCTTATGAAGACCGACCAGCCATTGAGAGCTTTCAAGTCAGCAGGATAGAACCTGTATCTAAGGAATCAGTAAAGACTGTGGGATTCCTTAGTTCGACTCAAAAGGAAGGTGCTCTTCCCAAACTGGATGATAATACACCAGTCTCAATCCCTAAAAGCTCTGCTAAACCCTTTTCTATTCTGAATGGGTTTGATAAAAATATGGACATACAAACACTAAAAGAGCAGATCTGGCAGAATAAAAGGCAGATATCAGACTTCTATGATGAATATGTTGTAACATACACTAGAAATCTTGCACGTGGGATCTTTTCATCAATGCATATTTCACTGTTGCCAGAACCAGACATTCTGTTTATCTGTAAGGTAGAAGAAGTAACAGAGCAGCTGATAGAAACTACTGCAAGGCAATTTGAAAACCTGAAAAAATAATATGATCACCAGCTTTGGCTTAAAGAACACTATGCTACTTCATGTGCCTCTCCAAAGGCTACTATAGAGTAGATTTTCCCTGCTATTAATGAATGTCAAAAGACTGCTACAGTTATAAATAAATCAGCCTCTTCTTCAGACTCTCTCTCAGCTTGTAGAAAATATCCCAGTACAGTTGACTGAATCTCTGACATCTCTGAGAGATTTGTCATCTACTGATTCAAAGGATGAATCAGAGTCTTCAGAAGGAAGTGTCTCAGCTCCTCTATCAGAACAAATAAAGCCAAAGGGAGAAGAGAGTGCTTATGCAGACTTCAATAGCTGCACCCATAAGAAACCAAGATATGACTTTACTGGAGATTAAGGGCAAGTTGTGCAACAGTGTTGAAGAATCTGAGTCCAGTGATGACAGTGGTTCCCGCCCTGTGGTAAACAAACCTGCACATAGTGCTGTTCAAATGACGCACACACCAGAATTTTCAGATTGTGGGGATACTCCTGCCCTTTCAAAAGATATCATAGAATTTTAAGATGGTGAAGAGACAGTTCCTTTTTCAAGTGAATTAATGGATTTTTCTGACCGTGAAGAAATACCTGCAGTTACTAAGAATGTAATGGACTTCTCAAAAAGTCTAAAAATCTCTTCTGTGTCAAAGCAAACCATGGAGATTTCAGACAAGGAAGAAAGCCAGCAATCTGAAACTGGACAGCATGTCATAAGAAATGATAGCCTTCTCCTAGAACAGGACACAGTTGCAGCCTCAACCACTGATCGTGACTTGCTGTTCCCTGCCACTGTGTTTCCTGTCTCAAGCTCAGCCATTTGTGAAGAACAGATCTTTGATCTACCGGTGTCTGATCTTGATGTAAAACCAGCGACATCCAACGTCACCTGTTGTGTCCCTGAAATTAAAGACTCCTGAAAACCAGCAATCTGAAACTGAAGTTCAAGTACTGAAAGATGTAATATTTCCCACTAAAACTAGAAACTTGAATTTGAATCTTGTATTTGAAGATCTGATGATAAGTACTGTACATAGGCCCTCATTACAGCCCTTGCGGATGGTGCAAAAAGGGCGGTAATATGACAAACCGCCAATGTCCCGCACCGTCCGCCACGGCAGTAACGACCGCCAGGCTGGAGACAATGGTCTCCAGCCCGGCAGCCGTCACTAGTCCGCCGGAGGTATCAGGACCCCACATACCGCCATGGATTTCGTGGGGTTTTCAACTGCCTCGAAATACATGGCGGTATGCACCATCAGTGCCAGGGAATACGTTCCATGGCACTGATTGGGGTCACCCCCTCACCCCTCCCCCTCCCCTGAGTCCTCCCCCAACACCCATGACCCCCCTACCAACCTCCAAAGGTGGTAGGACCCCCTCCCCACTCCCGCCCCCCACCCCATTGAAACCCCCAAACATCCCCCCCACACCCCCTACACGCACGCTCACACCACTCACACACATGCACCCGCACATACATGCACACATACATACACGTTACATTTTCCCTACACACATTACACCCCCGCATACATACATGCACTCACACAACCCCTCACTCACACGCACACCCCCATGCACGCACACACCACACAACACTCCCAGCCCCCTCCCTTAACAGACGATTGCCTTACCTGTTCCAGTGATCTTCCGAGAGGGAACGGGCTCCATGGGGCTGCTCCGCCGCCAGCATCCCATCACCAGAACACCACCACGCCGAATACTGTTGTATTTCAGTGGGCGGTGTTATGATGATGTGGCGGAATTTAAAACCATCACAATTAATCAAAAAACGTCCAAACTAGCGAGAGATATAAGAAACTTTAATATCTTAACAACATATCCTTATTTAAAAGAAGACTTTTATAAGAAATCCCAGCACCTTGAACTTGCAATACCAAACTAGGTTCCGTAAGAAATTAATTACATTTTCTGATACGTGCTCAGACTCGGAATAAGGCGACACACCCCACAGCTCAACCTTTTTTAGGCAGAGGCAGCCGGAGAGGAGGAAGAGGGGCAGGAGTATTGAGGGGCCTGTACCAAGATCAGGGTTTCTTCCGCACCAGGAGGAGAGCATACAGAAGATTAAAAAAACTGATGAACTCATTCCCATTTATAATTTATCAACATACTCCCTGTCCCCTGCAGAGCAACAAATCTTAAATAAAGGACTTTCGTTTGTCCCCGTAAGGAACCAAGATCCACTAGACAGCAAAATTGAAGTGTTGAGGTTTCTTCGCAAGGTTAGATTGAAAGCCTTTTTTAATTATTCACCTAGACACGAGGAGACAAACAGTAGCGGCTTGAGACCTAAGTCTACATTCCTGCCAGAAAGGAATGACATGCCCGGAGAAATAAAGGTGTTTGAGGACATTGTCCTTAAAGAACTTGATACATTGAATTCTAAAAAAAAATTTTTTAAGAGAATTGCACCAAAATGGAAAAAGAGGCAATTACGAGTCTAGCCAACAAAACTGACATTGTCATTAAACCAGCTGACAAGGGTGGGGGAATAGTAGTTTGGGATTCCAATCAATATGACCTTGAAGTCATGAGACAATTGAATAATACAGCACATTATCAGACCTTAGAAACAGCAGATCTTAAACAAATTTGTGCTCAAATAGAAGCTATTACTCAAGTGGCCAAGGCAAATAAGTGGATATGCAACAAGGAATTTGCATTTCTGAATCAAAACGACGGTAGAATGTCGCTTTTTTACATCTTGCCCAAATCCATAAAAACATAGAAAAGCCACCAGGCAGACTAATAGTCACAGCCTGTGGCTCAATCTTAGAACCCTTGGCACAATTTGTAGATGTGTTCTTGAAACTATTGGTAGTCCTGACTCATTCATATGTCTGTGACTCCATGGACATTATCAATAAGATCGAACTTCTCCCCTTTGATGAAAACTCTCAGCTGTTGGTGACATTCGTCATAGAATCATTATACACGAATATTCCCCAAGAAGAAGCAATAGAAGTCTTTAGGAATTCACTAAACATAAACCAGGGATTGAGGAGCATCCCCACAGAATTTCTAGTGACCTTAGCAACCTTATGCCTTAAAAAACAAAAACATTTTTCAAATACAAAGAAAACTTGTATCACCGAATTAAAGGTGTAGCCATGGGGTGTAGCTTTGCTCCAGAAATAGCTAACTTAGTCATGGATTGCTTTGAGCAGAAGTGGGTCTATTCACAGCTGAACCCGTTCAAACAAAACATCGTTAAATGGTATAGGTACATCGACGATGTACTTATGATTTGGAATGGCAATGAAATAATGCTCAATGCATTCCATGACTGGCTTAATCAACGTACGGCTGATTTCAAGTTTACTATAAGTAAGGACAACAAAAATATCAATTTGCTTGATTTGTGGATTTTAGCAAATAATGGGCAACTGGAAGTCAGTCTTCACAAAAAAACGTACTGACCGCAACACGTTATTGCATTTTTCTAGCGGGCACCCCGGGACAGTAAGAGAAAACCTGCCATATGGCCAATTTCTCTGCATTAGGAGAAACTGCAGCGATAAGAACGATTATTTTGACAATGCCTGCGAGCGAATTGACAAGCTCATTAATAGGGGCTACCCCAGAAAATTAGTCAAAGCAGCCGCAAAAAGAGGTTGGTATACACCTAGAGAGACACTCATAACTCCTAAACAAAGAACAAAAGAAACTCCACTTACTTGTGTGATCACGTTCAGCCCTAAAGCCAATAAAATCAGATCCATCAAAGAAAGAAAATAGTTGAACACCTAGGAATATTGAAACCCCTGTTCTCTTTCAAAAAAGCTCGTAGCTTACGAGACCAATGGGTGAGAGCCGCTAATATACAAACACAAGACAAAGGGCTCAGAGGAATGTTACAGCTACCGGCAGTACAAGGTCACTACAAATGCACTAAATGTGTAATTTGCCAGTTCACACGAGATACAAAAGAGATTACGATAAATGGAAAAATACATGTGCAAAAAGATTTTTCAAACTGTAACACAAGAAATGTTGTATATTGTATTATGTGTCCTTGTGACAAGGTCTACATTAGACAAACATCGCAAGTGGTAAAAACACGCATCCTGCAACATAGATCAAGGATAAAATACTCGACAAAGGGTGCTCCACTGGTGGAACATTTTATGGAATTAAAGCATATGGCAGAGGACATCTGCTGGACAGTATTGGCTACAATACATGCAAAGAGAGATGGCCGGTCAACAACGGAAAAACTAACCAGATTGGAGGCAAGACTTACCGAAAAGTATCAAACAGCCAGACGAGGGCTCAATGACATAGATGAACTATGGGCACTCATCTAAAGCCTAGCAACTAATCAGGTTCTACTGCATATGTCTGATAATGACATCTTTATAAAACACTGATTTTTATCTTATAAATATGATTACATATAGATAGACATGTTTATAGACTTTTACTTATGTGATTCCTTACAAATGTAATATTTATCTCCGTTCTGCATGCGATTATTCCACCTGAGGGTGTGGTGCCTAGGACTATGTAGATTAATCACTCCTTGTTCAATCTATAGGTTGGTGGTGTTGAGATTGAAGATCACAGGCATGAGTTTCGCATGTTGCCACTGATACCCATTAAATCAGGAGCTTTTATTCCAGGCAACTATATATGTAGACTTTGAGACTCTAGCATAGGCTCTTGTTAGAGGCGCAAGATCCCCTTGCCTTTTAATATTGGTTCACCTCCCTCACACTAGCAATTGTAGGCGAGGTCTCGACATCTTCATTTAGCAGCCCTTTAATGCCACTCCAAGATGGCGGGCGCTTTGATTGACTCTTTTCACATAGCCTCTCGACATGTGAAAGAGATGGCACATGTAGTATTTAAACGCGATCGCTGACGCAGCACCGAGACTGCAGTGTTTTCACCTGTCCAAGTGCTCCAGGGGTCGCAGCACGAATGACTTAGACCCACCGCCATGGCCGCTCCTTGGATCAAGATATTTCAGACTACACAGTAAGCGTGTCGGTTTTGCTAGAGGTTTTCACTTGGTTTTAGTACGGGCGAGGTCATGTCCACCTCCCGGTCTTTGTGGGTAAAAAGTTTCTTCTTTCCTGCAGGTAGTTGCCAATTGTTTTGGGCTCGATTGCTTCAATTGATGAGAAGTGCCCTTTCAGATTTAGAAATTAGACATCAGTAAGGAAAATGAATCGAAGCTCCCCTCCTTTTTTATACCATGGTCAGTTAACGCACCCTAGCGGCACGGATTATTACCCTGTTATAAGTAAATTAAACAGTAATGCACGAAGAAGTCACTATTGCTAGTGCATGAGCGGAACAACCTTGGGGTGCCATAAAGCCGTTTTTTAAATTTAAAAAATAGAGCAGACCTATAGCAGAGTGAAGGTTCATTCAATCTTATTTTATAACAATATAAGCGTGTCTTTTTAAAGTCTATTTTGTGGTTTAATTTAGGTAGCATTGTCTCCATTTAGTCGTGATGAGGCCCATAATTAGGGAGTTATTCCACGCAATGCAAAGATTCCTGAGAAGAAATTGACAGGCTACCAACAATTGTGTGCAAAACAATATCCAACCATCGCAGTCCAGTGGATGACGACTGTAAATGATCTAAGTAACCACGTCCTCCTCAAAGAGAGGAGAACTGTGCAAGACAATTAGTTTTTTTGATTTTTCACATTATATTTTGATTTTTCACATTATCATTGTGTTACATTTCTTTGTATTTGTTCTGTATTGGGTTTGCTTGGAGTTTGAGTGAGATGCTTTTTTAGTATTTCGGTGTTTAGTTTGTGATTTGTCATCCTACCTTACAAAACTAAATAAATCATGTAAAGAAATTAGACTCCCTAGAGAGTAATTATAACTCTCTATCTATGGTAATATTATTGACAATTTGTCCTCTCCGTTGGCCACTTTTTTCTTCTTTAGCTGTGGTGGTGACAGTGGAGCAGCCTCCACTACACCGCCGACCGCCAGTATGGCTGCTGGCGGCTCTCCATCCAAAAAAGGGCAGAGGGTCACCAGCAGTCATAATATGGTTGGCGGAAGACCGCCAACACTGGTGGTCTTTGGCCCGGCAGAACCTCGGCGGTCTTATGAAAAGACCGCCAAGGTTGAAATGAGGGCCTTAGTGTTTTATTGCAAGAAACCATCATCAATTCAAAGGCTACAGCTGAAAATGTAGATAACAATGTAAAGGCGATTTCTGAAGAGTCTCCATTTCTATATCTTTCCAAAGAACAATCTTTTAGTGTTAACAGAGTTGAAGATCAACTACCTGTAGTAGAAACGCTTTGCAAAGAAACCATTTCTGATACCACAAATACACCACAGAGCATTTGCAATGCAGAACTCTCAGTCTAGTCTGCAGATCACTCTAAAAAGTTAACTTGTGGGACTTCTACATTTTCAGTTGGTAATCTTGTTTCTAAAGACTTAAAAACTCTTGTTAATCCTGTAATTGATACTCCGAAGTCATCCAGAACTAAAGAAAATTCTGACTTTTTCATGTTCACCTTGAGAACACCAGTTACCCATGTCTCCCAAGTCTCTAAACTTTGAAAGCCTCAGACCACAATTAATGCTAATACTGCTGCAAACAGACATATCCTGCCTGTTGGATTGTGTTACAGACCTGGCAGTTAATAATATGCCAATTATCTCCTCCCAAGAAGAAAGTACCGAACAGGAAACTAACGTCCTAAAGAATAAAGCCCAGAATGCCATTCCAGATCTCCTTGCTCCTGAATCCACTTCACCAGAAACCAACTCCATGCACTCCTCCCATATCAATCGAACAATAAAGAAGAAAGACATCAGAGCCTATATGGGTATTAATACATGTTTTGCTCGTTGGATGATTCACCTTTGGTAGGAATGTAAACTTATCAACCAAGGTTGGTTTTGGATTTTCTTGCTGTGGCTTTTCTTCTTCAACTTTTTTTCAGGCAAAGTATTGCCTCTCTTCTTGAGCAGACTGGTGGGGGGGGGTATACTGTTACGACTCAGTCGTCCCATTTCTAGGGGGCGCTCTAAAGGGACTGTCAGTAGCCTGGGAATCACTTTGAAAACTTATCTAGGGTCCATTGCTGAGTCCCGCTTGTTTCTCTTTTCGCTATGGTATGCTTTTGTAGAATTACATTTGCTTCCTGGGACTGCAAATCCCATAATGCACAGCCTGGTAGTCAGGAAAGCCTGGATTCTGTTATACATTGTTTTCTATGGGAGAAGTCCATTTGCTCCTTTTCACCGGATCCTCTCCTCCAGGACTTGTGAGTGTCTGAAACTACATACACCTGAGACCTCTCCTGTGCAGCCCAGTCGTGATTCCACCTGGGGTTTTCTGCAGCTTGGCGCTGCTTATATGCAACCATTTCCTCAAGATCCTCGTCGTGCTTTGGAGTTTGATTCCTTTGTGATACAGACCCCTTATCGGATGGTGTTCCAGTCTTGTTCCTGTTCTGTTTTAGCTTGAACCTGTTACCTGTTTCTCTGCCCTGTTCCTGATTGTTCCAGCCAGAGTCTGCTCCCTATCTCTTAGCCTTGTACCTGTTTGTTTCTTCCAGAGCCTACTCCCTGTTTCTCAATCCTGTTCCTGCCTTGTTTCAGCCTAAACCTGCACTCTGTTTTCCAGTCCTGTTTACTGCTTATTCTTTCTCCCTGTATTCCAGCCCTGTCCTTGCTTGTTCCAGCCAGTGCCTGCTCCCTGTTTTACATTCCTGTTTCTGTTTTGTTTCAGCCAGAAGCTTATGCTCTGTTTTCCAGTCCTATTCCTGCCTTTGCTTCAGCCTGAGCCTATTCCCAGTTCCTGCCTCTGCCTCCTAGTTTGTTCCTTCTGTTTCCGTTTCCTCTTGGGTATTTGCGTCTGGTAAGTGTTCTACCAGTCTTCACCAGTGTATAAGTGTTTTCCTTTGTTCTGGCGTTGGCTGCTGGGTTCCAGGAGGCAATTCCAGTCCCCATCCTTTGTCTAGTGTTATACGTTGTCTCTAGTGCCTAACAGTGACAGTGTGCTATTGCTGTTTTTCCATTGTGTTTCCAGCTGGACCCACAAGAGCTTGTCTTGTGTATGTAAGTACTATCCTTGTTTGTGCTCTATTGTCCAGAGACAGAATCACTTCTTCTGCCTCCTTTCTATGGGGCTTGGGGGTGACTATCTGTAAGAGCAAACTGCACAGAGGCATTGACATTCCCTGTTGCTGTGGGAGGTTCTTAGCCCTACCCTGTGTACCACCCCAGTGTGTCTGTCCATTAGTAATCCGTTTCCTGTTTGTTCACACAAGAGTTGCTCTGCTTTTACTTTCCTGTTTCCTGTTTCCTGTGCCTGTCTATAGCTGTCCTTTTCCGTGTATTCCTTTAGCTGCCTTTCTGCCCCAGTACACTACCTCTTTGGGATATTCTGTGACCTCAAGGGGTGCCCCAACCAGAGTCCTGATCAGACCCGCCCGAAACCATGACAATAATGTTCTTTGCTGCTCCTGTGGCACCCACAGCAAGAACATAATTTTAAAACAACATGGTGCCACCCTGCATGGCTTATTGAAACTGTAGTTCTTGTACATGTTCTTACTGTCATTACAGTGTTGTGACTTATCCCCTGTGTGGGCTAGCCATACACATCGGACATGTATTGCACTGTGAGTAACAACAGAATATCTGTGGACCTGAAATACATTTGTCAGGTTTAACATCCCCTGCCATGTTCAACTATGAATCCACCAACACATGTGCACGGATCCTGGCACTGTGGTCATTACACATTGGTCAGACCAGCAAACATGTGCCCACTCAGTGATAGCAACCAGATCCTCCTTGACATTAGTCAAAGGCAACTGCACATCCAGGACACAACCTCTACCTTTCTGTCAAGATTCATATATAACACATGGAGCCTGATTTGGAATAGATGCACATTACCCATGTCATTGCAAAACACATCCAACATCACACACAATCCTTGCACTACCCATTTGACATACAGGTTGACACTCACTGGTAGCATCAGAGTCACTGAAGCTCACACCCTCTCCAGTTTTGTGAGGCTTAGGTCCACCTGCAGACATCTAACATCAGACATAGGACTGTAAATGTTGAAAAAAACACTGTAAACAAATAGTGAACATTACACATGACTTACAAATGGCCATAGAGCCCTTCTGGTTGTAGCAACATAAATGGCTCATTTGACATGGCTCAATGAGTTACTTTGTTAGGTCAGGCTGGCATGTGCACAGATATGATTAAACTCATCGTATATCTCTTGGGCACATTGTTGAACCATTTCACATGACTCACTGCTCCAAGATTTCGCAAGGGTTGCTGAGTTTAATGGCACTCTGCACCTACATTTCTCACAGAACACACTCAGCCAGGCCTTGCTATACCCTGCCTTACTCTTTTCATCACATGTATGGGACCATGCTACATACCTCACTAGTTAGACATTCATGTACCCTCATTTAATGGACATAGGTATCAGTCATTGCTTTGTAGTCATAGACACCAAATATACATTTCTTGTCCATCCCCAAACCTCATTGTATTAGATTTAGATACACAAATGTGTGTAATATGTTCAAATATATAACAGTTCACATGTCAAAATTATGTACAGAGTCACAAACATCATGACTCATTTACATGAGACATGATCAACTGGAACGTCACAAAATAGGATAGCTCCTGCTGAAGCACATACCCCCGGGCAGCCCGAGTTTCCAACTGTTTTGGCAGCAGGCCATGTATTGAAAAGGTGCAGACTTCCTGAGCTTGCACATAGCATATCTATTAACATGTGCTCCTTGGTGCTACCAGAGAAACTGTCCAACATGCATGCTAGGGCCACTGCTCAGTGTGGGTGCATAACAGCCCAGTAATCTGCAGCCTCTGTGTCTTGCTTTGTCAATAAAAAAATCTGTCTTGTGGTGTGATGGCATGTGTACCCTGACACATCTGGATCACTGGCACTATGGGCCTCATTTACAAGGCAAAGAGGCACTCTGCAACATTGGGGCATCTTTTTCCTGAAGTTTCGCTGACACAGTGTGCCAGACTATATTCACAAAGCTGAGAATGCATCAGATACCTAAGCCACCTCAGGGGCGGCGTCACAGTGGCACAATGGAAAGCAACTACATTAATTCTGCACATTTTTCCTCTTCCTATCTGTGCTGCATTCTACAGCACACATTGAGGAAAACACCATCAATGAGTCTGTATGTGCAGGAAGATCTCCCTTCCTACAGATGAACAATCATCCCTGTAAACAATGCACACTTTTACCATGGCACAAGGGTGCTTGCATTGGTGCTCAGCAGCAATTTCTGCAGCATGGCAGGGGACATTGTCATAGAGATGGCACATTGCTGCACTTGTTGTGGATGCAGGCAGCACAGCACCACAACTTCCAGTCATATCCTTACCCCTAACCATGTAAATGAAACTCTGTGACCACCATACATCTAAATGCAAGTGTATTCCAAAGAATCATTCGCAAAGTATGTGTACTTATCAACATATTCACCGACTTCTGTGCTGAAGTAGTTGAGGAGGCTGATGACGTCTGTCCAGCGATGTTTCAGCTGGTGGGTTGTCTGCTCCACCTTGAATATCCACTGCCTGTGGAAGCAGACCTTCTCCTACCACATCTTATGTGCCTCCATCCCATAGCCCTGTATCATACGTCATCCCATGGCCACCATGTTTGGCAGGTAGTGTGTCACCAGCCATAGGAATCCTCTGAGCTCCTGGGTGCTCATGATTTTTTCCCTTCCCTTCCCCAACATGTCCCATCCCAAACACACGACAAACAAACCATGCAAAAAAAAATATCTCAAATTTACCCCCAACTATCCCTAAAAACTATAAAACCCCAAAGATAAACACCTGACAATACACAGTACAATTGTCAGAGTCACCAGATCCTCGGGGTCAGTGCACGTTCCCAACACGTCCACCATTGAACAGCTCCAAGTCTCTGATAGATAAATCACAGAGACTGAGAGAGTTCAAGAGGGGAAGAGGGGATTAGGAAGGGAACAGCTGGGAAGGAGACCTGTTGTAAGAAAAAGGTTAGAACACACAATAAGAAAATTATATCTCCTGAAATCAATACTAGACTATGATTCTAAACCTAGTCACTCTGAAAACATGAACAATCTAAGAGTTAAGTTTAAAATGACTAAGTTTCAAGATGGCCGGATACCTGTAGGGGAATCAAGATGAATTAAATGAAAACTTTCTTATTCAAGTACTTTCCTTTACATGAGAATCAGAAAAACATTCTGACTAAATTTTAAACCAGTCATTTGGTCCATGCAATATTGCATCTAGAAACTCTGGCCTTCTGTGTACTCTTAAAATGTTTCAACACAAATTGCGCATATTGCAGATATATATATATATATATATATAGTAAACACCATAAAAGGATTGTGCACCATGAATAACACAATATGGATTCAGGAAACAAATCACATAAATACCAAGAAATGGTAGCACGCAATGAATATCAAAGTCAAATCATCATTAATCGAATAGCGCGTCTTGCCGATTCGTAAAACACGATGTAAATGTCAAGAAATAACAGCTCACAATAAATAACAAGATCAAAGTACAATGAAACGAACCGCGCTTCTTTTGCCGATTCTTAAGCTGCCATGTAAATGTCAAGAAATGGTAGCGCGCAATAAACAACAAAGTTAAATCCTCATGAAACGAGTTGCGCATCTTGCCAATTCGTAAAACATCATGTAAATGTCAAGAAATAGTAGCGCGCAATGGACAACAATGTTTAAACACCATAAAACGAATCGCGCGTCTTGCTGATTCTTAAGCCACCATGCCAATGTCAAGAAATGGTAGCACGCAATGAATAACAAAGTCAGACCTTTATGAAACAAATCGCGCGTCTTGCCTATTTGTAAACTACCATATAAATGTCAAGAAATGGTAGCGCACAAGTAATCTGTTACTCATTTAAGAATTAAACCAAGAATGTGAAAATTCTAAATAACGGTGTCGGGATAGTCCAACCACCGTCTTACCGCCTGGAACAATGATCACCAAAGAAGGATGAAGGGCAGAAGACTGGAAGATCCAAATAGGCCGCCGGGACAGGAGCTCAGGAAGAAGCTGCTGCTCTGCACCGGGACCTCTGAATAGTGAGCACTGGGAGTTGGGCTGGCTCTCTTTTATAGAGTCTTGGCCCAGCCCAGAACCACACCCAGGCATGTTGCAGGGAAAGTCTCTGGAATGCCCTGGAAAGGGACCACACCCTAACACACTCTGAAAACCTGCAGCAATACATTGCAAAGGAACAGTATTTGTAAGCATATTAAAAATAGGTTTTCAGGATTGAACTCTGCAATGCAAAAGGTGAAACCACGACATATCAGCACAATGCATAAATTACGTTGTTTTGAGAGTGCTTGGTTTTTGCATTTTTGTCACCAATAGAGCATGTACTGCTCTGGTGTTGACAGTACTCCCCTCTCCCAGACCCTCTAGGGCCTGGTTTGCTTGGATTAAGACGATGAAAGCGTCTCACAAGTACTGGAGCATGAACATCAGATGCGGAAACCCATGAGTTACTTTCAGGACCATAACCTTTCCATGAGAATAAGTACCATAGATTACGCCCTCTCAGTTTAGAATCCAACACTTTCTTGACTTCGTATTCTTCTTCCCCTTGTACTAGAACAGGAGCTGGATGAGAGTGGACCTTTTGGACTGCCTTTTTCAAGAGGGAAGTGTGGAACACTGTATGAATCCGTAAGGATCTGGGCAATTGTAGTTTGTAGGTCCCCGGATTGATTTGCGGAAGGACAGTAGAAGGACCTATGAATTTGGGGTTAAACATGTGCTTCTTCTTGAAGTCTATATGTTTTGTGGAAAGCCACACTTTGTCACCTGGTTGATATTGCGGTACCTCACAATGTTTCTTGTCACAATGCCTTTTATATTTTTGTTTGGCTTTTTCTAAATGTTGTTGAATCAGTTTCTGGGTTTGATGTAAATGCTGAATGATTTCTGACACAGCTGGAGTAAGAGAACTTTCTTGAGGAGTTGTGATGGGCAAGGTGTCAGGATGATAGCCAAATAAACCAAAAAGGGGTGTAACGCCAATAGAAGTGTGGAATGAGTTATTGTAAGCTAACTCAGCTAACCAGAGCATAGATGTCCAAGAATGAAGTACCTTTTCAGCGTAGGCACGTAGGTATTGTTTCAAAGTCTGATTTAGTCTCTCCGTTTGACCATCTGTTTGAGGATGGTGACTAGTAGATAGCGTAGATGTCACTTGGAGTGTTTTACACCGTGTCTTTCAGAAATTGGAGGAAAATTGTGACCCCCGATCGGAGAGGATAACCTTTGGCAGTCCATGATAACGAACCACTCTGTTCAGTAAAATAGTTGCCAATTCACTAGAAGTGGGCAATTTTTTATAGGCGATGAAATGTCCATATTTCATGAGACTATCTACTACCACCAGAATTACTGAATGCTGTTGAACTACTGGCAGACCGGTAATAAAATCTAAAGAAATTTGCTCCCATGGACGATTTGGGGTTGGAAGTGGATGTAACAACCCTTTTGGTTTTGAATGACTTGTTTTAATGCGAGCACAAACTTCACAGTTGTTTACCATTGCTTTTACATCTTTTGTTAGGGTAGGCCACCAAAAATAGCGTTGGATCAGTTCAAGAGTTTTAGGAGTACCTGGGTGACCTGCCGTAGGTATAACATGCAACCAATGAAACACTATCTTGCAAAGTTTGGTAGTGGGTACGAACAAACGAGCGTCATGCAAGGTTAAACCTTGCTTGATTGACCTTTTGGGATCTGCTTGGGCCCATGTTTGCCATTTTTCAACAGAGAAAGAGTTGCAAATTTCTTCAAAGAAATCTTCAGTTTTTATGATACATAGAACCTTGTCAGGAGCAATGATAGCTCTGGAGGCTTGAAATGCAGGCAACGTGGTAAACTCTTGACGTCAGCCTTGCGATTATCTTTACCAGGCCGGAAGGTTACTACAAAATCAAATTCGGCAAAAAAAAGCATCCAGCGTAATTGCCGAGGGGTCAAAAGACTGGCGGAACTCATGAATTGAAGATTACGATGATCGCTATATACTGTGACAGTGTATTTGGCACCCAACAAATGATGTCTCCATTCTTTAAAAGCATCACGAATCGCCAGAAGCTCTTTTTCAGCAATGACATAGTTCTTTTCGGCTTCGTTCAGCTTCTGAGACATATAAGCTACAGGATGAAGTTGACCAGTGTCTTTATTTCGTTGTGATAAGACACTCCTATTGCTACATCTGAAGCATCAGCTTCCACTATGAAAGGTTGATTCGCATCAGGATGAGTCAAGACTGGGGCAGTGGAGAAAACTTCCTTCAAAGTCGAGAAGGCTTTATCAGCTTCTGGGGACCATAAAAACTTTTCTTTCTTTCTTAGTAGCTTAGTGATTGGAGCCACTGTCTGGGAGAAATGATTTATGAACCTTCAGTAAAAATTTGCCAATTCCAGGAAACATTGTACATCACGAACAGTCTTTGGGATGAGCCAATCAGATACAGCTTTTACTTTCTTTTCTGCCATCACCTTACTTGAGGAGTAAGAATAACCCCTAAAAACTCAACTGTGGTAACATGAATCTCACACTTGGTTAGTTTGCAGTATAAATGGTGTTTTCGAAGGGCTGCAAGAATTTTCTTGACATGTTGGACATGTTCGTTTTCATTGTCTGAGTAGACCAAAATATCATTGATGTAGACTATGGCAAATATGTCGAGGTACTCTCTAAGAACGTCATTCAAGAAAAATTGAAATGCTGCAGGAGCTTTACACAGACCAAAAGGCATGACGGTGTATTCAAAAAGGCCATATCTTGTCTTGAAAGCTGTTTTCCATTCGTCACCCTGTCTCATTCTGACCAAATAATAAGCACCTCGAAGGTCAAGCTTCGTGTAGATTTTTGCTCTCTTTACTTGTTCCAATAAGACCGGAATTAGGGGTAAAGGATATTTATTCTTGATGGTGACTTAGTTCAAACCCCTATAGTCGATGCAAGACCGAAGTTCTCCATTAGCTTTTGGAACAAAAAACAAAGGCGAAGCTGCAGGAGACTTAGAGGGGCGAATGAAGCCATTCTCCAAAAATTGATCTAGGTATTTTCGTAAATGTTGATTTTCATGTTCCGGCAGGGCATATACACGACAGTTGGGAAGTATCGCACCTGGGGCTAGATCAATTTGACAGTCATAAGATCTATGAGGAGGTAGAGTCTCTGCTCCTTTCTCATCAAATACATCTTTGTAAGATGAATACTGTTTGGGCAGCTGAATTTCTTTCTCCGCGGCAGTAGCTATGTAAGAGTTGCAAACTTTTGGTACATGAATCTTTTGGAGACATTGTTCGTTACATAGTGCAGATGAGAACACGATTTTTCGTTCTGCCCAATTGATCTCCGGATTGTGATGAGTTAACCATGGCAAGCCGAGGATAATCCCATATTGGGGAGCATGGATCACGTCAAGGATGATTTTCTCTTTATGTTTCTTTCTTTGATTCTTATCTTCACAAATCATCGACAAGGGGATAGTCTGAAGAGTTATCGGACCTCCAGTCAAGAGTTTTCCATCAACTGCCTGGATGATTTCTGGGGGCTTCTTTTCAATACATGGGATCCCCCATGCACAAACTAATTGGACATCAACAAAGTTCCCAGTAGCCCCAGAATCGATTAGAGCCTTTTTGAAATAGATCTTTTTCTTGACCTGAACTCTTATTTCCAGTTTAAGATGTCTAGATTGTGAAGGGTCCACGGTGACACTCAAGAGCAACCCTTCTCTGCATCTTGGGTGTTTTAGTTTTCCAACTCGACTGGTGCATTGGCTGCGTCCTTCTGAACTGGACCTTGCTTGCTCTTTGGTTTGATTGGACAATCTTTGGCAAAATGACCTTTTCGCCCACAATAAAGACATTGTCAATTTTTTCTGCGTAGGTCCTTTTCCTCTTTGGTCAAAGGTCTTCTGATGGTTCCAATTTCCATCGGTTCCGGCGTTCTTTCTTTCGGAGTTCTTGAGTCTCTGTTATCATGAACGCGCCATGAATATTTTTCAATCTTTTTGCGCGTTCCTTTACGTTCTGCTAAACGATGATCAAGTCTCAAGACAAGATTTATTAATTCTTGACAGTCTGTAGGTTGTGGGTCAATTTGCGCTAAGATATCTTTTAGTTCCTCTTTGAGTCCCATGTAAAACAAGACCACTTGTTTTTCTTCATGCAACCAACCGGTTAAAGTTGGCTAAATACGACACTAGGTCTTGATTACCTTGGCGTAAATCTAATAATTCACGATCTGCTGACTGTGTTACAGTTCTACGATCAAAAATTCTCTCAAATTCACGAACAAAATTTCTCCAGTTGTACAACAAGGGACTATTTTTACGCACAAGGGGAATTGCCCAAAGCTGCATCCCCAGACAGATATGATAACAAGAAAGCCACTTTGGACTGGGCATCGGGGAAAGTATTTGGTCTGCAGGTGAAGTGTAGTTCCACTTGAACCACGAAAGATTGCGCTTTCAAAGGGTCACCTGAGAAACGTTCTGGGGAGCTAAAGGAACTGCAGAAGGAACATTTAGGGAAATCGGATTACTTCCATAAGTCTGAGAAGAAGTACCTGGCCAAGACACACCTGTGGGACTTTGTTCCTTCTTCTCTACCTTATCTTGCAACTGACTCACTCTCTCTGCTAAGCTAGCTGTCAATTCTTTGGATGATACCACCTCTGCTTGGAGCTGGGTGATAGCCTTGACTAACTCGTCTAGCTTGGCCATGCTGAGAACATACACAAGCCAGGAGGATAATAATTTGTGGGCTCACTATTCTGTCGGAGTCACTAGATCCTCGGGGTCTGTGCACGTTCCCAACACGTCCACCACTGAACAGCTCCAAGACTCTGATAGATAAATCACAGAGACTGAGAGAGTTCGAGAGGGGAAGAGGGGATTAGAAAGGAAACAGCTGGGAAGGAGACCTGTAGTAAGAAAAAGGTTAGAACACACAATAAGAAAATTATATCTCCTGAAATCAATACTAGACTATGATTCTAAGCCTAGTCACTCTGAAAACATGAACAATCTAAGAGTTAAGTTTAAAATGACTAAGTTTCAAGATGGCCGGCTACCTGTAGGGGAATCAAGATGAATTAAATGAAAACTTTCTTATTCAAGTACTTTCCTTTACATGCATATAGAAACTCTGGCCTTCTGTGTACTCTTAAAATGTTTCAACACAAATTGCACATATTGCAGAGATATATATATATATATATATATATATATATATATATATATATATATATATATATAACACCATAAAAGGATTGTGCACCATGAATAACACAATATGGATTCAGGAAACAAATCACATAACTTGTCAACTCGAATATTATGTAATAAATATCTTAGAATAGTGGCATACAATAAACAACATGAATTAAACTTGAGGAGAGAATTGTGCGTCTTGCCGATTCGAGTGTCACCATGTGAAATACCAAGAAATGGTAGCACGCAATGAATATCAAAGTCAAATCATCATTAATCGAATCGCGCGTCTTGCCGATTCATAATACACAATGTAAATGTCAAGAAATAACAGCTCACAATAAATAACAGGATCAAAGTACAATGAAACGAGTCGCGCTTCTTTTGTCGATTCTTAAGCCACCATGTAAATGTCAAGAAATGGTAGCGCGCAATAAACAACAAAGTTAAATCCTCATGAAACGAGTTGCGCGTCTTGCCAATTCGTAAAACATCATGTAAATGTCAAGAAATAGTAGCGCGCAATGGACAACAATGTTTAACCCCTTCTGTGCCCAGGACGTAATGGTTACGTCCTGAGGCACAGTGCTGCTGTGCCCAGGACGTAACCATTACGTCCTGTGCACAGAGCCCAGAGGGAGCGCTAGCGCTCGCTCTGTGGGGTTCCCCCCCACCCCCCCAAGTCAGGGATGGAAGGGGAAGCCCTTCCCCTCCCACCCCGACCCCCCCAACCCCACCTGTGACGTCAGCGCGCGAGTGCGCGCTGATTAGTCACAGGGTCTCCCCCATCGCGCTGCGCGATTGAAAGAGAAATGCTTTTGCATTTCTCTTTCAATCCCATGGGGGAGGCCCCGAGAGGCTTCAAAGGAAAGGAAATGTATTTCCTTCCCTTTGAAGTCTCTCACAGGGTTTCAAAAGCCGGATTGCTTGCAATCCGGCTTTTGAAACCCCACTAGACACCAGGGATTTTTATTTTTTTCAATGAAACTGTCAAAAGGGAGCGACCCCTTGGGCAAGGGTCGCTCCCAGGGGGGGCATTTTTTTAGGAAGGCCTTTTCTGCCCCCCCTGGGGGCAGATTGGCCTATTATTAGGCCGATCTGCCCCCAGGGGGGGCAGAAACCTCTAGGCACCAGGGAGCTTTTTTTTTTTTTTTGTGATGTTTTCTTTTTTTTTAGGTGGGGAGCGATCCCTTAGGCAAGGGTCGCTCCCCTACGGGGCAATATATATTTAGGCCATTTCTGCCCCCCTGGGGGGCAGATTGGCCTATTTTGATGAGGCCAATCTGCCCCCAAGGGGGCAGAAACCATTAGACACCAGGGAGTTTTTTTTTTTGCGCAAATTTCACGCAACGGGAGCGACCCCTTGGGCAAGGGTCGCTCCCAGGGGGGGCATTTTTTTGGGAAGGCCTTTTCTGCCCCCAGGGGGGGCAGAAACCTCTAGGCACCAGGGATAATTTCTTTTCTTTTTTCTTTTTGTTATGTTTTCTTTTTTTTTTAGGTGGGGAGCGACCCCTTAGGCAAGGGTTGCTCCCCTAGGGGGAAAATTATATTTAGGCCATTTCTGCCCCCCTTGGGGGCAGATTGGTCTATTTTGATGAGGCCAATCTGCCCCCAAGGGGGGCAGAAACCATTAGACACCAGGGAGTTTTTTTTTTTTTGCGTGAATTTCACGCAAGGGGAGCGACCCCTTAGGCAAGGGTCGCTCCCTGGGTGGGGGGGGATTATTTTAGGCCATTTCTGCCCCCCTGGGGAGTAGATCAGTAGGATTTTTTTGTTTTTTTGTTTTACAGATGGGGAGCGACCCCTTGGATTTAGGCCATTTCTGCCCGCTTTGGGGGCAGATCGGCCGATTTTAGGTCAATCTGCCCCCAAGGGGGGCAGAAACCACTAGGCACCAGGGATCTTTTTTTTGCGCCGTCACGCAAGGGGAGCGACCTTGTAGGCAAGGGTCGCTCCCCGGGGGGGGAAAAATTATTTTAGGCCATCTCTGCCCCCCCCTGGGGGCAGATCGGCCTATTGGTATTAGGCCGATCTACCCCCAGGTGGTGCAGAAACCTCTAGGCGCCAGGGCAAATTTTTTTTTTTGTGTTTTTTTTTTTGTTTGTTTGTTTTTTTAGAGATGGGGAGCGACCCATCAGACAAGGGTCGCTCTCCTGGGGGGCAAACTGTGTTTAGACCATTTCTGCCCCCCTTGGGGGCAGATTGGTCGATTTTAGGTCAATCTGCCCCCAAGGGGGCAGAAAGCACTAGGCACCGGGGATTTGTTTTTTGGCGCCAATGTCACGCAGGGGGAGCGACCCCGTAGGCAAGGGTCGCTCCTGGGCAGGGGGGGTTTGGGGGGTGGGGGGTCACATTTATTTTAGGGCATTTCCCCCCCCCGGGGCCGGCTGAGCTAGAGGTCAAAATCCACAGGTAGGCACTTTGCAAAAAACACCTCTGTTTTCTGTGAAAAAATATGTTGTGTCCACGTTGTGTTTTGGGCCATTTCCTTTTGTGGGCGCTAGGCCTACCCACACAAGTGAGGTACCATTTTTATGGAGAGACTTAGGGGAACGCTGGGTGGAAGGAAATTTGTGGCTCCTCTCAGATTCCAGAACTTTCTGTCACCGAAATGAGAGGAAAAAGTGTTTTTTGGCCAAATGTTGATGTTTGCAAAGGATTTTGGGTAACAGATCCTGGTCAGAGCCCCGCAAATCACCCCATCTTGGATTCCCCTAGGTCTCTAGTTTTCAAAAATGCGCTGGTTTGCTAGGTTTCCCCAGGTGCCGGCTGAGCTAGAGGCCAAAATCCACTGGTAGGCACTGTTTTCTATGAAAAAATTTGATGTGTCCATGTTGTGTTTTGGGCCGTTTCCTGTCGCGAGCGCTAGGCCTACCCACACAAGTGAGGTATCATTTTTATCGGGAGACGTGGGGGAACGCTGGGTGGAAGGAAATTTGTGGCTCCTCTCATATTCCAGAACTTTCTGCCACAGAAATGTGAGTAACATGTGTTTTTTTAGCCAAATTTTGAGGTTTGCAAAGGATTCTGGGTAACAGAACCTGGTCCGAGCCACACAAGTCTCCCCATCTTGGATTCCCCTAGGTCTCTAGTTTTCAGAAATGCACAGGTTTGGTAGGTTTCCCTAGGTGGCGGCTGAGCTACAGGCCAAAATCTACAGGTAGACACTTTGCAAAAAACACCTCTGTTTTCCTTCAAAAATTTGGCTGTGTCCACGTTGCGCTTTGGGGCGTTTCCTGTCGCGGGCGCTAAGCCTACCCACACAAGTGAGGTATCATTTTTATCGGGAGACGTGGGGGAACGCTGGGTGGAAGGAAATTTGTGGCTCCTCTCAGATTCTAGAACTTTCTGCCACAGAAATGTGAGGAACATGTGTTTTTTTAGCCAAATTTTGACGTTTGCAAAGGATTCTGGGTAACAGAACCTGGTCCGAGCCACACAAGTCACCCCATCTTGGATTCCCCTAGGTCTCTGGTTTTCAGAAATGCACAGGTTTGGTAGGTTTCCCTAGGTGGCGGCTGAGCTAAAAGGCCAAAATCTACAGGTAGGCACTTTGCAAAAAACACCTCTGTTTTCCTTCAAAAATTTGGCTGTGTCCACGTTGCGCTTTGGGGCGTTTCCTGTCGCGGGAGCTAGGCCTACCCACACAAGTGAGGTATCATTTTTATCGGGAGACGTGGGGGAACGCTGGGTGGAAGGAAATTTGTGGCTCCTCTCAGTTTCCAGAACTTTCTGCCACAGAAATGTGAGGAACATGTGTTTTTTTTGCCACATTTTGAGGTTTGCAAAGGATTCTGGGTAACAGAACCTGGTCTGAGCCACACAAGTCACCCCATCTTGGATTCCCCTAGGTCTCTAGTTTTCAGAAATGCACAGGTTTGGTAGGTTTCCCTAGGTGGCGGCTGAGCTAGAGGCCAAAATCTACAGGTAGTCACTTTGCTAAAAACAGCTCTGTTTTCTGTGATGTGTCCACGTTGTGTTTTGGGGCATATCCTGTCGCGGGCGCTAGGCCTACCCACACAAGTGAGGTATCATTTTTATCGGGAGACTTGGGGGAACATAGAATAGCAAAACAAGTGTTATTGCCCCTTGTCTTTCTCTACATTTTTCCCTTCCAAATGTAAGACAGTGTGTAAAAAAGACGTCTATTTGAGAAATGCCCTGTAATTCACATGCTAGTATGGGCACCCCGGAATTCAGAGATGTGCAAATAACCACTGCTTCTCAACACCTTATCTTGTGCCCATTTTGGAAATACAAAGGTTTTCTTGATAGCTATTTTTTACTCTTTATATTTCAGCAAATGAATTGCTGTATACCCGGCATAGAATAAAAACCCACTGCATGGTGCAGGTCATTTATTGGCTCTGGGTACCTAGAGTTCTTGATGAACCTACAAGCCCTATATATCCCCGCAACCAGAAGAGTCCAGCAGACATAACGGTATATGGCTTTCGAAAATCTGACATTGCAGGAAAAAGTTACAGAGTAAAACTTAGAGAAAAATTGATGTTTTTTTCACCTCAATTTCAATATTTTTATTTTTCAGTTGTTATTTTCTGTAGGAAACGCTTGTAGGATCTACACAAATTACCCCTTGCTGAATTCAGAATTTTGTCTACTTTTCAGAAATGTTGCGGTTTCTGGGATCCAGCATTGGTTTCATGCCCATTTCTGTCACTGACTGGAAGGAGGCTGAAAGCACAAAAAATCGTAAAAATGGGGTATGTCCCAGTAAAATGCCAAAATTGTGTTGAAAAATTGGGTTTTCTGATTCAAGTCTGCCTGTTCCTGAAAGCTGGGAAGCTGGTGATTTTATCACCGCAAACCCTTTTTTGATGCCCTTTTCAGGGAAAAAACCACAAGCCTTCTTCTGCAGCCCATTTTTCCAATTTTTTTTAAAAAAACGAAATTTTCACTGTTTTTTGGCTAATTTCTTGGCCTCCTTCTGGGGAACCCACAAAGTCTGGGTACCTCTAGAATCCCTAGGATGTTGGAAAAAAAGGACGCAAATTTGGCGTGGGTAGCTTATGTGAACAAAAAGTTATGAGGGCCTAAGCGCGAACTGCTCTAAATAGCCAAAAAAAAGGCTCGGCACAGGAGGGGGAAAAGGCCTGGCAGCGAAGGGGTTAAACACCATAAAACGAATCGCGCATCTTGCCGATTCTTAAGCCACCATGCCAATGTCAAGGAATGGTAGCACGCAATGAATAACAAAGTCAGACCTTTATGAAACAAATTGCGCGTCTTGCCTATTTGTAAACTACCATATAAATGTCAAGAAATGGTAGCGCGCAAGTAATCTGTTACTCATTTAAGAATTAAACCAAGAATATGAAAATTCTAAATAACGGTGTCGGGATAGTCCAATCACCGTCTTACCGCCTGGAACAATGATCACCAAAGAAGGAGGAAGGGCAGAAGACTGGAAGATCCAAATAGGCCGCCGGGACAGGAGCTCAGGAAGAAGCTTCTGCTCTGCACCAGGACCTCTGAATAGTGAGCACTGGGAGTTGGCTGGCTCTCTTTTATAGAGTCTTGGCCCAGCCCAGAACCACACCCAGGCATGTTGCAGGGAAAGTCTCTGGAAGGCCCTGGAAAGGGACCACACCCTAACGCACTCTGAAAACCTGCAGCAATACATTGCAAAGGAACAGTATTTGTAAGCATATTAAAAATAAATTTTCAGGATTGAACTCTGCAATGCAAAAGGTTAAACCACAACATATCAGCACAATGCATAAATTACGTTGTTTTGAGAGTGCTGGGTTTTTGCATTTGTGTCACCAATAGAGCGCGTACTGCTCTGGTGTTGCAACAACAATACAATTTAAAAACTAATACAAAGGACAATTTAGACAAGAGGGACAGCAGACAGCACAACAAACTCCACAAACAGCATTCTCTCCACCAAAACCACAACACAACATCTCCCAAACACAGACAAAAGGACTGTGAGTTAAAGAGAAAGTTAAAGCAATTTCACATTTCCTGGTTCACAGCATGGCTAAACCATTGCATCACTTCCTGGGCAGATGAGGCACATTTTCAGTCAAAATTTCTTTTTTTTGACAGCGCAGAAGTCTCCTAATCTGTGCTGTCCCAAGGTGCAGACAGCAGGCTATCGGGCAACTTGAGGGGGGAGGTGGACAGTCTCCTGTGCAGGCAAGTGTTATGATAGCCTGAACACACATATAAAGGGAAGTATGGATAGTGCCATTAGCCCACGTTCCTCCCTCCAGTGCGCTACCATCAGGGGACACACTGTCAGTACACCCCTGAAGAATGATTTTGCCCCTGGCCCCACATCTTATTTACAGTGTATAATCCAAATCAAAGTGGGGTTCTTATTGGCAGATGCCCATGCACCCCTGCACAAAAAGGTACACCTTCTGTTGATGCCAAAGCCACTGTAACTCTCCCTATACCACAGCTTTGTCAAGAAGGTCAGCACAGACATGTGCAGCACCTTCAGGCATTACTGAGTACCCCGGGGGACCAAAAATGTGTGCAACGGCCCATTGTGCTACTGCATGGCTTATTCCACACAGATCTTGGGGCCTCATTTATGAGGCCCTACTGGCACCCTGTGCCACCGGAGTATAATTTTTTTAATGCACTGGTGGTGCAGTGTGCTGGCCCATATTTACAAGGCCATGCAAAGCCACTTTGCATGGCTTTCCATGAACTTGTAGATATGGACCCCTTTCATTCATAACACTGCGTGAAAGGGGTGTTCCATGGGTGTTGCTATTGGTGTTACTACACAAAACCCATGGAGACATATGGAATCTGACACATTCCCTTTTTTACAAGTCAGGGAATGCGTCAGATTCCTACGCCACCTCAGGGGTGGCATTAAAGTGGAGCAACAGGGAGAAATAACATTATTTCTCCCCATTTTAAATCTTTCTATGTGTGATGCATTCTGCAGCACACATAGACAGAGGAAAATGCCATTAATTATTGATTATGTGCAGGAAGGTGTCCTTTCCCGTGCAAAAGCAATCATCCTTCATTGGCTCTACTAGGCAGCAATATGTGCACTAGCGCAGCAGGCAAGAACAGGAATGCACTACATCTTATAGATACAGCACATTCTTGGCCTTTGTTTTGACGCAGGGTGGTGCAGGAAAAAGGCTTGTAGCTCTGGCCTGCACCAAAAGTTAGAAAATGAGGCCCTTGATGTGGACACTGTTGCACTTAAGGTGCCATTTCTAAATGGGGGTAGCATGTGAAAGTGCCCTGGCTAGTCCATTTCACATAATGTGTGGTGCACATGGTTTTCAGTCATGCTGCAATGTTCCCTCACCATCCATGTCTTTGTGTAACCTCTGACATTCTAAGGACAGCAAGGCAGTTAACATCAAACTGTTACTACACTCTGCATCAAGGTGATGTTGCTTGTGCATAGCAGTAGGTGTACACATGCAATACTCATGTAGTTTAACACTGTCTCAGGTAGTGGTACTCACGTGGACCATGCATAGTCCCATGCTTGTCAGACATCCCCAGTAGAGCATAAACAAGGATGTATAAATTGTTGTGACCTTGGCACATTTGTTTCAATGTGTCCTGCATCATGTAGCTCACATTGGCCATGTTGGACTGAGCCAAGGATGTTACTAATACATGAAGGTGTTGAGTGGACTTTGATACACAATGACAGCAGATTGTGTAGATGTGAGCCTCTTTTACAGCCCCATGTTGACATTCACATGTTTACATTGTTCATCCAGGTTATCCATGTGGGTTGTCTCTATACTTCTGTGACCTATTATATATTAGGGACTTATGGTAGTTGGTATCCCACTTACCCAATTATCTACTAGGGACTTACAGGGTCTGCCAATGTCAATTGTAATTGTACCACTTTACCATATGCCTTTTATTCAGAGGACTGGCCCAGGGCCAGAATAGCAGACCAAGACTACAGTCATAGTCAGTTACCACCAGTATCGGTTATAAAAACTTTCTCACACTGTGACTAGGCAAGTAACTTGCCTACACACTCGTTGTGCTTATATGTGTTGCTTTACATAGGTACATTGATTCATTTTGTCTTAAACTTGTGACATTGCAAACGTCATTCATGCAGGTGCCACACAGATTTCCTAGTATGTGGTAGATCAGCAAAGTTGCTGCTAATGATGGTACATTTTGAGCTTGCTCCTCATCTTCCTGATCCTCTTCGTACAGTTCTTCATGCACATCATTGCCTTCGGGCCATGGAATATTTGGCCATACACATTTATTCTGCAATATGAGGCACACTGGTATTAGTTTAGTAACCATTGGTGGCGAGTTGAGTGATTGACTCCTACACACATTCTCACTCCTCAAGTAGTACTTGTGTAGTCTGGAAGTTCCCTCCACAATGTACTTGGTCCTGTTAAGGACATGAATGTGGCTCTGCTGGCCTTCCAAATGGGTGTGTTTGTGAACAGTACTCACACACAGCTGCAGATTGTCGTGTTCATTATGACATTGGTGGTCTATTCCGAAGACCGCTGTGGTGACGACCACCAACAGACCGCCACAGAGGCGGTAATCCGCCTGCCAGATTATGAAACACAAACACAAAACCGACTGAAGACTGCCACAACTACAATTCCGTCAGACCCAACTAAGGCGAAAAACTGTCAGACCCAGCACCCACACTGCTACGCCAGCAAAACACCACCCTCCAAATTATGACCCACAAATCACCAGAGGACATTCAACAGCGGTCAACCATTGGCAGTGCACACCGCCGCGGCGGAAAGGGGCACCCATCACCACTATATTCCAGTATTGGCCAGTTCAAAAACCCCACACCTGACACATAAACAAACACCCTACACACTCAGCAACAGCACTATAAAACACCCCCCCATACAATCCACAGTCCCTTGCAAACAAGAAAAGACTTCCACACCTTGCCAGGCCAATTCCTTACAGAACTGCACATACACACCAAATCCACTTATACCACAACACTGAACACCCTCTGCACAACACACACAAGGCACAAACAATAGGCATGTCCCCACAAAAGCACCCCAGTTTCACAAATGATGAGTTGCAGGTGATGGTAGAGGAAATGTTCAGGGTAGAGCCACAGCTGTTTGGTTCACAGGTCCAGCAGATCTCCATTGCCAGGAAGATGGAGCTATGGCAGAGAAATGTGAACTCCGTGGGACAATATCCACGCACAAGGGACAACATACGAAAGAGGTAGAACGACCTACAGGGGTAGGTGCGTTCCACTGCATCAAGGCACAAGGCTGCCATCATGAGGACTGGCGGTGGACCCTCACCTCCTCCCCACAGCTGACAGAATGGGAGGAGCAAGTCATGGCAATCCTGCATCCTGAGGGCCTCACTGGAGTCACTGGAGGGATGGACATGGGTAAGTTACTATTACTATACTACCGCCACCAATTCATGCATGGCATGTCACCCCTTCACCCTGACTCCCCACACCCCACCCCATCCCACACAGTGCATCACCCCAATGACCACAGGTAAATCTGTACCCCTGCATGAGCTACCCACTGCAGGCACACCCCTCCCAGCACTGCATGCACACCCAACAGCAATGCATGGACAGCAAGTAGTACTACCAATCCCACAGTCCAACACCATACACTACCAAAGGTGGGAGGATGACATCAAACCCATAGGGAAAGGTAGAAATGCAGAAACGGTGACATACAGTGACCTTAACAAGTCACTTACATCCCCACAGGTGCTCAAGCCAATGTCAGCAGCGAGCAGGTGCCACAGCAACCCAGTCCTCCACCAGAAGATGCCCCCAGTGATGACAGCAACTCTGGATGTCCTGAGCTGGATGAACTCCCTGGCCTATCTAGGACCACTTGTCAGTGGGCTTCAACATCCCACAGTTAGTCCATCACAAGGCCCCCGTGCGACTCAAACACCAAAGCAGCCACCCAACGTCCCCAATCCCTTGTCCCCAGGACACGTCAATCAATAGTGTGCCCACCTGTACAGAGACCCGAGTCGACACCAAACAGGCAAGGCAAAGAAGGTGCTGGTGTAAGTGGGAGTGGGCACACCATTAAGAGGATACATGGGGCCAGGGACAGTGTGGCAGGCCAGCTGTGTGCCGGGGGGCCAGGCCCAGGGAACTGACTGCCCAGGAGGCACTCACAGATGTCCTAGGGGCATACAAAAAATCCCAGGATGGGCCAGGTCATCACCATCATGCAGGAGAACCAGCGGCTGCAGGGGGTACACCACCAGAAGCTCATGCAGCAGTTGCAGGGCCTAAATACCAACATGGCCTCCATTGTAGGGGTGCTGGGTGACATGGCCAACACCAAGCGGGGGAACAGAGCACACCAACTGCCCACTAACTCTAGCCACTCAGCAGCCATTAACATCTACTGCAGTCAGGAGGACCACCACATGACCCACAGGCCACCAGCACCCCTCCCTCTGCAGCAGAAGAACCACCCTGCAAACGTTCCCTGCAACCCAGACAGACACCAGAGTCTGTTGCCAAGACCAAGACCACTGCCAGGAAAGGAGCCCCTCCAGATTGTCCCCCTTGTGTGCCACTGAGTCACCTTGTCCACTTTGGACTGCCATTGCTCCTCATCCTATGGCCCCATGGATATTGTACCTGTGCTCCAGACCAACTGGACCACTACATTGTGGTTTTCCTCAACCATCACCCCACTCTATTGCACTATCCCTTAATTATTGCCACTTCAATAAACACCCTTGAACACAACTGGAGTAATAGTGATTTATCAGACAGAAATGTGCAAAGTAATAAACTGTCTCATGCTATGCAAATGTCCTGTAAAATGTAAACTCATCAAACAAATGTTGTTTAGCAGTCTGTAGCCATCACATCAGTACACTGTTGTGACCACACCAACATCTGCAAAAAGGGAAGGCATAAGTGACAGTCAATTGAAAGGTTAAGGCAGTGATTGACTCAACATAGCTGGCACACAGCACTCAACAGAAATGGAGACATGAACAGATCTTGTAGATTTTACCTGAGTGTCATCGGAATTACTGCTGTCTAATATGTGTCCTGTTCCCACATCCTCCTCCTCCTCCTCACTGTCCTCAGTGTCCACTGCTGCCATAGGTACATTGTCACCCCACTCCTCCTGCAGGTATGGCCCATGGCGTCTGAGGGCCAAATTGTGAAGCATGCAGCATGTGACCACAATCTGGCAGACCTTCTTAGGGGAGTAGCATAGGGACCCACCTGTCAAATGGAGGCACTTGAACCTGGCTTTCAGTAGGCCAAATGTACGTTCTACAACCCTTCAGCCCCTGTTCTTGGATTCCTAACCGGGGTCAACAGCCAGGACAGGTTGGGCTAGTCGGAGTCACCTGGAAGTAGTAAGGGACACACATTACCCATTTACAATGGTATGGAGTTCATCTCTAGTTTCCATACACTGACATACATTGTGTGAAGACTCATGCTCATCTATGAGCCACACTCTGTGCCTCTGTAGTCATGCCATCGCCTGTGGGATGTTGCTATTCCTCAAGACAGAGGCATCATGCACAGATCCAGGATAATTGGGAGTGACGTGGGAGATGTACTGATCTGCAAGGCACACCACCTGGACATTAATTGAATGGAAACTCTTCCTATTCCGGTATACCTGCTCATTTGCCCTAGGAGGGACCAAGGCAACATGGGTCCATCAACGGCCCCAATCACATGTAGTATGTGTCCCATGGCGCAGAATCCAGCCTTCACAGTGGGCAAACATTCACTCTGGGGGAATGCGATGTAGCTGCTCATGTATTTGAGCAAGGCAGCCAAAACCTTTCCAAGCACTATCGAAAACATTGGCTGTGACATTCCTGCAGCCAAGCCCACTGTCACCTGGAATGAACCACTTAGCAGGAAGTGGAGCACTGAGAGTACCTGTACTACAGGGGGAATAGCTGTAGTGCTACGGATAGCAAGCATTCGATCTGGCTCCAATTGTGCACACAGCTCAGCAATAGTGGCCCTGTCCAGACGATATGATGTGCCGGTCCTGTAGTGTAGCCAGGTCCACAAGGGTTCTGTACGTGGGTTCTTACCGCCTCATCCTCTGCAGTGGTTGGTATCTAAGTGAGCCAAAAGTAAAATGGGTGTGACTACAGGACCTATGGACACACAACATCACAGTGCACAGAGCATGTATGTATGTAGGAGACTGGAATTGTCTAGGTGTGAACAGTTGATACCAATGATGCACATATTTATGCACAACATGGGTACTAGTAGTAGGAATTGGCAACCACCTGTCCTGTATGCAGGGACAGGTGGAAGTGACCTCACTTCACTGGCGTTAGGCATCATGGTGGGAGGTGGTCTGCACTGCTGTGCTAATCCTCATTGGCAAACATGGGGCTCTATGGTGTACAGGAACCAATGATGATCAACGCCGGTGGTGACGGTGTTCACCACCACCGACGTGACCACCATTTTCTTTCTACCACTTCACTTCATTCCAGACTCTGCACTGTACTACATCTCCACTGCGTGTGCTGCTGTGACCTGTGTCTGGAACCTGTAATGGCCCGTGCTACAGGGGAAAGGGCCCCAGCCTTCACATCCAAGGAGTTGGAGAAGCTTGTGGATGGGGTCCTACCCCTGTATGGGCAGTTGTATGGGCCTCCAGACCAACAGGTGAGTACATCATGGGTACATTGGATGCAACATAGCTGCATGTAGATGTATGTGCTAGCAGTGTGTCATTTGGTGGTGGTTTGGCTGCATGCAATGTGTATGCAGAGGTATGGATCATGTGTGTGCTTGATGAGGGGCAAATGCAGTATGTGAGTCATTTGTGTGACAGACTGGATTGTATAGTTCATGGTGTCCTTCTGTTTGTGTCTCCTCTGTAGGTCAGCATTCATCAAAAGAAAGGGTTGTGGCGTGTCATCATTAAGGATGTGCGGGTCCTGGGGGTCCATAGGCGGTGGCGGAGCATCCACTGAAGGAAACGGTGGGATGACCTGAGATGCTGTGCCCGGAAGACCACTGAGGCCCAGCTGGGGACAGCCTCCCAACGAGGGAGGGGTGCCCATCGGAGCCTGACCCCCTAATGGCCCGCATGCAGGTGGTGGTGAATCCGGATTTGGATGGGTGCTTAAGGGCAGCACAGCAGCCACAAGGGGGTGAGTATAGACTGTGTGTCATTTTGTATTTGTTGCTTGCCATGTGGTATGGGTACAAGGTTCTAGTCAGTGGATGCCCCAATATACCAGTTTAGCTATTCCTGTGTGGTCCTGCTTAGCTATGTAGGGTGGTATGCATATTTGGTATTGCTAAGTAGCTAGCATACCATGGCAGACAGGGCTTAGTTAGTCACAATAGGTGTGCAGTTGGTAGTTTTTGGGTTCCTTTCTGCTGTTGTATCTAGGTAATGGTTTTTCACTGTGGTCCTCACTGCGCAATGTAAGTCCCAGTGAGTGATTGTGATGTGTATGCCATATGTGCTGTTGGTGCTGTGATTGGCCCTGTGCTACCTTTCTCTCTTCCCCTCTCTCCTTTTGTCATCATATCCATGTGTGTATTAGCATCATCTGGCGAAGGAGCAGTGGCACCAGCAAGTGGGGGAGCTGCAGCCCACGGGACCCAGGAGGCAGAGAGCACAGATGCCGAGGGGACCAGTGGGTTGGAGGGCGAGGGGCGCACTACGGCAGAGACAGGAGCGACTACTACAGACTCAGATTCCTCCTCCAATGGGAGCTCCCTGGTGGTGGCGGACCCCTCTGGGACCACCCCAGCTACGTTGCCTTCTGCCACTCCCCCTACCAGCACCTCCCTTCCAGTAGCCCCCCACACTCAGTTGCCCTTGCCCACTTACCTAGGTGGGTGGGCATCTCCTTTGCCCCAGGAACCTCAGGCCCCGCCCCAGTCAGCCCTACTGCCCTCAGTGAGGAGGCTACTGACCTCCAGAGATCCATCTCTGTAGGGCAGTCAACCATAATTAATGCCATCCAGGGGCTGGCATCCCAGATGCAGCAATGCAATGCCTTCCTGCAGGGCATTCACTGTGGCTTAGCTGCCCCACAGAGATTGTTTCAGGATCTGGCCTCCTCTCTAATGGCTGCCAGTGTCCCTGTTTCTTCCGTCCCCCCAACTACCTGTTCCCAGTCCCATTGCCCTCTCCCCCAACCTATCCCACGCAGACAATCTAACAAGCACACACACAAAACAACAGCCAAGGCTCACACAGACCAACACAGGCACCACACTTCACTCCACAAGCACACACACAGCCAACAACCAGATGCACATACTACAACAGCCACTGCCTCCACTGTCTCCCCCTCCTCCTCCTCCCTCACAGTGACATCAACACTCACACCTACTCACACACTACACTACATCGTCAGTCCCAGATCCTGCCACCTGTATAGCCTTGCCCACAGTCACCACAACAGCAGAAACTGAGACTTGCATTCCACACACCACATGCACAGTCACCACCACCACCATCACCACCTCATGCAGCACAGCCACCTCACTTACAGAGACCACCACAACATACACACATGTCCTGTTTGTCCTCTCCAACCCTGTCTGCCCCCCTCCAAAGACACATAAACGCTTCCTCTTAGACACCCAACAGCCATCCACCTCACACATGCACACTGTCCATGCACCTGCACCCAAGTCCAACACACCTCCTCCTCCTACAACCACTCCCTCTACCTCCACTCCCAATCTTCCTACCACACCCCCTCCCAATTGGTCCTAAGAAACATTTCCTTTCCTGCCTTGACCTCTTCCCTCCCCCACCCCGTCCTGCCCGTAAGAGAAAGATCCCACCCCCCAAGGCCAGTACCTGCAGCACCCAGTCGACTTCCGTTTCTCACCCTAACACTCCACCTGCCACTAAGGGGGAAAAAGAGTGGCACTCCGCCCCTCTGTCCCAAGGGCAGTCCTCTGCCCCTAAACAGTAGGGCAAGGGCCCGCCCCCTCCCAAACCCAAGCCTAAGGACCCACCTCCCAAGAAGAAACCCCCTGAGGTGCCTGCCTCCCATCTCCATGATGCTGCTGCCTAGTGGAGTGACTGTTGCTGCTGATTTACTCTGCAGATTGTTCTGGGTGTGTGGTTTGTGTGTTGTATGTGTGTGTGTGTCACTCTTCCCTCCCTCCCTTGTGTGCTAGATGGCTGTACTCACTGTTGTTTTCATTGGTGTTGATGCTCCTGTACTGCCAGCTGGTGGTACAGCATCGGGAAGACTTCCAGTTCGGGTTCCATGGTGGCCGCAGGCTCCTCTGTGCCCCTGGAGGTGAATGTCTCCTTTTATATGATGTGTTTCCACCAGGCTTTTGGTGGCGGTGATCCCGCCCCAGAAATCCTGGCGGTTTTCTATGTCATGATATGGTGGGCGGGTCATTGTCTTTCCCCTGCCTGAAGATGGCTACTGCCGTGGTCAGTGTACGGACCATACTGGCAGTTCAGGTGGTACATTGGCTGTCTATAGGAGGGGTCACCGCCATGGTCATAATTTAGCAGTCTTCACAGCTGGCCTGGCAACAGTACTACGGCCATCGCTGGTGTAGCAGTCAGCTGACAGTCAAAGTTATAATAAGGGTCTATATTCTTTGTCAGATGTACAGTGAGTAGGAATGGATTGGTTCAATAGTCATGACAGCTGATGACCCCACATCCATTTACGAATTGTTCTGTGTCCTAATTGACAATATGAAAGGTGCTATGACATTGTTTGGCATACATTCAAGATGATAACTAATTAGAATGACTCTGGGCTTCACATACATGTGTACTGTCCTCTGTGATACTCTTACTTTTTGTAATACATGTGAGTGCAACTGAGGTAGATGTGGTGAGTTGTCACATGTGGAATTAGAAATTTGGCCAATGAGTTTTCACATATCTCACACTGATCTATTGTTGCAGGGTATGACTTATTTCCTACGTAAGCATCAAGTTTGGAGTTCTGATCTGTCTGTTTTTATTTTTTACTAACACATATTTTTCTGATATGTGTCAGGAAATCCTCGGTTTATCCAGCTCCCTCTCTCCAGGTTTTGGGGGTTATTCAAATTTGGCAACACCCACACAATCTGCAGACTTCGTTATGGAGAGTTTCCTGGAAGCGGAGGGCTCTCAAAATGGTGGCCACTGACAGTCAAGGCTGCAGCTCTAGTGTTTCGGCTGGAGGAGCTCTTGTGGACAGTTGAGTGACATGAAGTGCGCACACAGCCTCTGAAGTGGCACACTTCACTTAGGAGATCTTGAGAGACAGAAGTCTTTCTGGAGAAGTCGTGCATTTGTTTTCCTGAGTCAATTGTTGCAGTCACGCAAGTATTTTGAGAGAAAGAGAGAACAAATTCTTAAGAGTTCTGTTTTCAAGCCAAAAAAACATTTACTTCCTAGAACATTTGTTCTAGTCATGATAAAATAGTATAGAGCAAGAAGAACAGTATTTTCAAGAACATTTGTTCTCTGTCATATGCAAAAGGTGAAGAGCAGTATTTCCTAGAACAGTTGTTTTATTCATGAGAAAACAGTAAAGAACATTAAGGGCAGTTATTTCAAGAACATGCGTTTTAGTCATGAGGAAACTGTAAAGAACAGGAAGAGAAGTATTTTCAAGAACATTTGTTTTAATCAAGGGAAAAAACTGTGAAGAGCAGGAAGAGCAGTTATTTCAAGAATATTTGTTTTCTGTCATGTGAAAATTGTGAAGAACAGGTTTTCTCCCACAATACTCATTTTCAATCAAATCCTGTGTACTTAAGAATAGGAAAAAAACATGAAAACAGAAGTTGTACATTCTCATACTATAAAACTCCACATGTAAAATTTCAAACACAGAAAAGAAGCTAATATCTCTCTACACTGGGGCAACACTAACAGTTACTTTTTATAAAGCAAAGATTAATCCTAGTTAAAAGGAATAGAGAAGTTGAGGCCTAGAGAGAGAGTATCAATGTTTTGCTTTATCTTACAGCTTGAGTAACATAACCACTGAGTCCTCAAAAACGGTTATATCTCGGAACCACAGGTGCCTAAATCTTCCGTGGCTCAACAACGAGGTCGGAACAACGACCTCATTCTAACCACTAATGCCTTTACCACAAATGTGTTTACAACAATTTTACCGTTGTAAACACATTCCTGGTAAAGGCATGCACGACACAGCATGCTTCCACCCCAGCCTGCCACCCCACCCCACCCCACCTCTTAAACCTAAACACTGCCCCCCCAAACCCTAATCAACCCCAGCCCCTCACCCCACCCCAAAAACGAAAAATACCCCTAGTCCCTACCCCCGCCCCTAAAACCTAAACACCCCAACCCTTAAACCTAAACCCTGATCCCCAAACCCTAATCACCCTAAGCCCCCCTCAAAAACAGCCCCAGTCCCAGCCCAACTTACCTCCACCTCCACCGCGTCCACTCCAACACCCTTCTTCTGTACCTTAACCACACATGTACATTGTTCAGGCATGCGTGGTTAAGGTACCAAAACCAGGAAGTCGTGGAAAACGAAAGCATTGTTTTGCTTTCCTTTTTCACAACCTCGTGGTTCCAGACTCGTTCTTCTGGGTGTTTCCCCTCAAAAACAACAGGCAAAGTGATAGATGAGAGCAGAGTAGAGAATGAGGCAAGGGGTTGGACTCTACCACCAGACACATCCAGGCAGTAAAACCGGGCCTTAAGCATACCAACGGTCCACTCAACAACATTATGGCCCTCATTATGAGTCTGTCGGTCTTGAGACCGCAAGCCTCATGGTGGCGGTCGGACGACCATGGTTGTGGCTATCCGACCGCCACATTATGACTGTGTCGAAACCACCACAGTCAGACCACCAACACCGCCAGGTTGCCACCAGCCGGCAGCCCGGCGGTCCCAGTGGTTGTAATTCTCCAGGTCAGTACTGCAAGCAGCGCTGCCCTCCAGATTACGAGTCCCCACACCGCCAGCCTTTTCAAGGCAGTTCCACTGCCATGGAAAGGCTGGCTGAATGGGCAGTTGGCATGGGCAGTGCAGAGTCCCCATGCACAGCTCCGTTATGCATTACACTGCCTGAATTAGGGGCAGTGGAATGTCTGACGGGTGCTGCTGCACCCGCCACACCGCCACATATCCTCCGGCTCGATTACGAGCCAGCGTCAATGTTAAGGCCCTGTTCACCACAGGGCCAGCGGGCAGAAACAGCAATAAACTCCTAATAGGGCCGGCGGTGTTCAGGCCGCACAGGCGGCTTGATGGTGGTACGAGTTTGGCCACCCACCAAACTCGTAATGAGAGCAAATGTGGGCCTGGTTGTAGGTCTTCTCCTGATCAGTCTGTGGGTTGGCATATGGGGTCATTACCTATGGCTTGATCCCATATCCTTGGTCAGTTGAAATCGAAAAAAGAGACAATGTCAAAATTTAGGCCATATATATTTGCTAAAGTCCAGCCCATGTGTGTTATGTGTAGTGGTATTATCATGCACTTCTCCCAGTTATGATCACATGATATGAGAATTATGCATGTGTCATGATGTTTATAGGGTCCTGTTCAATCAGTCAATGGGATGTCACATGCAGTTCATATGCAGATACATCATACAATTCAACATCCTGACTGCCATATTTCAGCAGCAGATTTTGGTGGTGGCCATTTCCCATTCCTCTAGTCCACTCAATGTTTTGTGTTCATACTACATATATGAAGATACAGAATGTGGATGTGATTCTTTTATGTAGGTCCTGACTGGGTAGTTGTTAGCACACCAGAAATGGCTGACACAGACACATGCATGGGCCCATGGTCATCACCTGATTTTTGTGTTGGCCTACATTTGATTGGCCCAGGTGTTTGATTGTCCCATATTGTCCATGATATTTGACACAATGCTATACACACAGTATGCACTCCTACATACCAATTGAGTGACATGGTGTCACTTTTGCCATTTCCACATTCATTCTTGGATGTCACAGTAGGTGAGTATTGTGTTCATGACTGATAGCTTTGTTCCCAAATTGTGTACATAACACATGGATCATATAGGTTTGTGAGTGGTCCTCTGCAGCCTAGGTACACTACTTCCTGTACTGTGTGACATCTCTGAGAAGGGGAATTGGTACACAATATTTGGGGCCTCCTGCACTTTATGATTCCTTCCAACTAGACTTGCACACAAGTTGCCTCGCGAGTATACATTCAGGCTTACATCAGGGGTTGTAGGGTTCTACTTGGCTTGCAGAATTGTATTTGTGTGTACAGGTGCACCTGCCAGCTAAAGCTACCACCTCAGAGGCATGGTGAATGATGAGTGTGTGTAGAACTACACATCACACACATGGGATGTGAATGATCTTGGTGATTATTTTTCGTCTGTACAGTTGCGTCACCTGCCCATGAGCCATGATTTGTCATCTTGTACTTAGTTCCTGGTGTGTGAGCCATGACACGTCTGATGGCCCATGTGTGCTACATGTGATAATCCCCAAGTGAGCATGTACATCTCACTGGTACACAGTGATGTTTCTCAGATTTCCTGCCTTCTGTGTATGACTGTGTGCCATTACATCAGGCAACATCTGCAAAACTGGCTTGTGATGTATTCACATGTATGTCAGGGTGATATGCATTGCATGTGTAGGCTAAAGCATGTTGCATGTATGTGGAGCAGCCCTCATCCTGCAGGCCCCCTCTTTGTAGGCAGACAGTGAGCTTTGTGTCATGCCCCCTTATCTATTTGTTAATGTGGCTATTGGGTAGTTGTTGCTTGCTTACCTACAAGTAGACCATTCCTATATTTTCCTTCCTGGAATCAATGACTCATGAGGAAGTGCTGAAATATGAAGGTGGTCATGCTTGAAGCCAGGGTATTTAGCCAGCATATTTGTGATCAAGCCACAATGGTCGACAATGGCCTGGATGTTGGTGGAGCTGGTGTGTTTGCGGTTCCTGTATAGATGGGCTGTTGCAGCAGGAGAAACTAGTTGCATCTGTGTGCAATCCATGGCACCCAGCACATGGCATGAAATTCTTGTTTCATCTCCTCCTGCAGCTACTTCGTGTTGGGGAAGAGGATGTGGGGGGGAGGTGTGTGAGCCTGATGATGGCCTCCAGGTCTGAGGGTAAGAATGATGAGAATGATGGCTGTGGGATTCCAGCCACTCAGGCTGAAGTTGCCTGAACGACACATAGGCCAGCATGAGTAGCACAGTCAGAAGCTTTGTCTGTGCTGGGATGTTTGTGACTCTATCAACTGTCACCTGTAGTCTTAGTGCAATGAGATGGACCAGCTGTACGCTGGACTCTCTCCTCAGATGGTAATAGGTGAAAGGGCAGTAATGCAACGCATCTACAAGATATGGCACATTCCTGTCCTCTCCCCCTGTTCTGGTGCAGAAATTGCTGCCATGCCCCAGCGCAGGCACCCGTGCACCATGGTGTGAGGGGGCTTGAGTTGTGGGGATGACTGTTTTTATGCAGAAAGGTGCACCTTCCTGCGCAAAAACAATCACAGGAGGCAGTTTCCTCTTTCTAAGTGTGTTGCTGCACATAGAAAGAGGAAACAAATTTGAAAAATAAAAATGTTTCTCCCTGTTGCATTAGTCTTATGCCACCCCTGGGGTGGTGTAGGTTTTTAACGCATTCCCAAGTGTACAAAACCTTGCAAATCTAGGAATGCATCAAAATTCATGGGTGGTGCTTGGGAACACCAGTGAAACACCCATGGAAATGCCTCCCTGGTGCAAAGTAAGGCAATGCAGCGACTTATGTTGTGTTGCCTTACTCCATAACTACAAGGCCATGTAAAGCCACACAAAGTAGCTTTGCATGGCCTCGTAGATATGGGGCAGCAGCCTTCACTTTTGCCTCATCAAAAAAAAAAAAATGACACAGCGACAGCACAAGCTCCTTGTAACTATGGTCCTAAGTTTGAAAAAATGTGTAGACATCCAACAATGGGCCGTTGACAGACTTTCAGACATGCCTGTAAAAAACTAAAAATCAGGTTTTGTTTGTGAGACACTCTATACAGTATATAAATAGATTGTCATCTGAATATTTAAAAAGCATTTCCTCCACTATGTTATAATAATTGCACCAATGGTATTATATATTATCCAGTTGTGGTCACCAATAGGTAGTTATAGTTAGGACCATGTTTCCATAGGAAAAATAGTTTTTGTTTCCCTAAAACTTTTGTATCATTTGACAAATCTTCACAAAACTTTCCAATAACGTTCTTCCACCTTGGCACCTTCATGGAAAGTTTTGGGGTTATCAGTCAAGCAGGGGCTCAGAAAAAGGAAGGTGGGGTTCACATCATGCTTTCCCCATTAGTCTACTGTAGGAACTTTAGATACTGTAACAGCCCTTACAGCTGAATGGATTTACACCAGGTTTGGCAGAAAGCTAGATCTTGGTCCAGGAAGAAAAATGAATGCTCAAAAACTTTATTTAGGTCATGCCGCAGAGGATCTTTGGTATTCATAGATCCCATGATGGGATCTGATTGTCTGTCGCCAAATCAATAAGGATGTGTCAGCAGCCAACTTAGGATATGGGACTCAGTCCTGAATCCTATATAAAAACGAGGAAATGGGGTCCCTGTGGCCATAAAGGATCATGTTGGGGGTGCACACCCCCTCCTCTTAATTGAAAAAAGGCACCAGGGGATAGGGTCCTTGGGGTCCAAGAAAGCTGGGTGGGGGAGCACACGCAACCTCTCCTTATTATTTAAAGAAAGAGGCCTGAGGGGATAGTGCCTGGGGCCCAAGGGTCTCTGGGAGAGAGGCTGTGCATGCCCCTACCCTTATTTAAAATCAAAGCCCCCCAGGGTGACATATGCCTCATCCCCTTTATTAAAAATAAAGGCACAATGGGATTGGGTGCCCGGGCCATAAAGGTCTGGGGAGGGGACAGTACACCCCTTCCTCAATAATTATTTTTAAAAAGGTGTACTGGTGAGCACCTGGACACCAAAGTGAGTAATAAATTAGCTACAGGAGCCGCTCATTTATTATTCACTGCTCCAGCATGGACTGCCTCATATTGCACTTTGAGGTTTTGTTTTTATTCATTTTTTAAGCAATAATGGTGCCCCTACAGTTTTCAGGTATTACAATGGTAGTCTGTAAACCTTTTTAGAAAGAATTAAATTAAATATGTAAAAAAAATGTAAATACACTGTAGTACACTGTGGGGGTCATTGTGGGGGCCAAATGGCCGCTCCGCGGTCAGAAGACCACGGAGGCCATTGTGACTTTACCGCTGGGCCGGCGGGCGCCCGCCAAGGGAGCGCCCGCCAGCCCAGCGGGAAAGGCCCTGCAACACAGAGGCCGGCTCCGAATGGAGCCGGCGGTGTTGCAGGGGTGCGACGGGTGCAGTTGCACCCGTCGCGATTTTCACTGTCTGCTATGCAGACAGTGAAAATCATGCTGGGGCCCTGTTAGGGGGCCCCTGCACTGCCCATGCCAGTGGCATGGTCAGTGCAGGGGCCCCCAGGGGCCCCACGACACCCGTTCCCGCCATCCTGTTCCTGGCGGTCAAAATCACCAGAAACAGGCTGGCGGGAAGGGGGGCGGAATCCCCATGCTTGCAGCGCCGCCATGGAGGTTCAGCCCAGCCAGGGGAAATCCGGCGGGAAACTGCCGGATCCCCTTTTCTGACCGCGGCTTTACCGCCGCGGTCAGAATGGGCACTGAAGCACCGCCAGCCTGTTGGCGGTGCTTCCGTTGCCCGCGGCCCTGGCGGTCTTAGACCGCCAGGGTCGGAATGAGGTCCTATATTAGCATAATATATCGTAGTACAGTGTAGTGTGAATTCTTTCAACATATTAATTTAAAAAAAGATATCTATATTTTTAAGTGTTGCATTTCCTCTAGGGAAGTACTATGGTACTCTGTAGATTTCATAAAAAATATGTAGAAAATTATTCCCTACCTTTTACAACTAAAATAAAGTGGTAATAATGAGTGAAACTCCCCCATGGCTCGTCCCAAGCCAAGCTTCAATAAAAGGTGGAGGGTTACGCATAGGGCTAGCTATCCCTTCATGTAAAAAGTCCTAGCTATGGAAACATCAACCAAAATACTTTGGAGAGAGAAGCCTGCTTCATGGAGAACTATGACGCCTTGTGGTAAAAGCCAGAGATCTCTGGAAGCCACAAAGCTGACCCACCTGCTTTCGGCCAAGACCACACCATCAGGACATGGAATGTGAGGACCATGTATGAGAGAAGCAAGACAGCAGAAGTGGCAAGGGAGATGAAAAAAAACACAACCTTGCATTACTTGGCATCAGGAAGACCAGAAAGACACAGTCCAGACAGAAAAGATTGGCTCCAGTAGGAATGCTGCTATATTCAGGACACAAAGAAAAGGCCTTACTTACTCAGGGAGTAGCACTGATGCTAATGCCAGGAGCCAACAGAGCTCTGATTGAATGGAAGCCCATGGTCCCAGAATCATCACAGCAATCTTCCGCACAAGGAAAAAGAGGTTCAATATGAATGTCATTCAGTGCTATGCACCAACAAATGACAGCAAAGAAGAGGAAAACGAACAGTTTTACAAAATATTCCAGTCTGTCCTGGAGAAATGCCTTGAGAGAGACATCACCATGCTGATGGGGGACCTCAATGCCAAGACTGGTAGTGACATTGCATATGAAGAAGTCATGGACAATCATGACCTTGGCGACATTAATGAGAATAATTAAAGGCTTGCTGATCTTTCTGCCCTACACAGTTTGGTGATAGGTGGTAATGTATTCCCATCACAAAAGAATATACAAGGTAACGTTGGTGTCACCAGACCATTCAAAAAAGAATCACATCAACAATGCCTGCATTGCAAATCATTTCTGTAGGCCCATGTAGGATGTGTGAGTGGTAAGAGAAATGGAAGTGGGGTCAGACCATCACCTTGCTGAGGCCAGGCTAAAGCTAAAGCTAAAACTGAAGAAAGCATGAATGGAACCAACAAACTAACGCCACTGATATAACACCACCCTCTTCAAAGATACCCAGAAAAGGAATGAATACTCAGTCACTCTCAGTAACACGTTTCATATCCTGTAAGGACTAGAGGTTGCTAGAGGCACAGTAGAAAGCCAGTGGGAGGAGATCATAGAAACAGTGAGGTCAACCTGCCAGGAGGTACTGGGTACCAAGAAACACGAGCATAAAGAATACATCTCCACCAAGACTCTGTGCAAAATCCAAGAGAGAAAGGAAAAGAAAGCTGCAGCCAACATCAGCTAAACAAGAGCAAGGTGAATACACCAAAACCAACAAGGAAACAAAGAGAAGCTTACGGGCAGACAAGCAAAGATTCATTGATGATATTGCCACAGAAGCCCAGAAAGCAGCAAGCCATGGAAACTTGAAAGAACTTTACATATAAAAAAACTTTCCAAATGCAGCAAGCTAGAAAGACCTGTTAAAGACAAAGATGAGAAGACAATCATAAGTAACTAAGGCCAACAATGAAGATGGATGGAGCACTTTAAATAACTGCTGAACTAGCCAGTACCATAGTCTTCACCAGCCATACAGCCAGCTGACAAGGACTTCAGCAGATCAACCAAGGAAGAAATATGGCAAACCATCAAACAGCTAGGGAATGAGAAGGCAACATACCATCTTCATATGCAAGAGAAGGCTGACAATGTGGCAGCCACATCAGCTCAAATTGTCCTCAACATCCACAGGAGAAAAACCAAGATCCTGAAGGCTAACATGGCCAAACAACTGTGATCACTCTTGCAGGTGATGCACTGGAAGAGGTTGAGGCCTTCACCTACCTGGACAGTATCATAGACATGCAGAACAGCACAGACCCAATGTGAAGCCAAGATTCAGGAAAGCAAGGGCTGCCTTAATTTAGCTAAAGGAGATATAGAGGTCCAGGAACCTGATGCTGCAACCTAAGATCAGGCTTTTTAGCACCTACTTAACATTGGTCCTTCTGTATGGAACAGAAACTTGGAGGATCACAGTGACCACCACAAACAAAGTCTAGACCTTCATCAAAACCTGTCCAAAACTAAATCTCCAAATCTGCTGACCAAACACCATCAGAAACAATGACCCATGGCAGCAAACTTTCTAACTCCTTGCTCATAAAAAGACTCTGGGGCTGGATAGGTCACATTCTTCTTGAGCCCACATCAACCACCACCAGGGAAGTCCTTACCTGGAACCCTCAAGGGGAAAAGAAATTAAAAGAAAAGAGGAACAGAAAGAAAGAAAGACCTGGCACTGTGGCCAATAGTTTGAATGGAAGGAGATGGGTTACATCGGGAGTCAGATTGAGAGAAAAGCCCAGGACAGGGATGGCTGTAGAGTCTTGGTTGGTGTTCTCTACCCCGGAAGGGTTAGTAGACATAAGTAAGTAAGGTAAGGATAAAGTACCAAACCAAATAATTACCTAACCCTATATCTAAGGGCATGACACAGAATACAGCCAAAGTGTGCCTAAAACCAACATGACTGCATTACCTTTTTGTAAAGGCAGTCATTATCCAATCACATAGTGCCATGCCCTCAATGTCTCCCATACATATGTTATCAAACTTATGGTCATATTCAATCACCTTATTAGAAAACACATGGCATCTTTGTTTCTTCTTCTGTGAGGTAAGTACCTACAGCAACTTGAGTTTCCTTATCAAATGAAACAAGTCAATGAGGGTTCTGAGATAATCAAATCTGGTGGTAGAACAGAACGATAGCCCTAGTTGTAACAAGGAATGTTCATCTACACTAAGTACATGATCTGAAAGATTCACAACAGTCAGAGTGTCCTCACCCATAATTTGTTTTTCTTGTTTTGCTGAGTGTTCCTCTCATGTGGCATATTTTCTCTTGTCAATGTATCGGCCCGTCCTAATTCTCTTTCTCCTTCACTACCTCCTCTTCTTCCTTTTGAAGGCTTGTGATGGGGGGGCTTTGTTCATCTGTAAAAAATTATATTCCTCAGCTGTAGTGAAGAGCGATATGCTGATATCCCTTCTGTCATCCGTTTCTGAAAGATTATCAGAATTAGACTCACTAGTTGCCAGTTCTTGCTTTCGGAGAGAGTCCATGTTACTGAACTCCTGTCATGCTGCATTGCTGCATATTTCTTACCAAAGGTCATGATCGTTCCTGTTGTATAATCAATTTTATCATGTAGAAACTTCCTCTCCTTTTTGGTTTTAATCTCCTCCTCATATTTAGAAAGTCTCTTTTCCATACCAACCATAACTTGTTCGATCGCCTCTTTAGAACCATGCTCATCAAGCAAAGGCTTAAGTTTACATATTTCCTCTGTAATCTCCTCAAGCTCAGTGGCTGCATATTTGGATAAGAGCCCTAACATATTTTTACATGTCACTGCCATAAGACGTGACCATTCTTCAAGCAATTTAGCATGTGGATTTTGGTGAGGAGGCGTAATTAATACCCTAAGGCCACGGTGAACCCTACCAATTTCAATATAATTATTTAAAGAAATCACCTCCCAGCAGCGATTTATTTCCTTCTTGCATAGTTTCTCATATTGAAATAAATGTATTAAGTGGCTTAATATCAAATGTCACAAAGTGGCCTAAATAATAATGGTGTCCACACCAAAAGTTCCAAACAAAAAAGAATATATAGACTATGCGCCTGTATATTATTTTTTGTTTGGAACTTTTGGTGCAGACACCATTATTATTTACGTCACTTTGTTGACATTTGATACTAAGCCACTGGGCTCGGGTACATACATTCTAATGAAAAGCCGAATAGATAATGTCAGTTGGATGGCCTTATGTAAAATGCTGTGTGATAGACGGATTAGGAATTTTTCACTCACCTGTTTTCCTTCTTTGAAAAAATATGTTCGTATGGTGATACATTGTTGCATACAGCACTAACGTGTTGTAACAATTGTTCCGAGGGCAACGAAGTAACAGCGTTTGAAGTATTTTTTTCATGTTTATTTTATAAATATGCTGATATGTCTTTCAGTGTGATGATATTGTTTCTACTTTGTGTGCTCTGATGAAGACCGTGTTGGTTGATATGCGTGAGCCTCAATAATATTTTATACCAGTATCCTGGAGTGCGGGCGCTTTCTGGAGTGTATAACGAAGGAGTTTTGCTTGATATATATATATGCACACATATATATTTATATATATATATATATATATATATATATATATATATATATATATATATATATATATATATATATATATATATGTATATATTTTTATATATATATATATATATATATATGTATATATTTTTATATATATATATATATATATATATATATATATATATATATACATATTTTTTCTTAGGCACATCAAACTTTTTGGGAACATTTCGGGAAGATTAGTCAAATGGTGGCAAAGGTATAGGCACGTCAAAAAGTATTTTTTCATGGAAACTAGGTCCTAACTATAGCTACTTACTGGCGACCACCACTAGGTAATATATATGTGTATATGTGTGTTTATGTATATGTGTGTGTGTATACATATATATAAATGTATATATATATATATATATAAATGTATATATATATATATATATATATATATATATATATATATATATATATATATATATACATACATCACTTAGTGGTGGCGGTCGCCACTATTAGTTATAGTTAGGACCTAGTTTCTATATAAAAAAAAATGTTTTACTTGATTATATCTTTGGCCCCACTTGACAAATCTTTATGAAACTTTCCCAAAAATGTTCCAGTCACATCAGCTGCTGCTTAGAAAGTTTCAGGTGATCTGTCTGGTGGGGGGGGAGGGGGTTCCCAAAACACATTTTCCTCATTCATTTTTCCATAGGGATTTTGAACAACAATAGCCCCAAAATTACTGGACGGAATTACACCAAAGTTGGCAGAAAGGTAGGTCCTAGTCCAGAAGACAACCTTTTTTTTTGTTTTGGTTTGATTCTGTTCAGTAGTTTTTGAGAAATTAAGGGGAAAACAAATGTGCATATGTGGGGATGTGAAGGTAAGTAAAAAATAAGGAATTGGGGCTAGGTTATGAACACCCTGACCCCTTAGCTCTGGTGGTGGGGTCTCTAAGACACCCCACCAGGCTAAAAATATTTTTTTTACAACCAGACTCACGGAGGATTGGCGGATCAGTCATAAAATAAAAAAATTTTAAAACGGAGTGCGGTTCTGTGCATCATTTTTTAAGCTCCAAGTTGGGTCAAGACCCAGTGGCATTTGTTTTTTGGAGTGCGGGGGTGCTGCCTGCCCCCCTCCTACATCCACGGGGACCACTACCTACCCAGGGCAAAGTATAAATTATGTATGGGGCCCCACAGCTGCCCAATCCCCAGGATCACCACCTCCCTGGGGCTAAATCAAACTAGCATGGAAGAGGCCTGTCGGACTCCCCCACAACCCCTGTCAAACAGGTCCCACTGTCAAAAACCAAAGCTTTCATCTCTGTCCCCTTAACACATGCACACATGCAGGGGACAGAGATTAAATGCTTCAGCAAGCACAGAGTAGCTGTTAAAGCAGCTCTATGCTTGCTGAAGCAATGGCACCTCGAGGGAAGGTTCAAGACTTCTCCCCACACCTCCAGGTAGCCCATAAAGGGCATTTAAAAAAAATTAAATTAAAAAATAAATAAATAAATATGTAGGGCTCCCTCGCGGTCCCTGGAAGCCCATAAAGGGCTAAAAAAAAAGTATAAAAAAATAAGCAAACATATAGCTCAGTGTGAAGGTTGCAGCCCTTCACACTGAGAAGGCATGTTTCAAATCCAGATGGACTTGCTACCCTCATTTTTTCTTAAAGTACAAATTAGTTTTATTTAAAATTATTAAAACTGACAGATACATTTTTTAATTTAAATTGTAGAGAAATATTTCATTCTAAGTACATTAAAATCAAAAAAACTTGCCATCTCAACTCCCTCTCTCTTTCTCTCTCTCTTGACTCTCAATCAATTTCTCCCACTCACACACCCACTCACACTCATGCACCCACTCACAGACCCACTCAGACACTCACGCATCCATTCACAGAGCCACTCAGACCGTTACGCACCCACCTACCCACTCAAACTCTCACACATCACTCACAAACCCACTGACACCCTCATGCACCCTCTCACAAACCTGCTCACACACTGACGCACCCACTAAAACACTGATGTAAGCACTCTTACACCCAGACAGACAGTCTGACTGATACTCTCACCCCCAGATACACCCTCTCACAACTATTCATACACCCAGAGAGGCTGCACCCAACCCTGTCACTAACAGTCATAGGGCCATGCACAGCATGATGTTGGGTGGTTTGGCTGCAGGATGTGGCTGCAGGCCAGGTCTTGCGGGCAGCCTCCCCTGTGCACGGGTGAAGGTCATGCACATTGCAAGGTTAGGTGCTTATAGGGGGTTGGCCTTAGGGCCTTGCCAGAGGTCAGATCCAGTGGCGAACCACCATCGCGCATGGCCAAAGGCCGTGCATGGCGGTGGTTGGATTAACGTATAGTAATGAAAATGACTATACGTTTAAAAACCTTTGAAAGTCACTAAATAAAAACAGAGGATACAAGAATGTTACGGTTAGGAAATACAATTTACAAACATAGAAATTCACTTGACAAACCTTCATGAAACTTTCCCAAAAATTTGCCAGTCACGTCAGCTGCTGTTTAGAAAGTTTACAGGGACTTTATAGTTAGCCTCACATTTAGAACCTATGAAACCATAGAAATTCACCAGTTATAGCAACTCATGTAACTATAACACGTGCCCTAAGGTAACTATAACTCATGCCCTTGCCATGCAATGCTAATGACCCCACAAATTACAGCACTCATGACATCTTTGATGTCATCATTAATAGCGTGATTTATAGTTACCTTAGTACACTAGTTATAGTTACTTGAGATAACTCTAACAGGTGAATTTCTATGGTTTGTACTCTGGTCGGAATTTTTATTTACACATTTCCTCTTAATTACTTAATTATTTCTATTTATGTATATCCGAACACACACACCACCACATGTGCACACACACACACACCACCACATGCACAGACACACACAGACACACACAGCACCCACATAAACAAACAAAAAACAAACATAGACACACCACCCACACACACAAACACAAAGCAAACGTAGACACACACACTCCCCCCACACACTCTTCAACCCTAAGCATCCTGCTTCACCTTTCACAAGGTTTGAAAAATAAATATGCTTGTAAGAAACAGATATTAATTTGCCTCTTCTCAAATCACATCTGCAGAGCTACAGAGAGCCAGGCAGATGCCTGCTCAAAGCTGTGGGAGGAACACGGAAATATGTGTATTTTGTTCTTCCATGATCATCAAAGATTCAGGTAGTTTGTTGAACATTAATAGAAAGCAAACTGTACTTTATAGAATTATTGGCTTCTGTGTATTAGAACTATTGTGGTCTTCTGGCTGTGCCTGCTATTGTTTGCTTAACAGGCTTAGATATTGTATCTTGACTTACTTTACTGAGGTGCCTTTTGAATAAACCATTCAAATAAGAAGCAAAAACAAAATCGTGCATGTGCATAAACAGGTTACAGAGCTGGGTATATTATTTGAAGCCATGTCATATTGACTGCGGCGGCTGCAGCTTCACGCTTTGAATTGTGTTAGTGTCAGTCAACCGTAAGAGTACAAGTTACCGCAATTTACTGGAGCTGACAGTCATGATGTGTTCAGAATCATCCTCGCTGCCAGATGTAATGTCCGCTTAAAGTGGTTGTCATGAGATGATGAATCAAAGAGTTCACTGCCTTGTAACTATAATACAATTATATAAAAGGAGAACCGCAGTAGTTTCAACATGGATGAGTTCAGAAGACTAAAATGGCTACGATTAGAAAATTATAAAAAGTCATGCTTTTATTGGAAAAATGTAGCATTATTCATACATACCGTGCAATGGTACAGCATTATATATTAACATATATTTATTTCGTCTACGGAGAAAGTGCATTTTCAGTTTCCAACTTGTAATTTCTGCTACTTTACAATCACATCGTGCCCCAGACATAATGGGGCCTTTGCTTTGACGACGACTGGCTATTCACTAAAAACCTAGGGCCCTAATTTAGTGAAGGACATTAAAGGAAAATCTCTGGATTTCAGACCCTGTGTGCTCCATGAAGTGGAGAAAATTTAGCTGGTGGATTGTACTCCGGGATCAGCAGAATTTCAATTACTGATCATATGAAAATCGGGCCCACCATGTTTCTAGCTGAGGCAAAAATACAACACTGAGGGCCGTATTTATACTCCGTTTGCGCCGAATTTGCGTCGTTTTTTTCGACGCAAATTCGACGCTAAACTAACGCCAACTAACGCCATATTTATACTATGGCGTTAGAGGCGTATAGCGCCAAAGTTCCCGGAATGTGCGTCATTTTTTAGCGTGAACCCCTTCCTTGCGTTAATGATATGCAAGGGAGGCGTTCCCGTCTAAAAAATGACTCCCAGGCCTTTACGTGGTATTTATACTCCCGGGCAAAAGAGACGCCCGGGAGTGGGCGTGGCTAAAAACGGCGCATTTGCGCCGCTTTTTAACGCCTGGGTCAGGCATGGCGTTAAGGGACAAGTGGGCTCAAAATGAGCCCAGAGTGCCCTCCCCTGCCCCCAGGGACCCCCCCTGCCACCCTTGCCCACCCCAGGAGGACACCCAAGGCTGGAGGGACCCACCCCAGGGACATTCAGGTAAGTTCAGGTAAGTATTTTTTTTTTTTTTTTAATAATTTTTTTTGGCATAGGGGGGCCTGATTTGTGCCCCCCTACATGCCACTATGCCCAATGACCATGCCCAGGGGACAGAAGTCCCCTGGGCATGGCCATTGGGCAAGGGGGCATGACTCCTATCTTTACAATGATAGGAGTCATGTTGATGGGGGATGGGCGTCGTTAAAAAATGGCGCAAGTCGGGTTAAGACGATTTTTTTGCCTCAACCTGACGCCCCATTTTAAGACGCCCTAACGTCATTTTTGCCCAACGCCGGCGCTGCCTGGTCTACGTGGTTTTTTTCCACGCACACCAGGCAGCGCCGGTCTGCTTGCGCCGGCTAACGCCATTCCATAAATACGGCGCCCGCATGGCGCTTCAGAATGGCGTTAGACGGCGCAAAATTTTTTGACGCTAAACTGCGTTAGCGCAGTTTAGCGTCAAAAAGTATAAATATGGGCCTGAAGGTCATATTGTTTCATGAGTTTTACTAATAGTGTGTGGAGAGTAGAAAAACATCTTCATCGTAAAGTCTGGCACAAGTAATGGTGATATTGAAAATAACACAGCATTAAATTATGAACAACCTATGAAACACTCCACAACAATATAGCAACAAGGCACTACAAAATCAGATATAATTATCATGACTAAAAACTGTCTCTAATAAAGAGAAACATCATGTATTGCAAGGAGAGATACAGGTAAGTCAAAAGAATGACCTACAAAAATTAAGACATACACATGTGTTAAAACATATGTAAATGGAGAACGCGCTAGGATATATCATGACAGAATACAACACTTGCTTCATCATCACATTTTGCAGAGACAAGACGAAATGAGTTCACAATAATAAGGAGAAAAAGAAATACGGTCTTGTGCAAAAATGACGCGTAGGGAAATGTTGCAGTCCAGACAATCAGTTCTGTCCCACAGCTGTGTTTACACCATTCCTAATAGAGCCTTCTTGAAAATGGCACACATTTGTGTGCGGCAAACACGTATAGTCATGCGCTGAATACCACGGTGTTACACAGCAAAAATAGAATAGTTCCATATCCACAAGCTTTAAGCAAGCACAGTGTAAAAACATCCTCTGTTTTAATGTGTATCAATTATTCCTAGAAAAACTAGGAACCGTGTTTGGCCTGCCTCCACCCTTCTCAATTGTGTGGTGGTGATAAACGTCTCAACAGTACACATCAGGTGTACCAGGACAATTTAGAACCGAATTCGAATACGTCGAGTCACTCATAGAAACCCACTCTGTCTCACTCCACCGTAACTAGAGTCCTCGCTCGTCTGTAAGTATTAGTTTTACTCACTTTCTCTCTCGTGGTACTCAGCCACCATTTTCTCTCTTCATCCTCCACTAATTTATATCATCATTATTTTCTTCAGCACTGTCTACACTCCGACACTCGTCAGTGTCAACAGATTACATGCTTAATAAAACGCTGCTTAGGCGGGATCCTGATGTTATTTTATACCTGTGTCCAGTGAAGCACAGGGCCTACCACCCAGCCAGCCGCCTTGCACTGAGGTAGAGATTGGGCTGAATCAAAACTGAAGAACCATGGTTCTGGCTTTCTGGCCTCACTCTTTGTGGTCATAGAACATCACATCTCGCCGTTCTATGGTGACTTCATAGAGTGCCTCAGCTCTGTCTGGAGCTATAACAATCTTCATATACAAAAACACAGACACACACAATATACAGGTAACCTTGGTTAAATGCACTCCCAAAGAGAATACAATGCAATGCTGTATTTAAAACAAGCCCAAATTGAGCAAAATCAGGTTAAACAGTGTGCACAGTGCGCTCGCCCTCTTTTGCAATAACATTTTCGTGGGCGTACATTTCAAGCGATGAACCCTATGAAGGCTGCAGGTGTTTAAGGTAATACGACGAATCCAGACTACAGATTACTGAAACCATTTGCTATAGTAAAAAGGCAACGTTTTATTTCATAGTATTGCAGGAACCTTAACAGCAGAAGGGAAGGAATCAGACGGGATATTGAATTTGTGACATTAAAAGGCAGAACATTGAGGAACACTGGGCCATTTGTGGGCCAGATATCTCCGTCATACGTTGCTGTGCCAGGTTTTAAATGATACCTCAAGTGATAGCAACATACGTCTGCCCAATCATTGCTGTTATGTAAGTGATAGTACAGCAAATATGTTTAGCATCTGTCATTCATTTTCAAGTTTTAAGTATGCTGCATGCAACTGTGTCAGCTTTAGGATGCATGCGAACAAAACTACAGATTTTGAAGTTGGTAACTTTGAAAATGTAATAGCAGGATATATCTATAAGCAAGAGAGGTGGTCATACGTTCAATTATAAATGAGCAGCTGTCAGTAACGTGAAGTTCAAAATCCCAAAGTCCCATTATTGAAAACAAAGGTGAATTCTGCGTTTTCTATTGTGTCACTTGGAATCCCATGTTGTGTGTCTTCCCTTTATTGTTATTTTATGTTTGTGAATGCTATCCCCACGAACCCCCTATATAAGCTCATTCCAAAGGCCAGCAGTACAGATGGAGAGGAATCATGGGGGTCCTCACTTAAAATCCCTCCATCACCTTTCTTACCTCCCTAAATTTCTTTTCGCCTAACTGCAGTCTGACCCACTGTAAGCTTCTGCTAAAATGGATTTCAACGATAACCACTAGTACCTGACTTTTAAAGTAAGGCCTGTTGCTGTGCTTATGAAGTAAGAGACATCCAAGTAGATTTCACTTAACATCAAGGGTGCTTGGTTATCACACATCCCTTGTCTGCAGAAAAGGAATTTAGGCAGGTGCCTATCACTCTTCTTCGTAACCATTTCGGCTCATTTAGATTTAGAGTGTTAGAAGTCAGACAACTGTGTCAAGGGTACTGCTTTCTAGAGGTGGTATTTGTAGTTGCAGAGGCCCTTACCCTGATCCCTGAAAGCAGTACAAAAACACACACAGTAGATATATTTCATAATAATTCATTATTGATTGAATAGACTCAGCACACAATCTGTATAAACAGGACGAGAACTTTGAATATTATTTCAGCACTCATATTATGAAACAAAATGATTGTTAAAAAACACATGGCATGTTGCACTTCCCTACTATCAATAGCAATTACCCTTATACCCCACCTAACTTTATACCTATACTATTGTAAGCCTTCGATTTGTGGCTAGAATAAATATTTAGCACCATCTCTCCCTATGTAATGCCAATACATGTTTTATCCCTGCATACCTCCAAGAAGCTCTCACTTTGGCAGTCAGATCTCACCTCTTCGGTATTCTTTTCAAGAAACCAGGCTTCATGCCTGCCCCTCTAAAACCCATACATCTCTTTCATCCCAACAATTCTCTATGCACCATGGAGTAGGAGTTATGAGTGCAGCTCCTCGCATCCTTATTATTCCATGAATTATGCCTCAGTTAAAGGCCCAAAGGCAGGTATTTTGTATCAAAAGGCTTTCTACAACATAAGGTCCATACTTAGACGCCCTTGCAATGTTGCTTAACTGCACGCAGGTTCCTAAGCAGCGGATTGGAACATGTTCTCTTTCTGTTATTTTTGTTAAAATGACTAATGTCACAACATTTATAAAATAATATCGCGATCTTCCACACTCTGTTACCTATTATCACAATTTCAAACATTAGTTTTCCAGGTCCTAAGCCTTTCACACACTCACTCTAAAGGTTAGGTGCAGTTACTTTACCCTCATTTATATGTAACATGCACTTGTTACAAGAAAAAGCCCTTCTACGTATGTCACCCCGTCGTGTGTGATGATCGAAAAATACCCCCATCTTTAATGTTTTATTCTTACTTAATAATGACAAGTATTTTGTTATTAAGACCTTGTAGGTCGATAATGTCTAACTGTAATGCATACTGCATGTATGTAGTGCATTTATATGTTACTGGAAAGGCTCAGTCAGCATAACCAGTAAGTAGCTCAGTGGACTTGGATTAATACCCAGAACTACACACCATTTTACTTTAGGGTGTTGTTCTTCAATGAATATGGAGTGGGCTGAATTTCAATCTCAACTCTTGAGAGGTAAGTGCCTTCTTTCTTCAGAATGGATGCAAACTCTTTTTTTCCAATTTTGACCTCCTTCGGTCTACTGACTTTATTCATTTCTTCATCAAGAAGATAATGCAGTAACATGCTCTATTATTATTGGAGCCAATCCAGTGAAAATGTCTTGAAATATATACACTAATTTATGCAAAACTGAGACTATTGTTTGTTCAAATAATTGTACTAAATTTTTCCTGCTGTTTGTGAGATCTTATTCCTGTTGCGTTAGACACACAAACTATGGTCCATATTTATACTTTTTGACGCAAACTGCGCAAATGGAGTTTTGCGTCAAAAAGTATACCGCTGGCTAAAGTCATTCCAGAGTGCCAGCCAGGCACCATGTTTATGGAATGCCGCAAGCCGGAGCGAAGGGTGGGCTAGCGTAAAAAAAAGTGACGTTAGCCGGGAGGTGGTGGTGGTATGGGAGAAGGGGGCTTTGGGGTGGTGGTATGGGAGAAGGGGGTTTTGCACCAAAAAATGACGTTAGGCTGGTTAGAGGCTTAAAAATGCATCTAACCAGCCTAGCGTCACAAAACCATCCCTACCACATGACTCCTGTCTTAGAAATGACAGGAGTCATGCCCACCACCCCAATGGCCAGCAGAGGAGACCAGCATCCCCTGGGCATGGCCATTGCACCCATTACCATGCAGAGGGCCCAAGGTTGGGCCCAGATGGCACTTTAATTTAAAAAATAAAATACTTACCTATACTTACCCTACTTACCTGGGATGGGTTCCCCCATCCTCCGCTTCCCCTATGGTGTGGGTGGGGGTGTTTCTGGGGCTTGAGGAGGGCATCTGTGGACCAATTCCATGGTCTGACCCAGGCGTTTAATAATTTTGACCCTCCTCTCACCTGTGCACCATTTTAGCATGGGGGATAAATATGGGGCTGTGAAGTTAGCACCATTTTTTAAATGGGAACGCCTACCTTGCATCTCATTGACGTAAGGAAAGTTCAAGCATCAAAAAAATGGTGCAAATGCCAATATTTTGACGTTAGATACGCCTAGCATCAAAATATAAATATGGAGTCAGTTTTGCGCTGCATTTGCTAAAAAAAAATGACGCGCGTTTGGTGCAAATGGAGTATAATTATGCCCCTATGTTTTCAAACCGTTCATCAAATGAAGTTAGATACCTTGGGGGTGATTCTAACCCCGGCGGTCGGCGGAGAGGCGGCGGTCGGACCGCGAACAGACCGGCGGTCCAAAAAATGGCATTCTGACCGCGGCGGTCACCGCCGCGATCGACCGCCATTTTCCCACTCCGACCGCCACGGCGGTCATGACCGACGGGCTGGAGTTTGCGCACTCCGGCCCGGCGGTCGACCCAAGACCGCCAACCGCATCATGACCCTGCTTACCGCCGCGGTTTTTGGCGGTCGGGAACCGCCATGCGAACCATGGCGGTAGGCACTATCGGGGCCAGGGAATTCCATCCCTGGCACTGATAGGGGTCTCCCCCACCCCCCACTACCCCCCACGAGTCCCCCCCCACACCCTCCACCCCCTGCCACCCCCCAGAGATGTTACAAACCCCCTGCCCCCCCACCCCGACATGCACATACACGCACCCCGACATGCACGCACCCCCAACATGCACATATGCACACCCCCTACACACACACATACACAACGGGGGCACATACCCGCACACATACATGCCAACATGCGCACCCGCCGAACTACACACATTGCCCATAGGCACAGCAGCACCCCCCGCATGCACGCACTCACACACCCCCTCTACACACCCCCATGCACGCACACATCACACAACACCCCCTCCCCTCACGGACGATCAACTTACCTTGCGTTGGTCCTCCGGGAGGCGACGGGAGCCATAGGGACGTGACCGCCAACAGAAGACCGCCAACAGAAGACCGCCACACAGAAATGTGGGTCGTAATTCTGTGGGCGGTGTTCTGCTGGCGTGGCGGTGGAGGTTGACCAGTCTCCACTTTCCTGCCGACCGCCAGTGTGGCTGCTGGCGGTTTTCCGGCGGAACGCTCCCAGCGGTCGGAATACGCGCCGCGGCATACCGCCGCGGTCGGCGGTCTTTACCGCGGCGGTAACTCGGCTGTCTTGCGAAAAGACCGCCAAGGTCAGAATCACCCCCCTTGTCTCTAATAACTGTGTTATCTTATTCACACTATGTGCAATTTAAGCTTTGTAATTATCACTTTTTGGTTCTAAGACTAAAAGCCTGATTCACAAAGGTAAACATACACTTTAGTGTAAGTTTACATTTTTTTTATATGCACAAACTGCAAATAACAGTAAGTTTACAACGGCGGAGACTCCTCTGTCAGGCAGAGAACTCAGCATATAAAAAGATAGGAGTTCTACGTCCTGACTGCGAATTCTGAGCAGTCACAAGTTTACTATTAACTACATCACTCAATCAACTCATTCACATTCACTAAATGAGTGATTCTTTTTGAAGTGACCAATAATTTGTTTTAAATCTCACAATATGAGAACTATTTTTCATTGTTTCTTGATTTTCCGAAATTCTTTTTGCAATGATACTTTCAACTTGGAAATATTTTCAGTCGCAGTTGTGTTGCATTACCTGTAAAAAATATTTTTTGTCTAAAGTTGAAATTTGTGATGGACTTGAGCAGTCTTTTACATTTAAAAACACAGGTTTTTCTTCAAATAAACAATGCGCTGAGTATGGAAGTTCCTATGTGTACTTTAAAATTGAGTTCCCCAATTATGTGTAGCAACCAACTTATTTCATAATAAAAAGGCCTCTAATTTCAACATATTGTTAGGTATTGTAATATATCCATATATTAATCATGTCCTACTAGATTGCTCTAGGAGTTTATGGTAATCATCCAGACTCTTGTACCGAAATTAAACTGTCCAGTGACTATCACTTGCTCAGCATTTTCTGATGATCGCTGAAATTATACACACAAAATATCTTAACTCTTTTTCCGAGATTTCATGGAACTCTATGCAACCTCACAGAAGTTTGTGAACTAAATAGCTTTCAATAGTTTTTGTTCATGTCTATAATGTTCTGATGTATTCTCCCTATTAGGCCAGGGCCAGCATTTTGTCATGGTTTCTTATCTCCTGTATGCAGTTAGTAGTCTCCCATAGATCTGGAATTACCTTTGTTATGCCAGCACCAGCAGTTTCCCACAGGTGCCCATGCAACAAGAATTTCCTCCAGTATGCTAGTACCAGCAACATTCCATGGTTTTCCATATAGAGCAAGTATTACCTCTAGCATGCCAGTGCCAATATTTTGTTACTGATGGCCAATATACTTTGTATTACTTCCAGGGTGTCCGCATTTTCCCAGAGCAACAGCTAACTTGGAAGCATAACAGCAGAATCCCATTCACTCATGTTCACTCACTCACTCTCACACAGTGTCATATATTCTTACTTATTCATTTGCACTTACGTACTCTCAAATAATCTCACTTACACTCACTTATACTCTCATTATCTCTCACTCCCACATATTTTCACTAACTCTAACTCACTTATTCTTATTCACAGTCATATTCAGTCACTGACTCTCACTCATTCTCAATCAGAGTTAGGCTCACACGTCACTCACTTCCTTTCTCTCTCATTCACACTCATTCTCACTCACTCACACTCCCTCACTCTCACTGCCACACATATTCAAACTCATTCATGCTGACTCAGTGGGTTATTACAACTTTGGAGGAGGTGTTAATCCGTCCCAAATGTGACGGATATACCACCAGCCGTATTACGAGTTCCATAGGATATAATAGACTCGTAATACGGCTGGCGGTATATCCGTCACTTTACCGTCACTTTTGGGACGGATTAACACCTCCTCCAAAGTTGTAATAACCCCCTTAATCTCACTCACTTGCAATTACTATGACTCTCACTCACCCATCCATTTTTACTCACTCGCTATCTCTCACTTTCCTTGACTCATTTTCCTTGACTCCTTCTTTCACTCATTCTCTCTCTGACCCATTGATACTCACTCTCTGTCACTGACTCTCACTCACTCTCACTCTGACCCATTGATACTCACTCTCTTTCACTCTCACTCACTCTGACCCATTGATACCCACTCTCTGTCACTCACTTTTACGCACACACATATGCTCACATATATCCACACAGACACACTCTAACACATCCATGAGCTCTCTATGTCACACTCCTAAACCTGTGAGCAGGCACACCTCATTTTAACGCATTTATATATTTTTTTACTTATCTCACTGCATGCACAAGTCCCATTTCAGCTCTTGCTGATCCATTGACCCCCAGGACACACACACATCTCATTCCCATCTCAAGCACCACCGAAGCATGAAATTGAAAACTGGAACCTGCAAAGTCACAGGTTCCAGCTTTCAGCCTCTTGCTTTTTTACCCCACCCTTCCCCAACGATATTACGATGTCACAGCGTGAGGCTTCTTCTCAAACAGAGGTTTGGCTTTTTTAAATGATATCAAGAATTACCGCGAGGCTATTATTCACTGCTGGTATAATAAAAAATAATAGGGAAACAGGAAGGGTGGGGCCTGAGCGCCCACAGGGCGAGGTACTGTTGAACTATTTAGGTTTTGGTATTTTTGCATCCCAAAATAACATCTAAACATGATATGTCATTACTGAGGAAGCAACAGACGTGCTTTGCTCATAGTTCTCATGTCTCCCATCCTTGTAAAAGCATCATTATCAACGCTGTGAAACATATGACTTTGAGGCAAATGAAGGCTGTTGCCAGCTAAAATATTAAAATATCCATGTTGCATAATATAAGCAGATGGAAAAGAGAGAAAGACAGAGAGAAAGACAGAGAGTGAGAGAGAGAGAGAGAGAGAGAGAGACTAAGAAAGGGCAGCTACAGACCAAGAGACAGGAAATCTCTTAAAAACTTGCAGGATTTGCTTGCTTTCCTAGAAGAAACAGAAACCTTACATGTGAGCCAGCAAAAATAAGCAACCTATGTTGTCAACAGCATCGAGGTAGAAGCATCGACCATTAGGACATGTTGGGTAGTGGTGTTGCTGAACATCAGAATCACAGTCACTTTAACTCATTCATTTGCTCACTAGGAAAGAATTGTGAATTGCCTGCAGTTTTAGTAGCACTTTGGCATTAAGAAATTGGCAGATTATGATTTGTTTGTGTCGTAGTAATAAATGATGTACTTGTGAACCACGTGGACTGACTAAAATGAAAAATACAGCTGAAGTGGCCAACTCTATAGCTGTAATCTCTTTATATAAAATAATAAGAAAAATTAAAAAGTTTATTAAACTTGGTTAAAGTTAGTTGAAATATGTTTATGCTAAATATTAGTGCACATTCATTTGATATATTTAAGTGTAAACAAAAGAGAAAAATGCTACAGCATTATTAACATAATGTTGAACTACATTGAATAATTTAAATATATTAACTAACATTGGAATTATTTTTCTAAAGTTTACATTAAAAATAACCCAAATTCCCACCTAAAGTACAAAATATTTTATTATGCAGTAATATTGATTAAATTGATACATAAATTAAATAAACATTATTTAAATGTATTTTAATAAAAAATAAAGCTACATTAATTTTTAAATTCAAGACAAGTAATTAAACTATTTTATAATTAAATAATAAATATGTACTCTTATCAGATCTTTCTGTTAACATTAAATTATATTTATTTATAACAACTTTTTTAAATGATTTAACTGAATGTAACATTATTTTAAATTGGGTTTTATTTTAAGTCTGTACCTCCATTATTTTCTGTCATGGGGTGTAAGTACACACTTTAGAGAAATTTCATATTTGAATTTTGTGAATAGCCCAAAGTAATAAAGATACTCAAAGTGTGAAAGTAAGTTACATGTATTAATTATTCATTGTGTAAGTTACCTTTGTGACTATACCGGAGAGTATTTAATTCAATGAGCTATAATTTAATGGTAACAAAGTCATTTTAACACTGCACAAGGTTTTCTAGTGAGGATGGGTCTAAGTTGTAGCAAGGGCAATACAGTAGGACATAGCATGCAGCAAGTAGCATACACATGAATGACAATTATTTAGTGAATGCTTGGGCAGCACTGAGGCACCCTGGAGTGACAATTTTTCAAATACATAAGTGTGTCAAGGTTGGCATAAGCAGGATTGGGTGCTACAAAAGGTCTGGGTGACACTGGGGTAGACAACAAGAGAGTGTGGATTTAATAGCTGGGCCAGAGGAAGAAGGCGTGGTTAAGGAGGCACAGACCAATATTGCACTGGACAAGTGGGCCAAAATCGGTATGGACCAAATTGGTGAGACAGATCATATGTTATGTTTTGGGAGCAGAGATGTCTGGCCCAAGTCCCAGAGGGTAGTTGTCACTGAATCTGGACATATCATGACATTGGGAACAGTATGGGCAGTGTGTTTCTATAGGTAGCATTGTCAGTCCAAATGAGATGCCAGCAGAGCATTTGCCAGACTGGAGCAGGTGAGGGTGACAGAGTCTACATGGGTTAGGTGAACGAATTTGAACAGGCATATAACTTACCTGTTATTGCCTTAAGAAATGCCAATAGTTCAAACATATGGTGAATTGGAGTTCAGGGATTTGAATTTACACCACAGAGCCTCGACCGGTAAATAAGAGTGCTTCTGTTAATGTGAATGACAAATCATTTGATGACGCAGAAATGAAGGTTTTTCATTTATTAGCGCATAAACGTAGTGCCGCAATAATCAAGTGTGACTTTAACCGAACTAATAAAGATTGTACGGGGACAAATGTGCCCTCAGAGTAGTTCGCCAACATTTATAAGCGTGCTTTATATAACGTGATGTATTAGAATTGTACTAATCTGACATAACCGTAAACGTGTGCCATGATTTGCTTGTTTGAAATGTTTTAACTTAGCATAACTTTAGTGGAGGCTTCGGCCTAGTTGCCTTGTCTCACAGGTTTAGATGCTCGTGTTTTTCTAATGTGCTAATAAAACGTGTATTCTTGCTTGAAGCTGTACTTTTCCAGTGAGATCAGTTCACATGCTTATCTTTAAGGTTTCGTGCCAGCCTGGCATCTTCTTCTTTGCTCCAAGGTCAATCTGCAGGTGCAGACAATGGAAGCTCTGAAAGTGAGTTAATTGGTAAAATATGTTTCAACTTACGGTCCCGACTCCAAGGATAATGTATGCCTAGGTAGAAGCTTGTGAATTGTAGTTTTTGATTGGACAATTTGAAGCCAACCTATGAACCCTCCAATGGAAGACCCTACTGGATTTGAACTGTTGTTTATTTAAACCCGGTGCACAAGAAGAAAGTGGCCATTTTAGCCATTGCAGCCATTTTAGCCATTGCAGCCATTTTAGCCATTGCAGCCATTTTAGCCATTAGCCATTTTTTTTTAGACATTAGACATTGGACATTAGCCATTTGCAGGACATTGCAGCCATTATGGCCCATCTTGCCGACTTCGTCATTTTGCCATCTTCTACGATGCCAATTGATGTTCGACGCCATTTTGAATGAGACTTTGATGCTTTCTCTAATCGAGAGAAAGAGACTTTAAGTAATTCTCGCCCTAGAGACTTTAACTTTGATCTGCCCCTTTGCATGAAGTAGTAGTTTTGTCCTTTTATCTTGCCACCGTGAGGCAATTGCCCTGTCCACCCTGCCCCTTTGCCCCGTCCCATGCTGATCGGAAACCGGTACCTGTGAGACGAAGACTTCCTTGAATGCTGATTGAATTTGGTAAATATGAAAGGAAAATGTACAATTGCATTGTGTTTCTTTTAGGTAAACAACTGCTGATTTTTGATAAGAGCCCTAGTTAGGAGTTTTCCAAATCAATGTTGCCAAATTGTTTTTGCATGAAGTCCCACATGCAGATGCTAATTTGAGGTTAGATGAGGATTCATTTGTTGCACGATGCAATTTGAGACCTTGTTATGCTGACTAATGTATGCAATTAGCTCATTACAGATTATAGTTTTAGTGGTTTGCGTTGCTATTATTGAATGCATTGTTATTCAAATGCTGCATAGATTGCATCTTTTTCGCCGTTATGGACAGCTATTAATGTTCATTTACATATATCATTTGGTGTTGAGACACATTTATATTGTGCTAGCTTTGTTAATATAGGGAAATAAATTCATTAACTTTGAATAAACTGGTGTGGTTATTCATGGCCGAAAGGTCATGGTTCGCCGAAATGTTTTCTGGATTAATTGTGAAGTGTTATGTTGATCAGGGCATTGCTTATGTTCGTTATTGATTATTGATTAGATTAGATTAAATTGATTAATCTCGGGTGAAGAGAGCCCCACTTGGTCAAAAGATTCATCGACCTAAGAGCGTCCAAATACAAGTAATTTATTAGGAAGGAACGCTCTATCAGTAGATGGTAGCAGAGGACGGTTTCGCCCTTTGGGACCCCACTCGAGAGGTAACGGTTACGACTTTTGGGACCCCACTCGAGAGGTATATGGTGTTGAATTAGATTTTTCTTGGGTAAAACAGATTGAGAGAATGATGATGCCCTAAGTCCCCCGCGACTTTCCCGGGATCTCGGAGCTTGCGAATGGAGGTGTGAAATCGGCGTTGGCGGTACTAGTGACGGCATGAGTGAAGTCAGGGTTTTGCGCTTGCACAGCTTATTGCCGCAGATTGTTTGAAAAGGTTGCGAGGATTTTTAGAGAATAGCGGAGGTGCGACTCCGAGTGTGAGAGTAGGGAAGTCGTCGAACTTCATGTGCATGTGGCGCTTTGTGCAGAAAAAGGTCCACGTGGTTGTTGTTGTTGAGACGGGCCCTGCGAGGTCAAGAGACTCCGGAGTATGTTGAAAAGTGTATGAGACACTTGTTTTATGTTGTGGTCTGGTCGGTTTAGTAGGTTGACCGGGCGTGGTCAACGAGTCGGTACGTGTGTTAAGGGAGTGAAAGAAAACTTCGACTTCGGGCTTTGACAAATTCTAAGTGCACTAGAATAGATCATTGACAAGTTGAGAGCAGAGTCTGCGGGTCAGGATTTGCTTGCGAAAGTGGGGACCGAGAAAGATGGAATAACCGCCGAGGCTAGTGAAAAATCCCTAAGGTCCTGAAGCGATTGTGTTACCCTTACTGTAGTAAACCGACAGATCGGTTTTATTATTATTTGGTTGCTCGCGATACATGCCAGAAGTTGTTACGAGAGGAGCTGAGTGAAGGAGGACTAGCCGCGAGGCTTTGTCAGCCGCAGTGTGTGTGAGTGTGACGTCACTAGGAGCCGCGCTGGGATAGGTTGGTTGCAAAGAAGGGCCGCGCACGGATTGGACGCAGTCCGTGGGGCTCGATTGGAAGGGGAAAGGCAAGCGAAGAGTATTCCGGGAATTAAAGTCACGTATTGATTACAAACTTTGTGAAATAAAAGACGAGAAAATGAAATTTTTTAAAGCATTAAAGAGTGCGATGAAGGGGGAGTCTTACATTAAAGCGAGCGTAGGAGAGGAGACGCCACCCGAAGGTACACCAGCTTACATTGTAATGGAGGAAAAGGGGGTAGCTCCGTGCCTTTGGCTAAAGCAATGGCACAAGCTGACAGAGAAACATGGGAGCGTAGCGTTCCCGATCCATGGGACATTCAATATAAGGATCCTAGAGAATTTGAGATTTGCGATGTACGACATGAAGGTACCTCCAAGGCCAGCACAGTTTGAGGCTCTAGCGATTTGGGAACTAATGGCTAGACAGCAACAGCAAAAGAAGTTCGAGACCAGGATAAGAAAGGTAGAAAAGACACTAGCGGACGCTAGGTGGGATAATGCACAGAAGGTGTGGAGGTCAGATATATTGCAGGGGATAAAATTGTTTCCCGCAATTGCTAAGGAAGAAGAGGCGACAGGCAAGAAAGCTACCTGTAAGACAAACAGGAGGTGTTCCAAAGATAGAGAGGACGAGGAAAAGTTAAGGAGAGAAGAGGAGTTAGAGGATGAGGAGTTAATCATGCAATTGCTGAACGACCGTCCACCACCTTATGCAGAGAGTGGACGAGGTCCAAGTACCAGTTCTGCCCCTCAGGCACCGGTACAGAATAATGAAACTCCGAGTTCAGAAACGCCATCGGGATCTAAGGACCCGAGTTTACTGTTCACCCCGCAGATACCGGAGGTTAGGAGAATATATCCAGATGTGCCTATATTGAAAACAGCAGAAAATTATCAGCCGCAGGTCCCAAGGTACTACAGCAGTGACAACAGTACGGGAATGATTCTAGATCCAACCGTAATGGGAGTACAGAATGGTCGCAACCCAATATTGGCACAAGCTGAATCAACCCAGTTTTGATGCCTCAAAAGCAGATGCAGGGGGGAACCGCACATGCTCAGATGATGGGGAGTCAGACGGGCATGCCGGCAATGATGACCCATAGTGTGGGAATGAACATGCCTCAGAACATGGGGAATGGGCAGAACGCAGATGCGATATCCCTACCCATTACTGTAGGTCCACCGATACCTTTGTACATTCAGCCTAACTCAGGTATGAGCGGTCAAGGATCAATGGTGCAGAGTGGGACGGAAAGGAGGTGCATACAAAACACTCCAGAGACAACTCCGATAGCGGCTCTGCCAACTGGATCTGGGTCCTTGATGGAGTTTAGTCCCATATGTGCTCAGTCAACAGTGGTGAGGTCGAGTCCCCCACTGATGATACCGCTATCATCGAGCACTGAAAAGTTGCCGCAACCATCAATGGCAGTCGATGTGAATGCTACACTGATGGGGTTGAATGCGCAACAGCTGACACAGTGGTTCAACAGTCTGAATTCCACACAAAGCTCAGCCAGTGGGAAGGGAGAAGACTATCTGAATAGGGTCAGGTTGAACATGGAAGCAGAAGAATTGGTGGAAGGGACTATGGGTTTGAATAGGTTAGAGTCCTACTCGGAAGAAGAGCTGAGGTATTTATGTCCTAGGATTACGAGAGAAGTGAACAAGGTACATAGAAGGTTGCAAGAAATAGCTGACAAAAACGGGGTTGAGATAGACAAGACAAAACATTTGAGCAGGAGCTATAGATTGGATTTCGAGACCACAGACTTTGAACACATGAGGTCAGCAGGCATGAAAACGCACCTTAGAGAATTGCTGCAGAGTGCACAAGTGTGGAGGTGCTTAGACAAATGGGAAAGCAGATGGGCAAAGAAAAAGGAAAAGAGGAAAGACAGTGTCCCAGAGCACAACAAGAATAGACCGCAGAGTAGTGATGCAATAACCATGTTACCAATGAGGGAGACAGCAGGGGGAAAATTAATACATGTACCGTGGCACAGAAGCGACATTCAGTCTTTTACAGATGATTTTCCCAAACTGAGAGAGAAACCGATTGAATGGTATCAACAGACTGATAGGTTTGTGAAGCTTGCAAAATGTCTTTGGGAAGACCTGAACACCCTCTTTGAGATTGTGGTTCCGGCAGATTTGTGGGAGGATTGCAAAAGGGCTGTAGGTTGGCCGACAAGTGAACCAGAGAGAGACAGGGATACAGGTGCACCATCACCTATGGTGATGAGCTTGTACTATAAGGTGATTGAGCATTTGAAGACGAAGGTTGCCGCGAAAAATGTGGATTGGCAGAAGATTGATCGAACTGCCCAAGAGGCTAAAGAGTCGATTCATGGTTACTATGAGAGGTTGTTGAAGGCGTTCAAGAACTACAGTGGCACGGAAACAATAGAGGCGAAGGACATGCTTCATTTTGTGTTTAGATTTGTGGAAGGGCTGAGACCAGAGATAAGTCAGATGATAAAGACGCATTTGATTTGTTGGAAGTCGAAACCTATTGATGAGGTGTTGAATTATGCGAAATACTGTAGCGACGAAATTGAAGTGAAACAGAAAAGGTTGAAAGAGAAAGTGATGATGATGCAACTTAAAGCAGCTCAGACAGGTCTGCAAGGGTTCCAACAGCAGATACCGCAGCCGCAGGGAAACATGGTGTTTCAGCCACAGGCGAGAGGCAGAGGCAGAGGAGGCTTTGGGAGTAATGGTCCGGATTTGAACACTGTGGTAATTCCGAATGGTGTGCAGGCAATGAAAAGGGTGATGCCGTGTCACGTGTGCGGAATCGTCGGTCATTGGAAACGCGAGTGCCCGATGGTGGTGCAGGAAGGTGTAGGTGTTGGTCAGCAAAACAATGATGTCAATGCATTCCAGACAATGAGGGGACCGAAAATGAGAGGTCCAAACCCAAATTTTCAGACCATAAATCAGCTGCAGGGATTACAGCCCATGCAACCGCAGCAGATGCAGATGCCCCGTATGCAGATGACGCAAATGCAGCCAATGCAACAGCAGTTTCCCATGGTACCTAATCAGCAAATGCAAATACCTTTGGCACCAGTGAGTCAGCAGCAGGTGATGGTTCCTCCACAGGTCTCGGGTCAGGTGATGAATACAAATGGCACCGTACAACAGTTCCCATTACACAGTGAGAATGGAATAAACAATGTATGGGAGAGTGAAAGTTCAGATGAGGAGGGAAATTGTGTGCTTGCAGCATCCTTGGAAGTTGATCAAAAGGGTCCATATGTGGAGGGAAGAGTCATGGATCATCGTGTTTCATTCTTGGTTGACACAGGAGCCACACGTTCAACTGTTAGGAGCATCGAAGTACCAAATTTGCCACTCTCAGGGAGAACAGTTCAAGTAGTGGGAGTAGCAAACAGGCACCTGACGAACCCAATAACAGATCCAGTACCAGTCAGAATTGGTAACTATCAAGGGTCACACAAATTTGTGGTATGTGACTCAAGCCCGATAGCACTGTTAGGGAGAGACCTGTTGTGCAAATTGGGATGTTCGATTATGTGTTCGCACGATGGAATTAGAATTCAGACGAGCAGTGATGGGGAAGAAGAGGACAGTGTAGAAGGGGAGGAGATGGAAACTGTCGATGAAGAATATCCTCTGATTAACCTTTTTCCGATGATAACTGAAGAAGATATTCCAGCTGAATTACGGGAAACAGTCGGAAAGGAAGTGTGGGATATGACAGGAAAGGAGGTGGGATTGATGAAAGGAGTGGAACCAGTGAAAGTGATCGTAAAACCCAATGTAACCTTTCCCCAGACCCCACAATACCACATGGCACAAGACACCCTCATGAAAGTCGCCCAACTCATTGACGAGTTTGTAAAACAGGGAGTACTGAAAGAAGTGTTAAGCAGTCCATGTAATTCACCAATCATGGGACTAATAAAGCCGAGTGGAAAGGTCCGAATCGTGCAGGACTTGAGGAAAATAAATGACATCATAATTAAATGCTGCCCTGTAGTACCGAATCCAGCTGTGATAATGTTTCAAGTCCCTTGCGATGCCGAGTGGTTCTCAGTCATTGACTTGTCACAAGCATTCTTTTCGGTGCCTCTTCATGAGGACAGCCAATTTCTCTTTTGTTTCAAATTCTTAGACAGAGTTTACAGTTGGTGTCGAATTCCTCAAGGGTTTTCGGAGTCACCGTCAATTTTCAATCAGATTCTAAAGAAAGACTTGGAAGCGTTAGAATTGCCATTCAAGTCAACCCTAGTACAGTACATCGATGACTTACTGATTGCATCTAAGACAGAAAGTGGCTGCACAGCCGACACCATTGCCCTACTGAACCATTTGGGAAAGAATGGACACAAGGTGTCTCCTTCAAAGTTGCAGTTCTGTCAGAAGAAAGTGAAATACTTGGGTCATCAAATAGAGAAAGGGTCACGGAGAATAATGAAGGAAAGAATAACAAGTGTACTTCAAATGAGTCCACCAAAGACGAGGAGGGAGGTGAGGAAGTTTTTGGGGATGGTGAGCTACTGTCGCCAGTGGATTCCCAACTTTTCAACTCTAGCAAAGCCTTTACTGAAACTGACCCAGAAGGATGCCTTGGATGAAATTGAGCTGAAAGGAGATGAGATGGATGCTTTTATTGAATTGAAAGAATGCATGTGCAGGGCTCCAGCTTTAGGTATGCCTGATTACACAAAGCCTTTCACATTGTTTTGTCATGAACGTGATGCATGTTCTTTGTCTGTCTTGACCCAAGCCCATGGTGGCATAAACAGACCAGTAGCGTATTTTTCAGCTACTTTGGATCCGGTCGCAGCAGCACTGCCAGGGTGTTTGCGCGCCGTAGCAGCAGTTGGTATCAGCCTCACTCAGAGTGAAGGAATAGTGATGGGACACCCATTAACAGTCATGGTCCCTCACTCAGTTGAGATACTTTTGACCCGCTCCCGAACGCAACACATGACTGGAGCAAGACTCACAAGGTATGAAACAATAATTCTGGGCTCACCGAATGTGCAGCTGAAAAGGTGCACTACGTTGAATCCAGCAACCTTGCTTCCCGGTGAAAATGCTGAAATTGAGAACGCTGAAGACGTCGAGCACGACTGCCTTCAGGTGACTGAATTTTGCACAAAACCCCGACCTGACATTAAGGATACTAAGCTTGATGAAAATGACCAAATTGTTTTTGTTGATGGGTCATGTTTAAGAGATGCATTGGGAATTTTGAAAGCAGGATATGCTGTATGTACTGTAACAGGTGTCTTGGAAGCATCCTGGCTTCAAGGAGTCTATTCCGCACAAGTAGCAGAGCTTGTAGCCCTTACTAGAGCATGCCAACTGTCTACATTGATGAAGGTTACCATTTACACTGATAGTCAGTACGGGTTTGGAATCGTGCACGATTTTGGGCAACTATGGTCACAGAGAGGTTTCCTGACCTCTTCAGGGTCCCCAGTGAAAAACAGGGAGAGAATAAGGGAATTGTTACACGCCATTCAGATGCCAGCCGAAATTGCAGTGGTAAAGTGTAGTGCTCATACAAAAGGACAGGACTATGTTTCTCTGGGAAACACATATGCGGATCAAGTCGCAAGATTTTGTGCCTTGAACTGTATATTGCTCAGGGATGAATGGAATTTGATAAGTGAACCAGAACTCGAACCAGCTGAAGCATTTGCCTTGAAGGTCGTGGATACAATGGATGAACTAAAAGCATTACAGAATAGCGTCAGGGAGGATGAAAGAGTTTCCTGGATTAAGTCACAATGTACCAAGAGACCAGATGAGTTATGGGTTTCAAATGAGGGAAAATTTGTTTTACCAAATAGTCTCTTATCGCAGCTAGCGCGGTTCTATCATGGGCAGGCTCACCTAGGGAGAGATGCCATGATAAGATTGTTCAAAACTGATTGGTTTAACCCCAGATTCCGTCAAGTTGCAGAAGCAATTTGCCATCGTTGTGTCATTTGTCAGCAGATGAACCCAGGAAAGGGAACGGTTGTGAACGTGAGCCACATTGGCAGGGCGGGAGGCCCGTTCAGCAGAATGCAGATGGACTTTATTGAGATGCCTGTGCATGGAGGTCTGAAGTATGTGTTGGTGATTGTGTGCATTTTTAGTCACTGGATTGAAGCATACCCCACACGTAGAAATGACAGCCTTACAGTTGCAAAACTATTGTTGAGGGAGTTGATACCACGTTTCGGATTCCCGATCTCTTTAGAATCAGATAGAGGAAGTCACTTCAATAACGAGGTGATAAAGTTACTTTGCGCAGCGCTGAACATTGAGCAAAAACTGCATTGTAGCTATCGCCCAGAAGCCTCAGGACTGGTGGAACAGATGAATGGTACACTGAAATCAAGAATGGCGAAAATATGTGCATCGACAAATTTGAAATGGCCTGACGCATTGCCTTTGGTGTTAATGTCAATGAGAAACACCCCTGACAGAAAGACTGGATTGTCCCCGCACGAAATTCTCATGGGCAGGGCCATGAGACTTCCTGCAGTTCCCGCAAATGCGCTTTTGAATGTTACAGATGATATGGTGTTAGACTACTGCAAAGGTCTGGCTGACGTGGTTCGCTCTTTCTCTCACCAGGTGGAAGCAACCACCTTGCCACCAATCCAAGGTCCAAGACACACACTGAAAGCAGGTGACTGGGTCGTGATAAAGAAGCACGTGAGGAAGTCGTGTCTGGAACCCCGTTGGAAAGGCCCTTTCCAAGTGATCCTGACGACCACTACCGCTGTGAAGTGTGCGGGAGTTCCCAACTGGATTCACGCCAGTCATACAAAGAAAGTGTTGTGTCCCACAGATGAGGAAGTTGAAGCGCTGAAACTGCCAGTACCTGATAACAAAGTGCCGAGCGCTGAGACAGAGCAAAACAGAACTAGAAGCGAACAGGCAGAAATAGAAGAGAGAGAAATATTCTCTGAGGACGAAACAACCGATTCACTGGGGGAAGACCAAGGAGAAACTTCAGACAGCGACGAAGCAGCTGAAGGTGACAAAGAGCCTGAAGCAGCTGAAGGTGACAAAGAGCCTGAAGCAGCTGAGGGTAGCAAAGAGCCTGAAGCAGCTGAAGGTAGCAAAGAGCCTGAAGCAGCTGAAGGTAACAAAGAGCCTGAAGAAAGTAACGGTGACAAAGGGCTCGAAAGAGGTGAAGAAGCAGGAGAGCCTGATCAGAGGAGGGCTTTCCCAGAAGCAGACGGTACAGAAAAAGAAAAGAAAAACCTGATTGACTCCCCAGAAGGAGGGGACAAGGCAGAACAGAACGAAACTGTTCAAACTTCCTCAGAAGAGATCGCAGGTCCATCAAGTGGACACAGTGCAAAGAGGAGACCAAGTGTATCACCAGTAAAATTAAGAACTAGAGAAAAGTTGAACGACAGTGAAAGGCCAAGAGTGAAAGAGAAAAGAAAGGAAGTGTCTGTCGTGGTACCAACATCAAGTGAAGAAAAAGACTTGGTCAAAGAGGAAAGTACCAGTGAGGCAGAATCGAAAAGAGATGCAAAATTGAAAAGGAAAAGGATACCAAACAGGAGATATTCCGGTCCAGAATGGGCATATGTAGTCAATGACGATTGGACCGACGAATTTGTATCTCTTAGCCTCGAGAACGAAGAAGAAGAGATACCAATAGAAAAGAAAAGTTTTATGGACACTATTGATTGAAAGGGTGATAAATGACATTGCTTGCTATAATCTAACGTGATACAACCAGCTGAGACATTGCTAAACCGGATGAGACATTTGCTAACTTGATAAGACTTTGATAACCTGATTGACTCTTAAACCCGATTTGAGACAACGTTGCTAACTGAAAAAAAATTAAAAAAAAAAAAAAAAAAAAAGGAGAGTGAACTGTAAAAAAAAAAAAAAAAAACTGAGTTATTGCCGAATTGAGACAAATGCTGCTAACCGATAAGTGACTGGGCTCCTGAAGAAAACTGTGTGAACATTGTGCTCGTTCAGCTTTGTAACTAATTGCTAAATCGTTTTTTTTTTAGGTGCTTCTAGCTCTCTGATTCTATACAGATCATGGCTACACAAAACAGTAGAGTGAAATATTGTAAATATGCGTGTATAGGCTTGATAACTGCATGTGTACTAATAATAATGGCAATAGTGCTTGCAACACGTGGAAAGGGTGAGAATGAGAAAATTGATGCTTCTACTTCTGCTCCTGTTATTGTCACTGAACTAACCGCATTGAAAAGACTAGAATTAGATGAGAGACACTTGCATGATAAGAAGGAACTTTCGTATAATGTTTTCTATCGCCTACTAACAGAATATGTTGAGACTATGGATGCGAAAGATTGTTATGTGTGTACACAGATACCGACATCGGTAAAGGAAGGGGTGACTTATCACCACATGCCTCTTACATATGGGATTACATGTAGTATAGTAACTTCTAGATTTTATGGTCAAACTAACATACAGTATTTTTATTCAAATTATGATGTTACCTTTGCATATGTTCCTATAATAGCGCAACTAAGCCAGATTGCTAAAGATTGGGATGCTAAAATAATGAGGGAATTTTTCGAGCCAATGCAACCTTTTGAAACAGCTCACGCACATAGGGAAAACCTTACCTGCTCGCTCTCTGCAGTAGAAATAAGCTTTTTAGATCGCACAGATGATAGAAGGGCACAAATGAATGCGAAATTAGAAAAAGAGCTAAGTAAGAGGACTTCAGTAGATAATTATGCTTTTGCCGCAATAAAAACACAAGGAAAAATAGCTTTAGACGCTTGGCATGTAGGGAAATTTTGTATATATCGTGGTGAATCTTATTATGATAACATTTTCGTGGGAGCGAGTGAATGTAAACATACGTTTATCTTTAAGGCCAAATGGACATTCATGCTGAACGGACTTGACCCTGTCATACCTGGTGTATATTACATTTGTGGGCATAATGCTTATTATCATCTTCCAAAAGGGTGGTGGGGGAGATGTTATTTGGGTATAGTGTTCCCAAAGGTTTATCAACTGGATGACCTATCGGTGATTCCAAAGACGTCTGGATCTCATCGTATCCAAAAGAGAGAGACCGCAGCTGCTGTGGTAGGAGATATATTTGGAGCCATGATTCCTTCATTGGGAGTTGTGTTGAATTCCATCAAAATAAGAAAGTTGTCTACTATAGTGGATAACATGTTGACAAAGTTTTCAGGTGCTATAATCCTGATGGATGCTGAACTTGCAGCAGAAAGAGCTATGACTCTTCAAAACAGGCTTGCCCTAGACATTCTTTTAGCAAAGGATGGCGGCGTTTGCAAAATGCTTGGTGCGCGTCACTGTTGCACGTATATACCAGACAACAGTGTGAAGATTAAAACAATGCTTGCAAATCTAACAAAAGAGAGTGCAGACTTGAAGGAATTGAAAGAACCAGGAGTTTGGGAGAAGGTTGGAAAGGGAATTGCTTCAGTGGGAAATTGGCTTGGTGGCATTTGGAATGGAATATTACTAAAAATAATACAGGGAATACTAATAGTACTAATTTGCATTTTGGGGATTTGGGGAATAAAGAGGGGAATACTAATGATAATGGCAAGAATTAAGAGAAGGAAGGAAGAGAAAATGATGAAAAGAATGGCAGAAGAATACAAGGCAAGAACAAGGGGAACTAAAAGGGGAAGAGAACTGACAGAATTTTAATGGAATAAAATTTGTGGGAATAGTTTTGTGTGATGACAAGTAGTCATCAGAGGAGGGATTGATGATGCAGAAATGAAGGTTTTTCATTTATTAGCGCATAAACGTAGTGCCGCAATAATCAAGTGTGACTTTAACCGAACTAATAAAGATTGTACGGGGACAAATGTGCCCTCAGAGTAGTTCGCTAACATTTATAAGCGTGCTTTATATAACGTGATGTATTAGAATTGTACTAATCTGACATAACCGTAAACGTGTGCCATGATTTGCTTGTTTGAAATGTTTTAACTTAGCATAACTTTAGTGGAGGCTTCGGCCTAGTTGCCTTGTCTCACGGGTTTAGATGCTCGTGTTTTTCTAATGTGCTAATAAAACGTGTATTCTTGCTTGAAGCTGTACTTTTCCAGTGAGATCGGTTCACATGCTTATCTTTAAGGTTTCGTGCCAGCCTGGCATCTTCTTCTTTGCTCCAAGGTCAATCTGCAGGTGCAGACAATGGAAGCTCTGAAAGTGAGTTAATTGGTAAAATATGTTGCAACTTACATTCCCGACTCCAAGGATAATGTATGCCTAGGTAGAAGCTTGTGAATTGTAGTTTTTGATTGGACAATTTGAAGCCAACCTATGAACCCTCCAATGGAAGACCCTACTGGATTTGAACTGTTGTTTATTTAAACCCGGTGCACAAGAAGAAAGTGGCCATTTTAGCCATTGCAGCCATTTTAGCCATTGCAGCCATTTTAGCCATTAGACATTTTTTTTTTAGACATTAGACATTGGACATTAGCCATTTGCAGGACATTGCAGCCATTATGGCCCATCTTGCCGACTTCGTCATTTTGCCATCTTCTACGATGCCAATTGATGTTCGACGCCATTTTGAATGAGACTTTGATGCTTTCTCTAATCGAGAGAAAGAGACTTTAAGTAATTCTCGCCCTAGAGACTTTAACTTTGATCTGCCCCTTTGCATGAAGTAGTAGTTTTGTCCTTTTATCTTGCCGCCGTGAGGCAATTGCCCTGTCCACCCTGCCCCTTTGCCCTGTCCCATGCTGATCGGAAACCGGTACCTGTGAGACGAAGACTTCCTTGAATGCTGATTGAATTTGGTAAATATGAAAGGAAAATGTACAATTGCATTGTGTTTCTTTTAGGTAACCAACTGCTGATTTTTGATAAGAGCCCTAGTTAGGAGTTTTCCAAATCAATGTTGCCAAATTGTTTTTGCATGAAGTCCCACATGCAGATGCTAATTTGAGGTTAGATGAGGATTCATTTGTTGCACGATGCAATTTGAGACCTTGTTATGCTGACTAATGTATGCAATTAGCTCATTACAGATTATAGTTTTAGTGGTTTGCGTTGCTATTATTGAATGCATTGTTATTCAAATGCTGCATAGATTGCATCTTTTTCGCCGTTATGGACAGCTATTAATGTTCATTTACATATATCATTTGGTGTTGAGACACATTTTTATTGTGCTAGCTTTGTTAATATAGGGAAATAAATTCATTAACTTTGAATAAACTGGTGTGGTTATTCATGGCCGAAAGGTCATGGTTCGCCGAAATGTTTTCTGGATTAATTGTGAAGTTTTATGTTGATCAGGGCATTGCTTATGTTCGTTATTGATTATTGATTAGATTAAATTGATTAATCTCGGGTGAAGAGAGCCCCACTTGGTCAAAAGATTCATCGACCTAAGAGCGTCCAAATACAAGTAATTTATTAGGAAGGAACGCTCTATCACATTCAAAGGTATTTACTGGATGTTGACAGTAATTGTGGACTAGGGTAGATTCCAGATCAAGGCAGAGAAGGTATCTGGTGCTATGTTTAGTTTTTTTTTCACTCACACAATGAAATGCAAAACAGCAAGACAGCTTGCTGCACTTTGTGAAAGGGATTAAGATATGTCGCATTCCTGTCTGCGCTTGTACAATCTGCAAGCCTATCGCCATCACAGGCATCCTTAAGCCATGGACTAAGGGTGCCTTTGTTATTGGCAGGGTTGCTTTTGTGCAGTAAAGGTCATTGTTCTGCACAAAAATAATCCTTAGAGGCATTCTCCTCTTTCTAAGTGTGCTACAGAATGCAGCACACTTATAAACAAGAAACATTAAAAAAATGTCTCCTCATTGCACCTCTGGTGGAAGGCGTACAATTCTGATGCATTCCCAGGTCTACCAGTAATGGTAAACTAGGAATACTTCAGAATACATGAGTGGATGCATGGAAAAACCCACACTCAACCCATGTGAGGCACCCACCATGCAGAGAAACACAAGGTAGCGACTTGCATTGCCTTCAATTACGACAGATTAATCAAGCCACATAGGGCCATGCAAGGTGTCCTTGCATGGATTGGTAAATGTCAATCTAGATTTTGCATTGCCCTACATCCCCTTAGTTAGCACAAATGCAATACAAACCCCCAATAAATCTGCTCCCTGGTGTTTAACACTGTCAGTGTTATAAAGTTATGCATTTCTGAGGTCAAGTTCCAAATTCATGCTGAACCTTGCTGCTTCTGACATGATGGGTCCAGGTTAAAAATAATCTAATGATCACCCAACACCTTAGAGTGGTCTTTTCAGGGCTATGTTGTCTCTCTCTCTCCTCTCTCATTTCATCTTCCAAACTGATCTGATGATTTTTCTGTATTATGGCTCAGATTTCCTAGCGCAACACAAATAATTGGAAATAAGCACAAAGTCGGAGCTGAGATTTACTATCCAGCCCAAAATTTGATTTGTGATGATTAGGTTCACTTTTCACAGTGCAAAAAAGGCTTTGCACCTGTTTGTGTCAAAGGGGACTTTACTTGGAGAGGATCAGCACAAGCACCCATAGGTTTTGATGCAAATCCCGACCTACTAAGAGCCAAAATAGGATTTTGGTGCAGGTGCAAACAAATGGGAATGTGTTGATTTCTCCAACAAATCAACACAGTACATGTGTGCTGATGGGTGGAATGCACATCCAGTGCTTCTGGACATTTTGCATTGATCTATGGAGGTACATTTGAACTGGAATGGTATGCTTCTAGCACAAATCATATGCTAGACAGAGCACACTCTCCTCTGCACTGCAATGCCAGACTGTGCAGTGTGCAAGGCAGCCTATTTGTGGTCAGGGCAAGGGATGACCCTAGCAGCCGGCCAGTCGTTGCGTATATGATGCTGCACTATGTTTTCCCTAGCAAGACAACATGCAAGACAACATGCAAATTTTGACATTGGGCTAGGTGGAGTGAATCTTTAGTAAATCTGTGGCATCAGCATCGCAAATATGCTTCCTCATCAAAATTGCAACTTATTGCATTAGGCTAATTAACTGTAGTTGTGTTCTCACCATGCACCCATATTATAGGACTCAAGACATGTTCAATGACTGCATTGATATCCCTAATGACACATCATTGACAACAACAATGTGTATAGTGAGGGTGCAAGGTATTGTTATTTTATGGTACGAGTTTTTGTTACTTCACGTAGCTCTAACTGGTGAATGTCAGTGATTTTGTTAGTATAAAATTTTTAGTTTTGACAGACATTCACCCCTAACTACAACGTCCCTTTAACCTTTGCTTTTTTCAGCGTTTGGTGATGTGGTGCAGTGTTGGCCTTTGGGCCCCAGGAACACCATTCCCATGGGCCGAAACATATATATTAAGGGGAGGCTGGTGTTCAGCCCCACTCCCCAAGCCTTGTTAGGCCCCGAGGACGCCATCTCCCAGGACCAAATTCAACAAAAATGGGAAGGGGGCACATGAGACCCCTCCACAAAGCCTTAATAGGCCTTTGGGACCCCATCCCGCAGGGATGAATTCTAAGGGGAGGGGGTCCCCCTTCCAGAGCCTTATCAGCCCCAGGGACCCCATCCCCAAGGCTAAAGCCAAAAGAAAGGGCAGGGAAGCCATGTAGCCTTCCATCCCCAAGGCTTGTTAGGCCCCAGGGTACCCATCCCCTGACACCAAATGCAATTAAACAAGAGAGGTGGCATGCATTGTATTTTATTTTCAAAATCCACCATGTGATGTTATAAAGATTCCTGTTTTTCTGAGGATGAGTTGAGAGTCATGGTGGATGAAATCATAAGAGTAGAGACACAATTGTTTGGAGCCCCAGTCCAGCACATTCCTATCAGTAGGAAAATTGAAATGTGGGACAGGATAGAGTGAATGCTGTAGCATCACCCTGAACACAAAGGAGGATATCAGGAAGAGGTGGAACAACCTCAGAGTCAAGGTCCGTTCCTTGGTCTCCAGGCACCAGCTGCAGGTCAAAGAGACTGGCAGTGGCCCTCCCTGTGTCCCATTGCATCTCTTTCCCTGGGAGGAAGTCTTAACCATCCTGCATCCTGATGGCTTGACAGGAATACCTGGGAGAGTAGAGTTTGGTAAGACACAACACTAATGATGTCACCAAAATGCATGTTATGCATGCTCACCGATCACCTTTTGCCACCTTTACTGTCACTCCACTCCCCAGCCCAGTGTCCAACAGTCCAAAGGCCCATGTTTGGCATCTCACAATTAAAGTGTTCTCACCTGGGGTGAGAACATTTATGTAAAGTGTGTGCATTACAGGGCATTCCATAACTACAACTCCCAGCATGCACTGTTCTGCAACTCCAAACACCATACCAGTGTTTCCGTCTCCAAATACCCTTGTTTTAAACTCCGAATTGAAGTGTACCCCCTGGGAGGATAACATTTGTCAAGTGTGTGTAGTACAGGGACTGACATGACTACAACCCCCAGCAGACACTTGGACTGTTACTCAAACAACCAGCACAGTGTTTTCTGCACCAAATACCCTTGTTTGTTATCTCCCAATTGTAGTGTACTCACCTGAGAGGAGAACATATGAATAGTGTGTTTAATACAGGAACTCACATGACTGCTAAGCCCAGGAGGCACTGTTACTGTTACTGCACTCCGCCAGCCCAGTGTCCTCTTCTTCAAATACTCATGTTTGTAAACTCACAAATAAAGTGTACTCACCTTGGAAGGAACCATTTGTCAGGTTTTGGGAAGTAGAGGGACTGGCTTGACTGCAACTCCCAGCAGGCCCTGTTACTCTAACGCCAACCACTAGTACAGTATTCACTTGCCCAAATACATATTCTAGTGAACTCTCAATTGAAGTGTACTCACCTGGGGGAGAACATTTGTCACGTGTGCATATTAGAGAGAGTGAGATGACTGCAACTCACAGCAGGCCCTGAATGTGTAACTCCAAACACCAGCATAGTGTTCTCTTGCCCAAAGACCACTGTTTGTCAATTCTCAAATTAGGTTTACTCACCAGGGGGATAACATTTGTCAAGTATTGGATAGTAGTGAGAGTGACAGGACTGTAACTCCCTGGAGGCACTGTTTCTCTAACTCCAAACACCAGCACAGTGTTCTCTTCGCCAAAGACCACTGTTCATCAGGTCTTAAATGAAGGTTACTCACCTGGGGGGATAACATTTGTCAAGTATTGGGGAGTAGTGAAAGTAGCCTGACTGCAACTCCCAGGAGGCACTGGTCCTCTAGCTTCAAACACCAGACAAATGTCCACTTGGCCAAATACCCTTGTTTGGTAACTCTCAATTGAAGTGTACTCATCTGGGAGGATACCATTTATATAGTGTGTGTAGTAGATGGAGTGATCTGACTACAACTCTCAGGAGGCACTGTTTAACTAACTCAAAACACCAATCCAGTGTTCATTTCTCCAAAGACCCTTCTTCTTTTACTCACAAATGAAGTGTACTAACCTGTAGGAATGACAGTTATTAAGTGCATGAAGTAGAGGGAGTGACATGACTGCTAAGGTCAGGAGGCTCTGTCTCATCAACTCCAAACAAAAGCATGTGTTCTCATGCACAAATACCCCTGTGTCTTAACTCTCAAATGATGTTTAATTACGTGGGAGTATAACATATGCATGAAGGGGGAAAGTAGAGGGAGTGACCAGAATGCTAAACCCAATAGGCCCTATGTCCCTAACTCCAAACACAAAAACAATGTTCACCTGCCCAATTCAATCTATTTGTGAACTCTCAATTGAAGCTCACTCACCTGAGAGGATAGCATTTGACATGTGTATGTAGTATGGAATGTGACATGACTGCAACTCCCAGGAGGCACTGTTTCAATGACTTCAAACACCAGAGCAGTGACCACTTGTCCAAAAGCCCTCGCTTGCTAACTCTCAAATGAAGTTTACTCACTTGAAAGCGACAAAGGTACAGATCATGCTCAACTCAGAAATGAGTCTGCCTGTCTAGCTCATCTTGATCTGCTGACCCAAGACAAAACTATTAAGGATAGGAAGGACACCTTACTCAGTGTGCAAAATAATGATCCCAAAGGCCTCAAGATGTATAACCAGAATGGTATTAGCAGTAGACACATTCACAAAGCACTGACCACATTTTGACTTCAATTACATATACAACAAAGTCCCAAGTCTGCCTGCTTACCAATCAACTAGGCCTCAAAAGGGTCAAAGCCATATCTTGCCTAACCACTGTTTTGTCTACACTGGCGGAAAGATGTAATTCTAAGCCCATCCTCCCGAGTGCTAATGACCTGCAAATTGCAGCAGCTGCTTAACTTAAATGGAACTGGTATGCTTCACAAATATCAGGTCAATACCAATAGCATACATACCTGTCACAATAGGATAACCTGCAAATCAACTGTGTACAAGGTCTTTCTTAAATGTCACTGTGAACTTTTGGCAGTAGAAGCCATAAAAAAGTCTGCCACTATCCCCCGGATGAAATTCTCAGTGAAGAAGACACTCCTGGATTCCATGGTGTGTAGGACGGTTGTGGCCTATCTGGACAACCTGGTCAGACCCGAACCGGGAGTCACACTGTGGCCACTACATCACCCCCTAGCCCAGTTGCCTCAACATCACAGGTGGCCATTTGCCCCCCAACCTGTGTCCCTAGGATAGTGTCTACCATCTTGTGCCCCGCAGTCCAGGATCCTGAGTCGCAGCATAACACCTCGGACAATGATGGTCCTGGAACCAGTGGGAGGGGCACCCTGTGGCAAGAGCACAGGGCCTTGGGGGTACAGTACCTGGGAGGGATATAGTGGACCTGTGGGATGAGGCCACTGGGGATGCTCCTGGCCAGGACATCATCAGGCATTTCTTGGTGGTCTATCAGGAATCTCAAGGTGTGATGGTCCAGGTACTTGCAGAACTCCAGGAGATCAAGCAGCTGCAGAGGGACATCCACAGGGATATGCGTGAACAGTAGGAGGCCCACAATACCAACATGGCCTTCATAACAGGGGTGCTGAGGGATGTTAATTACCCTGATTCGGAATCGTTGACAAAATGTTACCTCTTTCTTTGGTGCATCTACACCAGGCTCTTCATCGGTGCCAGCCACTGGAAGGGAGGCTCTGTCTGGGGAAAAACCCACCCCAGACACCCCTGCCTCTGTAGCAGTAGATCCCACCTACCATGCAAGTGGGATGTCCAGCAAAGGCTCCAGGAGGTGTGGATGGCAAGACACCCACCACTGCCACCTTTCATTTCCAATGGGAGGAGTACACTGGACTTTGCAATTCCAATGGTGTGGTATCTACGGCAATGATTTCATCCACCATGACTGAACACTTCACTTTTCTTTTCAACCATGCCTCAATATTATTTTATGCACAAAGTTTCAATAAATCCAACCTATCACAAAGTCAGTGTCTGCTTGCTTTTTTCACATTTTGATATGTAGAAATATAAGACCATGTGAAGCAAATGAGGACGAAACAAGATACTAATGCAAGGAGGAATATGTTGCAGGTACAGTGTCCTGCTAAGGATTACTACCAACACACATAAACACATTGCTACAAGTGTCTGGACACACCATTTTATTCCATTGTACAGCACATAGGCTGGACTGTCATAGCCAAAAATGGCTGACTCATATTGTATAAAGGTACAGATACCAAGGTACAGCCCCCCAGACTATAGAAGGAAGGGCCTTGTCAGACATTGTCCTGTAGAATAGGCAAACAGAAAAGTGGATGGTGTCACCAGCTTCAGCTTTATCACATACCAAACCAAAGAAATCCAACATAACATAAACCACGGCACGGACAGAGGGCAGTATAACAGTCCCTGATCAGGGGCCCATCATAACCCAATTACCATGCATCTGGTCGTATGACACAAACATATGTCAGTGTTGTGGCACATGCACTGTGGCCTGCGATAATGAAACCCATCTACAGCTACATACAGGTCATACAAGAAGAATGTTTAGCCTATATGAAGGGTCAATGCCTTGCTTGCACTTGATGGCAACATATTTCATGCCCACATGATAACACACATGATGCAATCGGCCCAACACAGCACACTTAACCAGTCCAATGTGAACTTCTGACCTTCCACCCAAACACAGTTAAAGCTGCCTTGGCACAGGTCTCACACTCCCCAAATCTGTGACCTACGTTTCCTGGAACAATCCATATCCACTTCGTATGTTGAATCTGCATCAGATACCTGTCAATGCCACAACTCTCAAATGCTGACATGAGGATGTCATGGTGAAGGTACCTGTACAAAGACAAAACAAGGAGTATAGGCTTGAAAACATAGCTATTACACAAATCATATAGCAAGCATCTGGAAAGGAAATTACATTGCAATGAGACTGACACAAGCAAAGTAGCTACATCAAGGTGGGGATATGTCAAAAGCTAACCCTTGAAGCACCCTTTGCCTGGATATTGCAGAGTATCAGCTTCCTAGTTGTTGCTAAAACACTCTACTCCACACATTCTAATAACTACAGTTCTTTGTACAGTCACAGTCATTAAATCACATGACATACGTATACTCATGAAAAGTAGCTATTGAGATCTTCCCACAAGTCAGCTCCTTTCTCTTCACCCCTGTCATCCTCACTTGGCATTTCATGAGTATCACCAGGTGGCACTGCAGGCTCCCCCTCCTCTGGCATGTAAGGGAAATTCCTCCTCAGGGCAATGTTGTGGAACATGCAGCATGCCACAGTGATCTGACACACTTTCCAAAATGATTAGAGGAGGGCTCCACCTGTCCAGTCCAGACATCTGAAGCTGGCCTTCAGGAGCCCAGAAGCCCTCTCCAATACCTGCTGTGTTCTTGCATGGGTCTCATTGAAGCGGACTTCCCTTGGTGTGGTTGGATTCCTTATTGGCGTCAACAACCAAGGATAGTTTCGATATGCAGAGTCTCCTGTAAAGGAATGGGACATATGTGCAACAATGACTCCCTCTTTTCAGGATTGTAGTACCTGACATTGCACACACAGGAACAGGACAGATGTGACTTAACAATCAGCCAGGCCCTCTCTGGGTACAGTTGTGACATCAGCTGGGGTATGGTGTTGTTCCACATTCTGAAGGAATCATGGGCTGAACCCCGGACACAGACCTGTGAAATGTAGAGATTTGTTAAACAGACAATTTGCACGTTAATAGAATGGAAGTTCTTCCTGTTGCGGTATACTTGTTTATTGGCATGCAGTGGGACCAAGCCAACATGTGTGCCATCAATGGCCCCTACCACATGTGAGAGGCATGAAAAGCCATAAAAGTCAGCTTTCACAAGAGCTAAATCCTGATGTCTGCGAAACTGGATGTAGCTGCCCGGCATTTCAACACTGCTGAGAGGACATCCTTCAACACCAAACTAAACATAGGATGGGACATGCCAGCTGACAGGGCCAGTTTGGCAGACCCTGTGGCTATTAAGTGCAACACTGACATGACTTGCACAATGGGTGGTATGCTGGTTGCATAACTAATAGCTGGCATCAGATGTGGGTCCAACTGATGCCATAAATCCACTATTGTTTGCCTATTTAGATGGTACAGAAGGATTATGTGGCATTCTTCCATGGGCTGAAGGTCTGGCTGTGGATGGTAGACAGGTGGTTGTTGCATCCCCCCTCTCCCTGGGTACCTATGTATGACAAGACACAATTTCTAACATTCGTCATTGTGTCCACAGCAACATACATGATGCATGTCAATATTATGTGACAAGGCATTTCAGATGAGAAAGACATGGCAACTAGGACACATCACAGCTGCAAAGAACACAAGGTGCACATGTGACCCTTATGGTTTTCCACACGTGTCCACAACATGTATCTGGACCAAACTCAAAGACGTGCATCACATTTGCCCCTCGATATGTGGCTGGATATCCCAAACGTCAAAATGACCGTGGGCAGGGGAGGACTGTGCCCCACTGTTAAATGTCATCTGTGCCCTGAAGCATACTACAATGGTGTTTGAGTAGTAGGACCTACATGACGAGACAGGATAGGCATGTTTGTGAGCTCAAAACAACATTTTCAGAGGTGTGACACAGTTGGAAAAGCCCAATACTGCATTTCAGGTCTCTACAATGGCAGCTGCCTGATCTACTCCACTGAACTTTAGGAACCACCAGTGACTACCTGTGGAAGTCGTTATGGCTGTAAGAGGTTGCAACCACAACAGATACAGTCATAGCCTAACTTTGTTCCTAGCGGGGGTCACGGACCAATGGCTGTGTCCGCCAGAAGTGACGACCACGTTCGTGGCAGACGTGACCGCCATGTTCTGCAGATTCACTCACTTGACTCCTGACACTGCTGCAAGACTTCCACTACCTGAGCTGCTACGTACCTCCTTTGGGAGCAATAATGCCACATCCAGCAGGTGATAGGACCCCTGCCTTCTCTCCAGAGGAGCTGGAGAGGCTAGTAGACAGCTCTGTGGTGCACCAGAGGAGCAGGTAAGTACCTCATGTGCACAGTTTTCTCTGTACTTCACCATCCCAACACTCCTCACAGGCTAGAGTGTGCACCTTTGTGCCAGTTTGACTACTCAACGGCCTGTTGTTGCAATCTGTGTAGCATCAATGGGATGTACAAAGTACAGGTATTGGTGGCCAGTACCATACATAAAGTTTATTCACATTCTGTTGGGTGAGGGTTTTGGATTCCTAGGTCCTCTGTGTGTTGGATGCACATAAGTAGGAGACATTACTGCCACCCACTGACATCTCCTTCTTCATGAATGTTGGAAATGTCAGACAACATGTATGTGCATGACAGCATGAGTTGAGTATGCATGTTGTATGAGTCAGTTGAGAGTAATGTGAGCAATGTGTATGGTGTCACAGAAATATCTAAGCACATCTGTCCTTGCTAAACTGCTGTTCGGGAAGGCATATCATAACTCACTCTGCCCTTCAGGTTGGGACACACAGCACATGCCAAATTGCTGTTGGCTACATGATGTACTGCCATGCACAGAAGTGATGGAATGGAGTGTCATGTAGGTTATGTGTGCTCAGCCTGCAGGACCAGGCCTGTCAAATATATCTCCCTTTATAGGTCCTAGTCTAGGCTGGGGTGGAGTCATTGTGGCTATGCAACTGTGGCATTGTGCCAATTCCTTGTACCCCAGCAGATCCAGTCATGTGGCCAATATGAGGCTCTGGTGTAAAACCATGCCCAGAATGCCTCATTCCTTTGATTAAATTAGGAATGTGTACAGAGGTAAGTTATTTATCTAGTCCATATGTGCACATAGCATCATTGTCAATGTGTGTCTTTGACTCATGACAGGTCTCTTACTCCCACAGCCCTGTAGTTATGTTTGCCCTGTACAGGCATATTGCATAAATGACAGTGCCACAGTGCAGACAGTGTGTTGATTCCTGGGAGTCCATGATATGTGACTCAGTAGTTTGGTCACATAGCAGAAACTGTACAATGCATGCCTTTGTTTGTTGGATGCCATCTCTGTAGGATGGACACTTATGTCCAAAAGAGTGTCCTGTGGTACAGGTACATAACACAGAACCCCACCCCTTGAAGTGGCATGAGTATGCATTTGTTAGTCACATGTCCACACATGGACACAGAAGACGCTTTCTGTACCCACCATGCCAGTCTCTTCATTGTTACCAATGTGTAATCCACACATGGACACGGAAGACGCTTTCTTTACCCACCATGCCAGTCTCTTCATTGTTAACCATGTGTAATGTTTGTGTTTGTACTCTGGCAGTTGCCTGTAGTGACTGTATGCAGAGAGTCATTCTCACAGAGTGTGAATGTGTTCGTCCATTCATGCCTAAGGAGTTTACCCTTCAGAAACCAAATAGGTGTGATGTGTCTCATAGTGGCTCATATCTTAGTACGGTTGCTACAGCATGGCCTATATGATGTCAGTCAGCTTTCTTAGTCATTGTTGGGCCTGAGCAGGGTAGTGGGTTGGTCTACAGATGGAGAAATGTATGTGTATATTCTAGTCCCTGTACTTATTGGCTTGTATGTGTCACACTTGGGGAGTATTGACAAATAGGAAAGTTCCAGCTTGATGTAACTGACATGTATGACTCAACCTTTTGTGATGAAACTAGTGATCATGATCTCTTGATTTGTCTTTTGCATCCATGCATGTCAACGCCCATCAAAAGAAGGGATTATGGAGAGCCATCGCCAAGAAGGTGAGGACCCTGGGGGTCCATAGCCGGCTGAGCGACCACAGCAGGAAAAGCTGGGAGGACCTGAGATGCTGGGCCTGAAAGATCACTGAGGTCCAGCTGGGGATGTCCTCCCAACGTGAGCAGGGTGCCCATCGTACCATGACTCCCCTATTGGTTACATTCTGGTGTTGGCCTATTTGGACCTTGATGGGCTTTTGAGGGAAGCACAGCAGCCACCAGTTGGTGAGTGGAGAGACGATTCCTGCCTGTCCCATTGCCAAGTGAATGAGTTGGATTCTGATAGCTCCCCCTGACAATTAGGGATGAGCCATGTGTCACATAGTAGATGAACAATTGTTTGTGTAGACATGTCATGTGGTGCATACTGATGTGCCTGGCATATTGGACCATGGACCTAGGACACAACTGGGTGGAATCCACAAACCACTTGCTCTGCAGGGACGACATATGGCTGAGTAAATTGATCAATCAAGTACTGTTTGTTGTTGCAGTGTGTGTAATTTCTATTCAACTGACTTCTAGTTCTAAATGTTTCAGGCCAAAGGTAAGTAGGTGATGGATCACTTTCCTCTTCCATGTGTCTAGGTAAATGTGTATATAGGCATCTGCCACCCAGAAGCTGGTTGTCTTCAGCTTATGATGGGTGCTGGTGCCTCAATGCAGTCTGTATTGTGAAGATGTCTAACATACATGTGACATGGCTTACATTGTTCTTTTGATGCAGCTATAGGTCAATACATTCCCTTGGTAAGTGGGGAATGTCCATTGACATGATTTATGTGCTATCACTTTTGCCAACATTCCTTGTGTCTACATGTCAGCATGTGTCCCTTTCTCATTAGCAAAACATTTCTAAGCTGCAGTTTCATACATGGTCTGCCTATGTTGATGGGATGATATCTGTATTCCCTCACATATATGTACATGGCAAGCTGTTTGTGGAATAGTACATTTACAATAGGGATACATTTCATGATGATGTGCCACAAACAGGAGTCTTTCACCATTGTTTATTGGCTGACAAATAACCTTACCCATCATAGCATGTCATTTGGCATGTACAACTGGAGTGGCAATGAGGAGCATGCCAGAAAGGCCTAGAGTTTAGAGTCACAATGTGAATATTTATGCTCTTGATGTTGCATCATGTGGAAAAGTGCACTGCACATGTGTAATGGGTAAGGTGTGTGCCATGACTGTTGGCCAGCATCATGGAGTGACTTGCAGTTTTGTTGAAATCACATGACCAAAATGGGGACATTGATGTTCCTTCCCAATGGGCAACCTGTTAAGGGCCTTCTAGAAGTACTGGAAAATGTTTGTGTCTCTAACATACAAAGAACTAATGGCTTCTACTAATGCACTCAGAGTATGTCATTGTAAGGGGTGCCAAGGCATTAGTGGTGATTACCTTGTGGCTTGCTGATTCATTGTGTTGTGTATTTTGGAGACATCTCTCCCTGACATATTGCACATGATGTCTACAGTATCCATTTCCATGCCACAGGTGTGGCCTGAGCAACATTAATACTACCTCCATGACTCTATTTGAGATCAATATAACTTAGCAAAGTGTGCATTCTTTCCAGTGTGACATGGGTGTTTCCATACCACTTTCTTCAGGTTCCTGTACCTTTGTCATCAACATGGCATGATTTTGTAGCATCATTTCTTATTGTTGGGTCATCATGTATGTGACAAATAGATGTGTGCATGATCTTGTGTGGGATCTGTGGAAATGCATTTGGAATTGACCTGTTATTGTATGCCAACAGATGGCTGACGTCTGCTTCATGGGGAAAAGATTTGAGGGTGATGGTATCTCCTACTTGTTGAATGGGTATTATGATTACACAACTTAAGCCATGCAATTGTAGTAGTCTGAGATCCTGGTTTTCTTGTGGGCAGCTGTTCATATGGCATGCATGCATATGGAATGGCACCTGTATGGGCCACTTAGGTGGAGTTTGTTGCTGGGGCCCACTTGACATCATGATAATGTATGCTAATCAGAGCTGTTGTTCAAGTGTGATCATGGACATGTGATTAACCTATTTCTCTTGGTATTTGCAGCATCTGCACCAGCAAGTGAAGAAGACAGGGCACAGCTGAGTGGGGAAGCATCTGGCCACGGGACCTCAGGTCAACCACCACCAACACAAAGGGACCCAGTGGCCTGGAGGGCGAGTGGGGTGCCACAAGGGAGACTGGGACATCCTCATCATCATTGGATTCTTCCTCCAGTGGACACTTCCTAGTGGTGGCGGATCCATCAGGGCATCCCCCTGTATCATCTTTGTCCACCACCCCCTGCTCTATCGCCGCCCCCCTAGTTGCTCCCCATGCAGTTGGTCATGCCCGCTCACTCAAGAGGGTGAGCGTCTCCTTTGCCGCAGGCTCCTTCACCCCAGCCCTGGTTACCTCTGCTGCCCTCAGTGAGGAGGCTATTGACCTCCTGAGAAGGATCTCTGTGGGTCAGTTAGCCATTATGAATGCCATCTAGAGATTGGCAACTCAACTACAACAGACAAATGCTTTCCTGGAAGGCATTCATGGTGCAATGGCTGGCCTACAGATATTTTTTCAGGCTCTGGCCTCCTCACTGATGGCAACCAGTCACCCGCACCTTCCATTCCCCCTCCACCTTCCTCTTTTAAGTCCAAATCTCCCCTTCCCCTACCTACCTAAAGCACACAGACAGATCCACACGCATCCACATCAACACACAAAAACAACACACACAAACAAGCACCATAAAACACACCAGAATGCAAGCAAACAATGGCCACCCACAGACACAACAACAGTCACCACTTCCCTAGACACCTTCACCACCCCCAGCATTACACAGGCAACACACCAACAGTCAGTGACACACCCACCACACCCATTACCCACAGACACCACCCCAGTAGACTCTCAGATATTCCATCCCAAGCACCATACTCACATACACCACAACTACAGACACACAGATATCCACCATATCCAGCATACTTGCAGTCACCACCCCAACAAACACACACACATCCACCAATCCATCCCCCCGCACCTACACCTCCCAGACTCCCAAAACATACAAACACACTCACTCACCCACCCAACAGACACCACATAAACACAAGCATACCTCCAAGAAGCACACACCCACAACTTTCACACAGCAGACAGCTACTTCCACGACCTTCAAATCCTGCCCCTCATCTGATGACTATTCCCATGTCCCTAAGAATTATTTTTTTGTTTGACCTGGACCTTTCCTTTTCTCCCTCCACTTGTCCCAAACCTAACAGGCGTCCACCCAGCTCCAAGCCCCTCCCTTCAACCACCAAGGTCTCTCCTACCCCTAGGAAGCTCCCATTCCCCCCAAGAAGATGCCCATCCCTCCCAAAAAGTAGACCACTCCTTCCAACCCAAGCCCAACCACCACCACAAATCCAAATCTACCCCCCACCCCTCCACCAAGGGTAATCCCTGAGGTGCCTGCCTGTCCACTTATTGCCCCTTCCTGTGGAGATTCCATGGCAGGTAAGAGTCAAGTGAGGGCACCTTGAGGTGCCTGAACCTGTGCATCACACTATGGACTGGCCAATTGCCTTGGACTTTGACATTTTAAGGTTAATAAAAACAAACAGTTGTTTATGTTTGGGTACACATTTGTCCTGCAATTCCTTTACTACCATAATGTTCCTGAGTGACTTGTGTTGTCTGTCTACAGTTGTGTGGGTGTCAGCCTGCCTGCTGATCCATTTGCTGTTGTTTCCAGTATCTGACTTTGTGGGCAGTGCTGGTGTCCCCCCAGACAAGGGTATATGTTGATTGTATAGATCTGTGGGTGTAAATGCATTGGTGGTGTCATGGCAATGTCTACTGTTTGTTATGATAAGTATTTCATCTTGTGTTGTCCAATGTTAGCATGTATGGTGTTAGACTCGTCCCTCTGATAGCGATTGTGTATTTATCTGATGTGTGTCATCTTGAGTTTTGTTTGTGCAGACATGGAGTATTTTCTATTGTGCATGTGTCCATTTAGCTGTGTGTACCTTGCAGCTAGTTCATGTAGAGGTATGTCCCATGCAATTAGAGTTGTACGTGCTTTGTTGACTTGCACTTCCACTTTGTGTACATAGGCATGTCATCTGGATCTAGTTTTGTTAGTCCCAGGGATACTCCAAGGACCAGTTCTTGTCTAATGTTGTTTTATGGGCAGTTGCAAGGTGATATGTGTCCCAGTGCAGCATCCTTTCCTGGGTGTTCCTGTTGGCCCCATCCCTTTTGTGCAGGCATTGTTTGCAATGTAAGCTTTGTATAGTTGTTTCGCTGACTATTGTGCATCCCATTGTCCTTCCATTGTGTTGCTCTGTGTATGATGTGTGTATCCATTGCAGGGCTGTTTTCTGGGAGTGTTGTTTGTATTCCATGCCACATTCATACATATTAGTGTTGAATGTGACAGTCCATGCCATGTGAGGAATGTGAGTGTGTGAGTTGTATTTGTGTATGTGAAGTTGCTGTGTTGTTGGTGTTGTGTGAGACAATGTTGTGTACCCTTTACTGTCCCCTTGTCTGAGATGGTCAGACGTGTGTTTTTGTGTAGTGTTGGGGTGCAGTGTGAGTGACCTGCCCATGGGGTGGTATAATGTGGCTGTGAATGTGTCCATCATTATGTATGATTCCGGCTGTGTACACAATGACACGTATACTTGGCACCCATAGTGTGAGCCCCATATCCTGTGGACAACTAAACAATGAGCTGTTGTACTGGTTGATGAAACAGTTAGGTATGTGTACTTACAGTCAATTGCACCCAGCAGCGGCATGGATTTTGTGCACCTTCAATGATCATCAGCAGTCGGAGGACAGGCTCCATGGTGGCAGCGGATGTGTACGGCTTCCTGCAGGTGTGTCTCCCTTTAGACTGTCTGTTTCTGTCTGCTGGGATGTGGTGGCTTGACCGCCACGGTCACATTGGTGGTGTGCAACCTCACAATGTGTCCGGCGCCAACACAGGCTCTGCCAGCCTGTTTGTGCTGTCTCATGACCGTTGCAGTCTGTGCTGCCTGGTGGTGCTGGTGGGACAGCTGTTGCCTTTGCTCTATAGGCCCGCATGACTCGTAATCTGGTGTTTAGACTGCCGTCACAATGGTGGTCGATGAACCACCAAACCCGTAAATAGGCTGTAAGTATTTTAGCACATAACTTTTACACCACTTGCACTATATAAATCTACTAAAAACATTTACTATTTACATCTCATAATATATATTCCTACCACATTACATTACGTGTTCACCACTTTCACGCTACATCTGTTTCAAGTACTATGTTCTGCTTTATGCCACTCCACTCTATTTCACTCCACTCTTCAACACTGCACTATACGCGATTGCACTCTACGCCACTCTAGTCTATGTCCCTCCAATATACACCTTTCCACTCTATGCTAATCCACTGTACACCACTCCACTCTACCCCATTCCACTCTACACCACTCAACTGTAGGCTATTACACTCTATACCACTCCATTATATGACACTTCAGTCCACTGTACACCCCTCCCCTCTATGCTACCCCACCTTATTCTGTTGCACTGTTTGCAACTCCAGTGTATGACCCTACACTGTACACTATTCCACTCTATGCCACTCCAGTGTATCACACTCCACTGTATGCTATTCCACCGTACGCCACCCCACTATAGGCCACTCCACTCCAAGCCAATCGACTATATGTCACTGCACTCTATCTCACTTGCCTGTATGCTAAGACACTGTGCACTGCTTCACTCTATGCCACTCTATTGTACGCTACTCCATTCTGTTATTCCACTATATGTCAATCCACTCCACTTCACTCCACTGTTTACTACTACACTCAATGTTACTCCACTCTACACCACTCCACTGTATGCCACTCTGCTCTACAGCACTCCCCTGTATGTCACTCAAGTCTACACTATTCCACTATATGCCATTCCACTGAACACTATTACACTTTATGCCACTACCGTCTACCCCACTACACTCTACCCTGATCCATTCTACAACACTCCACGTTTCACCACTCTACTGCATGCCACTCTACTGTATGTTATTCCATTCTTGGTAAATCCACTATATGCCACTCTACTCTTCAGCAGTCAAGTTTGCACTATTCCAGTGTAGGCCACTACACTGTACCTCACCCCACTGTACTCCACCCCTGTGTATGGTACGCCTCTGTACGTTATTCCAATATGCCACTCCACTGTACACCAATGTACTCTACTTTACACCACTTCAGTGTATGATATTCCACTGTATGCCACTCCACTCTATACCACTCCACTCTACACCTCTCTTTGAAATGCCACTCTGCTGTTTGTTGTTCCACACTATGCCACTTCACTCTATGGTATTCCACTGCATGCCCCTCCTGTGTGCGCCCCTCCCCTCTAGGCTACTCTACTTTATGTCACTCTATTCCACACCACTCCACTATATGCTTCTCTACTGTACACAACTCCACTCTATACCACTCCACTTACCTTCACTCCAATGTATGCCACTCCAGTCTAGGCCACTCTACTGTGCACCCCCCAATGTATACTACTCCACTCTATGCTATTCCACTCTAGACAACTCCTAAGTATGCCATTCTACTGCATGCTATTCCACTGTATGCCCTCTACTCTACAACACTTTACTTTATGCTATTGCACAGTCTGCCACTCGACTGTATCCCAGGCCACTCCATGCTTCTCCACTGTACACCACTCCACATCACTCTATTCTATGCTACTCCATTGTCGGCCACTCTCTCTATGTCACTTCACCCTATGCCACTCCACTCTATGTGACTCCGCTCTACACCAGTCAACTCTTGTCTTTTCCACTGTACGCAGCTCTACTCTATGCCACTACACTCTATGCTATTCCACACTCCACTGTAGTCCACTTCAGTCTATGCCACTACACTGTACTCCATTTCACTGTATATTACTCCACTCTATACCATTCTACTCTATGACACTACACTGTAAGCCACTCCACTCTATAATATTCCACTTATGCCACTCCACTCTATGCTATTCCACTGTATGCAACTCCACTGTATGCTACTCCACTCTACGCCTCTCCACTCTATGCTACTGCACTCTAACCCAGTCCACCGTATGCCACTCCGGTCTAGGCCACGCCACTATGCCACTCTATTGTACGCTTCTCCACTCTACTCTAATCCACTCATTGGTAATGCACTGTATGCCACTCCACACTAAGCCATAAAACTCTATGCCACAATAATTTACAAAGCAACACTCTATGACACAATATTGTACGGCACTGCACTCTTCGCCACCCCAGTCTATGCTACTCGAGTCTGCTCTACATACTTTTCTCCTTTCTATGCCCCTCGACTCTAATAAACTCTACTCCACTCTATGCTTCTCCACTGTACAACACTATTCTGTCTATGCACCTACACAACACTTTACCTCACTCCATGCCACTATACCACTATCCATCCTATGCCCCTCGACTGTATGACACCCCACTGTACTCTATACAGCCCTCTGTATGACATACCACTCTATCTGTGAGACACTACACTGTACGAGACTCTCCACCCCTCTACTGGATACACTCCACTACACAACACCGAACTGTGCGACACATTACTCCCATGTACTCTATGCCACTGTTTGACACTCTACAACACTCCACTCCACGACACTGCAGTTGACGTGATTCCACTGTATCATACTCAACTCTACTGTACGACACACCAGTCCACTCTACGATACACCACTCCTCTACACACTACACCACTCCACTGTATAGCTCTTTAATTCACTGCAGACACTGCCACTTCACTGTACTCCACTCCACTCTATTTCACTCTACAACCCTACACTCTATGGCACTAGACTTTAATGACGCTGTCTTCCACTATAGGCCATGACACTCCATTTAACAGTACTCATTTTTATTGAAAAATAAAGACCATTTGAATTCAGTGAAAAAAACAAAGGTTAAGGATAAGTTATAGTTAGGAAAATGTTATTCTTCCTGTACCAACCCAACTTAAAATATACAAACATTAAAATTTTTAAAGTTATAGCTGTAACTTAAACTTATAATTCATATACCACATTCAGTGTAATATATTGCGCACCTCCGTATACAGTCTTATCACCTCACTCGCCACCCTACCTTAACTATAATTCACCAGTCTACCATGCTCTCTGTTCCCAGAAATGATGTAATTTAAGAAGTCATAAGTTTTTTTATGAATGCTATGATTTTACATGCTATAAATCATGTATTCTGCAATGGTATTACCAGTGCATGGAGAAGGTGTAAGTTGTAAATAATGTAGTATTGGGAGTGAGGTGACAAGACTGTGTACAGAGGCACGTGACATATTAAATTGAAGGTAGTGCGTACATTATAAATTTAAGTTAAAACTATAACTTTAGAATTTTAGATTTTTGTATACTTTAAGTTGGGTTTGTATGGAAAGAATAAATAAAGTTTTTCTAGATATAACTTATCTTTAGCCTTGTTTTTTTCCATTGAAAAAATATATATCCATAAGACATAAAGGCATTTGCATAGTAAAGGCATGCTTGGTAAAGGAACTCATTGTATGTCATATATTCACACAAGAAAGAGCGATAAAGGTTATGCAGCAACTCACTGTAGTATTCACAGGTGCAGGCATTCCATATGCATTTATATACACATTCACACACCAATTCATTAGACATTCAGAAGGGATTTTCAGACATGAACAAGTGTTCCATAAATGATACACTTGAGAAAGTGAGATATGTGGTCTGCACCGTGCCCAAGCAGAGACCCTCACTCTAGTCAGAGTGAGGGAGTTACACAACTAAGATAACCCCTGCTCACCCCCTTGGTAGCTTGACTCAAGCAGTTAGGCTCATCTCAGAGGCAATGTGTAAAATATTTGTACACACACACACACAGTAACACTGAAAACACTACAAAAGTACGCCACACAAACAAAACCTATATTTGTCTGAGTATAACAAGAACAGACCAAAACGACAAACATCCAACATACACAAGTAAAGATGCAAATTTTCAAAGATTAAATGTAGTATAGCTCTTAGAAACACAATAGCTCCAACTGGGGCTATCCCAACAGCTTGAAGGAGTCGCTTCCAACAGTCCAGCAGGACACCTGAGAGGAAGCGCGGTCGGCGATGGAATCGTATAGACCCCGGTTACACTAACTTGGAAAACGATGAGGAAACAAAGACATTGCATCAAGTTGGGGGGATGAGGTGTTGCTGGAGCTGATGCAACATCAGTTCCTTATTGCCACTGGGGAGGTGAGGCGGTGGTTCCTTACTGCTAGGCAGGTGAGGTGAGGCAGTTCCTTACGGTTGCAGAGGAGGTGATGCAGCATTGGCAGTGATGCATCAGTTCCTTATGACAAGGTGGGGTCAATGAATCCAACAGGCCAGGATGCAAGGCGTCGACTTTGCAGTGTCACAATTACACCACGGTGCCTTTGGTGCTGTGGTGGAGTCAGAGTTTGGGTGACACAGATGTCAGTGACACAGCATTCTTTACTCATGCTGTGGCAGGACTTCAAAGGTTCTGCTGTGGCGTTGGGCCTGTGTTGTAGGTCATGGTCGTTTCACTCAGTGGTGATTACAGCTCTGGTGCAGGCAGCGGCATGGTGTCAGAGAGTGGCGCTGTTTTTGAAGCCGTTCTGGAAGTCAATGTACTAGTGTCTCCCTTGTTGCACCAGAACTCACTCCGAGGGATCCAGGGACTGGATTTGACACCACTTGGTAAGTCAGGACTCTCAGCAAGAGAGCCCAGGCACTGGCAAGTCAAATCTTTGATGTCCCTGAGACTTCTTATCAGGAGGCAAGCTCAGTCCAAGCCTGTGAAGAACTTTTGGAAGCAGGATGTAGAAAGCCAAGCACAGTTCTTTCACTCCCAGAACAGAAGCGGTGAGCAGCAGGCCAGAATAACAAAGCTACAGGCAGAGTAGCAGACCCTCCTACAGCATAAAGCTATTCTTCCTGGCAGAATTTCCTCAGTCCAGAAGGATTCTAGCCAGGTTGTGTCATAGATCCAGTGCTTATAGACATATCTGTCTTTGAAGATAGACAAAGTTCAAAGAGAAGTCTTTGTAGTGCACAAGACCCTGCCATTCCCTGCCCTGGCCCAACACACACTGCAGAGGGTTGGGGACTGCTTTATCTGAGGACATATACAGCCATAGCCAGGTGCAAATCTCCGCTCCTCCCAGCACTCTAGCTCAGGAAGATCCATCAGCCTGGTGATGGGCCATCAGGATATGCAGGGCACACTTTGGCAACCTTTGCTTGACTGTCTTGAATGAATGCGCAATCAGCCCAACTGTCATCCTTACCCAGATGTGTATTCAGCAGACAGGCAGAGGCACAGGATGGTTAATCAAGAAAATGCCCACTTTCTGACAGTGTCACTTTCAAACTCACAGCTCAAAAACTTCCCCAAAAGATGTATTTTTAAATTGCAAGTTTAGAGACCCCAAACTCTATCTATCTGCTCCCAATGAAAAATTACACTTAAAAGATATTTCAAGGCAATCCTTATGTTACCTGATGGGAGCGATAGGCCTTGCAATAGTGAATACTAAGAGAGGGCGAAGAATTCTGCAGAGTTCACTGAGTTTTCCCTACTCTGTGCTCTGTGCAGAGTTCTGAAAAACTCCAGGAAGTGATGCAGAGCAGCGTTTTTTCTCACGCACGTTTTTCCATCATTATGTTGGCGTGTGAGAGAAATCGCTAAGTTGGCGAGCAAGATTTCTGAACGCAGACGGTCGTGGCGGGTCTTTACTGCTCACATTGAGAAAGCTGCTGCTCACGTTGAGGAAGCTGCTGCTCGTGTAGAAAACCTACCCGAGCAGTAGAAAGAAGTTAACCACCTCTGGTGCTTCGCGTGATGCCATTTGCGCTAATTTTACAGAATGGGGGGAAATCCTGGTGCTGAAAATCAGCGAGAACAGTGTGGCTTACCCAAAGTCCGCCACTCGTGGAACTCCGTGTGGCGTGTTTTTTTCGGCACTTCATGGAGTTCAGTGGAGCCCCCCACTCAGCATAGCGGGTTGGCCTAAGACCCTTCGAGTGAGTCCGGGGGGGCCCTCCGTGTTCTCTGCCAGGGGAGTGCCCCTCAAGTTTTAGTTATGCCACTGGCCAGGAGCTGACAGGTCTAACAGAAAGGTTGCCAGTATTTTTCTCAGGTTGCAGCCATCACTAATCAAGTCTCAAAACAGGAATGCAATAAGAGGAAACTATAACCCCATACGAGAGTTCATGCTCCCAAAACCAAATTAAATCTGCCTCTAAACGACCCCGACTGTCTCCTCCAAAGTTATGGCTTTGTGTCCAATATCGGTAGATTTTTTTCTGAAAAAGATTGCTCAGATCTATCTTGACTCCTAAAAGAAAAGACACTCTGAAATAGCTCTACTCGGGTTTACTTTGCGTTTAATACCTGAATGGTCTGTTCAAAATACTAGACCTCAGAGAACTGCAATCAGTTCTGCAGGAGATAATACGGCTAGTGAAGAATGTACTGCTCTTCGGTTATGCCGTCAAGACGTTCCTATTTCCCTTCAATTCCAAGCCATAACTTAATTGGCGTTCGCTACTGAACATTTGGTCCAGAATTCTTCTTTGAACACACACTTCATTGTGACGTCTGTCACTCCAGTAGTGTATTCGGCTCACTATAATTACGTAAATATGTAAGCATATATAAATACATACATTATTTAATTAATTGATTTTTAAATTAATTATACTTAAACTTTTCACAATAAAAATCATCCATTTTTGCATTAGTTATTCATTGAGAAATGCCAAAGGAGAATACATAGTTACGGTAGATGGAGCAGTATTTGAAAAATAAAGTCCAAAAATAGCATTGCAAATAGGAAAGTCACAGCTATCAGTGTAATATTTAAGTGATAGTGAGAAACTGCACTCAAGCGACATCACAACCTTCCCTTAAATTAGACATTACTAGGGCAGACCAATAATTTATGAATAATGTCAAATCATTAATTAAAAACAATACAGTGTAGTCACAAGGCCATGCAACTAAAGCATTCAAGACCAGTAGGGGGAGCCCACCCCATGACAGAGGCCTACAACTACGCCAAAAGGAGACATTGCTACAAGAATAACAGGCCATAGTAAAGCAGGATCAAAAGCTACTCCCCACTGTTAAGCAATGTCCATCCGAGCCACAACGATCTCAAACACTCTAACCGGAGATCTCTACCTCCTCGTGGAACGGGTCTCTTGGGTTAGTGTCAGAGTCATTGTCTTGTCTGTGACAGGCACGTTCCATATTCTCAGGAGCAGGATCACTCAAACGGTGCTCTAGTTCTTCATCCTCTTCAGCCTCATACATTTCAGTTGTTAAGGGGCCATGTCCTGGACTGGCACTGGGGACTTCGGAGGGAGCGTGGAATCTCTTAAACCATGATACATTCCGCGCCACCTGCTCAGGGCCTCGCTTTGCCACAATCATCGATCCTTGATGGCTGGTGACTATCCACGGCTTGTCTTCGAACGGGAGACGAAACTTGCTTCCCGGGAATCGGTCCTTTATGAGCACGGCGTCTCCTTCTTGTATGTCCGAATGACGCGCTCTCCTACGTCTGCTTGTTCCATCATTTGAGTTTTTCCTCTTGGCATATTCTTTCCTTTCATTTATGGGCTGGGCTTCCAGGACTCATGATGGGGTATGACATCAGTCACGATTCGCCCCATCAATATATGGCCAGGAGCCACTCCAGTGGTAGAGTGTGGCGTCAAATGGTAATCATGGAGGAAAGAGTAAATACCTCTCTCTATTGCTTCAGTCTTAGCCATCGCAATCCGAACCACTTTATTTAGTGTCCTAATAAATCTTTCTACTTCCCCGTTGGCTTGAGGCCAGCGAGGAGTTATCTTTCTGTGCTCCGAATTCACTCCCACGAAACAGTGGCCCATTGTCAGTCTTGACCTCTTGCACTAGCCCATGGGATGCAAATATTTTTTCCATCTTTGATATGATTTCGGACGCTGTCAAGGTGCTAACTATTTCTACCTCGGGGTACCAAGAGTAATCATCAATCATGACCATCAGATGATCTCCATTGGGCAGGCTCCCAAAGTCAAGGCTCGTTGACACCCACGGTTTATGTGGCAGTTCCTCAGTCTCAATAGGGACTGGGGTGTTGGGAGTTCCAGTCGTTTAGCACCAATGGCACGACCGTATTAACTCCTCTTCCCTTTCGTCCATCTGTGGGAACCATACCTTCGTCCTCAATCTGTTCTTCGTCTTCACCATCCCTTGGTGACCAGCATGTGCTAGCTGAACGACTCTACTCGTGAGGCTGGATGGGATAACGAGTCTGTGATCTCGGAGGAGACATCCGTCTTCACTGACAGTTAGTTCTTGCCTCACCCGGTGTAGTCCTTCCATAACCATCCTCGACTCCGGGGTTAGGGACTGCCACTGTTTCAGTTCGATACGTCAGTTATTGTTCTGTATCGGCTGAATCGCTCTTTGGAGGTTGTCATCTGATTCCGTGGCTTGTCTTATTGTGTCCATCGTGATGGGTAGTGGTCGTGATCTCTCGGCTACGCATTTGACGTATTCTTCGGTCTCACGAGCTTTGCGTTCTTCTCTCTGAGTGGCAGGTCTGGAGTGCCTTGAGAGGTAGTCTGCTGGGTTGTTTGATCCTGGGCGATACTCCACTTTACAATTGTATTCCTGCAATTGAAGCATCCACTTTTCAATGCGTGGAGGTGGCTCCAATGCTGTACCTTGGAAGAGTGGTATTAAGGGTTTGTGATCTGTGGTGACAGTAAATGGGTGTCCATAAACATATAAGTGGAAGTGTTTACATCCCCAATGGATTGCAATTGCTTCTCGCTCAATCTGAGAATATCTTCTCTCTGGCTCAGTTAGTGAGCGGCTCGCATATGCAACCGGGGCCCAATCTTCCTCATTGACTTTCTGGAGGAGTATGGCTCCTAGCCCTGTTGGGCTGGCATCTACTGCGATGGATGTTTCTCGCCGGGGATCAAAATATCGTAGGATGGTGTCATCCGACAACGCTTCCTTTGTTGCTTGGAAAGCACGTTCCTGTTCAGGACCCCAAGACCATGTTGATGCCGTTTTCGTGAGGTCTCTCAACAGTTGAGTCAGTGACGTGAGGTTCTTTATAAAGCGGCCACAGTAGTTTACCATGCCTAGAAAACTTCGGACTCCAGTTACGGTCGTCAGGGGTTTGGCATTATTGATGTCTGTCACCTTTTACGGGTCAGGGGCAATGCCTCGTGACGATAAGGTGTATCCGAAGAATTGTATCGTTTCTTTGAGAAACTCACATTTTTCTCTATGGAGGGTAAGTCCTGACTCATGGATCCGCTGGAGAACTCTTTTGAGAATATCGTGGTGTTCTTGGATGGTTTTTGCGAACACGAGGATGTCATCACTGACATTTATAACACCTTTCAAGTCTATTACCAACTCTCTTATCGTGTTTTGGAAGACTTCAGCTGCACTTGAAATCCCGAAGTTCAGCCTCTTGTAGGGGCGGAGTCCAATATGGGTAGAGAATGTTGTGACATACCTGGACTCCTCTGCTAGGACTAGTTGGTGGTACCCTGATCTGAGGTCCAGTTTCGAAAACCATCTGGCTTCACTGAGTTCTCCTATTAGGTCATCGATGGTTGGTGTAATGTGCGTTCTCTTTTTATGGCTACATTTGGCAGTCTCATATCAACACAGATCCTGACTTCTCCAGGTTGTTTGGGTTTTTTGGCTACTACAATCGGAGATACCCATGGTGTCGGGCCCTCCACTTTCTCTATGACTCCTGCAGATTCTAACTTGCATAGTTCCTTTTCCACTAGGGGGCGTAAGTGAAACGCTATCCTTCTGTGTCTTAAAGCTCTGGGTTGAACTGACTTGTCAATGTGTAGCGTGATTTCTTTGTTTCTTAGACACCCTATGCCTTCAAAAACATGAGCGTAGGACTCTAATATGTCACTCAGGGACTCCACGTATACCTCAAAAGTGAAGGTGACGATGCCTAGGGCTTCTGCGGTGTGGCACCCTAGTAACGTTCGCTGTCCTTCCTCTGCTACATAGATGTAGGCTTCGATTTCTTGAGATCCGTGAGATACCATAGCGCAAAACTTTCCTTTCATCGTCAGTGGTCGAACTTGACCATATGCAAATACTCTGACCTGTGTCGGTATGAGGGGTGGAATTGGGTTTAGCTTCTGGTCTGTCGCTTGTGCCATGATGTTAATGGACGCTTCAGTGTCTATTATGACGTGCACTGGGCATCCAGCTACTGTACTTGACACTTGGGCAGTTTTCTCTGCCGACTTGTGGCCGTACTGATGGTGAAGATTGAGTGGACTATTTGTACTCCTTCCTCATCGTCATCCATGTCACTGCCTGTGGGTTGTGTCTCTATAGCCGTGTTTACTGTGGTTTGAGTATTTGTGCCCCTTGTCGTTCTACATACTTTGACGAAATGATTAAATTTTCCACACCCTCCACATTTCTTTCCTTTGGCAGGGCAGTTGATAAGGGGTTGGTTTGTCCCTCCGCACCTTCCACATGTTTTAGTCGATGATAGTGTCTTTTGTGTCTTTGGCTTGGAGGACGCTCCTATTACTGCTGCTACCTGCTCCATCTTGATTGGGTTCTGAAGAGCTGCTTCCATATGGGACGCTCTTGCCTTTGATAGCTCTTTGGTTCTCCCCATTGTGAGAATGTCTTGTAAGGGGCACCCTGACTCTTCAAGGATCCGTTCTCTTAATTTGGACGATGCACAGCCCTGTATGATTTGACCTCTAATTTCATCATTCTCATTGTGGAATGCGCATGTGGCCGCAAGCTCTTTCAGTCTCAGATAGAACATATCAATGGATTCATCAGCAGACTGTCGAGGTTGTCGAAAAATGAACCTTTCATAGTCTACATTGACCATGGGTGCAAAGTGCGTTCGGAGCGCTGCAATGAGTGAGATGCGTCTTTGGCTCTGCCTCATTTATTGTTTTCGCTATGCAGTATATGTCTTTCCCTCCTAGGTGTACCACCATTGTTCGTTTTTGCGCATTGTCCATTTTTGTGGCTTCGAAATAAAACATGAGGCGCTCCACCCATTCATTCCATCGCGCTGCCTGTGTGGATGGGGCACCTTCCTCTATGAATGGCTCAATGGGGGGTACCGTATTCATTTTGTATTACTTGTTTTATTTTATTTTGACTGTCTCTTTCCTTAGGTTGTGGTGTGTACAGCTGAGACTCTGTTTACTGTCTCTTAATTTTTTTCCTTTGAATGCTTCACTGTCTCATAAATTTTTTTCTGTGCCTTTAAATACTGCTTTTAGGCAAGGCACACACAGCTTTGCCTTTCGTTGTATGTGTTTTGTTTGCTCTTTTTTTGGGGGGGGGCGTGGCCTAAATTAGAGGGCTGGCGATCTTACCGGCAGGTGTGCCTCGCGTGTGGAGGTCTTCTTTTGTCTTATTTTGCATGCACGGCCGCCTCGCCACGTGGGTGTGGTCGAGGCACGAGCACCGTGCTTAGCTTCCTTTCACAGGTGGGCAGCGCCCGTCCTCTTCGCCAGTGTGGTGTTCTTATCACCGGCGCTGCACGCTAAATAAACCACGCGGTACACCGGTGTGGATTTCACTGCTGCGCAGCTATCGAGGGAGCTGTCTCCGTCACAGCCTTCTGCCCCGGATCCCTGATGTCACTGCCAGCCCTTTATTTCTATTAGCTCACGTGAGCTAGGGCTCAACCAATATAACAATACCCGTAGGGGTTGCCGTGGAAACACCCCTACAACATTTCTACTTTTGGTAGTGCCCGCAGTCCCGTTATTATACGGGCGCAACACTACAAGCATCAGCGACAACGAAAGACACAAAAGGAAAAAGAAAAGAAGTTCGCTCTCAGTCAAACTTATCAGCATTTAGCCATGTAACAGGGTCGATAGTCCAAGTGGTAACTAAACCGCCCCAAGGAAGGACAAACGTAAACCCTTTACCAATGTCATCAGAGTATTTTTGAAGGGCAGGCCCACGAACGAGTTATAGTGATGGGCGTGAGGTGGGCTTTGCTAAAAGTCTAGATACATACCAACACGTGCGCGCTGCTATGCTCGACCTAATAACGCAGTAGAGTCACCTATCATCGTGTAACAAAAGACTAGAAATATTACTATTATCCCATAAGTGTTGACCCATCCCATGTGTCCTTCTACAGTACGACTGACACATGTTGCCGAAAACAGTAGTGTAGCATCAGTGAAAATCTTTGTGGGGTTTGGAGGATTGGGGGCAGTAGTGGTCAGAGGCAACAGGTTTGTGTAACTGGTGCAAGAGTAATGCAGTGAGAAGCACAATTGTGCAATCAGCCAGGATTTCACCACATATCTGGCCACATGATCATTGATCCTTTATAGATGATGCATATGCAGAATGCGATCCTTTTGTGTTTTTTCAGCCACTTATCCATAGTAGGTTTGGTGCAAAGTCGCACAAAAAAACGGAGGGCCTCATTTACCATAAATTGATGCATCTTCATTGCTGCATCAGGTTTCTGGCACCTGCCGCATATCCCCTAAGGACGCTATGGATGCACTGTATTTAGAATGCGGAACTCCATGGCACACATGTTGGCACTAAAGTGACCCATTGCTAGAATTGTGTTGTTAAACTGACACAACACTAGCAATGCTAGGACAGCCCAACTGGAAAACGCTCTGTATCAATTTAACCCTTGGTCTGAGAAAGCAGTAAAATTTTGATTCAGTGAAGTCGTAGAGTGACTCAGTGAAAAGTTGTAAGTTTCACTGCATCAGTTCTACGTGGCTTTTTCTGTGGGTATGCCTACCCTGTATATATTATACCTGGCACAGGTATAATGCAACACAGGGCTTTACAAACGGACACATTGGGCCCAACCCATCAGTTTGTAAATATGGAGCAGTGTAGTGCACTGCTAGCGCCGCCGCTGCATCAAACAAAATGATGCAGCGGTGGCGCAAGGGGCTTGTAAATGAGGCCCAGAGTTTGGCATATTAGTGAATCTGTCAATGCCTAAATCTTCAAGCAGCATTTCTAGGTTTTGAGGGAAAACAAAACTTGCTGGTGTCATATAGCCTAGCTCATATTGCAAACCAGTATGCCTGTATATGGGGACTGTGCCAAAAAATGGGGAATAGATCACACTGCATCTGGGAACACTACCAGCACTTGGAGTGGTTAAGGAGGCCCGCTATGTGCAGACAATGAGACAACCTTTAGCAGTCTGTCACAATCCTAATGTACAGAAATTTCAGTTTAGCTCCCCTGGCAAATTAATTGTGCGATATGAAAAGATCAGACCAGTCTTCCAAGTCATTGGCATTTTGTAAGTTGAGCTGCCTTAGCAGTTTCAACATGTTTTCATAGGGCTTGGAGAACCCTACAGATATGAGGACTTTAAACAACCCAGACTTAAAACCTCAGAACATCCCCCACATTTTTAAATACAGTAAAATAGGCTAGTCAGTGAACTGCTCTTCCACCTCTTAGCTGCACAGGCAAGTGAAGCCCTTGTGTCCTCTGAACCCTGAACTCTGTGAGTTCGAGGACCTCCTCGACCTGCAGGCTTCTGCCTGGACCTCATCCCTGGTGTCTAGTGGGAGAGCTCTGCTCTTCTGCTAGGCTGCAGGGATGGATCTCTCGTGATCCATCCCTGCCGCTGCTGCCCCGCGGCCTTATCACCTTTTTTCATGCAGTTTTCTGCTCCCGCTACTGATCCCTCTCCCATCTCCCACCTATCCTCTCCTCCACACCCCCTACTTAATGACAGATGCTGTGCAGTAGGACGAGCAACCTCACTGACCTAGTCAGTGAACTGATCTGCCACCTCGTAGCTCCACCGGCAGGTGAAGCCCTTCTGTTCTCTGAACCCTGACCTCTGTCAGGAGTTCAAGGCCCTCCTCCACCCGCAACGTCTGCCTGCACCTCATCCCTGGTGTCTAGTGGGAGAGCTCTGCTCTTTTGCTAGGCTGCCCTTTGCCTCTTTTTCTTTTTCTTCCTCTGTTGCCTCTTTTTCTGTGTGCTGTTCCTTTTGTGTTCCTTTTGTGTCTTTTGCTTTCTGTGCTTACTCTCGCTCCCTCATTTTCTCCCCTCACTCCGCTCTCTCTCTTTCACTCTCGCTTTCCCCTGCTGTTGTTACCTCCGTGGTCCGCCCCCTCCTCCCTCTCTCGTACTTCATCTGCCTCTGCGGCTCAACCCCCTTTTTGGGTGCCGTTTTATGCTCCCAGCTGTCCCTCCTCCCCCCTCCCTACTTAATGGCGGCCGCTGGGCCAAAGGCAAGCCTAAGGAAAGCCTGTCTGCGCCCATCTGGGACCCGAACGCGACCAGTGCCAGGACCCCCACAGCAGTTGAACTCATCGCACTCAACCCAGGACGCAACAACAACGGCAAGCAAGCAGCTCCAGGCAACATACACAGTCCCTTCACCTGCTTCTGCTGCCGTCAAACTTGCACCACCAAGACCCGGGACCCAGCACATCCCACCTGCAATAACTCTCCCAACTCAAAACCCCTGAACTGTATCCTCCTCAATGTCTGCTCCCTCCATAAACATGCCACCGAAATCTAGGACCTCCTCGACAGCACCACCCTGGATGTTGCATTCCTCACGAGACCTGGACCAGCAACACCTCAGGCCTAGACATCGCCATCGCCATACCCCAGGGATTGAAGATCGATCTGAAAGATCGCCCCAGCTGCCTTGGGGAGGGAATCGCCATTGTCCACAGGTCCAACCTCTGCCTGAACACACACTTTGAAGACACCAAACAAACCTGATGGAACGCCTCTACTTCAAGCAACGCACCAGCCCGACATCCACCATCAGGGGAACCATCATCTACCGCCCCTCCGGACCTTGCACACCTTTTGCTGACTCTATCACAGACCTCATCTCTGCACAAGCCATCGCAGTTACCAACTACACCCTGCTGGGACACCTCAACTTCCACCTTGAGAACCTACAAGACCCCAACACTGCATCCCTCGTAGACAACCTCCACAACAAAGGACTCCGACAGATCGTGACAGAGCCAACACACTCTGCAAGACACACCCTGAATTCCATCTTCACTACAGGAACCTCCGCTATCTTCAGCCACACCACGGAACTCCCATGGACAGAACACCATGCATCTACTTCACCTTCAACACACCCACTATCACCACACCCCAAATCCAGCCATCGCATAGAAACTGGACAAGAATAACCAACAATCAGCTCACCGTCGCCCTTGCCATCGCCGCCCTACCATCACAAGCAACGATGACCCAAACACCGCAGCACGCACCTTCCACAACTGGATCACCGACTGCGCCAATACCATAGCCCCCTCAAAAAGAACAACAACACCCATGCAAAGAGAGCCAGCTGGTTCACCCCCGAACTCTGGGAATCGAGACACACCTGTCGCTGCCTCAAGAAAATCTGGAGAAACACCATATCCCCAAAAGCCCACAGCAACTTCACAGCCGCTACCACTGCACACCACCAACTCATCAGAAGGACCATAAAGAAGAATATCCAAGACAGGATCTTCTCACAGCACACACAGCAAGGAACTATTCAGCATCCTCAAGGAGTTCGCCCAACCCAAGAGTGAAACAATGGACATCCCACCCTCACAGGACCCATGCCACAGACTCAACCCCTACTTCCACCACAAAATCAAGACCATTTACGACAGTTTCAACAAGGACAACCCACACGCAGAATCCCCCCCTTCCAGGCCCAACACCAACAAACCTACAATCTCCACCGGGACTCCCCTCTCCACTGAAGATACATTGAAAACCATGAAGTCCATACATTCCGGGGCCCCCATGCTCTCATCACGTCTTCAACAGAGCTTCAGACACCATCGCCCCCATGCTCCGCCTCACCTTCAACTGCTTACTACCTGCCGCCACCTTCCTCGACGACTGGAAACATGACGAGATCAACCCCTTCCTCAAGAAATCCTCAGCTGACCCCACCAACCTCAAAATCTTCAGGCCCTTCTCCCCACTTCCATTTCCTGCAAAGATAATTGAAAAAGCAGTCAACAGCCAACTCACCACAGTCTTAGAAACCCACAAAATCCTCGACATCTCCCAATCCGGATTCAGGCCAAACCGCAGCACTGAAACAGCCCTCTTGTCCGCAACAGATGACATCCACTCCCTGCTGGACAAGGGAGAGGCAACGGCACTCATCCTACTTTACCTCTCAGCAGCTTTTGACACAGTCTCCCATCACACCCTGATAAGAAGACTCCATGAAGCCGGCATCAGAGACAAGGCCCTTGACTGGATCCAATCCTTCCTCACCGGCAGAATGCAACAAGTGAGGCTCGCCCACTTCCTCGCACAACCCACACCTGCGGGTTCCCCCAAGGATCCTCCCTCAGCCCCACGCTGTTCAACATCTACATGGCCCTGCTAGCCACCATCATCAGAAGCTACGGAATAAACATCATCTCCTACACCAACAGCACCCACCTCATCCTCTCTCTCTCCAATGAACCAGAGAAGGCCAGACACAACTTCCACAAAGGCATGAAAGCAGTCGCCAACTGGATGAGAGACAGCTGCCTTCAACTCAACACAAAGAAGACCGAAGTACTCATCCTGGTCCCTCAACCCAATGCATGGAGCCACCCACCCTCGGAAACCCGCCCACCCCGCCAGCCAAGCCTTCAACCTCAGAATCATCCTAGACCCCGACCTCACCATGAACCATCATATCAACTCAGTCACCTCCAGCTGTTTCCTCACCCTCCACCTCCTACGCAAGACCAAATGGATCCCCTTCAAACACAGAAATACCATCACACACACCCTCATCACAAGCAGACTGGACTACGAGAACACACAGCAAATTGCAAAACATCCAGAACGCCGCAGCCAGATTGATCCTCAACTTATCCCGGCGCTGCCACATCTCACAAACATCTATGTACACCACACTGGCCCCCCCATAGAGAAAAGAATCACTTTCAAGATCCTCACCTATGCACACAAAGCCCTCCACAGCACCAGATCAGCCTTCCCTAACCATCGAATCAACTTCCATGTACCCCACAGGGTCCTACGCTCAGCCCAGCTCTCTCTTGCAGAAGTACCCCACATCAGGAAAATCAGAACAGGACGACACTCCTTCTCCTGCCTCTCAGCCACCACCTGGAATGCCCTACCCATCCACATCAGACAAACCACCTCCCTCCCCAGCTTCACGAAGGAACTGAAGGCATGGATTTTTTAATCCACATCCGGTACCTGCTACACTCCTCCCTCTAGCACCTTGAGACCCTAACGGTTGAGTAGCTGTGCTTTTGAAACACTGATTGATTGATTGATTGATTGAAATAGGCAAATGCTGGGGGAGCAGGTGATGGGGTAATACCCTACTGTGTTTGATGAACTGTGATAATTAGTTACATCCCAAGAGGCGTTCATTACCTAGTCCAAAGTCAATTTGGATTGAGTATAGACTTAAGATGTTCTCCCGAGAATACCTGCTTCAAGCATGACACCCCAGATTTAGACCTCTGAGGCTAGTTGATTTGAGTGTCCTCTATCCTACAGCTGCACTGTACCAGTTTGGAGTGTAAGAGTGAATGTAGGGTGCCCCTGAAAAGGCTAGTGTTCAGATCGCCAAACCAGTAGCATATTTCCAAAATAGGTGTATTGAGCAAGACATGGATGATTTTGTGAATAGATCAGTATCGTACTAGGAGAGAAGTATAATGGAGTATGTTCTGTGTCAACCCAGAGTGGACGATAAAACTGACAGACAGAAAGTGCAGATGATGTCTGTGCCCAAAGTTTGGACAATTTAAACCTGGGGTGTGTATCCTTTAAAAAATATAAACCCTAATGTCTGTGTCAATCTGGGTAAGCAGAGATATATACATCCCAGTTGGAAGCATACTGGCAACATAATTATATCTCAATTACATCACAATGTCACTATCATTTGTAAAGTCTGTCCATTCCCATACAATGCTAGATTGATGTGAATCCATCGAGTCACTCCTAGTGTGGATGAGGAGGGGCAATATATTGTATTTGGCCATCTTTTTAGACCCCTGTCAATTTGAATATCCAGGAGCTCAAGGCCTGGTGGGGATCTTGGGCATAAAAAGGGCCTCTCATTTACATCAGTTGAATTTATACTCAAAGAACACTACGCTAGCAAGTATTGAATCAGTGACATCAGGGCACGGTAGGGCTTCATAGGCTTGCGGAGGACCAGAGAGAGTATCAAAGTTAGACCTATCAGCCTTAGGGTGGTCTTCCTCCTAAAAGTTTGCCTTCTCCCCTTCTATTTTTCTGGTTTCGTTTTTGTTGACCTTAGTACTCTCTGCACATTACCACTGCCAACCAGTGCTAAAGTGCTTGCGCTCACGCCCTAAATCATAGTAAAATTGGCTTACACCTGATTAGAATATTTAATCACCATGTAAGTCCCTAGTAAAGTGGTATAGCTTATGCCCAGGGCTGGTATTTTAAATGCTACTAGTGAGGCTGCAGCACTTGTTGTGTCACCCACTTAAGTAACCCTTACAACATGTCCCAAGTCTGCAGCTGCAGCCTGTTGTCAGTTTCAACCTCCCAATTTGGCTTGGCAAAATAACCCCTTTGCTAGGCTTCATGCTCCCTTTTTAATACATTTAGAAATGGGGTCTTTCGTTGGCAATGTGTAAAGTATTTGGGCAATAAATCATGCAATAACACCGTAGAACACCACAAAAATACACCACACAGTGTTTAGAAAAATATATAATATTTATCTGGTAAGATGCAGGTCAAAACGATTAAGATGCAATAAGTATATGTTGAGATATTACTGTAAAAATGATATAAGGTGTCTTTAGTCTTTTAAAAGCAACAAATGTCTCTTGCAAGCACAAAGTACCTGGTTTGCGTTCCAAATCTCCACTTGGAACAGCAGAGGAAAACAGGGAGGTGTGCGTCAATTTTTCGGGCCGTACATGGCAATGCGTTGTTTATTTTCCACGCAGGGAAGGTTTTGTGTTGATTTCCGGTGCGTGAACTTGGATCCTCTTCGGGTTGCAGGGTTTAGGGACGCCCCGGGGATGAAGAAATCTGGCGCTTGCAGGATGAATTCACAGGGGCTGCGTCGATCCGGTGGGCATTGCGTGGACATTTTTACCACACGGCAGGTGGTGCGTCAATTAATCTCAGGAAGTCTGGCTGCGTCGTTCTGGCTCAGCCTTGCGTCAATCCAGTGGGCCATACATCGAATTTCCAGTTGCTACGCTGGCGCTGTGTCGATTTTCTCCTTGCAAAGTCAGGCTGCATCATTTTGGTTCAGCGTGCAGTGAATTTTTCACTTTGATGCACGCTGTGCATCGTTTTCTGCATTCTGTGTGTCGATTCCGCCACACAGGGAGTTCTTCTTGCAGGAATGAAGTCTTTTTGGTCCTGAGACTTCAGGGAACAGGAGGCAAGCTCTATCCAGGCCCTTGGAGAGCACTTCTTCAGCACAGCCAGAGAGCAGCAAGGCAGCATGGCAACAGCAAGGCAGCAGTCCTTCTAAGAAAGAAGTCAGGTGAGTCCTTTCGGCAGCCAAGCAGTTCTTTTTGGCAGGTTGCAGGTTCTGGTTCAGGGTTTCTTCTCCAGGAAGTGTCTCGATGAAGTAGAGTTTCTACCTCAGAAGTGTCTGAGTTGGTAGGGGCAGAGGCCCTGTTTAAATACCCAAATGTGCCTTTGAAGTGGGGTAGACTTCGTAGAGTGGCTTAGAAGTGCACAAGGTCCCCTTTCAGTTCAATCCTGTCTGCCAGGGTCCCACTAGGGTGTGTGCAGTCCTTTGTGTGAGGGCAGGCTACTGTCCTTTGACATGTAAATGTCAGGCCCTCCACTATCTCAGCCCAGGAAGACCCATTCAATATGCAGATGTATGCAATTGTGGCTGAGCATCCTGTGTTTGGGGTTTGTCCGAGTGAATGCACAAGGGAGCGGTCAACTGAACCTAGCTAGACATGGATTGTAAGGCACGGAAGGATTTAAGTGCAGAGAAATGCTCACTTTCTAAAAGTGTAATTTCTAAAATAGTAATATTAAATCAAACATCACCAGTCAGCAGGAGTTTGTATTACCATTCTGGCCCCACTAAATATGAACTTGCCACGCCTTTCATAACAGCAGCTACCACTCAAACAGTATGTGAGGGTAGCTGTTAGAAATGGGGTCTTTGGTTGACAGTCAGGTTACCCCCTGTTCAAGCAAGGACCCTCACTCTAGTCAGGGTAAAAGAGAATCACCCTCTGCTAACCCCTGCTTACCCCCTTGGAAGCTTGGCAGAGCAGTAGGCTTAACTTCAGAGTGCTAGGTGTAAAGTATGTGTACCAACACACACAGTAACTTAATGAAAACACTACAAAATGACACAACACCAGTTTAGAAAAATAGGAAATATTTATCTAAACAAAACAAGACCAAAACGCTAAAAGTCTGACATATACAACTCAAGTTATACATTTTCAAAGATTAAACTCAAAAATAGCGCTTAGAAGCACAAAATGCTTCGATGAGGTGTTCACACGGCGTCGTGACGGAGTCGTTCCCAACAAGCCAACACTATCGGCGCCAGACACGGAGTCACGTAGACCCCCAAGTACAGTACCTTTGGTGAAGAGTGAAAACGAGTCGATGCGCGAAGTCGGGGATCGTGGCGTGGGTGCGAAACATTGTTTCTGCACACTTCGAGCGGCGTCGGTCACAACGTCTTGTGGTGACTTCCACAGAGTTGCGGACTTCAGCTGGGCTGCAGCGGCATCGGGCCTGCGAAGATCGCCACTTTCCAGCGAAGGTCACGGCTTCGGGTGAAGGCGGCGTCACCGGATTCAGCAGCGGCATTGGTCCGAAGTCGTCCGAAGTCGATTTTCTTGGATTTCCACCAGCTTTCCTTTCAAGGGGCCAGGGACTGGGTAGGGCACCACTTGTCAGAGCAGAAGTATCTCCAGAGACTCCAGGTGCTGGCAGAGAGAAGTCTTTGCTGTCCCTGAGACTTCAAAGAACAGGAGGCAAGCTCTAAATCAAGCCCTTGGATATTTCTTCACAAGATGGAAGGCACACAAAATCCAGTCTTTGCCCTCTTACTCTGGCAGAAGCAGCAACTGCAGGATAGCTCCATAAAGCACAGTCACAGGCAGGGCAGCACTTCTCCTCAGCTCTTCTTCAGGCAGAGGTTCCTCTTGTTTCCAGAAGTGTTCTAAAGTCTGTGGTTTTGGGTGCCCTTCTTATACCCAATTTCTCCTTTGAAGTAGTCCTACTTCAAAGTAAAGTCTCTTTTGAATGTGAAATCCTGCCTTGCCCAGGCCAGGCCCCAGACACTCACCAGGGGGTCGGAGACGGCATTGTGTGAGGATAGGCACAGCCCTTTCAGGTGTAAGTGACCACTCCTCCCCTCCCTCCTAGCACAGATGGCTCATCAGGAAATGCAGACTACACCCAGCTCCCTTTGTGTCACTGTCTAGTGTGAGGTGCAACCAGCCCAACTGTCAAACTGACCCAGACAGGGAATCCACAAACAGGCAGACTCACAGAAATGGTATAAGCAAGAAAATGCTCACTTTCTAAAAGTGGCATTTTCAAACACACAATCTTAAAATCAACTTTACTAAAAGACGTATTTCTAAATTGTGAACTCAGAGACCCCAAACTCCACATGTCCATCCACTCCCAAAGGGAATCTACACTTTAATCAGATTAAAAGGTATCCCCCATGTTAACCTATGAGAGGGGACAGACCTTGCAACAGTGAAAAACGAATTTAGCAATATGTCACTGTCAGGACATATAAAACAAATTACTATGGTGGTCATTACAACCATGGCGGTCGGTTTTAAAGCAGCAGTAAAAATTGAATCACGACCGTGGCGGAAACCGCCAACATAGACAGCCACTTTAACACTCCAAACAAACACTGCGGCGGTAAACACCAACAGACAAGCGGAGGACAATGTACCACCCACACTATTACAACCCACCAATCTGCCACCTTTTCCGGGGCGGATTCACCGCAAACAAAAACACAGCGGAAACAGGACTTCGGAGGGAAAACGCTCACCTCTACACACCCCACGAGGAACCAGGACGCCATGGAACCAGAACTTCCGATACTCCCAGCCTTTATCTTCCTGCTCCTCTACCAGGAGCACGAACGCCGGCGGCGAAGACCACGGTGAGTACTGCACCTATGACACAGGGGAGGGGGGAGGGAAAAGACAGTGACACACACACGCAGCACGCACCACCTCCACCCCCACCCTCACCCACTACAACACACATACTAATACATATTGATACATTACAGTTACAACCCCCAACCCCACTGGAAGAAGGCAGGGACAAAAGGAAATGAGCAGAATAATTGTGATATATTCAATTACATAAATCAAAAATATTTACAAATATATATACATTTATACTATATACAATTATATACAACAAGAACACAAGTCCAAGGGATTCCACCATCATAGTCCGTGGATCACTGGGCCCAAAAGGCAAGGGCGAGGCCCACACTCAATACCCGAACAAGACGGAGAGAACACAGCAGGGGCATCAGATAGAAACAAAACAGGCACCTCAGGGGGAAGGGAAGGGGGGCACTTCAGCCGGTTGAGTGCACAACACCAGATCCACGAGGGGGCTCCATGCCCACTGTCCAATCCTGGGGAGTGCAAAGCCACAGTCTCACGAGTCTCTACAGTGTGAGGTTTGCCCACTGTTCAATCCTGGGGAGTGCAAAGCCACAATATGTCATGTCTGTACAGTGGGTGGGTTGCCCACTGTTCAATCCTGGGGAGTGCAAAGCCACAGTCTCACAAGTCTCTACAGTGGGTGGTTTGGCCACAGTTCAATCCTGGGGAGTGCAAAGCCACAGTCTCTCAAGTCTCTACAGTGGGTGGTTTTCCCACTATTCAATCCTGGGGAGTGCAAAGCCACAGTCTTTCAAGTCTCTACAGTGGGTGGTTTGCCCACTGTTCAATCCTGGGGAGTGCAAAGCCACAGTCTCTCAAGTCTCTACAGTGGGTGGTTTGCCCACTGTTCAATCCTGGGGAGTGCAATGCCACAGTCGCTCAAGTGGATGTAACTCTCCACTGGTTCTGGAGGGGGCTTTGTGCCCAGAGTGCTTCATCCTGCCAAGGACTGAGGTAGTGGATGCCTTTCTCCACAGGTTCTGGAGGGGGCTTTGTGCCCAGAGTGCTTCATCCTGCCAAGGACTGAGGTATTGGATGTAACTCTCCACTGGTTCTGGAGGGGGCTTTGTGCCCAGAGTGCTTCATCCTGCCAAGGACTGCTGTAGTGGATGCCTTTCTCCACTGGTTCTGGAGGGGGCTTGGTGCCCAGAGTGCTTCATCCTGCCCATGGCAGCCTCAGTAGCATCGGAATCATTGGCGCTCACTGGCCTGCGGTGCTGCTGGCAGCGGTGTCCTGTGCAGCGGTTCTGCTGGTGGCGGTCTTGTCCTGGCATGCGGTGCTGCTGGCGGCAGTGTCCTGGGCAGCGGTTCAGCTGGTGGCGGTCTTGTCCTGGCCTGCGGTGCTGCTGGCGGTCCTGTCTTGGGCAGCGGGGCTGCTGCTCGCAGTCCTGTCTTGGGCAGCGGGGCTTCTGCTGGCAGTCTTCTCCTGGGCAGTGGTGCTGCTGGCGGTCCTGTCTTGGGCAGCGGGGCTGCTGCTGGCAGTCCTGTCTTGGGCAGCAGGGCTGCTGGCGGTCTTCTCCTGGGCAGCGGTGCTGCTGGCGGTCGCTGCTGGTGGTCCTGTCTTGGGCAGCGGGGCTGCTGCTGGCGGTCTTCTCCTGGGCAGCGGTGCTGCTGGTGGTCCTGTCTTGGGCAGCGGGGCTGCTGCTGGCGGTCCTGTCTTGGGCAGCGGGGCTGCTGCTGGTGATCTTCTCCTGGGCAGCGGTGCTGCTGGCGGTCCTGTTATGGACAGGGGGCTGATGCTGGCGGTCCTGTCTTGGGCAGCGGGGCTGCTGCTGGCGGTCTTCTCCTGGGCAGCGGTGCTGCTGGCGGTCCTGTCTTGGGCAGCAGGGCTGCTGCTGGCGGTCCTGTCTTGGGCAGCGGGGCTGCTGCTGGCAGTCTTCTCCTCGGCAGCGGTGCTGCTGGCGGTCTTGTCCGCCATGCTGATCTTCCCAGACTTGCCGGTTTTAATGTGCCCCTTCCCCAGCTTGGATGGTGTCGCAGCTGTCTCCACACTCCCAACTGTACCCTTGGGAGTGGCTTTGGTGGCTGATTTCTTTCCCCTCTCCCGCCGGGCACTGGCCAACTTTTTATGCTTGACAGGTGGGGGACTGTCTGTGCTCTGGCTCCTTGCCACACCGGTTGCCCTGCTGCCTGGTGCACTCCAGAATCCGGTGACTACTGGCACCACTGGTCCCGCCGATGTTGTGTCTGCGGTGCAAGGTTGGGACCTGGAGAGTCGGGTCCTAGGAGACTGAAGGGGTGGGGGAGGTGAGGGAAAGAGGTCAAGGTTGGCCAGGAAAAGTTTCTTAGGAACACTGGGACTGGTAGCTGGAGGGGATTTGGGAGTGGAGAATGAGATTGTGGTTGTAGGAGGTGTACGTTTGCTGACTTTGGGTGAAGGTGCATGGGCTGGAGGATGTCGTGAGGTGGACGGCTGTTGGGTGGGTGTGTGGCTGCGTTTGTGCACCTTGGGAGGTGGCCTCACAGACAGACTGGGAGAGGACACAGGGGATGTGTGAATGGTAGTGGGGGTGGTGACTGCACATGAGCGGGGTGTGGTGGTTGATGTGCTGGTGATGGACGTAGAGGCTGAGGATGTAGTGCATGCAGGTGCGAGTGGAGACGAGAGAGGAAGGGAGGAGGGAGACGAGGAGAAGGGGGACACAGTGGAGGCTGTGGATGTTGGTGTGTCTGCATGTGCCTGATGCTTGCGTGAGTGCCTGTGGGATATGTGGTGCTTATGTTTGCCAGAGCTTCCCTTGTGTGTTGAGGTGTGTGCATGCTGGTCTGATGGTGTGCTTGGGATAGGCTGAGGTACAGGGGTGTGGGTCTGGGTGGAGGAAGTTGAAGGGGGGAGGCTAGAGACAGGGACAATGGCTGCCATCAGTGCTGAGGCCAGAGTCTGAAAAGCTCACTGAAGGGCTGTCTGACCAGAGTGAATGCCCTCCAGGTATGCATTGGTTTGTTGCAACTGCCTCTCTACACCCTGGATGGCATTCAAAATAGCAGACTGCCCAACAGTGAGGGACCGGAGGAGGTCAATGGCCTCCTCACTGAGGGCAGCAGGGGTGACTGGGGCAGGGCCTGAGGTGCCTGGAGCGAAGGTGATGCCCACCCACCTGGTTGTGCGGGCACGGGGCAAACGCTGAGGGGCTGCTGGGATGGCGGTGCTGGTAGGGGGGTGGCGGCTGTACCTGTAGATGCTGGGGGCACAGATGGGGCCACCACCGCAAGGGAGCTCCCATCAGAGGAGGAGTCGGTATCGCTGGTGTCAGCTCCTGTCCCCGCTGTGGAGCTCCCCTCGCCCTCTGTCCCACTGGTGACTTCAGACTCCGTAGTGTCGCCCTCCAGGGCCATGTGGGATGCTGCTCCCTCCTGCTCCGGTGCCACTGCTCCTCCGCCTGATGATGCTAATGCACACAAGAACAGGGAGACCACAAAAAGGGGGGGGAAGACAGAAGAAAGACATGTTCAGTGCATGCAATACTGCTACCGTTGGCGGACACGACAGACACAGAAGCCCCCTGCACTATGCCTCGCACTTGGAGTCCACTATTCAATCCCTGGGACATGGCTTACACGGCTATGGCCGATTTCTGCACACATGGATGTCACAGGAGCCTGGCTAGGTGTAGTTGGCACTGTACACAGGTGGAGTGGGGTGCCACAGGGCCTGCCTGAAGAAGGGACCTTAACTATTAAACTCGCCCTGGCCTAGGGGAACCCACAGCCCACCTCCCTCACCCAGACACCTACAATGCGCACTGAATCAGCAGAATGAGAGTGTACTCACCCCCTTGTTGCTGCTGTGATGCCCTCAAGCGCCCATCCAACTCCGGGTACGCCACCGCCAGGATCCTAAACATCAGGGGGGTCATAGTGCGACGGGCACCCCTCCCACGTTGGGAGGCTATCCCCAGATGGGCCTCCACCGTCTTCTTGCTCCAGCGGCGAATGTCCTCCCATCTTTTCCGGTAGTGGGTGCTCTGTCTGTGGTAGACCCCCAGGGTCCGGACTTCCTTGGCGATGGCACGCCAAATGTCCTTCTTCTGGTGGGCGCTGACCTACAGGAATTGTACAGGGGAAAAAGAGAAGTAATTAGCAACTGCATTGTCATAGTCATTGGCCCGCATCCCTAACCTTGCCATGACGCACATGCACTCACCGTTGTTTCATGCACGCCTCATTCTCACCCCCCCATATCTTTCATCCACCCCACTCCACACAGGCATTGCACAGTGTACTTACCTGTTTGTCTGGAGGACCGTAGAGTAGTGTGTACTGGGGGAGGTCCCCATCCACGAGTTTCTCCAACTCCTCCGTGCTGAAGGCAGGGGCCCTTTCCCCAGACACACGAGCCATTGCCTCTTCCAGACTGAGGTCACAGCAGCACTTGCAGTGTAGGTCCTCTCCTGTCGAAGATCAGGTATCGAGTGATTGAACAGAGAGAAAATGGCGGTCACGTCCGCGGCGGTGCGTACTGTCACCGCCGGCATACATCTATTTGGCTCCTGGGACCCATAGGGTCCAATGTTAACCAATGCAGAATTGCGCCGCAGTCTTCGACCGCCTACCGCGATGGTGTACAATGCCAGAGCAGTTACCTCATATCCCATTGTCCCACCTTACAGGTCAGGCAGCTGCCATTTCAGGGGCCTACATGGCATTATTTTTGACTGCATCACACATACCTAGGCCTTGCCTAAACACTAATACAGGCAAATTTCGATTTATGAATATTTTCATAGTAAGGTGTGTTTCCGTACCTCAGAGTTGGTTGACTCTCTGCTCGCTGTTCTCCTCCATAGGCACCGTCCGCTGGGGCATGTGAGGAGATGGCGGCATCCTCTGGTGTACAGACCGCTGGTGGACCTGTCGACAATGGAGGAGCGACATGTGATCATCACCTACAGGCTTGATCGTACCACAATCCTAGAACTGTGTGCCCAGTTGGAGCCAGACCTGATGTCAGGTATCCGCCATCTCACAGGAATCCCCCCTCAAGTGCAGGTGCTGTCAGCACTCCATTTCCTAGCAAGTGGGTCTTTTCAAACAACAGTGGCCATAGCATCAGGGGTGTCCCAGTCTATGTTTTCCAACGTGTTGTCCAGAATGTTGTCTGCCCTGCTGAAACACATGCAGAGCTACATCGTTTTCCCTCAGGTGGAAGATTTGCCTACAGTGAAAGGTGATTTCTATGCCCTGGGACATATCCCCAACATCATAGGTGCCATTGATGGGACACATGTGGCCTTGGTCCCCCCATGCAGGAGTAAACAGGTGTACAGAAACCGGAAGAGTTACCATTCCATGATTGTGCAGATGGTGTGTTTGGCAGACCAGTACATCTCCCATGTTAATGCAAAACTACCTGGCTCAGTGTATGACGCTTACATCCTGCGGAATAGCAGCATCCCTTATTTGATGGGGCAACTACAGAGGCACCGGGTGTGGCTATTAGGTGAGCACATGGACAATACAGTGAGAATAGTTGTCTGGGTCTGTGGATGTCCCTATGAGTTAGTGTGTGTCTAACAGTTGTCCCTCGCCATTTGCAGGTGACTCTGGTTACCCCAACCTGTCATGGCTACTGACGCCAGTGAGGAATCCCAGGACAAGGGCAGAGGAACGCTACCATGAGGCCCATGGGCGGACTAGGAGGATTATAGAGCGGACCTTCTGCCTCCTGAAGGCCAGGTTCTGGTGCCTCCATATGACAGGTGGTTCCCTATTCTACTCACCAAAGAAGGTATGCCATATCATCATGGCCCGCTGTATGCTTCACAACTTTGTTTTACGATGACAGGTGCCTTTTCTGCAGGAGGATGGTCCAGATAGAGGTGTTGTGGCAGCTGTGGAGCCTGTGGTCAGTGAAGACGAGGAAGCAGAAGAAGAGGACATCGACAACAGGAACACAGTGATCCTGCAATACTTCCAGTGATACACAGATAAGAAGACAACACTGCCTGCTACATCTAATTCAAATCTACTACCTCTCTACTGTCTGTCATTTTCACCCAGTGTATGGTCACTGAGTTGTCACTTTCCCTTACGATTTCACAGATGTGGGTCCCACTGTGTGACATCTGCTTTATTTCCTCATGGACTAGAGCTGTGTGACATAGGTATGTTGACATTACATTTGAAAGAGCATTTTGCCACTGTAATTGCTAATACACTATTTCGAAATCACAGACAGACTCCAGATTGTTTTGTTTTTTAAGGGTGTTTATTTAAGTGCTCAATATTGGAGGGGGTTGTAAAATGGTGAGGGGGGATGGTGGAGGAATGTCCATGGCAGAGTCCAGTCTATTAGTCTCACAGGTGCATTGTCCAAAGGGTCATAGGAAGTGGAGCTGGGACAGTTTAAGGATGGACAGGGTGACAAGGTGGGACAAATGGATGACAATCAGGGCGGTCTCATTTCTTGGCGGGGGTCTTGGCATCGTTCTCTGTCTTTTTCCTGGATCTCAGGGACAGTTTGCGGGGTGGATCTCCCTCAGCAGGGGGTGGGGTGCTGGTGTGGTGGTCCTGTGGCGGTGCCTCCTGTCCACTAGCGCCGGCGGAGGTGGTGGGCAGTTCATCGTCCAGGCTAATGTCATGGGCCCCTTGTTGTGTCACAGTGTCCCTCCTGGTGTTCACGAGTTCCTTCAGCACCCCTACAATGGTGCCCAGGGTGAAATTGATGGATTTGAGTTCCTCCCTGAAGCCCAAATACTGTTCCTCCTGAAGCCGCTGGGTCTCCTGAAACTTTGCCAGTACCGTTGCCATCATCTCCTGGGAATGGTGGTAGGCTCCCATGATGTTGGAGAGGGCCTCGTGGAGAGTGGGTTCCCTGGGCCTGTCCTCCCCCTGTCGCACAGCAGCCCTCCCAGTTCCCCTGTGTTTCTGGGCCTCTGTCCCCTGAACCGTGTGGCCACTGCCCCCAGGTCCCTGTTGTTGTTGGGGTGGTGGGTTAGCCTGGGTTCCCTGTAGTGGTGGACACACTGCTGATTGACGCGTCCTAGGTCCAGAGGTCCACTGGGTGGGTGCTGTGCTGGTGTTTCCAGAGGGGGGAAGCTCTGTAGTGGCTTGTGACAGTGTGAGGGGAACCGACTGTCCCGAGGTCCCAGATGGGTTGGGCTGGTCGTCTAGATCCAGTTGGAAAGAGCTGCTGTCATCACTGTGGGCCTCTTCTGTGGGTGGAGTGGACATGTCTGGACCCTCCTGTCCGGTGACGTTGGATAGGGGTCCTGCAGGGGTGTAAAAGCATGATAATTGCATCTGTGTGTGCCATGGTGTGCAATGGGTGGGTGACCGTGTACCCCAGTGCTTGCATTCGTGTTTAGGACCTTGTGTGATGATGGTTGAGGGGGGTGTATGGGTATGTGCAGTGGCCATGCTTTGGTGATGGGTGTCCATGCTTTGGTGTTGCATGCAAAGGCTTGGGTTTGGGATGTGTGTTTTGTGATATTGGGACATGTGTGAGGAGTTGGAGTGATGGGGGTGAGGGCGAGGGTGGGGGTATGTGATGGCATGCAGGTAGGGTGGGGGATGTAATAGTTAAGATTTGACTTACCAGAGTCCATTCCTCCAGCTACTCCTGCGAGGCCCTCAGGATGCAGTAAAGCCAAGACCTGCTCCTCCCATGTTGTTAGATGTGGGGGAGGAGGTGGGGGTCCGCCGCCAGTCCTCTGTACCGCGATGTGGTGTCTTGAGACCACGGAACGCACCTTCCCCCGTAGGTCGTTCCACCTCTTCCTGATGTCATCCCTAGTTCTTGGATGCTGTCCCACTGCGTTGACCCTGTCCACGATTCTGCTCCATAGCTCCATCTTCCTAGCTATGGAGGTGTGCTGCACCTGTGATCCGAATAGCTGTGGCTCTACCCGCATGATTTCCTCCACCATGACCCTGAGCTCCTCCACAGAGAACCTGGGGTGTCTTTGCGGGGCCATGGGGTGGTGTGGGTGATGTGTGGGGTGGTGTGTGTTGTTATGTGTGAGGTGATTTTTAGAGGAGTGTTGTGTGAGGTTCATGGATGTTATGAGAGTAATAGTGTTGAGTGCCTGTGGATGCTAGTGTTGTTTCTGGTGGTGTCTCTCTCTGGCCTTCAGTCGCAATTGTGGTCGTAGGGGTTTGTGGGTGATATGGGTGTGTGTTTTATATTGTATTGGATGTGTGGGAGTGGTGTGTGTATGTGTATCAGGTGTGTATATTTTGAATTGTCCAATGTGGATGTGTTTTGTAAAAGTGTGTGTATTCTGAGCGCGGTGGTGTGTACCGCCAATGGAATACTGCGGTTGAAAGACCGCCGCGTGGATTCGTGGGTCGTGATAGTGTGGGCGTATTCCTGTTGGCGTGACGGTGGAGGTTTTGTTATCGCCAGTTTATCACTGACCTTTGGTGTGGCGGACTTGTGTGGGTGTCAAAATTTTGGCGGATTCCGGGCTTTGGGTCATAATGACCATGGCGGAATTCTGCGGCCGCGGCGGTGTGTTGGCGGTCTTCTGCACAGCGGTAAGCTGCTTTTACTGCCAATGTTGTAATGAGTGCCTATATGTCCTATCTTAACCATACACTGCACCCTGCCCTTGGGGCTACCTAGGGCCTACCTTAGGGGTGCCTTACATGTAGGAAAAGGGAAGGTTTAGGCCTGGCAAGTGGGTACACATGCCAAGTCAAATTTACAGTTAAAACTGCACACACAGACACTGCAATGGCAGGTCTGAGACATGATTACAGAGCTACTTATGTTGGTGGCACAACCAGTGCTGCAGGCCCACTAGTAGCATTTGATTTACAGGCCCTGGCACCTCCAGTGCACTTTACTAGGGACTCACCAATAAACCAAATATGGCAATCATGGATAAACCAATTACATACAATTTACACAGAGAGCGTATGCACTTTAGCACTGATAAAGTGCTCAGAGTTCAAAAGCCAACAGCAGCAGGTCAGGAAAATTAGGAGGCAGGAGGCAAAAAGACTGGGGATGACCCTGCAAAAAGGGCCATTTCTAACAGTAGCCCTAATGTTAGCCTATGAAACGAGCAGGCTTCACAGCAGTGCAAAACAAATTTAGGAGTTTTACACTACCAGGACATGTAAACTACACAAGTACATGTCCTGCCTTTTTCCTACACAGCACCCTTCCCTATGGGTTACCTAGGGCCTATCTTAGGGGTGACTTATATGTAGAAAAAGGGGAGTTTTAGACTTGGCAAGTACTTTTAAATCCCAAGTCGAATTGGCAGTGAAATTGCACACACTGGCTTTTCAATGGCAGGCCTGAGACATGGTTAAGGGGCTACTTAAGTGGGTGGCATAATCAGTGCTGCAGGCCCACTAGTAGCATTTAATCTACAGGCCCTGGGTACATATAGTGCACTTTACTAGGGACTTATAAGTACATTAAATAAGCCAATTGTGTATGATCCAATGTCATCACGTCTTTAAGGGAGAGAGCATGTGCACTTTAGCACTGTTTAAATGTAGTAAAGTGCGCAGAGTCCTAAAACCAGCAAAAACAGTGTCCAAAAAGTTAGGGGTGAGCACCCTAAGGCTGTCAGGTCTAACAATACATATAAGGCACCCCTAGGGCCTGCCCGAAACAGCCCATACGGCAGGGTAATAATAATAATAACAATAATACGTTTATTGTCTGGTTACTTAAAACAATTAGTCAATGCTATCATGAACAATGGTAAAATTCAGATTTAGATGGCCTTCAAAGCATTTTTACATAAAAAAAAATACTAATGCTATCAATAGCCATATAAGCAATTTTTAAATGTGAAACAAATTTATTTTTTACAATTGTCGATACTGTTGATGTTGACAACTGCTACAGAAACTGATAAAAACAAAGGGCACAATGCAATATGTAGAGTAGCAGCAGACATTTATCAGCAAAAGTTAGGCACAAAAGACCAATGTTCACAGCTGGAACTAGCACCTGGTTTACATTTCACATTTGTCAATAGTGCTTGTACGGACAACTGCTCCAATGGCTAATAATAGCAAAGTGCGAAGTGCAATGCGTAAAATAGCCGCAGACATTTATCAGCGGGCTTTAGGCACAAAAGCTTAATGTTCCCTGGTGAAACTAGCTTCTAGCTTGCACAAATTGTTTAAAAGCATAACAACCAAAACAACATTGAAGCAGCATAACCAAAGAGCATCAATGCATTATAAATACATCAATAATGCTGGAACAAGCAAGCTACACCAGTTTACACTAAGGCCAGAGGACAGAAACAGGTTCATATCAATTAAAGATAAGCACAGGGGCTGAAAGCTCTTTTTAAGTTATAAGGCCCTGATTATGATTTTGGCGGATGGGTTACTCTGTCAGAAACGGGACGGATGTCCTGTCTGCTGTATTACAATGCCATCATATCCTATCGAGATCATAATATGATGGATGGAATAACTTGTCACGTTTGTGATTAAGTATTCTATTCACCAAGATCGGAATAATACCCTAAGATATGAGTATATTCAATGCAACTTCAGTAATTGAATAAAGCTCAGGGTGCATTCACGCATTCAACACAGTTCAAAAATCGAAGATTTTGTAAACAGGCTCAACTGTAGACAAAAGACAAGTAAGCAACTCTGAAACGGAGCAGACAGTGCTCTTTCTTAAGCTTGAGATGATTGACTAAAAACATTTGCCTTAGTGTGCTGTCGCTCTAGTGAGGAGTTCAGTAAAGTGCTTGAACTAATGGCTGTTATTACCCCCAGGCTTAGCTCCTTAGTCGTTAGGGCTACAAACTTGACCAACAACATTTTCAAGGTGTTATTGTCAGGGTTGAGGGCATTAATTATTGTCAGTTGGCACATACGCATGCCTAATTTGTTCTACTCTCCCATTAGGAGTACCTTCAGTTCCGCTAACGAGGCTGGACAGCTAAAAAGATGTGCTGAAGAGCTTCATCGTACATAACACAGCCATTGCACATTGTAAATCCCAAAGGATGACATCACCTGTCCAGGTGTCTCAAAAACTGCCACTAACCATATCTGAAGGCCATAAACTTTAGTTTTTTGTATTTTGAATACATGCAGGCCAGATAGGATTGGTGATGCCTCTTGGTAATAGATGATAGCCAATGAGTACCTTTACTAGGGGATCCATGTCAGTCGGATGTGAGTGGCAGCTCACACACTTTTTAATATTTTGCTTAAAGACATTTTGACTCATGTGTGAAGCCCAAAGCTCTCTAACATTTAGGAGACTACTACAGTTCTTGATGTGTAGGGAGTAGGGTTGTCTGGCACCTCATGATTGAATTTCATCTCAGTTTGGAACCTTTAAACTTTCTCTCCTGGCAAACAAGAGTTTGTAGCAAAGATTTGAAAATGATCCTGCCCTTTCCATCCATTGGTCAAGAAGGCCAAATTCCAGTCAAATCTAGTTGATTGATGAAGGTCTCAGCAGTTGAAGAGCAGACTTATATATCTTAGTGACCAACTTATTTTGTAGCTTGATAAAGCCCCACAATGATTCACTGTCATAAGCCAGGGATGGAATACATTTTGGGGGTTATTCCAACTTTGGAGGAAGTGGTAATCCGTCCCAAAAGTGACGGTAAAGTGACAGATATACCACCAGCCGTATTACGAGTCCATTATATCCTATGGAACTCGTAATACGGCTGGTGGTAAATCCATCACGTTTGGGACGGATTACCACCTCCTCCAAAGTTGGAATAACCCCCTTTGCCCTCATTACCATCAGAAGTGGGTCAAGGCTCAGCTCCCCCAACGAGCTTGACAATTTTGACAGATGACAGGAGGGCCAGTCCTTTGTTTTCTACATCCTGCATGTGCCAAACAAAGGAGCAACTTGCATGTACTGTGACACCAAGGGATTTACATGACTGTTTGTTCGAGATCTTTTTGCCGTTGAGGTACCAGCAGCCCACTTTGTTGATTTTCCTGCCCAGTATTACAATTTTAGTTTTTCTTAGATTACCTTCCAGACACTTGGAATTAAAGTAAGAATGTAATACATTAAACAAGTGCTGCAATCCGATTCTTGTATACCTAAACAGTACTTAGAGCCAGATTACGAGTCTGGTGGTCTCAAGACAATGAGAATTGCGGTGGTGGTCGGACCACCTGGGTGGTGGCTATCCGACCACCACATTACGACCCTGGTGGTCGGACCGCCAGGGGACTGCCGTCTCCACCGGGATCTCTGATGTTGGTTGTGATCAGCCAGGGCGGCGCTGAAGTCAGTGTCTCCCTACTAAATAAAACAATGTTCTCCTCCAGCCTTTTCATGGCAGTTCAACCGCCATTAAAAAGTTGACAGATAACAAGTGCTTGGGGCCGCAGGGGGCCCCCTGCACTGCCCATGACATTGTCGTGGACAGTGTAGCACTCCCTTCCCCAGCACTGTTGGAATGCCCAATTCTGCTGTGCAGACAGTATGCATTCCTAGGGTGCTAGGTGGGCCCCCTGTGTGCCGGCATTGACCTTGTCTTCATGTGGAGCCGAGACAAATGGTGCTGCATAGTTTCCCCTGGGATGAGCAGCGGAAACCTTGGTTTCCACAGGTCAGCCCGTGTAAACCTCATAAAGGGGCTGGTGGGGCGACCACTAGCTTTGCGGTGGTGTCCTCACCACAGGTCTGGCAGTCGGGTTTTCCAACCGTCAGACTAGTAATCAGGCCCTAAGTTATCTGCATAGTTCAAATTATTGATGTGCTTGATTCTGATCTTCGGTGATGACTGTTTATGTTGATGGGAGTGCTGGATTAATCAGAGATGTACAAGTTAAAGAGCAGAGGGACCAGCATGCACCTCTGCTTGACTCCCTGCATGGTGGGAAATTTCCTGGATATGTGGTTTCCGTAATCTACTTTGACCCAAATCCATGTGTCAGTGTGTAGGGTGCATTGTAGTTAAAAAGGTGGACATGCACTTTCAAGTTTTACATGCCCTACTAGTGAAAAACTCACAAAATAGTTTTTCACTACTATGAGGTCTACCTTTCCCATAGGACAAGTTTGGACTACTCTGTTAGATATAATAAGTGCAAATGTTTGATTGGGAGCATGTAGAAAAATATTTTTGGTGTCTGGGGAATTGTAATTTCAAATTCTCTTTATTGGTAAAGTTGGATTTTAAGTCACAATTATGAAAACACCTCTTTTCAAACGTCTTAAGCATTTGGTGGCTGCAGACTCTTCCTTCTTTGCTACACCAAGAAGGACTGCTCTGCTGCCTGAAGCCTAATCCAAGGTCCCTGAGGTCTGCCCTGCTTCTTGATCCCTGCTTTCCTCTACTTGAAACCAGTAGTTACAGAGTGACTCCAAGGGCGGGTTGGCTGACCTGATCAGGGCCTCAGGGACCGAAAAGGCTCTATTCTGCACCCTCACCTGGACACTGCCCAAGTGAGTCCTGACCCACCAAGTGGTTCTTCTCCAGTCATGGACCTTGGAAGTGGTGCTAAAAGTGCCCAGATAGCCCAAATGCTAAACTTGTAACTTAGAACATTTTTGCCCAAAAATTGCTCTTAGACCAGGACCTGCCTGCTTGTAGATCGTCCCAAGGTGTATTGCCAGTCCATTCCCACTACACTCTTTTCTACAGTAGCAAAAATCTGTTCAGTGGCTCCTTGCAGAAGTGGTATCCAGCCTCAATGAGCCCTTGTTTGCTACAGCCTGCATGTAGGTCCACTTGGAGCTTTTCGACATCCCTATAGGAGTCTAACTCCGATACTAGGAACCTTCACTGCAACTTCATCCAAGGGCTTGGCGACAATGATGTCTCCTCCTCCTGCACTGCCCGCTGCTTTTGCCTGCTGAACTTAACCTTCTAAGACATTTTCTACAAAACTGTCTAAGTCCAAAGATAAAAAGAGACTGTACCCAATCAACTTCATATAACCAACCATCACTCTATTGTGGTTGGCCATAAGACTTTTGATTTGTTCCGGTCTCGCTTGACTAGATGTCTGCAGTTGACTCTTTGATAATCTACACGCTACTTTTCACTTTAAAGTCTGGTTCTACTGATTGGATTTTTGTCAATTTGGTGTCAAATAATACATTAAAATGTGCTCTATTTTTGTAAATTTGTGTGGAATTTTACTTCAGTTTTATTTCCAATATATCACTGTTTGTACGCTCCATAAAAGCTTTATACATTCCCTCTAAGTTAAGCCTGACTGCTTTCGTGCCAAGCCATCAAAGGATTAAGCACAGGTTAATTTATTGACTTTTTTGGTTCACCCAGACAAGGATTGCGGCTGTTGCTTGACAAGGGTTCACACCCCCTCAGCCAGCTATTCAATTTCTCACAATCATCCACATATAAAAATGCTTTGAAAGGGTCAGCTGAGCATTGGTGTCCTGTCTCTGCTCAGCTTGTCTAATTGCTGGTGCCAGGTACTTTAGGGCCAGTAAGAATAAGAGCTGAGAGAGGGGTTAGCCCTGACACATTTCTCTGCAGATTAGGAATGGCTGCTACAGAAATCCACCACAAATGGCACTAACGGAATCAGAGTTCAAACACTTTCTCAGCATGAAGTCAAAGAGCCAAAGTTTGTTTCAGGAGGTCTTTGGTTTGCCAGAGCAGATGTGTGAAGGATCCAAGGTTGCGTTTAGATAGATAAACAATGAGGGACAAGCCCAACATGGGATGAGTGGATCAGAAATGGTATTTCCCTATGCAGTTAGGCTTAACCAAGATCTTGACATCAATGTTTCTCACAGAATGGAGGGAATAGCTCACACATAACACCGAGCACTTGATTCCTAACAATATCACAGCTTTGTTAGATGTTGGCGCCAGAAAAACTCAAGAACTCAGCCTCATGAAATGCATTACAAATAATAGGTATGAGATGGGGCTCGCCGGTTTTAAAAAATTGTCATGGAACACCATCCTCAAAAGGGGACTTACAGCAGCTACCGCTTTCTCCTAACAAATTGCTCTTCCACATCTGCTGTGTTATGGCAATCAGAGTGGTGTAGGTATTTGTAAAGTGACTTAAATGCTTCCAAAATAACAAGGGGGTAAGTAAGTTGAGCTCCATCAGAACTTCTTATCAACAGTAGAGGCAGTTGGACCTCTTTCTGACTCAACTATGCAGCAATTAGACTATCCGCTTTTTTGTAATGCTCATAGTGCCACCAATGTATCTTAATTTGATCCCTTGTGATTAAAAAGTGCACTTGCGGCCTGATTCACGAAGATAAACTTACACTATTGTGTTTGTTTGCAATTGTTTGATGGTCAAAAAGTTATTTTAGTAGTAGTATTCTTACGATTGCAGAGTATCCAAACATAAAAAGATAGGACAGTCCTGCCTTTTAGTGTGTGGACAGTCTGCAGTCATAAAGATAAGGCTAAATTATACGTTTGTTAATAGCAAACAGCCAGAAACTTAAACAAAAATGTAAGTTTACCTCTGCAAATGAGGCCCTCAGTTTCAGCTTGGCAGTTTCAAGCTTATGTCTGGTGTCAGAACAGGGGTTTAATGCATACTCGAATGTCAAACCACTGACAACATGGTACAGACTACACTGTTTGGCCCTAGGTTTTGATAATGCAGAGCCATGAATCAATATTCTGCTTCAAGTGTCCTTTGCTGCTGGCCGAAGCTTCAGACAAAAATATTGTCATGAAGAAATATTGTTGCCAATAATATTGCTTTTTAAGGTAAGTATTATTGTTGTTAAGAATATTACTGTTGTTAATATCACTTTCGATAATAATTGTTATTAATTCTTTTAAATATGGTTTGTAATTTTACATTATGTAGAGCTTTTAATTTAATTTCTAATACTAATTGATGATGTTATAGCGGCTTGTTTGTAGAGGGATAGGGTGGGAAGTTAAGTAATAACCATTATTAACTCATTTACAATTGTTAAGTAATATGTGATTGATAATAATTATGTATATAATGTAATGCTGACTTATTTTGATTATATTTTCGGTCTGGGTTGGTATATCTGCAGAAGTATAGGGAGGGTAGTTATTTTGGTAATAGTTAATTAACAATTAATTTTTATTTATTATTAATTATTTTATTGATTAATAAATGTGTACATTTGCTTGTGACTCTGTCCACTTATCTCCTTTCAGTGGACCCTTGGTCAATGCTCTTTTCAGTGTTAAACTCAAAACTACTTCTTGCTATGCAAGATTTTCTCTTGACGGACCTGCAGCTGGTTCAGGAGACGTCAGATCACATTGGCTTTGATCCTCAACTCCTAGCCTTTCGGGGTCTGGTGATTGCTCTGTTTGTACCTCAAAATCGTCTTCTTCTGGGAGAGCCCTCCTCTGACTAGACTCTCCTGTTGCCTCAATTGAGGTTGTCTCACTGTCGCTCTCATGGAGGTGTTCTCCTTCATCTCTCACAGGAGTGTCTGAACTGTTCTCAACTTGCTCAGATACAGTCTCATTTCCTCTTTCGACCCCTTCCGGTTCTGAGACTTGTCTGGCCGTTGTTGGTACTCTCAACAACTCCTCTTCCTTGTCCAAAGGACATGCCACTTTTCTTGTGTGGCTGGCGTGTATCCAGTTCGGAACTCCAGCACACCTCACAGCTCTGGTAGTGATCAAGACTACCGGGAAAGGGCCTTTCCACCGAGGTTCCAAACATGTCTTCCTCACATGTTTTCAGACCACCACCCAGTTACCCGCTCTCAGGTTGTGTCCTTGATCTAGGGACGGTTGCAGTGTGGTGGCTTCCACCTGCTGAGAGAAAAAAAGCAAACCACATCAGCTAGACCTTTGCAGTAGTCCAACACCATATTGTCTGTTATGTTCACAAGATCTTTTGCAGAAACCACTAGCAACCTCTTTGCTCTGTCCATGAGGATCTGGTGTAGTGACAATCCTGTCTTCCTGTCGGGTGTGTTCCTCATTGTCATCAGAACTAACAGCAGTGCGTCAGGCCATTTCAGATTCGTGGCCGCACACATTTTCACCATTCTTGATTTCAAGGTACCATTCATTTGTTTCACCAGTTTATGACCATTCTTTCCCAAATAGTCCAGTAAGGCAATCATGTCATACTTGCACTCGTCCCTTGTTTTGGATGCAATCAACAAGTCGTTAATGTACTGTACCTATGTAGATTGGAAAGGCAATTCCAGTGACTCCAGATTATTTTGCAAGATCTGATTGATTATGGAAGGTGACTCTGAAAACCCTTGAAGAATTCAACACAACAGTGAACTTGGTTTAAAACAGAGCAATACCACTGACTTGGTCAGTGCATTGCTCTGCCTCCTGTGGCTACACTCTGTAAGTAGAGCCCTTTCACTGGCTCCTCTGAACTCCTGACCCCTGTCAGGAGTTGGAGGCCCTCCTCCACCCGCAGGCTTCTGCCTGCGCCTCATCCCTAGTGTCTGGTGGGAGAGCTCTGCTTTCCTTCTAGGCTACCTTCTGCCTCCCTCTTCCTTTTGCTTTGCTTTGCTCTCTGCTCTGCTTCACGACTGTCCCTTAGTGCTCCTTTTCCTCGTTTCTCTCTCACTCCGCTTTACATCACTTTCCCTTTCTCCCTCTCTCTTTCTCCCCTGCCGCTGCTTCCCCCGCGACCTGCCCCTTTTATTGGCTCTGCCTCTTTTTCGTGCCATTTTTTGGCCCCCTCCCGCCTCCCAGCTGCCTCTCCTCCCTCCTTAATGATGGCCGCTGCGTAGCCACGCAGCGGGCACGCTGCTGGCACTCCTGGACCGCGCTCAGCGCCAGAACCCCTGGCTCTTGTCCCATCCACCACTGCCACTCACATCTTTACTACAACGCCGCCACCCTCCTCCCTCAACACCGGCTGCTCTCCCGCCTGCCTTCAAACCTCCCCACAGACCACCCATGGACCCTTCTCCTGCCGGAACTGCACCTTCACCAGCTTCCACACCAATGACCCACCCACCAAGGCAGGACGCAACCATCTCAGATGTATCCTACTCAGCACCCGCTGTGTCCACAAGCATGCAGTGGAGCTATGGAATCTACCCGACTCAGCCTCCCAGAAGTCACCTTCCTGACCGAGACCTGGATGAACCCCTCCTCAGCGCCTGACATCGCCCTAGCCATCCTGGATGGCTACAAGATCACTCGCAGGGACCGCTCCAACAAAACAGGAGGAGGCATCGCCATCATCCACAAGAACATCCTCAGGATCACAACCAACACCGAAGACACCCCCTGCTCTTCCAAATACAAACTGACCCAAACACCACCCTCCGAGGGACCCTCATCTACAGGCCTCCTGGCCCACAACAGCAGTTCAGCGACTCCATTACCAACACAATCAGCATGCACGCATCCACTGACTACATACTCCTCGGAGACTTGAACTTCCACCTTGAGAACACCAATGACAACAACACTGCCACCCTGCTTGACAACCTCTCCAACCTCAGCCTCAAACAGCTCGTCACAACACCAACCCACTCTGCAGGACACACACTCGACCCTATTTTCTCCTCCAGCAATCACGTCTCTTTCAGCAACACCACCGAACTGCACTGGACAGACCACAGCTGCATCCACTTCTCCTTCAAGAAACCCACAACACACCACCACCCACAACAGATCCCCCACCGAAGTTGGAACAAGGTCACCGAAGACCAACTTATCGTGACTCTGTCCCAGAACCCACCCATCGACACCACTGACATTGATGCAGCTGCCCGCAACTTCAGGCAATGGGTCAACACCTGTGCCAATACTCTTGCCCCAATCAAGAATCCCTCCAACAGACGCACCTACAGAAAGGCCTTCTGGTTTACCGCCAACCTCCATGAATCTAAGCAAAGCTGCAGAAGACTCGAATGAAGTGGCGCCAAGATCAAACTCTGGACAACCTTACAGCCTTCAAAAACGCCATCCACAGACACCACCAACTCATCTGAGCCGCCAAGAGAACCGCCTTCAAAGACCGAATCAACAACAACGCACACAGCCTCAAGGAGCTCTTCAATATCGTGAAGGAACTCTCCAACCCCAGCTCCAATGCTAACAACATCCTGCCATCCCAAGACCTCTGCGACTCCCTAGCCTCCTACTTCCACTGCAAGATTGCAGACATCCACGACAGCTTCAGCACCCAGACCCCCCGGCAACCACCAACACAACAGATTCACCTCTGACCAACCTCCTGCTCTCCTAGACCCCCGTCAATGACAACGACACCATCAAAATCATGAACACCATCAACTCCGGCTCTCCATCTGACCCCTGCCCTCACCACATCCTCAACAAAGCAAGCTCTGTCATCCCACCCCAACTACGGAAGATCATCAACAGCTCCTTCGAGTCCGCCACCTTCCCGGAGAGCTGGAAACAGGCCGAGATCAACACCCTCCTCAAAAAACCCAAGGCGGACCCAAAGGATCTCAAGAATTTCCGGCCTATCTCCCTGCTCCCCTTCCATCAAAAGTCATCAAGAAGGTTGTCAACAGACAACTAACCCGCTTCCTCGAGGAGAACCGCACCCTGGACCCTTCCCAATCCAGATTCGGCAGCAACCACAGCACCGAAACTGCCCTCATCACCGCCACCGACGACATCAGCAGCAAAACTGCGGCCCTCATCCTCCTGGACCTCTTGGCCACGTTCCACACATCTGCCACCACACTCTACACTCACGCCTCAGAAATACTGAAATACGCGACAGAGCCCTGGACTGGGTCACCTGCTTTCTCACCGGCAGAACCCAGAGAGTCTGCCTCCTCCCATTCAGCTCGAAGGCCAGGGAAATCATCTGCGGCGTACCCTAGGGTTCGTCCCTCAGCCCCACCCTCTTCAACGTCTACATGGCCCTGCTCGTTAAATAACATTGCCTGATCCCACAACCTCAACATCATCTCATACGCCGAAGACACCCAGCTGATCCTCTCCCTCACCAAGGACTCTGCCAAGACCTACCTCCATGAAGAAATGGAAGCCATCGCCGAATGGATGAAGAGCATCTGCCTCAAACTCAAATCCGACACGACGGAAGTCCTCATCTTCGGCTCCACCACCTCTGCATGGGATGACTCCTGGTGGCCTGCCACTTTCGGAACCACTCCCACCGACCATGCACACAACCTAGGATTATCTTGGACCACTCACTATCCATGTCCCAGCAAGTCAATGCCATCTCCTCCTCCTACTTCAACACCCACTGCATGCTCCGAAAGATCTACAAATGAATACCCACTGAAACCAGAAGAACAGTCACCCAAGCCCTTGTAAGCAGCAAGCTAGGCTACGCCAATGCCCTCTACGCAGGAATCACAGCCAAACTCCAGAAGAGGCTGCAACGCATCCAGAACGCCTCCGCACGCCTAATCCTGGACATCCCCCACCATTGCCATTTCACAGACCACCTGAAAAACCTGCACTGGCTCCCAATGAACAAGAGAATCACCTTCAAACTCCTCACCCACACTCACAAAGCACTGCACAGCACCAGACCAGAATACCCCAACAGACGACTCTCCTTCTACACCCCGACCCGGCATCTCTGCTCTGCCGATCTCGCCCTCGCAACTGTCCCACACATCCGCAGAACTACACCCGGCGGTAGATCATTCTTGCACCTCGTCGCCAAAACATGGAACACGCTTCCCACCCACCTGCGCCAGACCAAAGACCTCCTTACCCTCAGGAAACTTCTCAAGACCTGGCTGTTCGAGCAGTATCAGCACCCCCCCATCCACCCTCCTTCCCTCCTCAGCACCTTGAGACCCTCACGGGTGAGTAGTGCGCTTTACAAATTCCTAATTGATTGATTGAAGAGAAATTGCCTATCCTCGTGAAGAGGCACAGAAAAGAATGCTTGTGACGAGTCTATGATGGTGAACCATTCAGCATCACATGGAATCTGAAACAGAATCATAGATGGATTTGGCACCACAGGGCAATATTCCATCACAGTGTTGTGTATTTTTCCCAAATCCTGGACAATTCAAACTTTCTCACAGATCGGTGAATTGCATGGGTTGCTCAACACCTCTTTCAAGACCTCTTGTTTTATGAATTCTGTAATTATGTGAGCAACCTTCATAAGGATATCCTGTGGCATCTGATACTGGGGAATCTGAGGAAAAATTGCATTTAGCTTTTCAGAAACTCTAAATGGCTCAACTCCCTTTATTAGACCTATTTCTTTCCCCATCAAATCCTGCACTTTCTCTTTAATCGTTCCCTGTAAATCAGGAGGAAGCTCCTTCACTGTGAACACTGGAAAGAAATTAATCAGGGGGTGCACCTTATTTATTGTCTCATACTCTGTCTCTGGAAGTGGACCATCCTAATCATCACTATACATCTGACTCTCGATTCCATCATTTGAACAAGTAATCAAGCACATGTTTTTACACAGTAGGTCTCTTTCCAGTAGGGATACCGGACTGGAATCACAGAGGGTGAATTTGTGCAATCCTTTAAAGTTACCAATTTTAATCTGGACTGGTTCTGTAATTAGGTTGCTCAAATACTGATTCACTGATTCGCTACTCCTTCAATCTGGACTGTCTTTCCTGAAAAGGGCAAGTTCGGAACTTCTGCGGTTCTCACTGTAGAGCGTGTGGCTCCAGTGTCAACCAAGAAAGGAACCTTGTGACCCATTACCTTTCCCTTCACATATGGGCCTTTCTGATCTACTTCTAAAGAAGCTGCAAGCACACATTCCTCCTCATCTGAACTCTCCCTCACACAATCATGGTTTATTCCATTCTCACTGTGTAACAGGAACTGGTGCACTGTATTATTACTTTGGTTAGACCGCTGACTTGTGACCTGTTGATGAAGCATCACCTGCTGCTGTTCCATTGGGGCTTGAGGTATTTGAATTTTCTGTCTAGGTTCCATCTGAACCTGCTGTTGCATTGGCTGCAACTGTGTCATTTGTACACGTGGCATTTGCTGCAGTGGTTGAAAATTCTGCCATTGATTCACATTATAATGACAATTCGGATTATGACCTCTCATTCTTGGTCTCCTCATGTTTTGGAATGACTTGATGTCACTATTTGCTGAACAACACCTTCCTACACCATCATCGGACACTCCCGCTTCCAATGTCTGATCGTTCCACAAGCGTGACAAGGCAACACTCTCTTCATTACCTCTACATCATTCTGAACCACTACAGTATTCAAATCGTAACTGCAATTTCCATTACCAATTCTGCCGCAACCTCCACATCTCATCTCTGCATCACCATCGCCTTTTCCTTCAACTTTCTATGCTTCAACTCGATCTCATCACTACAGTACTTTGCATACTGCAACACCTCATCAATCAGCTTTGCTTGCCATCATATCAAATGACTCTATCATCTGGCTAATTTCAGGTCTCAAATCTGAACACAAAATGAATCGTGTCTTTTCGGTTCAATTATTTCTGCACCACTGAAATGATTAAATGCCTGCAACAAGCTCTCGTAGTACACGTGTATTGACTCCTTTGCATCCTGAGCTGTCCTGGCATTCTCTGCCAGTCAATGTTTTTGGGCGAAATTCTCATCTTCAAAAATTCATTCACTTTGTAGTAGTATTTCATTACCTCTGAAGGTGGCGCACCTGTATTCGGATTTCTGTTTGGTTCTGTTTTTGGCCAATCTATAGTCCTCTTACACTCCATCCACAAATCAGCTGCAACTACTATCTCTAATAGGGTGTTCAAGTCTTCCCACAGGCTCTTCGCAATTTTCAGAAACATGTTTGTCTGCTGGTACCATTCTACTGGCTTCACTGTCAACCTGGGATAGTCATTTGTAAAGGACAGAATATCACAAATTCCCTCCTGGAATCTCTCTCATTGGTAACATTTTCACTAGATCCTTGTCCTGCTGCACATTTGCAGTCAGCTCCAAAGAATCCCCTTTTCTCTTATCTCTTTTCTTTGCCCACCTGCCTTCCCATTTGTCTAAGGCTCCCCATGTCTGGACACTTTGGAGTAACTCCCTAAGATGTGCCTTCATTCCTGCAGATCTCACATGTTCAAAATCCTATGTGTCAAAATCTAACCGGTAACTCCTTTTCCAATGCTTTGTTTTCTCTGTTTCTATGCCATACTTCTCTGCCAAGTCTGCCAACCTTTGTTGCACGTTGCTCACTTCCGTTGTAATTTTCGGGTACAGATATCTTAGTTCTGCTTCTGTGTAAGACTCTAATCTGGTCACACCCATAGTTCCTTCATTGAGCTCACCCGCTTCCATTCCTAGTCTCGTACAGTTCAAGTACTCCTCTCCCCTAGGAGCACTCTGCGGGGTATTCAGCTTGTCCAACCATTCAGTCAATTGTTGGGCATTCAAACCTTGCAATAAAATATTGTTAGCCTGTGCATGTGGCACTTGCTGTACCACTGTATTCAGGGACTGCGGTGTCAGTAATTTTGGACTCTGACTAACATTTGACCATATAACGGTATCCAGAGGAACTCCGAATGAGCTAAGGTATAGCAATGATCTTGATCCGTAAGAAGTCTGTCCCACAGTAAAGACTACTCGAATATTCCCATCAAGTCCTCCCCTCATTGAATTCTGACTCATGACTCCCTGTCCATTTGCACTGTCATTCCCCTTTGTGAACAAAGGTAGAACTGGACCAATGGTGACAGGCACAGATACAGCATCTGGGCTTGGTCTAACACTCAGGTTCTGTGGGTGCATAGTTCCCATATTCTGACTCATCAATATAGACGTCTCGATCTGGGTCCCTGTTATTGGAGTGTACTTTGATATTGCTTGTGACTGCACTTGAGGCATTAGAAGTGGAGTTGTCTCTTTCTGAACTAATGTCACTTTTGGGAAAACCTGTCCTGTAGGCACTATTAGGTTTGTGGCAGTTTCCACCATGGGCACATCAGGGTAAGTTCTCGGGACATTTGACTGTGGCACCTGATTTTGTGCTATTGGAGTAACAGATGCATTGAGACTGCTATGCCTAGAGCTCTGTGTCATGCCAGGATTAATCTGCACTAGACTCATTGTTGCATTAACCTGTGCCGGTGATGAAGGATTTACACTGGTACTCAGATCGTTCTCTTGTGCTGCATATGGTGGGGGACGATTTCTCAATAACTGCAAAATAACTCATCATCGTCTGATTCCTCCTCAAATGTCAAAGATCCTCTAGACTTCTTTTATCTCCACTCTCTACTCTTGGAAGGGCTTCTGTTTGTTTTTCTGGTAGCTTTCCTTCCTTCTCCCTTGTTGTCATGTGTAATCACTGGAAACAGTTTAATCCCCTGTAAAGTCTTGGCTCTCCACAATTTCTGACCACTGTCCCATCTAGCCTCTGCTAGTGTCTTTTCTGCCTTTTTCATCCCCTTCTAAAATTTCGGTTGCTGTTGCTATCTGGCTACTAACTCCCAGAATGGTAATGCCTCGAACTGTGCTGGTCTCGGAGGGGGTTTCAGATCATACAGCCACCCTCCTCAGATTCTCTAAGCTTCTCAAATTAAATGTTATGTTGGCAGGAAATGGTAAACTTCCATCCTTTTCAGTCACTTTGCACCATTGTTTCAGCCAAAGACCTGATGTGACAGCCTGCTCTTCGATAGCAAATAAGCTGTGTACCTTCGGACGGTGCAATATCCCCTATGCTCATTGTAATGTACGTATCTCCCCTTGAAGCACTCTTTAAAGCTTTGAACAATTTCATTTTTGCGACCTTTGTTTTTCAAAATCAAATCAGGAAGTGACATTTAATCCCAGAATTCTTTTCACCAACCTTCTCCACCAATTGCACTTCACGGACAGCTGCCAAACCATGTGCAAACTTTTTGGAAAGGGTGTTGGATTAAGGGAAACAATGGCGCTCAAAGCCTCGAGGTGTATATAGAGATTTCTCACAATATCTTAAACGGTGCACTCTTGGGGGACTACACCCTGTAGGAGGCTGGACTGGCTTGTAGTGAGTACCAAGGGGTACTTGCACCTTGCACCAGGCCCAGTTATCCCTTATTAGTGTATAGGGTGTCTAGCAGCTTAGGCTGATAGATAATGGTAGCTTAGCAGAGCAGCTTAGGCTGAACTAGGAGACGTGTGAAGCTACTACAGTACCACTTAGTGTCATATGCACAATATCATAAGAAAACACAATACACAGTTATACTAAAAATAAAGGTACTTTATTTTTATGACAATATGCCAAAGTATCTTAGAGTGTACCCTCAGTGAGAGGATAGGAAATATACACAAGATATATATAGACAATAGCAAAAATATGCAGTATAGTCTTAGAAAACAGTGCAAACAATGTATAGTTACAATAGGATGCAATGGGGAAACATAGGGATAGGGGCAACACAAACCATATACTCCAAAAGTGGAATGCGAACCACGAATGGACCCCAAACCTATGTGACCTTGTAGAGGGTCGCTGGGACTATTAGAAAATAGTGAGAGTTAGAAAAATAACCCTCCCCAAGACCCTGAAAAGTGAGTGCAAAGTGCACTAAAGTTCCCCTAAGGACAAAGAAGTCGTGTTAGAGGAATAATGCAGGAAAGACACAAACCAGCAATGCAACAACTGTGGATTTCCAATCTAGGGTACCTGTGGAACAAGGGGACCAAGTCCAAAAGTCACAAGCAAGTCGGAGATGGGCAGATGCCCAGGAAATGCCAGCTGCGGGTGCAAAGAAGCTTCTACTGGACAGAAGAAGCTGAGGTTTCTGCAAGAACGAAACGGGCTACAGACTTCCCCTTTGGTGGACGGATTTTGCTCGCCGTGGAGAGTCGGGCAGAAGTGTTTTCCCGCCAAAAGAACGCCAACAAGCCTTGCTAGCTGCAAATCGTGCGGTTAGCGTTTTTGGACGCTGCTGAGGCCCAGGAGGGACCAGGAGGTCGCAAATTAGACCAGCAGAGAGAGGGGACGTTAAGCAAGACAATGAGCCCTCTCTGAAGCCGGTAGCACCCGGAGAAGTGCCAGAAACAGGCACTACGAGGATGCGTGAAACGGTGCTCGCCGAAGTTGCACAAAGGAGTCCCACGTCGCCGGAGACCAACTTAGAAAGTCGTGCAATGCAGGTTAGAGTGCCATGGACCTAGGCTTGGCTGTGCACAAAGGATTTCCACCGGAAGTGCACAGGGGCCGGAGTAGCTGCAAAGTCGCGGTTCCCAACAATGCAGCCCAGCGAGGTGAGGCAAGGACTTACCTCCACCAAACTTGGACTGAAGAGTCACTGGACTGTGGGGGTCACTTGGACAGAGTTGCTGGATTCGAGGGACCTCGCTCGTCGTGCTGAGAGGAGACCCAAGGGACCGGTAATGCAGCTTTTTGGTGCCTGCGGTTGCAGGGGGAAGATTCCGTCGACCCACGGGAGATTTCTTCGGAGCTTCTGGTGCAGAGAGGAGGCAGACTACCCCCACAGCATGCACAAGCAGGAAAACAGTCGAGAAGGCGGCAGGATCAGCGTTACAGAGTTGCAGTAGTCGTCTTTGCTACTATGTTGCAGGTTTGCAGGCTTCCAGCGCGGTCAGCAGTCGATTCCTTATCAGAAGGTGAAGAGAGAGATGCAGAGGAACTCGGCTGAGCTCATGCATTCGTTATCTGAAGTTTCCCCAGAGACAGAGACCCTAAATAGCCAGAAAAGAGGGTTTGGCTACCTAGGAGAGAGGATAGGCTACTAACACCTGAAGGAGCCTATCAGCAGGAGTCTCTGACGTCACCTGGTGGCACTGGCCACTCAGAGCAGTCCAGTGTGCCAGCAGCACCTCTGTTTCCAAGATGGCAGAGGTCTGGAGCACACTGGAAGAGCTCTGGACACCTCCCAGGGGAGGTGCAGGTCAGGGGAGTGGTCACTCCCCTTTCCTTTGTCCAGTTTCGCGCCAGAGCAGGGGCTAAGGGGTCCCTGAACCGGTGTAGACTGGCTTATGCAGAATTGGGCACCTCTGTGCCCAACAAAGCATTTCCAGAGGCTGGGGGAGGCTACTCCTCCTCTGCCTTCACACCATTTTCCAAAGGGAGAGGGTGTCACACCCTCTCTCAGAGGAAGTTCTTTGTTCTGCCATCCTGGGCCAGGCCTGGCTGGACCCCAGGAGGGCAGATGCCTGTCTGAGGGGTTGGCAGCAGCTGCAGTGAAACCCCAGGAAGGGCAGTTTGGCAGTACCAGGGTCTGTGCTACAGACCACTGGGATCATGGAATTGTACCAACAATGCCAGGATGGCATAGAGGGGGCAATTCCATGATCATAGACATGTTACATGGCCATATTCGGAGTTACCATTGTGAAGCTACATATAGGTAGTGACCTATATGTAGTGCACGCGTGTAATGGTGTCCCCGCACTTACAAAGTTCAGGGAATTGGCTCTGAACAATGTGGGGGCACCTTGGCTAGTGCCAGGGTGCCCTCACACTAAGTAATTTTGCACCTAACCTTTACCAGGTAAAGGTTAGACATATAGGTGACTTATAAGTTACTTAAGTGCAGTGTAAAATGGCTGTGAAATAACGTGGACGTTATTTCACTCAGGCTGCAGTGGCAGGCCTGTGTAAGAATTGTCAGAGCTCCCTATGGGTGGCAAAAGAAATGCTGCAGCCCATAGGGATCTCCTGGAACCCCAATACCCTGGGTACCTCAGTACCATATACTAGGGAATTATAAGGGTGTTCCAGTAAGCCAATGTAAATTGGTAAAAATGGTCACTAGCCTGTTAGTGACAATTTGGAAAGAAATGAGAGAGCATAACCACTGAGGTTCTGATTAGCAGAGCCTCAGTGAGACAGTTAGTCACTACACAGGTAACACATTCAGGCACACTTATGAGCACTGGGGCCCTGGGTTACCAGGGTCCCAGTGACACATACAACTAAAACAACATATATACAGTGAAAAATGGGGGTAACATGCCAGGCAAGATGGTACTTTCCTACACAACCCCCCCCCCCCCCCAAACGAAGGACAATAAGACTAGCCATGACCTGATGAGTCTTCATTGTCTAAGTGGAAATATCTGGAGAGTCCATCTGCATTGGAGTGGCTACTCCCAGGTCTATGTTCCACTGTATAGTCCATTCCCTGTAGGGATATGGACCACCTGAACAATTTAGGATTTTCACCTTTCATTTGTTTTAGCCAAAGTAGAGGTTTGTGGTCTGTCTGAACAATGAAGTGAGTGCCAAACAGGTATGGCCTCAACTTCTTCAGAGCCCAGACCACAGCAAAGGCCTCCCTCTCAATGGCAGACCAACGCTTTTCTCTAGGGGTCAACCTCCTACTAATAAAAGCAACAGGTTGATCCTGGCCCTCAGAATTAAGTTGTGATAGGACTGCCCCTACTCCTAATTCAGATGCATCAGTTTGGACATAGAATTTTTTAGAGTAACAAGGGCTTTTCAGGACAGGTGCAGAGCACATGGCCTGCTTCAGCTCCTCAAAAGCTTTCTGACAGTTTGCTGTCCATAATACCTTTTTAGGCATTTTCTTGGATGTGAGGTCATTAAGAGGGTCTGCAATGGAGCCATAGTTCTTAATGAACCTCCTGTAATACCCAGTGAGGCCTAGGAAGGCTCTCACCTGAGTCTGAGTGGTAGGGGGAACCCAATCAATAATTGTTTGGATTTTCCCCTGAAGTGGTGCAATCTGTTCCCCACCAACAAGGTGTCCCAGATAAACCACCTTACCCTGCCCTATCTGGCACTTTGAAGCCTTGATAGTGAGGCCTGCCTTTTGCAGGGCCTCCAAAACTTTCCATAGGTGGACCAGGTGATCATCCCAGCTGGAGCTAAAGACAGCTATATCGTCCAAATATGCTGCACTGAAAGCTTCCAGCCCTTGCAGGACTGTGTTCACCAACCTTTGAAAAGTGGCAGGTGCATTTTTCAAACCAAAAGGCATTACAGTAAACTGGTAATGTCCTCCAATGGTTGAAAATGCAGTCTTGGGTTTAGCATCTTCTGACAATTTGATCTGCCAATACCCTGCAGTCAAATCAAAAGTGCTTAGATACTTGGCAGATGCCAGTGTATCTATGAGCTCATCTGCCCTGAGTATAGGGTGAGCATCAGTTTTGGTTACTAAGTTGAGACCTCTATAGTCTACACAAAACCGCATTTCCTTCTTTCCATCTTTGGAATGGGGTTTTGGTACCAGTACCACAGGAGAAGCCCATGGACTGTCAGAGTGCTCAACCACTCCTAGTTCTAACATTTTCTGGACCTCTTGCTTTATGCAGTCCCTGACATGGTCAGGCTGCCTATAGATCTTACTTTTGACAGGTAAACTGTCTCCAGTATCTATAGTGTGCTCACACCAAGAAGTGGTACCTGGCACAGTAGAGAAGAGTTCAGAGAATTGATCTAGGAGATTTATGCAATGGTCTTTCTGCTCAGCAGTAAGACAATCAGCCAAAACTACACCTTCCACAAGAGCATCTTGATCTGTGGAAGAGAAGAGATCAGGTAGAGGATCACTGTCTTCTTCCTGTCCCTCATCTGTTGCCATGAGCAGGGTGAGATCAGCCCTGTCATAGTAGGGTTTCAGGCGGTTGACATGGAGCACCCTAAGGGGACTCCTGGCAGTGCCTAAGTCAACTAAATAGGTGACTTCTCCCTTCTTTTCAACAATTGTGTGGGGTCCACTCCATTTATCTTGGAGTGCTCTTGGGGCCACAGGCTCCAAGACCCACACTTTCTGCCCTGGTTGGTACTGAACCAAAACAGCCTTCTGATCATGCCATTGCTTCTGGAGCTCTTGGCTGGCCTGAAGGTTTTTACTGGCCTTTTTCATGTACTCAGCCATCCTTGATCTGAGGCCAAGTACATAATCCACAATATCCTGCTTAGGAGCTTTTAAAGGTTGTTCCCAACCCTCCTTTACAAGTGTGAGTGGACCCCTAACAGGGTGTCCAAAAAGAAGTTCAAAGGGGCTGAAGCCCACTCCTTTCTGGGGTACCTCCCTGTAGGCAAAAAGGAGGCATGGTAGAAGGATATCCCATCTCCTGCGGAGTTTTTCAGGGAGACCCATAATCATGCCTTTGAGAGTTTTATTAAATCTCTCCACCAGTATATTTGTTTGTGGATGATAGGGTGTTGTGAACTTGTACGTTACACCACACTCCTTCCACCGGGCCTTTAAGTATGCAGACATGAAATTGCTTCCTCTGTCTGATACCACTTCCTTTGGGAAGCCCACCCTGGAAAATATTCCCAGGAGGGCCTTTGCCACTGCAGGTGCTGTAGTGGTCCTTAAAGGAATAGCTTCAGGATATCTTGTGGCATGGTCCACTACCACCAAGATAAACCTATTGCCTGAAGCAGTAGGAGGGTGAAGGGGGCCAACTATGTCAACCCCTACCCTTTCAAAGGGAACCCCAACCACAGGCAGTGGGATAAGGGGTGCCTTTGGGGTGCCACCTGTCTTGCCACTGGCTTGACAGGTTTCACAGGACTTACAAAATTCCTTTGTGTCCTCAGACATTCTAGGCCAATGAAACAGGGGAACAAGCCTGTCCCAAGTTTTCATTTGTCCTAGATGCCCAGCTAAGGGAATGTCATGTGCCAGTGTTAGGAGGAACTTTCTGTACTCCTGAGGAATCACTAATCTCCTGGCAGCTCCAGGTTTAGGATCCCTATGCTCAGTGTACAAGAGGTTGTCCTCCCAGTAAACTCTGTGAGAGTCACTGACATCCCCATTAGCCTGTTTGACAGCTTGCTGTCTGAGACCCTCTAATGTGGGACAGGTTTGCTGTGCCACACTCAGCTCCTCTCTGGCAGGCCCCCCTTCACCCAAAAGCTCAGCAGTGTCTGCTTCCAGCTCCTATGGTGTAGGTTCTGCACAGGGAGGGAATTCTTCTTCCTCAGAAGTAGAATCCACTGTAGAGGGAGGGATAGTAGGAAGTGGTTTGCTTCTACTAGCCCTAGCTTTAGGGAGCACTTGGTCCATTGTTCCAGGATCCAAGCTTCCCTGTCCTTTTTGCTTTTTGGCCTGAGCCCTTGTCAAAGCAAAAATATGCCCTGGGATGCCCAGCATTGCTGCATGGGCCTCCAAATCCACATCTGACCAAGCTGATGTCTCCAAATCATTCCCTAATAGACAGTCTACAGGTAAATCTGAAGCTACCACAACTTTCTTTGGACCAGTAACCCCCCCCCCAGTTGAGATTAACAACAGCCATGGGGTGGCTAAGTGTGTTGTTGTGAGCATCGGTTACTTGGTACTGGTGACCAAGTAGGTGTTGTTCAGGGTGGACCAGTTTCTCTATGACCATAGTCACACTGGCACCAGTGTCCCTGTAGGCCTGAACCTCAACACCATTTATTAGGGGTAGCTGCTTGTACTTATCCATATTAAGGGGACAAGCAACTAAGGTGGCTAAATCAATAGCCCCCTCAGAGACTAACACAGCCTCTGTGGCCTCCCTAACAAGGCCAACCCCAACTAAGTTACCAATAGTGAGCCCAGCTACTCCCTTGGATTGGCTATTAGAAGGTTTGCTCCCACCACCACTGCTATTAGTAGGGACACTAGGTGTAGCAGTAGGGGTTGTAGTGGTAGGAGGCTTGGTGCCTTTCTTTGGACAACTGGGATCTGTTGTCCAATGGCCTTTTATTTTACATAAATAGCACCATGGTTTCTTTTCCTTGTTCTGATTAAAAGAGGATTTGGGCCCACCACCCCCACCAGAGTGTTTTTGTGGGCCTGATGAAAACTCATTTTTAGATTTGTCCCCACCCTTGTCAGAAGACTTACCATCCTTCTTTTTGTTGCCATCTTTGTCACCCCCTGTATGAACTTTTCTGTTCACTCTTGTTCTGACCCATTTGTCTGCCTTCTTTCCCAATTCTTGGGGAGAGGTCAGATCAGAGTCCACCAAGTACTGGTGCAACAAATCAGACACACAATTATTAAGAATATGCTCTCTCAGGATCAAGTTATACAGGCTTTCAAAGTCAGTAACCTTACTGCCATGTAACCACCCCTCCAAGGCCTTCACTGAATGGTCAATGAAATCAACCCAGTCTTGTGAAGACTCCTTTTTGGTCTCTCTGAACTTTATCCTGTATTGTTCAGTGGTTAAGCCATAACCATCCAGGAGTGCATTCTTAAGAACTTGGAAATTATTAGCATAATTTTCTTTCACAGTAAGGAGCCTATCCCTACCTTTTCCACTAAATGATAGCCATAGGATAGCAGCCCACTGCCTTTGAGGGACATCCTGTACAACACAGGCCTTCTCAAGTGCAGCAAACCACTTGTTAATGTCATCCCCCTCCTTGTAAGGGGGAACTATCTTGTGCAGATTCCTGGAATCATGCTCTTTTACAGGATGACTATGGGGAATACTGCTGCTGCCACCATGGGTTTCTAAACCCAGTTTCTGTCTCTCCTTCTCTACTTCTAAAGTCTGTCTATCCAAATCCAGCTGTTGCTTCTTGAGCTACAGTCTGGTTTGTTCCACTCTCAATCTATTGAGCTCCCTTTCTAACAATCTGTCATCAGGGTGGGTGGGAGGGACATGCCTTGAAACAGAAGTATGGTGAGAATGGACAGAAGGAGACCTGTCCCTTACAGGAGCCACCCTAACAGCTTGGCTAACAGAAACATCACTACCAGTATGGTGAGAATAAATGCTTTTGCTATGATGTGAGACAACACTATTTATCTGGTGTGTCTCATCATCATTACCAACTATGCTAGACTGTCTAGTAATGGGCAGGCTAGGAAGTTTCTTTCCTGAATCTTTTCCTGGGGGAGTCCCTGGATCTGATTGAGAACCATTAGCTACTTTTTCTACAGATTGGGCACTTATGGCCTTATCCTGTACTCTAAGCATGTTAATTAACAGTTCTAAGGAAGGATTCTTCCCTACACTCAAACCTCTCTCTATGCAGAGACTCCTTGCTCCTTTCCAGCTAAGGTGATCATATGCAAGTTTGGACAGATCAACATTTTGGCCTGTGCCAGACATTTGTAGAGAGAGTTAAAGTGATAGTAAAAGATAAAAAGTTTGTCAGAGCTTTTAGAAAGACAGAGAAAAAAACTTTTAAAACTTTTTAGAACTTTTTAGAAAGTTAGAAGTACTTTTCAGCACTTAGAAAAGAGTAAAAAGAGGAAATGCAAAACTTTTTGGCTATGTGTATATACACTGACCTTGTTTTGTATATTTTTCTCTTATGAAAAGTACAATGACAAGAGTGGTAAGTAGTCTCAAAGCACTTATCCCACCGCTGCACAACCAATGTAGGAGGCTGGACTGGCTTGTAGTGAGTACCAAGGGGTACTTGCACCTTGCACCAGGCCCAGTTATCCCTTATTAGTGTATAGGGTGTCTAGCAGCTTAGGCTGATAGATAATGGTAGCTTAGCAGAGCAGCTTAGGCTGAACTAGGAGACGTGTGAAGCTACTACAGTACCACTTAGTGTCATATGCACAATATCATAAGAAAACACAATACACAGTTATACTAAAAATAAAGGTACTTTATTTTTATGACAATATGCCAAAGTATCTTAGCGTGTACCCTCAGTGAGAGGATAGGAAATATACACAAGATATATATAGACAATAGCAAAAATATGCAGTATAGTCTTAGAAAACAGTGCAAACAATGTATAGTTACAATAGGATGCAATGGGGAAACATAGGGATAGGGGCAACACAAACCATATACTCCAAAAGTGGAATGCGAACCACGAATGGACCCCAAACCTATGTGACCTTGTAGAGGGTCGCTGGGACTATTAGAAAATAGTGAGAGTTAGAAAAATAACCCTCCCCAAGACCCTGAAAAGTGAGTGCAAAGTGCACTAAAGTTCCCCTAAGGACAAAGAAGTCGTGTTAGAGGAATAATGCAGGAAAGACACAAACCAGCAATGCAACAACTGTGGATTTCCAATCTAGGGTACCTGTGGAACAAGGGGACCAAGTCCAAAAGTCACAAGCAAGTCGGAGATGGGCAGATGCCCAGGAAATGCCAGCTGCGGGTGCAAAGAAGCTTCTACTGGACAGAAGAAGCTGAGGTTTCTGCAGGAACGAAAAGGGCTAGAGACTTCCCCTTTGGTGGACGGATCCCTCTTGCCGTGGAGAGTCGTGCAGAAGTGTTTTCCCGCCGAAAGAACCCCAACAAGCCTTGCTAGCTGCAAATCGTGCGGTTAGCGTTTTTGGACGCTGCTGGGGACCAGGAGGTCGAAAATTGGACCAGCAGAGAGAGGGGACGTCGAGCAAGACAAGGAGCCCTCTCTGAAGCCGGTAGCACCCGGAGAAGTGCCAGAAACAGGCACTACGAGGATGCATGAAATGGTGCTCGCCGAAGTTGCACAAAGGAGTCCCACGTCGCCGGAGACCAACTTAGAAAGTCGTGCAATGCAGGTTAGAGTGCCGTGGACCCAGGCTTGGCTGTGCACAAAGGATTTCCGCCGGAAGTGGACAGGGGCCGGAGTAGCTGCAAAGTCGCGGTTCCCAGCAATGCAGCCCAGCGAGGTGAGGCAAGGACTTACCTCCACCAAACTTGGACTGAAGAGTCACTGGACTGTGGGGGTCACTTGGACAGAGTTGCTGGATTCGAGGGACCTCGCTCGTCGTGCTGAGAGGAGACCCAAGGGACCGGTAATGCAGCTTTTTGGTGCCTGCGGTTGCAGGGGGAAGATTCCGTCGACCCACGGGAGATTTCTTCAGAGCTTTTGGTGCAGAGAGGAGGCAGACTACCCCCACAGCATGCACAAGCAGGAAAACAGTCGAGAAGGCGGCAGGATCAGCGTTACAGAGTTGCAGTAGTCGTCTTTGCTACTATGTTGCAGGTTTGCAGGCTTCCAGCGCGGTCAGCAGTCGATTCCTTATCAGAAGGTGAAGAGAGAGATGCAGAGGAACTCGGCTGAGCTCATGCATTCGTTATCTGAAGTTTCCCCAGAGACAGAGACCCTAAATAGCCAGAAAAGAGGGTTTGGCTACCTAGGAGAGAGGATAGGCTACTAACACCTGAAGGAGCCTATCAGCAGGAGTCTCTGACGTCACCTGGTGGCACTGGCCACTCAGAGCAGTCCAGTGAGCCAGCAGCACCTCTGTTTCCAAGATGGCAGAGGTCTGGAGCACACTGGAGGAGCTCTGGACACCTCCCAGGGGAGGTGCAGGTCAGGGGAGTGGTCACTCCCCTTTCCTTTGTCCAGTTTCGCGCCAGAGCAGGGGCTAAGGGGTCCCTGAACCGGTGTAGACTGGCTTATGCAGAATTTGGCACCTCTGTGCCCAACAAAGCATTTCCAGAGGCTGGGGGAGGCTACTCCTCCCCTGCCTTCACACCATTTTCCAAAGGGAGAGGGTGTCACACCCTCTCTCAGAGGAAGTTCTTTGTTCTGCCATCCTGGGCCAGGCCTGGCTGGACCCCAGGAGGGCAGATGCCTGTCTGAGGGGTTGGCAGCAGCAGCAGCTGCAGTGAAACCCCAGGAAGGGCAGTTTGGCAGTACCAGGGTCTGTGCTACAGACCACTGGGATCATGGAATTGTACCAACAATGCCAGGATGGCATAGAGGGGGCAATTCCATGATCATAGACATGTTACATGGCCATATTCGGAGTTACCATTGTGAAGCTACATATAGGTAGTGACCTATATGTAGTGCACGCGTGTAATGGTGTCCCCGCACTAACAAAGTTCAGGGAATTGGCTCTGAACAATGTGGGGGCACCTTGGCTAGTGCCAGGGTGCCCTCACACTAAGTAACTTTGCACCTAACCTTTACCAGGTAAAGGTTAGACATATAGGTGACTTATAAGTTACTTAAGTGCAGTGTAAAATGGCTGTGAAATAACGTGGATGTTATTTCACTCAGGCTGCAGTGGCAGGCCTGTGTAAGAATTGTCAGAGCTCCCTATGGGTGGCAAAAGAAATGCTGCAGCCCATAGGGATCTCCTGGAACCCCAATACCCTGGGTACCTCAGTACCATATACTAGGGAATTATAAGGGTGTTCCAGTAAGCCAATGTAAATTGGTAAAAATGGTCACTAGCCTGTTAGTGACAATTTGGAAAGAAATGAGAGAGCATAACCACTGAGGTTCTGATTAGCAGAGCCTCAGTGAGACAGTTAGTCACTACACAGGTAACACATTCAGGCACACTTATGAGCACTGGGGCCCTGGGTTACCAGGGTCCCAGTGACACATACAACTAAAACAACATATATACAGTGAAAAATGGGGGTAACATGCCAGGCAAGATGGTACTTTCCTACACACCCCCAACCGGTTGGCAACCCAACAGGCTAAACTATACAGGAAAGAGGCACTCGCTAAAAATAACTTATACATAAATTGATAAATGTCAGTATATCAATCAAAGTCTCTACAAATGCTCTGCAAAGAAATTTCAATGACACCAAAATAATAGGGTGGTGTAAAGTAAAGTCCAATAGTAAAGAGGCGTCAATAATCTCCAGTGTGGTTCCACAATCTTGAAATTTATTCTTTCTGTCCCATATTTCAAGGTTCCAACATATGGATATACATGAATTCAATCCAATAAGTCAGTCAATAATTTTGTAATGAATCATGTACTTGATGTCTCTCTGTTCCGTTCAGACCCCACAATCCGTGTGCGACCCTTCTCACTAACCAACCTATCCCAGCGTGGCTCCAATGACGTCACACTCACACGTACTGTGGCTGACAACGTTTTGCGGCTTGTCCTCCGAAACTCAGATTCGCACAAAACAAATGCAATTTATTGCAAGCACTAAACAAAATCAGAACCCAATTTGCTTATTTACTACAGGTAAGGTAACACAATCCCTTCAGAAACTTTAAGGATTTTTCACTGACAGCTCTCTAGCAGCTACTCCTTCTTTCTCAGTTTCCCTGATTAACAAGCAAAATTCGACCCGCAAATTTCACTCTCAACTGATCAGTGGGTCTGGTGTGAGCCGATAAAATTATCTTAGAAATAGCCAGGTTTTCACCTCTCTTCTTAAGTGTATATTCTCCTGAATACATCGAGCTTCAGTACTTGGTGGCTTGCACGAAGAAATCAGTTTCTACTTATAGAAAGTTTGTGTGTAACCCTCCTGGCCCATACTAATACCATAACACTCAGCAGTCGGGCAGCCAATTTTAGCTCAAACATGCCTCATAATACCTCCCCCATACTGCTTGACCTTCGATCGCTCATATAAGACAGAACTCCTGTGGATCAAGTTCATCACCCAGTACAGTACCAGAAAACAGCAATATATCATCCATAACCAACTGAACAGGCATTGACTAACTGAAGAGATCTGACACATACTGCTGGCCAACAGAGGACTCTACAATAGTCCACCACTTCAATTCCCAACCAGCTACATATTATGACTGCTTTTTAATATCTCACAATGGAAAGCCCAATTGGGATGACAGTAACAAAGTTCATGCCAGCGGATCATTCTTCAACCATCTCTTTCCATCCTGTGCCTTCTCAGGACCGTAAACTTTAATAATGCTAAATTCTCAGAATGGAAAACTCTAGTGCATCAACCAGATAAGAGGGCTATGATCAGGAGAATCATTATAATTGGACCTGCAGAGCAATTAAAGCTTCTGGCTTATTGAAAACTCCACCTATGTCTGACACACATCCGTCACATTGATAATTGCTGCATCTCGTAACACAATAAGCCCACCTCATTGATCATTAAACATGATATGGAACCACTTACCATGTAGGATTTACAAAGAGACGCCCTTCCAACCTCACGTCCTAAGCAATATGGTACCCATGTATGCACACACTTCAGCCCCCATATATGTGTAGTAAGAGCTATAAAAATGTTACAATACAATACAACAGTCCATACTTCAATTGATGATAGGGGATATATGTTAATCCCTTGATTACGTCTATCTGCAATATTGAAACAACTACATTCCAGCTACCTGAATACGACAGAAGTACTCAATGAACTCACACAAATCTCTTCAAAAGATCACATCTCCACCCCTTTCGTCGGACCTATAATTCCCCAAAGAACCAACTCCTCAGCATCTATACCTGTTTGTTAACTGCATGTCTCAATAATACCCTGGGACTGCCTCTCACCTTAATTTCATGCCTCTTTTAGACCATGCCACTCACTTCAAGAAACCTACTTCAAAACTGATAGTTTTGCAAAATGACTTCTTTGTCATTGGTTCCATTGGTGCGCCTGTTCCATAAGTCCATTATGGCTCAGGATCATCTTTACACAGCTTTTTATTTGGAGTATCACTTTGCAGCTTAAATGTTATGCTTTAACATGCTCATATAACAAACTTCAATTTAATGTGGTAACATGTTTGATGGTTCAGGATATTTACTACATCTTTTCGTAATGCATCTGGTGCATGGCAGTCAACTTACTGTTGTCATTTGATCACTAAAACTTCAACAAGACAGATCCCCCTCTAGCTATGATCCTACTTGAGAGCCCCTCCACCTGTCGCTCTAATTTTGAGTGCATTCATTGGTTCATGCTTCAACTACTCCTCATTAGACATCATTTAGTATAATATAGCCACTATGCAAGTTGCCCACAACAATGATGATTCCATTGCCAGCCAGAACCTTAAACTGCAAGTCCAAAAATAGACGTAGCTGCTGGATAGCAGAGCAGGACTGGCTAAAGCTGTCACTTTGAAGCTACATTTGTTCTATTAGGCAACAGTCTTACCTGAAGCAACATTAATTTGTATTATGGGATTGATAGTTAAATGTTTTCATTCATCTAGCATCCATCCATGCACAAATGTAGATATTCAACAATCCATCCATGCACTCACAGTTCTAGCCTGCACTCAATACACACACACATGTGCTGATTGAATCTTGCCCCTTTCCCCACACTGCTCCTCTTACTCTTGGCCTCATCACACTGACCCTACCCCTAAACACAGCCCTTACACACACACACACACACACACACACGCACACACACAATGCTCTTGTTCACACATATTAATTCCTTGATCCGTTCAAGTAGTTATTGATCCAGCTTTCCATCCATACCCACACACTTTCTTTCACATTAACTCGCTTTAATAATGAATATTTTTATTGGAACATAGCACAAGACAAAGCAGGTGCAAAGCAAAAAGCATGCAACATGAATTTTACAAGTGAGCTCTAGATAAACTCACTTTCCCTTGGCAAGTCAAGTTTACCAGGAGATGAATAACAAAGAAAGAAGAACATCAAGTTATGTAACAGATGATGAATTTGAAATATTTAGAATTTTTCAGAGCACAGCTTTAGTTTACTAATCACCGAAGATAATTATTGACATAAAACAAATATTGTAGTTCAAGTATTATTTTACATCTATAATATAGATTCCAATTATGTTTCAACTTTAAGAAGTCTCATAGCTTCAACCTCCTACAGAGAGGCAGAAACACAGAGATTTTCACAAGGTACTTCTTATCCTTGAAAGTTATTTTTAGTTCTAGAAGTCTTTGCTTCTGTGGAGCAAGTTGAGCCTAGCTGTAAAAACAGGCAGAGTGAAAGTATCCAGTGTGTCTGTTTTTCTCTCATCTTTCTCCACTTTCCCCAGCAGGGTGCAGCTATAAATGCTGCAGCAGGCGAAGTGGCATTCACCCCCAAACTGTGCATGCACAAGAGATAATGCAAAAGGCTGGAAAGACAATGGCACAGCACGAGGGACCCCCCGAATGGCACCACCTTCAAAGATGAGCTAAATAAATACCATTGGTGTTGCAGAGAAGCAAAGACAGCTGTCTTACTCAGTCGCATTGAGGAAAGCACTGCTCAAGATCGTCAAAGAGTTTGCCCACCCTACAGCCACAGAGAACACGATCCAACCTTTCCAAACCCTCTGCATTGCTCTTGCCGACCACTTCCATGACTAGATCACTGCCACCTGCAGCAATTTCCCACCAACATAGATCACCTTCTAACTCCACCTGAGGACTCCACCAGCCACCTTATCACAGACTGGATGCCACTTTCCACACAAGAAACAGCTGCCCTCATGACCTCAACCCACTCTGGCTCACCCAATGACCCCTGCCCAAACTACATTTTCAACCTGGGTCAGAAGGAGGTTTGTAGTGTCCTCACACACATCTGCAACACCTCCATGAAGACCGCCACCATCCCAGAAGCATGGAAATAAGCAGAGGTCAAACTACTCCTGAAGAAGCTTTCAGTTGACCTCAGAGCGCTCAAAACTTACCACCCCATCTCTCTGCTCCATCTCTCTGCTCCCTTTCCCAGCCAAGATCCCGGAAAAAGCCATCAACAAGCCACTCTCCGAACAGCTTGAAAGACATAACCTGCTTGACCCCCTCCCAATGTGGTTTCTGCTCTAACCACAGCATTGAGACCGCCCTCATTGCCGCAACAGGCGACATCAGGACGACATCAGGACCCTCCAGGACCCTCCAGGACCATGGAGAGTAAGCTTACCTGATCCTCCTAAACCTCTTTGCTGCATTCAACACCATCTCCCAGGTCACCCTCACATCCAGACTCCACTACATTGGGAAACCGAAGCAAGGACCTCAAGTGGATTCACTCCTTCATCACTGGCCACACTTAGAGGGTCCGCCTCCTACCATTCACATCAGAACCAAAGAACAGCATGTGCGGTGTTCTGCAGGGATACTCCCTCAGCCCCACCCTCTTCAATGTCTACATAGGACCATTATCTGAACTTGTACGCTGCCATATCTCAACATCATCTCATACGCCAACAACATGCAGCTGGTGCTCTCCCTCTCTGAAGACCTTGAGACCCCCTGAAACAACTTCAGCAAAGCCTCGACACATGACGCCGAACTACCTGAAACTGAACACCTACAAAATGAAGGTGAGCATCGTCAGACACAACCCCTTCCCCTGGGATGACTCCCGGTAGCCATCCTCAGTCGGACATCCTGCAGCCCCTTCAAACCACTCGCACAACTTAGGCGTCATCATAGACAGCAAACTTACCTTCAAACAGCAAATAAACACTGTGGCCCCTTCTAGCTTCCATAACCTCTCCATGCTACATAAGCTCTTCTAATGGATCCCCTTTGAAACTAGAAAGATGGTCACCCAGGCCATCATCACCAACAGACTGGATTACGAAACGCCCTCTATGACGGACTCCCCACCCAGCTCCTCCACTGCTTCCAGACCATTCAGAACGTGGCCGCAAAACTCATTCTAGACTTCCCCAGAAAAGTACACATCACACCCCCACTTCAGAGAACTACACTGGCTACCAGTGCACAGGAAATGAAAATTCATGGTCCTCACCATTGCATACAAAGCCCATCACAACATCGGACCCAAGCTGATAAACCACAGACTCTCATTCCACCTGCTAACCAGAGTGCTTTGTTTCACAACTCGCCCTCGCACAGGTCCCAAGAATCCTATGCAGCCGCAGTAGAGGTTGCTCATTCTCCTACTTTGGCACAAAGTCCTGAAACAAAATCCACCTTCATCTGTGACCATCACACACCCTTCTCAACATAAGGAAAACGCTCAAGACATGGCTGTTTGAGGAGTAGACAACCACAACCTACCATCCTACTAGAGTGCATGGATACCCCCGTGTTGATAAGTTACACTTTATAAAACCACTGATTGACTGATTGATGTAGTGCATCCAATAAATCCATTCTTATATGACCAATATGTGAGAGATCCGGTAGTAGAACACTATGTGCACCATAGCAATGCCACCATAAAAAGGAGATTTACAACATTTAGCCATAGAAATACATTTAGGGGGTCATTACGACATTGGCGGGCGGCGGTAACCGCAGTGCGGCCGCCAATGCGCCCGCACTCCTGCAGCCCCCATTACGACATCCCCGCTGGGCCGGCCGGCGCAAACCAAGTTTGCACCCGCCGGCCCAGCGGGGATGAGGCCGCAACATAGGAGCAGGTTCCTAATGGAGCCGGCGGTGTTGCGGCCGTGCGACGGGTGCAGTAGCACCCGTCGCGCTTTTCACTGTCTGCTATGCAGACAGTGAAAAGCTGGCTGGGGTCCTGTTAGGGGGCCCCTGCACTGCCCATGCCAGTGGCACGGGCAGTGCAGGGGCCCCCAGGGGCCCCAGGACACCCCTTACTACCAGCCTCTTCCTGGTGGTGCAAACCGCCAGAAACAGGCTGGCGGTAGGGGTGTCATAATCCCCAGGGCAGCGCTGCTTGCAATGCTGCCCTGGCAGATTATCACCGCCGGGGCTAAAACGGCGGGAAACTGCCGGCCCCGGAGGTGCGACCGCGGAAGGGCCTCCGTACCGCCAGCCTGTTGGCAGTACGGACGCTACATTACCCCTGGCGGTCTCTGACCGCCAGGGTCGTAATGACCCCCATAGTCTTACTCTCCAAGTGGAAGATCATAAGAAGCTAATTTACCTTTCTGAAAAAGGAGAAAGGGATGGTGAAGAGGACGTGTTATACAGTATACAACATCTTTGTTGAGGAGACCATTTTCATGACTATAACCCATCATAAAAAGAACAGCCAAAGTGGAATCCAGTGCCCCTCTTTAGAGAGTCAGTTAGGGAAGAGATATTATTAGCCAAGCACTGCTCTGCAGAAATTAATTCCCAAGGTCTAAATCTAGTCAACTTCACCATGTGATCAGGAACCTATGTTGGTTTAGCATTGGTTCTCTGAACTGGGTGAACAATGGATTTGGATCAATTTACTGGCTAGCTCATGTGTCCATTCACTGCTGTTCAACCTTGCACTTTTTCATCCATCCCACTTTTTATCCATACACTGTCCCACTCAAGTTCATCCAAACTTCAATGCATTCACTCATCTATTCATAGATAAAATCATTTTCACATTCATCCAGTCATCCATTCACACAACCATAGATGCTAAGAATCAATGAGAAGTACTGTCACTTAAAACACAGAAGTTTGATTTCGCTCCTGGCTTCTGTAGAAAGCCTCAGAAAGCTCATACCCTACACCAGGGACTAAAATGTATCCCTCTTAGTCTAAGCCAGTTCACGTACCAGACCAGGGGCCAGATTTAGAGTTTGACTGATGGGTTGCTCTGACCTATTTTCCTTCCCTTATATTACAAGTGCCATAGTACATAATGGACTGGTAATGGGGGGATGCGATATCTATCACGTTTGTGAAGGAGTAAAGTAACCCGTGCAAAATCAGGCCCCATGTCCACCAAATATTGTAAAGCTTGCGAATAAAATAAAACACACATCTAAAAACAGCGTGTTTATAATCCCTGTTTCTCTGGGAAGAAGCAATGGTGTCATCACGTGTGTTTCAAGGAGAAAAGCTTTTTTTAAACCTCAGCAAAACAGCAGGGATTTGTCTCACACTGGTAATTCATACACAAACACTAGATATACAATCGTAAGGAAAAGAAAATCCATGACAACAAAGAGAAAATAAGCAAATAGCAGCTTTGCTAAAGAATGCACGTCTGTTCTCATCTTATGCAAAAACCTTTAAGTAGAATGCAAAAAAATCCTGTGGCTTCAAAGGAAGTTTCTGAGAATTTCTCCTTGCACCACTGCTACAATCACAGCAGTAGTTGTCAAAAGGCAGAAATCCCAGCGTGCAGTATATTTTTTCATTGTGAATCATCACATGCTAAATATGTGTTTTAGCCCAAATGAAGTAAACACCCTTGAGACCTTTACAGCCTGAAGTCTCTTCATTCTGGGCAGACGCTACAAAGTAGAGAATTAATGCACCACTCTTCTCAGGCTGGCATAAATAATTTACATTCCCTGCTTCAAAACAACACAATACTTATTATTTTGAAGTGATTGCAGAGGGTAAAATAAAAAAAAAATCTTTTCCCGATATTAAAATCCACAGATTCTTAAGAATACTTAAAGCTTCTGTTTGTTACTTTTTATAATACAAAAGCTGTGCACTTCAGTATCCGTGTCTAGACAGATTATCAATACACAATAGATACAAAAATACAAAATTACAAAAAAATGTTACAGCAAAAATCACCTGCTTCTTCTTAAAGAAGTTATTTCTGTGGTGTTCTGTAAGTATTGAAACGTTCAGCCATCACAAATCATGAATAGTCTGTCCATCTACCAACAAGCATTGCCAATGCTTGCTTAAAAGAATCTTGTACGGCAATGTGAAGCATTACGAGGTGTATTTACTGAGATGGTATGGCGTGTTTGTGTCACAAAAGTGACGCAAAATCTTTTTTACCTATTTACTTTCCAGCTCAAAACTGGTTTTTGCGCTGGAAAGTACCCTAAAACTAATGTTTGCTTTGCTTGGCGCCAAGGAGGCATTACATAGGTGGTACATGGTGTTCCTATTCAACCACCCATGATTCTCCTTTAGTACAAAACCTATGCTAAATTCATGCACACACCCTAGCACTACGGCGCTGAGGTGTGTGCGTGGTGCTTGGCAGCTAAAACCAACACCAGCGCTAGGGGGAGGGGAGGAGAGAGCCATATTTGTCTAAATATGTCTCTCTCCTGCTCTATCCTTCTCAAACAGCACAACACAGATTTTTGCATGGGAATCTGCTAAATTTGGGCTTACAGGTAAATAGCATGGGAATAGAGACGATTTTCTGTGGAAGCAGAAAAATGTAGAATGAGGTTGGTGTAGGTTAAAAGGTCAGATGATAGTAACACTGTTAAGCCAGACTTAAAATATCAATTTAGGTTAATGACAGCCCTCCTCCCCTCTGTACTGCTGCAAGAGAAAAACAAAATCCATGATCTTATCTAAGATATACTTTAATAGCGATCCAATGTCATTTGTGTGGCCCTTAAGTTCACTCTTAGGCAGTTGGGTAATTAACAAAATGCCTGGAGGGTTTTCTACTTGTACTAACCGTATAAAATAGTCTCTGGATATTCTCGTTTTAATGCCCTTATAGATGTGTTTGGTTCGATTCATAAAGACATGTACGAGAACCTAACACAGCACCACAGTAGTAATCCCTTACGTACTTCGAAATGTATTTGTGAATAGGTCCCATTAAGTCAACTTTGTGGGACAAATAATGCGCTTAGGATGAGTTTTTCTCTTTTTACATGAATTACTTTGTCCAGAGAATTTTGAGAGCTTTGGTGTAGTGCAGATTTTTGTGAGACTCTATAAGTAGGCGAGGAGCATGTGTTAGATCCAAGATGTTAGATGTATGGAGTGTCCTCTTTGCCCCAGTTTTCTGAGGCCCTGTTGTTAGAAGCCGATCACATCAAATCTTGGTAACATTCCTGAATCAATCAACTCAGGACTTGAGGCATGTGATATTGGCAGTGGTATTAGGTACTAATGGAACTTGACTGGCCCTCTCACATGTGAAGATGCACCATACCCGATCAAGTTGCTTTCAACACCATTTGCTAGTGCACTAGGCTGGAGAGGCAAAGCACATTAAAAATACATACTATAGTGAATAGGGTCCTGCATATGAGAATGCTAAACATAGTTCTAACAAGTTCAGTTGAAACGTGCTATGATTCAGTTAGTTTACAAACAGGGTCCCAGTGTGAGTGCTAATAGTGACAGAAACCACGGCAAGTATGGAGTAACATTTCTATGCACATGCATCTCTAGTAATTGTTACTGACACTATCCAGTTCCTTCAAAAATTAAGAATCCAATTTAGAGTTATGTGTTAGTGAAAAATCTTAATTTTACGGAGGAAGCTCTAAATTCTGTGGAAAACTCCCAGACAAAATTTCCTCCATCACACAACCTTGAAAGCTGGAGAAGTCTGGCAGTGAACATCCAATGAATTTAGAATTGAGAATTTCCAACAAAAGGAAAGTCCAATCAGATTTCTAGTTACTGTTACATAATAAGTAAGGTCCCTTATTCCTCTAGAACCAGTATAGGTGAGCGCTACCATTGGAAATGTATGTGGTCAATGCAGGTCAATATGCATTGTAAGTGGACCTCAATGAGAAGATATCATTGGTTACTGTTGAAATAACTTTAGAGGCAATTTTCTATAGAGCACCTTGAATGGTGTTGGGAATTTTGTGGAGACAGGCCACAGCACCGATGTAGATGGTGACTAAGCTCAGCCAAGGCTAAATCAGTATGGTCTACAATAGTAAACTGTTTCTTAATGTGCAAAATCTCAGTCTTTTGTTAGGTAGCTTGACTCATGGATGGCCTTCCTAAGTGGTTTAGCAGACAGAGTTCCCCCCTCCAAAATACCGCTCCGCGGTCGAAAGACCGCTGAGGGTATTTTGGCTTTTGCACTGGGCTGGCGGGCGACCGCCAAAAGGCCGCCCGCCAGCCCAGTGCAAACCACCCTTCCCACGAGGACGCCGGCTCAGAATTGAGCCGGCGGAGCGGGAAGGTGCGACGGGTGCAGTGGCACCCGTCGCGTATTTCAGTGTCTGCACAGGAGACACTGAAATACAAAGTGGGGCCCTCTTACGGGGGCCCCGCGGCACCCTCTACCGCCATCCTGTTCCTGGCGGGAGAACCGCCAGGAACAGGATGGCGGTATGGGCTGTCAGAATCCCCATGGCGGCGCAGCGAGCTACGCCGCCATGGAGGATTCTAATGGGCAACGGAAAACCGTCGGGAGACCGCCGGTTTTCCGCATCTGACCTCGGCCAAACCGCCGCGGTCAGAATGCCCTGCGGGGCACTGCCAGCCTGTTGGCAGTGCTCCCGCCAACCCTGGCGGGTCAGAATGACCCCCAGAATCTTCATGAGAAAAATTGTTACAGAACTAAAGAATTATAGGGAATACAAAAAATATCAAACACAGGAAAGCATGGGAAAATATGTTATCCAACTGAAACCTATCAATTAAAGTTTTTGCTGTTGCTCCAAGACATTTTTCTAGACAAGGAATATTTGAAGTAATTTACACCATAAATCTATGGGCAGCAAGGCCACAAAAAGTTTGGATATGGTTCATAAGGAGATCTGCTGTAGTTTCAAAGATTCTGCAAAGAATCTGAAAGTGGAAAAAGCATACAAGTTGAACCTCACCCATGACTCCTAAGGTTTCACCTTTCTTGGGTAGTGAGCTGGTATCCACCTCCCAGTCCTCCAGGTGATGGTTTTTCCAGGTTTAAAGATTTTTCCTCAGGTTATGGTTAGCGATACTGCTTCTTTAGCTCCTGGCAACTCACTGAGAGAACTTGTGCTCATACCTTTTCTAACCTCAGGACCATTTTGAAAAGTAGGAGAAGATTGCTTCTTGGGTAGGATTCTTATCAATGCTTTGTTTCTAAAGCTGTTACAAGCCAATTTGTAGAGGCTACAGCTTGATCTATCTTTCATGTTGCTTCTGAATGTGTATTGTTTCCTCAATTAGGTGTACTCTTGTCCCTTCCCTGCTGCTTGTTCCTTCCCCACCAGTCACTCTCCCCAGGCTTGACTGTTCCTCCTTCTCTATCTGCTCTTCCCAGCCTGGTCACCTCTTCTCACCCCAAGTGTGGGCCTTCTTTAATCTTGTGTGACATAAGGAGACATTTTGGCTCTCATTACAACATTGGAGGTAAAAACCGCCTACTGCCACGGCGACGGCCAGCAAAAGACCATTGCCACGGCTACCAGCCGTCTGCCATGTTATGACCACAGCAGGATTTCCGCCAGAAGGATGGCGGAAATCCGGCTGTGGCCCTGCCGGCAGATGGCAGTAATGTGGCACTGCTGCCAGCAGGAGCACCACACCAGTAGACCGCTACCAGCCGTATTACGACCCATAATAAGGCCTGGTAGTGTTCTTCTGGTGGACATTGCTGGTGGCCGCAGCACCCTGTCCCGTCTCCTGCTGGAGGACCCCCTGAACACATGTAAGTGGGTGCCGACAGGGGAGTGGGTGGGGGTGTTGTGTGTGTGGGGGGGTGAATGTTTGTGCGTGCATGTATGCGGGTGTGTGTTTCGTATTGAATATGTGTACATGTATGGAGGTGTGAGCGCGTGTATGTTGTGTTGTGTGAATGCATGTCTGCGTGTATGTATGTAAGTGTGTGCGGATATATTTGTGAATGGATGTATGCATGCATGGATGCATGTGTGTATGGGTGTGTTTATGCATGTGTGTGAAGGGGGCTTTGAAAGTAGGGGGGTTTGGAGAGGAAAGGGGGTGGGGGAGACTCTGGAGAGGGAGGGGGAGGGGGAGACCCCTATCAGTGACAGGGAAGGAATTCCCTGTCACTTATAGTGCCTACCGCCATGGTTTTCATGGCGGTAAGGAAGCCAGGAAAACCATGGCGGTAGGTGGGGTCATAATCCTGCGGACGGAACAGTGACGGCCGCCGGGCTGGAGATAGATATCTCCAGCTCGGTGGCTTTCACCGCCATGGTAGTCGGAGTAGTACGTTGGCGGGCTGGCTTCAACCAACCCGCCAATGTCATAATATGGCGGTAGGTACCGCCACCCTGTTGGCGGGACTTACCGCCATGTTACCACCGACCGCCGGGGTCATAATGACCCCCTTTGTTTGGGTCTCTGTTGAACTCTAGGACATATTGAAAAGTGGGAGATAACTGCTCAGTGTACATTAAGGATGCTCTGTTTTAAAACCCCAGTTTTAGTGCTGCATCTTGATCTGTCTATACTTTTCATCCAACATACTCTGCTGCTGATTTTTTTCCACCTACCCTTCACCCCCGGCTCCACTGCATCTCCACCCCAACCCCTACTTTTGGCCTGCCTGGATCTATCCCTCTCCTATCCAGAGCACACTGCCTTTAGCTCCTGACAATGCATTGGGTTTGTGCATCTGCAAATCTTGAAGCCATTCTGAAGAGTGGGAGCAGCCCTCTTCTCACACTGTTCTCCAAGCTAAAACAATAGAAACAGAGGACGCTTTCTTCTTCTTCATTGTCTCTAGCTTACCTTGAAATATTATTCCCTACTAATAGTGAAAAGCTAGCCTTTTTGGGCTGAAATTCTAATAGGTCAGGGGTTTGCCTTGTCTTCTAAAAGTAGAAAGAGCAAGGTGTTCATTGGTAGGTGTTTGTATGTGTATGTAGAGGTGAGTGGTGAGGGTATGTTCTTAGGTAGAGTTGCTGGAGTAGTGTTACAGGCGAAATAGCAGAGGGAGCATGTGAAAGTTTCTGTGTTGTGTGGCGCGGCACGCAAGATGAGGGTGATGAGGTATCCGGTACTCAAGGTGCAAAGGAGAGTTGTGGGTAGTGGTGGGTTGGGGAGAACAAGGTTTTCTGGCTCTGGGTGCAGTCCAGGTGCCAATGGGTGCAGATGGGTTTGCCTTTGATGCCCCAGTGGCACACCTGCTGCACTTGTCCACTGTGCATCTGTGCTGTTCCCGCTATTATGTAGGTCCTGGGAGGCGCACAATGGCAGTAAAGTAGAGCGGTGTGAAGAACAGGTAAGGAGCGAGGGTAGAGGGGAGGAGAGCCTGAAGAGGGCAGGAAATGGGCACAGGAAGGGACACGCAGAGAAGATAGATAGATGGCAAAGGTCAGAAAAAGAGTAAGAGAAATGGCACAAAGAGTGAGTGAAAAGGCATCAAAATGTAGCAGAATGAGTGAGAGAAAAGGCAAGAAGTGAAAGAAAAATGGCACAGAAAAGTCACAGAAAGAGTGAGCAAAATGGCAAAAAAGCAAAAGAAAAGTCACAAAAAACAGAAGAAAAGGCACAGAAAGAATGAGAGAAAAGTCAAAAAGAGCATGAGAAGAGTCAACAACAGTGGGAGAAAAGGCACATAAAAGTTGCAGAAAGAGTGAGAGAAAAGGCACCCAATAGCGAAAGAAAATGCACAAAGACTAAGAGAAGTGGCACAAGAGCCACATGCAGAGAGAGAGCGAGAGAGAGAACAAGGTAAGAGAGTGCTGGAGCTGGGTCAACAAGGGCCTTGACCAATTGGTGGGGTGGTCATAGGTAAGTCCTGCTGAGACTGGGCCTGTGCACCTACTTAGGCCCGGCCCTAGCAGGGTTGCTCCCCATATGAAAAAGAACTTTGGCACTCCACAACCGGATATAAAGCAGTATATAAACACTAGAAAACAACAGTATATATTACCTTGAAGAAAAGTTGTAAAATCCTCTACAACTAGAAGTAACTTGGCTACTTCCTCTAGCTGTAGCAAGGTCCCTAAAACTTAAGGCAGAGGTCCACGAGAAATTTCCAGTGATAAGTGATCACCTGGAATTCTTCCATGTTGCAACTCTTTCCTCTTTCTCAGGAAACTGTGCCTCTTCCAGCCTCTGGCGGAAAGTTCGGCAGGGACAAGGAAGATCCTCTGACACTACCCTTTACAACAGCAGTAGAGTGGAATTCTTAGTTATTGGGCAACATGCTAAAGACAGGTACTCGTTAACACATAGAGGATGACATTGTAAGCCAGGTTGGTCCCAGCGACATGGAGTTCCAGGTAGGATATAAGAAAACTTTCTTCAAAGGTCTATGGCAGACAGACATGAAGTCTTCACATAAACAGGCAGAGAAGTTGTCTTAGGTTCAGAACTCATGGACTATGCCTTATTTGAGAAATGAATAAAAAGATAGAGTTGTCCCTACCTCAAGATGTGCAATGTGGTTCGACCATACATCTATTAGTGATATGCTTCTGATGATAAGGGTGCCAAAAGTGAGTTCCCTCATGTCTCCTGTTTTGTGTTTTCACACAATGTAAGGGTTTAGCCACACGACAACTACAGACCCTGTGCCCAGAAAAAAGACTGGTGTGTGCCTCCTGCCCCGACCATGTCTTTCTTAAGGGAACATCTGAATTTCACAACATCATGCTTGTACAAGAAAAGGGAAGTGGCATCCAACACTAGTGATGCCTGCTGGGCTCCCAACCCCTCTAGCTTTGATGCAACTATTCTGTGTGTTGATGACAAATAATGGGGTACGATCCTGTGTTATAGCCATTCTTGCTGTATAGAGGTGTAATGTTTTTTTTTTCCTGACCTTTGGGGTTACCATTTGTTTGATGAAATAGTTTGTTTTTTATTTCTGTGTACAAATGTATGTAATGTTACCATACACCGTTTTTCTTTCAAAGTGATGCAGTTGTGGACAGAGGAGAGAGCCTCCCCCCCCCACATACCTAGACTGGCCTTTCTTTTCTTGATCTAAAAATTACTTAGATGCATATTCCCACTAGCTCGACTTCAGCGTTACCTAGGTGAGTTGCAGGTTTCCAATGTAGAACAAGTATGGTCTGCGGTGATAACGATTGTGCCCTTTATAAATGATTTGTGAAGGAGAACTTATCATTACTGTCCTGTCCACATGTAGGTGACAGGAATTGTCCCATTAACGGTTATGTTTATGTTAAATGCTTCATTATTCTGCTGCTTTTACTATCGGTCACACCTCAGACATGGTACAATAGCCTGTGGGATTAGGTGTGCGCAAAGAGGAAGGGGTGAATTTATCGAATTGATTGATTTACCACATAAACCAGTGAGCTGCTTCCATCAAAGTATGACTTATTATCACCATTGTATCAGCATTTCCCTTTATAAGGCTTTGGCCCATATTTATACTTTTTGACACAAAACTGCATTTGCGCAGTTTTACATCAAAATGGATAGCGCCGGCTTGCGCCATTCCAGGACGCCAGCTGGGCACCAAATTTATGGAATGGTGCAATCCGGCGCAAAGGGTGGCCTAGCATAAAAAAAAAATGGCATTAGCTGCGATGGGGTGGCGGTATGGGAGAAGGGGTTTTTACGCCACAAAATGACGTTAAGCTGGTTAGAGGCAAAAAAAAATGCCTCTAGCCAGCCTAGCATCATTTTCTGACGCAAAACCATCCATACCACATGACTCCTGTCTTAGAAAAGACAGGCGTCATGCCCACCACGCCAATGGACAGCACAAGGGACAAGGGTCCCCTGGGCATGGCCACTGCACACTGTGCCATGCTGGGGGGCCCAAGTTGGGCCCCCGAAGGTACTTTAATAAAAAAAAAAAGAATACTTGCCTATACTTACCCTACTTACCTGGGATGGGGTCCCCCATCCTCTGGTGTCCCTCTGGTGAGGGTGGGGGTGTTGCTGGGGCTTGAGGAGGGCACCTATGGACCCATTCCATTGTGTTCAACCATGGAAATGGGTTCACAGGTTCCCTAACCTCTGGTCTGACCCAGGTGTTAAATATTGATGCAAAGCAAACTTTGCACCATTATTTAGCCCTTCCTCCCACCCATGCATCATTTTAGCACTTGGGATAAATATAGGGCTATGGGGTTAACACCATTTTTTAGATGGGAACGCCTACCTTGCATCTCATTGACGTGAGGGAGGTTCAAGCATCTGAAAAATTGTGCAAACTCCTAAATTTTTACTTTAGACAGGCTAGAGTCAAAATGTAAATGTGGAGTTAGTTTTGTTCCAAATGTGAGTTACAAAAAATGACGCAAATTCAGCAAAAATGGAGTATAAATATGCCCCTTTGTTTCCAGATTTCTGCAACAATTTCAATGAACTAGAGACATACTCTGGAACAGTGATCTATGACTGTGGCCAAATGTCTGATTTCTTGAATTCTGATAATGGATCAACATTGGCTCCTATAGTTATCAAGTTTCTTTTGCAAGGGTCTTGGGAAAACACAAAGTTGCACTGTGCCTACTATTCTCCAGCAGAGGGTGCAGTAGATTAGAGGACTGGTATAGTAAAACTGGAATTGGAAAGATTTCTACATATTCTGGATTGACGCACTATGACGTGCTTCGTTGGTTAGGAGAAGCACCCCTCACAGAGTGGGCATACTGAGCACCAACTGAAATACTGTTTGACTAGCGTATGCACATTTCCATTGTTCCGCTGTCAGTATCTCAGTTGTTTTTACAGTCACATTGAGTTACCTTCATCGTCAGGTTCTGCAGGCCCTTCCTGACTAACAAACACCAGCTGGACATGATCTCCAACCCGGTGATTGGGCCTTGGTCACCTGTGAAGTGTGAGGAGCTGATCCCCTGGACAGATGGCTCTCACATCAAGAAGGTGTATCCAACTGGAGCAACAACGAGGACTAGGGGGCACCATCAACTTCACTAACTTCATCACCTGCAGTTCTGGCTGGCAAACTTCGGTAGAACCTTAGTTTTAGAATACCTGGCCTCCATTTAAAGCACCTAGTGTACAGGAAATTGATCATTTTGAAGGTCTCTTTTGAAGTTCATTGAGACAATGATGTCTGACACCTCATTAATGCTCATCAAGAAAAGGCTATGGGTATCAGCGTATTTCTTCATGCTACTGATCATGGTATCTGTTGATTTCACACAGATGCCCCTTACTTAAAAATAGTAAAATTGAAGGACACTGAAACTTTTGAACTTTGAGACTTTGAACTTCTTTCCCAGATTTGATATTAAAGATCACTGTGATGATCAAACATGCTTTGAGGGAAAGAGAATAAGGTTGAATAGAAAGTGAAGTAAGATATAAAGTTACATGTATTGTCATTTGATGTTTGCCCACACTTGCTCCAACAGTGCCTAGTAGATCATAACTTACAGTGTAGTATTGCACATCACCTTTACCAACTGTAGCTGTGAAAGACAGAACAACATGAGCGTTCTATTACCTGTCAAATAAGAGTTGTCATTCATAACAATGCATCATAGAAAGTATAAGTGTGAGGATCATAATAGGAGAAGTAAGTTGCTGTTAGGTTAAGAACAGATAAATAAGTGGTGGACCCACTGTGCATCACAGATTACTGGTGGGAGAGATAAATGTTTGTTCCTAATTACACACACACAACAGATAGCTAATGGCTTTCTAGAGTTTGTTAATGTACCTGTGCATCATTGCCTATACAAGCTACCACAGATAGTGATACATCAGGCATCCTCTGAAGGCTTAGCAAGAGGTACTAAGGATGATGAAGGACAGCAATAGTACTTATTCCCAAGGTAGTAACAGCATGCATGCCAGACACAATATCTAGACCTAAACACTGATGAATGTGGGACAGAGCCAGGAGGATTAAAAACACCATTTCATCTTTGACCATCAGAGGAGGGGATGTAGAAGCATGTTTTATTTTATGTGGAATCCTTCCTGTCTTGTTCACGTTTTGTGATATTCAATGGTGATAAATGCCTGCAAAGTGTGTTCAGAATTGGGATGACCTTCTATTAAACTAATGTTTCCAGACAGCTAGCTTGTAATGCAAGGCTTGCTTCAAAGAGACACCTTATGCGACATGCATTGCTTCATTGGCCCAGCAACAGACAGACATATGGATGTCCACATAAGTCTGGACAGGGGTTGTGAAGAAATGGTTTCTTTGATGCCTCGGAAAGTCTTAACCATTTGAGTAATGTGAAGGTCATGTTAGTGGTCATCATGCTACAATCATGAAGTGTTGTTTTACTGTGATTGGTTAGATGCCTAATAGATGTGTAACACCATGGGCCATATTTATACTTTTTGATGCAAAACTGCGCTAACGCAGTTTTGCGCCAAAAAAATTAGCGCCGGCTAACGCCATTCTGAAGTGCCATGCGGGCAGCGTATTTATTGAATGGCGTTAGCCGACCGGCGCTGCCAGGTGTGCGTGAAAAAAAACGACGTACACCAGGCAGCGCCGGCGTAGGGAAAAATGGCGTTTGGGCGTCCCAAAATGGGGCAAGTCAGGCTGAGGCAAAAAAATCGTCTTAACCTGATTTGCGCCATTTTTTTGGGGTGCCCAGACGCCATTAACATGACTCCTGTCTTAGCAAAGACAGGAGTCATGCCCCCTTGCCCAATGGCCATGCCCAGGTGACTTCTGTCCCCTGGGCATGGTCATTGGGCATAGTGGCATGTAGGGGGGCACAAATCAGGCCCCCCTATGCCACAATTTTTTTTAAAAAAAATACTTACCACAACTTACCTTTTCTTCCCTGGGATGGGTCCCTCCATCCTTGGGTGTCCTCCTGGGGTGGGCTAGGGTGGCAGGGGGTGTCCCTGGGGGCAGGGGAGGGCACCTCTGGGCTCATTCTGAGCCCACAGGTCCCTTAACGCCTGCCCTGACCCAGGCGTTAAAAAGAGGCGCAAATGCGGGGTTTTTTGCCCCGCCCACTCCCGGGCGTCATTTTTGCCCGGGAGTATAAATACCACGCACATGCCTGGGAGTAATTTTTTAAGACGGGAACGCCTACCTTGCATCTCATTAACGCAAGGAAGGTGTTCACGCCAAAAAATTACGCTAACTCCATGAACTTTGGCGCTAGACGCGTCTAACGCCAAAGTATAAATATGGAGTTAGTTTTGCGTCGAATTTGCATCGAAAAAAACTACGCAAATTCGGCGCAAACGGAGTATAAATATGCCCCCATGTATCTTCTGATCAACATCACGCCATGTATTTAATGAAGAAATCACCTTCCTGTTATTCTGATTGGACAATATATTTTCACGCCTTTGTGGCTTTCATGCATAAAAGATCTGATGGAACTTCTCCAAATTGGACATTTTATTTCTATGAATATGGCCATATGAGTTCATGAATACAGTTCTGTTTCAATCTCAACTTTGCCTGTGTCTCTTTACTTAGCTTTGACACCCCCAACAACTAATCTATAATCTCGGCGGATCAGTGTGCCCTGATGAACTCAAAGGTAGATACACAGAACTCCCAGACACCCAACAAGTTAGTAAGCAGGACTGTATAGACCTGGATGAATTCATTGATTTAACTACCAGCCCGAGTGCCAATTCAACCAGCTAGGTCCCCCATATGTGCACATGGGCAACAGCAGACTAATATTCTCTTCAATTCTCAACCTTGGGCCAGCAAGGTCTACCATAGAATGCAAAGGAAGAGTGTCCTGCAAGTGCAGCAAGGTCAGCAAGCACAGCAAGCAGGGCAATTAACTTGAAGGCATCTGGTGTCATTACCACCAGCTCGACTGGCATGGGCATGGACCATTCAGGGCAAATAAACCATATTCCGGCCTCTGCAGCAGTAATAACTTCAGCTCCAGAGAGCAGCAGTGCATCTCCACTCATCTCAACCCGTATCAAATACAAACACCCCAGCTTCTGAAGACCTATTTGACCCTAAAGAACCTAAAGCAGCAGGTCCTATCTCAGTTCTACCTCAACAGGATGGACCTAGCTTTCAAATGTCAATAGAAACATGCGGAAAAGATCCAGTACAAAAATGCTCACAATATGTGGGAACAAAGGTGAATGCATAGTGCACACAGATTTCCTATTTGACACAGGAAGAGGGGTGAGATGCTAGCATCCTACGCTACTGACCTCGAGCAGGAGCCTAAGGCAGATGAATCCAGGTAAATCCAATAGGAGGGACCCCCCAAATTAGATACCTCTGCAAAAAATAACAACTCTCTCTCAGATGCAGGAGTCTGGCCGTCTATCCTGAAGACCATACAAACAATGGTCAATGCCAAGGACTACTGTTCTATACAAATGTACATTCAAATAGAGAGATCAAACACCGTAGCCACGTTTGTGGCCAGGATTAATGGCAGGATTACTGATTTAAACAATCTCATCAGAAGGGTCCAAAATGATGCAAATGTTCTAATCCCATGGTGTACTTGTTCTCCTACATTGGAAAAATTGGGCACATTACCAACCACTCCCTCTTGCTTGATGAACTAAAGGCCTTTCTAAGGCCCCAAACTGCTAACAGGCTAACCCAGCCTCAGAAGAGACAATGGATAAAGGGGACAGAAAAATGCCGAAACAATCTGAAACCACAACTACTAGCTCAAACACACTTAGCCCTTTCTTAGCAGTCAAACTCTTGTTGGGCTCCATATTGTTCACAAAGCCTACCCAATAGCTCCAAGTAACAGAAACTGGTGCAGCCATAAACTGGGACATAAAAAGGAGATATCCTCAAAAGTGACAACAGCAGCAGGACAGACTTAAGCCAGCCCGGACCCAACAGTCCACCCCAAAACACACTACTGGCAGCCTAACGGATGTAGTCAAAGGCAGCAACCCAAAAAAATGACAAAAAAGGAAGTCAGGGAATAAAAGGTTCCCTAAAACCAACTCCCTGAGTAATTACGCCATCTTTGGAAAATCCACCCCTATGCTAGATAGTAATGCACCAAATCTCTCTAATGAGGAATGGGGGAGAGTGGCTGACTTAATTGAGGATAAAGCACCCTCAATGCATGTAGCATTTACCGCCAAAGGCCAGAATTTGGCAGATGCTCAGGTGGTGATAACAGGGCCTCTCCCCACCCTTAATCTTCTACCAGCCATCCCAGCTGAAATAATGATTCCTGGCATCCATCACGAAAGCCCCAAAGGCACCAGCCTGGCCCTGTTGAAAGCAATTCAAATTCAAATGCCGGGATTTTTGTTGGGGAAAACTTGTATAGGTCTCATTGGCTCTACTAACCCTCATCTGGCATCCAAGAGCACACCTGCAAGATCCTGGAAAGAAGAGACCATAGCCCAACTCTGGTCCGCCCTCTTTACTGGTCATTAGGAAATGATGACAACCTCAATCGAGGAAACATCAGAATGTTGCTAAAACAGATTCCAGACTTATCGAGGCCTACCTCTGCTGACATAGAATATGTTAAATTCTTAACCATAAATCACGGGTTACAGGGAGACTCCACAAAGGGCATCTGTAGCTCACCGGACATGGCAGACAAGGCGCAATGTGAAAGTAATGATTTTTTAGCCGGGGGCAAAATTGTAGAAAAATATCTAGTACAAGGGTACTCACACCGCTTCAGAAGCAAAGAAGGCAGCGACCCAGGATACGTCAGCAGCCTGCCAAAACTGTTCTCAGTGCTAAAAATTGTCCTATGGGTAAGTCCACTGAGTAAAGAAAAAGTTAGCAAATCAATCTCAGTACACCAAGACTTGAGCCAGCACTGGAAAGGGCCAGCTATCATTGAGTGGAAGTGTCTAGCAAGAGCACTAAACAAGCCAAAACCAGCAAGTTGGCCGGTGGCAGCTGAAGGAGATACCTCAGAATTAGTTACACAAACTCTCCGACTGTGCTCCTTGAATGTCCACGACTTGACCAGCAATGTTAAAGACAAGACCTTGTCTCCTACCTTCAAACTTTGTCAGTGCTTGCATTACAGGAGACCTGGACTCAAGAACTGATAACTATTCCATGCTTCTCTAGTGATCAAATTCAAATTTGGATGCATTAATGGAGGTCTTGCAATCTACTTGTCTACATCTATCAAGATTAGTGTAAAGGTGCACAAAATAGACTCAGATAACATCCAAATACTGCGCCTAGTCATGCAGAAAATGTGAGCAGCAACCAACAGTCTTTCAGTGACATCAATAAATCTTTATGCACCGCCAAACCAAAAGGAACACACAAACATGTTGAAGAAGCCATGCAACAGCCTCCTCAGACAAGGGGCATTCCCTCAGCACCCGTTGACAATAGTAACAGGTGTTTTCAATATGCACTTACTAGGCTTCTTATCAACGACCAAAAGTATTGAGGCACAAGAGCGCTAATGGGACATTCCAGTTCAGGCAGACATAGAGATGGGGAGAAGAGACCAAAGGATCCCAATTCTGCTCTGCAAATTAGAACATCTGGACCTATGGGCATTGATGGCTGCTTCCAAGATGATTTCCCACCCACAATGTCCTTCCACTCTGCCAGCAGCAATTCCCTGCTTGACTACACATTTGGTTTCCTTCCTCTATTACAAAAAGTATACTTGTTAAAAATGGGGGAAGGAATGGAGAGTGACCACCTATGGCAAGAGGTGGAACTTGCTTTTGCCGTGCTCTGGAAATCAGCAAATGCAGACGCTTCAGAATCAATCTACCTACCTGACCTAAGAAGGGTAAAATGTCAGCAACTAATATAGTTTCCTTGGAACAGGAAGCTGACAACCACTACAAGCTGGCGCATAGCGACAGGAGTTCTGCAACAAGCAACTGGGAAACATTCACAATTTCCTTCTCCCAACAACATGACTCAAAAGCAACTCCCATACAGCTCAAACATCAAATGGCTTTTCAATACAAAGTCAGAGCAACTGTGCAGGCAGAGAAATAACAACACTGAAAAGGGAGGTCAACAGAGCTCTGAGAGCAGTACAACAACTCTCTCAAAGTTTCCATATTTGACTTCAGGCATAAGAAAAAAGTGTTAAAAGGGGCCAACTGGTCTAAAAAGAGGGAAATAGTGGTCAGCTTCTGGGCCAAACTCATCTAGGACATATAGCACCACAATGCAAGTGCTTTCTGGTGATCTGTCAACTCCCTAAAAGACAAAGCACCGACACACCCTGGATCAAATTTGTTTGAAGAAGCCTATGCCTTATTCTTCACTGTTCACTTTATTTACAACCGCATAATGGCAGCAGACTCACTGGGCTGCCCAGGGGCAAGCTCATCAGGTGAGCAATTCCACCCATACCCATCATTCTAGAGGAGTAGCGAATCCTAGACGAGGAAATATTAAAATTGCAGATCAGTAAAGGTAGACTCACAGGTGCTCCTGGTCTGAATGGAATTCCCCAAGCCATCTATAAAATCAACCCAGGAAAATAGGCAGTGTACCTGGCCCCTTTATTCACCAGTGCTCTGTTAACAATCCCGTCCGCCTGGAAAAGGTCTATCATATCACCAATCTTTAAAGGTGGTGTCAAGTCAAAACCCACAAATTACAGGCTTATAGCCCTCTTTGAAAATGGGGTGAAGTGTTATGTGGGTGTCCTATTGAAATGGCTCCTTGACTGGGCTGGCACTGCATCCATCATCCTGATAAATCAGATGGGGTTCTCAAAAAAACTTTGACAAACAACACGGTACTGACCTTGCTGCTAGAAGCTTTAAAATCAACCAAACAACCACTGTATCTATGTTAAATAGATTACAAAGCAGCTTCCAACAGTGTCCCACAAAACCTGTTACGGAATAAGCTAAAGGACTGGGGGTACCTCCAATGCTTTTAAGAGAAATTAAAAACATATATACGGACACTTGGGTCAGGATAAAGGTGGGCAACAGGACAGCCTCTTCAGGGCCATCCCAAATTTCGAGAGCTAAAACAGGGTTGCTTTCTGGTCCCAACTCTCTTTAATCTATTTCTGGTGGACTTCTCTTCATACTGGGCTGAGGAATTTTCTCACGCCCTGAAACTCAGCACCATCTCTCTTTTAAATTTGTTGTATGCCAATGATCCAGTGCTGATCAGTCGTACCAAGGTGGGAATGCAGCGCCTTCTGAATGCCACTTACGACTACTCATTAAGAAACGGCCTGACAATTAACACCAAGAAAATTAAAATTATGAATTGCTGCGGAACAAGTGGCAAAATCGGCTGCTTCCTAGATTCCACAAAGCTCAAAGAATTCACTGATTATAAATATCTCAGCCTCATATTTGACAACAAGGGTGACCTTAAGCCACACAGGGAGAAAATGAAGAGAAAAGGCCTGGCCTCGGGTTGCTCTTTAGGAACCTAACCTGACTATTTAAAAGCCCCATTTTGGGAATATCTAGGGTGAAGATAGTCCCAACTTTGGCATACGGAAGTGAGGCCGTTCTAGGGAGGCCTTCGAACACTCTGGACAACACTGTCATCAAAATCTACAGGGAAATATTTTATCTACCAAGAGACACCTTGGCAGCCCAGATTAGGCTATTGTCTCCAGACACAAGAAAGCCCCTTTTGCCCATGGGGCTGGGGAGGAAGGACAGAGACATGTAGGGCAACAGTTTGTACTCTCCCAGCCTTAACCCAAACACAGAAAAACAGATGTGCCCTTATCTTAAAGAAACAGACATATTTTGGCTTTGTCACTCACTGTTTTGGGAAATTATTCAATTATGAGTGTGCTTTTAATTTCTGGTGTGCCACTGTTGCATGAACACAAGCATTTGCTAAAAATGTTTGGGATGGCATCACACAGCCCCTGGTGTCATGCTTCAACACTGGCCATCCCGTGCTCACCAAAGCATGACCTAATGGTGAGCAGGCCCTTGTAGTCCAACTGAGGGTGAATCAACTGGGGAAGAATCAGGGAAAAGGAGGGTATTGAAACACCTGCCTCTTGCTGTGAGTGCAATCTAGACTTTAATAAGGGGCGAAAGAGGGGTGATTAAAATGAGCAGCTGGGCAATGAAGGGTGCAGTTATTACATCATTGTTCCCCCTAGGTAGAAATGTTTCAGCCCTTAATTGGTCCAATGTTGGATCCAGAACTTTCATCAGGACCAAACAACCCTATATGACCCTATCTTGTCTTCCTGCACACAAAACATACACACATTTTAGTGCACATACAATCAACACCAGATCTGTAATCTCTGGTTCTTCCTATAAGGAGAATGTTCCTTCTTGGGATGCGGTCCTGTGAGGAATACATAGGTATACCTATATATTTAATGATATAACAGAAAAAGACATAAAATGAAAATACAAAACCAAAATGTAAAGTACAGCACACTTAAACGCAAAATGTGGTTAAAAGAAACAATACACCTAGTGACATACTGAGGGGGTCACAGTGGTCATCCTCCTGTGGAGAGAACATGTCTCTTGAGTGTGTAAACTGCACTCTACAAATGAGCCAATGTGTGTGAGAACCCAATCACCTGTAACATGTCAGACACTAGCAAATCCTGAACAACTCAAAACCACATTGCATGTTGCTTTGTCTCACCCTAACACTGGGATATCAACACTTCATGGAGGTGTGAAGAGGGGGAGCCTTCACACCTCCATGAAGTCTATAATAAAAATAGCAAAGGCGGTAAGTGCATGTCTTGGAAATCCTCCATGCCATCCTTGCTGCATGTCAAAGTTATTGCTACTTACTTTGTCAAAGGTCGCCCCCACAGTATCACTTGTTTCATGTTCCTCCCTACTTCCGATGCTACAGAAACTGTTGGTAGCTCGGTATTATGAGTAGAAGTGGGCATAGCATGTACCATCATAGAGGTGTGACCCCCTATGCTACGTGGGAGTTGAAGTACGCGGACATTCACTGCTTAAGCCATATCAATGCATGAGGGAAAAGTTCCTTCCTTATATGGTGGGCATGAAACAGGACAGAGACACGTCAGGCCCATGTGCGGGTCCTTTGCCCAAGGCTGTATTGGTAGCTCGGGATGATGTGGAAGCAGGCATAGCATGGTATCAATAGGGCGCGACACCCTAAGCCACTTGGGAAATGTAGTACGGGGACCTTCACTGCGTGAACAATATCATGATGTTGCTTCCACATCATCCAAAGCTACCAATAGAGCCTTGGGCATAGGACTTTGCACAGGGGTCTGACACATCTCTGCCCAGACCCATGTCCACCCTACAAGGAAGGAACATTTTCCTCATGCATTAATATGACTGTGGTGGTGAAGGTCCACATACTACAACTTTCATGGGGCATGGGGGGTCACACCTCTATGAAGCCACATTCTACGCCCACTTCCACTCATAATCCTGAGCTACCAACAGATTTGGTAGCATCAGGAGGAGAGAGGAACATGAAATATGTGATACTATGGTGGTAACCTTTGACGAAGTAAGTGACAATTACTTTGACAGGCAGCACGGATGACATTGATGATTTCTGAGCTATGCACTGACCTCCTTTGCTATTTTTAATATAGTGTGTGATTACAAGGCTGCCCCACTCCACTCCGGCATGGCATGTTGATATCCCTGAGTAAGAGGAAGACACAGGAGCATGCAATCCGATTTTGAGTGGTTCAGGATCCATGTGTGTCTGGCATGTTACAGGTGACTGGGTTCTCACATGCATGAGCTCGTTTTTTCATGTGCAGAGTACACACTTAAGAGATAAGTTCTCTCTGCAGTAGGATTGCCAATGCGACCCCCTCAGTATGTCACTGGGTGTATTGTTTCTGGTAACCACATATTGCGTTTAAGTGTGCTGTACTTTACATTTGGCGTTTTATATTTCTATCTTATATCTTTTTCTGTTATATCATAACATATAACTGTATATCTATGTTTTCCTCATAGGACCACCTTCCACATAGGAACATTCTCATAATAGAATCAATCAGAGATTACAGATCTGTCATTGATTGCATGTGCACTAATATGTGTGTATATGTGATGTTGCAGAAAGACAAGACAGGGTCATATAGGGTTGTTTAGTCCTGATGAAAGTCCCAGATCCACTATTGGACCAATGATGGTCTGAAACATGTTGATGGGAACAAGGACGTCATAATTGCAACTTCCATTGCCCCGTTATTTGTTTTAATCATCCCTCTTCCATTCCTTATTAAAGTCTAGATTGCATTCACGTCAGGAGGCAGGGATTTTCAATACACTCCTGTTCGCTGATTCTTCCTCAGTTGGTTCACCCTCAATCGGATGACAAGGGCCTGCACACCAGTAGAACATGCTTTAGCGAGCGTGGGATGGCCAATGTTGAAGCATGACACCGGGGAGGGGTGGGGGGGTGATGCCATCCTAAACATTTTTAGCAAATGCTTGTGTTCATGAAACAGTAGCACACCAGAAGTTAAAATCCCACCCGCAATTGAGGAATTCTCCAGAAAAGTGGGTGGCACATTCCAAATATGGCTATTTGTGAGATGAGCAGCATTCGTCATCATGTGCTACCGGTTCCAATCCGTGGAAAGGAATACCTTAAATCATAACGTTTGGCTGAAAATCAAAAAAACTCATTTGGGAGCCCGAAAACTCCTCAAAGACACCATTGATTAGCTCGGACTGGCTCAACTATGGTCCACAACAAACACCCTTGAGTCTTTTGGAAAAACAACTGGCACAATGTTGAGACTAATCTTATCATTAGAGGATAAGGCTTCCCTTGAGAACTGCGCCCATGCATTGATTAAATTAAATAGTTACACTCAGGTAAAACCATAACCATATTTGCGTGAAGACTTCAGTAGCAGGACCAAGGGAACCTTTTTAAAATATTGCCTTGGAGTCCTCCCCACAAATGCACATGCAGCATCCTGGCTAAGGGTAGCAGAAAAAACACCCTGGAGGTTGTGTGGCCACTCAAAAGAAGACACGATCCACACTTTCTGCATATGCAGATCCACCTTAAATGTGTGGATCCAGAGGGCTCAGGACTTTCTGGATTCAGGCGGCTGCATTCCTGCAGACAAACAATAACAGCATGCTTAAATCCTTAGGACTCTTGAGCGATCTCCTGAACAGTAAAATACCTGCAGAGGGTTGAGCAGGCTCTAAAGAAAGCTCCTTGCCAGTCAGCAAAACTCCCCCAGCCGTTATCGCCGGTTTTCAGCCGGGACAGGGGGAAAGTACCTCTTCCACACTTGCAGCAGTAGTTCCGAACTCCCAGCTTTCATTAATGTATTTTAGTTATTTTTGCACGTTTCCTTTCCACACAAAGCACTTTCCTCATACATGTTATGCACCTCCTGCACTACTGTAAAAATAGGATGTAACTTTTTGGCCGGGGCATTGTCCGATTTGCAATGAGACTCTCTTGCTGCTATATGCCAAGATGTTTTAATGACTTTTTTATACTGTATATTAATATTGAATTGTTTTTAATTAATCAATCAATAAAGCAGCAGCGGCTGCCAGCAATAACACTCGGTTGGGTGGGGGGAGGAGCGCAGGGGGTGTTTGCATGAGGGGGTCACATGGAGAGGGGGGTGGTAATAATCATTTTTTTAAAAGGTACCTGCCGCATGCCACCTCAGTGTTCCTTGTTGCTTGGGTGCTTCTCTGCTTGTTCTCTCCCCGGCCAATCCAGACACTTCTTTCATGCTGTTACCCAGCATGAGAAAAGCTCCTGGATGGTCTGAGCGGCCTGAAATGCCATTTAGCTGAGGACTGGGAGCCAGCACTGCTTTTTCACATGGGCTGTTCAACACAGCCCGGGTGGAGAGTTCTAAGTGCGTATGTTGGTTGACCAGCCTAGGACGGCTGTCCAAAATGACATGCGTAATTAGAGTGCACACTACTCCTCCTCCCATGGTGACGAGGATGGCCCCATCCCACCCTACACTAGGCAGACTGGCCGAGGAGGAAGCAAAAAATTAAATGATTATACAATAATTGTATTATCATTTAATTTTTGTGCTGCCTTTCAGCAGTGAGGTGATGCTCCTCCGCCATAGAGGAGTGGCTACCACTGCAATAAAGTTTACTTACATAAGAGGAGTTCAATCTTTGAAGTAAACGAGTTTTAGGGATTTAAGAAGATGTAAGGTTAGGCTTCTGCCTTCCACTAGAGGAAGACCTTTACAAGTAAGACCACATTTCATGGACTGTGTGCACTACAGACTTCTTATTCTGTTATTCAGTCCTGCCATATACAACAAAACTGAGATGAGACAGATTTGCATTTTATGAACAATTGCAAGTTTAATAATATTGTACATTTGAACGTATTGAGATGCTTATTGTATGGTTTAAAGGGATTTACCTCAAACAAGCATGATTTACATTTGAAAATCAAGCTTTCCTTCTATTACTTTATTGTTTTTGAAGTGAACACCCTAGGTGCGACATGTATGCTCGGACGTGGGTCCAATGCTCACTGTGCCATAGCACACAAGCCATACCTCACTGATGAGATATAAGTAACTCGTAACCAATATGGAGTTGCTTGTGTTCTGATCTGGAGAGTTCTGGTCTGGCAAGTTAGGCTGGACTGTTCCTACTGGATGGAGTAGGACCAAAGCTGATTTGTATAAGGTGAGTCTCCATCTAATGTGGCACAATGGGTGATTAATTCAAGCATCCCTTTCATCACCTTTTTGTTTTTGTAGTTGCAAGGTACAGCACAACCTTTTTAAGAGTAGTGGCATAGAGGTGCTAATCTAGCACTTGAGACGTGCTTTAGAAAATATGGAAAGAACATTTTACTGATTCAGAATTAAATAAAATGTATATTATTATAATATGTGTAATTAAATATGATTGAGGAATGGGGCACATTCTGCATGGTCGGTGTCTCACAAACCCCTCTGTGGCCACTGAAAGTCAAACAGCTATTTGCTGACTGTATTGCACACATTTTGTGATTAATATCACTGCAAAGGCGCACCTGCATTTTGCTAGCTGCCGCCTATCACTTCTGAAAATGTTACTATCCTGTGTCGGGAACAATAATTCTAAAAGTGACGTAAATGTAAGGCTTCATTCATCATACGCAGGTACAGCATTGGCAGGATCGAAGAAATATCTGTCTTTTGAATTCTCCATTTCAGCTGCAGGCACTGAAGACATGTTCTGCCTTCACAGAGGACAAAGCCGGGCTTGCAATAAGGCAAGAAAACCCAGGTCTCTTTTTGCCCCGGGCTGTACAACTTTACATGTTTTTTTTGCTTCTCCGTGCAACTCATTGAATTTCAGAGTGGGTCTCAATAGCCCCTACTGTCCAATCCATGCCCAGTATGGTCTCCTCAAAGGCCTACTTCTGTTCAGTGCAATAAAATCATAACAGTGCCCCTTATTACAACTCACTGATGCCTGGGAGCATGATGTTAGAATATTATTCTTTTTGTCGCTTGCTCATAATATGCTGCTGTTGGTACATTTCGTTCTTTCAGTTGCAGCAACCAATGAAAAAATATTATACTGTTGAGGGAGTTTTTAGATTGCCCTGAAGCACAGTTAAAGTATTTAGTGTGACTCTTGTTTTCCTGCCAGCATGTATCACCATCTACACTTAATGCCACATTAGGTAGTTTTTTTTTCTTCAGTCTGGATGAGTTTTCATCATGTGAAGCTACAGCCAAAATGCACGTCTCTTATGCAGATTACAATTGAATCACTATTTGTGGTTCCATAGCCCTGGCCCTACTGTTTTAAATGTAGCACAACCCGCTGTTTTTCATTTTTACACATCAGTGGAAAAAAATGAATTTTGCTGTTTGTTGTGGTTTGTGTTGTTTGTGCAGCTCATGTTGAGAGGTGCAGGTAAACATTCTGTAATTACTGCGAAATTCCATCAAATAGTTTAGTATGCGAAATAGTGTTACATTTGTTTTACAAGGTAAATGTGTCCATAGACAAACTTTGTATTTTTCACCTGTGGAGAAGTGTGGCACAATGACATGCCGCGGCGGCCGCGGCCGCAGGCACAGGTCGCCGCGGCGCGGCATTCCTTTCATGTCGCGGCCTGTGGGCGGGCCGCGGGGGAAGCCGCGGCTGGCGCACAGGCCGCGGGGGAAGCCGCGGCTGGCGCGCGGACCGCGGGAAAAGCCGCGGCTCGTGCGCTGGCCGCGGGAAGATCAAGGGGCCTGGTCAGGGGTTGCGGCACTCGCCGCGCCCCTTTCCTTAAGTTCTGCTTCAAAGGCAGACGCGGCAGGGCTTGAGACCCCGAGTGGGTTTCAGGCCTGACCGCGTATAGCGCATTACTGCGCTTTACATCCAGTTTCCTACTACTGCAACTAACATCTGCTCACCACTTACCAATGTCTCCAGTCAAAGACCGAACCCTTGCACATGGTGGTATTTTTATGCCTGCCTTTTCCTTTCCCAGCAGGCTGCCCACTTCCTCTCTTCCCAGCATGCATTGTTTCTCTTTTTTTAGACGCATGTACCTGATTCACTATTACATTCTCTTCCCCAATCCAAGATGGTGGTGTTTCTACTTCCTGTTTCCTACTTCCTGTTTAGAGGTATATAAGGGGAATTCAGCTGCTTGTTCATTGCGTTGCAACACTCCTTGGTGGTAGTCACGCTCTGATCGATTTCTTCCTACGAATCCATTGTTTCCTGACCTGTCTTTGTTCTCCAGTTTTCCTGATCTTCAGTCCTAACGTCTTGGTGTCCTCCTTTCGTTTCAGGGAGTTCCTGTGGAGGTTTTTTACCCTACTGGGGTTTTTCCTCTGGGACTCCTTCTGGAGGGCACGGACTGTAGTGGTTTGCTCTTACCAAATAGCACCGTGGCTACTGGAAGGGGTCGCCCCTACCTCGGCCAGAGCAGAACCTGCCGGAACCGGGGCCGTTCCCCTACGCTTCTCAACTTCGACGGTAAGCCCATTGAAAACCGTGACACACAATGGTTAGAGTGGCAGACCCTGAAGCAGAGATCTGTCTCAAGACCAGGGTTCAAGTCCTGCTTTGGCAGGTCTTGGGCTCAATTCCCTTGGACCAGATAATTCTCACCTCAGTGCCTAATCTAATTAATGAGTCCCACTCTGCCACTCTGGGCAATAGCTTGCTTAATCTCCACAACGGCCCCAACAGCGCTTGGATGCCTGGCTTCACCCTGGGGGTGCCCAGGAGTGGGCATCTCACAGGGAAAAGCCAGGAGGGGTTCCATAGCTGTATGAGTACAGCGCCTTGAGACCCTAACGGGTGAGTAGTGTGCTATACAAGTGCAAAGTTTACAGTTTACCTTCGACTACTTGTGGCCAAATGTAGTATAGTAGTATTGTGATAGGCCAATGATTAGGAGCTGACAGTTCAGACTTGCACTCGTACGTGGGAGCTGAGCATCAAGTAGACATTGGCATCTAGCTTAACCCCACACTCTTTCTTTGCAGGCTCAGTGAAAAGTGAAATTCCACTGGACTGTCAAGTCAGAGAACTTTTCAGCTCACTTCCGATCAGAGGATGTTCCGGCAGTAGGATACACCGAAAAATGTGGTGACACATTTGAATGGAGTACTCCTTGTCCAAACACTTCCTCTTCCGCAGTCAGATGAATTTCTGACACTTGAAAGAAGGATAATTAATGGGTTATCACAAAGATTAACAGAGTGACCTCTTTCTCTAATTTTGTGTATTTCATCAGCTCTCCTAGCATTGTTCCACTTTCATTAATATTTTAAAGAGCATTCAAACACTGCCAATTAGAATCAGTCGGCTTTGATCAAAGGAGAAATATGCACTCAGTGAAGTCAGTTGTTATTCTGTATGACTAACGGCCTCATTATGAGTTTGGCAGTCGGACCGCCGGATCGCCATAGGGGCGGTCTTTTGAATGGCACCAGGCCGATGATCCCAAGAACGCTGAATTACGAATTCCCCACAGGGCTCGCGTGACTGGCAGGGGGAGGCAGCGGGCAGTATAATGGAGATACTGCTGGAAAAGCATCCCTACCTGTCGGCACAAAGGGGGGGCTATGCCCATGCACCATGTCTTGCACAGGACACAGTGCACTCCTGTTGGAAATGGCCCTTTTTGCAGGGTTATCCCCAGACTTTTTGCCATCTTCCTCCTGTTTTTTTTCATATCGGTTTTGCTGGTTTATTGTCTCTGCGCACTTTACCACTGCAGATCAAGCTAAAGTGCAAGTACTCCCTGTGTAAATTGTATTGGTGATTGGTTTATCTATGATTGGCATATTTGATTTACTAGTAAGTCCCTAGTAATGTGCACTATGGGTGCCCAGGGAATGTAAACAAAATGCTACTAGTGGGCCTACAGCACTGATTGTGCCACCCATATGAGTAGCCCTGTGAACATGTCTCAGACCTGCCTCTGCAGTGTCTGTGTGTGCAGTTGTAAAACTGCCTATTCAACCTGGCAAGTGTACCCATTTGCCAGGCCCAAACCTTCCCTCTTACTACATGTAAGACACCCCTAAGGTAGGCCTTAGGTAGCCCTGTGGGCACAGTCTTGTATTTAAAAGGTAGGACATGGACTGGTGTGTTTCACATGTCCTGATAGTGAAATAGTGCCAAATTCAGGTTTCTCTATTGCAAGGCCTATCTCTCCCATAGGTTAACATGGGGATTGCATTTAAATTCCTCTTGAGTGTAATTTCCCATTGGGAGTAGATAGAGATATGGAGTGTGGGGTCCCGGAACTCACAATTTAAATATACATATTTTTTATGTTTTTGTAGAATTAGTTTTTAGATGGGCATTTTCTTGTTTAATGATTCTGTGCCTCTGCCTGCCTCTGGACTCCACGTGTGGTTCAGACTGACAGTTGGGCTGTTTGTGAATTCCCTCTACACAGTGACACAAAGGGAGGTAAGGTGGGTCCTGCATATCCTGATGAGCCTCCTGGGCTAAAGGGAGGAGGGAGGAGCTGACACCTGCACCTGAAATGGCTGTGCCTGTCCTCACACAATGCAGTCTCCAATCCCCTGGAGTGTGCCTGGGGGGCCAAGCCTGGCAAGGCAGGATCTTGTGAACAACAGAGACTTTCCTTTGACATTTGCCTACTTCAAAGGCAGAAATGAGTATAAGAAGTGGACCTAAAAACCAAGATTTTTAGAACACTTCTGGATCAAGAGGAACCTCTGTCAAGGAGAAGTGCTGAAGAGCTGGAAGAGGAGTACTGCCCCTTGGCTGTTTGTGCTTTGCTTAGTTGGCCTCCAGTTGCTGCTTCTGCCCAAAAGATGACATAAACTGGACTTTGCTGTGTATCCTGCTTGTGAAAGTTCTCCAAGGACTTGAAGAAGAGCATGCCTCCTGTTGGAAGTCTCAGGGATATCAAAGACTTCAGATTCATCTGCTTACAGCACTGGGAACATTGTGTTTTGTGCTGCAACAGAAGAAAAATCACCATGACGCTTTCAACGGTGTGCTACCTGCACCGTGAGCTGACAATGTCACAAGGAGCCGAGCCTTGGCATCCTTGCTACCAGCGCTCTACTCTTACACTGATGCTGCTGCCTGCAGCGTGGCCTGAGGACACCGCTTGTGAGGTACACGCAGTACCGTCCCGTCCCGCAGCCCTGATCCACTGAGGCCAGCGCCATCAACTCCAGCATAGTCAACAGATGCCCCTGTCTGCACAGTGACCCGTGGGCGCCTCACGGAGCACCCATGTCATACTGCAGCCTTGGGCCTACCGACGACAACGCTTCAGCAACGATGATGCTGCTGCCTGCACTGTGACCTGGAGACACGGCATGTCACACTGCACGTCACACCGCCCTGCTTCACACTGCAGCCTTGGTCTCACCGGCACTGCAGGACACAGTGACGAGCCGCTGCCTGCACTGTGACCTGTGTGCACCGCACATTTCATCATCCTGCTTTACACTTCAGACCTGATGCCATCAACACCAGAGTTCCTAACTTCGTCATCTGCCCAAAGTTCGATCTGCAACGTATGTCACTTCAAAGACCCGGCAACCCCTGCACTGATGTCTGCCAATGCCCGCCAACGCCAGTGACGCCACACTCTGGATCTCATCACAAGGATCACAATGCACTACATTTCCAAGGTACTGTTTGTGGGTCTTCCCTAAACCGTAGCTGGCCCGCAATGCCGTGGTCGGCCTTAACTGTTGGATTTGTTGTTCACGATGCCGTGATAGCCCCAGATTAAGCTATCAACTTCAAGGAACTGTATTTTTAAGTAATTTTTGCAAAATTCATATATTTATTATCTATGTTGGATTTTTCTTGTTTTGGTCTTGTGTTACACAGATAAATATTGGCTATTTTTATAAAACTAGTGTGGTGTCCTTTTGTAGTGTTTTCACTGTATTACTGTGTGTTATGTGCAAATACTTAACACATTGCTTCTGAGATAAGCCTGACTGCTTGTGCCAAGCTACCTTGGGGGTGAGCAGGGGTTATCGGAGCTGGGTATCTCCCTTGCCCTGACTAGCATGACGGTCCCTACTTGGACAGGGTGTAAATTGACTGCCAACTAGAGACCCCATTTATAACAACACCGATCCCCAAATTCTTTGGAAGGTCCACATTGGCCACTGCCTCACACTCAATGTGGCTGTACCTCTAGGGCCCTCTGGTTTGGGCCCCTTACCTGCCTGACCGACAAGCTTTCCATGGCAGTGGGATCACCATTGAAAGCTTGGGAGTCCTGCAGGTCGTTATGACCAGGGTGGTCCCAATGACGGGATCTCAAACATTGGCCACCATGGTCAGGCCAACCACGGACCCACTGCACTGACTATGGCAATGTCGGTGGTCTGCTGGTGGTCTTCTGGCAGTCCGACTGCCAAACTTGCAATCTGGCGGTCCAACCGCCAAAGTTGCGGCGGTCTGACCGCCACCGCTACCATGGAGGTCCATGGCCCATCAAACTCGTAATGAGGCCCTAAGCCTATATATGTTTTGACAATTGCACTTGGAACCTTTAAGATTCGATTTTCAGTCAGTCTAGAGGTTCGTATCTAGGAGATATCACAGAATGAAAACACTGCACTATGAAAAGTTATTTTCCAATATTTTGGAAACTCTTATTTCAAGGAAAAGAAATACCAGCTATGAACCTTCTCCATGCACCAAGACCTCTGCTGAGACTACCCTTGCACAACGGTTAACTGACAGTTCCTAATTGGACTGCCACTGCAAAGGTTAAAAGGCAGCAAGCATGTTTTGTTTATATATTTACCAATGAAGTTGCAGATTTCTTTGAAGCAGTAAATAAATAATGGATACCAGTGCCTTTCCAAACCTCCATTTAGGTTATGTCAACCTAATCTCAACAGTGAATTGAACTTCAACATACTGATGGGAAACCTTTAATACACCATAAGTACAGCTCCTCCAAGATGAAGAGAAGTCACATTATCAATAACACCAAGATTCGTCTGTAAGTAAAACTGAAAATGACAGTCGGATTTGGCAGACAGACAAAATAAAACCAGCAACATCTGTTGGAGGGAGATATCAAGACACTAGGCCTGATTACAAGTTTGGCGGTCGGACAAGCCAACCGCCAAACTTGTGGGGAGGATGCCACTGTCATACTGGTGACATCCCACCCAAGCGTATTACAATGTTCTTGCCAGGCAGATCATTGGGAACATTGTATTATGTGTTCCTGCAGGGCTGACCAGCGGGAACAGTGCTACAATATTGGTCTCAGCTCCTTTAAAGGAGCCGAGGTCAATAACGCAACACATCAGCACCATCGGAATGCACACTATCTGCAAAGCAGACAGTGCGCACTCCGATGGTGGTGGGCAGGGGGTCCCTGCACTGCCCGTGCCATGGGCAGTGCAGGGGTGCGCCTGTGGACCCCCTGTAGCCCCCGGCACTGGCTTTCCACCAGCCTTTCCATGACAGGGTCCTCCCCATGGAAAGGCTGGCGGAAAGCTTAGTTTTATTCAGCCAGGTGGCGCTGAGTTCAGTACAACTTAGACAGCCATCAGCCCATCGGGAACCATGTTCCTGGCAGGGATGGCAGTTCCTTGGTGGGTCCGCCTCCAGGGTTGTAATGTGGCAGTCTGACCACCTGGAGTGCAGTCATCTGACCATCACCGCATGTCTGGCAGTCCTTGGACCACCAGACTTGTATTCAGGCCCTCTGTGACCTATGATCACATGGAACTGAAACAACCACCTCTCAAGTAAGGTGAGTTGTATGCAGCACAAATCTTGTAAATGCTTCTTTCTGACATTTCTGACAGCAAGAATACCAGATAAAAAATAACGTATTAAGGGACAGTATTCTAATTTTTTCCTGCTTTTGTAATATGTGGCCTTCTGTGTAAGAAGGGGATCATGTACAAGTGACAAACAATATGAAAGAAAACACCAGTGTTAACCGAGTTATAATCTGATATGATCCGTATCTGCCCTCCATGTCCTAAAACTAAATTATGGCTCACTACAGAGATTCAGACCATATACTCACAAAATGCACATTGTAACATTATTTTTAATGTATTACTGAGTCAGAAATCGCTACAGTGTATTCACAGATGAGAGCTTTAGACTACAGGAACATTTTTATTTTGACTTTCTGTTAGAAATGGGGTCTTTGGTTGGCAGTCAGATTGCCCCCTGTCCAAACAAGGACCCTCCCTCTATTCAGGGTAAAAGAGAATCACCCTCAGCTAACCCCTGCTTACCCGTTAGATAGCTATGCACGAGCAGTAGGCTTAACTTCAGAGTGCTAGATGTAAAGTATTTGCACCAACACACACAGTAACTTAACTAAAACACTACAGGAGAGCGAAGTGTCGATCTGGTCAGCACTCTCAGGTCCGGGCAGGCCTTGCATTGTTTTTAAACGCCCAGCGGTACTTGCGTCAGAAATCCAGCCGAACGATGATCTGAAAACCACGCAGTGCGGGTTGCGATCTCCCAGCCTCCGTCAGCGATGCTGCGCCTCATTTCTTCAGCTCCGTGCATTGATTCTTCAGATGCATTTCCAGCGAGCATCGATTTTCGGCCGCAGAGCCGGCGGCACGTCGTTTCTTCAGCCGCAGATTGGAGTCACATCGATCTTTTCCCCACACAGCGCTCTGTGCGTGGGTTTCTCCTCTTAGGCTTCTAGCTTCTCCTTTCAGGGTCCCAGGAACTGGATGGGCACCACAGGGCAGAGTGGAAGTCTCTGCAGAGACTCCAGGTGCTGGCAGAGAGAAGTCTTTGCTGTCCCTGAGACTTCAAACAACAGGAGGCAAGCTCTAAATCAAGCGCTTGGAGAGTTCTTCTCAAGATGGAAGGCAAACAAAGTCCAGTCTTTGCCCTCTTATTCTGGCAGAAGCAGCAACTGCAGTATAGTTCCACAAAGCACAATCACAGGCAGGGCAGCTCTTCTTTCTCAGTTCTTCAGCTCTTCACCAGGCAGAGGTTCCTCTTGTTTTCAGAAGTGTTTTAAAGTCTGTGGTGTTGGGTGCACTTCTTCTACCCAATTTCTCCTTTGAAGTAGGCCTACTTCAAAGTAAAGTCTCTTTTGAATGTGAAATCCTGCCTTGCCCAGGCCAGGCCCCAGACAATCACCAGGGGGTTGGAGACTGCATTGTGGGAGGGAAGGCACAGCCCTTTCAGGTGTGAGTGACCACTCCTCCCCTCCCTCCCGGCACAGATGGCTCATCAGGAAAAGCAGACTACACCCCAGCTCCCTTTGTGTCACTGTCTAGTGTGAGGTGCAACCAGCCCAATTGTCATACTGACCCAGACAGGGAATCCACAAACAGGCAGAGTCACAGAAATAATATAAGCAAGAAAATGTTCAGTAAAAGTGGCATTTTCAAACACACAGTCTTAAAATCAACTTTACTGAAAGATGTATTTTTAAATTGGGAGCTCAGAGACCCGAAACTCCACATGTCCATCCGTTCCCAAAGGGAATCTACACTTTAATCAGATTTAAAGGTAGTCCCATGTTAACTTATGAGAGGGACAGGCCTTGCAATAGTAAAAACTGAATTTAGCAGTATTTCACTGTCAGGACATATAAAACACATTACTATATGTCCTACCTTAACCATACACTGCACCCTGCCCTTGGGACTACCTAGGGCCTACCTTAGGGGTGTCTTATATGTAAGAAAAGGGAATGTTTAGGCCTGGCAAGTGGGTACACTTGCCAAGTCGAATTTACAGTTAAAACTACAGACACAGACACTGCAGTGGCAGGTCTGAGACATGATTACACAGCTACTTAAGTGGGTGGCCCAACCAGTGTTGCAGGCCCACTAGTAGCATTTGATTTACAGGCCCTGGGCACCTCTAGTGCACTGTACTAATAAATCAAACTGTACGGTTACTAATAAATTAAATATGCCAATCATGGATACACCAATTACATACACATTTTGTAGAGGAGCACGTGCACTTTAGCACTGGTTAGCAGTGGTAAAGTGCCCAGAGTAACAAAAACAGTAAAATCAGAGTCCAGCACACATCAAGAACCTGGGGAACAGTGGCAAAAAGTTAAGGGAGACCACGCCAAGGATGAAAAGTCTAACACGTGTCCCCCCAGCTGAAAGTGGGGAGCAACTACCCAACCTCATGGGAGTTCTCATAACTAAGGCCGGAAGAACCTGGACAGACCATCAGCATTGGCGTGCTCTGTACCAGGATGTTGTTCCACTGTAAAGTCCATCCCCTGTAGGGAAATGGACCACCTCAACAGTTTTGGATTCTCACAACTCATCTGCATTAACTATCTGAGGGGCTTGTGGTCGGTCTGAACTAGGAAGTGAGTCCCAAACAAGTAGGGTCTTAGCTTCTTCAGTGCCCAGACAATAGCAAATGCTTCACGTTCTATGGCACTCCACCAACGTTCCCTGGGTAGTAACCTCCTGCTAATGAAGGCTACAGGTTGATCTATGCCCTCTTCATTAAGCTGTGAGAGTACTGCTCCAATACCATGCTCTGAGGCATCTGTTTGCACAACAAACTCCTTGGAGTATTCAGATGCCTTCAGCACAGGTGCTGTGCACATGGCAGCATTCAGGGTATCAAAAGCGTTCTGGCAAGCCTCTGTCCAGATCACTTTCCTGGCTTGCTTCTTAGAAGTCATCTCAGTTAAGGGGGTAACAATGGTACCATATCCCTTAACAAACCTCCTGTAGTATCCTGTGTGACCTAAAAAGGCTCTCACTTCAATCTGGGTCTTGTCAAGCTCCCAAGCCAGAACGGTGTCAATCTTAGGATGTAGGGGGGGCCACTTGGCAACTCCCCACCTGGTATTCTTCATCCCAAATGGCATCACCTTAAATTGAAAGTGTCCATCTGAGGTAGTGAATGCTGACCTCTCCTTGCCCCCCTCAGTTAAGGCAATCTGCCAGTACCCAGATGTTAAATCAAACGTAGTGAGGTACTTGGCAGCTCCCAACAGGTCAGTGAGCTCATCAGCTCGGGGAATGGGGTGTGCGTCAGTCTTGCTGCCTGCATTGAGTCCTCGGTAGTCCACACATAACCTAAGTTCTGGAGTGGCACCAGGTGCAGCAGCCTTTGGGACCAATACCACTGGGCTGGACCAAGGACTGCTGGAGTGCTCAATAACCCCTAGGGTTAGCATCTTGGATACCTCATCCTTAATGCATTCCCTTACCCTGTCAGTCACCCTGTAAACGTTCTGTTAAATAGGTGTACTGTCCCCAGTGTCCACATCATGTGTGCACTAGTGTGTGACTCCTGGGACCAGGGAAAACAGTGAGGAAAACTGTCCCAACATGTGGCGACAGTCACCTTGCTGCTCCTCAGTCATGGAGGGGGAGAGGATCACTCCCTCCACTGACTCATCTTTTTCTCCTGCAGACAGGAGGTCAGGAAGAGGCTCGCTCTCCTCTTCTACCCCATCATCTGTCGCAAGGAGCATTGACAGTTCAGTCCACTCAAAGTGAGGTTTGAGGCGGTTGACATGTAGGACCCTTAAAGGGTTCCTTGGAGACCGCAAGTCCACCAGGTAGGTGACTTCACTCTTGCACTCCACCACCTCAAATGGCCCAGTCCACTTATCCTGGAGCGCCCTAGGCTCCACTGGTGCCATCACCCACACTTTTTGTCCAGGTTGAAACTCGACCAGAGTGGCATTCTGGTCATACCAGCGTTTCATGTCCTCCTGGCTTGCTTCCAGGTTCTCCTGTGTGAGACTCCTGAAGCGGGCAGTCTGGTTTCTCAAAGCCAGAATGTAACTGAATACATCCTGGTAGGGGTTACTAGGAGCTTTTTCCAAAGCCTCCTTCACCAGACTCAAAGGTCCCCTCACAGTGTGGCCATAAATCAGCTCAAAGGGACTAAACCATAGTCCCTCTTGAGGCACCTCTCTGTAGGCGAACAAAAGGCATGGCAAGAGGACTTCCCACTTCCGCCTCAAGGGCTCTGACAGGCCCATGATCATGCCTTTCAAGGTGCGGTTGAATCTCTCAACCAGACCATTACTTTGGGGGGTGGTAAGGGGTGGTGAACTTGTAGGTTACCCCACACTCCTTCCACAGAGACTTCTTATAAGTGGCTATGAAGTTGGTACCCCTATCAGATACCACTTCCTTGGGGATCCCCATGCGGGTAAAAACCCCCATCAAAGCACAACCCACCACAGGGGAAGTGATTGATCTCAAAGGAACGGCTTCTGGGTACCGGGTGGCATAGTTAACCAAGACCAGGATGAACCTGTTGCCCATGGCTGTCTTGGGATCCAGAAGCCCCACAATGTAAATGTCTACCCTCTCAAAGGGAGTACTGACAACAGGTTGAAGGGGAGCCTTACATTGACCTCCACTCTTGCCAATTGCCTGACAAGTCTGGCAAGACCTGCAAAATGCATCTGAGTGCCTGCACATTAGGGGCCAGTAAAAATGGGTGACAAGCCTCTCAAAGGACTTGTCCTGCCCCAAATGTCCTGCTAAAGGCACACCATGAGCCAGCCCCAGTAGGAAGGGCCTGAAGCACAGGGGTACAACCAGCACATGGGCTGACCCAGGCTCAGGAACCTTAGGCTCGCTATACAAGAGGTCATCCTCCCAATAGATCAGGCTCCTTGCCAGCCACCTGGTCAGCAGCCTGCTGCCCCAAACCCTCCAGAGTAGGGCATGTCTTCTGTGCTGCACAGAATGCTTCCGTGGTGGCCCCCCTTCCTGTTGCCACTGCGAGAGCTCAGGGACCTCCCCCAGTTCAGCCACCTGTTCCCCTGTAGGCTCCGGGGCGTCACCCTCAGACTCTGCCTCCTCCCGGACCGTGGGGAACTTCTGGGGCTGGTTTCCTGTGCCCCCTGCCCTTCCTCTTCTTGGCGGTCCCCTGGGCCACTGTTTCAGGCTCCAGGGGCTCTTGATTACCTTGACGGGCTGCCATTGAAAGGGTGGATACACATACCCACCCAGGCAGACCCAACATCTCCAAGTGAGACCTGTGTTCCACCTCCTTCAGAGGGGAATCCTCCAGGTCATTGCCTAGCAAACAATCAACAGGCATGGTTGGACTCACAGCTACCTTCAAGGAACCTGAGACCCCCCCCATTCAAATGGAACCTGAGCCACTCAGCACAGGCACTCTGAGTTATCCACTGCAACTACTTGGTGAAGTACCCGGGAATCAATCTGCTCTTCAGACACCAGCTGACTCCTCACTGTAGTCACGCTGGCTCCTGTGTCTCTCAGAGCCTCCACCCTCTGTCCATTAATGGTCACCCACTGCCTGTACTTCTTAGTGTTCTCAGGCACGAGGGTTATCTGGACCATCTCACTGTCCCCTAGTGGTTCCCACCCACCTGAAACCAACTCGTCCCCATTCGCTACACTGGCCAAACCCTGGGACTGCGCACCAGTGGGTGCTGGTGTACTTTTGGGGTATTTGGGGCCCCCGTCACATGACCCACCTGCTCACTTGCATAGCACTTACGTGGGGGACCACCTGCCACTGGCTTACCTTTGGAGAACCATGGCTTTTTCTCACTGGGGATTGGGAATCCTTACCCTGGGAATCAGTTTGGGGCCCTTTAGAGAACTCCCCCTGTTTACCCTTACCTCCCCTTTCTTCTCAGATGGACCCTCCCCACCCTTGGTGTGGTCTCCCTTATACCTCTTCTAGACCCTGGTGCTCTCCCATCGGTCCGCATCCTGCGCAAGCTTCCTGGGGTCAGTCAGCTTGCTGTCAATCAGGTGCTGGCACAGCTCTGGAAAACATAAACTGTACAAGTGCTCCCAAACAATCAGATTGTAAAGCCCCTCATACATAGTTACCTTACTGCCCTTCACCCAACCATCCAGTGACCTGCAATAAGAATCTACACATTCCAACCATGTTTAGGATTGCTTCTTCTTGTAGGATCTAAACTTATCCTTATACTGATCAGGGGTGAGACCATAGCTTGTGAGTAGGGCATCCTTCATGCTATACTAGGTCCCCTAAGGCTGTCAGTGTATCCCTCACCCTTACCTCAAAGTGCTTCCACAGACCCGCCCTCCAATGAGCTTCAGGGATCAGATTCATAAGGAGAGCAGACTCATACCCCTTAAACCACAACTATATGTTGTTCTCTCTTTTATAATCCTTCACAAGATATTTAGGAATGTGCACCCTCCTTTCAGGCTGCACTGTGATGTGGCTACCACCATCCCTACTAGACTGGCTCCTCTGATCCAGCTCCCTCAAGCTGAGCTCATGAGCCAACAACAACTTTTTCTCTTCAATGGCCATCCTCATTTTCTCCAACTCCCTCTGGTGCTCCCTCTCTGCCTGTCTGTCCTGCAATTCTTCAGGGGTCAGACCCTTAGATGAGACACTGCTACCTGCCCTGGAGACCCTCTCCCTGGAGATAACAGGCCCACCCACAATACCATTGTGTATGAAATAGCGTTCCTCATCCTCTGTGTTCCCTTCAGTGCACTTTGCTGTCACCCAGGCCCTCAGTGCCTTTTGCAGCTCCTCCTTGGATGAGCTCTTAATGGGACAGTCAAAGCTTTTACAGAACTCTTTTAACTGAGCCTTGGCACAGCTATCCAATTTCTCTAGGTCAAAAGTAGCTCCAACTGATGCATCTCCAGATTGGGACATGATGAAAAGTCAACAACAGTCCAAACAACATAAAAGTTCCCAAATGAAGTTCAGAAGTCAATCAAAGATTACCACAAAAACGGATGTAGGGAAAAATCCAAGCAAAAGAGAAAAATCTAAAATCACCAACCAAGTAGTATGTGGTCACATAGTGGTCTGCACTCAAAATAGTATTGTACACTTAATTACTGTATGTCAAGTACAAATACAAGTCGAAATCCCACCCCTGCCACCAATGTTAGAAATGGGATCTTTGGTTGGCAGTCAGGTTACCCCCTGTCCAAGCAAGGACCCTCACTCTAGTCAGGGTAAATGTGAATTACCCTCAGCTGACCCCTGCTTACCCCTTGGGTAACTTGGCACGAGTAGTAGTCTTAATTTCAGAGTGCTAGGTGTAAAGTATTTGTACCAATACACACAGTAACTTAATGAAAACACTACAAAATGACACAACACAGGTTTAGAAAAACAGAAAATATTTATCTAAACAAAACAAGACCTAAACGACAAAAATCCACAATACATAAGTCAAGCTATCAATTAAAAAGCAAAAAGAGTCTTCATGTAGTTTAAAACACACACTAACACTGTTAGCATAAAAATTTACCTTGGGTGAGTCAAAAATAACCCCACATTGGTGAGTGTGCATCAAAAAGGGCTTACGATGTGTCAATTCCCCTCGCAAGCAGGACCTTGTGTCGTTTCTCCTTTCGTTGGGTCGGGGGCGTCCTTCCTTCTCTCTGCAGGAAAGTGATGCGTCGATCCGGTCAGCACTCTCGGGTCCGGACGTCTTTGCGTTGTTTTTACACACCCAGCGGCACTTGCATTGGAAATCCAGCCGCACGATCATCCGAAAACCATGCAGCTCGGGTTGTGATCTCCCAGCCTCCGTCAGCGATGCTGTGCATCATTTATCCAGCTCCATGCGTCGATTTTTCGGTTGCGTTTCCGGCGAGCATCAATTTTCTTCAACCGCAGCACAGAGTTGTGTCAAGCTTTTCCCCACACGGTGCTCTGTGCATGGGTTTCTTCCTCTTAGGCTGCCATCTTCTCCTTTCAGGGTCCCAGGAACTGGATGGGCACCACAGGGCAGAGTAGGAGTCTCCCCAGAGACTCCAGGTGCTGGCAGAGAGAAGTCTTTGCTGTCCCTGAGACTTCATACAACAGGAGGCAAGTTCTAAATCAAGCCGTTGGAGAGTTCTTCTCAAGATGGAAGGCACACAAAGTCCAGTCTTTGCCCTGTTACTCTGGCAGAAGCAGCAACTGCAGGATAGCTCCACAAAGCACAGTCACAGGCAAGGCAGCTCTTCTTCCTCAGCTCTTCTCCAGGCAGAGGTTCCTCTTGTTTCCAGAAGTGTTCTAAAGTCTTTTGTTTTGTTATACCCAATTTCTTCTTTGAAGTAGGCCTACTTCAAAGTAAAGTCTCTTTTGAATCTGAAATTCTGCTTTGCCCAGTCCAGACCCCATACACTCACCAGGGGGTTGGAGACTGCATTGTGTGAGGGCATGCAAAGTCATTTCAGGTGTGAGTGACCCCTCCTCCTTTCCCTCCTAGCACAGATGGCTGATCAGGAAATGCAGACTATACCCCAGCTCCCTTCTTGTCACTGTCTAGTGTGAGGTGCAACCAGCCCAACTGTCAAACTGACCCAGACAGGGAATCCACAAACTGGCAGAGTCACAGAAATGGTATAAGCAAGAAAATGCTCACTTTCTAAAGGTGCCATTTTCAAACACACAATCTTAAAATCAACTTTACTAAAAGATGTATTTTAAAATTGTGAGCTCAGAGACCCGAAACTCCACATGTCCATCCGCTCCCAAAGGGAATCTACACTTTAATCAGATTTAAAGGTAGCCCCCATGTTAACCTATGAGAGGGACAGGCCTTGCAACAGTGAAAAACACATTTAGCAGTATTTCACTGTCAGCACATATAAAACATATTACTATATGTCCTACCTTAACCATACACTGCACCCTGCCCTTGGAGCTGCCTAGGGCCTACCTTAGGAGTGTCTTATATGTAAGAAAAAGGATGGTTTAGGTCTGGCAAGTGGATACACTTGCAAAATCGAATTTACAGTTAAAACTGCACACACAGACACTGCAGTGGCAGGTCTAATACATGATTACAGAGCTACTGATGTGGGTGGCCCAACCTGTGCTGCAGGCCCACTAGTAGCATTCGATTTACAGGCCCTGGGCACCACTACTGCACTATACTAGGGACTTACTAATAAATCAAATATGCCAATCATGGCTAAGCCAATTACATACACATTTGTAAAGGAGCACATGCACTTTAGCAGTAGTTAGCAGTGGTAAAGTGTCCAGAGTAACAAAAACAGCAAAATCAGAATCCAGCACACATCAACAACCTATGGAACAGAGGCAAAAAGTTAAGGGCGACCACGCCAAGGATGAAAAGTCTAACACTTGCTTATATCTTCAACCACTTGATGATTTTGAAAGAATTTAGTAATAGCTTAGTGCATTCAGCTAATGTTTATTCTTTCAAACTTTCTTAAAGATTGGTCACATATAGGCACAGTTATCAAGAGAATATAAAATCAATTTTACTTTGAATTACTATAATAATTTTCCTTTCCTCTTTTGGAAAACTCTGCTGAAGAGATTTGCACCAAACTCATCCTTAAGAAATGTATTAAGAATATACTGGTTTTTCCCTTCACTGGTTTTTGAAGAATGGAAAGGATATGAAGGTGTAGGTTTGGATTTGTGCAGATAAGCTGACAGATATTTTGGTCATCAAAGTCACAAAGTAGTAAAAAAAATCACAAATTCTAACTGACTACCATCAGTCTAGCTGTCTGAGTTTGTATTGTATTGAAGCATTTGAGAAACATTTCATATGACTGAGTGGGCTTCTTTGTGCTTAGCTGGTTGGTTGGGTCAGAGACTATTCTGCTTGTTATGTATGCTTGGATAAGAAAGATTTATAAGGAACATATCTGGAAAGTATTGGGTATAATGCAAAACTTTCAAAGGTAATCAATCATTTTGCACTGAGGTTGTAACTGCGCTTTGTTGTAAAGTGAGAGAGAAAGATAGAAGGCAAAAAGAATCGTGTTTTGGACTCATAATAACTTCATATTGCCTGACTTATGCGTAAGGATTAGGTTAGGTAATTGGGAACATAGAAGTCATTACAACTCTTTTGAACTTGAGATTGGTTTTGGAGGAAATGTATTCTTGCAGGGTGTGAGTTCCAGAGGCTGTCAATCTCCACATTTAACAATGTACTGCCAGTGCAAGGCGTTCTAAATAATGGAAAAGTTCCAAGTAAGGGCAGTCTGGGTCCTTCTTTGACAGCAAGTGACATATTTGAGTTAAGAGACCAGTGGTCCAGTACCAGGATTGCTCCACAGTCAATACAAAGGGGCTTGATTACGAGTTTCGCGGTCAGTGGACCAACCTTGTGTTAGCGTCTGAGTCACCTCCTGCCGACTAGTCGGTCTGACAGGCGAATTACGATGTTGTTGATTTGCAGACAGGAACACTGCTGGTGAACTGCTGCCGCCACCATCCAGCTGGAAACCACCAGGACGGTGGAAGGGGAGATCAGCTGTCAGATGACAGTACGTACAAGGGGACTGCCATCAGGCTAAAGAGTTGCCTTTCTGATGAGCCAACCGTGGCAGTGGGACCTCCTGCTTCAAGTTGGCGGAATGGAAGGATTTGGGCTGCATACTCACCCATTTTATTATTATCCTTGCAGTCTCCCACATAGATCAGTTCCTCCAGAATCCCGCTTCACAGCAGCAAAACTGATCCCATGGAAAATGACCCTGTCCGGGGATTAATCGAGATAAGTCCATTTAGCATCTTATTACACATTGATTGAGCTGGGCACATATAGGCCCTCATTACAACCCTGGTGGTTGGTGTTAAAGTGGCGGTAATACCGCCAACAGTCTGGTGCTAACTACCGACAAATTATGATCATGGCTAAAAGCTCTCCGATAGACAGCCAGTGTACCACACAAACCGCCAGGGTGGAAACAACAGCCACCACGGCGTTAGCCGCCTACAGCCAGGTGGAATGTTCCGCCGACCATATTAAGACACTGCAATTCGCCACCTTTTCCGGGCCGGTACCAACGACATCAAAAGCCTGGTGGAAACTGAGCTCAGAATTGAAAGGACTCACCATTGGAGACATAGGGAACAACCATGCCGCCATGGAGCCCGAACTGCATGTCTTCTCCATGATCTTCTACGTTCTGCTCCACCACGAACACCAACGCCGGCGAAGACGACGACAGTGAGTACAGACGCCTAGCACACAAGGGAGGGAGGGAGGAAAAAGAGAGTGACACACACACGCACCACGCACCCCACCCTCAACACCATACACACAAGCAGCTGCGTTACTAAAACATTTTTACCCCGTAACTCGGATGAATAATCTCTCAGGTGGGTGTCATACCCACTGGATTTGCAGGGGGCAGGCCGCACAGCAGCCCATGGAGGCAGGATTAAATTCTGTCTGCCGGCGGTGATGGCTGCTCAGTAGAGGTGCTGCTGGTGGGGAGAGGCTCCTGCCCATCCCCTGCAACCTCGGATGGCTGCTCAGTGGAGGTGATGGTGCTGCGGGGGCAGGGAGGCTCCAGCCAATCCCCTGCATCCTCGGATGGCTGCTCACTGGAGGTGGTGGTGCAGCTGGGGGGAGGCTCCTGCCCATCCCCTGCATCCTTGGACCTCTGCTCACTGGAGGTGGTGGTGCTGCTGGGGGGGAGGCTCCTGCCCATCCCCTGCAACCTTGGACGGCTGCTCACTGGAGGAGGTGGTGCTGCTGGGGGGTGGAGGCTCCTGCCCATCTCCTGCAACCTCGGACGTCTGGTCACTGGAGGTGGTAGTGCTGCTGAGTGAGGAGGCTGCACAACCATGGTTGGTGGTGGGGGCTCCGTCACAGTTTGTGCCCCAGGCCCCTTGCTCTTAATACAAAATATAACTGGCAACTCATTAGTTGAAATCAATGCACATTCTGATTGTGTAAGAAGAAGCTTATGGGTGCTCAAACATTGAAACACATTGTTGCCCTGATGTGTGGAACCGGGTTTTTGAATAAACCCGTTCTAATGATACACAAACAAACCAATGGGGCACACCAAACAGAACAGTATCTCTATTTAAGAGATAATCTAATATTTTGAAAAGACCAAATGACGTATCATGATCAATATCCCTAAAAATGCTTATTTGATTCTCTTTCTTCCTTAAATGAAATAAACGATCATAATTTCGACCAAAAAATACTGTATATAGATATACAACTAACCAAAAAAATTATATGTCCATACAGATATAAATTTTAATACACAGAGAATAATTCTTCTTATATAGAAAAACATATACATATATATACAAAACATAGAAACAACAAATGAATAGCCATCAGCCGACACGTGTTTTGTCCTGACTGGACTTCTTCAAGGCTGAGAAAATCACAACAAGCAACAATAAATACATTACAAACATATATATATACAATTATTACACAAAAAATGAAAACATATGTACATTTTATCCTATTATTGTCCAAGATAACCAAACAAAAATGTTCTTTTGGTCAGTTCGGTGTCCAAAATGTTATATACATATCATATTTATAATATTAATTTAAATCTAGACCAAAGACTGCAAAGGAAGAAAAGAGAACCACCACCACATAGTCTTAGTGGCAAAGCGTTAGTTGGTGTCCAAAGATATAGCATAGAATACTCCCTATATCTTTAAGAATTGGTACATCACCTCCATAGCCAAAGTTCAACATACCACATGCACACCCAAGTGTAAAAAATACTTCTCTTTTGTTGGCATTCTACCATTACATAACCAAAATTTATATTTCATCAAAAATAGACCGCTCTATGCCTAAAGTGACCCCTCTTTATACCTTGGTGTAAAATAAGTTGTGTACCTTTGCTCACTTCTATGTCCATTATATTCATGTCACATCTACCACACTCTATAGCAAGAGGGGAGAAAGAAAGGCCATTACATTAGTCACCTTTTACTTTATCCTAGGTATTCCTCAAAAATGTGAGAGTTTTTCCTTATAATGCCATTACTGACCTGTTTCAAAACCAAAGTCAATCACATCTTTTCCTTCTTCATCATCAATTTAAAAAAATGGACATTGCTTAGTTTCATCTATTGGTGAGTCGACTGAAATACAAAACAAATACAATATCTCTAATAACCTTTCTACTAAATAAAATAGCCTTTAATTCCTATCACCATCCAATCACCTAACAAAGTTTAAATCAGTGTCTCCATAATTTCCAACAATGAAACACACATATTACTATAGCCCCATTTTTTCAATACTTGAACTAAATACCATTACCAAATTCTTACTGTTCACTTACCTAGCCACCCCTCTTCCTAAGCTTTCGTTTGTTTTCCAAACCCGTTTGTTGATATATCTAGGCACAGCCCGTCGAGGGAAATCTATGCTCCTATGTGCCTTCCGTAAGCCCAGACATCAATGTGAGCCCTTCGCCGGCACTGATAAATGCCGCGTTAGTTCTTAGAAACGAGATTGTTCATAACCGTGACGGAGGGAATCGCGTGCCCCCCGTGAGTCCTCCGACCATTATGTCTTGCCGGAAACCCTCGCGCCGGCATTTAAATGCCGCGTTGATTTTCAAAGCAGAGTACTAGACATTAAAGATGGACTTCCGCCTGTCCGACCAGACTATGGCGGCCATCTTAAAGTGATTGCTCTTATTGTCTGCTGGTACAGGCTCCTTGCTCTTCCTGGCAGCTGGGACAGGATCCTTTCCCTTTTTAGCAGCTGCTGCAGGCTCCTTTGTCTTCCTGGCAGCTGGTGCAGGCTCCTTCTTGCCTGCTGGGGCAGGCTCCTTGCTCTTTCTGGCAGCTGGTACAGGCTCCTTTCCCTTGAGGCTGCCTGGTGCAGGCTCCTTCACCTTCAGGACATGTGGCCTGGATCCTTTTCCACCACAAGTGGGTGAGGTGACGACTGGGCCCATGGACTGGGTGGCTGAGGTGCTTGGCTGGGTTCTTCCTTCCCTGCCCATACATGCAGAACGGGGGGAGGGGTAGGGAAGAGATCAATGGTGGATAGGAACAGTTTTTATGGACATTGGGACAGATAGAGGGAGAGGAATGGGAGTGGAGGAAGAGGGAATGGTTGTTAGAGGTGTCTGTTGATTTTGGGTGCAGGTGCATGGGCTGGATGCTGTTGTGAGGTGGATGGCTGTTGGGTGTCTGAGTGCTTGCGTTTGTTTACCTTAGGAGGGGACGGACAGACACAGTGGGAGAGGACACAGGAGACGTGTGCATGGCTGTTGTGGAGGTGTCTGCCAGTGAGGTGTGTGTTCTGTTTGGTGTGGTGATGATGCTGATAGTGGATGATGAGGTAGTGCATGCAGGTGTGAGTGTAGATGGAACTGGGAGGGAGGTGGAGAAGGAGGGGGAGACAGTGGAAATAGTGGATGTTGGTGTGTCTGCATCTGGATGGTGTTTGTGTGAGTGGCTGTGGGATGAAGTGTGGTGCTTGTGTTTGCCTGTACCACTCTTGTGTGTTGTCTTATGTGCATGCTCGTCAGCCTGTGTGTTTGGGATGGGTTGGGGTTGAGGAGAATGGGACTGGGAAGAGGAAGGTGGAGGGTGGAAACAGGGACAATGGCTGTCATCAGAGAGGAGGCCAGAGCCTGGATCGATCTCTGTTGGGCCGCCAAGTCAGTGTGACTGCCCTCCAGGAATACATTAGTCTTTTGCATCTGGGCTGCCAGCCACTGGATGGCATTCCCAATGGTTGACTGCCCTACAGAGATGGCTCTCCGGATGTCAATAGCCTCCTCATTCAGGGCAGCAGGGCTCACTGGGGCAGGGCTTGAGGTGCCTGGGGCGAAGGAGGTGCCCACCCTCCTGGGTGAGCAGACACAGGTAACTCAATGAGGGGCTGTTGGGAGGGCGGTGCTGGTATGGGGGTGCCTTCTATACCTGTAGGTTGGGTGGTCACAGAGGTGTCCGCCACCACCAGGGAGCTTCCATCGGAGGAGGTATCTGTGTCAGAACTGTCCCCTCCAGTCTCCGCCGTGGTACTTCCCTCACCCCTTGTCCTACTGATGCCATCACCGTCGGTGGTCTCTGCCTCCTGGGTCCTGTGGGATGCAGCGACCTCCGTCGCCAGTGCCTCTGCTCCTCTGCCAGATGATGATAATGCACATAAGGACAAGGTGACAAAACAAAAAAGGGAGGGGAAGAGACAAAGGACACACTTGGTCAATGGCTGCACCAACACCACTGTTGGCGTACATAGCACCCTCACACACAGGGAACAGCCCTATGCAATATGCCATAGCAGTACCAGAGAAATAGTTCACAGCCAAGGCATGGGGAGGGGCACACACCGCCAAATGCAGCACACTTGGGACCCACGCAGCCCTGACCAGTAGTGGATGCGCACGAGCTAGGTAGCAAGATTTTCCCTTCTGAATCCTAGCCACCAGAGAACCTATGCTGCAATGACAGGCCTGTCCTAGGTACACCCACCATGCGTAAGCTGTAATAATAGGCACTATACTCACCCCCTTGTGGCTGCTGTGATGCCCTCAAGCACCCATCCAGCTCAGGATAGGCCACCACCAGTATGCGGGCCATCAGGGGGGGGTCAGGGTTCAATGGGCACCCCTTCCGCATTGGGAGACCATCCCCAGCTGGGCCTCCGCCGTCTTCCATGCCCAGTGTCTCAGGTCCTACCACCATTTCCAACAGTGGGTGATCCGCCGCCGTAGACTTCCAGGGTCCTCACGTCTTTGGTGATGGCATGCCATATACTCTTATTTTGATGGGCGCTGACCTGCAGAGGCAATACCCACATGAAAATGGAATTAGTCAAACAGTCCTGCATGTTACACTTATGGCCCACCATACCCCTTCACATCACCATTTACTCACCAAGAGGACATCCACCCACCCCCTTACACGAGGCCTTCACACACACCACTCCATGCATTCATGCCACAAGCATTGTGCCCACAGTTTACTCACCTATTGGTCTGGAGGCCCATACAGCAGTCCGTACTGGGGTAGGACCCCATCCACCAGTCTGTCCAACTCTGCTGGAGTGAAGGCTGGGACCCTTTCCCCAGTCACATGGGCCATGGTAGGTTCCAGACACAGGTCACAGCAGCACATGCAGTTTAGGTCCTCTCCTGTTGAAGATCCGGTAGCAAGTGAGGGATGAGTTAGAAAATGGCGGTCACGTCCACGGCGGTGCATACCGTCACCGCCGGCGTAGATCACCATTGGCCACTGTAACTCATAGGGCCCAATGTTAACCAATGAGGAGTTACACAGCGGTTCCCGACGTCTCCTGCAACGGTGCACAACGTCAGCGGAATTACCTCACTTCCACCTGTCTCTCCACACAGGATAGGTGTATGCCATTTGAGGGGGGTGCAATTAGGACATACTGGACAAATCACACTTACCCATTACAAGTTAACAGCATGCAAAGTTCTGCTGTATCTCCATTGTTCAGTTTGTGACCGGCTCCTCACTCTTTTGCCCCATAGATTGCTACTGCTGCAGATGAATAGGAGATGGAGATATACACCCGTTTACAGACCCCTGGTTGACTTGGCAACAATGGAGGACAGGCACATTATCTTCATCTATAGACTTGACAGGGCCACAATCACAGAGCTGTGTGCCCAATTGGAGCCTGACCTGATATCTGCTATCCGTCACCCTACTGAGATACCACCTCTTGTGCAAGTTCTATCAGTGCTCCATTTCCTGGCAAATGGTCCAAGTGACAGTGGGCTTGGCAGCAGGAATGTCACAGCCAATGTTCTCAATAGTGCTAATAAGAGTGTTGCCTGCCCTGATTAAACACATGTGCAGCTACATTGTATTTCCCCAGGTTGAAGATTTGGCCACAGTGAAGGCTGACTTCTACGCAACATAATTGAGGTGATTGATGGAACACATATTACATTTGTCCTCCCCGTCAGAATGAACAGGTGTTCAGAAATAGTAAGAGCTTCCACTATATGAATGTACAGATGGTGTGCTTGGCGGCCCAGTACATCTCCCACGTCAATGCTAAGTATCCTGGATCGGTGCATGATGCCTTTGTCCTGAGGAATAGCAGCATCCCAAATGTGATGGCCCAACTACAGAGGCACAGGGTGTGGCTATTAGATGAGCCCTGGTTCCCACCAGTATATGTTGGTGTATGGGTATGGTGTGGGCCATATGGGATAGTGTGTGGCTAAATGTTGTCCCTCAAAATTTGCAGGTGACTCTGGTTACCCCTACCTATCATGGCTGCTGACCCCTGTGAGGAATGCCAGGACAAGGGCAGAAGAACGTTATAATGAGGCCCACGGGCGAACCTATCATGGCTGCTGACCCCTGTGAGGAATGCCAGGACAAGGGCAGAAGAACATTATAATGAGGCCCACGGGCGAACCAGAAGGATAATAGAAAGGACCTTTGGCCTCCTGAAGGCCAGGTTCAGGTGCCTCCATCTAACAGGTGGATCCCTGTGCTACTCACCCAAGAAGGTCTGCCAGATAGTAGTGGCATGCTGCATGTTGCACAACCTTGCCCTGAGACGCCATGTGCCTTTTCTGCAGGAGGAGGAGGCCTGAGATGCCCGTGTGCCAGCAGTGGACCCCGTGGACAGTGAGGATGAGGAGGATGAGGACAACAGAACATCAGTGATCAGACAATACTTCCAATGACACACAGGTAAAACAGTGTTAATTTACATTTCATTTACATTCATTTGAATTTCTGTAGCACTGTTAAGCTGTTATTTTCCACTTCTATGCCCACTTACTGTACCCTCTGGCAATTCATTTTGCAGATGTTGGTGACCTGACATACACTCCTGGTGTGATCACTGCAGCCAGCTACTGGTCATTAATCTATGCCCATTTTCTGTACAGTTGTATTGCAATGTTTGTACCTGTTTCAATGAATACATAATTGAAAATATGACATACTCCAGACTTCTTTTTTTTCCAAGGGTGTTTATTGAAGTGCTAAAATATAGAGGGGCAAGTGCAATGGGCTGGCGTGATGATGGAGGAAAGTCCAATGACTGATGATTGTTCCAGTCTATTTGTAGCATAGGTGCATTGTCCAAGGGGACATAGGAAGGGGAGCAATGGCAGTTCAAGGTGGACAGAGTGACTGAGTGGGACACAAGGGGGACAATCAGGAGAGTCTAATTTCCTGACGAGGTTCTTGGCAAGTGTCTCTGGCTTCTGTCTGGATCACAGGGAACGTTTGCGGGTGGTTCTCCTTCTGCGGGGGAGCGGTGCTGGTGGCATGTGTGTCCTGTGGCGGGGCCTCCTGGCCACTAGCGGCAGCGGAGGTGGAAGGCTGTTCAGATGTCTGGCTAGTGGCAGGGGGCCACTGTTGTGTGACCGCCTCCCTCACTATATTGGCCATGTCCTGCTATGGAGATCAGGGTGTTGTTGATGGCCTGCAAGTCCTCCCTGGTCTCCTGGTACTGTCCCTCCTGCAGCCACCTGTTCTCCTGCACGTTGTCTAGGATCTGGCCCATCGTGTCCTGGGAATGTTGATATGCTCCCAGAATCTCTGTAAGTGCCTCCTGGAGAGTCGGTTTCCTGGGTCTGTCCTCCCCCTGGCTTACAGCAGTCCTCCCAGTGTCCATGTTGGCCTGTGTCTCTGTCCCCTGAACCGTGAGCCTACTGACCCCAGATCCCTGATTGTCTTGAGGGCGAGATGTGCCCTGGGGTCCGAGAGGTGGACACACTGCTGACTGACGTGCCCTGGGGACAGAGGTATGGGTACGCTGGGTGGATGTTGTGGTGGTGTTTCCTGATGGGGAAGGCTCTGTGGTGGTGTGTGACTGGGCTTGGGGAACTAGCTTTCCAGAGGTCCCTGATGGGCCAGGTTGGTAATCCAGATCCTAAAGACCAGAGTTGCTGTCATCACTGTGGGCCTCTTCGGTTGGGGTACTGGGTATTGCTGGCACCTCCTCTCTGCTGACATTGGCTGGGGCACCTGTGGGGATGTAAATGATGTGTTATGGTTTCTGTGTCTGACATATTGTGCAGCAGTGGCTTGGCCTCTTTGGTTGTATTTGCCCTGGCAAGCTTTCACTTGTGTATATTGGTTTCTAGTGCGATTGTTAGTTCTCTATGGTGTGTATGCTTTAGTGATGAGTGTCCATGCAGGGCTGTGAGGGGTGTCCATGCATTGGTACAGCATGCAGGGATTGGCACTGGGATGGGTGAGATGTGATGGTGGGGTGTGTGGGAAGTGGTGGAGTGATGGGAGTGAGGGTGAGGGTGAGGGTGGGGGTATGTGATGGCATGCAGGTAGGGGGGTAGTTGTAGTAGAGAGTTGACTTACCGAGTTCAGTCCTCCTCCTACTCCGGCCAGGCCCTCAGTATGCAGTATTGCCAAGACTTGCTCCTCCCATACTGTTAGTTGTGGGGGAGGAAGTAGTGGTCCACCGCCAGTCCTCTGTACAGCGAGTTGGTGTTTTGCTGCAATGGAACGTACCTTCCCCTGCAGGTTGTTCCACCTCTTTCTGATGTCACCCTTAATTCTTGGGTGCGGTTCCACAGCGTTGACCCTGTCCACGATTCTCCACCATAGCTCCATCTTCCTAGCTATCAATATCTGCTGCACCTGTGCTCCTAACAGCTGTGGCTCTACCCTGATGATTTCCTCCACCATGATCCTTAGCCCCTCCTCTGTGAAGCAGGAGTGTCTTTGTGGTGCCATGGTTGTTGTGTGAGGTGTGAAGGTGAGGGTGTGTTGGGTAAAGTGTTGGGGTGTGTGATGTGGGGTGCATGAGTGGTGTATAGGTGTGCATAGTGTGTGGCTCTGGTTGTGTCTGTGGTCTTGATGTCTCTCTGGTGGCAATGAACTGTAATCGTAAAAGTTGAGGGTAATGTGGGTGTGTGTTTTATAGTGGTGTGTGTGTGTGTTGTGTGTATGGGTGTCAGGTGTGTGTTGTTTGAATCGGCCAATTTGGTGGTGTTTTGTTTGTGAGTGTCCATTTTGAGTGCAGCATAAGGTACCGCCAATGGTTTACCACCATTGAATGTCCTCCATGGTGATTCGTGGGTCATAAGGGGGTGGGCGTAGTTCTGTTGGCATAACGGTGTGGGTTTTGATACCGCCAGTTAATCACTGACCTTTGGTATGGGGGATTTGTGTATGTGGCTGAATACTGACAGATTGGTGTATGTGCATCATAATATGGATAACGGATATCTGCTGCAGCAGCGGTAAGTTGGGGGCAGTCAGTGTGGTGGTAAGTGGGATTTACTGCCAATGTCATAATGAAGGCCATAGTCTAGGCTCAGGCATTGGGACAGTAATCCTATTAGGTATTTTTTGTATGTGTCAAGAACACGTGTACACATGACACTTGTTTATTCAGAAGGTACACATGCATCTACACATATAAAAACTATCCACCACAATCAATAACCCCGCCCGTAGTCAGTGGTTATTTTGTGATCCAGCAGGCAGGAAACCACTGACTTAACGGTCTTCCTGGGCCCGCTCCGATGGTGGCCTGGTAATAAGACCACCAAACCCGTAATCCACCCAATAGTCATCAGTGAAATACATCTTGAAATAGGCAACCATTGGAGAGATTAAAGGGCATAAGTGCAGAAAGTGTTAGATGGTGTCATTCTGGATCTGCTGGAGTCTGTGGCAAAGGGAGAAAAACACCCTAACATAAAATCTGCAGGTATGATCTCGGCAAGACATGGCCAAGCTTTACATGGTGATGGATTTGTTAACCTATGAAACAACCAATCCTATGTTTCTTTCTTCAGACAATCGTTTAGATTGGAGTCCAAGTTCTTCATATGATAATGATGAGATAATTCTTGGCCCAGGTTCCACAATGAGGATTTCAGTTTTTTGATGAGTTGTACTTGAAGTGGTTGCGTAACTTTAATTGCCTACAATTCAGCGGCTAAGACCTAGGCATAGAGTTTGTGATTCAACAATGTAGTCAATGGATTTGATGAGACCAGGTTAGGACTGAATTGCATTGAGTAGGCAAGACCGAGTGATGAAACCTTAAGGCATGCTTTTATCAGAAGTGAAAAGGGTAGATGTGAAAGAAGAAAGAATGATTAGAATATAGATTTTAGTGCGTTAGGATTAGATCTAATCCAATTTGCAAGTTTGATTTTCAAACTTGCCCAGTCCCTTGCTAAGATGGGGTGATTCACAACATCAAATACAGAAGATAAGTTTCAGTGTCAAGACAGGTGGTGATCATGATGGATTCCATTTCATTGTTGTGAATCCTGTTTGGTGATCTAAGAGTCAGATGCTTTCCTTGAAAAAGTCAGAGCTGGGCTAAGGCTGATCTTTTAATTAGCTTTTTTTGAGTTTGATCAGAGTACAGGGCCTGGTTATGAGTTCAGCAGCCTGACTGCCTGATAGAAATGGGGTTTTTGGTTGGCAGTCAGGTTACCCCCTGTCCAAGCAAAAGCCCTCACTCTAGTCAGGGGAAGTCACACACAATCCAAGATTATCCTGTGCCCACCCTCTGGTAGCTTGGCACGAGCAGTCAGGCTTAACTTAGAAGGCAATGTGTAAAGTATTTGTGCAATAAATCATACAATACCACCATATAGCACCACAAAAATACACCACACAGGGTTTAGAAAAATAGATAATATTTATCAGGATAATTGTAGGTCAAAACGAAAAAAAGTTGCAATGTGAATTTGTAGAGATATCACTGAAAAGTGATATAAAGTGTCTTAAGTCTTTAAAAAGCAAACAAAGGGGGTCATTCTGACCCTGGCGGTCATTGACCGCCAGGGTCAACGACCACGAGAGCACAGCCAACAGGCTGGCGGTGCTCTCAAGGGCATTCGGACCGCGGCGGTTTGGCCACGGTCAGAAAGGGAAAACCGGCGGTCTCAGGAATCCTCCATGGCGGCGCAGCATGCTGCGCCGCCATGGGGATTCCGACACCCCATACCGCCATCCTGTTCCTGGCGGTTCGCCCGCCAGGAACAGGATGGCGGTATGGGGTGTCGTGGGGCCCCTGGGGGCCCCTGCAGTGCCCATGCCAATGGCATGGGCACTGCAGGGGCCCCCGTAAGAGGGCCCCACAAAGAATTTCAGTGTCTGCTTAGCAGACACTGAAATTCGCGACGGGTGCAACTGCACCCGTCGCACCTTCCCACTCGGAGCCGGCTTCCTCGTGGGAAGGGGTTTCTCGCTGGGCTGGCGGGCGGCCTTCAGGCGGTCGCCAGCCAGCCCAGTGGGAAACACAGAATCACTGCGGCGGTCTTCAGACCGCGGAGCAGTGTTCTGTCGGGGAACTCTGGCGGGCGGCCTCCGCCGCCCGCCAGAGTTAGAATGACCCCCAAAGTCTCTTTCAAGCACAAAGTACCTGGTTTGGAGTGGAAAATCTCCTCAGAGAGCCACAGAAGAAGAGATACGTGGAAGAAGGGGTGTGTGCGTCGATTTCTCCCCAGCACACACGGACTTGCGTCGTTATTTTTCACGCGGGGAAGTCGTGCGTCGTTTTCCGGCGCGCGGACAGTCTCTTTCTGTGGATCGCGGGGATTACCAGATGTCCTGGGTCTGTGCATAGATTTTCCTGCTTGTTTTCCGGCTGCGCGTCGTTCTGCGGGGCTGCGCGTCGAAATTTCGATCTCACGGCAGGCGTCGCGTCGATTTCTCCTCTGGAGGTCGGGCGGCGTTGTCCTTGCGAAGCCGTGCGTCGAAGTTCCGGTCGCCCCGAAGGCGTCGCGTCGATCAGCGTCGGTGTGCGGCATTTTTCTCGCCGCGGAACAAGCTGTGCGTCGAAAATTTCGGCGCACGGAGCGTCCAAGTGAAAAAGAGAAGTCTTTTTGGTCCTGAGACTTCAGGGAACAGGAGGCAAGTTCTATCCAAGCCCTTGGAGAGCACTTACACAGCCAGACAAGAGTTCAGCAAGGCAGAAGGCCAACAGCAAGGCAGCAGTCCTCTGTAGAAAGCAGACAGGTGAGTCATTTGAGCAGCCAGGCAGTTCTTCTTGGCAGGATGTGGTTTCTGGTTCAGGTTTCTTCTCCAGCAAGTGTCTGATGAGGTAGGGCAGAGGCCCTGTTTTATACCCAAATGTGCCTTTGAAGGGGGGGAGACTTCAAAGATTGGCTAAGAAGTGCACCAGGTCCCCTTTCAGTTCAATCCTGTCTGCCAGGGTCCCAGTAGGGGGTGTGGCAGTCCTTTGTGTGAGAGCAGGCTTTCCACCCTCCCAGTCCAGGAAGACCCATTCAAAATGCATATGTATGCAAGTGAGGCTGAGTACCCTGTGTTTGGGGTGTGTCTGAGTGAATGCACAAGGAGCTGTCAACTAAGCCCAGCCAGACGTGGATTGTAAGGCATAGAAAGATTTAAGTGCAAAGAAATGCTCACTTTCTAAAAGTGGCATTTCTAGAATAGTAATATTAAATCCAACTTCACCAGTCAGCAGGATTTCATATTACCGTTCTGGCCATACTAAATATGACCTTCCTACTCCTTTCAGATCAGCAGCTACCACTTCAATACTGTATGAGGGCAGCCCCAATGTTAGCCTATGAAGGGAGCAGGCCTCACAGTAGTGCAAAAATGAATTTAGGAGTTTTACACTACCAGGACATGTAAACTACACAGGTACATGTCCTGCCTTTCACCCACACAGCACCCTGCTCTAGGGGTTACCTAGGACACACATTAGAGGTGACTTATATGTGGAGAAAGGGGAGGTTTAGGCTTGGCATGTACTTTTAAATGCCAAGTCGAGGTGACAGTGAAACTGCACACACAGGCCTTGCAATGGCAGACCTGAGACAAGGGAAAGGGGCTACTTAAGTGGGTGGCGCAACCAGTGCTGCAGGCCCACTAGTAGCATTTAATCTACCGGCCCTATGCACATAGAGTGCACATTACTAGGGACTTATAAGTAAATTAATAGTCCAATCAGGTATGATTCAAGGTTACCAAGTTTTAAGGGAGAGAGCATATGCACTTTAGCACTGGTTAGCAGTGGTAAAGTGCGCAGAGTCTAAAAGCCAGCAAAAGCAGTGTCCAAAAAGTGGAGGGAGGCAGGCAAAAAGTTAGGGGTGACCACCCTAAGGCTGTCAGGTCTAACATGTGTCCCCCCCAGCTGAAAGTGGGGAGAGCTACCCGACCTCCTGGGAGCTCTCATCGCTAAGGCGGAAGTATCTGGAGAGACCATCAGCATTGGCGTGGTCAACCCCTGGGCGATGTTCCACCATAAAGTTCATCCCCTGTAGGGAAATGGACCACCTCAAGAGTTTTGGATTCTCACCCCTCATCTGCATGAGCCATCTGAGGGGCCTGTGGTCTGTCTGAACCCGGAAGTGAGTCCCAAACAGGTAGGGTCTTAGCCTCTTCAGTGTCCAGACCACAGCAAAAGCTTCTCTCTCAATAGCACTCCACCTCTATTCCCGTGGTAATAGCCTTCTGCTAATAAAGACTACTGGTTGGTCTAGGCCCTCCTCATTTAGCTCTGCTAGGACTGCCCCTATGCCATGCTCTGAAGCGTCTATCTGCACAATAAATTCCTGGGAGTAGTCAGGGGCCTTGAGCACGGGGGCCGTGCACATGGCTTCCTTCAGGGAGTCAAAGGCTTTCTGACAAGCCTCTGTCCAATTCACCAACCTAGGTTGTTTCTTGGAAGTGAGTTCTGTCAAGGGTGACACAATGGTACCATAGCCCTTGACAAATCTGCGGTAGTATCCTGTGAGGCCTAAAAAGGCTCTCACCTCAGTCTGAGTTCTAGGTGGTTGCCAGGCCTTGATAGTTTCAATCTTGGCCTGGAGTGGCTGCACCTTGCCACCACTTACTAGCCTTGATGGTCAGGCCTGCGTGTTGCAGGGCCTGAAGCACCTCCTTGAGGTGGAACAGGTGTTCCTCCCAGCTGGAACTGTAGACAGCTATGTCATCCAGGTAGGCTGCACAGAAGGCATCCTTGCCAGCCAGGACCCCGTCAACCAACCGTTGGAAGGTAGCGGGGCATTTTTCAATCCAAACGGCATCACCCGGAACTGGTAATGGCCATCAGGGGTTGAAAATGCGGATCTTTCTTTAGCCCCCTCAGTCAGGGCGATCTGCCAGTACCCTGAAGTAAGATCAAACGTACTCAGGAACTTGGCAGCGCCCAGACTGTCAACAAGCTCGTCAGCTCGGGGGATGGGGTGAGCATCAGTCCGTGTGACTGAGTTGAGACCCCGGTAGTCCACACAGAACCGGAGTTCTGGCTTCGCACCTGGGGCAGTAGCTTTAGGGACCAACACCACTGGGCTGGCCCAGGGACTACTGGATTTCTCGATAACCCTTAGAGCTAACATTTTGGAGACCTCCTCCTTGATGCTGGCCTTCACCTTATACGATAACCTGTAAATTTTGTTCTTCACAGGGAGACTGTCACCGGTGTCAATGTCATGAACACAGAGGTGGGTCAGTCCAGTAGTAAGGGAGAACAGGGGGGAGAACTTCTCCAACAGCTCATAGCAGTCTCCTTTCTAGTTTAGAGTCAGGGAGTCAGAAAGAATGACCCCTTTTACTGACCCATCACCTTCTTGGGCAGAGTGGAGGTCGGGGAGAGGTTCACTCTCCTCTTCCATTCCTTCATCTGTGACCAGAAGCATGTTGACCTCAGACCTCTCAAAATGAGCCTTTAGTCGGTTAACATGGAGCACCCTTAGGGGGTTCCTAGGGGTTTGGAGGTCCACTAGGTAAGTGGCCTCCCCTTTCCGCTCCTTTACTTCAAATGGGCCAGACCAGCGGTCCTGGAGAGCTCTAGGCTCTACTGGCTCCATTACCCACACTTTGTCTCCAGGTTGAAACTCTACCAGGGTGACCTTCTGGTCATAGCAGCGTTTCATTACCTCTTGACTGGCCTCAAGGTTACTTTGGGTCTCTTTCCAGAAGCGGGTCATCTGGTTGCGGAGGGCCAACATGTAGCTGACCACATCCTGAGGGGGTGCCTTTGGAGCTTTCTCCAACCCCTCCTTGACAATGCTTAAGGGTCCCCTGACAGGGTACCCATAGAGAAGCTCAAAGGGACTGAACCCCACCCCCCTCTGGGGGACCTCTCTGTAAGCAAAGAGAAGGCATGGTAAGAGGACGTCCCACTTACGCCTCATGGCCTCAGGGAGGTCACCAATCATGCCTTTCAAGGTCTTGTTGAATCTCTCCACAAGACCATTAGACTGGGGGTGATAGGGTGTGGTGAACTTGTAGGTTACACCACACGCATCCCACAGAGACTTCATGTATGCAGACATGAAGTTAGTGCCTCTGTCAGACACTATCTCCTTTGGGAATCCCACACAGGTAAATATCCCCATCAGAGTTCTGGTCACCACCGGTGCAGTTACGGTCCTCAGAGGGATTGCCTCTGGGTAACGGGTGGCATGGTCCACCAAAACCAGGATGAACCTGTTGCCTAAGGCAGTTTTGGGGTCCAATGGTCCAACAATGTCGATGCCCACCCTTTCAAAGGGGGTGCCAACGACAGGATATGGAATCAGGGGGGTTTTAACCCTTTTTCCTGCTTTACCACTGGCCTGGCAGGTAGGACAAGATCTGCAGAACTTATCTGAGTTTGTCCTCATTCTGGGCCAATAAAAGTGGGTGACAAGCCTGTCAAAGGTCTTGCCTTGCCCCAAATGTCCTGCCAGGAGAATGTCGTGAGCCAGACCCAGTAGGAAGGTCCGGTAACACTGGGGGACCACCAGCGTATGCGCTGCCCCAAAGGCCGGAACCTTAGGCTCACTGTAGAGGAGATCATTCTCCCAATATATGTGGTGATCGCCAGAGGCTTCACCTGCCGCCTGGTCTGAGGCTTGCTTCCTCAGACCCTCCAGAGTGGGACATTCTTTCTGCGCCTTGCAGAATTCCTCCCTGGTGGGTCCACCCTCAACTTGCCAGTCAGCAAGCTCAGGTAGGTCACCTAGGGTGGCAATGTCTTCCCCAGTTGGCTCGGGAGCCTCCTCCTCAGGAGGCCCGTCAACCACTGCTGGAACTTCTGGGGCCGGTTTCCCGCGCCCCTTGCCCCTCCTCTTGGCAGCTCTCTGGGCCATTGTTCCAGGCTCCAGACGCCCTTGACTTCCCTCTCGGTCAGCCATGGACCGTGTGGTCATGCAGACCCACTCAGGTAACCCTAACATCTCCAGGTGAGATCTGAGCTCCACTTCTTTCCAAGCAGTATGCTCAAGATCATTGCCTAACAGACAATCTACAGGCATGGCAGGACTCACAGCTACTTTCAGAGTACCAGTGACCCCCCCCCACTCAAAGGGAACCAGAGCCACCGGTAGGTGACTCTCACGATTGTCAGCGACTATGACCTGGTGGAATGTATTAGGGACTATGCTCTGTTGACACCAGCTGACTCTTGATAGTAGTCATACTGGCTCCTGTGTCACGCAGAGCTTCCACCTTCTGCCCATCAATGGTGACCCACTGCCTGTACTTGGAAGTATTTTGGGGCATGTGGGTTTTGGGCACCATTTCTCCTTCTCCCAGAGACACTAGGGAAATCTCTACCTGTTCCCCAAAGCTATCTGGGTCCATCTCCCCCCCGAGCGCTACACTAGTCAACTCAGGTGTCTGTCCGGTAGTGGACGGTGCTCTCTTGGAGGACTGGGGGTCGCCTTTATAGTGACCATACTGGTAATACTCCATGCATTTGGGGTTGGATTTTCCTGACCTATCATATGTCCCTGGCTTTTTCCCAAATCTGGAAAAGGAATGGTTGCCACCCCCTCCCTGGGAATTCTTTTGGGGGCCTTTGGAGAGTTCCTTATCTGTAAGTTTATCTCCCCCCTCTTTCTTCTGTTGGGAACCCTGACCACCTTTGTGGGTGTCCCCCCCAGGTACCTTCTTGGACACTCTGGTGCTAACCCAGAGGTCCGCCTCCTCAGCAAGCTTCCTGGGATCAGTCAGTTTACTATCCACTAAGTGCTGGCGCAACTCTGTAAAAGTAGTATTAAGCATATGCTCTCTCAGAATCAAGTCATATAAACCTTTATAATCATCTACTTTGTTGCCCCGCACCCATCCATTCAGTGCCTTACTGGAGAAGTCAAAGAAATCTACCCATGTTTGTGTGGTTTGTTTGGTGCTGTCCCTGAACCTCTGACGGTATCCCTCAGGGGTCAGCCCAAACTTGGCAAGTAAAGTGGCTTTCTGAAGTGGGTATGTGTTTTGATCAGGTTGATCCAATGTGAGAAGTGTGTCCCTCCCCAATGGCGGTACATAACCCCACATAGCTACCCCCCATTGCCCTTCAGGAACCTCATGAGCCCTTAGTGCAACTTCATAAGCAGCTAACCATTTATCTATGTCATCTCCCACCACAAAACTGGGCACCACATTTTTGGGTATATGAACCTTCTTTTCTCCAGCATGTCCTGTCAGTATGCTGCCACCATTATTGCTGGATTCAGACTGCTTTGCCTTGAGATCCAGCTCCTTGAGACTCAGTTCATGAGCCAATAACAGTTTCTTTTCAGCCAAGGCTCTCTCAGCTGCAGCTTCAGCTCTTTCAGCTTCAATCTGTTTGCCTGCTCTTTCAGCCTCAGCTTGCTTGGCTTCTCTCTCTGCCCTTCTTTCCTCCTGTTGAGCCTCAATTTTCAGTTTTGCCATTTGCAATTTGAACTCACTTTCCTCTCCTTTCCTCTGCGGTCAGGCTTTGCACAGAGACACTGCTCCCTGGTCTGGAAGGGGGCACAATTGCAGTGGTAACACCATCCACAGATAGTAACAAATCCTCTGAGGGGCCATTTTCTGGCTCCTCTTCCTCATCATCCTCTTCTAAATGGGCTTCTGCCCAGGCCCTCAGCGCCACTTGAAAGTCCTCCTTTTTGGAGGCCCCTTGGGTGGGTACCCTCATTGCCCTGCAGAATCCCTTTAGTTGTTTGACCGTATATGTATCCAACAGTACTAGGTTAAAGTCTCCTATCTGAGACCCAGTCAGAGACATGTTGAGTGAGGATTTAGTTTTTGAAAATTGTCAGGAAAAACAAATTTTCAAATAGAGATAAAAATCAAGTTGACCTTCAACTGTGGGTAGGTAGTGAAATACTTAGCTACTGTATGTCACTGCACAAATACAAGTCCTATCCTCACCGCTGATCACCAATGTTAGAAATGGGGTTTTTGGTTGGCAGTCAGGTTACCCCCTGTCCAAGCAAAAGCCCTCACTCTAGTCAGGGTAAGTCACACACAATCCAAGATTATCCTGTGCCCACCCTCTGGTATCTTGGCACGAGCAGTCAGGCTTAACTTAGAAGGCAATGTGTAAAGTATTTGTGCAATAAATCATACAATACCACCATATAGCACCACAAAAATACACCACACAGTGTTTAGAAAAATATATAATATTTATCAGGATAATTGTAGGTCAAAACGAATAAAGTTGCAATGTGAATTTGTAGAGATATCACTGAAAAGTGATATAAAGGCGGACATTCCAACCCTGGCGGTCTCGGACCGCCAGGGTTGGGGACCGCGGGAGCACCGCCAACAGGCTGGCGGTGCTCCCATGGGCATTTTGACTGCGGCGGTACAGCCGCGGTCAGAAACGGAAAACCGGCGGTGTACCGCCGGTTTTCCGCTGCCCTGGGGAATCCTCCATGGGGATTCCGACCGCCATCCTGTTCCTGGCGGTTTCGGCCGCCAGGAACAGGATGGCGGTATGGGGTGTCGTGGGGCCCCCTAACAGGGCCCCACAAAGATTTTCAGTGTCTGCCATGCAGACACTGAAAATCGCGACGGGTGCAACTGCACCCGTCGCACCCCTTCCACTCCGCCGGCTCCATTCGGAGCCGGCATCCTCATGGAAGGGTGTTTCCCGCTGGGCTGGCGGGCGGCCTTCTGGCGGTCGCCCGCCAGCCCAGCGGGAAACCCAGAATAACCGCGGCGGTCTTCTGACCGTGCAGCGGTATTCTGGCTGCTCCCGCCGGCCCTGCGGTTACCGCGGCCGGCGGGAGTCAGAATGACCCCCAAAGTGTCTTAAGTCTTTAAAAAGCAAACAAAGTCTCTTTCAAGCACAAAGTACCTGGTTTGGAGTGGAAAATCTCCTCAGAGGGCCACAGAAGAAGAGATACGTGGAAAAAGGGGTGTGTGCGTCGATTTCTCCCCAGCACACACGGACTTGCGTCGTTATTTTTCACGCGGGGAAGTCGTGCGTCGTTTTCCGGCGCGCGGACAGTCTCTTTCTGTGGATCGCGGGGATTACCAGATGTCCCGGGTCTGTGCGTGGATTTTCCTGTTTGTTTTCCGGCTGCACGTCGTTCTGCGTGGCTGCGCGTCGAAATTTCAATCTCACTGCAGGCGTCGCGTCGATTTCTCCTCTGGAGGTCGGGCGGCGTTGTCCCTGCGAAGCTGTGCGTCGAAGTTCCGGTCGTCCCGAAGGCGTCGCGTCGATCAGCGTCAGAGTGCGGCGTTTTTCTCGCCGCGGAACAAGCTGTGCGTCGAAAATTTCAGCGCACGGAGCGTCCAAGTGAAAAAGAAGTCTTTTTGGTCCTGAGACTTCAGGGAACAGGAGGCAAGCTCTATCCAAGCCCTTGGAGAGCACTTACACAGCCAGACAAGAGTTCAGCAAGGCAGCAGGCCAACAGCAAGGCAGCAGTCCTCTGTAGAAAGCAGACAGGTGAGTCCTTTGAGCAGCCAGGCAGTTCTTCTTGGCAGGATGTGGTTTCTGGTTCAGGTTTCTTCTCCAGCAATTGTCTGATGAGGTAGGGCAGAGGCCCTGTTTTATACCCAAATGTGCCTTTGAAGTGGGGGAGACTTCAAAGAGTGGCTAAGAAGTGCACAGGTCCCCTTTCAGTTCAATCCTGTCTGCCAGGGTCCCAGTAGGGGGTGTGGCAGTCCTTTGTGTGAGAGCAGGCCCTCCACCCTCCCAGCCCAGGAAGACCCATTCAAAATGCAGATGTATGCAAGTGAGGCTGAGTACCCTGTGTTTGGGGTGTGTCTGAGTGAATGCACAAGGAGCTGTCAACTAAGCCCAGCCAGACGTGGATTGTAAGGCACAGAAAGATTTAAGTGCAAAGAAATGCTCACTTTCTAAAAGTGGCATTTCTAGAATAGTAATATTAAATCCAACTTCACCAGTCAGCAGGATTTCATATTACCATTCTGGCCATACTAAATATGACCTTCCTACTCCTTACAGATCAGCAGCTACCACTTCAATACTGTATGAGGGCAGCCCCAATGTTAGCCTATGAAGGGAGCAGGCCTCACAGTAGTGCAAAAACGAATTTAGGAGTTTTACACTACCAGGACATGTAAACTACACAGGTACATGTCCTGCCTTTCACCCACACAGCACCCTGCTCTAGGGGTTACCTAGGACACACATTAGAGGTGACTTATATGTGGAGAAAGGGGAGGTTTAGGCTTGGCATGTACTTTTAAATGCCAAGTCGAGGTGACAGTGAAACTGCACACACAGGCCTTGCAATGGCAGACCTGAGACAAGGGAAAGGGGCTACTTAAGTGGGTGGCACAACCAGTGCTGCAGGCCCACTAGTAGCATTTAATCTACCGGCCCTATGCACATAGAGTGCACATTACTAGGGACTTATAAGTAAATTAATAGTCCAATCAGGTATGATTCAAGGTTACCAAGTTTTAAGGGAGAGAGCATATGCACTTTAGCACTGGTTAGCAGTGGTAAAGTGCGCAGAGTCTAAAAGTCAGCAAAAGCAGTGTCCAAAAAGTGGAGGGAGGCAGGCAAAAAGTTAGGGGTGACCACCCTAAGGCTGTCAGGTCTAACACTGCCCAATACTCACAAAAAGTAAACATACTGAACACCAAAAAATTGACATATTGCTAAATAAAAATCACAATATTATAATAACTATACACAAATAAAAATAAAATGTATACGTACTAAATAAATAACATAGGCCCTCATTACAACATTGGCAGTAAAAGCCACTTACCGCCGTGCAGAAGACCGCCAAAACACCGCCGCAGCAGAAGAATTCCGCCACGGTCATTATGACCCACTGCTCGGAATCAGCCAAAATTCAGACACCCACAGAAGTCCACCATACCAAAGGTCAGTGATAAACTGGCGAAAACAAAACCTACACCGTCACACCAACAGAAATACACCAACACTATCACGACACACGAATCCACGAAACCCCTACGACAAAGTTACTGAGAGAAGGCCAGAGAGAGACACTACAAACAACTACCAAGCATCCACAGGCACACAATACCATCACCCACATAACTTCCATGCACCTCACACAACACACCACTAAATATCACCCCACTTATCACTATACACACCACCCCAGACATCACCCACACCACCCCATTTCACGGCAAAGACACCCCAGGTTCTCTAAGGAGGAGCCCAGGGTCATGGTGGAGGAAATCGTCCGGGTAGAGCCACAGCTATTCGGATCACAGGTGCAGCACAACTCCATAGCTAGGAAGATGGAGCTATGGCGAAGAATAGTGGACAGGGTCAACGCAGTGGGACAGCACCCAAGAAATAGGGATGACATCAGGAAGAGGTGGAACGACCTACGGGGGAAGGTGCGTTCTGTGGTCTCAAGACACCACCTTGCAGTTCAGCGGACTGGCGGCGGACCCCCACCTCCTCCCCCACAACTAACAACATGGGAGGAGCAGGTCTTGACGATTCTGCATCCTGAGGGCCTCGCAGGAGTAGATGGAGGAATGGACTCTGGTAAGTCAAATCTTAACTATTACATCCCCCACCCTACTTGCACGCTATCACATACCCCCACCCTCACCCCCATCACTCCAACTCCTCACAAATGTCCCAACATCACAAACCACACATCCTAACACCAAGCCCTGCATGCAACAACAAAGCATGGACACCCATCACCAAAGCATGGCCACTGCACATACACACACACACCCCTAAACCACCATCACACAAGGACCCATACAGGAATGCAAGCACTGGGGTACACGGTCACCCACCCATTGCACACCATGCTACACACAGATGTAATAAACATACTTTTATACCGCTGCAGGACCCCTACCCAACGTCACCGGACAGGAGGGTCCACACATGTCCACACCACCAACAGAAGAGGCCCACAGTGATGACAGCAGCTCTGTCCAACTGGATCTAGATGACCAGCCCGGCCCATCGGGGACCTCTAGACAGTGGGTTCCCCTGACACCGTCACAGGCCACCACAGAGCTTCCCCCCTCTGAAAACACCAGCACAGCACCCACCCAGCGGGCCCATACCTCTGTCCCCAGGACACGTCAATCAGCAGTGTGTCCCCCACTACAGGGAACCAAGGCTAACCCACCACCCCAACAACAACAGGGACCTGGGTGCAGTGGCAGTGGGCACACGGTCCAGGGGACGGAGGCCCAGGAACACAGGGGAACTGGGAGGGCTGCTGTGCGACAGGGGGAGGACAGGCCAAGGGAACCCACTCTCCACGAGGCCCACTCCAACATCATGGGAGCCTACCACCATTCCCAGGAGACGATGGCAACGGTACTGGGCAAGTTTCAGGAGACCCAGCGCCTGCAGGAGGAACAGTATTTGGGCTTCAGGGAGGAACTCAGATCCATCAATTCCACCCTGGGCACCATCGTAGGGGTGCTGAAGGAAGTCCTCAACACGAGGAGGGACACTGTGGCACAACAAGGGGCCCCTGACACTAGCCTGGATGATGAAATTCCCACCACCTCCGCCGGCGCTAGTGGACAGGAGGCACCGCCACAGGACCACCACACCAGCACCTTAACCCCTGCAGAGGGTGAACCACTCCGCAAACGTTCAAGACCCCGCCAAGAAATGAGACCACCCAGAATGTCATCCTTCTGTCCCACTTTATCACCCTGTCCATCCTCAAACTGCCCCAGCTCCCCTTGCTATGCCCATTTGGGCAATGCACCTGTGAGACTAATAGACTGGACTCTGTCATGGATATTCCTTCATCATCACCCCTCACCATTTTACAACCCCCTCCACTATTGAGCACTTAAATAAACACCCTTGAAGCACAAAACAATCTGGAGTCAGTCTGTGATTTCGAAATAGTCTATTAGCAATTACAGTGTCAAAATGCTCTTTCAAATGTAATGTCAACATACCTATGTCACACAGCTCTAGTCCATGAGGAAACAAAGCAGATGTCACACAGTGGGACCCACATCTGTGAAATCGTAAGGGAAAGTGACAACTCAGTGACCATAGACTGGGTGAAAACGACAGACAGTTGAGAGGTAGTAATGTTAAAGTACATGTAGTAAGCAGGTTTGTATTCTCACCAGTGTCTCACTGAAAATATTGCAGGATCACCGAGTTCCTGTTGTCGATGTCCTCTTCTTCTGCTTCCTCGTCTTCACTGTCCACAGGCTCCACAGCTGCAACAACACCGCCATCTGGAACATCCTCCTGCATAAAAGGCACCTGTCGTCACAAAGCTAAGTTGTGAAGCATACAGCGGGCCACGATGATCTGGCACACCTTCTTTGGTGAGTAGAATAGGGATCCACCTGTCATATGGAGGTACCTGAACCTGGCCTTCAGGAGGCCGAAGGTCCGCTCTATTATCTGCTGAGTTCGCCATGGGCCTCATTGTAGCGTTCCTCTGCCCTTGTCCTGGGATTCCTCACTGGGGTCAGTAGCCATGACAGGTTGGGGTGACCAGAGTCACCTGCAAATGGCGAGGGACAACTGTTAGACACACACTAACCTGTAGGGATATCCCCAGACCCAGACAATTCCCACTGACTTGCTTCCAGGTGCTCACCTAATAGCCACACACAGTGCCTCTGGAGTTGCCCCATCACATAAGGGATGCTGCTATTCCGCAGGATGTAAGCGTCATGGACTGAGCCAGGGAATTTGGTATTAAAATGGGAGATGTACTGGTCGGCCAAACACACCATCTGCACATTCATGGAATGATAACTCTTCCGGTTTCTGTACACCTGTTCACTCCTGCGGGGGGGGTACCAAAGCCACATGTGTCCCATCAATGGCACCTATGATGTTGGGGATATGTCCCAGGGCTGAGAAGTCGCCTTTCACTGTAGGCAAATTCTCCACCTGAGAGAAAACGATGTAGCTCCGCATATGTTTCAGCAGGGCAGACAACACTCTGGAAGAACACGTTGGAAAACATAGGCTGGGACATCCCTGATGCTATGGCCACTGTTGTTTGAAATGACCCACTTGCAAGGAAATGGAGTACTGACACATGCACTTGAGGGGGGATTCCTGTGGGATGGCGGGTAGCTAACATCAGGTCTGGCTCCAGCTGGGCACACAGTTCCACGATTGTGGCACGATCAAGCCTGTAGGTGATGATCACATGTCTTTCCTCCATTGTCGACAGGTCCACCGCCATCTCCTCACATGTACCAGCGGACAGTGCCTATGAAGGACAACAGCGAGCACAGGGTCAACCAACTCAGAGGTACGCACCCACAGCTTACACAGAACACAAATCATAATCCAAAATTGGGCCTGTATGAGTGTTGAGGCAAGGCCTAGGTATGTGTGACGCAGTTAAAAATTAAGCCATGTGGGCCCCTGAAATGGCGGCTGCCTGACCTGTAAAGTGGGACAATGGGATGTGAGGTAACTGTGCTGGCGTTGTACACTGTCGTAGTAGGCGGTCGAAGACCGCGGTGCAATTCTGCATTGGTTAACATTGGACCCTATGGGTCCCAGGAGCCAATGACGATGTACGCCGGTGATATGGACTCGTCCTCTGATGGGAGCTCCCTTGTGGTGGCGGCCACATCTGTGCCCCCTGCATCTACACGTACAGCCGCCACCCCCCCCCCTACCAGCACCGCCCTGCCAGTAGCCCCTCAGCCTTTGCCCCGTGCCCGCTCACCCAGGAGGGTGGACATCACCTTCACCCCAGGCACCTCAGCCCCTGCCCCAGTCACCCCTGCTGCCCTCAGTGAGGATGCCATTGACCTCCACAGGTCCCTCACTGTTGGGCAGTCTACCATTTTGAATGCCATCCAAGGTGTAGAAAGGCAGTTGCAACAAACAAATGCCTTCCTGGAGGGCATTTATTCTGGTCAGGCGGCCCTTCAGTGAGCTTTTCAGACTGTGGCCTCAGCACTGACGGCAGCTATTGTCCCTGTTTCTAGCCTCCCCACTCCAACTTCCTCCACCCAGACCCAATCCCCTCTACCTCAGCATATCCCAAGCACACCTTCAGACCAGCATGCACACACGTCAACACACAAGGGAAGCTCTGGCAAACATAAGCACCACACATCCCACAGGCACTCACTCAAGCATCACACACATGCAGACACATCAACATCCACTGCTTCCACTGTGTCCCCCTCCTCCTCGTCTCCCTCCTCCCTCCCAGTCTCTTCTCCACTCACACCTGCATGCACTACATCTACAGCCACTACTTCCATCACCAGCACACACACCACCACACCCCGCTCTCGTGCAGTCACCACCCCCACTGCCATTCACACGTCCCCTGTGTCCTCTCCCAGTGTGTCTGTGATGCCACCTCCCAAGATACACAAATGCAGGCACACACCCACCCAACAGCCATTCACCTCACGACAGCCTCCAGCTCATGCACCTTCACCCAAAGTCACCAAACAAACACCTCCTACAACCACAACCTCTTCCTCCACTCCCAACCCCCCTCCAGCTACCCGTCCCAGTGTTCCCAAGAAACTTTTCCTGTCCAACTTTGACCTCTTTCTCTCACCTCCCCCACCCTGTCAGTCTCTTAGGGCCCGACTCTCCAGGTCCCTACCTAGCACCTCAGCCACAACATCTCCAGGACCAGTGGTGCCTGTAGTCACCGGAATCTGGAGTGCACCGGGCAGCAGGGCAGTGTCAAAGCCCAGCTCACCTGAGTTCTTGTTCAGTTCTGATGGAGGTTGAAGACAATCCGACCCCACCCTGAAACTGCTTGTTCCAGCACACTAGTTTTTAAAACAGTGCACTAAGAACAGAAGCTCAAGGGAAGGGGGGAAGTGGATAAAATAAAAAATAAAAAGACAACACCGTTCTTGCGTTTCCACTGTTGAAGTGCTGCACAAATCTGCGGCCCTTTCTGACTTCTGTAGAAACTGGTGCCTAATGAAACATAAACAAAGAACAGATAAGTGCAACCTATTCCTAAATGGGTTCCTGACTATCCCTTTATTTATTAGAAATTCTCTTCTAAAAGTACCTCTTGGATCCTGGTCTCTAGTTTCCAGGTTTGGAATGTGTTACTGCTCTGGGATGTGTTTTCTATTACTGTAAAGCTTCTAAAACATTAAACAAATACCGTTATCAGAATTACCAATATCAAACATTCATCATAATATAACTAAAGCCTAAATTCCCAATAGTAGACTCACTTTTCCCATGTTTCCAGAATCTTTTATAAAACAAATACTGTACTTGTACATCAAAATACAGCATGTAATTTGTGCAAGTCCTTGATTTACTGTTTGCCTTGCTGTCAATGGTTTTCACTGTTCGATTCCCAAAAGTTCCATGAAAAAAAAAAAAAAAAACAATGTCCGCTTCACAAAGTTCCGCAAAATACTCCTGCAACAAAGAGCCTGAATCACAATGCTCGTGGAAGGCACTTCGCCTCAAACTGTCTATACACGAATCCAGAAATTGCTGTCAAAGCTTCCTCAGGTAATAAAAAGTTTTGCACTTACTTGTTGCTGGCAAGAGATACTGATCAGTCTAACCTTGTCTTCTTTCTCTTTTGCAGGTTACTCGTAGGAGAGAGGCTGAGGCAAGGAGGAACCGGAAACCGGAAGAAGGAAGAGCCAGCAGCTGCGCCCATTGAAGTCAAAGAAAGTCTGTAAAGAGCAGGAGTGCCAGCGCCAAGGGATCTGTTCTCAGGTAAGCTGGAGGTAGACGAGCACAAGCACTGGGTGAGGCTCGGGGGATGCCTTTTATAGACAGGGCTGGGTGTGGCTCAAAGAGCTGGGTGTGGTTTGAAGGGCTGGGTGTGGTCCTCACATGCTGCACATGTTCTTGGAAGGTGTGCAGAGCTGGGTGTGGTTTGAAGAGCTGGGTGTGGTCCTCACATGCTGCACATGGTCTTGAAAGGTGTGCAGAGTTTCAGTTATTATGCAAATGAGTTGGATTAACACATGGCCTAGGGAGGAGTGTTTTAAAGAAGCCTTGGTAAAAGCAAGGCCCAATGTGTAAACAAAACAGCACATTAAACAACATACACAGAAGCCTAGGGGGGGGAAGGTGAAATAACAAGAAAGGCTTTTAATAGTAAGTTTAAAAGGGAGCTATTACAGAACCCACTAGTGCAGTGAGAGGGGACATGCTCTTTGCTGTGTACAAACCCTAACAGTTTCCCCCCTCAAAGGCCCTCCTACAGGACGGGGTTTTCCTGGATTTTTTAAATAAAACCGTCTAATCAGCTGTGGGGCATGTACATATGATGCTGGTTCCCATGAATTCTCAGATTCATCATATCCTTTCCATTCTACTAAATAAAACAGACGTCCACTAATTCTTTTTGAGTCTTTTATGCTTTTCACTTCATATTCCAGATTTCCCTTAATTGGTATGGGTGGAGGTGGTGGTTCAGGTCGGGTTTTTGAGTTGTACGGCTTAAGCAAGGACACATGGAATGTAGTATGTACTGGATATTCTTTTGGTAAATCTAATTTTACTGTTACCGGGTTTACTATGGCAGTTATACTAAAGGGTCCAATGAAACGTGGTTGCAGCTTTCGGGATCCCTCTATGTTTAGGTTTTTTGTGGAGAGCCATACCTTGTCACCAATTTTATACATTGGGGCCTCAGACCTGTGTTTGTCTGCTTGTCTTTTCATGCTTTCCTTGTACTTTAATAAATGTTTCCTGGCTTTGTCTTGTATGTCACCTAACCTCGTTAGTCTATCCGTTACTGTAGGCAACAGGGAATCTTCTAACAAAATGGGTATAGCTCTTGGATGATACCCCTGCAAGAAATAGAATGGTGAGCAAAGTAGAGCTGAATGCTCAGTATTATTATAAACAAACTCTGCTACAGGAAGAGCTTCCAACCATTCACTAGAATAATCAGCCAATAAACAACGTAGTGTTTGAAGTAAGGTTTGGTTCAGTCGTTCAGTCTGTCCATCTGTCTCTGGGTGGAAAGCAGTGGATAAGGCCACATCTATTTTCAGTTTTTCACATAATTTTTTCCAAAATCTGGAGTTGAACTGGCTCCCTCGGTCTGACACCACTTTGCTTGGCAAACCATGTAAACGCACAATTTCCCTTATAAAAATATCGGCAAATTCTGCCGCCGTGGGTAATTTCCGTAATGGTACAAAATGTGCCATTTTAGATAAAAAATCCACTATAACCAACACTGTTGTGAAGGATTTTACAGGTGGTAAACCTACAATAAAGTCTACGCTCACAGTGTGCCAAGGTTGTTTGGGTGTTGGCATTGGTATTAACAAGCCGTCAGGAGCCTTATGAGAAGATTTATGTCTTGCACAAATTGGACAGGTAGTGACAAATTGCTTAATGTCCTTTCTTATAGTGTCCCACCAAAAGTGTTTTTGCACATTTTCCAGGGTTTTTACCCAACCAGGATGACCTGCCAACGGTGAGGCGTGATGCCAAATTATCACCTGTGTTTGTAATTCAGAGGTGGGCACTAACAGCATGTTGTCGTGATACAATAAACCTCGTTGTATTGTGTTATGGGAATCCTTTAACCAATCCTGAGGTGCTATTTGCATGTGTGCATTATATAGATCTGTGATGAAATCCTTCTGTTGTACTGGTGCCAACAACTTTTGGGGAGGAATAATGGGTTCTCCTATTTTATCTTGTTTCATGTCTGAGGTATGTCCGTATCTAGATAACACATCAGATTGAATTTGTTGTGCACCTGGTCTATAGGTTATAACAAAGTCAAATGTGCTAAAAAAATTTAACCAGCGCATCTGACGTGGTGTTAGTGCTTTAAGTGATCCAAAAAACTGTAGGTTCTTATGGTCAGAAAAGATTGTAACTGGGTACTTGGCTCCCATTAAATGGTGCCTCCATTCTGAAAAGGCTACTTTGATAGCTAGTAGTTCCCTTTCAGCCACAGTGTAATTTTGTTCAGCTGGCAATAACTTTTTGGAATAGAAGGCTATAGGATGTAACTGGCCATCTACTGCATCTCGTTGAGAGAGAACTCCTCCTAAAGCTACTTGTGAAGCATCCGCTTCAACAAAAAAGGGCAAGTCAGGATCAGGATGTTTCAGAATTGGGGCTGAAGTGAACTTTTGTTTTAGGAGTTGAAAGGCGTGTGCCGCCTCATCAGTCCAAAGAAATCGTTGCCCTTTCCGCAACAAGGTAGTTATTGGGGCCGCAATGTCTGCAAAATGTGCAATAAACCTCCTATAAAAATTGGCGAAACCCAGAAATTTCTGAATATCTTTTACAGAGGATGGTTCTGGCCAATCAGCAATAGCACTGATTTTCTTTACATCCATAGTTATTCCTTGAGGTGACAGGCAGTATCCTAAAAAGTCCACCTTGCTGACATTAAAAGTACACTTTTCTAACTTAGCAAAAAGATGATTTTCTTTTAACTTTGATAATACTGCACGAACATGTTGGGTATGTTCTTCTGAGTTCTTAGAGTAAATGAGAATGTCGTCTATGTATACTATGACACAAACGTCCAGGAATTCGTGTAGGACCTCATTTATAAAGAACTGAAAGGCCGCAGGGGCATTACATAACCCAAAGGGCATTACTGTGTACTCAAATAAACCAAACTTTGTCTTGAAAGCTGTCTTCCACTCATCCCCCTCTTTTACTCGGACCAGGTGGTAAGCTCCCCGCAGATCTAGTTTAGTGTATACAGTAGAATGTCTTAATTGATCCAACAACACAGGTATTAGAGGAAGAGGATATTTATTCTTTATTGTAGCCTTATTTAGTCCTCTATAATCGATACACGCGCGCAGGGATTTATCCGGCTTCGGGATAAAAAAGAGTGGAGATGACACCGGAGATGTGGAATGACGGATGAACCCAGACTGTAGTAGGTCATCTAGGTAGGTTCTTAAGTATTTGGTTTCTTCGTCAGTCAAAGCATATACTCTGTTATTAGGTAAAGGGGCCCCTGGGATAAGATCTATACGGCAGTCATAAGACCGATGTGGGGGCAGCACACTAGCCTTTACTGGATCAAAGACGTCTTTAAAGTCAGAATATTCAGGAGGGAGACTTGGTTCATCTTGTGTAACACTAGCACAGTGTAATACTGTGCTCTGTTCTGTACCTGCTTCTTGATAGCAATTGGTTCTACAGAAAGAGGAATCCAAAGTAACAGTTCTATTCACCCAATCAATTTTTGGGTTATGAGTTGTTAACCAGGGTACCCCGAGAATCAAACCAAAATTAGGAGTATCTATTAGATCAAAGCTAATCACCTCTGTGTGCCCGTTCTGACAGACCATAACAAGTGGACTTGTTTGTTTTGTGATTAATCCAGAGGTCAATTCTGACCCATCCACTGCACATACTGCTTCTGGACAAGGCTTTAGGCACATAGGAAGTCCTAAGATTTCAGCTAACTTATTATCCACAAAATTTCCTGTTGCGCCTGAGTCCAGTAGGACAGGGAGAGAATGCCTCACTTGGGTAGTAACAATTAAAACAACCTGAATTATGAAATGTCTAGGTATGTGCGGTACCCTGAAGGGTGCAGCATTAGAGGTTTGATTAAGATGTTTTCTCGAACAAGTAACCTCTCCCCTTGTCGAGCTTAATCGTTTCCCGATTCAGTTGAGGAGGTGGAGGAAACAGCACCCTTTCGTGGAGTTTTAGACTTTACTGGACATTCTCTGGCAAAGTGACCTGCCCTGCCACAATATAAACATAATTGAAATTTTCTCCTTCTTTCTTTTTCCTCTGATGTGAGTGGACCTCTGAGTGTCCCTATTTGCATAGGCTCTGGTTCAGGGAGTTTATTATCTGTGTCTTTCTTCTCGTGTCTAATAAAAGTTAACCGTGATTCCAGTTTGTATTTATCTCTCTTTCTTTCTCCTAGTCTATGTTCTAATTTCACAACTAAATCTACAAAGTCCGAATAGTCTTTTGGCAAATCAACGATATGAGCCAGCGCGTCTTTTAACTCGTCTCTCAAACCTTTATAAAAAAGGGAGACACGCTTTTCTTCTGGCCACTGTGTCTCGGTGAGTAAACGATTAAAACTAGTGAGATAGGTCAATAAATCCTTGTTACCTTGTTTAAGATTTAAAAGCTCATTATCACTTGCCTGCATGAAAGTGTGTTTTGCAAAAAGGCTGGTCATGGTACGTTTAAATTGATTCCAATTATGGAGGATGGGATCATCTCTATCCACGAAAGGAATTGACCAATTGGCTGCTGTGCCACCCAAATAAGACAAGACGAATGCCACTTTCGTATCATCAGTAGGGAACTGTTGTGGCTTACAAATGAAGTGTAATTGACATTGATTGATAAAAACATGGAATTTGTTACTATCTCCATGAAAACGTTCAGGTGCTGCTAAGGGCACAACATTAGGAACATTAACAGTAACCTCAACTGGGGAAGGCAAAGTTGTATGTTTTGATGGCGCCCCTGTCTCTGAGGAGGTTTTAAACAAAGGCGTAGAAGCTGTGTTCCACTGAGATCCCCTAAATTTATACCTGCTTAAATCCTGTTTTAAAGAGGTATTCTCCATCTTTAATCTTTCTATTTCCTCTTGCATATGTTGCAAGATGCCAGACACTGATTCATTATGAGCCAAGTCCTCATTTAGGGCCAGCGCCATATCCGTGACGTCAATGCCCTCTATTTCTTCCCCGGTATTCATCATCCACCAGAACTGAAATTTTTTAAGGCTTGTGCTTCTGTCAAAGCCCAGCTCACCTGAGTTCTTGTTCAGTTCTGATGGAGGTTGAAGACAATCCGACCCCACCCTGAAACTGCTTGTTCCAGCACACTAGTTTTTAAAACAGTGCACTAAGAACAGAAGCTCAAGGGAAGGGGGGAAGTGGATAAAATAAAAAATAAAAAGACAACACCGTTCTTGCGTTTCCACTGTTGAAGTGCTGCACAAATCTGCGGCCCTTTCTGACTTCTGTAGAAACTGGTGCCTAATGAAACATAAACAAAGAACAGATAAGTGCAACCTATTCCTAAATGGGTTCCTGACTATCCCTTTATTTATTAGAAATTCTCTTCTAAAAGTACCTCTTGGATCCTGGTCTCTAGTTTCCAGGTTTGGAATGTGTTACTGCTCTGGGATGTGTTTTCTATTACTGTAAAGCTTCTAAAACATTAAACAAATACCGTTATCAGAATTACCAATATCAAACATTCATCATAATATAACTAAAGCCTAAATTCCCAATAGTAGACTCACTTTTCCCATGTTTCCAGAATCTTTTATAAAACAAATACTGTACTTGTACATCAAAATACAGCATGTAATTTGTGCAAGTCCTTGATTTACTGTTTGCCTTGCTGTCAATGGTTTTCACTGTTCGATTCCCAAAAGTTCCATGAAAAAAAAAAAAAAAAACAATGTCCGCTTCACAAAGTTCCGCAAAATACTCCTGCAACAAAGAGCCTGAATCACAATGCTCGTGGAAGGCACTTCGCCTCAAACTGTCTATACACGAATCCAGAAATTGCTGTCAAAGCTTCCTCAGGTAATAAAAAGTTTTGCACTTACTTGTTGCTGGCAAGAGATACTGATCAGTCTAACCTTGTCTTCTTTCTCTTTTGCAGGTTACTCGTAGGAGAGAGGCTGAGGCAAGGAGGAACCGGAAACCGGAAGAAGGAAGAGCCAGCAGCTGCGCCCATTGAAGTCAAAGAAAGTCTGTAAAGAGCAGGAGTGCCAGCGCCAAGGGATCTGTTCTCAGGTAAGCTGGAGGTAGACGAGCACAAGCACTGGGTGAGGCTCGGGGGATGCCTTTTATAGACAGGGCTGGGTGTGGCTCAAAGAGCTGGGTGTGGTTTGAAGGGCTGGGTGTGGTCCTCACATGCTGCACATGTTCTTGGAAGGTGTGCAGAGCTGGGTGTGGTTTGAAGAGCTGGGTGTGGTCCTCACATGCTGCACATGGTCTTGAAAGGTGTGCAGAGTTTCAGTTATTATGCAAATGAGTTGGATTAACACATGGCCTAGGGAGGAGTGTTTTAAAGAAGCCTTGGTAAAAGCAAGGCCCAATGTGTAAACAAAACAGCACATTAAACAACATACACAGAAGCCTAGGGGGGGGGAAGGTGAAATAACAAGAAAGGCTTTTAATAGTAAGTTTAAAAGGGAGCTATTACAGAACCCACTAGTGCAGTGAGAGGGGACATGCTCTTTGCTGTGTACAAACCCTAACAGGCAGCCAGTGTGGCACGGAGCCACAGCACGGACAGTCCCCCACCTGTGAAGCATCAAAAGTTGGCCAGTGCCCGGCGGAAGAGGGGGAAGACTCCAGCCACCAAAGCCGCTCCCAGGGGTACAGGTGGGAGTGTGGAGTCAGCTGCAACACCTTCCAAGGTGGGGAAGGGCCACAAGAAAGTCAGCAAGTCTGGGAAGAGCTGCATGGCGGAGAAGCCCACCATAATCCCCGCTGCCCAGGAGGCCACCGCCATCATCCCTGCTGCCCAGGAGGCCACCGCCATCATCCCCGCTGCCCAGGAGGCCACCGCCATCATCCCCGCTGCCCAGGAGGCCACTGCCACCAGCCCTGCTGCCCAGGAGGCCACTGCCAGCACCAGCCCAGCTGCCCAGGAGGCCACTGCCAGCACCAGCCCAGCTGCCCAGGACAGGACCGCCAGCACCAGCCCCGCTGGGCCAGACAGGACCACCAGCACCAGCCCCGCTGGGCCAGACAAGACCGCCAGCACCAGGCCCGCTGGTCCAGACAGGACCGCCAGCAGCTGAGTCACTGCCAAGCACCGCTGAACAGGACACTGCCGCCACAAGCACCGCTGAACAGGACACTAACGCCACAAGCACCGCTGCCAAGGACACCGCCGCCACAAGCACTGCTGCCAAGGACATCGCTGCCACAAGCACCGCTGAACAGGACACTGCCGCCACAAGAACCGCTGAACAGGACACTGCCGGCACAAGCACCACTGCCAAGGACACCGCTGCAACAAGCACCACTGCCAAGGACACCGCCGCCACAAGCACCGCTGCCAAGGACACCGCCCCCTCCAGAACTAGTGGAGAGATACATCCACTACCTCTGTCCTTGGCAGGAAGAAGCACTCTGGGCACAAGACCCCTCCAGAACCAGGGCACAAGGCCCCCTCCAGAACCAGTGGAGAGATACATCCACTACCTCTGTCCTTGGCAGGATGAAGAACTCTGGGCACAAGGCCCCCTCCAGAACCAGTGGAGAAAGGCATCCACCTGAGAGACCGTGGCTTTGCACTCCCCAGGATGAAGCAGTGGGCAACCCACCCACTGTAGAGACTTGAGAGACTGTGGCTTTGCACTCCCCAGGATAATGCAGTGGGCAACCCGCCCACTGTAGAGACTTGAGAGACTGTGGCTTTGCACTCCCCAGGATAATGCAGTGGGCAACCCGCCCACTGGGGAGACTTGAGAGACGGTGGCTTTGCACTCCCCAGGATAAAGCAGTGGGCAACCCACCCACTGGAGAGACTTGAGAGACTGTGGCTTTGTACTCCCCAGGATAAAGCAGTGGGCAACCCACCCACTGGAGAGAGTTGAGAGACTGTGGCTTTGCACTCCCCAGGATGAAGCAGTGGGCAACCCACCCACTGTAGAGACTTGAGAGACTGTGGGTTTGCACTCCCCAGGGTAAAGCAGTGTGCAACCCACCCACTGTAGAGACTTGAGAGACTGAGGCTTTGCACTCCTCAGGATTGGGGCATGTGGCCCCCTCGTGGATTTGGCGTTGTGCACTCAACCCACTGAGGTGCCCCCCCTTTCCCTTCCCCCTGAGGTGCCTGTTTTATTGCTATCTGATGCCCCTGCAGTGTTCTCTCCGTCATGTTCAGGGATTGAGTGTGGGCCTCGCCCATGCTGTGTGGGCCCAGTGTTCCACGGACTTCAATGGAGCACTACCTGGACTACTATTCTTGGTGTATATATTTGTTTATAGTGTATATATATGTGTGCGTCCTGGATTTTAATATATTACAATGGTTACACTCATTTGCTTTTGTCTTTGCATTCTTCCGGGGGGTTTGGGGGTGTAATTGTAATGTATCATGCTGTATTAGTGTGTGTGTTGTAGTGGGTGAGGGTGGGGGTGTTGCATGTGTGTGTCCCTGTTTTTTCCCTCCCCTGTGTCGTAGGTGCAGTACTCACCGTTGTCTTAGCTGCCGGCATTCGTGCTTCTGGTAGAGGAGCAAGAAGAAGAGGGCTGGCAGGATCTGGAGCTCGGGTTCCATGGCGTCCGGATTCCTCGTGGGGTGTGTAGAGGTGAGCGTTTTCCCTTCGAAGTCCTGTTTCCGCCGTGTTTTTGTTCACAATGAATCCGCCCGGAAAAGGTGGCGGATTGATAGGTTGTGATACTGTGGGCGGTACATTGTCCTCCGCCTGTCTGTTGGCAGTGACCGCCAAGCTGTTTGTTTGTACCGCCGTGGCGGTCGGAGTGTTAAAGTGGCTGTCTTTGTTGGCAGTTTCCTCCACTGTCGTAATTGCAATTTTTTTACCGCCGGCCTGTTGGCGGTCTTACCGCCGTTTTAACACCGACCGCCAGGGTTGTAATGACCCCCATAATCACTTATTAGCATTTACCATGAATGGTGGAAAAAAATCAAACCAACATATCAAATTAAATTTGAAAACAATTAAAAGTAGAACCACACTCCCATTTACAAATTGTGTAAAACAAACACATAAAGTACAACAAAATGCTTCTTAAAAAGAATTACAGTAAGACAGTGTCACTCTGCCAAGTTGTAAACTCACAAACGAAAACCACAACACTTTAACTTTAACAAATCACTAAATAGTATCAACTATTCAAGTTTGACTATAAATGAAAGGTAATGTAATAAATAAATAAATAATAGTATGTTAAGATACATTACAACTATGCTACGTGTTTATTTCTTTATTTACTAGGTGCATCCTCTAAAATAAGAAAAAAATGTGAAGAGAAAAAGAAAAATTACACAGGAATCACATTTCCTCGAAATACAGCAAAAGGTGAGCGCTAAAGGACGTATTGTAACCAAAACACAAAACTGGAATTAAACTAAAAATAATATATTGACACATATAAAAAATAAAAAAAGAAAAAGAAAAAGAAACATTATATTAAATTTTACATGAATAAAAACAGAAACGTACACAACTCAATGCTACAAAAGAAAACTGTGCCAAAAACAACAGCAAAGAACCCTTAAAAGAAAAAATCTATGACTAAAACAAAGTAAATACAACAACCGCAATGTAAGTTACAAAGTGTACCTGCAATCTAAAAACGTTAAAAGAAATATACCATCACATACTTTTTTTAATAACGCATGTATATTTTCTATACTCTAAAACCCATAGGTAAAATGTCAAAAAAGCTAAATACATCAAATCCCAACAAGCATTTGCAATGCAATGGGTCTTGCATTTGCTCGAGTTACAGCTATTAGTGGTGTAAACCCCTAACCGGACTTTTCTTGCCACATAAATTGAAAATGAAAAGTAATACAGTTTCACATAAGCAAGCCGATTCAAAGAGCCACAGCATCAATGTGAAGGAGCACACAAAAGGAAAAAGAAGTTTGCTCGCAGTCAAACGCATCGGCAAAAGTGCAATTAGCCATGTAACAGGGGCAATTTCCAAGGTGATAACTAAACCGCCCCAAGGAGGGACAAACATAAAGCATTTGCCAACAAAAATAAAGGATTTTTGAAGGGCCAGCCCATGAACGAGTGATAGTGATGGGCGTGTGGTGGGCGTCGTTAAAAGCCCAGATAAATACCAACACGTCAGAAAAGCAGAGCTTGAGCGCTGCTATGGTCAACCTAAAAAGTGAAGCTGTTACTAAGCTGTAGGAGATCCTTATAGTGAAGGCTGCACCACAAGTGAAAAAAACACACAAGAAATGCACGAAATATTCAAATGCATATTTTTGGCAGGGAGACAACTAACAAAAAAAAAACTAAAAAGTGTTGGGGAACATTCTCTACTCCCTAATATTAATAAAATAGAAGTCATAAATATTTCATAGCACCTACAAAAAGACCAGTACACTCTCAAAAGAGTTAAAAGAAATTATACCTAAAAATATAGGGCCTGATTAAGAACGTGAAGGATATCCATTCTGCGGTTTTACAAGTTCCAAAGGATATAATGCGGGATATCTGTCACGTTTGGGATGGAGTAATTGCCTCCGCCATGGTTGTAATCAGGCCCAGAACATCAAACATTCTTGAATCAACAGACCAACTCCCTATCATACCAACTGAGAAAAGAATAACTGCAACAACATGTAGAACAACCAGGGAAACACCAGTAACAGATACAAAATATGTAGATACAGATGTTCAGCAACACTTACTAATCACACACAAGAAGATACCTTTTTACTATGTGACAACCTTAATAATGATAAAAAGAATAATCATTCATGTTACCAATAACAATTTACTAACCCTAATGTAATGTAACACATGGATGTTAGAAGTCACTACTCCGTTTGGTTCAATAAACTCCTAAAGGGAACCAATGCCAATGCTGTAACACTGCTTCTGCCGGGCTGACTGGCAAAAACATTGTAATATGATGTTTCTGTTGGTCAGCCAAGTGGAAACATCGTGATATGACTGGAAGAGGCCACCCAGATGACGGCAGCCTCCTCTCCGCGGCTTTGGCAGTCAGCTCGTTCACCTGTTGGGGGGGGGCAGAAAAATGGCACAAAGAAATCTAAAAGATTTCTTTGCGTCATTGTTTTCAGCACATTAAAAGGAGGCACACCATTGTTTACAATGGGCCTCAATAGGCTTTGCAGGATATGCGTCAATATTTTTTACGCTAATCCTGCAAAGCTCTGAACTAGCATAAATAAATTCTGAGTTCTCTAACTTCCGCCATGGTGCACTGTATTTTAAATACGGCGCACACATGGTGGCATTAGGGGGACGCTAAGGGGCACAAGAAAAGTGGCGCTGCACTTGGTGCAGTGCCACCTTTCATAAATCTGGCCCTTATTATTTATTAACTTTGTTTTTAATATTATTAAAGCAAACGTAAAATACCAGTCTGAATCAAAAATAATTCAAAAGACAAAAATACGTTAATAATTAAAACTGAATACGGATTTAAAAAATAAATAAATAAACAATGCAAAGTAAGCACCATTATTTTAAATACACAAACACTTTCCTACCACCTATAAAATGTGCAGACATCATTAAAACTCACATATAGGCATTAGACAAACATAAGATGACAAAACATTGCCTGCCTATTAACATAAATATGTAAAATAAGATAACATGTATGATTTTGTAGCTGAAGTCCTGGTCAGTGAAATAACAATCTAAAAAACTACATTTTCTAAATAATTGCACTACAAATCCCAAAACAAAATGCAAAAATAAACTATAAACGAATAATTCAATCTAAGTCCAATAATCTGAAGAATATGTAAAATTTATAAATGCTCCAGGAAAAAAGATGAATTTGTTTAAAGGAATGTTACTAATTTTTTTTCATTGAAAATAAATAAAATATATCAAGGGTAAAAAAAAAAAAAGGTTGAGGTCCAAAAATAAACAACAATTCTACAGGAATAAACATATGAACCTAGATAAAAACACTTACAACTCTAGTATAAAATACACTACAGTAAGAAAGCATTGCAATCAATGTGAAACACATTGAACACACATATAAAATACAAATAATTATTAGGGGCGTTATTGCAAGGCTCTCAGTGTGAGGACCGCCAGCACTGCGGTGGTCGCTGGACCGCCGCAGCTTTGGTGGTCTGACCACCACATCATGAGTTTGGTGAGCAGACCTGCCAATCAACCGCCGTCCCTGTCAGGATCAGTGATCCCGATGTGTTGACAACAGTACTGGTTGCGATCAGGACAGGGCAGCTCTGATTACAACCTTGTTCTCTACCAGCCTTTTCATGGCGAGCTGACTGCCATGAAAAGGCTGGCAGAGAACAAGAGCAGGAGGCCACCAGGGGGGACCCTGCACCCTCGAAATGGACACTATCTGCTGTGCATACAGTGTGCATTTAGAGGGTGCTGGTGCCCTCTGGGTGCAGCAGCATTGCCGCCAGCTCTATTATGAACTGGTGACAATGCTGCTGCAGCTTTCCCACTAGACTGACAGGTGTAAACCTTGGTTTTCGCCGGTCAGCCCAGTGGAAAAGTCGTAAGAGTGCTGGTGGGGAGGTCCCCAGCACCTCGGCGACCTCCCCGTCAGGAGTTTGACAGAACGATGTTTCCGTCGACCAAAATCATAATTAGCCCCTAAATGTCTCTATAATGATTACCAGAATATCATAAACTAACACATACTGCACTAAAAACAAATACAAATACAAATATATATCCACTAAAACAACATCCACTTTCAAAGACCAGCCTAAGTTCAAGCACCTCCCCAAACAACTCTTTTAAAATGCATTGGAAGTTGTCTGACATAAACCAGAGAAAATAACAACTTACTTACTATTATAACTCCCAACATTAATACATTGCGGAAAATGTTGGAAATTTGGAGGAGTGTTGGACTCTTTGGGGGGAAAATTTTACTATTTCTAATCCACCCCACATTAGGTAAAGTGTTGGACTTTGAGAGTAGTCAGATTTCCTATTCCAACTCAAAACTTCACCACAATGGGGAGAGAGTTGGACTACGGGCACTGTGGCCCCCCAGCACTGGCTTTCCACCAGCCTTTCCATAACGGAGACCCTGCCATGAAAAGGCTTGTGATCAGCAAGGTGGTGCTGCCCTGAGCACCGCTATGGCTGACCATGACTCTGACTGCCTCAACCCCATCAGGATCTGTGGCGGTCCCCTGTCGGTCTGACCCCCACCGTTATAATATGGTGGTCGCAAAACGGCCAAACTCATAATTAGGCCCATTGTCTTTAAGGTATTCTGAGCCTCATGTACAAAGAATTATGCACCGCTGCCGCAGCGCATTGGTCCAACAAAATATTGAACGAGGTGTGACAACAGATCCGAACATCATGCTTGCATCGTATTTACAAAATGGCGCACCATGGTGTTAGGATCAGGGCAGCATCAAAATAAATGATGCCGGCCTGTGTGCCATGTGGCAAAAAATGAGGCTAGTGCTGCAAAAGTGATGTTAGCCTGATCAGCATCACTTTTGCGCCTAAAAGTGTCAGAAAAACAGGCGCAAAATGCCACTTAAAAAGAATAAAAACAGGAGACACTGCAGAAGCAGACATGGAGAAGCCAGGAAACCAGAGACTCCAGGACATACCCAACAACCCCAGTATCAGCCAGGATGTCCAGCCAGACTCCCAATAGAAGGGGAAGAGAAAGAGGAAGTGCAGGTTCAGTGAGGAGGAACATCTTGATCACTAAGGTGATGGAGCACCAATAACAGCTCTTTGTCACCTCAAAATTGTGGCAAGGGAAGGAAGAGGAATATGGCAGTACATAGTTGACAAAGTCAACAGTGTGGCAGAGGTGGAGAGGACAGTCATTGACTGTAAGAAGCACTGGCACGATTGCAAGTGCAGGACAAAGGAGAAACTGTCCAGCAACGGCAAAGCAGCATTGCAGACCAGAGGTGGAAGTCCAGCACCTCATAAGGAGCTGGATGACTTGGAGGAGATGGTGGCAGCTGTCATCCCTGGAGAGTTGGTGACAGAAGTCCCAGGACACAACAATGCAGCGTACGATGAATTACAACAACCAGAGAGTAAGTCACAGTTGGGGGCAATGTGGTAACTCTGCAATGTCAAAAGGGAGAGGCAGCCATGTCCTAGCACTAACATGCACTATCTGCAGGTTAAATTATAGTATGCTGGTGCACGTATGGTTAAATGGCAAAGATATGTAATGTGCACTGACCTCCCACAATTAGAACATCCCAGGACAGAACCATCACTACACTTTCTTCATTGTGTGAAGTGCAGCATCATTCCACATTTACCTCACTTTGTGCCTCATGTACAAGAAAATGATGTAGTGCAGCGCAGTCAGCCAGCTTGAGGCGCTGTGCCATGTAGAAAGTTGAGGGATGCATCATATTCACTGAAATTCAACGCATCCCTGTACTTTCATCAGTGATAGCACACAAACTGCTGCCTAGCTCCACTGCAGGCATCCTTGCGCCATGTAGCTACTCTTTCTCACTTGGGCCTATGCACACTTATCTACGATTTAAGTCCTCAGTATGGAATGGCTGAGTCACAGGACAAACTGAGAGGTGGGTCAAGCATGGGTGATGGGAGGCAGATACACATAAGGACTTGGAGAGAGACATGTCTATTGTACCCTGCATGAAACTAAATTGCACCAAGACGATGTGGCAGGCAGGGGAGTGCACACAGCTGCCATGGACAGGACAACAAAACTAATCACAAATAATCAATTGGAGAATAGATGATGTAAAAAATGCATAACACTGGACCATGTGTGTACAAGCTAATGGTTATGTGTGGGCATGGTGGGACACTGCTACTGCTCTGCATGATAGGTGATGACTCCTCATGGCAAAATAACTTTTCTGTGCATACTGGGGAGGGAGGTGGGAATGTACATGTGTACTGCATGGTACCAACACAAACACACATACACCACTGGGTCTGACTGTGCAATGCTTGTGACACACCTGGGAAGGGATGGCAGAGAAAAACCCATTGGCGGACCACAACCTACATGTCATGTGGACCGGGGGGAGCATGTGGCAAATGGAAAGGGCCTGATACAACATTGCAACAATGTCTCACAGTGCCACATGTACCATTTGGAGGATGTCAAACAGGGATTTGGCAAACAAATACCAAGAAACACCTAGCCACCACAAATTATAGAACCCATAGAGGAACTCAGGATGAAGTGGGTGGGCCTACTGATGTGGCATTCAGATGTAGTTAACTTGCCACCAATCACACCACCACTACAATATGGAGTGAGGTCCCAACAATTGCTGTCCATAACAAAACAACATGTAGTCCCATTTGATATGGATGTGCATGATCAAAGTGTTGTAGGTGTGCGAGAATGAATGCATGGTTTGGGTAGGATCACTGTGTGCCTCTTACCTGTGCACCAGGACCCAAAGGTGGGAAATCTGAGGAGGTCTGCACACATGCAGTGGCCTAGGCCTGAGTCATAGACGCGTGACACTCTGCAGATAAACAACTCACCTCAGGATGTTATGGGGGAAGTATAAGTGATCTAAACTACCAGTAGGACATGACCCATCCCCTCAGAGCAGGCATACAGTGCCTGTGAGAACAATCCAATTGTCATGTCAATCTTGGGAAACTGTGCATCAATACTCATGTCTAACAGGCATACTACATATCACTATTCAACCCAGTGTCCCATTTCTGACAAAATGATGCAACGTGGTGCTGCAAGCCAGCTTGCTGTGCTGAACCGCATCATTTTGAAAGTGCAGGAATGCATTGTATTTACTGAAATACAATCCATACCTTTACTTTTCTCAGAGATGGTGTACTAACTGCTTCCTAGCACCACAGAGGCACCCTTGAACCATGGTGTAGGGGTGCCTGCATTACAGGGATGATTGCTCATGTGCTGAAATGGACACTTTCCGGGAACTGAAAGCACACATTGAAATATGAAAAAATGGGGACCAAAATGTCAATTCTCTCTGTTACACCAGTTTAATGCCACCCCTGAGGTTGTGTAGGAATCTGACACATGTCCATATATTTAAATGTGGGAATGTGTCACATTCCTTTGGATTCCATGGAAATTGTGGGGGAATACTCACAGAAACACCCATAGAACTCACCTTTTATGCAGTGTAATGCATGAAAGGGGTACACATTTACAGGGCCATGATAAGCTACACAAGTTGGTGTGGTGTGGCCTTGTAAATTAAGGGACTGCACACTGTGCCACCGTAGTATCAAATACAATGATATTCAGTTGCGCAGTGTGGTCCTAGGGCCTTGGAAATGAGGCCTTGAAAGTGCTCTCTTGGAAACCTCGATTGTGAACCTGATTACTTCTGTCAACATCTAACAAAGCTCAACATTAACTTACCTCCATTTCATTGCAGAGGATGACACCATAACATCTGCGAGGTGCCTGTCCTGGACTTTTCCGATGATGCGGTTGACCGGCTACAAATCATACATCTGGATACCCTTCAGCAAATCCTGGGTGCCATTCAGACACCATCTCTGGTCACAGGGAGGCTAGATAGCGTTGTGGGGTTTCCAGATGATCCACCCAACGCCCAACATGTATCACCTGCAAGCTCTACCAGAGCCCTGCACTCCCAGGACCCAGGACTTACATTCCAAAAAATGTCGTAGAAATCTAGCGGGAGCTGGCAGATATGGTGCGAGTGGGGATGAAGGCTTTGGCAGGTACCCTAGAGGCGGTCCAGAGGTGTCTCCATCCAAATAAGGACAATTTTGCTTCCATAAAAGGCACCTACTCTCTGCTCATGGCCTCCAGAAGTCCGTGGCTGACATTGCTGGTATCCAGAGGCAGAGGAACGATGAACAACGAAATTCCCAGCCAAAGTGGTACCAGCGAGGTTGCCAACAGGCTTGGGGCAATACAAAATATCTTGGAGTGCACAGAACGGAAGCAGGACTCCCTCATTGCCCCCTTGGGTGCCCTTTATTGTGACGTTGCTGCAGTGAGGCAGAGCTTATAGCTCCTCCTTGGTGCTGTGCTGCCTCTTATGTTCCCACAGATGAGAGCTGCCATGGGCACTAAATCCACATCTTCAGTCCCTGATGTGTGTGTGTGTGCCTCTCTCTGCCTCAGCACCTACAACACCCTCATCATGGGAGGCACCACATACATCGGAGGATGAAGATGTGGAAGGAACATCATTCACCAGGAAAATTGCCCTCTAGCATATCTATGTGGCACATGCCCCCTTTTTCCTTTGCTCTGTGCTTAAGATCATGCCAGTGTCAAAACACCTGGAACCGTCCTCAATTGGAATTTCCCACTGTTGACCTCTCATACATGTGGACTGTCATTGTGGCCAATCTTCCTTAATGACAATGTGGTTCTTCTCCTCACTAAGGCACTCCTCTCCTACACATGTCCTATGACAAGTTCACAACCTTGCACTCTGTCTGGACATGCAATTGCTAAATACATCTGTTCGGGTTGTTCTGACATAGAATGACATAGAATGTCCATCAGTACTGCACGTAAACTAACACATGTAAATAAAATCACTTACTACAACCTTGGTGTTGTATGTGTGTATGAAGCAGGAACAACATGAACATGTTGCATGGTATAAAGCAAATACACTGACTGCTTACCAAAGGGATATGTGTGGTTTGCGGTCTGAGACAAATCCACACAGACTGAGTGAACATATTTGATTAATATGATGTGTATGTTGATAAACAAACAGTTTTTTAAGCTCCCAGCATGTAATGCAACAGGTATCATGCAGTAATTGCGACAACTGATGTAACTCACACCACAAGTGGCTGGTCTAAGCAAGGATAGTAGCAACAATCTTACATTGATGTGACAACCAGATGATGCAAGGTTAAGTCTGTGAGGGGCAGGCATAAGTGTGTGAGTAATAAATCCATGATTTAGGGTGAGTGCAATAACAACAACATTCCACCAATGCATGCCCCATGACTTACCAACACAGATCAAATGCACATGAATACCTGGTATGGGATGTGTATTCATTCTCATCTTACATTGCTCAATGATGTTTGTAGATAGCTGATGGGATCCCATTGCCAACCTGACACATACTTGCCCATAAAGAATACACCTTGTCACACGTTTCCAAATACTGCTTGTAGAGCCAAATGCAAAGCCAAATGCATGTACCTAACAGAACCTTAGCAGACATGCCAAATCATAGACAGTAAATCATGACTGATACCAAAATGTGTGAAACAACAAAATGTAATAAAACTATGAATCTTTCACTAAAAACTACCTAAACAACCTAATCTAACTATTTGAACCTATCCTACACTACCTTAAACTGATTTATATCTACAGATAACTTAACTTATCTTAATTTATCCTATACATTTAACGACACATTATAAACATCAACCACCCTTAAAACACATCTGTAGACAAGGACAACAGTAAATGCAGCTATACATAAACTAACTAAATATCGAGGCCTAAAGAAAGATATACTTTTGTATTTTTTTTTAAACGGTTTTTACATTTTTTAGTGTTATTCTTTTAAAGGTACACAGACCTAAATCATCACCTCTCTAATAACACCAAATAAAAGCAAACCTAAAAAAAAAGAACCCACCCCTAATAAACATACTATGTACTACAACTAACCTACACTACACTAACTTACCTCCCACTATCTAAAAACCTCAACAAGAAAAACTATATACAGGGGAAAGGTAGGTATTTCTCCATTTGGCCCATCGACTATATACAGGGGAAAGGAAGGTATTTCTCCATTTGGCCCATCCTGCTCCTCATTGTCTTATCACATCTGCCTTGATCTCCCAGAGCAGCATGATCACCTGGTCATGTCTGTGCTCCATCTGGACAACTGGAACTTTTTGTCTGTCACTTCCTGCCAAATGTCCCACTCAAAATCAGCTCAAAGTATAATTGGTGGGGCCTGTGATGTGGATGGGGCAGTTGTGGCAGTGGAGATGGATGGATCTGCCCTTGCAGGCCCACCCCTGTCTGTGGCCAGAGGCTTGCCCTTTCCATGGTTGTGGAGGTAGCTGGTTCCATGTTTGCCCTTGGGAAAGGTGCTCCAGGATCCCAATGTTCTCTCCTGGTCATATGTTTTCCCCATCCTCTTGAAGACCTTTCGTACATGCGATGCAGCGATAAAGGTCAGCCCTCTTTTCAAAATTCCACTTCTTTGACAGGGTCATGTTTCCTGAGTAAACAGAAGGAAAACATGTCATACAAAGTTTCATGTGGCAAATGACCATCAGATATTCCATGTAAATACTACCTGCAGACATCACATGATGCACATCATAAATAAAAATAACATTTTGAAAGGCAAAGTGAACAGACATCCGCCCACTATCTTTCATTTCCATATTGGTTATGTTCAAGTTATCAATGCCAAGTAAATGTTACACAAAGAGCAATGCCCCGTCTTGGGACATCTTTGAATGACCATGACATCGTTACCTATAATGATGATAAATGCTGTTTCGTGACCATGGTGCGGCACACTCATCATGTTGCACTCTGTACAGTATAACCATCCCCCAGGGAAGGTATTCCCCATCTTTGAAAGATCTGTCACCCAAAAGATTTCTCCTCCTGCGCTACCTTTGGGAGACGGATCTAAGAAGGGAAATAATGTTAGTAATGGGAAAAAATCCAAGAGATCGAAGAAATTAAATCGACGGATTAGCAGGAAAAACAGAAGGAAAGTACATTTTCCAGATGCGACTTCCGATGTGACTATTCCCCCCGGGCTCGCACAGAGCCACACATGAAGCAATCATGTTTGCCCTCTCTGCGAAGGTCCAGCGTTTCTAGAAGGGGGTCTGAAAGTAAGCTTAAAATTGACCTCTCTACCACTCCAGCCTTGAATCCAACTGCTTCTCCTTTCTTGCCTTCCAGACGGAAGGTTGTTCCTAATGATTCCTTCACTTCCCTGGCTAGGGAAGGAGCACCTTCTAAAGGTAATATATGGACTCTCAGACAGTACACTTTTTACCAATCTTTGATGCAGATTTAATTTTAAATATTTCCACTCTGTTAAGATGTTTCTCGGAATTCAGTTCTTTGAAACATATTTCCAGCTATGCCATTGACCTTGTTTCCCTATTTACGACTAATTGTGGTTTTAGGGTGAGGATCGCCTTTTGCTCCTTGCGCTCGGCGAACCTGGTCCTCTCTCATGCTGATTTTTTGCAGTGTCTGGGGACTGATGTGGCCCGTTTTTTGTCTCATATTGTTCCTTGTGGGGAAAAGGCTGCAATTAAGGTCCTTAAGAGGCCCCAATCCCCTGATCATTTTAAAGGTACCGATCTTACTGTGTATAGATCAAGATGAGATCTACAGGCTCTTAAAGTCTTCCTAATAGGGAAGGATAGACAGGTGTTACTGCGGGAGATATGGTCCGTACCTAACCATCTACCTACTTATGTCCAGGAAGATTGGAGTAGGCTTCCGGGTGCCCTTTCTCAAGAGCAGGGGCCCAGGGGCCCACCCCATCCTTCTTTCTAATAGAGGATTAAAAATAATTTCCTGGAATGTAGCCGGGGTAAAATTTAGCAGGGAAAAATGATCTTAACTTAACACACTAAAACCGGATCTCATTTGTTTACAGGAGACTTGGTCAGATATGGACTTATTATGGGACAACTATTTTGTCATTGATTGTAAGGCCTCCTCGTCGCGAAGGGGACATGCTAAACTGGGTAGCTTGCTTACTTCTAATACACTTAAATGGGACTATTCCTGTTATAAAGACCCCAGTAACCTCTTCATGGCCTTAAACATCCAATTGCATAATACTGGCTGAGGCCCCACATCACTGTTAATAATTAATGTTTATGTGCCCCCTGAGGCAGCTTATGATTCTCTGTTACAAAGGGTTTTCGCCTATCTTGAGGACGCCCTAGACACTGAGGCCCGCATTCCAACCCTGGCGGTCTCTGACCGCCAGGGCGGAGGGCAGCGGAAGCACCGCCAACAGGCTGGCAGTGCTTCCAGGGCTATTCTGACCGCAGCGGTAAAGCCGCGGTCAGAAAAGGGGAACCGGCGGTTTCCCGTCGGTTTTCCCCTGGCCCAGGGAATCCTCCATGGCCATGGGGATTCCGACCCCCTTCCCGCCAGCCTGTTTCTGGCGGTTTTCACCGCCAGAACCAGGATGGCGGGAACGGGTGTCGTGGGGCCCCTGGGGGCCCCTGCACTGCCCATGCCACTGGCATGGGCAGTGCAGGGGCCCCCTAACAGGGCCCCATGCAGATTTTCACTGTCTGCTTTGCTTTGCAAGGGAAAATCGCGACAGGTGCCAGTGCACCCGTCGCACCCCTGCAACTCCGCCGGCTCCATTCGGAGCCAGCTTCCTCGTTGCAGGGGCTTTCCCGCTGGGCTGGCGGGCGGCCTTTTGGCGGTCGCCTGCCGGCCCAGCGGGAAAGCCAGAATGGCCGCCGCGGTCTTCAGAATGACCGCCTGAGTTCCCTCTATTGATAGCACTAATGGGAGATCTAAACTGTAAAATGTCCAACTTTGCCTTATGTCAAATGCGTTAAGCATAGAGAGAAATAGCGCTTGAAATCCAGCCTGCGTTTTTTCCCATTTCATTAAAACTAACAAAAGAAGAAAACTTCTCATCAGTCTTCTGAAGAAAAATGACTGCATTATTGCGAATGGCAGGTTCACTTCGGATTCCGCTGCTTCCTTTACACATATATCCCCGGAGGGAAAGACCATTTTAGATTACTTAGTACTTGGATATTCTTCCTATTGTATATTGGAAGATCTTAGGATTATAAGTATCCCCTACAGCAGTGGTCTTCAAACTTTTTTATGCTGCGCCCCCCCCCCCCAGTTCAAAAATAAAAATCTCTGAGCCCCCCCTCAGAATTTTTCACAATTATTTTAGGAAGATGGCAATGTTTAAATATGTCTAAACCTATTTAAACATTGCAGTTAAGTACTGTTACCTTTTTTTAAACTGCAATAACATGATTCTACTTAAAACAAAGGCATGTTATCTGTGTAATATTTCTTTTGGCCAGAGTTTGGCGCCCCCCCCCCCCTGGAATCACTTGAGGGCCCCCTAGAGGGGCCCGCCCCCCAGTTTGAAGACCTCAGCCCTACAGTGACCATAACTTGCTTATTACCCTAGAAATGATCATAGTATCACGCGATTCTTGGAAGTCTGGTGGGTTTACCCAGAGTTTTGATAAAAAGACAGGGAGGACCCAGTGGGATTTTAAGAGGACTGCAGGTGCATCGGCAATGCTAGCACCAGTGGTTGCTGACTTGATTAGTTGGGAGGGGATGGAACTGCAATATTTCTCTAATCTTATGAAGCAGTTGGTGGCTAACTCCTCCTCCAGAGAGCAAAAAGTAGCCCAGAGAATTATTCCTGTACACTGCTTGATTTAAACAGAAAAATAAATAACTTAGTTAGGGCCCAGTATTTAGTTTTTTCTGAGGAAAGGAAAGTCAGGGCCATCCTATTAAAAAGGAGGAAGAAGCGGTTGAAGGCCCGCCTCACAAAAGAATCTGGGGATAGGCTTTGGGTCCAACTCCGGGAAGCGTCAGCAAAAGGCCAGGCAAGGCGTTTTTGGGCATTAGTGAGTGAAGGTTGTGGGTCGAGAATCCATCTGCCCCCACCGCCATCGCTGAAGCCCACTAGTCTGAATATATTGCCTTCCTGTATGCCTGAATTGGGGTCGAACCACTTCGGACCCCTGAACGTTTAGGAATATAGGCCCTCATTACAAACCTGGATGCCGGTGTTAAAGCGGCGGTTGTACCGCAAACAGGCCGGCGGAAAAAAAATGGGATTACGACCGTGGCGGAAACTGCCAACATAGACAGCCACTTTAACACTCCGACCGCCACAGCGGTACAAACAAACAGCGCAGCAGTAACCGCCAACAGACAGGCGGAAGACAATGTACCGACCACCCTATCACAAGATGCCTATCTGCCACCTTTTCCGTGGCGGAACCAAATCCAGTAAACACAATTATGTACACCAACTACATAAGTCTGGAGAGTGCACCAATCATTGTCCGTGGACCACTGGGCCCAAAATGCATCGGCGAAGCCCACACATGATACCTGACTGGAAACGGAGATAACACTGCTGGGGCATCACATCGAAATGAAACAGGCACCTCACGGGGGAGGTAGGAGGGGAGCACCTCAGCCAGATGAATGCACAACGCCACTGCTGCACGAGGGGGCTCCATGCCCATTGATGTATCCTGGGGAGTGCAAAGCCACAGTCTCTCAATTCTCTCCAGTGGGTGGGTTGCCTACTGCTTTATCCTGGGGAGTGCAAAGCCACAGTCTCTCAATTCTCTCCAGTGGGTGGGTTGCCCACTGCTTTATCCTGGGGAGTGCAAAGCCACAGTCTCTCCAGTGGGTGGTTTGCCCACTGCTTTATCCTGGGGAGTGCAAAGCCACAGTCTCTCATGTCTCTCCAGTGGGTGGTTTGCCCACTGCTTTATTCTGGGGAGTGCAAAGACACAGTCTTTCAAGTCTCTCCAGTGGGTGGGTTGCCCACTGCTTTATCCTGGGGAGTGCAAAGCCACAGTCTCTCATGTGGATGCCATTCTCCACTGGTTCTGGAGGGGGCCTGGTGCCCAGAGTGCTTCATCCTGCCAAGGACTGAGGTTGTGGATGCCATTCTCCAATGGTTCTGGAGGGGGCCTGGTGCCCAGAGTGCTTCATCCTGTCAAGGACTGAGGTTGTGGATGCCATTCTCCACTGGTTCTGGAGGGGGCTTTGTGCCCAGAGTGCTTCATCCTGCCAAGGACTGAGGTTGTGGATGCCATTCTCCACTGGTTCTGGAGGGGGCTTTGTACCTAGAGTGCTTCATCCTGCCAAGAACAGAGGTAGTGGATGTCTTTCTCCACTGGTTCTGGAGGGGGGTGTGTGCCCAGAGTGCTTCATCCTGCCAAGGACTGAGGTTGTGGATGTCTTTCTCCACTGGTTCTAGAGGGGGCCTGGTGCCCAGAGTGCTCCACGTGCAGTGTGGCTGGTAGAATTCCCTCACCTGGGTGTGTGTGCCACGAGATTGCCGAGGTACAGGTAGCATGATACGCCACGGAGGCAGCCGCATACCCCACACTGCTGCGGCTTCGCATTCCACCTGCAGGTGACAACAGTGATGACAGTACTGCTTCATGGAAGCTGCCCAGGTTCCTGGAACTCACTACCAGCCTCGGACGACTGACCACTGGAAATGGTAGGCATGTCAGCGGTGGTGCCACTGTCTGAGGTCTTCGCGGGGCCGCTGGCAGTGTTCGCAGCGGTGTCTGTCATAGGGGTGCTTGCGGCGGTGTCTGTTGTGGCGGTGCTGGCAGCGGGGTCTGTGGCAGCGGTGCTGGCTGTGGTGTCTGTCATGGCGGTGCTGGCTGTGGGGTCTGTGGCGGCGGTGCCGGCTGTGGGGACCTTCGGCGTCGGTGCTGGCTACAGGGTCTGTGGCCTCTGGGCATGTGTCAGTGCCTGCTGAGGGAGAAAGCAGGATGTCTCCTGCAGCCTCGGACGTCTGCCCACCGGGGTAGAGGCTGGGGACAGTAGACGTGCCGGAGGTGGTGCAGGTGGCAGTGCAGGTGACGGTGCAGGTGGAGGTTCAGGTGGCGATATTCGCGGCCGTACAGGTTGGCATGGACGTGGACAGAAGGTGTGACACTGGTCCCTCAGTCTGTGCCACCATGCCCTCTCCTGACCTGCCCTTCAGTTTTTAGCCCTTCCCAACCTTTGATGGTGCCGCAGTTGTCTTGCCACAATCCCCTTTAATTTTCGCTGACCCCTTGGGGGCTGGTGTTTTCGACTTCTCCCTCTAGGATGTTGGCACCTTTTTCACCTTGACAGGTGGCGGAATGTCCTTGCCCTCGCTACATGGCACACTGGCAGCCCTGATGGTTGGCGCACTCCATGACTGACCCTGCAGTTGCTGGCACCACTGTTCCTGGGGATGTGGTGGCTAAGGTGCTGGGCTGGGACCTGGTAAGCCTGGCCCTAGGGGAAGGATGGGGGGAGGTGAAGGGAAGAGGTCAAGGTTTGCCAGGAAAAGATTCTTAGACACACTGGGACGGGTAGATGGAGGGGGTTTGGGAGTGGAGGAAGAGTTAGTGGTTGTAGGAGGTGTACGTCTGCTGAATTTGGGTGAAGGTGCATGGGCTTGAGGCGATTTTGAGGTGGATGGCTGTTGGGCGGGTGTGTGCCTGCGTTTGTGTACTTTGGGAGGAGGGCTCACAGACACACTGGTAGAGGACACTGGGGATGTGTGAATGGTAGTGGGGGTGGTGAGTGCACGTGAGCGGTGTGTGGAGATGGGCGTGCTGGTGATGGAGGTAGTGGCTGAGGATGTAGTGTATGCAGGTGTGAGTGGAGACAAGACTGGGAGGGAGGAGGGAGACGTGGAGGAGGCGGACACAGTGGAGGAAGTGGATGTTGGTATGTGTGCACGGGTATGGTGCTTGTGTGAGTGCCTGTGGGATGTGTGGTGCTTATATTTGCCGGAGCCACTCTTGTGTGTTGATGTGTGTGCATGCTGGTCTGATGGTGTGCTTGGGATAGGCTGAGGTACAGGGGATTGGGTCTGGGCAGAGGAGGTTGGAGGGGGAGGTTGGACACAGGGACAATGGCTGCCATCAGTGCTGAGTCCAGAGCCTGAAATGCTCTCTGTTGGGCTGCCTGGCCAGAATTAATGCCCTCCAGGTATGCATTTGTTTGTTGCAAATGCCTCTCAACACCCTGGATGGCATTCAGAATGGTAGACTGCCCAACAGTGAGGGATCTCAGGAGGTCAATAGCCTCCTCACTGAGGGCAGCAGGACTCACTGGGGCAGGGCCTGAGTTGTCTGGGGCGAAGGAGATGCCCACCCTCCTGGGTGAGCGGGCACGGGATAGACACTGAGGGGCTACTGGGAGGGCGGTGCTGGTGGGGGGGTGGCAGCTGTACCTGTTGATGCGGTGGGCACAGAGGGGCCCGCCACTGCAAGGGAGCTCCCATCAGAGGAGGTGTCGCTGTCGCTGGTCTCTGCTCCTGTCCCTGCCGTGGAGCTCCCCTCGCCCTCAGTCCCACTGGTGCCTTCAGACTCCGTTGCTTCACCCTCCAGGGCCAAGTGGGATACAGCTCCCTCCTGCTCCGGTGCCAGTGCTCCTCTGCCTGATGATGCTATTGCACACAAGAACAGGGAGACCACAAAAAGGGGGGGGGGTAGACAGAAGAAAAACATGTCCAGTGCATGCAACACCACTACTGTTGGCGGACACAACAGACAGTGAGCAGTCCTCTGCACTACACCATTCACTTATAGTTCCTAGATTTATCAAATGCCCATGGGGTACGAGGCCTAAGCCCAATTGCTGCACACCTGGAAGTCACAGGTGCGTGACTAGGTGTAGATGGCTCTAAACACTAGTGGGTTTGGGGTGCCACGTAGCCTGCCTCACAAGGGACCTTGCCTACCAAGATTGCCCTGGCCTAGGGGAACCCACTGCCCACCTCCCCCGCCCAGACACCTTGTAATGCGCACTAAGTCAGCTGAATGAGAGTGTACTCACCCCCTTGTGGCTGCTGTGATGCCCTCATGCGCCCATCCAACTCCGGATAGGCCAACGCCAGGGTCCGGAACATCAGGGGGGTCATGGTGCGATGGGCACCCCTCCCACGTTGGGAGGCCATCCCCAGCTGGGCCTCCGCCATCTTCTTGCTCCAGCGGCGCATGTCCTCTATCTTTTACGGTAGTGGGTGCTCCGTCTGTGCTAGATCCCCAGGGTCCGGCCGTCCTTGCCGATGGCACGCCAAATAGCTTTCTTCTGGTGGGTGCTGACCTAGAGGAATGGTACAGGGGGAAAGGACATTACTCACCCGTCCGGACCGTCATACTCATTGCCCACCAGTTCCCACCAATGCCAGGACGCTCACAAACTCCCCAACCGCACATGTAGGCCTCAGCCCCCCCCCATGTATCTTCCATCCACACCACTCAAAGCAGGCATTGCCCATTCAGCATGCTTACAGTGTACTCACCTGTTTGTCTGGAGGACTGTACAGTTGCGTGTAGTCGGGGAGGACCCCATCCACTAGTTTCTCCAACTCCTCCGAAGTGAAGGCAGGGACCCTTTCCCCAGACACAGGTCACAGCAGCACTTGCAGTGTAGGTCCTCTCCTGTTGAAGGTCAGGTATCAAGTGAGTAAACAGACAGAAAATGGCAGTCACGTCTGCGGCTGTGCATACCGTCACTGCCGGCGTACATTGTCATTGGCTCCTTGGACCCATAGAGCCCAATGTTAACCAATGCAGAATTGCACTGCGGTCTTTGACCGCCCACCGCAACTGTGTACAACGCCAGCGCAGTTACCTCATATCCCCTTGTCCCACCTTACAGGTCAGGAAGCCGACATTTCGGGGGGCCACATGGCATTAATAATAACTGCGTCACACCTGTGTAGGCCTGGAATGCACACAGTTACAGGCACATTGCGGATTAATAAATTTGTACAAATTACATTTTGGGATAACTCAGTGTTGGCTGACTCTCTGCTTGCTGTTCTCCTCCCTAGGGAACGTCTTCTGGGGCAGGTGATGAGATGGTGGCATCCTCCGGTGTACAGACCGCTGGTGGAGCTGTCGACAATGGAAGAGAGACACATAATAGTCACATACAGACTTGACCGTGCAACAATCCAGGAACTGTGTGCCCAGTTGGAGCCAGACCTGATGTCAGCTATCCGCCATCCCACTGGAATACCCCCCTCTAGTGCAGGTCCTGTCAGTACTCCATTTCCTGGCAAGTGGTTCCTTTCAAACAACAGTGGCCATTGCATCAGGGATGTCCCAGCCAATGTTCTCTAACGTGTTGTACAGAGTGTTGTCTGCCCTGCTGAAACACATGCGCAGCTACATCATGTTCCCTCAGGTGGAGGATTTGCCCACAGTGAAAGGTGACTTCTATGCTCTGGGACATATCCCCAACATCATTGGTGCCATTGATGGGACACATGTGGCATTAGTACCCCCCTGCAGGAGTGAACAGGTGTACAGAAATAGAAAAGGCTACCATTCAATGAATGTGCAGATGGTGTGTTTGGCAGACCAGTACATCTCCCATGTGAATGCCAAGTTTCCTGGCTCAGTGCATGACGCTTACATTTTGAGTAATAGCAGCATCCCTTATGTGATGGGGCAACTCCAGAGGCACCGTGTTTGGCTAATAGGTGAGGCTAAGGACCCAATACAGTGTGAATAAGTGTCTGGGTATAGGGTTGTCCCTACGAGTTAGTGTGTGTCTAACAGTTGTCCCTCGATATTTGCAGGTGACTCTGGTTACCCCAACCTGTCATGGCTACTGACCCCAGTGAGGAATCCCATGACAAGGGCACAGGAACGCTACAATGAGGCACATGGGCAAACTAGGAGGGTGATCGAACGAACCTTCCGGCTCCTGAAGGCCAGATTCCGGTGCCTCCATATGACAGGTGGTTCCCTCCACTACTCACCAAAGAAGGTGTGCCAGATAATCGTGGCCTGCTGTATGCTGCACAACCTGGCTTTGCGATGCCAGGTGCCTTTTCTGCAGGAGGATGGGCCAGCTGGTGGTCTTGTGGCAGCTGTGGAGCCTGTGGACAGTGAAGAAGAGGCAGAAGAAAAGGATGTCGACAACCGAAACAACATAATCATGCAATACTTCCAGTGAGACACAGGTAAGAAGAAGTCACTGCCTCCCACATCTCATACAATTTCTGGAGCTAGCATAAGTTTGTCATTTTAACTCAGTGTATGGACCCCGACTTGTCACTTTGACTTTCCATTTCACAGATGTGGGTCCCACTTTGTGCCCTCTGCTATATTTCCTCCAGGCCTACAGCTGAGTTACATCGGTATGTGCACAAGTAAATTGATATTGCTATATTCCATGGTTATTGCAATTACACAATTGTGAAAACACAGACTGACTCCAGATTGTTTTGTGAATGAAGTGTGTTTATTTCTGTGCTAATAAGTGGAGGGGGTTGTAAAATGGCCTGGGGGGATGGTGGAGGAATGTCCATGGCAGAGTCCAGTCTATTTGTTCACAGGTGCATTGTCCAAAGGGGCATAGGAAGTGGAGCAATGGCAGTTGAAGGATGGAGAGGGTGACAAAGTGGGACAGAAGGGTGACATTCAGGGGGTCTAATTTCCTGGCGGGGTGTTGGCAATGTTCTGTGTCTTATTCCTAGATCTCAGGGAGCGTTTGCGGGGTGGTTCTCCATCTGCAGGGGGTGGGTTGCTGGTGTCATGGTCCTGTGGCGGTGCCTCCTGTCCACTAGCGCCGGCAGAGGTGGTGGGCTGTTCATCGTCCAGGCTAGTGTCAGGGGCCCCTTGTTGTGCCACTGTGTCCCTCCTGGTATTGACAAGGTCTTGCAGCACCCCTGCAATGGGGACCAGGGTGTTGTTAATGGACTTCAAGTCCTCCCTGATCCCAAGGTAGTGTTCTTCCTGCAGCCGCTGGGTCTCCTGAAATTTGGCCAGTACCATTGCCACTGTCTCCTGGGAATGATAGTAAGCTCCCATGATGTTAGAGAGGGCCTCGTGGAGAGTGGGTTCCCTGGGCCTGTCCTCCCCCTGTCGCACAGCAGTCCTCCTAGCTTCCCTGTAGTCCTGTGCCTCTGTCCCCTGAAGCGTGTGCCCAGTGTCACTGCCCCCAGGTCCCTGATCGATCTGTGTTAGTGGGGTTGCCTGGGTTCCCTGTAGTGGTGGACACACTGCTGGTTGATGTGTCCGGGAGACAGAGGGATGGGCCCACTGGGTGGGTGCTGTGCTGGTGTTTCCTGAGGGGGGAGGCTCTGTGGTAGCTTGTGACTGTGTCAGGGGAACCGACTGTCCTGAGGTCCCTGATGGGTCGGGCTGGTCATCTTGATCCAGTTGTGCAGAGCTGCTGTCATCACTGTGGGTCTCTTCTGTGGGGGGACTGGATATGTCTGGTACCTCCTGTCCGTTGACGTTGGGTAGGGGTCCTCTAGGGGTGTAAAGGCATGATTATTGCATCTGGGTGTGCCATCGTGTGCAATGGGTGAGTTACCCTGTACTCCAGTGCTTGCGTTATTGGCTTGGTCCTTGTGTGATAGTTGGTTTGGGGTCTGTGTGGGTATCTGTAGTGGACATGCTTTGGTGATGGGTGTCCATGCATTGGTGTTACATGCAAGGCTTGTTTTTATGATGTGTGGGTTGTGTTGGTGGGGTATCTGTGGGTTATTGGGGTGATGGGTGTGAGGGTAAGGTTGGGGTATGTGTTGGCATGCAGGTAGGATGGGGGATAAAGTAGTAAAGATATGACTTACCAGAGTCCAATCCTCCTGCTACTCCTGCGAGGCCCTCAGGATGCAGTATTGCCAAGACTTTCTCCTCCCATGTAGTTAGTTGTGGGGGAGGAGGTGGGGGTCCACCGCCAGTCCTCTGTACAGCAATCTGGTGTCTGGAGACCACGGAACGCACCTTCCCCATAGGTCGTTCCACCTCTTCCTGATGTCATCCCTAGTTCTTGGATGCTGTCCCACTGCGTTTACCCTGTTGACAATTCTGCGCAATAGCTCCATCTTCCTTGCAATGGAAGTCTGCTGCACCTGTGATCCGAATAGCTGTGGCTCTACTCGGACAATTTCCTCCACCATGACACTGAGCTCCTCGTCAGAGAACCTGTGTTGTCTTTGAGGTGCCATGATGTGGTGTGAGTGATGTGTGAGGTGGTGTCGGTTGTGATGTGTGAGGGGATGTGTTGTTGTGTGTTGTTTGAGGTGCGTGGATGTTGTGTAAGTGATGGTGTTGTGTGTCTGTGGATGCTGGTGTTGTTTTAGGTAGTGTCTCTCTCTGGCCTGCTTTCAAATTTCTGGTAGTAAGGGTTTGTGGGTGAAGTGGGTGTGTGTTTATAGTGGTGTGAGTGTGGTGTGTGTATGTTTATCAGGTGTGTGTATTTTGATTTGTCCAATATGGTTGTGTTTTGTATATGTGTGTGTATTTTGAGCGCGGCGGTGTGTACCGCCAATGGATTACCGCGGTTTAAAGACCGCAGCGTTGATTCGTGGGTCGTGATAGTGTGGGCGTATTCCTGTTGGCGTGACGGTGGACGTTTTGTTGTTGCCAGTTTATCACTGACCTTTGGTGTGGCGGACTTGTGTGGCTGTCTGTATTATGGTGGATTCCGAGCTGTGGTATGTTGGCGGTCTTCTGCACGGCAGAAAGCGGGATTTACTGCCAGGGTTGTAATGAGGGCCATATACTCTTTTTCCTCCATCAATAAAAGAGATTGACTGTGCTATTCGCTCTATGCACTCCTCTGCCACAATGGGCCCTGATGAACTTCCCTTATCAGTAAAACAAGACGGGAGTTCTTGGTATAAGATCTTATATGTGGTCTTCAGAAGATGCTGCCTTTCTAGATGCATACCTCCCTCATGGGTTGGTAGTATCTGTGTACCCTTATTTAAAAAGGGCAACTGAAACTGTCCTGGCAACTATCATCAGATTGCCCTTCTGGATGTAGTGGGCAAAAGTTTCACCAAATGTCTGCTTTCTAAACTAACGTCTTGGGCAGAGGAGCATAACATCATCCCCTTGGAACAATCTGGATTTAGGCGCAAACATAGTACCCTGGATAATATCTCTGTGTTACAAGTTATGGCTGAAAAAAAGGTAGAACTGAGAGGTGGGGTGGTATATGCCACCTTTATTGATTTTTCCACTGCTTTCAATAGAGTAGATAGAGATCTATTATGTGCTAAGCTATTTAGCTTGGGGATACCTCTAGCCCTCCCTGAGTTACTAATAGCTCTCCACTCCAATACCTGGTGTAGAATCCTCCTGGGGTGCGATAGAGGCCTATCCCATAAGATATCTACTTCTAACGGGTTAAACCAGGGTTGCTTATTGGCTCCCTTGCTTTTTTCCCTCTACATTTCAGATCTCTCCTCCTTTTTCTCCCAGGGCAAGGGTTTCCCCCTGCTACTAGAGGGGCTTCCAATTTGCTGTCTGCTATATGTTGACGACATTATAATATTTGATTTAACCCCTAAAGGTCTACAGAATAGTTTGCAGCGTTTATCAAAATATTCTGACTTGCACTATTTAAAGATCAATGTTTCAAAAAGTAAGGTTCTCGGTTTTCTGGGGAAAAAAAGATGATCTTTCCCGATTACCACTGGACATTGGAAAAGCAAAACCTAGAAATCGTGAAATCTTATCCCTTTTTAGGGAAAATATTTAGCGGGAACCTTAGTGATGTTGCCCACATTGCCTCAAATAAATCAAAGGCCGAATGTCAGGCAAAAGGTTTAGGGGCCCTATATACAGCCACAGGGAGAAGGCATTTCTAATATCTTTTATCTGCATATCGAGTTAAAATTCCTACATCCCTGCTATATGGGGTGGAACTCATAGATATTTCTAAATGGGGGTTCCTGAATCAGTCAGAAGAAAAAATTCTTAGAAAACTATTGTCTGTTAATACGGCAGCCTCAGTGGGGGCCTTAAGGTTGGAAATGGGGCTTAGAAGTGCGTATGTTCAAGGATTAGCGGGGTTATTCGGTTGGCCGCTTCAATTCTAAAGAGCGAGGAAAATACCATAAGATCAATATTAAAGAAAGAACTCTTTTTAGATAATAACGAGGCCAAATATGCCTTTTGTAAGAACTTTTCCAATGCTCTTGAAAGGTTGGAGCTGGATCTTAGCCAGGTCCTGTTTCTTTCTCCATTGCATTTGAAAGTTATTTTGAAGAAAGCAACAAGGGCATTGAGCTTCCGTTTAGATCTTGAGAGCTGCAAAAAAAAAGCTCTTTTGCGCATATAGTAAATACCGTAGTAATAACAAAACCACAACTTTACTTTACATGGAATATTCCTTATAATGTTAGGCGCTTTTGGATGCTGCTTCACCAGGGATTGCTCCCTTTGAACACGCTACTGGTGAAATGGCACAGAACAGCTAGAGAGTGTAATTTCTGTCTGGCTGAATCCCAAGACCTAATCCACATATTATTTGTTTCTCCATCTCTACTTTTATTGCGGCACAAATTACTAAATCTGTCTTCAGATCTCTTTGTTGTCGGCACCTGAGTTCCTTCGAGCCCTGTAAGATCCCCGTAATGAAAGATTTTGTTTTAAAGTTTTTAACTTTTTCAAATATTTTTTAAACCTATTTTAAGAGCACTTGTTGAAAGGCAAGTTGGGTGGCAAGGTCAAAAAAATGACTATTGCTAATTCGTTTGTAACAACATAATTTTTGTGTGGCAGAGGAAGTCAGGCACCTCATGATAAAGCTCGAAAAGAAGACTTGAGTTTGGCCCATTAAAATGTTGTTTCTTGCACATGTATATATCTGCAATGCCATGGTTAGAGAGGTCCTGATTTAGACAGTCAGTGTCGGTATATAAGGTACTCCTCTCCTCTATTTATTGTGTTTTACTTATATTTAGGCACTCTGCACTTTTCAGCCATACATAGCTGGTACTGATTTTAAAGGCCTAATATTTTCGTATTTTTTGATATTCTAATTCCACTGATGTGAGCATTTGCACTTTTTTCACCTTTTGTACTTTTATAAGAGCAATGTAGCGTGTAATTATAAGGTCGGAAAACATTGCGGTGCGTTTTGATAAAGCCTTTTATTGTATAAAAACTTTGTTTTGTATCCAACTTGATTTTAGGTGTAAATAGTGGTAGAGACTAAAGTATTGTTGTATTGTTCATCTTTATGTGGACCTCAATTGAGTTCCAAATCATAAATAAACAAATTGTAATTGTATCATGTTGCACTGCTCATCAATGTCCCTTCTGCATATTCCATTGCCCTTGGATCCATTAGCATTTAGCAAAATCATCTGAGCAAGGGCTGTAAGTTAAATGGCATGTCTCACAATATTATGTGCCTGATATGGCAAGGACACATATCTGGACACATAGCTACATGGAATATACATGAGCCAGGTATCATATGTGAAAATGGAGGGTAGACAGTTCACTCACATCACACAGAGATGCATGAAACTACTCCCATATCCACTCATGTAAGTATATGGTGGGCCGTGCCATAATTCCTAGCAAGCTCCCTGAGTAACTGGATGTATCCCACTATGCAGCCTATTGCCTGTACATATGGGTCCAAAATTCATGTCACCTTGCTGCACACCAGCACACAGCACAGCCATTTAATAGGTGGGTGCATGCATGCCCTAAATCCCATCTGCAAAGGGATCTTGGAACAGCAGTGACTAATGCTATTCATTGTGTGAACCTGTTTGAATTACGTCCAGTAGACTATCAGGGCCCACATTATCTGAAGCTGAATATTGGCATGTCATATGACACTATTGTATAGAAATCCCTCTAGTCTAACAAACATTTCCAGATCTTTGAAGATGACAGGGGATAGCAATGTTGATACACACAACATAGAGTATGGGATATCACACCACATGAGTGGACAATCCAACTGCAAATCCAAGTGTGGTATGTTGACCACTGTCCTGTTAATATTAGGGCCCTATTCACATTGTCCTCAGTCCTGGAAGTACATAATTTCCTGTGATGTTCCTGTGGCGCCACAGCAGGAGCATGTTCTGTGAAACACATATTGTCACCATGCATAGATGTGTAGGACCCTGTACTTCTGGCACATGTTCTTATTGTCATCTCTGTGTTTTGACTCATATACCATGTGTGGGCTAGCCAGACACATCAGGCATAGATTGCACTGTGAGTAACAACCACCTAGCTGTGCATATGAAAAGGTTTACTCAGCTATACAGTGCCCTGTTATTTCAGTTATGATTACACTACCGCATATGATCACATACCCTAGCCTTGTGGTAATTTCACTTTGGTGATGCCAGCAAATTTGTGGGCCCTCAGTGATAGCAATCAGAACTTCTTTAACACTACTCAGATGCAAATGCACGTCCTGGACCCAACCTCTACCTTACTGTCTATAAACATGCATGGCCTATGGAGTTTCAGTTTGTATGCATGCACTTTTAACATAGCACTGCACACAGCATACAAAATCACACACAATCATGGCACTAGCAAATACACATACAGGATGACACTCACTGGTAGCATCAGGGTAATAGAAGCTTTCCAACTCTCCAGTGGTGGATGACTCAGTTCCACCGGCAAGATATAACATGAGGCATAACACTGTGAATGCTGAACCATGACACTGTGGTCAAATATTGCACATTACACATGACTTGCAAATTGCCTTAAAAACCTTATGGTTGTAACAACTCAAATAGGCCAATGGACATATCTCAACAAGATACATTGATAGGCAGTGACTGATGTGCTCACATATGTCATGGTACCATATATACATTTCTAGGGTACATGGTTTAAGGCTTTCAAATGACTTACTACCCCAAGAGTTTTCAAGGCTAGCTGGGTGGAATGATACCCTGCATCTCCATGATTCACAGAACAAACATAACCATGACTAGCAATACTCATGTGCCACTCTTGTCATCACATGTACATGACTATGCAACATACAAGAGTAATTAGGCATCCTTGTTCCCTCATTTAACAGACTTAACAGACATTGTTAGATGTCATTGCTGCATGGGCAAAGACAATGAACAAACATGTTTTCTCTATCTCCAAACCACTACAATTTCATTTCAGATATAAACATATGTGTGACTTATACAGGTGTATGACATTCCACATGTTATGTACATAGTCACATACATCATACCTCATCTACATGAGACATGATCCACCTAAGTTTCTCAAATTGTGATCTTTAATGCTAATTGACATCTTCCAGGGCGGCACATGTTGACATATGCCCTTTCAGTAGGCCAGTTATTGAAAATGAGCATACCTCCTCAGGCTGCCCACAGCACATCAGGTGATATGTGCACTGTGGTGCCAACAGGAAAGTGTCTGTCAGGTATGCTAGGAACACTGCTCACTGTGGGAGCATTACAGGCAGGTTTTCAGACACCTTTGTGTCATGCTTTGTCTCTGAAATTACTTTTTTGGGGTGTGATGGCATTTGCTCCCTGACATATGTCAACCACTGACACAATGGGCCAAAGTTACCAGCCCAAGTGTCTCTCTGCACCACCAGAACAACATGTCTACTTTATGTGGCACAGTGTGCCTGGCCACGGGCACAAAGCCGGTAATGCATCAGAGTCATACTTAATCTCGGGGAGTGTCATAGTGGTCCAACGGGAATTAAATATTTGATTTATCCACGTTTTACGGCTTCCTATGTGTGTTGCACAGCACACATGGACAAAGGACAACACCATTGATGATTGTGTATGGACAGAACGGTGTCCCTTCCTGCACATATACACTCATCCCTAGCAACCATGCACCCTAGCAACATGACACAGGGGTGCCTGCATTGGTGCTCATTAGCAATTTGTGGGTTAGAACAAGGGACAAATAAAGGAATGTGCTATATGTCATATTTACAGCACATTGCTACACTTGCTGGGGATGTTGGTTGGTGCAGCATCAAGACTTACAGCCATGCCCTGTGTCCTAACTTAGTAAAGGAGGCCCTATGGGCAGCAGACATCTACTGGCAAATGAGATATAAGAATCACTCACAAAGTTTGTGTACTTACCAACAGTTCCACTGACCTCTGTCCGAGGTAGTCCAGGGGATCACATTTTGCAGGAGATTTCTGCCATTCGATGTTTGAGTTGGTGGGTTGTCTGTTCCTCCTCCAAGATCCTCTGCATGTGGAAGCAGACCTTCCCCTACCACAGCTTGGGTGCCGCCATCCTGCATCCCAGGATCACTCCCCCCCCCACCATATTTGGCAGGTAGAGGGTGACCGGCCAGATAAAGCCCCTCTACTACTTTGCACTGATGCCCTGGGCCCTTCCCTTCCCCAACATGTCCCAACCCAAACCCACGATTACTTTAAAAAAAAAAGAAAACCCCAAACTAACCCCCCAACTGCCCAAACAAACTAATCTACCCCAAAGACAAACACCAGACAATACAAAGTAAATTACAACACAATATATAAATAGACACACCAAATCTGATGTCAGGGACCCAACAGAGACAACAGACAGCACAAAAGACTCTTGAAACGACACTCCTCAATAGAACTCCAGCACCACAAATCCTCTCCCAAGCACAATGTGTATATTTTTGAGGATACATGACGAAGCACCATGAGGAAGTCCTGATGCCTTGCATGGGATGCGTCAATTGTTTGCATAAGCGATGACTGAAAAAAACACGCATTGGGACAATGTGTTGATTTGTTTGACTGAAATATGTGTATGGTGTCATGTGGAATTCATTTATATAGTCATATGGATTGCTGTGTAACCTGTGAATAGTTGTGTTTAACACTCTCTTGTCTTTCCATGTGTCCAATGTATGTTTTTTAGGTGTACATGGCTGAAAGTACAGAAATTACAAGGATCACACCATGAACCTCATGTGCCACCTAAGTGTTGACACCTGAATCCATTGCTTAATTTACCACCAGGGATGCCATGGACTTACCCTTGAATGTGGGCCGCACACCTACATCTAGGATAGCGCAGATGTCTGGCAATATGTGCTGTGTCCCAAAGAGCAGACAGCAGGCTGTCACGCAATGGAGGTGGGAGGGGTTACAGTCCCCGGTGCAGGCCAGTGTTGTGATAGCAAGTACACACATGTGAAGGGGTATGTGAATGGTGCAATCTGCTTATGTTCCCCCATCCAGGGTCCTCTCAACAAGGGGCACACTGCCAGTTTGCCTCCTGAGATTGTCTCTGCACCCAGCGGGCAGTCAAAACTTCTCTGCCCTATTATCTACTAGGGACTTATAGGTGATTTAATTCCCCCTTGCCCTATTGTATACTAAGGAGTTATATGTATTTTGATTTCCCCTTGCCCTATAGCTAGTAGACTTAAAGGTAGTTTGATTCCCCCTTGCCCTATTATCTACTAGGGTCTTACAGGAGTCTGTTGTTGGCAGTTGTAGTTTTACCACTTTAGCATACGCATTTGATTCAGAGTAGTGGTCCTAATCCTGGTCAGCAGACCCAGGGTACAGCCAGGGTCAGTCACCAATATTTTCAGTCAGTCAAATTTGGTTGTAAATGCAAACAGGGTCACTTTCTCACACTGTGTCTGGGGAGGTAATTTGCCTACACACTGGTTGTGATTATGGGGGTCATTCTGACCCTGGCGGTAAAATCCGCCAGGGCCAACGACCGCGGGAGCACCGCCAACAGGCTGGCGGTGCTCCCTTGGGCATTCTGACCGCGGCGGTACAGCCGCGGTCAGAAACGGAAAACCGGCGGTGTACCGCCGGTTTTCCGCTGGCCTGGGGAATCAAGCTGCGCCGCCATGGGGATTCCGACCGCCATCCTGTTCCTGGCGGTTTTGGCCGCCAGGCACAGGATGTCGGTATGGGGTGTCGTGGGGCCCCCCTAACAGGGCCCCACCAAGATTTTCAGTGTCTGCCATGCAGACACTGAAAATCGCGATGGGTGCAACTGCACCCGTCGCACCCCTTCCACTCCGCCGGCTCCATTCGGAGCCGGCATCCTCATGGAAGGGTGTTTCCCGCTGGGCTGGCGGGTGGCCTTCTGGCGGTCGCCCGCCATCCCAGCGGGAAACCCAGAATACCCGCAGCGGTCTTTTGACCGCGCAGCGGTATTCTGGCGGTCCCAGCCAGGCCGGCGGCTTCCCCCGCCGGCCGGGGTCAGAATGACCCCCTATATGTCTTATCTGACATAGATACGCTTTTTCTTTTCATCACACTCTTCCAACATTGTGTGAGTCATTCATGCATGTACCACACACATGACTAAAATATGGTACTTCAGCAATATTGCTGCTATTGATGTTACATCTTTTGCTTGCTCCCCATCTTCCTCATACTCATCGTCCCAGTCATCATGCTCCTCGTAGTCATTGAGCCATGGGAGAGTATGCCCTGCACATGTGTTCTGCAATTTGCAGAACACTACTATTGGTTTTGTTGCTCTTGGTGGTGAGTAGGCTAATTGGCCCCCAAACATATTCTGACTCCTGGATTAATACTTGTGATCCCTAGACGTCCCCTTCACAATGTAGAAGGTCCTGTTTAGGACATTATTATGACTCTGCAGGGCTTACTTATGGGCGTGTGTGTGAGGAGTACGCACTCACAGCTGCAAACTATATCCTTTGTCAGCCTCAGAGTGAGTAGGGGTGGATTGAGGGAATGGTCTTTACAGCTTATGGTCCCACATACATAAACAAGTCATTCTGTGTCCCAATATTCACAGACATATTAGCAACCGTATGAGACGTGCTATGCCATTATTAGCATAAATGCAAAATGATCACAGATTTGTCGGATACTGTGCCACACATACAGATGTACTGTCCTCTGTGATACAGTTGTCATGAATCTTTCATCCATTAAGCTGACATATATCTCACACTGATCCATTGACTACTGTTTACATACCTTGGCATACAGTTTAGCCCTAATGCATCATCACATAGTAATTCATAACTATCAGTTTTCCTTCTGTACCAACAATTCATTGTCAGATATGAGTGTTTTCAGTTCAACATGTTTGTTTGACAGGCAATGCATACATTACACACCAGACTTTTTCCAAGAACAGTGCATTGTGTCTGGTACTTTGAAGATGATGACAGTGTTCACACTTGATTGACAACTGTTGTGGCCTAGTTATGGTTTCCTGGATGTGGGTGTGTTTTTTAAAGTGGGACTGTGAAAAACACTCCAAGACATATTTTAGATTGACTCATTTATTGACATGTTTGGGAGTCATGCCTTCAGTCACATGTGCTTAACTAAAGAAGTTCTGCATGATGCGTGCATTTACTGTGCACCTGCAGCAGTGTTCTAGAGGTCAGGATGACGTGGTGGCTCAACCTCTTCCCTTGGTGCCTTCAGGTCTTTGTCCCAGGAGACATTTGTTCTGACACAAATATTTTGCAGTAATGTACAGGCCAATATTATCTTGCAGACTGGGGTGGGTGATTACAAGAGTCTCCCATCCAAAACATCCAGGCAGTGAAACCAGCAATTGAGTAGGCCAAAGGTCTGCTCAGCTGTGTTTCTCGTATGACTGTGCTCCCGGTTGTAGGCCTTTTCGGCCTCAGTTTGTGGGTTTCCAAATGGTGTCATGACCCACTGTTGGATGCCATATCCTTGGTCAACTGAAACATAAAAGGAAAGAAACAATGTCATTGTTTTGGATTACTGTATTTCCATACATCCTGCCCATGTGTGTTATGTGTATTGGGTTTACCATGCACTCCCATTTATGACAACATGATATGTCAATCATGGCAGTATACTGCCATTTCGAGGGGCTGTTCACTCACTGTATTTTATGTCAAATGCAGTGCATGGGCAGATACATCATACAGTTCACCTTCCTGGCTGTCATACTTCAGCAGCAGATTTAGATGGTGGCGGATTCCCATCGCTCAAGTCCTCTCAAGGTTTTGTGTTCACAATACATGTGTGGTGAGACTGAATGTGAAGGTGAATCTTTTTTGTAGGTCCAGCCTAGCCATGCCAGACATGGCTGACACAGACACATGTAGAGGTCCGTGCTCATCCCCAGATGTTGGTGTTGCCATACCTTACATTTGTCTATGCCTTTGATTGTCCTACACTGTCCATGACAGTTGATATGATGCCATCCACACAGTATGCACTCACACCTCCCAACCTAGTGACTTGATGTGACAACTGCCATTTCTCAATCCATGGTTGCATGTCACGGTGAGGGAACATTGTGTGCATGTGTGACAGCATTGTTCACAATATGTGCACAAAACACATGTATCCTGCCAATTGTTTGGTGGTTACCTGCAGCCCAGCTACATGACTTCCTGCACTGTAGTGAGTCTGTAAGGAGGGGAAACTGGTACACAATACATGGGGCCTCCTGCAGATTCGGGGTCCATACAACTAGACTTACACACAAGTTGCCTATCAAGAACACATTCACACTTGCATCAGGGTTTGTAGGTGTTCTTCTTTGCTTTCAGGATAGAATTTGTGTATGTGAGAGCACCTTCCAGCCAAGGCTCCATTCTCAGAAGCATGTTAAGTGATGTCTGTGTGTAGCATTACACTTCACACATGAGATGGGAATTTGTTTTGTATACCATTAGACATCTGTACAGTTACATGTCACCTGTCCATGGGTCATGGCTTGCCATCTAGCACCTAGGGCCTCCTTTACAAGGCCCGTGGCACAGAGCGGCACAGCAAGTGCCTTGCTGTGCTGCCATACACCACCAGGAAAGGGCAGAAATGCACTGCATCGAAAAAGATATGGCACCTTTCTGTCCTCCCACACTGCAGTGGCACACAAATCACTACCTAGCGCCATCGCAGGCAGCCTTGCATTATGGTGCAAGGGTATCTAAATTCTGGGGATGATTGTTTTTGCGCAGGAAGGGACACCTTCCTGCACACAAACTACTATAAGAAGTGTTTCCCTCTTTCTATGTGTGCTGCAGAATGCTGTGCTGCCATACACCACCAGGAAAGGGCAGAAATGCACTGCATCGAAAAAGATATGGCACCTTTCTGTCCTCCCACACTGCAGTGGCACACAAATCACTACCTAGCGCCATCGCAGGCAGCCTTGCACTATGGTGCAAGGGTATCTAAATTCTGGGGATGATTGTTTTTGCGCAGGAAGGGACACCTTCCTGCACACAAACTACTATAAGAAGTGTTTCCCTCTTTCTATGTGTGCTGCAGAATGCAGCACACTTAGTAAGAGGATATTAAGGGAAGAAATAAAGATATTTCTCCTCATTGCATCACTCTCTAACCACGTGTAAGATTCTCCTGCATTCTCATTCTGCTATACACCCCTAGCAACACCCATGGACCGCCCCTTTCACACAATAGTATGTGTGAAAGGTGTCCATATTTACAAGGCCATGAAAAGACATGCAAGGTGGCTTTTCATGACCTTGTAAATATGGGCTGGCACACTGTGTCACCAGAGTGTTAGAAATGGGGTCTTTACTTGTCAGTCAGGTGGCCCCCTGTCCAAGCAAGAACCCTTACTATAGTCAGAGCAAAGGAGAAACACAACCGGTTAATCTCCACCTACCCCCTCTGTAGTTTGGCACAAGCAGAAAGGTTTAACCCAAAAGCAATGTGTAAAGTATTTTTTATCAACACACAGTAATACAGTGAAACCCAAAAAAATGGACACCGCACAGCTTTAGAAAAATAGTAAATATTTATTTAAGTAAACACGACGAAGTACGATAAAAATCCACAGCACACAATAAAAAATCTGGCTTTAGCTATTAAAAACACAAAAATAGTGCCTAGAAGCACCAATGCTGCAATTTGATGTTAAGTGGCATCGTGGCGGAGTCGTTTCCCACAATGCGACACCACTGGTGCCATTTACGGAGTCACACAGGCCCCCAAGTACAGTACTTTAGGAAAAGTGTGGAAAACAGGCCGGTGCCAGGAGTCGGGGAGTAAGGCATCGCTAGATCCAATGCGGTGTCAGTTCCGGTGCTGCGAGGTGAAGGAGCAGAGACATTACGAAGAAGCATTGGGTCCTTGCTGGGGAGCGGTGGACGTGAGGTGGCGTCGATTGTGATGAGTCGGTCCTGGGCACTTCTGGCATAGTCAAAGTCCGACGAAGTCATGAAGCTAACCTTTCAAGGTTGCGGTCTTGTCACAGGGTCACAGGTGCTGCGACGGAGTCAGGTGTCACGAACATCAGTGTAAGGACACTCCAATCTTGTGAGTTCTTGGGATGTCAGCAACGTTGGTGATGCTAGGCCTGCATTGTCGGTGGGATTGAAGAACTTCTGCGAGGTCCATGGCTTCAGGTACAGGCAGCGTCATGGGTTCCGTGCAGCTGCATCCTTGCGAAGCTGCATGGCACCGTTTAGCGTTGTTACACAGGACTTTAACAGATATTCACTCTTTGGGGCCCAGGAACTGGAGTGGCACCCTCTGACAAGCTAGAGTCCACAGAATGAAGACTTTGAGACTGGTTGGTGAAGCCTTCACTACCCCTGAGGCTTCAAAAACAACAGGCAAGCTCAGTCCAAGCCCTTGGAGATTCTTCTCAAGCAGGAATACACCACAAAGTCCAGTTTTTGCCCCCTTTCACAGGCAGAAGCAGCAACTGCAGGATAGCCCAACAAAGCATCAGGTAGGGACAACACTTCTACTCAGCTCTTCAGCTCTTCTTGTTGGCAGAGGTTCCTATTGGTTCGAGAAGCAAATCTTGAAGAAATCTAAAGTCTGGGGTTTTGGGTCCAATACTTATACCCCTTTCTGCCTTTGAAGTTGCCCAACTTCAAAGAAAAGTCTCTGTTGTTTACAGGATCCTACTGTGCCCAAGCTAGGCCCCAGACACACACCACAGGGTTGGAGATGTTGTGTAAGTGCAGGCACAGCCCATTAAGGTGTGAGTGACCACTCCTCCCTCCACTCTAGCCCAGATGGCTCATCAGGATATGCAGGCTACACCACAGCTCCCTTTGTATCACTGTTTAGAGGCGATTCACAAACAGCCCCACTGTCAGTCTGAGTCACAGAATTGTTTAGGCAAGAAAAGGCCTACTTTCTAAAAGTGGCATTTTCAAACTAACAGTCTAAAAACCAACTTCACTAAAATATGTATTTTAAATTGTGAGGTCAGAGACCCCAAGCTCCAAATTTCTATCTGCTCTCAAAGGGAAACTGCACTTTAAGAATATTTAAAGGCAGCCCCCATGTTAACCAGTGAGAGGGATAGGCCATGCAACAGTGAAAACCGAATTTGGCAGTATTTCACTGTTAGGACATGTAAAGCACATCAGTACACGTCCCACCTTTAACATACACTGCACCCTGCCCATGGCGCTACCTAGGGCCTACCTTAGTGGTGTCTTAAAAGTATAAAAAGGGAAGGTTTGGGCCTGGCAAGTGGGTACATTTGCTATGTTGAATAGACAGTTTAAAACTGCACACACAGACACTGCAGTGGCAGGTCTGAGCCATGTTTACAGGGTGAGAAAATGTACATAAACTTAATCATACACCATAGCTGCTAGGCATCTGTTTATCTTTATTATGTTGCCATGTGCTCGACAAACCTCCTGAACTTTGATGATTGACCTTGTGTTCACAACCTTGGGCTGCAATCTGCTTATCGCTGTAATTTACTTGTTCTAACCGTAGTTCCAAGAATGTTTGTGCTTAATCAGTAACTGCCAGAACAGGTTCGTACAGGTCGTTGCCACCTCCTGCCAGCTGCATCTGTACCTTCTCCCACCACACGTGTATCCCTGAAATATTCTGAAGGCCGCAGAGGACCTTGAACACGCTAGGGGTGGAGTTTTCCTCTGACTAAGCAGTTTTGTGTGTATATAAGGTTGGGTGCCCCAGAGTGAAGGGGCAGCCTACGTAGGATAGTCACTTGACTGTCCTGGGACTCTGTACTGGCTTGGGCTAGTAAACCATCTAATAAAACTTAGCTTTTCTCCTACAGTTGGTGACTCCGTCTGGTTTGTGTAATGTATGACTATATACCCTGAGGACTTAGGGTGTCCCTCCACCGCTGAGAGAGAATCAGCAACATTTTCTCCCGGTTCCTCAAGGGTTACTCAGGTCGGTGCCACAATCAGTGCTGCAGGCCCACTGGTAGCATTTGATTTACAGGACCCAGGTATCTCGAGTGCACTTTACTAGGTATTTAGTAGTAAACCAAATATGCCAATCATGGACAATCCAATCACACATACAATTTCACACAGGGAGCACTTGCGCTTTAGCACTGGTCAGCAGTGGTAAAGTGCCCAGAGTAACAAAAACAGCAAAAACAGAGTTCAGTACACAGCAACAACCTGGGAAGTAGAGGCAGAAAGTTAGGGGAGACCACGCCAAGGATGCCAGGTCTAAAATGGAGCATGACTAAAATGTTGCTCCGGGGGTGCATTGTGCCGGTAGGGCCTTGTACATGAGGATCCTAGTCCCTGATGGGTGGCCCATGACACGGCTGATGGCCCATCTGTGTGGCACATGACCATCCCCAGTGTATATGGTATGCTTCCCTCGCACACAGAGATGTTGAGATTTCCTGGCTGCAATGCATGGCTCTGTGTCATCACATCATGCAGCGTGTACAAAACTGGGTTGAGATGTTTTCACCTGTATGTCAGGGTGGTTTGCATTACGTATGTGTACTGGAGCATGGTGCATGTATTTGTAACAGGCCTCAACCTGCAGTCCCTACGTGCCCAGGCAGACAGTTAACTATGTTATGTGTTCCCCAAATCTATTTGTTATTGCATCAGTTAGATACTTGCTCTTTGCTTACCTATAAGCAGGCCTTCTCCATATTGTCTGTCCTGGAATCTCTGATTAATGATGGACTGCCAGAAGATGTAGGCATGATGGACACTGCCCGGGTATTTGGCCAGCACATTCCTTATCAACCCACGATGGTCAGTGATGGCCTGTATATTCATTGAGTAGGTATGTTTCTGATTCCTGTACAAGTGTTCAATTGCAGCAGGAGGAATGAGTTGCACATGTGTGGAGTCCTTGGCACCCAGCACATGCAGAAATCCAGCAATGGCGTAGAAGCCTTGTTTTGTTTCCTGCTGTAGTTGCTGGGAGTGAAGGAAGAGAATGTAGTGGGGTGTGAGTCAGATGATGACATCCAGGACAGAGGGGAGGAGCACTGACAGGGATGGCTGTGATACTCCTGCCATGCGTGTTGCAGTGGTCTGAAAGGAGCCTGATGCAAGCATATGTAGTAGGGCCAGGAGCTTGGTCAGTGGTGGTATGTTGGTCACCCTGTCGACTGTAGCCTACAGTTTGGTTGCAATGAGGTGGAGCAGTTGGATGATGAACTCCCTCTGCAGCCACTAGAAGCTGATGACCTCTTCCTCCCTGAAGTCAATCAGGGATGTCCACTGGTGGTAGATGAGCTCCTTTCTCCTGTGCTGCCTCTATGGCGCAGGTGGTGGTGATTGTGGTGTTGTTGGTGGATGTGGTGGTGATGGCAGGGGTTGCAGTGGTCTTCTTTGTGCCCTAAGCTGCAATACGAGTAAATTCATGATGTCCTCCAGGTTGCCAGTGTTTTGGGTGTGTTTTCCTAATGTACCTGTGCCAGAGTCATTTTAAGGCCTGGTCTGACCAGGCGTTAAACTGTTGACACTAGTCATACTCAGTGCGACTTTTCTTAAGAGAGCGTCATTTTTCAGAAAGCTTGTAAATATGGCTGGGTCAAACCAGCATCATTTTTCAAGGGGGAATGCCTACCTTAAAGGTTAAAAAATTATGTTGGGATGGAAAAAGTGATGCTAGAGGCCTTGACCATCACTTTGTAAATATGGAACTGTTTAGCACAACCAATGCATCAAAAAAATTACGCTGCGGCAACGTTAACTCCTTGTAAATAAGCCCCTCTTTTTTCTACTTATACTGCCTTTAGGTTCTTTGAAATCCAGCCAGACTTCCATCAATTTTTGGAAGGCTGTAGTTCTTGAGTGTGATCAATTTTTGCTGGTTGGCCAAAAATGATTCCAACGTCAAAGACTTACTAGCATGGAAGCAGTGTTTGAAGAGTGTTGAGGTTGAACTTTTTCCATAATTTGATAAGGGTCTTTGTAGTCAAGGAGTCTGGTTTTGAGCGTCATCACAGTCTATTTGGGCATACTTTGGTTTAGGATCTTGAGCAGCTGCATTCAGAGTTACAATGAAGTAGTCTACTCTGGTGCATTTTGAGCAAGTGCTATGGGCAACCCATTTCAGAGGAGGTTCAGGCACACTTCAGGCAAGTGCTACAGGCCTGACAGTAGTCTGTTAAGCAAACATCTAGCAAGTGATAGAGATTTAGCAACAGCTGGTTCAGCACTGTGATCCACTCAGGCATAATTTGGAAAGTGCTGAGGGATCCTCTGTATCAGCAAAGGTGACAGGAATGCTGGACATGCTCTAGAAAGTCTGGTAGAATGACTCTCAGCTCCAGTGTCTACCTCTTCTTGCCCATGCTGGCAGTCTGCTCCTCCTGAAGGCTCACATCTTCCTTTTTCCATCAGGCAGTGATCTTCCAGGCACTTAAGAACAGGGAGTAAACTAATCATTTAGATCAGACACAGATAATATCAGGATACTTCTTAGCAGATCACTGTCAGGCAGCCATAGTTGCACTGCATCTCTGAGTTCTTTGACAAGCATCCCACCACTTGGTCAAAGAGAAGCTTATACTGGAACAATAAGTAGGTAAAGAGCTCCTACTTTTATACAGATACATCAGACAGGGGATGTGTAGGAAAGTGCAATTTTTGACATGGTCACCCATACTTTTTGCCAGGTACATGATGCAATTTTGACCGAATATGCACTTGGTTCCTGCTACCCAGGTCCCCAGTGGCAGATCCCTTTCCCTAAAACTGTGCATTTGTTCCCCAATTGGCAATACTTTTGGCCCCTTATAAGTCCATAGGAAATGGTATCCCTCATACCTAGGGCATGGGTACCAAAGAGAGTCCCCAAGGGCTGCAGCATGTATTGTACGACCCTCAGGGACACCTCACCTAGCACATGCAGACTGCCATTGCAGGATACGTCTCTTGGTGCTGCTAAAAGTGAAAACACAACAGGGCATACAGTCTGTGTACCATGTCCCTTAACACTGTATGCAATATATGTAAGTCGCCCCTACAGCAGACCTTACAACCCTAAGGCCCTTTTATGACATGTGAGGACATATCTGCAAGAGCAGATATGCCCTTGCTACGTCTTTGTTGATTCCTAGACATATTAATTACATGTGCTGGACACTGGTCAATACGAGTTCCCCAGCTACATGATGGCTTCTCTGAAAATAGGGATGTTTGGAACAAACATCTCATATTAAGAAACCCTCACTGATACCAGTGATGGATTTACTAATACATGCACCCAGAGGTGCCCCCTGAAAACCTACCATCTACCCGTGTACTGGCTGACTAGTTTTAAATACCCTGCTACCACTGGACTCATTTCTAACCCACAATGGTAAGGGCCTTTGCTCCCAGGTGGAGAGGAACAAAAGACTGCTCTGGCAGGGATGTTAGCACACCCCTACCAAAAGGATGACCTGCAAATTTGCATTCCAAATCAGGGGTCTTCAAAGAATCCTACCGCCCTTGGTATGCAGATCTGGTTTCACTCAAAGGAAAGATGCTAACCTATTGTCCCAAGGCCCATTTTGCGCCTGAACTGTTAGTAGTCAGAGAGGCGTGCCCACCTCTCAGGTCAGTTCAACCACTAAGGTGAGCTGTCTGATGCGGACATAACTTTTGAAAGTCTGCCATCTTGGTGATGGCAGAAGAGAAGCGCTAGGACAGTGGTCATATAGAGGGTGTAGTGAAGGCTACTACCGATTGGCTACTACCTTACAATCCCCTAAACACCCCTAAATTCAGTATTTAGAGGAGCCCCTTGAACCAGGAAATTAGATTCCTGCTTACCTACGAAGAAGAAGGACACACAGAGCTACAAAAGCAAAGACTAAGGAAGAAGCACCTGACTTGGATCCAGACCTGCCGGCACGTCTGCTGCTCCTGTTGAATTGCAACAAAGTCATCTTATCCTGCAAGCTGTGTACCTCCAAAAGCCTGGAAGGACTGCCTGCCTTCATCAAAGACCCAGAAACTCCTGTGAAGCAGTGGAGATGCTTCCCTACATCTTGCAGGAACCCCAGGAAAAGTGCAAGGACACTAGACCTCTGAAAACCTGACACCTGAAAGCACCAGTGCACTTGTGCCGGCAAGCCGAGTGCTCCCAGTGAAGAAACCCCTATGTCTCAAAACACCTCTGCACTTGTTGACCCTGGCCTGTGGAGAAGAGGTCCTAAGGTGTCCCCACATTCCTGAGCATCTCAAGATTTGAACCCACTTGTTGGTTCACCTCCACTGGACTCCCAGTTCAAACCTGCAGCCTCTTTTCAGCCGAACCGATCACCATTGACTAACATTGGGCACCCAAAGCTGTACTGCACCTCTGCACCCGGTTGCCCTAGTGCCACCTGGTGTGACCTGTTGGTGTGACCTTGACCTTGCCCAATACTTACCTTAAGTTTAGGAGATTGGTACCATAAGTCGCTGTATTTTTCCTCCATAATATAATATTGCCACATCTGAAAAATGCACTGTGTTGACTTTTGAAACCTAAAAGTATTTCTCTTGTTAAATAAACTTACCTGATCATATTGATTCTGGTGCCTAAACATATATAAAGAAACTTGTTATTATTTGTAAATTGGTGAGGTTCTCATTATTGAGTTGTGTGTCTCATTTATTGACTGTGTGTGTATTTGCAGATGTCTAACACTCCTCTCTGATAAGCCTAAGGCTGCTCGACCACACTTTTCCCTAAAGAGCACCTTGGGATTGCTAGCACATGCCCCTGTCCACAAGCAATGGGACTCCCCAACTCTGTCCCGATAACCGATTCACAACAAACACTGTAAGCTGCCACCACCACTCCACATGCTGACTCCTGAGGTGGACAGTAGTCCACTGTCGCAAAGGAGATAGCACATTGTGCACCCCTGTAGGTCCAGGATAGGTCAGGTATTTGCTCATGTCAAGGGAGAGGCCCCCACACACACTAAATTAGTGTGAGGCTGGGCAAAAAATCCAAAAACCTGAATACAAGATGCTCGTAGTTGGACACTCAGAGCAGGGGACATGACTGTACAAAGAGCATTGGACATTCTCATCCCAATAATTTGGATATTGATTTTCATATGGTTCTTGTTCATGGATTTGATGAGATTACAAGGCAAGAAGTGGTTAAAAGAGGAGTGCAGGGAGGGATTAGTGGTGAGTAGGTCTCCACTATTTCTCCACTATCATATTCAAAACGACAGAGGAGTGAATGGATGACTAATGGGCGTGACAGTGGGGTTGGTAGAGATATTGGAAGGCAGAGACTGAAGTGAGGCCAGTGTCTAATGTGTAAAACGTTAAGTGCCAGTTCCCAAGGTATTTTTCAGGACTCCTCTGCAGCATGAGCCACCCACTGCCCATGTCAGCACGGTCAAATGTCAGTACCAACACAACTACTAATCTGCGCACTCATGTAGGTCCAATAATTTGGACAACTTCAGACTGACAAAAGCATTCAAAATGCCTGGACGCACTGGTATTATTCATTGTAATCTATATTTGATTCTTAAAGACTCTGAGGTACTATCTGAAGCTAGAATAGTCTAGTTGGAAGCAGCAATCACAGCAAACAGAAAATAAATCTTGGGTAACTGGGAGGGTTGCAGATATTTCATTATTCGGAGTGATACCAAGGGTCAGAGTACAACTGAGAAGGCTCGGATTATGGCCGATTTACCTAGGAGATACTTAAGACAAAGGGTTACAGACATTGTAGCCAACAGAAAACTTCCAAGCACATGAGGTGTTTTGCTCTACGTATCATTACATTAATCCAATGATGTATGAACCACGAAGATAGGTTTGCAGAAATGCAATATACACAAATTGGTAAAGGAGATAGGGGCTTGGGTGCCCATCATAAAACCAGATTGGCCAAGGTTTACCCATAATGGTTCAAAATTTCCTTCATCCCAATAATGACTAGATTTAGCTACAGACTTTAAAGGAAACATGGAAATGTCCTCTTAGGGTGCGATGACAATAATACCTTTCTACATCACAATCATGACAATAAACTTAAATGTCTCCTAATTCCAAAGTGGCACCTTCACATACAGTGGATAAGGAAGAAGAACATCATAGAAGTGGCCCTTATATCATATTTTCTATTGACATTTCCCTACGAAATTAATTATAAGCAATAGTGCAAAAAACCTTGTATGACCAAAATGTGCAGCCCTTTCTGGATGAAGATGGATATATATACGGCATAGACATTTGAAACAGCCCAGAAGACAAGTGACTCAATTCTCACAAACTTCAATTGAAAGACATAGTAAATACACTACAAAGTCAAAATACCCTTATCACATCATCATCACCATTAACACCATCAAAGACATCACTGAAGCTTCTCATCACCTCTGTACTGCACATTTCTTTGATTACGGGAATTTTCCTAGTGCCTTTTCAAATCATGTTTTGAGGAGAATCAATAGTTAAACCATGCACAATCCAATAGATTTTCAGGTATAGCCAACATCATTGAGTCACTATCAGTGGAGAGCTCGGTATACTCAGGTGAGTACATATTTCCCAGATCTTCCTAAACAGATCTTTTGAGTCAAATGTTTCAGTGTGATGAGAGTGCTTCTCTATGAACTGATTCCTCAAATTAGCATGCACCATTCTATAAAATGTTGAAGAAGTGTGATTTCCCATCTACCTGCACTCTCAGTGTAGCTCGTAATGACCATGCTTTCAGAAATGAATTTGCACAATTTCACTTTACCTTCCTAGAGGATGACCATGTTGTGCCTTTTAAACTATGGAAAGAATGTAACCTGAGAGGTATCTTAGAACCTCTCATTTCTAGGTCTTGACTACAGACAGCTTTGTTTATTGTTGCTGACACATCAATTTTAAACATATAGTGAGTGGGGTTAGGTTTAGCACCTTGTTCGTGAATAGACAACTTTTCTAGTCTATCTCATTTCCCTCTATAATATTTGATGGTTTGATGTTTGTCTTGCTTCTGAAGCATTTCTTTTTTGCTGTACTCTGATTGGATAACTGGTGCCTTTCCACTACTTGCTTTTCATGGAACTACTATATTATTTTCCCACTAGCACACCATGGTAGTGCAGTTGTTTCTTGATCATTCCCTTGTGTAATATTTCCCTCCCTTCGTTCCCCCACAATTCTTTCCATGTTACTCACCCAATCCCATCGCAGCCAGTTGCTCCTCCATCTGCCATTTTATGTTTTTTAAATCCCTACTTTTTTTCTTCTCTGTGAAGCTCACCTAACCTCTGCTGCTCCTGGCTGTCGTTGCTGTAGTCTTACCATCCCGAAGCTTCTACCATCCTCCTTTTACTTCCCTACATATCCCACCGTGTACTTTTTTCAATATTCTGTTAATTTTATTTTTTGTGAGCCCAGCAGCTGCAATCTGCTTGCTGTCAGTCCATTCCTTTCATAACACATGCTTCTGAAGCCATTTTATCTTTTTTTATTCTCCAGACAGGTGTCTGCCACTTTCAAACAGTAAATAAAAAACACCATAAATGCATGGACGTCAATTCACATGCCACGTGTCCTTTACTTTGACTCACACACATGCTTACACATACACACCTTCACTCACACTCACATAAAACACTCTCACCACAAGCATGCATACATTTAAAAGTGTTCTTTCTAACTTTGGCTGCCATATATTGTGATACTCGAGCAAATTTTACAGATTTTTTATTATACCAATAGTGAGCAATAATATTCACTGTGTAGTAAAACAAAGACAGAAAGCCAGAGATGCGGAACCCCAACCTACGCCCATTAGACTAAGCTGCCACTGTGTTTCAGGCACTGATTTCGCCACCTCTGATGCCAGGGTTAGCAAAGGCAGTGCCAGGAGCCTCAAGGCGCAAGCCAAGGGGTGCAAAGGAGACCCCTGGACACCCCTAAATGACCTCCATGCATAAATTATAAAATGGCAGCCACACAATGATGCAAGTAGGTGTATATGTCATCACACTGGGCCACAGTAGTGTCATGCCAGATACAAACATACATTGTGTTACATGCACATGTACAAATCTTCACAGTTTTTTTTGTAAAATTGTGTCATATTTTGTTTCCACCTTCACTACATCATAAAGCATGGGGAAATGGGTCAGTCAAATTTTCAGACTGGCTGCTTTAGACTTTAGTGACTGAGCAATGCCTGTATACATTTTTAACATCTGCCTTTAAAGGTCCTTTTTTTCTCTTCAGTGAGAAAGATGGTTTAAAGTGTGCTTTTTTATATTAACTTTAAATACAGTTATGTATTTTGCCTGCTGTTCTAGTGCCCTGTTATATGATGATTTATTTTCTCTCTCTTCTTTAAAGTTGTTCTTATAAAGTCTTTAAGGAGCATTTTAACTTTGTAGCCTCCTCAAATTTGACTTCAGGTTTAGGTGCTGATTTATTCTTTTCTCCATCACAAATATTAAAAACAATTAATAAATGCATGGCACAGCTGAAAGGTTTGCTATTTAAAAATACATTAACAAAACAGCCATACTGGTGATTTAGTTTTTACTCATTTTTTATGTAAGCATATGGCAGCCACACTTATGAACAGGATTTATTTGTTTCTTTCTGTGGCACATGCTTGCAATGATACAAAAATAATATTGCCCTTGCTCGCCACATTAAATGCTTTGACTCTGCCAGTGCTTGTGCTTTTTTTTGGAATGGAACAGCTTTGCTAAAAAAGCATTAGGAAGAAAATAGGTCTGCATTCCTCTCAAAAGGTGAGACTGGTTGGCTTTGCAGATGCTTGTTAATCAAGATGCTATAAGGACTCTTTCTAAAATTATCAATGGCATTTGGATTCCCTAGGGTGGAACCATGTAGTTTAGACAGAACAGTAGACATTATGGCCCAGATTTATAAACAATCGGACAGTATTGTGTGAAAATGTGCAGTGCTGTGCTACATGGATATTTGAAAATAGTAAAGCATCATATTTATTATTATTTATTTTTTGTATTTACTATACTTATAAAGCACTGTACTCATCTCCAGAGGGATATCACAGCGCTAGATCGAGGACTACATTACGTCCTAACACAAAATCCGTTTATGAGGGGAATAGCCAGGTCTTCAGCGTCTTCCGAAACAAGAGGAGGTCCGAAGTCAGGCGACAATAAATAGACAGAGTTCCAGTGGATGGCTACTAGATGAGAGAAAGAGCAGCCACGCATTCCAGCTTTTTTAAAGCACTTACGCCCTTATTTATACTTTTTTAGGGCCGCATTTGCGTTGTTTTCTGACGCAAAAGCGACGCAAACTTACAAAATACACTTGGCTTTTGTAAGTTTGCCCCGCTTTTGCGTCAAAAAGCGGCACAAATGCAGCGCTAAAAAAGTATAAATATGGGCTTAAGTACTTACCAGAGCCATGTGATAGAGCGGAGTGCTCATGAAGGCTTATAAAAAGCCAATCTGTCGCTCATGATGACAGGTCCAGTACTATATAGTGCTTTGTGAACATAATATTGCAACTTGAATTTGTCCCCCTTGCATAGTAGAAGTCAGTTGAGAGAATTTAGGCAGGCAATGGCTAAGCTGTTTCGCACACTGTTGCAAATTAGTCCACTAGAGTAACAAAGGCCTCAGCAGTGTGGGCGAAGGGAAGGAAAGCTCTAGGGGGGGACCCTCAGCACCTGGCCTGAGTGAGTCCAGAAAGGGGCATGGCTCCATGTTCTTTGCAGGGGGACCCCTCCAGTTGCATTACGCCACTGAATGAGTCTAGATGCTGCATTCTGAACAGACTGCAGAAGAGTAAACACGAAGTCAGTCATTCTCAGATATAAAGCATTCTCGTAATCCGTCCTACTCATAATCAGTGCCTGAGTGATAATCCTTGGCCATTCCACAGGGATCCATTGGAAAAGCTTACGTTGTAGTAAGAGCAGACCAAAGCATTTCCTACAGGTAGCGTTTACGAGGTCTTGCATGGATAGGGTATTATCGATTAGGAATCTGACATTCTTAGCTACCCTTCTTGGTTCTGGCGTAGGACATAGAAGTGTCAGCCACCACAAGTCATGCCAAATTCTGCAAGCAGAGCAATATCTCTGTTTTCTCCGCATTTAGTTTCAAACAGCTTGATCGCATCCAGGTAGCTACTTCTAATAGACTAACCCCTGTCCAGGTAGCTACTTCTAATAGACTAACCCCTGTCTCACTATGTCTCTCCCCTATAGAGTTAAAAAGCTGAACGACGTTAGAATAGAAGTAGATGTCGAAGCCCCAAGCCTCGACAATACCCACCAAAGAGGAAACATAGATATTGAACATTGTGCTGAGTGATGAGACCTGCGGAACTTAACACTTAGGCATTTGAGGATTGGACCTGAGAGAAGCCAGTTGTACTGATTGCGATCTGTTGTTCAGAAACGATCCAAACCACTGCAAGGCTTATGAATGTAGGCCAACGTAATGTCATCTCTGAATTAGTAGCCTGTGGGAGACTGTGTTGAAGGCTGTGGGCAGATCCAACAGGATCAGGGCTGACACCTTCTCCTGATCAACCTCCGATCTTATTCTATCTAATTCTGCCAGCAAGGTTGACTCAGTGCTGTTTCATACTCTAAAACCCACGTGGGTCGGGTCCAGCAAGTTGTTATTTACTAAAAAAATGTGTTAGTTGATTAATATCTAGCCTTTCTAGTACTTTTGACATATATGACAATACAGAGATAGGACGATAATTGGACAGGATGGAGGTATTCAACCCCACTTCGTCAAAGGTAGGATCAGGGCCCACTTCCATCTAGCAGGATATTCGGCACTGTTCACGGAGAGATTAAAAATCTTGGTGAGAAAATGACTTAATATTAAGGCCAGATGTGAAAAGATGAAATGAGGACAGGGATCTGGGAGAGATCCAGATTTTACCTATAGCATGGCCTTTTCCATCTATTCTGGTTTAATATTTTCGAAATTTCCTAGCTGGGCCAAAGCTTTTTTATGAGGGTCAAAATTCTTAAAATAGATTTCAGCCAAAGGAAGTTGAGCCTCAAAAGTTGAATAAATCTTTTTGATTTTGTCATTGAAAAACAGCCATCCCTTTGCATCGCTCAGCTGAGGCTTTGATTGTCTGATTTAGACCTATGGTGTAAACTAATTCCTTTACTTTTTTGAACAACTCTCTTGAGGAACCGCTATTCTCTCCCAGTCTCTTTACAAAGTACTCTTTTTCTCCTTTCCTGTGCATCTTATGTTAGGATTTCAGAGCAGTTCTATAAGCTAATCTGTTTTCAGAGCACTTTGATCTCTGCTATCGGAATTTACAGTAGCTTTTTGCTAACCTAAGATCATTAGAGTACCAATTCTCAGATGGAGATGTTCTAAAGGAGCTGCCTGACTTCCATGAAGTACACACATCAAGTGCCTTATTCAGAGCTGAGTGGAAACCATCTAAGTATTTTTCGAAGGAATGCTGTCTCAAGGCCATTTCCAACATTTTTCCTTGAAACACTCCATTAAGCATTCTGCGAGCACCCTTACTAAATAATGATACACCTGGAGCAAAGCGTACGATATATAGACAGTTTGAACTGTCATTAAAAAGAGGTGGAATTACTTTTTTCCTTGCAGTTTTAAATAGAGCAAATTCGACCTAAATATATTGGAGGCTTCACATAAGCGCATTTTATTGCACAAGGACACATTCATTTTTGTAAGGCACAGGGAGATTAAAGGCCCAATTATGAGTTTGGCAGTCTTAAGACCACCTAACTCGGGGTGGCGGTTGGCCCGCGCACTCCTGACGGTCCAATCACCAGATTGTGACCCTGGCAGTCGATTCGCCAAAAGACCGCTGCCTCCGCCAGGATCACTGATCCCAACGGGTCGGCGACAGACGAAGTAATGGTCAGCCACGGCGGTGCAAAGTTCGGCACCGCAGTGCTGATCACGACTTCCCATTCCGTCAGACTTTTCATGGTCGGGTCCCCACCATGAAAAGCTGGCGGAAAAGAAGTACTGGGGACCCCCTGTCAGCACCCTTGGAATGCACACTACCTGCTATGCAGATAGTGCGCATTCCGAGGATGCTGTGTGTGACGGCCACACTGTTTCCACCGAACTGACCGGCAGAAGCATCATAGTTTTAGATTTTCGCCGGTCAGCCCGGTGGAAATATCGTAATACAACGGTGGTGAGGCTGCTGCCTTGACAGCCGCCTTACCACCGCCATATTGGAGTTGTGGCGGTTCAACCACCAAACTCCTAATAAGCCTCTAATTGATTTGCCCAGAATCACAGGATGTTGAGCCGATGCCGGTACTCAAATCTTGTTCCCCATTTCAACAATCAGCAGCTCTGGCCCTGGGGACACATCCCCTCCTTAACTTAACCGTAAAAATTATTTCTTGTGCAGCTGAATATCAGCATTCCGTTACTGTCATTATAGAGGAAAATAAACTATCGGATATAGCAAAGCGCTCAGCTATTACGCAAAATCTGGTCTGTAAAGAATGCAACCAACCGCTAACCGGTGTGTACCTTATTCCTGATAAAATTAGATCATTTAGAGGAGTCCTGGTCGGTGAAAAAAGCAATAAAATAAGCCTTGGAAAATAAATTCAGCTATATCTATCGGCAAATGTTGATTTTCTGGAACTCTGTCTGTTATGCATGAATAGCAATAAAATGTACCTGCCCCCCATCATAGAGATGCTAACATCATTGTCCTCAGTGAGTGAAAATCTGCAGAAACTCCCTGCTGGCCTAGTGCTAACAAGAAACCATCACCAGCCTGAGTGAGATCGAGCATTGATTGACCTTCAGCTGCAGACTTCGCAGCCATGAATAATTTAACAAAAGCACTGGAGAAAAGTTCAGCTGACCATCATCGAGTCAATAGGATAAAGGAAAAGATGAAAAAAGGGTGATAATGCTGAGCGGCCCAAAATGTATACAGAAAATTCGAGCTTCATTTAATTTTACCCATTGAAGTTGACACCAAGAAACAGATGGCCTTCTACGATGCGTGGCCTAACCTTAAAATTACCAAGTACAGTATGGAACGCATCATTCATGCAATGGCGCGTCACGTGTCACGCTCCACTCGATATACTCCCTGCAGCGGCTCGTTAAGTGGCTCCTGATGTCCTCGGCAGGCAGGCGAACTGCAACAAATGACAATGACCTGCAGAAAGCAAGCTTTTACGATGGTGAGATATCCTGCCGTGAAAGATCAGTCACAAGCCTATGGAAAACACGCCAAGGTCTTACGTGAATGCAGATCTGTCAACTTACATATTTTGAAAAATAAAAAATGTGTTTGTATCCATTCATTGGCTACATAGGAAGGGCAGATTCTAACACAATCGATGACCATTGCACTCAGTTTGCAGGAAAACATCTATAATTGGGGCGCAGTGAACCCCTCAGTCCTTTGGGCCTTCGTGACACTGCATGTGCTGCACTATTGACAGCTACGCTCTTAAACAAGCCTCAAAAGGGTAATATAAAGTGCCTAGATTTTACGCATGAGTCGTTTGGTCAGCAAAATAAAAACTATCATTATCCAAAACACTCAGAACAAGTAACTACTACAAATCAGTTTTAATATTGGCTTCATCTCCTAGGGTCTCGCTGTTGCAAGTGCGCCCTTTTCAACGCAATTAAACACAAGGAATCCTTTCACACAACGTGAGCACTGGGATTGTTAATGTAAGACAGGTTCCTGTCACGGTTTTGGACTTACCTGCAGAAAACAGTTGAAGATCTTCTGCAGTGATGTTTCACCAACTTGGACACTGGTGAATGATTGATTGCCCTTGGATCTTTAAGGAATGCTCCACTTTGGCCTGGAAATTTAGCAGCACCTAATGGCTTATCTTAAGTAAACAACAGAGTACAGCTCAATGACATAAAGCAAAGCAAGATAGCAACAAAACAAAAACATAACAGGGTTCCTTCAAACTGTGTTAGTGGGACTGGGGATGACTATATGGTATGGCTTTGTGATCTCACCATGAAATACACTTACCAACCCATTTTGGGCCAGTGGGTTTCATTTGTCAAACCTTAAGTTCAACCCTGCGTAGTTGTGGCTTTGAGCAATAAGGCTTCAACCAAGGAACAAGTGTAAAGCATTTAAACAACATCAAAACAATTGAAGAAATACACGACACACTCAAGCAATCCAACGCCAATGTATAAAAAAAATAAACTGTATTATTTTTAGACACCACAACAAAAAAGATCCACTGGAGGGTTCCGGGCATACAGAATTTACAAGGGATAGTAAATATGTACTTCTCCACTTAACCCTGAGCAAGCATTAGCATATTAAATAAATATGACACCTAGAAACTTTTTAAGGTAAACTTTGGGCAAGTGTCAATGCGATTAATTGGGGTGACCAGCTCTGCCATGGAGCTAGTCAGGGGGACTAGCAAGGTCCACAGAAAGAGTTACCTCAAAACTAGGAGCAGTCTCAAGTGAGTTCCAGGCACTTTTAGGGCCAGATGTACAAAGCTATTTTGAGATCGCAAAGTGGGAACTTTGCCTTTTGCAACCGCAAAATGGCCTTGTTGCATGTAATATCCCTATTTTGCGAGTTGGCATCCTGTTACCAACTTGCAAAATAGGGATTGTGACTCTAAATTAGGAAAGAGTGTGCCAAAGCCGTCCCTTCCTAATTGCGACTTGCAGCTCCATGTATGGAACAATTGCAGTTGCCACCAATTTCAAATTGATGGTAACCAATTTGTAAAAGGAAAGTGGTCCCAAGGGACCTCCCCCCCCCTTGAGAATACGGGCACCAACATTTTTTCAGAGCAGGCAGTGGCCCACAGACCACTGCCTACTCTGAAAAAATGAAAAGGAAGCTTTTCATTTTTGTTTTTCAAAAGCATCCCATTTTCCTTTAAGGAAAACGGACAGCATTTAAAAAAACATACTTTATTGACAAACCAGTTACGGACATGTTGTCTGCTGTCCCCAGCAGGCCATCATCCCTGTGATTGTTGCCTTTCCCAAATCGGTCACAAATTGTGACCTGCCTCATGAATATTGATGAGACATGTCCCTTGTGACCCATTTGCGAATCGTAAACAGTGTGGTTGACACTGTTGTACATTTTGTTTTGTGGCTCGCAGTTTTCGATTCACAAAACAACACAAATTGTGAGTCGCAGGACAAAATGGTTGTACATCTGGCCCTTATATCTTTGCTGTAAGTTCCTATTGGGTGTCCTGATGCAGGGGATACAGGATGCTGAAGATGCTCAAGGTTGCTGTAGATGTGATGCTGGGTACAGGGATCTTCCAGCGACTACTTCTCAGTGCATGGGATTGCTGAGGTGGTCTTGGTCACAGGGTCTATGTCCCTCGAAATTGTCTCAGTCCTTGCAGAAGTCCAGTAACCACTGGGCTGCTATTCACCCAGCATCATCTCACAGCAGAATCCTTTGTTGGAGAATTTATCGCCTTGTGAATGACCAAGCTGCACTCAGTTGACTCTCCGGGTTTCAGCAAACTCAGATGTAACTTTGAGCAACGGGTCCTGGTCTTTGGTGCTGCACAGTGACAAGAAGGGGTGACTTGAAGATTTGGGCTACCAACTCATCCCACCAGACTTCTGCAGCTGTTGTGTCCCTGTGCTGTGATCAGGAGGTCAGCCAGCTGATTCTTGGAGCTTTTTTTTTTGACTGAGCTCCTGAGATGATTTCTCATGAGCAGGACACAGCAGGCACAGTTCATCTTCTTTGATGGCTCCCCAGATTCTGCAGGTGCAGTCCATGCCAGTGCACCCTCTCTATGCCGGGTCTATGGTGCAGCAGGCTGTCCTTCTTTGGTAAATCTTCAGTCCAGACAAGATCTGAGTTCTGGGTGCCAGGGTTGCCCTATTTATGCTCACAAAATGTCCTGAGGGTAGTCATGGTAAGTAGAAAATGGACTACCATATTTCCTCCCTCGTGGTAACCACTTCCTGGGAAGTGTGGCATCTGGCAATCCCAGGATGCACCATTCTGCCCACTCCAAAAATGTCAGAACCCCTCTCTTGGCATCCAGAGCTCCCTAGTCCAACTACCAAGGAGGCTACAAGTCCCTGAAAAACTGGTTTGACAATTTGTTTCCTCTCTCCTCTCCTGCCTCAGTGTCAGTCTATCTACCTCAAAAATAGGGCAGCTGCTCTCCAAAGTGTTTTCCATTTACTTTTCAAAGGAGGGTGTTGAGCCTTTTGGGTCATCACCCATGTGGCGTCCTGCCTGGAAAAGTTACCACCTCCTCCAGTGGCAGACCTCTATTGATATCTTTTCAGGTAGTCATTTACATGTCTCCACAGGAGGGCAGAAGGCTGTCTCAGGGACAGATTTGTGGGCAAACGTAAATGGGCACAAGAAATCTTGGGCAGTCAAAGTGGCAACTTCTAAAGCTGCACTTTGCCCACCAGTGGCATTACATTGGATTTAACCATTAAATCAAATTTAATGCCATGATTCTCTGGATACATTACATACCAATGTTAGTAGTTCCATTCAGAATTTAGCAGGGCTGAGATATCAGCCTATAACTCTGTACTTGCCAATGGGGCAACTAGGTCTTCCAGAGAAAAAAAGACAATTTAGAGTTTTGACTGCTGGAACAGGTAAAAGTACATGTTACCATTTTTTTCTATTAAAGAGCACCCTGCCTTAGGGTTCCACAGGCTTACCTTAGGTGGGGCACGTATATTAAAAAGGGAGGGCTCGGCTGTGCTATTTCCTTGAATGGCAAAGTCGAGTTAGCAGTGTAAAACTTCCCTTTCAAGTTTTACCTTGTCCCAGACAGGGTGGTACAAGTGGTGCAGTCCCTCTGGGGACACTCTAACTTGCAGGCCCTGGGTACCCCCTTGAGTCATAGACTAGGGACTTACAAGTAAGTTAGGCTATGCCAATTGAGTACAAGCCAGTTAGCCGTACACCATTTTAAGGGTCAGAGCACATGCATTGAGTCTTGATTAGCAGGGTTCAGGGCATTTCAGAGTCATTACATCAGTACATCAGTACCTAGTGGTCAAAATGGGGCAAAAAAGAGGGGGTAAAGCTGCAGAAGCCCATTTCCTTACACCCCTTGTAATCCCTAGAAAGGCCCTTAGTGGGATAGTTTACTTCCCGTAAGGTTTCAGAAGCCATCAGTAACCTCCCCACCAGCAAGTTTCCTGGGAAATATGGCTTCCCAGAGAATGTTGTGAGATATGGATACCTGCCCTCACCCCAATTTTATATGCCAACTACAAAGAAGATTAAATGATGGGCACTGTTGGATGCACATCAAATAGGGCAATTATCTCACTTATTCATAAGGAAGATAAGATAGACCTTGACTGAAGCAGACAGTGTAGGAGGCTGGACTGGCTTGTAGTGAGTACCAAGGGGTACTTGCACTTTGCACCAGGCTCAGTTATCCCTTATTAGTGTATAGGGTGTCTAGCAGCTTAGGCTGATAGATAATGGTAGCTTAGCAGAGCAGCTTAGGCTGAACTAGGAGACGTGTGAAGCTACTACAGTACCACTTAGTGTCATATGCACAATATCATAAGAAAACACAATACACAGTTATACTAAAAATAAAGGTACTTTATTTTTATGACAATATGCCAAAGTATCTTAGAGTGTACCCTCAGTGAGAGGATAGGAAATATACACAAGATATATATACACAATAGCAAAAATATGCAGTATAGTCTTAGAAAACAGTGCAAACAATGTATAGTTACAATAGGATGCAATGGGGAAACATAGGGATAGGGGCAACACAAACCATATACTCCAAAAGTGGAATGCGAACCACGAATGGACCCCAAACCTATGTGACCTTGTAGAGGGTCGCTGGGACTATTAGAAAATAGTCAGAGTTTAGAAAAATAACCCTCCCCAAGACCCTGAAAAGTGAGTGCAAAGTGCACTAAAGTTCCCCTAAGGACAAAGAAGTCGTGTTAGAGGAATAATGCAGGAAAGACACAAACCAGCAATGCAACAACTGTGGATTTCCAATCTAGGGTACCTGTGGAACAAGGGGACCAAGTCCAAAAGTCACAAGCAAGTCGGAGATGGGCAGATGCCCAGGAAATGCCAGCTGCGGGTGCAAAGAAGCTTCGACTGGACAGAAGAAGCTGAGGTTTCTGCAGGAACGAAAAGGGCTAGAGACTTCCCCTTTGGTGGACGGATCCCTCTCGCCTGGGAAAGTCGTGCAGAAGTGTTTTCCCGCCGGTAGGACGCCAACAAGCCTTGCTAGCTGCAAATCGTGCGTTTGGCGTTTTTGGACGCTGCTGAGGCCCAGGAGGGACCAGGAGGTTGCAAATTGGACCTGAAGAGAGAGGGGACGTCGAGCAAGACAAAGAGCCCTCAGTGAAGCAGGTAGCACCCGGAGAAGTGCCAGAAACAGGCACTACAAGGATGCGTGAAACGGTGCTTGCCGAAGTTGCACAAAGGAGTCCCACATCGCCGGAGACCAACTTAGAAAGTCGTGCAATGCAGGTTAGAGTGCTGTGGACCCAGGCTTGGCTGTGCACAAAGGATTTCCGCCGGAAGTGCACAGGGGCCGGAGTAGCTGCAAAGTCGCGGTTCCCAGCAATGCAGCCCAGCGAGGTGAGGCAAGGACTTACCTCCACCAAACTTGGACTGAAGAGTCACTGGACTGTGGGGGTCACTTGGACAGAGTTGCTGGATTCGAGGGACCTCGCTCGTCGTGCTGAGAGGAGACCCAAGGGACCGGTAATGCAGCTTTTTGGTGCCTGCGGTTGCAGGGGGAAGATTCCGTCGACCCACAGGAGATTTCTTCGGCGCTTCTGGTGCAGAGAGGAGGCAGGCTACCCCCACAGCATGCACAAGCTGGAAAACAGCCGAGAAGGCGGCAGGATCAGCGTTACAGAGTTGCAGTAGTCGTCTTTGCTACTATGTTGCAGGTTTGCAGTCTTCCAGCGCGGTCAGCAGTCGATTCCTTATCAGAAGGTGAAGAGAGAGATGCAGAGGAACTCGGATGAGCTCTTGCATTCGTTATCTAAAGTTTCCCCAGAGACAGAGACCCTAAATAGCCAGAAAAGAGGGTTTGGCTACCTAGGAGAGAGGATAGGCTACTAACACCTGAAGGAGCCTATCAGCAGGAGTCTCTGACGTCACCTGGTGGCACTGGCCACTCAGAGCAGTCCAGTGTGCCAGCAGCACCTCTGTTTCCAAGATGGCAGAGGTCTGGAGCACACTGGAGGAGCTCTGGACACCTCCCAGGGGAGGTGCAGGTCAGGGGAGTGGTCACTCCCCTTTCCTTTGTCCAGTTTCGCGCCAGAGCAGGGGCTAAGGGGTCCCTGAACCGGTGTAGACTGGCTTATGCAGAATTGGGCACATCTGTGCCCAAGAAAGCATTTCCAGAGGCTGGGGGAGGCTACTCCTCCCCTGCCTTCACACCATTTTCCAAAGGGAGAGGGTGTCACACCCTCTCTCAGAGGAAGTTCTTTGTTCTGCCATCCTGGGCCAGGCCTGGCTGGACCCCAGGAGGGCAGCTGCCTGTCTGAGGGGTTGGCAGCAGCAGCAGCTGCAGTGAAACCCCAGGAAGGGCAGTTTGGCAGTACCAGGGACTGTGCTACAGACCACTGGGATCATGGGATTGTGCCAACTATGCCAGGATGGCATAGAGGGGGCAATTCCATGATCATAGACATGTTACATGGCCATATTCGGAGTTACCATTGTGAAGCTACATATAGGTAGTGACCTATATGTAGTGCACGCGTGTAATGGTGTCCCCGCACTCACAAAGTTCAGGGAATTGGCTCTGAACAATGTGGGGGCACCTTGGCTAGTGCCAGGGTGCCCTCACACTAAGTAACTTTGCACCTAACCTTTACCAGGTAAAGGTTAGACATATAGGTGACTTATAAGTTACTTAAGTGCAGTGTAAAATGGCTGTGAAATAACGTGGACGTTATTTCACTCAGGCTGCAGTGGCAGGCCTGTGTAAGAATTGTCAGAGCTCCCTATGGGTGGCAAAAGAAATGCTGCAGCCCATAGGGATCTCCTGGAACCCCAATACCCTGGGTACCTCAGTACCATATACTAGGGAATTATAAGGGTGTTCCAGTAAGCCAATGTAAATTGGTAAAAATGGTCACTAGCCTTTTAGTGACAATTTGGAAAGAAATGAGAGAGCATAACCACTGAGGTTCTGATTAGCAGAGCCTCAGTGAGACAGTTAGTCACTACACAGGTAACACATTCAGGCACACTTATGAGCACTGGGGCCCTGGGTTACCAGGGTCCCAGTGACACATACAACTAAAACAACATATATACAGTGAAAAATGGGGGTAACATGCCAGGCAGGATGGTACTTTCCTACAGACAGCATCCAATACCCCTGTGTAAACATCAAAATACTTGCTACGATATTGGCCCAAAAATTGTGAAAAGTCCTGTCTTTCTTGATACAGAAGTCTCACATGGAGCTTGTTTTAGGTCACTTCTCTAGATCTCACTTACGGTTGATTGCTTTCTCACCTATTCTTGTTGATGTGCAAAAAACTATTGGATGCCATAGCCCTTGACACTGAGAAATCTGGAAAATGTGGGTCTTTGAAGAGACTTTATTTCAAAGGTTAAATATCTTTACAATATGCTGACGGCACAGGTCAACTGTGAAGGCTTTCTCTCCAAGTCATTAATCTCAAGGTTAATGAAGGTAAACAAGAGGCACTGTCCATGACCCCCATTCGCACTGCTGCCAGCCTTTGTGGTTATCCTATGCAGTGGATACAATAGGATTGAAAATACCTAAGCATATATTAAACCGAGGAGCTCATTTATAAGCCTCTTGTGCCACCGTAGCATCATTTTGTTTGATGCTACGGCAACGCAGAACAGTCCCCTATCCTGCATTTACAAACTGACACAATGGTACCATTGTGGCAGTTTGTAAACCCTAGTGCCACATTATACCTGCGCCAGGTATAATGTAATGAAGAGAGGCATTCCCATGCAAGGATGCCGTTAGGAATGATGCAGTGCAATCTGCAAGATTTCACTGCGTCGTTCTAGCATCAATTTTTAACACCTGCTCCGGACAGGAATTAAAGGAACGCTGTGCTGTTTTATGAGTATCTCTGCACTTTGCTGGAGTAGTGTAAAAATATTTGACTCTAGTCTAGCAAAGCGCCATACCTGCATCAGAAATTCTGACTCAGCTGTGCTAACGAGCACCTTAGTGAACTGTATTGTACATAGAGTGCTATCATGGTGCCATTATGGCGGAGCAGGGCAGCGCAAGCAAACTGATGCATCGAGAGCAATTGCGCCAGTTTGTAGTAAATAAGGGCCAAAGTATTTGCCGGGTTGGTTGAGGATAATCCTAAACAATTAATATGTTGCACTCATAATGACCAGGTCCATGGGTTCCAGGTAGGACTTTCACTATCAGGCCCGAGTTAAGTGATTAAGGGCCAGATGTACCAAAGGGTTTTTCCCATTCTATGTCAATGGGAAAATGTGTTTGTACATATGGCCCTAAGATGCCAGTGGCTCCATATTATCATCATGTGTTTGGAATATTATCACTTTTTATACACAAACCTTTTTTAAGGACAGATAGATTCTGACAAGTGTTTTGTTGGAGGAGGTTCCCGCTGAGACTAAGGCACCCAGATTACATGTGTATATCTCCTCAGTGAACTTCACCTGTCCCACATATGCAGTTGCAATCTGGCCCTTAATCTTTCACAGCTAATTTAATTTCACCTCAGGCCAGTGCTGCTTCTGGCCTTGAGAATTAGGGAAACACATGTTGTGGAGATCATACATGTTGGATATTTTATACACACATAAAACTCTCCACAACCACCTTTCTAACCTGGGATCAATGGCAATGCTTACTCAATCAAGCTATGCACATAAGCTCCTGGAGCTTCGCTTGATACCATACTCTGGCATTATTATGCGGCACAAAGGTAAGATGTATAGAGGCCCTGCCCAATACAGTGGAAGGACAGTCAGAGAGGTCTTTTGTATTTGAACCAGCTTTTCTCAGATAGCTAAATTAAAAACTTTCAGATCCTTATAGAGGAATTTAGCTTGGAAAGAGGGGGTCGTTGGCAATAATGGACATTTTCCCACTGCATGAGGTAAATGCCCTGTCTCTCTACCTGTTTCACACAATAGACAAAACCTTGAGATGTAGGGCTCCTTCAAGGGAGTAATCTTGAGGATCTCTAGTCTACTCATATACCAAGAAGAAACAAGCACATCGACTACAGAGTGACTTCCGAACCGGCGCGGCTGTCGTACTCTGGGCTGCTGCCTGCACCAAAGCCGTGGTCCCTGCTGAGTGCAAAGACCATGACTGATCCTGCTGCAGCACCTCTGAAGTCCCATCACAACATGAATCCGACGTCCGTGACACCCAACCACAACACAGCACCTCTGGCACCATGGTGTGATTGCAACACCACAAAGTTGACGACTTGCGTCTAGACCTGCTAGATTCATCAACTCTGCCTTGTTGTGAGGAACTGACGGCTCCCCGCGATGCCGCAACACCTCCCCTGCAACCATAAGGAACCGGCACCTCACATCATCTTCCTAGCAGTATGGAATCAATGCCTTCAATTCCTCAGTAGCAGTAAGGAACCGATGTCGCACCAGTTCCAGCAGCGCTGTACCTTCCTGACTCCATGCAACAACTTTGTTTCCTCGTTTTCCAACCTACTGTACCTAGGGTCCGTGCGACTCCGTGACCGGCTCTCACAACCTAGCAAGTGGCATTGGGCTGTTGGGAATGACTCAGTCAAGGCTTTGTGATAGCCCCAGTTGAAACCATTGTGTTTCTAAGCGCTATACTAAGATTTCATCTTTGAAAATTCATATCTTTGCTTGTATATGTTGGATTTTAGGCATTTTGGTCTTGATTTACTCAGATAAATATTGGCTATTTGTTTAAACTGGTATGGAGTACTTTTGTGGTATTTTCACTGCGTTACTGTGTGTGTTCAAATATTTTACACATTGCCTCTGAGATAAACCTGACTGCTCGTGCCAAGTTACCAAGTGAGTGAGCAGGAGTTATCTTAGCTGTGAGACTCCCTTACCCTGACTAGAGTGAGGGTCCCTACTTGGATGGGATTCAAACAACTACCAACTAGAGAACCCATTTCTAACACCTATTCTGACTGCTGGTGGTGTTCATTACATGACTGCAACCTACTACACATTATCTAATGGCCATGGTTCTCCCATTCGTCTCTTGATTCAGCTGACTATGCTGTGTTACATGACAGGTTTGATGGACCTCTCTGCCTATGGGCACAGATGGTTGGCAAAAACACTAGCAACAGCCAAGGTATATCTCCCAAAAAACTAGTGGTCATATTCCGCACCAACATATGAAGAGTGGTTGCAAGAAAGTTGTACATATCATCAATGAACTTACATAACACATTTACAATGAACAGGGTAGTGCAGCCCTCTGTGTAACGTCCTTGAGATATCATTACAAGTGTTACACCTTCCTATGTTGTATGCTGTATCCTTATGTTCTATACCTTCACTTCGCCAAACCTGTATATATCTCATGTGATGGTAGTCAGATGTCCTCTTTCACTATATTTTTCACCACTCTCCCATTTTTCTTGCTGTCTACATGTCACGTCCTACAGGCTCCTCATACCTATTATCCAATAACTGTAGTCTTTTTTATGCAGGTTGCTTTACATTATTTACCTAAACTCCACCTGCGAAGTTGTCTCATGAGATGTTATTCTCCCTATGACTATTGTTTTAGTGTGAAAATGTAGTTGTTTCAAATGCTGCCATGTCTATCTGTCATATACTTGTATATGAGTTCCATCTTTATAACAGAATAAAGGATTGTTGCCGAAAATAACCATAACAGATCACAACCCAACAAATCAGTTACCACTATATACAACACAACAACCACAATTTGGTGCAACAACCACATATTGTAATAATGAAGAACAAAAGCACACAACACAAAAACTACTTAACACTTCACCATCACAATACAATGCTACTTCACAAACCACAAACTTTCTGGTCACACATTATCACTTTCACAAATCTGCGTTCATAAAGATGGTGGTGAAATGGGTTTGCACAAACCACTGCCTTACTTACCACTAAGGACACATGTTAGCACTGCTGCAAAAATGTTTTGTGATATTGGTCACTAATTTCTATCATGCTACATTTTGTCTCATTGCACAGATTTAGAAGAACACCCTTTTCTAAAGTAATCTCTCATTCTACAAGTAAAGAGCCAGTACACTAAGGGCCTAATCATCAGCTAAGGTGTTATTTATTGCCCCTCATAAATAACGATACCACAGGTTATGCTATTTATCAGGTGCAATAAATAATACTTATTATGAGTTCATGGGGAATAACAGATGGATTTGTGTGTTTAATGTACCAAAATCTGCACAATACTGTAAATACTGTATGATTTCCCTGTTAAATTTCAGCAAGTTTGACCTGCCTAAATTTAAAGGAGGTTGAGTTATGTAACACATCAAATAGTTATCCGATGCATTAAATACCTTCAAACTCATAATTTCAACCCATGCATAAACAAGAGTTTAAGTATGGGTCACAATACTACGAAAAACCCATAATCAGGCACTTAGTGGGTCATTACAACATTGGCGGTAAAAGCTGCTTACCGCCGTGCAGAAGACCGCCAACACACCGCCGCAGCCGCGGAATTTCGCCACAGCTATTATGACCCACAGCTCGGAATCCGCCAAAATCTAGACACCCACACAAGTCCGCCACACCAAAGGTCAGTGATAAACTGGTGATAACAAAACCTCCACCGTCACGGCAACAGGAATACCCCACATGATCACGACCCACGAATCCACGTGGCGGTCTTTCAACTGCAGTATTCCATTGGCGGTACACACCGCCGCGCTCAAATACACACACATTTACAAAACACTACCACATTGGACAAATCGAAATTCACACACCTGGTACACATACACACACCACTCCCACACACCCAATACAATATAAAACACACACCCACATCACCCACAAACCCCTATGACAACAATTGCGACAGAAAGCCAGAGAGAGACGCTACCAGAAACAACACTAGCATCCACAGGCACTCAACACCATCACTCACGCAATATCCACGCACCTCACACAACACACCTCTAAGTATCACCCCACACATCACAACACACACCACCCCACACATCACCCACACCACCCCATGGCACCGCAAAGACATCCCAGGCTTTCAGAGGAGGAGCTCAGGGGCATGGTGGAGGAAATCATCCGGGTAGAGCCACAGCTATTCGGATCACAGGTGCAGCACACCACCATAGCTAGGAAGATGGAGCTATGGGGCAAAATCGTGGACAGGGTCAATGCAGTGGGACAGCACCCAAGAACTAGGGATGACATCAGGAAGAGGTGGAACGACCTATGGGGGAAGGTGCGTTCTGTGGTCTCAAGACACCAGATTGCGGTTCAGAGGACTGGCGGTGGACCCCCACCTCCTCCCCCAGAACTAACAACATGGGAGGAGCAGGTCTTGGCTATACTGCATCCTGAGGGCCTCACAGGAGTAGCTGGAGGAATGGACTCTGGTAAGTCAAACATTTAACTACGATATCTTCCACCCTACCTGAATGCTATCACATACCCCTACCCTCGCCCTTACCCCCATCAATCCAACTCCTCACACATGTCCCACTATCACAAAACACACATCCCAAACCCAAGCCCTGCATGAAACACCAAAGCATGGACACCCATCACCAAAGCATGTCCACTGCACATACCCATACACCCCCCTATACTATTATGACAGAAGGTCCTACACAAGAATGGAAGCACTGGGGTACAGGGTGACCCACCCATTGCACACCATGGCACACACAGATGCAATAATCACGCCTTTACACCCCTGCAGGACCCCTACCCCATGTCACTGGACAGGAAGGTCCAGAGATGTCCACTCCACCCACAGAAGAGGCCCACAGTGATGACAGCAGCTCTGTCCAACTAGATCAAGATGACCAGCCCGGCCCATCTGGGACCTCGGGACAGTCGGTTCCCCTCACACTGGCACAGGCCACTACAGAGTTTCCCCCCTCTGGAAACACCAGCACAGCACCCACCCAGCGGGCCCATCCCTCTGTCCCCAGGACACGTCAAGCAGCAATGTGTCCACCACTACAGGGAACCCAGGCTAACCCACCACCCCAACAACAGCAGGGACCTGGGGGCAGTGGTAGTGGGCAAACGGTTCAGGGGACAGAGGCCCAGGAACACAAGGGAACTGGGAGGGCTGCTGTGCGACAGGGGGAGGACAGGCCCAGGGAACCCACTCTCCACGAGGCCCTCTCCAACATCAAGGGAGCCTACCACCATTCCCAGGAGACGATGGCAACGGTACTGGGCAAGTTTCAGGAGACCTAGCGACTGCAGGAGGAACAGTATTTGGGGCTCAGGAAGGAACTCAAATCCATCAATTCCAACCTGGGCACCATTGTAGGGGTGCTGAAGGAACTTGTCAACACCAGGAGGGACACTGTGGCACAACAAGGGGCCACTGACACTAGCCTGGACGATGAACTGCCCACCACCTCCGCCGGCACTAGTGGACAGGAGGCACCGCCACAGGACCACAACACCAGCACCCCACCCCCTGCAGATAGAGAACCACCCCACAAGTGGTCCCTGAGATCCAGGACAAAGACGGAGAACAATGCCAAGACCCCCACCAAGAAATGAGACCACCCTGATTGTCATCCTTCTGTCCCACTTTGTCACCCTGTCCATACATAAACTGCCCTAGCTCCACTTCCTATTCCCCTTTGGACAATGCACCTGTGAGACTAATAGACTGGACTCTGCCATGGACATTCCTCCACCATCACCCCAGACCATTTTACAACCCCCTCCACTATTTAGCACTTAAATAAACACCCTTGAATCACAAAACTATCTGGAGTCAGTTTGTGCTTTCGAAAATGTGTATTTGCAATAACTGTGGAAAAATGCTATATCCAATGTAATGTCAACATACCTATGTCACACAGCTCTAGTCGATGCGGAAACAAAGCAGAGGTCACACAGTGGGACCCACATCTGTGAAATCGAAAGGGAAAGTGACAACTCAGTGTCCATACACTGGGTGAAAATGACAGATGAGAGGTAGAAGAATTAAATCAGATGTAGCAGGCAGTGTTGTCTTCTTACCTGTGTCTCACTGGAAGTATTGCTGGATCACCGTGTTCCTGTTGTCTACGTCCTCTTCTTCTGCTTCCTTGTCTTCACTGTCCACAGGCTCCACAGCTGCCACAATACCTCCATCTGGACCATCCTCCTGCAGAAAAGGAACCTTTTGTCACAAAGCCAAGTTGTGAAGCATACAGCAGGCCACAATGATCTTGCACACCTTCTTTGGTGAGTAGATTAGGGAACCACCTGTCATATGGAGGCACCGGAACCTGGCCTTCAGGAGGCCAAAGGTCCTCTCTATAATCCTCCTAGTTCACCCATGGGCCTAATTGTAGCGTTCCTCTGCCCTTGTCCTGGGATTCCTCACTGGGGTCAGTAGACATGACAGGTTGGGGTAACCAGAGTCACCTGCAAATGGTGAGGGACAATTGTTAGACTCTTAGGGTCATACCCAGACACCTAGTCACACTGTATTGGGTCCATGTCCTCACCTAATAGCCACACACAGTGCCTCTGGAGTTGCCCCATCACATAAGGGATGCTGCGATTCCGCAGAATGTAAGCGTCATGCACTGAGCCAGGAAACTTAGCATTTACATGGAAGATGTACTGGTCGGCCAAACACATCATCTGCACATTCATAGAATGGTAACTCTTCTGGTTTCTGTACACCTGTTCACTCCTGCGGGGGGGATAAGGCCACATGTGTCCCATCAATGGCACCTATGATGTTGGGGATATGTCCCAGGGCATAGAAGTCACCTTTCACTGTAGGCAAATCCTCCACCTGAGGGAAAACGATGTAGCTGCACATGTGTTTCAGCAGAGCAGGCAACACTCTGGACAACACGTTGGAGAACATAGGCTGGGACATCCCTGATACAATGGCCACTGTTGTTTGAAAAGACCCACTTGCTGGGAAATGGAGTACTGACAGGACCTGCACTAGAGGGGGGTATTCCTGTGGGATGGCGGATAGCTGACATCAGGTCTGGCTCCAACTGGGCACACAGTTCCTGGATTGTCGTACGATCAAGACTGTAGGTGACAATTACATGTTGCTCCTCCATTGTCGACAGCTGTCTGTACACCGGAGGATGCCGCCATCTCCTCACCTGCCCCAGGGGACGTGCTCTATGGAGGAGAACAGCGAGCAGAGTCTACTAACACTGAGGTACGTAAACACAACTTTATAGCAAAATGTTTGAAAATCGATATATGGCTGTATTAGTGTTTTAGCAAGGCCTAGATATGTGTGATGCAGTCAAAATTAATGCCATGTGGCCCCCTGAAATGGCGGCTGCCTGACCTGTAATGTTGTACACAGTCGCGGTAGGCGGTCGAAGACCACGGTGCAATCCTGCATTGGTTAACATTGGACCCAATGGGTCCCAGGAGCCAATGATGACGTACGCCGGCGGTGACAGTATGCACCACCGCAGACGTCACCGCCATTTTATCTCTGTTCAATCACTTGATACCTGATTTTTCGACTGGAGGGGATCTACACTGCAAGTGCTGCTGTGGCCTCAGTCTGGAAGAGACAATGGCTCATGTATCTGGGGAAAGGGCCCCTGCCTTCAGCACGGAGGAGTTGGAGAAACTAGTGGATGGGGTCCTCCCCCAGACACAATACTCTACGGTTCTCCAGACAAACAGGTAAGTACTCTGTGAGCATGCCAAATGGGCAATGTCTGTGTGGAGTGGTGTTGATTAAAGATAGGGGGGGGAATGAGAGGTGCATGATACGACGGTGAGTGCATGTGCGTCATGGCAAGGGTAGGGATGCGGGCCAATGACTGTGACCGTGCGGACAGTTATATCTTCTCCTTTTACCCTGTACTATTTGTGTAGGTCAACGCCCACCAGAAGAAAGATATTTGGCGTGCCATCGACAAGGAAGTCCGGACCCTGGGGGTCCACCACAGACGGAGCACCCACTGCCGTAAAAGAATGGAGGACATTCACCGCTGGAGCAAGAAGACGGAGGAGTCCCAGCTGGGGATGGCCTCCCAACGTGGGAGGGGTGCCCCTCACATCATGACCCCCCTGATGTTCCGGATCCTGGCAGTGGCGTATCCCGAGTTGGATGGGCACTTGAGGTCATCACAGCAGCCACAAGGGGGTAAGTACACTCTCAATCTGCTGATTCAGCACAAATTGTAGGTGTCTGGGTGGGGGAGGTGAGCTGTGGGTTCCCCTAGGCCAGGGCGAGTTTAGTAGGCAAGGTCCCTTCTTAAGGCAGGACCTGTGGCACCCCACTTGTGTTTAGAGCCAACTACACTTAGTCAGGCTCCTGTGACTTACATATGTGGATCAATCGGGCATAGGCCTTGTAACCCATGTCCCTGTGATTAATTAGGGAACTCTAAGTGCACGGCTTAGTGCAGGGGGCTTCTGTTTCTGTAGTGTCTGCCAACGGTAGCGGTATTGGATGCACCCAACAAGTCTTTCTTCTGTCTTCCCCCCCCTTTTTGTGGTCTCCCTGTTCTTGTTTGCATTAGCATCATCAGGCGGAGGAGCAGTGCCACCTGAGCAGGAGGGAGCTGCAACCCACATGGCCCTGGAGGGCGACACACCGGAGTCAGAAGCCGTCAGTGGGACAGAGGGTGAGGGGAGCTCCACGTTGGGGACAGGAGCTGAGACCAGCGACACTGACTCCTCCTCTGATGGGAGCTTCCTTGCGGTGGCAGGCCCCTCTGTGCCCACCGCCTCTACAGGTACAGCCGCCACCCCCCCTACCAGCACCACCCTCCTAGCAGCCCATCAGCGTGTGCCCCGTGGCCGCTCACCCAGGAGGGTGGGCATCTCCTTCGCCCCAGGCACCTCAGGCGCTGCCCCAGTCAGCCCTGCTGCCCTCAGTGAGGAGGCCATTGACCTCCTCAGGTCCCTCACTGTTGGGCAGTCTACCATTTTGAATGTCATCCAGGGTGTAGAGAGGCAGTTGCATCAGACCAATGCGTACCTGGAGGGCCCAACAGCCAGCTTTTCAGGCTCTGGCCTAGGCACTGATCCCAGACTCTGGCCTTCATCCACCCAGACCCAAACCCCTGTACCTCAGCCTATTCCAAGCACACCATCAGACCAGCATGCACACACGTCAACACACAAGCGAAGCTCAGGCAAATATAAGCACCACACATCCCACAGGCACTCACGCAAGCATCATACACATGCAGACATACCAATATCCACTGCCTCCACTGTGTCCTCCTCCTCCTCGTTTCCCTCCTCCCTCCCTGTCTCATCTCCACTCACACCTGCATGCACTACATCTTCAGCTACTACCTCCATCACCAGCACACCCACCACCACACCCCGCTCACGTGCAGTCACCACCCCCACTACCATTCACAAATCCCCTGTGTCCTCTCCCAGTGTGTCTGCAAGCCCACCTCCCAAGGTACACAAACGCAGCCACACACCCACACAACAGCCATCCACCTCACGACAGCCTCCAGCCCATGCACCTTCACCCAAAGTCAGCAAACGGACACCTCCTACAACCACTACCTCTTCCTCCACTCCCAAACCCCCTCCATCTACCCATCCCAGTGTGTCCAAAAAACTTTTCCTGTCCAACCTTGACCTCTTCCCCTCACCTCCCCCACCCCTTCAGTCTCCTAAGGCCCGCCTGGTGACCTGGTTCTGGAAGGTGGGAGAAGCTTTCAGAGACAGGCCTTTGAAATGTTCAGATGTCCTGCCTCCATGTCCTGGCTTCAAGCTGGCTGGAGTGACAATACAGGGTCGTTAAGTCCTATTGTGGGGGGACAGGACAAGTCTATTTGATTGCAAGTGAGGCAGCACTGAGCTACGCACCCATTAGCCAGTTAATGGCCCATTTATGGTCCAACAGGGCCCAACAGGTCACACTTAATCTCCCATTGGGTGTGGCTGTCTAAAGGGAATATACAGAGCCCAGCTGTCACCCAACCCAGCTGTGTATTCAGAGGCAGGTCGAGGCACAAAATGCCTAAAGTAAGAAAATACCATCTTTCTATAAGTGGCATGTTCAGACTTACAATTTAAAGTCCAACTTCACCAGAAGTTGCGATTTTAATTATGAGTCTAGAGACACCAAACTCCACATTTCTATCTTTTCCCAATTGTGAGTCACACTTAAAATATCTTTTAAGGTAATCCTAATGTTATCCTATAGCAGAATAGGGCTTGCAATAGTAAAAAGAAAAAGTTTACCAGCTTTTCACTACCTGGATATTTTAAACTTAAAAGTGAATGTCAAACTTTTTAAATAGACTGCACCCTGCCCTTGAGGCTAACTATGACCTATACTATTGGTGACTTACATGTAATAAGAAGGAAGGTTTGGGTCTAGCAGGTCGAAATGGCAGTTTTAAACTGCACACACAGGCTCTACAGTTGCAGGCCTGAGACATGTTTAAAATGCTACTGTAGTGGCTGCCACATTCAGTGCTGCTGGCCCACTAGTTACATTTAATTTACAGCCCCTGGGCACCTCTAGTGCACTTTAGTAGGGACATACAAGTAAATTATATATGCAAGTTGCAGATAAACCAATGTTATCATGTTTTAAGCAGAGACCACATGCACTTTAGCAGTGCTTAGCAGTGGTAAAGTGCCTAGAGTACTAGAGCCAACAAAAACAAATTCAGCAGAAAGGGGAAAGGGTGAAAAGTTCTGGGGATGACCCTTCAGAAAGGGTCATTTCCAACACCCTCTTTGAAGGGTTAAGAAACTCCAGAAGGTTTGACCCCCTCCCCTGTAGCGCTGGGGCTGCAGGGACCTGTGTCCCTGAGGATGTCTAACAAACAGGAAGTGACTGGAATGGCCCTCAGGCTTCCCTGTACTCTGATAACATGAGCTATGCTGAACAGTATGTCAGAAGCTATCATTTACTAAAGGTTATTGGTAGAGAAAGTACAGTTTATGAAGTGTTTTCTTTTAGAGCTGCCAAAAAGAGAAATATGAGCTCCTACAGTGATGTGACCTTGAACCTTCGGGCCTCTAGTGCAGCTCAAGTGTGTACACATGCTACATTGAGTTAATGGCCATTCCAACTCCTGGTTTAGCAGAAGAAACTGTCTTGCTAAGTTTACTGTCTGCAAAAAGCTAATTTTGACAGGATCCACTTCTGCTCTTGGATGTGTTGGATGTGTTGGAATTTTAATATGTTTGTACATCTTCATAGCTTTCAGAATAAGAATGCATGACAAATTTAACACTAAACGCAGGGATTCTAATGCTTCAGCACTCTGGTACAGTGACAGAGCAGATGAGTATCACGTGCCAACTATATCAGTATATCTATGTGTTAGAAATGGGGTTTTTGGTTGGCAGTCAGGTTACCCCCTGTCCAAGCAAAAGCCCTCACTCTAGTCAGGGTAAGTCACACACAATCCAAGATTATCCTGTGCCCACCCTCTGGTAGCTTGGCACGAGCAGTCAGGCTTAACTTAGAAGGCAATGTGTAAAGTTTTTGTGCAATAAATCATACAATACCACCATATAACACCACAAAAATACACCACACCGTGTTTAGAAAAATGTATAATATTTATCAGGATAATTGTAGGTCAAAAAGAATAAAATTGCAATGTGAATTTGTAGAGATATCACTGGAAAGTGTTACAAGAATGTCTTAAGTCTTTAAAAAGCAAACAAAGCCTTTTTCAGCACAAAGTACCTGGTTTGGAGCGGAAAATCTCCTCAGAGGGCCCCAGAAGAAGAGATGCGTGGAAAAAGGGTGTGTGCGTCGATTTCTCCCCAGCACACACGGACTTGCGTCGTTATTTTTCACGCGGGAAGTCGTGCGTCGTTTTCCGGCGCGCGGACAGTCTCTTTCTGTGGATCGCGGGGATTACCAGATGTCCCGGGTCTGTGCGTGGATTTTCCTGCTTGTTTTCCGGCTGCACGTCGGTCTGTGGGGCTGCGCGTCGAAATTACGATCTCACGGCAGGCGTCGCGTCGATTTCTCCTCTAGAGGTCGGTCGGCGTTGTCCTTGCGAAGCCGTGCATCGAAGTTCCGGTCGTCCCGAAGGCGTCGCGGCGATCAGCGTCGGTGTGCGGCGTTTTTCTCGCTGCGGAACAAGCTGTGCGTCAAAATTTTCAGCGCACGGAGCGTCCAAGTGAAAAAGAGAAGTCTTTTTGGTCCTGAGACTTCAGGGAACAGGAGACAACCTCTATCCAAGCCCTTGGAGAGCACTTTCACAGCCAGACAAGAGTCCAGCAAGGCAGCAGGCCAACAGCAAGGCAGCAGTCCTTTGTAGAAAGCAGACAGGTGAGTCCTTTGAGCAGCCAGGCAGTTCTTCTTGGCAGGATGTAGTTTCTGGTTCAGGTTTCTTCTCCAGCAAGTGTCTGATGAGGTAGGGCAGAGGCCCTGTTTTATACCCAAATGTGCCTTGGAAGTGGGGGAGACTTCAAAGTGTGGCTAAGAAGTGCACCAGGTCCCCTTTCAGTTCAATCCTGTCTGCCAGGGTCCCAGTAGGGGGTGTGGCAGTCCTTTGTGTGAGAGCAGGCCCTCCACCCTCCCAGCCCAGGAAGACCCATTCAAAATGCAGATTGTTAGAAATGGGGTTTTTGGTTGGCAGTCAGGTTACCCTCTGTCCAAGCAAAAGCCCTCACTCTAGTCAGGGTAAGTCACACACTATCCAAGATTATCCTGTGCCCACCCTCTGGTAGCTTGGCACGAGCAGTCAGGCTTAACTTAGAAGGCAATGTGTAAAGTATTTGTGCAATAAATCATACAATACCACCATATAGCACCACAAAAATACACCACACAGTGTTTAGAAAAATATATAATATTTATCAGGATAATTGTAGGTCAAAAAGAATAAAGATGCAATGGAAAATTGTAGAACTATCACAGGAAAGTGATATAAAGGGTCTTAAGTCTTTAGAATGTAATAAAGTGTCTTTCAAGCACAAAGTACCTGGTTTCTGGTGGAAAATCTCCTCAGAGGGCCACAGGAAAAGAGATGCGTGGAAAAAGGGTGTGTGCGTCGATTTCTCCTCAGCACACAAAGACTTGCGTCGTTCTTTTCCACGCGGGGAAGTCGGGCGTCGTTTTCCGGCGTGCAGACAGTCTCTTTTCGTGGATCGCGGGGATTACCAGATGTCCCGGGTCTGTGCGTGGATTCTCCTATTTGTTTTCCGGCTGCGCGTCGCTCTGCGGGACTGCGCGTCGAAGTTTCGATCTCACGGTAGGCGTCGCGTCGATTTCTCCTTGGAAGTCGGGCGGCGTTGTCCTTGCGAGGCCGTGCGTCGAAATTTTGGTCTCACGGCAGGCGTCGCGTCGATTTCTCCTCGGAAGTCGGGCGGCGTTGTCCTTGCGAGGCCGTGCGTCAAAGTTTCGCGTTCACGGTAGGCATCGCGTCGATTTCTCCTGGAAAGTCGGGCGGCGTTGTCCTTGCGAGGTTGTGCGTCGAAGTCTCGATCGTCCCGAGAGCGTCGCGTTGATCAGCGTCGGTGTGCGACGTTTTTCTCGCCGCGAAACAAGCTGTGCGTCGAAATTTTCGGCGCACGGAGCGTCCAAGTGAAAGGGAGAAGTCTTTTTGGTCCTGAGACTTCAAGGAACAGGAGGCAAGCTCTATCCAAGCCCTTGGAGAGCACTTTCACAGCCAGACAAGAGTTCAGCAAGGCAGCAGGGCAACAGCAAGACAGCAGTCCTTTGTAGAAAGCAGACAGGTGAGTCCTTTGAGCAGCCAGGCAGTTCTTCTTGGCAGGATGTAGTTTCTGGTTCAGGTTTCTTCTCCAGCAAGTGTCTGATGAGGTAGGGCAGAGGCCCTGTTTTATACCCAAATGTGCCTTTGAAGTGGGGGAGACTTCAAAGAGTGGCTAAGAAGTGCACCAGGTCCCCTTTCAGTTTACTCCTGTCTGCCAGGGTCCCAGTAGGGGGTGTGGCAGTCCTTTGTGTGAGAGCAGACCCTCCACCCTCCCAGCCCAGGAAGACCCATTCAAAATGCAGATGTATGCAAGTGAGGCTGAGTACCCTGTGTTTGGGGTGTGTCTGAGTGAATGCACAAGGAGCTGTCAACCAAGCCCAGCCAGACGTGGATTGTAAGGCACAGAAGGATTTAAGTGCAAAGAAATGCTCACTTTCTAAAAGTGGCATTTCTAGAATAGTAATATTAAATCCGACTTCACCAGTCAGTAGGACTTTGTATTACCATTCTGGCCATACTAAATATGACCTCCCTGCTCCTTTCAGATCAGCAGCTGCCACTTCAACAGTGTATGAGGGCAGCCCTAATGTTAGCCTTTGAAGGGAGCAGGCCTCTCAGTAGTGTGAAAACGAATTTAGGAGTTTTACACTACCAGGACATATAACTACACAGGTACATGTCCTGCCTTTTACCTACACAGCACCCTGCCCTAGGGGTTACCTAGGGCACACCTTAAGGGTGACTTATATGTAGAAAAAGGGGAGTTCTAGGCTTGGCAAGTACTTTTAAATGCCAAGTCGAGGTGGCAGTGAAACTGCACACCCAGGCCTTGCAATGGCAGGCCTGAGACAAGGAAAAAGGGGCTACTTAAGTGGGTGGCACAACCAGTGCTGCAGGCCCACTAGTAGCATTTAATTTACCAGCCCTATGCACATAAAGGGCACCTTACTAGGGACTTATAAGTAAATTAATAGTCCAATCAGGTAGGATTCCAGGTTACCATGTTTTAAGGGAGAGAGCATATGCACTTTAGCACTGGTTAGCAGTGGTAAAGTGCGCAGTCTATAAACCAGCAAAACAGTGTCCAAAAAAAATGGAGGGAGGCAGGCAAAAAGTTAGGGGTGACTACCCTAAGGCTGTCAGGTCTAACATGTGTCCCCCCCAGCTGAAAGTGGGGAGAGCTACCCGACCTCCTGGGAGCTCTCATCGCTAAGGCGGAAGTACCTGGAGAGACCATCAGCATTGGCGTGGTCAACCCCTGGGCGATGTTCCACCGTAAAGTCCATCCCCTGTAGGGAAATGGACCACCTCAAGAGTTTTGGATTCTCACCCCTCATCTGCATGAGCCATCTGAGGGGCCTGTGGTCTGTCTGAACCAGGAAGTGAGTCCCAAACAGGTAGGGTCTTAGCTTCTTCAGTGCCCAGACCACAGCAAAAGCTTCTCGTTCAATAGCACTCCACCTCTGTTCCCGTGGTAATAGCCTTCTGCTAATAAAGACTACCGGTTGATCTCTGCCCTCCTCATTCAGCTGTGCTAGGACTGCCCCTATGCCATGCTCTGAAGCGTCTGTCTGCACGATAAATTCCTGGGAGTAGTCAGGGGCCATGAGTACGGGGGCCGTGCACATGGCTTCCTTCAGGGCGTCAAAGGCTTTCTGACAAGCCTCTGTCCAATTCACCAACTTAGGTTGCTTCTTGGAAGTGAGTTCTGTCAAGGGTGTTGCAATGGTACCATAGCCCTTGACAAATCGGCGGTAGTATCCTGTGAGGCCTAGAAAGGCTCTCACCTCCGTCTGTGTTCGGGGTGGTTGCCAGGCCTTGATAGTTTCAATTTTGGCCTGGAGTGGCTGCACCTTGCCACCACCCACTAGGTGTCCTAAGTACACCACGGAACCCTGCCCAATCTGGCACTTACTGGCCTTGATGGTCAGGCCTGCCTGTTGCAGGGCCTGAAGCACCTCCTTGAGGTGAAGCAGGTGTTCCTCCCAGCTGGAACTGTAGACAGCTATGTCATCCAGGTAGGCTGCACAGAAGGCATCCTTGCCAGCTAGGACCCCGTTAACCAACCGTTGGAAGGTAGCGGGGGCATTTTTCAACCCAAACGGCATCACCCGGAACTGGTAATGGCCATCCGGGGTTGAAAATGCGGATCTTTCCTTGGCCCCCTCAGTTAGGCCGATCTGCCAGTACCCTGAAGTAAGATCAAACGTACTCAGGAACTTGGCAGCGCCTAGCCTGTTCACGAGCTCATCAGCTCGGGGGATGGGGTGAGCATCAGTCCGTGTGACTGAGTTGAGACCCCGGTAGTCCACACAGAACCGGAGTTCTGGCTTCGCACCTGGGGCAGTAGCCTTAGGGACCAATACCACTGGGCTGGCCCAGGGACTACTGGATTTCTCAATGACCCCTAGAGTCAACATCTTGGAGACCTCCTCCTTGATGCTGGCCTTCACCTTATCCGACAACCTGTAAATTTTGTTTTTCACAGGGAGACTGTCACCGGTGTCAATATCATGAACACAGAGGTGGGTCAGCCCAGGAGTAAGGGAGAACAGGGGGGAGAACTGCTCCAACAGCTCATAACAGTCTCCTTTCTGATTTAGAGTCAGGGAGTCAGACAGAATGACCCCGCTTACTGACCCATCACCTTCTTGGGCAGAGAGGAGGTCGGGGAGAGGTTCACTCTCCTCTTCCGTTCCTTCATCTGTGACCAGAAGCATGTTGATCTCCGACCTCTCAAAATGAGCTTTTAGTCGGTTCACATGGAGCACCCTTAGGGGATTCCTAGGGGTTTTGAGGTCCACTAGGTAAGTGGCCTCCCCTTTCCGCTCCTTTATTTCAAATGGGCCAGACCAGCGGTCCTGGAGAGCTCTGGGCTCTACTGGCTCCATTACCCACACTTTGTCTCCAGGTTGAAACTCTACCAGGGTGGCCTTCTGGTCATACCATTGTTTCATCACCTCTTGACTGGCCTCAAGGTTATCTTGGGCTTCTTTCCAGAAGCGGGTCATCTGGTTGCGGAGGGCCAACATATAGCTGACCACATCCTGAGGGGGTGTCTTTGGAGCTTTCTCCAATCCCTCCTGGACAATGCTTAAGGGTCCCCTGACAGGGTACCCATAGAGAAGTTCAAAGGGACTGAACCCTACCCCTCTCTGGGGGACCTCTCTGTAAGCAAAGAGAAGGCATGGTAAGAGGACGTCCCACTTACGCCTCATGGCCTCAGGAAGGCCACCAATCATGCCTTTCAGGGTCTTGTTGAATCTCTCCACAAGACCGTTCGTCTGGGGGTGATAGGGTGTGGTGAACTTGTAAGTTACCCCACACGCATCCCACAGAGACTTCATGTATGCAGACATGAAGTTAGTGCCTCTGTCAGACACTATTTCCTTGGGGAATCCCACACGGGTAAATATCCCCATCAGGGTTCTGGCCACCACCGGTGCAGTTACTGTCCTTAGAGGGATTGCCTCTGGGTAACGGGTGGCATGGTCCACCAAAACCAGGATGAACCTGTTGCCTAAGGCAGTTTTGGGGTCCAAGGGACCAACAATGTCGATGCCCACCCTTTCAAAGGGGGTGCCAACGACAGGAAGTGGAATCAGGGGGGTTTTAATCCTTTTTCCTGCTTTACCACTGGCCTGGCAGGTAGGACAGGATCTGCAGAATTTGTCTGAGTGTGTCCTCATTTTGGGCCAATAAAAGTGGGTGACAAGCCTGTTAAAGGTCTTGCCCTGCCCCAAATGTCCTGCCAGGGGAATGTCGTGAGCCAGACCCAGTAGGAAGGTTCGGTAACATTGGGGGACCACCAGCATACGTGCTGCCCCAAAGCCCGGAACCTTAGGCTCACTGTAGAGGAGATCATTCTCCCAATATAGGTGGTGATCGCCAGAGGCGTCGCCGGCTGCCTGGTTTGAGGCTTGTTTCTTCAAACCTTCTAGAGTGGGACATTCTTTCTGCGCCTTGCAGAATTCCTCCCTGGTGGGTCCACCCTCAACTTGCCAGCCAGCAAGCTCAGGTAAGTCACCTAGGGCGGCGATGTCTTCCCCAGTTGGCTCGGAAGCCTCCTCCTCAGGAGCCCCGTCAGCCACTGTGGGAACAGCGGGGGCCGGTTTCCCGCACCCCTGGTCCCTCCTCCTGGCAGCTCTCTGGGCCATCGTTCCAGGCTCCAGATGCCCTTGACTTCCCTCTCGGTCAGCCATGGACCGTGTGGTCATGCAGACCCACTCAGGTAACCCTAACATCTCCAGGTGAGACCTGAGCTCCACTTCTTTCCAAGCAGTGTGCTCAAGGTCATTGCCTAACAGACAATCTCAGGCATGGCAGGACTCACAGCTACTTTCAGAGTACCAGAGACCCCCCCCCACTCAAAGGGAACCAGAGCCACCGGTAGGTGACTCTCGCGATTGTCAGCGACTCTGACCTGGTGGAATGTATTAGGTACTATCTGCTCTGCTGACACCAGCTGACTCTTGATAGTAGTCATACTGGCTCCTGTGTCACGCAGAGCCTCCACCCTCTGCCCATCAATGGTGACCCACTGCCGGTACTTGGAAGTATTTCTGGGCATGTGGGCCTTGGGCACCATTTCTCCTTCTCCCAGGGACACTAGGGAAATCTCTACCTGCTCCCCAAAGCTAGTTGGGTCCATCTCCCCCCCGAGTGCTACACTAGTCAACCCAGGTGCCTGTCCGGTAGTGGACGGTGCCCTCTTGGGGCACTGTGGATCGCCTTTGTAGTGACCATATTGGTAACACTCCATGCATTTGGGGCTAGATTTTCCTGACCTGTCAAATGTCCCTGGCTTTTTCCCAAATTTGGAAAAGGAAGGGTTGCCACCCCCTCCCTGGGAATTCTTTTGGGGGCCTTTAGAGAGTTCCTTATCTGTAAGTTTATCTCCCCCCTCTTTCTTCTGTTGGGAACCCTGACCACCTTTGTGGGAGTCCCCCCCAGGTACCTTTTTGGACACTCTGGTGCTAACCCAGAGGTCCGCCTCCTCAGCAAGCTTCCTGGGATCAGTCAGCTTACTATCCACTAGGTGCTGGCGCAAATCTGTATAAGTAACATTAAGCATATGCTCTCTCAGGATCAAGTCATATAAACCTTTATAATCTGCTACTTTGTTGCCCCGCACCCATCCATTCAGTGCCTTACTAGAGAAATCAAAGAAATCTACCCATGTTTGTGTGGTTTGTTTGGTGCTGTCCCTGAACCTCTGACGGTATCCCTCAGGGGTCAGCCCAAACTTGGCAAGTAAAGTGGCTTTCTGGAGTGGGTATGTGTTTTGATCCGGTGGATCCAATGTGAGAAGTGTGTCCCTCCCCAATGGCGGCACATAACCCCACATAGCTACCCCCCATTGCCCTTCAGGAACCTCATGAGCCCTTAGTGCAACTTCATAAGCAGCTAACCATTTATCTATGTCATCTCCCACCACAAAACTGGGCACCACATTTTTGGGTATACGAACCTTCTTTTCTCCAGCAGGTCCTGTCTGTATGCTGCCACCATTATTGCTGGATTCAGACTGTCTTGCCTTGATCTCCAGCTCCTTGAGACTCAGTTCATGAGCCAACAATAGTTTCTTTTCAGCCAAAGCTCTTTCAGCTTCCACTTGTTTGGCTTCTCTTTCAGCTTCTGCTTGTTTGGCTGCCCTTTCAGCTTCTGCTTGAATCTGTTTGGCTGTCCTTTCAGCTTCAATCTGTTTGGCTGCTCTTTCAGCCTCAGCTTGTTTGGCTTCTCTTTCTGCCCTCCTCTCCTCCTGTTGTGCCTCAATTTTCAGTTTTGCCATTTGCAATTGGAACTCCCTTTCCTCTCTCCTTTCCTCTGCGGTCAGGCTTTGCATGGAGACACTGCTCCCTGGTCTGGAAGGGTGCACAATTGCAGTGGTAACACCATCCATAGATAGTGAAAATCCTTCTGAGGGGCCATTTTCTGGCTCCCCTTCCTCCTCATCCTCTAAATGGGCTTCTGCCCAGGCCCTCAGCGCCACTTGAAAGTCCTCCTTTCTGGAGGCCCCTTGGGTGGGTACCCTTAATGCCCTGCAGAATCCTCTTAGTTGTTTGACCGTGTATGTATCCAACTGGACTAGGTCAAAGTCCCCTGTCTGAGACCCAGTCAGAGACATGTTTAGTGAGGATTTAGTTTTTGAAAATTGTCAGGAAAAAACGGATTTTCAAAAAGAGATAAAAACCAAGTTGACCTTCAACTGTGGGTAGGTAGTGAGATACTTAGCTACTGTATGTCACTGCACAAATACAAGTCCTATCCTCACCGCTGATCACCAATGTTAGAAATGGGGTTTTTGGTTGGCAGTCAGGTTACCCTCTGTCCAAGCAAAAGCCCTCACTCTAGTCAGGGTAAGTCACACACTATCCAAGATTATCCTGTGCCCACCCTCTGGTAGCTTGGCACGAGCAGTCAGGCTTAACTTAGAAGGCAATGTGTAAAGTATTTGTGCAATAAATCATACAATACCACCATATAGCACCACAAAAATACACCACACAGTGTTTAGAAAAATATATAATATTTATCAGGATAATTGTAGGTCAAAAAGAATAAAGATGCAATGGAAAATTGTAGAACTATCACAGGAAAGTGATATAAAGGGTCTTAAGTCTTTAGAATGTAATAAAGTGTCTTTCAAGCACAAAGTACCTGGTTTCTGGTGGAAAATCTCCTCAGAGGGCCACAGGAAAAGAGATGCGTGGAAAAAGGGTGTGTGCGTCGATTTCTCCTCAGCACACAAAGACTTGCGTCGTTCTTTTCCACGCGGGGAAGTCGGGCGTCGTTTTCCGGCGTGCAGACAGTCTCTTTTCGTGGATCGCGGGGATTACCAGATGTCCCGGGTCTGTGCGTGGATTCTCCTATTTGTTTTCCGGCTGCGCGTCGTTCTGCGGGACTGCGCGTCGAAGTTTCGATCTCACGGTAGGCGTCGCGTCGATTTCTCCTTGGAAGTCGGGCGGCGTTGTCCTTGCGAGGCCGTGCGTCGAAATTTTGGTCTCACGGCAGGCGTCGCGTCGATTTCTCCTCGGAAGTCGGGCGGCGTTGTCCTTGCGAGGCCGTGCGTCAAAGTTTCGCGTTCACGGTAGGCGTCGCGTCGATTTCTCCTGGAAAGTCGGGCGGCGTTGTCCTTGCGAGGTTGTGCGTCGAAGTCTCGATCGTCCCGAGAGCGTCGCGTTGATCAGCGTCGGTGTGCGGCGTTTTTCTCGCCGCGAAACAAGCTGTGCGTCGAAATTTTCGGCGCACGGAGCGTCCAAGTGAAAGGAAGAAGTCTTTTTGGTCCTGAGACTTCAAGGAACAGGAGGCAAGCTCTATCCAAGCCCTTGGAGAGCACTTTCACAGCCAGACAAGAGTTCAGCAAGGCAGCAGGGCAACAGCAAGACAGCAGTCCTTTGTAGAAAGCAGACAGGTGAGTCCTTTGAGCAGCCAGGCAGTTCTTCTTGGCAGGATGTAGTTTCTGGTTCAGGTTTCTTCTCCAGCAAGTGTCTGATGAGGTAGGGCAGAGGCCCTGTTTTATACCCAAATGTGCCTTTGAAGTGGGGGAGACTTCAAAGAGTGGCTAAGAAGTGCACCAGGTCCCCTTTCAGTTTACTCCTGTCTGCCAGGGTCCCAGTAGGGGGTGTGGCAGTCCTTTGTGTGAGAGCAGACCCTCCACCCTCCCAGCCCAGGAAGACCCATTCAAAATGCAGATGTATGCAAGTGAGGCTGAGTACCCTGTGTTTGGGGTGTGTCTGAGTGAATGCACAAGGAGCTGTCAACCAAGCCCAGCCAGACGTGGATTGTAAGGCACAGAAGGATTTAAGTGCAAAGAAATGCTCACTTTCTAAAAGTGGCATTTCTAGAATAGTAATATTAAATCCGACTTCACCAGTCAGTAGGACTTTGTATTACCATTCTGGCCATACTAAATATGACCTCCCTGCTCCTTTCAGATCAGCAGCTGCCACTTCAACAGTGTATGAGGGCAGCCCTAATGTTAGCCTATGAAGGGAGCAGGCCTCTCAGTAGTGTGAAAACGAATTTAGGAGTTTTACACTACCAGGACATATAACTACACAGGTACATGTCCTGCCTTTTACCTACACAGCACCCTGCCCTAGGGGTTACCTAGGGCACACCTTAAGGGTGACTTATATGTAGAAAAAGGGGAGTTCTAGGCTTGGCAAGTACTTTTAAATGCCAAGTCGAGGTGGCAGTGAAACTGCACACCCAGGCCTTGCAATGGCAGGCCTGAGACAAGGAAAAAGGGGCTACTTAAGTGGGTGGCACAACCAGTGCTGCAGGCCCACTAGTAGCATTTAATTTACCAGCCCTATGCACATAAAGGGCACCTTACTAGGGACTTATAAGTAAATTAATAGTCCAATCAGGTAGGATTCCAGGTTACCATGTTTTAAGGGAGAGAGCATATGCACTTTAGCACTGGTTAGCAGTGGTAAAGTGCGCAGAGTCTATAAACCAGCAAAACAGTGTCCAAAAAAAATGGAGGGAGGCAGGCAAAAAGTTAGGGGTGACTACCCTAAGGCTGTCAGATCTAACACAGATGTATGCAAGTGAGGCTGAGTACCCTGTGTTTGGGGTGTGTCTGAGTGAATGCACAAGGAGCTGTCAACTAAGCCCAGCCAGACGTGGATTGTAAGGCACAGAAAGATTTAAGTGCAAAGAAATGCTCACTTTCTAAAAATGGCATTTCTAGAATAGTAATATTAAATCCAACTTCACCAGTCAGCAGGATTTTATATTACCATTCTGGCCATACTAAATATGACCTTCCTACTCCTTTCAGATCAGCAGCTACCACTTCAATACTGTATGAGGGCAGCCCCAATGTTAGCCTATGAAGGGAGCAGGCCTCACAGTAGTGCAAAACGAATTTAGGAGTTTTACACTACCAGGACATGTAAACTACACAGGTACATGTCCTGCCTTTCACCCACACAGCACCCTGCTCTAGGGGTTACCTAGGGCACACATTAGAGGTGACTTATATGTGGAGAAAGGGGAGGTTTAGGCTTGGCAAGTACTTTTAAATGCCAAGGCGAGGTGGCAGTGAAACTGCACACACAGGCCCTGCAATGGCAGGCCTGAGACAAGGAAAAGGGGCTACTTAAGTGGGTGGCACAACCAGTGCTGCAGGCCCACTAGTAGCATTTAATCTACCGGCCCTATGCACATAAAGTTCACATTACTAGGGACTTATAAGTAAATTAATAGTCCAATCAGGTATGATTCAAGGTTACCATGTTTTTAAGGGAGAGAGCATATGCACTTTAGCACTGGTTAGCAGTGGTAAAGTGCGCAGAGTCTAAAAGCCAGCAAAAACAGTGTCCAAAAAGTGGAGGGAGGCAGGCAAAAAGTTAGGGGTGACTACTCTAAGGCTGTCAGGTCTAACACTAGGTAAATATGATAAAATCATAAAAATGTCTAAATGGAAAGCTTGCTTTGGGTCTAATGTGAACGTGTTTTTGGTGTTCGCTTTCTGACTTTAGAGTGTTTTAAAGCTTTTAAATAATGGCAAATGAGCCAACAGGGGAACAGGGAGAGCACGATTTACCATGGAACAGACAATTTGGTACAGTAGGCCAACCAAGATTGCAGATCGCAGTGCAGAATGGCTTGCTCCCCTGCCCTTAACTTGACCGCAAATGCGCATTTTCTTATCACATCCACTAGCAGCTTTTACCCTGATACTAAGTGCTCCAAATATATATTAAAAAATGAATGCTGAGGAGCATATTCAAAAACAGGTTGCCCAAAAGCACATGATCTGGTCACATGAGAAAGCTGTGATTAAAAACCATGGTTCCACAGTTTCAAATTTGCCCTGCAAAGGTAATTAGGCGAAGATCTTATGTGAATGCAAAGCTGTCCTGATATACTTTACAAAATATATATGTGTCCTTATATATTCATCGATAATATAGCACGCGGCAATGTGATTAACAGGATACGAGGATAAAACATTCATTTATCCTAGTTCAACAAATGATCCGAACGTTGCTAGCAGCAGGGTGTCAAGGATGCCGTGGGCCCTGGTGCAAACAGGGAAAATGGCCCATTTAACTCCTGTTCTGGCAGTAAAATACAGCTATTACCTCTAATATAACGAATGAGTAAATACTGAGAAGAATCTCTTTAAGCATATTCTCTTAGGCCATTGCTCTTGTGAAATGTACCAAGCAGTAAAGGATTCTACAAATGGGACTGTATCACTTGTAGGCGCAGATGCATCAAAGAGTCCAGGGCCTGCTTCTAAAGAAGTGTTCTGTCTGCAGGGCAGACCAGGTCCCACCACCAATCTTCCGATTAGTGCTTGAGAAGCAGCAGGCTGAAACTTGGAGCGGGGTGCACCACTCCCTGCTACTCATCTCATTTCCAGTCTTAACTATAACAAATTATCTGTTATCTGGGCCCCTATTACGGCGCCCATTTCCTCTTTGTGCCACAGTGCACCTTAAATAGATGCGCTGTGAGCAAACGGATAAAGTGCATCTTATTACGAATGATTTGCTGCCCTCAGGGCAGCTGCGAAATCGTGCTCCCCTGGGGCAGTGCATTCAAGTGAAATACAGAGCAGCCGCTTCAAAGCCCTCCATGTTTCACTATGGAGACAGCACTCTGCCTTCTCATTTAAAAGGGATTAGAGATCCCTTTCGAGGTGGGAGCAGTGAGTGACTGCACTTACCTACAAAGGGATGTCTAGGACGTCCATGGCATCACCAACCTGCTCCAGAGGGCTGCCATCAGGGGGTGCACTGACAATGGTGACACCTTTTTGATGTGCCTCCTGACAGCTTCTTTGTCCTTGAGCCCACACCCATAATATGGAGCAGGGGCAGAGGTAAGGAGATTCACTCAATTGCATGGGGCCAAGCCCCCATGCAACTGAGGGAATGCCCTCTTGAGATAGCGCTGGTGCTACATTTACACCAGCGCTATCTCTATTGCAGAAGAGGTGCATCTGTGGCCTTTCTGTAATACCAAAGTTCCCCTGGGGTGCACAAAGCAGGACCACATGCCTGTTAAGGCCCCTGGGGCACTTTTTACAGTAAAGCTCCTGGAGTGTTAGACATGCCACACACTCCAGGGTGGCAGTTGAAGTGTTTTCTATTTACAATGTCTACACTAAATGAAGTCCCTTTACTATGAATACGGTATGCCCCTCTAATTACATTTTTGAGCAGTTAGGATGATCACCATGTATTGTTATAGGGAGTAAGGACCACGGAAGTGCTTACATATTTCACAGTCTTATTCAGGGTTTGGTACTTCAAATTATTTCAAAACAAACAGGCAGTAGTTAGTATTATAAAGCTGTATTTAAGATGTGAATGACAGATTTCCCAAAGAGCCAACATGATAATCACTAGGCCTCTGTGTAATTTTCACATTCTTTCGAGAAATTTAGTGAAAATTAGACAATATCACGCAAAATGCACAAGCTTTCGCAGGTGGCTGGTTCAAGCAGAAAATGTTTAGTGACAAGCAAAAATAAAACATAATTTCATGTTGTGCAAAATAGAAAAAAATAAAATGTTTGCATAATATAAAATTTGGTAATTTTATGCGATTACATCCACGTAATAAAAAGTAAGCACTGGCCTACTAATTACCAAAGTGACACAATGGACACCCAATGACAAGGTACAGCAATAGAAAAGGCTTCAGGCACGTGATTTCCTTAAGCCATTGTGCCAAAACACTGACGCGCCAAAAACCGGATTCCTCCGGAAGGATGATGGAAATCTGGCTGAAATCAACTCTGCAAAAGTTATATTCACCTTTTTGATGGCGTTTCCCCTCATTGGCTCTAGTGGCAAACTTTGGGCCAACAGCAGAGTGTCCTGACTTTCCCAACCATGCATGAACCCAGAAGGACCAGATGATGAGCCTGTGATGTTGTAGGATGCTGCTGCCCTGCCAACAGCATCCTCATGGAGCGGGAAGGCCATTGCTTTCCCTGCTCAAGGAGATGGAATGATTTTGACGCTACCTACCATACATTTGCAAGCCTCCCAGCACCATCTTGTCCTCGAGCTGCCACACAGATGGTACAAGACTGAATGCATGCCTTCAGGGAAGGGAGTTTGCAGAGGAATTAGGGGCAGTGGCATGACTTCCCAAAAAGCTTTACTGACATTGCTGCTGACAGCAGTCAAATGGGCAGCCATTGGTAGCCGGTGCTTGTGTGTGTATGAGAATTACAGTTCATTTAGTGAGAATTGTATTTGTCTTAATAAGCACATGAACCCTGTCAAGCCAGTGAGGTGCCTTTCAGTAACCATGATGATTAGTCACCAAATCGCCACCCCCGGCACCAGAACGGGTGTCTAGGTCTCATCCTCATTTTGATGTTGAATTTGCACTAATTCATAATTATTGTGAATCGAAAGTCACATTGAGGCTGAAGTGAAAATTACCAGGATGATGTGAACTGTCGCTCTCAGTTTTATGCAGGAGTAAGTTTCTTGGCGCTGAGGTTTCTTATACTGCAATCTGGTTTTTATTTAGGTGGACCTGTGTGTTATTGCTTACCTAGCACCCACCACTCTCTGCAAGTTGACTGTATCACCTGCAAGTGAGCAGGGTTCCAAAAGGCACCTGGGCAACGTTTCCAATTTTAAGCACCATAGTTAGGTGTCGGCAGAACTCAGCGGAATCTTGCTGAGCTTTTATATAACTCCATGGAATTCCACAGGGTAAAACCCTTAGCTGAAATCAGCTTAGAGCTCTTGTATTCTCTTCTGGCGGGGCCCTCACTTGGCATTTCAGGATGGAGGGTTTCCATGGGAACCAGCGTCAGTACTGATTTGCATAAGGCAGGCCTCGGTCTAGAGTAGCACAGCAGGCAAAAAATGACAAGTTGGAATGCTACCCAGAGCAATTGTCAGAGATTTAGAATATTTCAAAGCTTTATTGTCATCATCTTTTGTGTTGAAGTCACAGCAAGCTTAGGGCAGTGTAATTTAGTAATTTACTTCTTTACTTATTTACGGTTTTTAATTTTTAGATCAATCAATCAGGAATTTGTAAAGCACACTACTCACCTGTGAGGGTCTCATGGCGCTGAGGTTGGGGGGGAGTGCTGCTACTGCAATAAATAGCACAGACAAGGCCTGAGCTGGTCTTTCAAGGCAGCAGAGTGTGTTAGAAGGAAGGTATAAGTGGTGTAATCAAACAATTGAGTATGAGAAAAATATGGTAAAGAAGTTTAAATATACAGTTACAATAATTTATATAATTTACAAAAATATAGTAGCAATTGAATAGCTATAACAAAGACACAATGGATATAGAATAGGAAGGAGAGAATATTTATTGCAAAACATGTCTTTGTAGAGAAGACATCAAGATAGATATCTATAAAGCTACTGGGATTGGTCATCTAGAGTCATAATAATGAGATTATTGCAGAAAGCCCAGACGGTGGCTGGGTCCCAACACACCCCTAATCTAAGGACATACTGAAGAGAGTTAGGACTCAAAGCAGCAAGATGGGAAACTAAAGTTAGAGGTAATGGGAAAGATGGCACATGAGAGAGAAAGAGAGAAAGAGGAAGAGTAGGAGGGGGGAGCCATGTAAGACTATGTTGAACATGGCATGTTCAGCCCTAAGAACAAAGGGTATCCCAAAATGTCAGAGAAAGAGGGAATCCTGGAAAACTTGCTACCCATTTTGGATGAAATCATATAGTGCTTCCCACATATGCTGTGATGTGGAGGGGTTGCTGGGACACTTTGATTGAGCGGTGTGCATGCTCCTGAGGCAAGAGACCCACCACATGTGATAAGATACAATATTGGTGGATTTCCAAATCATGAGCTAATTACCTTAAGAGCAATGGTAATCAGTAGATCGAGAAGAGTGAGATCTGAGTTTGGAAGATCAATTGAGGAAATTGAGGGAACAGCAGCACGTAAGCCAAGTATAACAGTTGGAAAGGTTAGGGGAACTGGGGGTGTTGAAGCTATTGTTCTGTTAGGAAGTAACCTCATTCCAGAAGGACTTCAGAGATGCATGTGAGAAAAACATGTGTCCTGGGTCACCACGTGTTGACTTTCATGAGCCACAAATGTCAGAGTCAATTAGCCCGAGTTTAAAAAGCCTACTCGGGGTCCAATAGAGAAGGTGTGATGCAACAAATCTCATCTGTATCAGCCAATAGATGATTTATTTTCGAACAGGCAGGGACAAATTTTCACCCAGGTCTCTGTTGGTAAGGGTGGAATGCCTTTACCAGAGATCCATGATGGTCACTTGGTCTGCAAGTCAGAGTGCTGTTGGGAAGTAGTGCTAACCAATAATTTAAAGATCGTAGATGCCACACTGCCCCCAGATGTCAGTTGCTGGCGAGAGGAAAAGACAGCTGACTTTAGGATGTGTCCCAGTTTGGACATTTTTGCTTAGATTTGTAAGGCAACATAAAAATCTATGTTAGAAAGCCCATGCCTCACTTGGAGTGCCACAAAGGTAAAGGGATCAGAGTCTTCAAAAATGTCTGCCACTAGCGAGATGCCCTTTTTAGCCCATTCTGGACCTATTGTAAGAGAAACTGCTGGTTAAAGTTTCTTATCATTCCATAATGAGATGAAATAAGATTCTTTCAAATTAAAACAAAGAACTCTGCCCACTATTAATAAAGTTGTGATTGTGTCCATTAGAATCTTGGTACAGTGGGGTTAAGAGTGGTGAGGCATTGCCAATACTACTTTTAAGGAGAATGAGTGGCAGATATATTGTTCAATACTAAGCTATGCAGGCATTTTGTTGGTAAGAACCTCAAACCACTGTACACCCTGAGTTGCCAAGAACGCTGTTTGGTAGTTGAACCAGTTTAGAAGGTTACAGCCACCATTTTTGAGGTTAAAATTATTTTTATTCTAGAGACAAAAAGATGTGTTTTTATTAATAATCGAAATGAAATTCTGAGATAGACAAGTGAGAAAAATACTAGTTAGGAAATTGATTAGTGGGGATACCATTAGATTTAGTGTTTCTAGTCTCCCCAAACACGAAATGTGCGGACTTAGACGACTATGTTGACAGCAGGTCTTACATTTTTTGATAATTTTTACTTCATTCTGAGCTATACACTCTGACAGGTCTTTACTAAACCAAATGCCTACGTATTTAGTATATTTTGATTGCTATTGGATGTTTGAGTCCCCAACACAGGAGGGGTGAAGTGTATATTAAGGGTACGACCTCTGTTTTATTCTTGTTCAAGGAGTATCCGGAGAAACTGGAGAATTTATTGATAGTATTTAAAATAGCCGGTATTGCGGTTTCTGTAACGTCTATAAAAATTAAAAGGTTGTCAATGTAAGCTGTCATTTTAAACACAATCACTAAACTTTAGACCAGGAATATTCTTGGATTCATCTAATAATAAATGTAGGGGATCAATAGCATGAAGAAAGAAATGAGGGGAAAGTGGCCAACCTTGTTCTGCAGCTTGTTGTAAGACCAAAGGTGAAGACAAAGCTGCATTTATGTTAATTCTAGCTGTAGAACAGGTGTACAGGGACATTACCATTCTCCTAAATGTATCACTTAATTTGTATTTAGTTATCTGCCTCCAGGTATAGATGTATACTGTGAGAGACCACCATTTTGTATGCCACGCAGTGTGCTGCAGGCTGGATAATCCCAAAATGATGAGGGCAGATACGAGAAAGTACTTGAAGGTTTAATGAGTACATTAAGACCTTACACACCAGGGTGCCAAAATACAGGTCTTCACAAGTCATACATTTATGGTTTCAGGTCCTTGAGGTTCTTGAAGCAGCTCCAAGAAGCCTTCATGTTGCCCAGGTACAGACAGCCTTCCTGTCAGCAGGGCAGCAATCCGGAGTGAGTGCATTGTCAGCGGACCAAAACATGGTTCAGGGAGCCAAAGGGCATCATCTCCTTGCCCGCAGCCACCAGGAGCACAAGTGTCCCCCTCTGCTGTGTATGAGGCAGCCAATGCTGCAAGCTCCCAGGAGATCAGTGGAGTGTCACTATCTTGCGCGGCCTCTAGCCATGACCCTCCTTGCAATTCAGTTTTAAATGAGGAGAGGGAGGGAATGGTGCATAAAGAAGGCCGAGTGCACAGATAAGGAGGAACTGACTTTCAAAACTTGAAAATGCAGCAGGAGAAAAATCAATTGAGAATGTGTTTTTTTAAGAAAGTAATTTCCAGGAGAAAGTATCTGCACTGTCCATACTGACTATTAGATGAAAAAAAAATAATAATATCTAATTCCTTGTAAATAATAAACAGCTGACATGCTCCCAGATATCTTACCTTCCCATCAGACAGCTAGATTTGGAATCTAGAAGGTGTTTCTGGAGACTGAGGTGCTAGGAAGCAGTGCTGCTTAGAAAATTAGACTTTGACACAATGAAGATTGCTTACTATTTTTTGTTTACCATGCAAACTCCAATCTAGTAATAATTCTCTGCATACAGCTGTGTCTGCTCCATTCTGTACCATTGCCAATATTAAACTGATCAATGTTAATGTGCACGGCGACACATGTTTATACACGAGTGACACATTTTCATACACAAACAAATTTCCATCACCATTGTGAGATTCCCTCGTCGAGAACTCTCCGTCAACCCCAGCACATAGTTATGTGGTCAGGCAGGCACTGAGATCTAATCCTGAGGTTAATGACTGACAGGTCACAGATGGGGTAACATTTAGCTGGCAGCCAAATGCACAAACAGGAAAACTTAGATCAGATCTCAGAGATAGGCAGCAACACTACAATGTTCCCTGGAGAATGGTCCCAATAAAACACACATGGCCAGAGGGATGAGTGTATTCCCAAACCACCATGAAGTTAGATGTCACATGTAGTTAAGTACACTTAGCCAATCAGGACACAGCACACACAGTGACCACGTGACCCTCATTCCGGACATCTGGACATGTACGCGCTGGCCCACATTGAGCTCACGCCAGGTTGATGCCCACCTGTATCTACTATCTGGAGGTGTATTTACAACTCCTTGACAACTGTTCGTATTTGTTACCAAGAAAATAATGTATTTTATGATTTTATTGCACTCAGAGAAATATGTAAAAACTTGCTTCAATTTGATGTAGGAGAGTCAGTCCTCAGGCCCTCATTCTGTAACTGCTCTCTCTGTCGTAATGTTTAATTAAACAAACTGTTCCTGTTTTGCCAGATGCCTCTTGTCTTGTGTTTTAAAGGCATATTCTCATTTGAGCAACACCATTCCTTCCTTCCTATCTCTAGCTGCCCTACAACTTCCTCTCCCTCCCACTTTGTGCCAGTCCCCACACAGGAAGAGGTCATCTTTACTGTGGGTCACTCTCCTTGTGTACTTTGTGTGCCTGACCTTCCTGACACCACCCATCTTGATCCTGAGGCATGGCTTTTAAGCCTCTACATTTTCAGTTTACTTTGTTCATGTACCACTTGAGAAATAAAAAACATAGCAAGCCCGTCAGTCACTTATCTGATTAAAGGCACTTCAGCAGAAAGGAGGAACAAAAGTAATTACCTGTTTCAAATTGCCTTATCAATCGGAAGATGGATGATGAAATGAGCTTATGGTATAGACATTATATCCAGTGTCTATTGTGAGCCGTGGATGCAGGTTGAAAAACAACAAGGTGATGGATGGAACACTTGAATTAGTCTCAACCAGTGGCAATTGCTCAGGCTGCATTCCAATCCATTGTTTCTTTGCCCACCATGCCCCCTCAGGTTGGGCACAGCAATCTGCAAATCAGTCTTGACCCTGCTCCCAATGGGAACAGTCCAGCCCATACTGCCAGACCAGGTACTCACTGGACCAGAAACAAGCATACTGAGACCAGTTTTAGAGTATCACCTCTCATCACCCAGGGTAGCTTGAATCCAATCGCACAGTGAGCCCAGAAACCCCATCTGGGCATACCCAGCGCACTTAGGGCAGCAAATGCAAAAACAACAAGGTAATGGATGGAATGCTTGAATTAATCTCAGCCACTGGCAATCACTCGGGCTGCATCCCAATTCATAATTTTTTTGCTCACGATGCCACCCCAGTTTGGACCAAGCCATCTGCAAATTAGTCTAGACCTTGCTCCTCATGGGAACAGTCCTGCCCAAACTGCCAGGCCAGGATCAAGCCTGATTTGCATTCGGCTGGGTCCAAATTGGAATGGCGTGTTAACCAAAAAAAGGATGAATTTTGGCCCAGATGTGTGACTGGGGGTGAATGTTTGACATTGTTCATCATTCTGTCCATCATCTGCTCTTTTTGGATTTGCTGCCCTAAGTGGGATGGGTATGCCCAGACATGAGTGCTGTGATCGCTATGCCACCAGATTCAAGCTAGTCTGGTTGATGAGGGGTGGTACCCCAAAACCTCTCCCAGGATGCTTGTTTCCAGTCCAGGGAGAACCTGGTCTGGCAGTGTGGGCTGGACTGTTCCTATGGTGAGCAGGGTCAAGACTGATTTACATATGGCTGGAATGGGGTGGCAAGCAAAAAGTCAATAGATTTAGGCCCAGGCCTGTGAGGGGGTGCATGTTTCACATTGTTTAGCATTCCATCAATCATATGTTCTTTTTGCAGTGTTTGCAGGTGGAGCACAATGGTGCTCATTTTTGGGGCCCGACACTGATTTTATCTTATTCGCACAAGGAAGAGAAAAACAGAAACATCCTGACATGAAGAAAGCAGGAACCTGCAAGACAGAGATAAGGAGGTATGAAGTGAATGGTGGTGGATTAAAAAGCCATGAGGTCGAATCAAGACTATCCACAATTGGTAATCAGCATACTTACATTAAGTTGCGGGCCTCCGAGCAGAAGTTTGGAAACTGGCACTAATTCTATTATTAATTATGCACTATTTGCAGGTACGACTTAGGCAAAAGAATTGGTTCTGTGGCAGCATCACCGGATGAAGTAGTACTTATTAAGATGATGATTGTTTTTTGTCTGATTACATATTGAATCTTTTACATATAGGCAATTACAGGGAGGGCGCATGCATTAATGCATGTGGCCGTTGACGTTCACTACTGTCGAGGACCATGGATGATTATTTTTTAATGGGTCCATCAATGTTCATTATTACCTGTGCTATTGATGCTCCTTCCCACCTACGATCATTGATTCAGTTCGCTGCATGGAGCTAGTCTGCACCTGCAATGTGAAAACCTGTCTTTCTTGAAACAAAATTGTTTTAAACGCATCAAAAAAAGATTCTGGGTAAAGTTCTACTTCCATCACCCCCCTTTTGAATTTTGTTTTTGAAGAGATACCTCTCAGCACAACCCTGTGTTCTTGTCGTTTTCATTGCGAAGCAGGATACAAAGAAATAAAGACAAAAAAGGAAAAAATACATGTTCCTGAAAGATCGTGCCTCCGTGTAAATGGGGAAAGGTATATGGGTGCCACTTAGAGGAAAAGCTGTGTGCGGGTTGCCACCATCGCAAAATAAAAATCAATGAACTAAGATGCATTAATAAAAGGGTAAAGTAGAATATGACATTAAGATCTACCCATGTGGAACTGAAAAGTATACTTTAGAATTGCTGCTGCTCCTACAGCACACTTTAAAAACGCCCAGAGTAACTACAATCTTTTAACTTGTGACCACAATAACACATAACGTTACTAAATGTCAATGCACGGTCAGAGAAAGGCTCAGAAAGGCAAGTTGGGAAAGATGTCCTTGCAAAGCCACCAGAATGATGCTGACCACAAATCAGTGCTAGAACTGTACTTGATCACTGCACATATTATTTGTATTTAACCAGGTGCCTCTGGTGAAACTACAAAATAATATGTTTGTGACTAACAGTTTTGAAAGTAACCACATGTTCTGTATCCAGAGTCTACATCTTTGGAGTCCACAGGAACTACAAGTAGAAAGTGGCCAAGGACAAAACATACACTCAGAAGCTCCTGTCCTATGCATAACCAAGTGATAAGTGTAGTGGGTTCTGATGACATCTGGGTGCAGGCCAAGCCTCTGGAACACAACAATATTTCCTTGTAACACCAGACACATATTTACTGAGAATGTATAGGTCAGTACATATTCCAGTAACATTGGCTACAACTATGTGCTTGGCCAGCACAAACAAGTGTGACAGAAGCTAGTGACAAATTACAGTACCTGTGTCCTGGATCTACAGACATGACCCAGTTCCACAATCCATCAATGACCTAACTAAATATCATAGGAGTAATCTCACCTATTAATGCCAAGTCGTGTAAAACCATTGTAAATGCTGAGATAAGTCCTACACAAACAAGCTGCCAGTCCCCAGTAAATGATAGGGCAAGCCTGAGATCAAAAGTGATTCTTACTATTGTGCCCAGTCCTTCAATGAATATCTGCATTATTGGCGCCAAAATGGGTTCAGAGATTCAAGAAGAAATACCATTAAACACAGACTTCTGTGGGGGAAAGTAGCGTATCTGAAAGAAATGCTACCTAACGTCCATGTTGTACATACACTAGGACAGCAGCGTGTTGGAGTACACGTGGAAGGCAACACTTTGGCTGATGAAGCAGCAAAATTGGCAGTTGCTTTGGCCTCTGTCACAGCAGTAACTCATTCTAAATCGAAAGAGGATGATGAAACACTAGCAGCTGTGAAAGCTTCACTTATGGTACGCCCTTTCCTAAAGCATATCCTGCTAAATATTCCTAACGGATGACAGGCTTGTTTACAGCACAAGTTACAATACCAGATGTGAGAGATCGAGTGATTCCCAATAAAGACCTAAGACTTGAATTAATAAAAGCAGTACACAAGGGAGTTGCTTCTGCCCATGCTGGTGTGCCAGCTACAATTTCAATATTAGAATCATGCTATTAGTGGCCAGGTCTTTACAAACATACCAAGCAGTATTTCATTTGTTGTGACATCTGCTAACAGATAAAGGTTCCAGTGTTAGGTGCCCACTGCAGACACCTCTCCTAATTTCCAACAAACCATTACAATGTGCGTACTTGGACCACTGTGGTCGCCTAACACAAGACAGTGCATACAAGTACATTCTAGTCACTGTTGACTCATGCTCCAGATTTCTATTGCTTTGGCCACAACGCTGGGACATGCTCGAACTGTTATTAAAGATTTGAAAGTCTTTATCGGTACATATACTGTTGTGGATTTCCACTCGGATCGGGACCCTGCCTTTGGCTCAAGGGCTTTCAGGGATGCTATGGCTTGGTTAGGGGTCCACCTGCATTACTTGTCTCCATTTCATCCCTAGTATTGTGGAACGACGAAACTGAGATTTAAAGCAATGCTTAACAGCCAGAGTATTAGGCACAGGTCGTAGTTGACTCACACACCTGTATGGAGTTCAGAGAGCACTTAATAATCACCCAGAAGCTCCCTGGAGGGGCGTACTTCATACGAATGCCTGTTTGAAACCTGAGTGTATGTTTCAGATCTTGATGGTCCTAGCATGGAGGTGGCAGATACAGTCTTTGACATAAATGAACGTGTCACTGTCTGGCAGGAGTTACAACAATTACGTGATGACAGCACATCTGCCAAGATGGATGGACAGAAGAAATTCTTTGCTTCTCTGTCCAAATCCCACAATGTGGTGGAAGTTATGTTTGGGCTATTAAAGCCTCACTTCAGGTGCCTGGACAAATTAGGCAGCAGACTAACTTATTCACCTTCCATGGCCTACAAAATCACATTAGTCTGTGCAATATTGCATAATATCTGTCTAGGACATATATCTGATGGGTCTATGAGGGGTAATCCCACCTGACCAGGAAAAGGATGAAGATTTTGAGGGAGAGATTGCCCACACTATGGCTGTTCATCAGAGATGTGTTTGAATTGTTGAAAATGTTTTTAATTAAATAGAGGGAAATACTTTACCCTATTACATGAGTTGTTAGTCGTAAAAATAAATCATCATTGACACCACAAATGATCTTCTTATTTGTTTTTTTGCAATCTATTTTTCAAATGTTTAGCTGACTACTGTGACACTCATCCAAAATATGTGACAATATATCTCACAAACAAGCTATACCAAGTTATCTTGTACAACCAATATCTGCAAGTGATGAAGTTGGTGTGTGTGACATCAGACAAACCATACTCAAATATATTTGAGGGCGTCCTTATGCAGGAGCAAAATATGAAACATCACCCTCGTTGTATGAATCACATCCTATATAATCCCATTGCCAGTGCGTGCAACCCTGACCCATTTCTTTGGAGGCAGAGGTGGCAGCACTTACGCTCTTTGTGCAATGCAACCTCCCTTCCATCCTGGCAGCAGTGGGCAGGCCCGGGAGCAGTTATGCCCTTTGGGAACATCAACTGCTGTGCGAGAGGGTGAGCTCGTGTGTGCATCAGCACACTGGGGTCCAACGCACCCATCAGTAGTTGATGCACAATTGGGTGGACATACCGGACATTGAGCAGAACCTGCTCGACCTGCTGGGCATTGAGGTGTCAGGGCTTGGCAAGTAAATATTTATTTATTTGTTGTGTGTGTTCCACAATGCTATTTTTCATAATAACAGTGCTGACTCTCAGAGGTAAGTTAAGTTTACATCATGACGAATATTATGGGATCCAATTTGAGTTAGCCAGGTATTCAGTCGGTGATGTCTAATTGTACTCGTTGGTGCACGTTTTGGCTGATTATTTAATTAGCTATGCATACTGAGACTCCTCTGTCATGTCATCAAGAATAACAAACTGGTAGTAGTAGTACATAAGATCAGTGAGTTATCATTCAGTTCTCTGTGTCTTTCTTTATGTAGCTTATGCAGTCCCAATCACAATCTCCGAGTGATATGTGGTATGCATCTATCCACTGGAATAAAAGGGAGACTGAGTTGGCCTATCAACGGTGATTAAGAAGCACAGATCATTTCTTGCAATATGAATGCATTAGTAATGGTACGTAGTTGCAAATGTAGTTTATATTTAGGAAATTGTACTGGGAGTTAGGTGTTGGAAATTAATAGGTCAACTTGAGTCAATGCTAGTAATATTGGCAATCTGAGTAAGAAAAGTACAATGTTACTGTGTCTGTCTTTGCCTGTCAAAATATGTTTTGAGAGATTAACTATACCACAGGTCTATTATTTCAATCGTCTTTATTTATTACCTCAGCACCGAAGAAGACGGCAAGATCTGAGGTGCGTCCGGGAGATTAAGGAGCCTGTGCTACCATCAGTGAGGCAGCTGGCAGATCTGCTGGCCCCAATCAGTCTCTATTACAAAACATTTGTGGTTGTCACCTGCTTTTCTAACATAGTTAACCAACAAAATTCCTAAAGTGAATGATAGAAGAAGATAGAATTATAGTGATCGATTGTGGTTGAATTGTTGATTTAGGACTTAAAAAATAACAAGGTGAGAAATATCTGGCTTCTAAAATGCATAATGCCTTTTCAGCCACACAGGCCACCAGTGAAGCGGCCAGTGGCAGCACCAGTGCACCGGATGTGGCAGCGGTCGGGGGTCAGGCAGCAAAAGGGACGGGCTTTGGTAAGTCATATTGCTTGCCTATTGACTAAAATACTCACTACAAGGGTGTTGTTGTGAATCCCATGCTTTAGTAGCTATAGGGGGGTTGAGTTCTTAATGGCCTCTTCTATCTGCAACTTAGCAGACAGAAGCTTTAATGAATGGATGCTACAGATGATGGGTTGATGGAAAAGGGAAAAAAAGAGGTACAGTTAAAAGAAAGGATGGGTGAGATGGTATATGAGTGAAAGGATGTGTGGGTGGATGAAAAGATGTGTAGGTGGGTGATCAGAGATGCATGGGTGGTTGAAAGGATGAATGAAAGGGTGTATGGGTGAAGGATGCCTGGGTGGGTGAAGAGTAGATGGGTAAAATGATGCTCGGTGGGCTAAAGGATGGATGAATGGTAACAATGCGTGGGTTGGATGAGTGAAAGGGTGGTTGATAGGGTGGATGGGTGAGTGTATGGATGGACGGTTGGATATAGAGATGGATGAATTTGAATGGTGAAAGACTAATTGAGAGAGAATGTAAAACTTCAATGGTGGGTATCAAAGGGTGAATAGATCAATGAAAAGATGAATGGATATTTGTGTGGATCCAGAAATAAGGGAGCTCTTCAGGAGAGGGACGTGTTCACCCACTTTGCTTGATTATCAAAGGTTCAAAGTGGGGGTATTTTAATGTTCTGTCTACTCCCTTAACTCACTGTAGTTTTTAAACAAGGCAGATATGCATCCTTCCACCTATCATCATTCATTACCATTATGCCCATGCCATTTAGTCACCCATTCTACCATGATGTAACTGCAGTGTGGTTCAATTTGGCCGTACAATAGTGTTGTCTGTGCAATGTGAATCTGCTTCAGCATTTACAAAGTTGCCAATACATTGCAAACTTAAAACAAGTTGTGTTTCCCTTCCCTCCTGGTGCCCACTCTTTCACCACCTAATACTTCAGCCCTTTTTTCTTTCTTCAGTTCTGTCCCAGCCTCCCAAAAATAAAAGAAAAATCCCTTTTTGGCATGCTCCACGTTTATGTACAGGTGATTTACATTTTATTGCTCCCATAACGGGTTCATGCCATGGCTGTGTGACTGGTAATTAGCCACATCAAATTCTAATGGCCGTAGCAGTCCAGAAATGAATTGCTACTGTGGCACTCTACTTGTTAGACAACTGCACAGAGCACTGTTTACAATTTGTCATCTTCCTTTGTCTTTTTTGCTATAGCTACCCCTGGTGGAATTCCTCTACATGCCAGGAGATAGCAGCCTGGCTGTGGCAGCAAAGACTGGAGGCCATTGGCATGGAGTATCAGTGGCAAATGGCTCTGCAGGAGGAGGAGGACAAGGCAACATGCAGGTCTGAGCTCCTCTAACCAGCCGCTAGCACCTCCAGCCTCCCAGCGGGAACAACACCATCTGTGCCACCAACAGCGGACAGCAGCCTTCCTTGTCTCACCACTGACGCAGCCCGCCCCAGCCCCCACTCGGACCGCATATTTTAGTGGTGCATCATAAAACACCTTCAGCCCCTGCACCACCCGGTGGCACAGGCTGAGGCAGCCCTGAATGATCTCCAGACCCGCATGGACAAAGCCCTCTTTTAACTCTTTTTACATTTTTTGTTTTGGTGGGAGGGACACTTTTTTTTTTTATTAAACATATTTTATTGTGATTTTCAATCAGTCAGTATGCAGGAATATCAAACATCTTACAAAAATACATGTATCAATTCAATTGGCCTATGTCTGCGGAATATATGACCTTAAGGGTCCTACTCAAGGAATCCCGGAATCACTACTAATCCATTAACATCCCTCCCGTATCCCACCCCTATTCCCTCCCCCCAGGTGAGCGCAATGATGTACTGTAGTTCTTTTGGAGGAGCTGAGCGTGCCATAACTAGGTGTGGTCATGTACCTAGAGCTAAGGGTAATGCACCATTTCTTTAACTTCCTTGTCATTCCCATTGTCCGGATCCCAGGGAGGGTCGCCAGTGGTCAGAGTCTTTATTGTCCCTTGGCCAGTGCGTCGGTCAGGGGGCTGACCCAGTCCGGGTTTCGGCCCCAAGAGTTTTGAGTAGCATCTCCAAGCCCTCTGCCACTTCAGGGGGTCTGATTCCTCTCTTGGCCTCCCGATGGAGAATATTCCCCTAGCTACTAGCCCATTTAATCAATTCTCTTTTCCAAGGGATGTTTTCGGCCCTTGGGTTTTTCTAAAACATCGCAATTTCTCGCCTTGCCAGGGAAAAGGCCAAATCCTGAAATCTATTGGAAACTTTATGTTTAACTGAATGTGGAAACCAACCCAATAGAGAGTGACCCATTGTGCAAGGGACCACTCTTTCTATGGCCCGTACCACGGTTTGGTTCACCTCTGCCCAGAATTCTCCCAGCTTGGGACAGTCCCAGGACATGTGTTTAAATTCCACCCCTATCGAGCCACATCGTGGGCAGCTCTCGCTCTCTTTCCCAAAGTATTTGTTGATTCGTGCAGGTGTCAGGTATGCCTGGTGGAGCACATAGATATTTATGAGCTTGAATCTGGCATTACGTGTCCTTTTAGGGAGACCCCTCAGTCTGTGCCCCCATTCTTCCTCGGTGATATCAGTGTCCAGATCTTTCTCCCAGGTCTGTTTAAGAAGGGTCAGGGGGACAGTCTTGTCCGAACGCATCAAACCATGAAAGGCTGAGACTGCTTTGTGCTTGTCAGTTGAGGGCACCAGATAGGAGCATATTCGACTGCGTTGGAGGTTCTCCCCCTCCTCCCCGTCAGGGCTTACGGATACTGCCACTAGTAAACCGTGTAATAGGAAGGGTCCCCCTGGTAGTCCAAATTCCGCCCTAAGAGCCTCAAAGGGCATCAATGTTCCATCCTTAAATAATGCTCCCACTGTTAGAATCCCGGCCTCCACCCAGGTCTTGAGTACGTTCCAGGTACCACGATGTGGCAAAGCCCGCAATGAGGGAGTTCTGGTGAGTAGGGGGCCCCTATTTTGATTTTGCGCAGGAGTGCTTTCCAACACCGATTTTTAGTTCAGGAGAGTAATGTTTCCCATCCCTGGTAATTCTTAATAATACTTTGAACAGCCTGGGCCCTGGCGGGGTGAATGCCTTTACCCTCGTCCCTGACTCTACTCTTCTTATTATCCATTGTGTTAACCACTGGAGTTGAGCCGCAAGGTGGTAGGTTTCGAAATCGGGGACCACTAGCCCTCCGTCTGTGGATTGTCTTTGGAGTTTGGCCAGGGCTACTCTCCTCCGTCCCTCGCCCCATCTGAATGTCACCACCATTGCTTCTAATTCTTTAAAAGTGGCCCTGGGTATCCAAATTGGGAGCACAGTAAAGTGATATAATAGTCGTGGAAGCACGAACATTTTAAGGATTGCTATTCTCCCTGCTACAGATAGTGGCAAAGTTTGCAACAGGACATACAGGACTTTATGGAGCATATGGAGCTACCTATATTGCCCTCTAGGGTGTCTTGTGGATCATGATAAATTTTGACTCCCAAATATGGGAGACAGCTCGGGACCCATCTGACCAGACCTAGGCCCCGCGGGGGTGTCATGGAAACTCTTAGAGGGAACAAACCGGTTTTATCCTAGTTTACTGTCAGGCCAGAGTGCCCCCCAAACAGAGACAGCATCTGCTGCACTCGGGGTAAATCCAAATGGACATCATCCAGAAATATCATGAGATCATCTGCGTAAAGGGCTATCCGATGTCTCTCGCCTCCTGCTAAGATTCCCAGACCACCCTCTCCCGCTCTTGCCGCAGCTGCCAGCGGTTCCATTGCCAAGGCAAATAACTGCGGCGACAGAGGAAATCCCTGCCTGGTACCCCGCTCAACTGTATAACTTCTGGATATTGTCTGTCCCGTGTGCACTCTAGCTGTGGGTTTGGTATACAAGAGTTTTACCCAGGAGATATATTCAGGTCCTAATTTAAGCCAGGACATCACAGTATAAAGAAACTCCCATTCCAAGCTGTCAAAGGCTTTTTCTATATCTACCACCAGGACTCCAGAGGGAGTGGTTGCGGAGGTCTGGTCTCTCATGACTGCTAGCATTCTACGAATATTGCCCGCTGTGTTTCGTCCGGGGGATGAATCCTGCCTGATCTGGGTGTATTAGTGTAGTCATAAATGGGAGGAGTCTAGTTGCTAAAATCTTACTGAGGATTTTGTAGTCAAGGTTCAACATGGATAATGGTCTATAGGCACCAGTTTCTGTTGTTTTTTTACCGGTTTTCAGGAGGGGAATTATAACCGCTTCTCGGGCTGTTGCAGGCAACTCGCCCTGCTCTTTGGCTATCCTGTATATGTTTTCCAATCTTGGTGTGAGTATATCTATGTAAGTGGCATAAAATTCAATAGGTAGTCCATCTGTCCCCGGGGTTTTCCCTCCAGCCAGGCCTCTTATGGTTTACTTGATTTCTGGCTGCGTAATGGCCCCTACCAGCAGTTCCGCAATCTCAGGTGAGAGCGAACCGAGTTGCAGCTCGGATAAGTAACCCTCAGTGGGTTCCTTGACATAGTTGAGTTTACTTTTATACAGTTGTTCATAGTAGGTCGTGAAGTGTGAGTTGATTTGTTCCTGCCCGTATATATGACCCTGTTGCTCTGTAACTAAGTCCAATATAGCTGGGATCCTATGGGACTGTGATGCAACCCATGCTAGCATTCGGCCCGCTTTGTCTCTCTCTCCGTTCGCTCGTGTAAGGTAGTTTCTGTAATCAAAGCATCGGAGGCGCTCTATACAATCTGCTACTTCTACTCTGAACTCTAGTGTGGAAGTTTGTAGGTGCGGTTTCTCGGGTCTATTTCTCTCAGCCTCTCGTAGCTTATCCTCTGCCCGTTCAGTGTCCCTGATAAGAGTCGTGTGCACTCCCACTGCCCCCGCTATGCACCTCCCCCTTAAAACCACCTTAAAGGCATCACATTCATTCAGGGGGTTATCCAGCGTTTCTGGTTTGGTCCAAGTAGGGATGCGGGGGGGGGAGCCCCATCTCAGTGACAACAAGAGGGGGTTGTGATCAGAGAGTGTGCGGGCCAAATATTCCGCATTGTATACATGCAGCGTGCAGAAGAACGCATCTAATCTAACATGCAATTCATGAATGTAGGAAAAGAAGGAGTAGTCTCTTTCGTCTGGGTGTAATCTACACCAGGCATCAATCTGCCCTCAGTTCTTTTGCCAGGTCGAGAATTGTCGTGCTACCCTCATTAAAGTGGAATCATTTAGTGGCGGGTGTGATTGGTCCATAGTGGGGTCCCCAACACAGTTGAAGTTGCGTGCGAAAAATTCTCCCTGGTCCGTGTCGGGTGCATACACGTTAATCAATGCAAGCTCTCTGCCCTCCAATCGGCCCCAGACTGCCACAAAACGGCCCTCCGGGTCTATGAGATTATCCAGCATCAGGAAAGGGACCCCGGCACTAATCCATATTGGTGTTCCCCTCACATAAGCTGAATATGAAGTGTAACACTCCTGGCCTCTCCACCGCTTTTTGAGCGCTTTTCCTTCTGCTTGAGTTAAGTGTGTTTCTTAGAGCATTGCTATCTGAATTCCCCTTTGCTGTAAGTAAGAAAAGAATCTTATATCTCTTGGCCATCGAATGCATGGCCCTTATATTCCACGTGAGATACTTATACTGCCATTCCAGAGTTTTTCTCCCCCGATCGGATACAACCCTGTCTGTGCCATCAATCATTTCACATATCTTAACAGTTTCACATATCAGCTCCAATTTCCCTGTGAATTCTCTTTGTGGCTCACCTATCCCCATAAATAGAACACAACAGGTAACAACCCAACTCCCCATCCCCGGGACAAAAGTAAGAACGTCTCTCATCCAAATCAGAAAAAAGATTTAACCAGTCTATTAAAGTAGGGGGTGCTCCTCGATCGAGAAAGAAGTATATCGCCACACCAGCCCCACAATCTAGGGATGAGAAGTTCACTGGGGTTTTGTAGTCCCTGTCCTCCTGCAAATGCATCAGTTCTCTGTTGCAGGGCCAGTCAGAATTTTCGGTGCAATCCGCCACGGACGTGAGAGTCGCACTGGTTTTCCATCTTCTATCTCATTTTTTTCTTGTGGGAGTCTTGTAAAGAGTCTCTCAGATGATACAGTCTGAAGTGCCCAGAGTCACGTCAGGGCCTGTCTTTTCTGATGTGTGTGAGAGTTCTGATTCCTGTTCCGATTCTGATTGTTCTAATTCTTCTTGTATTCGTTTATAGGATCCAGGGTTGGAACCGCTTAAAGAAGCAGCCGCTTCCATTGCTTTTTGTCTCTCATTCAGCATTTCAATAGGAGAAGGGCTACCCACTCTGTGGGCTTTACTGTGTCTGCTTTTCCTCTGTCTCTCTGTGTGTGAGCCCCCTGTCATGTGAGCACCTTCCTCTGGTGTTTGTATATCGATCCATTGCCAAACTTCTTCTGCCGTACTGAAGAATAGTATGCTTTTTTTAGTCACTACTCTCAATTTTGCAGGGAACATCATCCCATATTGGATTCCTAGTTTGCGGAGTTTCTGTTTAGTCTTCCTGAAAGAGGCTCTTTGTTTCTGCACTTCTCTGGAGAAGTCTGGGAAGATACGAATCACATGATTGTCCAGTGTGCTGTCTCCTTTTTTCCTGCTTTGGCTAAGCAGGTAGTCTCTGTCCCTATAGTGGAGTAGTCTAGCTATTATTGTCCTCGGGGGGCCCCCCGGAGGAGGGGAGCGAGCCGGTACCCTATGCACTCTTTCAATAGCAAAGAAGGGAGTTAATCCGTCTCCGGTCACTTCTTCCCTCAGCCAGTGTTCGAGAAACTCCACCAGGTTGGATTTTTCGGTGCGTTCGAGTAGGCCAATTTTGCGGATATTATTTCGCCATGATCTGTTTTCTGCGTCTTCCGCTCGCAGTTCCAAATCTCGAATCCGTTTTTCCATTTGTTGCGCCATCTTGGCAGTGTCTTTAACTTCAGGTCGAAGTTCTTCCATCTGCCTGTCTGTGGTGGAAACTTTTTCAGCCAGACAGCGGTGGTCGTCTCTAAGCACTGTAAGGTTCGTGGCCAATGCGTAAATTTTTCCCTCTAGTGCCACCTGGGATGCCGTTATGGCCTGCACTACGTCCTGGAGGGTGGGGTCTCCTTGCTTTTCCCCTAGGGAGGTATTCAGGACGCTTCCCTGGTCGGTCATCTCCCTCGAGATTGGTCCACTCTTGGGTTCCATTTCTTTTTTTCAGCCTGTTTTACCCATCTTCTGCACCATCCAGCGTGCTCACTGCGGGCGACCTTGCCCCCCTCCTCCTGGACCAATCCGTATAATGGGCTGGGCAGAATTACCGGAGGATCTGTCTCCCTCCTCCAGCCTGTTCACCTCAGTTTTAAAGCAGAGGTAAGGGGCCACAAGCCGGCCCCCCCGGGTTTCGCTCCATCTTGGGGCGTCCACGCACTCGACACAGCCCCACCAAGCTCCAGTAGAGCTCCCCATCAGTTCCACCCTGGTCCCCCTCCCCATCGCCAGGGGGGTCGGCCGCCAGAAGGGGAAAGAGAAAAAGGGGCCCCTCACTGTCCTCTGCCAATGCGTCTCTCCGGTCGGTGCCCCAAAAGTAAGAGGGGCTGCCCAGGGGCCTCCAGGGGCCGGAACAGCGCAAGAGTCTCCTCACCAAGCTCCAGTAGAGCTCCCCATCAGTTCCGCCCTGATCCCCCTCCCCATCGCCAGGGGGGTCGGCCGCCAGAAGGGGAAAGAGAAAAAGGGGCCCCTCACTGTCCTCTGCCAATGCGTCTCTCCGGTCGGTGCCCCAAAAGTAAGAGGGGCTGCCCAGGGGCCTCCAGGGGCCGGAACAGCGCAAGAGTCTCCTCACCGGGTCATCTCCGTTATGAAATGACTCCTCTCGGGGCCCTGACACCTCATTACGACCCCACGTGGTCAATTGGAGGCGCTGCTCCGCTCCAGATGCCCCAGGACCCCTCACCTCTAAGCTGGAGAGGAAGGGCACCTCCGCTCACTCTCGGGAGGCGCCGGCTTAGTTTTTGCGATGGCGGCCGCCATTTTGGTTTGTTTGCGGCTCCGTGACGCTCCGCTTTTATGCTTTTAAGTTCGGGCCGCAGTCTGGGCAGCCGCCAACAGCCCGACCGGTAGCATCCCCGCACCTTCAGCCCTGCTGTCGGCTGGGTTTTGGGTCTTCAGATCTGCAGGATTCCCCAAGACGGGGGATCTAAGACGGGAGCCTCATGAGGAGACTTCCACCGTCATGGCGTCCGACCACGCCCCCCCGGGAGGGACACTTGTTGTGGGTGGAAAGGGTGGGAAAGGGTTTTTTCACATTAGACTTTTGCTTTGGTCAGTTGTTGGACTTTGGACTTTTATGTGGACTTTTATATGGACTTTGGTTGAGGATGGGGTGATTTGTTTAGGGGAGGGGTGGGCCTGTTGTGGATGGAAAGGGTGGGTTTTATAATTGTAAATAGTACAAGGGAATCATTTATTTTACTTTGATTATGCCTCAAATCTTTATTTTGATGTTTTAGCTTGCACTGATGTCTTTTAGCGTAACCTGTTTTTAAAAAATCTGCCTAAAAAGTGTATGTCATTTAGTTATACCCTTGCTCTACTACCCTCAGTAGCTATATTGACCACTAGGGGGTGTTTACCATTGCCTGTTTTTCCTACCAAACCTAGCTACACACAAACATCTTTAGTAGAAGTTAACTGCTAACTAAACAAGTTCACTTCACTCCATTGTTCTGTTACCTGAATAGATGAAGTGAGGGCTTCTATTGCAATCTTCTTATTGCATGTTTTTTCAAGGTGCCATCTTATGGTGGTGGTAGTGGTAGCAGACTAGAGCACTAAAAAACTACATTTACAAGCAAGGTTTTACTCCCACCTATGCAAAATCCAACTGTAAGCTTAATCAAAGGGTCATCCATCACTGTCAACTAGATTGAAAGAAAACAGAGAGTTAGTGGAGTAATGTTATATCATAACTTTAGAAAGTCTGAGACCAGACTACCATGACAGTATGACCCCCAACAAAGAGGACCTGATGTGATAATAAAAATTAGCAATATCAACTTCTTCTGAGCAACGGGGAGCTAGTATTCAATGAAAACTAAACTTAGGAAATTAAATCGAGGTGTCAGGACTGGAGAGGTGGGCTCAGAGTCAGTAGTGGAGTGGACAATGTTAAGTGTTTATGTAACACAACACAAGGCCTGAATGATGATGTTGATGAACGATGCATGGGTGGGTAAATGGGGCCGGTGTGGAATATTGTTCAGGTAATAGAAGATAGGGCAGTGAGTTGGTGTCACTTTCACAACATCCGCCCCAGCAGGCGTGTGATCCATTTATGGTGTAAAATTAAGTCACACCTCAATAAAAATCACCTAACCTTGGGGAAGAGGGTTAGGGGTTTGATGAATGGATGGAAAAGGGGATTTGGGGAAAGGTATGACAAAGACAAACACTACACAAAACAATGACAATATTCATCGGGGCACTGAGCAGCACACCATCAGCCATCTGTTGTGGAAGGAAATGAAGGTATGAGTATGACACAGTTCAGGTAAATGCATTGCAAACAGTCCTTCAGCTCCAGAGAGACTCAAGATAGTATATCTTCAAATGTTCTGTCTTCTAGGACTGAAAAAACAAATTATGGAGGCGCGAAGTCAACCCACCCAGTTCTAAAAATCATGGTTGTTAAAAGACAAATTATACTGTATTGCCAAAGTGGGTGGTGCATCTGCATTCTTCTCAGAATGTCTGTCACTTTTGGGTGCCTGGCTGGACCTGTCATGGTTCCTCTTTGGAGTCAGTAATCTACTTCTTCTAGCTGTTGAGGTAGTCCCACCCTGAGTCCTTCCATCCTCCTCCCCTGTTTCTGAATAACTGTGTTCCGCTCCCATCTTGAGCGATATAGACCTGTAGTGCACTGGTGTTGAAGAACAAATAGAAAAACAGAATTGGAGAATTTTGTGTAGATTTGTGTTTGTTAACTAAAGTGGCTGGTCTGATCTCTGAAGAAGCAGAAAAAAGGAGTGTACCATGCAGGTAAATTATGCTAAGTTTGAAAGGCCAATCACCTTAGGAAAAATGATCACCTATCTGCCCCCAAACATTGCAAATAATCAAAATCAAGTTTACAAATTTGTTGAACCCTCTTCCACACTTTCTGCCACCACATACACCATCAATCATCACTCACAATCACTCAATAATATATAATCACTCATTGGTGCAATAGTTAGTAATTACCTCGTCCAATCCAAGTACAGTGGTAGACACAAAATTATAACTCCTCTTTGATACTAGCAACACTTTAGAATTTGGCATTGGCACTGGCAGTCTTTTAAATCAATGATCGTCTGAGGCAGCCCTGCTAGGTGATGCACAAAAGGACAGGCAATGGCATGTCAAGGAGGAAGGCATTGTATCCAATGTCCTGAAGGGAATGTGTAGGCTTCTTCACTGCACACTGTTCCAACTCCAATCTGGCCATATATGTGACAAAAAAATAGTGTGCAGCATAAATCCGACACAACCTCAGAGCCCAATTCACAAAGGTAAACATAGAGCAAAAGTCTAGGTTTAGACTAAAAGTCTAACTTTAGGCTTAGACCACAGTCTAACTGTACTATGAGTAGACTTTTGGTCTAAATTTACTATGAGTAAAGTTAGACTTTTAGTCTAAGTTAAGACTTTTGGTGAAAGTTTAGACCAGAAGTCTAAACTTAGACTAAAAGTATAATTTAACTATGAGTAAAGTTAGACTTGGTCTAAACTTAGACTTTCGGTCTAAGTTTACCTATATGAATCCGGCCCATAATGTTCCAGTACCTAAATTGTTTTTGCAAATAAAGAAGTTCAATGAGAAACAATCAAATAGTTCTATGGTGGCACTGGCATACTCAGTCTGGGAAGTAGAGTCTGTCCTCAAACTCAGGTGGTTCACTCAGATGTTGGTCAGCTGACACACTTTTTAATCCTCCTCCTGTGCTGTTTCAGGAACAGTGTAATCAGGTGGCATGAAACATTGGTTCATTTTGATTGTGGTCAATCTCTCCATGTTTTCTTTAGTTGGTCCTGTGCACGTTCCCAACACTTCCACCAAAAGACAGCTCCAATACTCTAATTAGATTTATCACAGAGTCTAAGAGAGTCCAAGTGGGGAAAAGGGGATTAGGACGGGAACAGCTGGGAAGGAGACCTGTAGGAAGCAAAAGGTTAAAACACAACATCAAAATTACATCTCATGAAATCACTACCATGCTACAACTCTAAGCTTCGTCTTTTCCGAAAAAACATGAACAACCCTAGAATAGTCCTAAAACTGACTAGGCTTTAGATGACCGAATACCTGAGGAGGAAACAGGAAAAGTTAAATAGGACTTTCAGCTTCAAGTACTTTCTTTAGCATGAGAATCAGGAAACACTCTGAGCAATTTCTAAACAACCATATGAATCTCTTTTTAGGAATACATATCAGGAACACACAGCATTACATCTAGAACTCTGGTATTGTTGTGTTCATCTCAGAAAAAACATTGGAAAGTGAATTGCGCACATTGCAGATTTTTATATGAGTATTAAACACCGTAAAGGATTGTGCACCATGAAATCACACAACGTAGATTCAAGGAATAAATCACGCGACGTGTCAACTTGAAATGCTACCAAGAAAATGTCTTAGAATGGTAGCGCACAGTAATTTACATTATTTATACACGAGGAAAGAATGAAAAGCACTCAGGAAAAAAATTGCGCGTCTTCTCGATTCAAATGCCACCCTGCAAATGCCAAGAAATGGTAGTGCAGAATGAATAACATGAAAAAACACTCAAGGAAAGAATCGCGCATGTTGCCGATTCGAATGCCACCATGTAAATGCCAGAAAATGGTAGCGCACAATGAACCGCATGAATTACACACGAGAAGTGAGCCACCATGTAAATGTCAAGAAAAGGTAGCGCGCAATGAACAACAAAATTAAATGCTCATGAAACGAGTTGCACGTCTTGCCAACTCGTAAAACATCATGTAAATGTCAAGAAATATCAGCGCGCAATGAACAACAATGTAATAACGAAGTCAAATCTTTATGGAATAAATTGCGCGTCCTCCCTATTTGCAAACCACCATACAAATTCCAAAAAATGGCAGCGCACAAGTAATCTGTTATTCATTTAAGAATTAAAATCAAGAATATGAAAATTCTCAATTACGGTGTTGGATAATGTCCCAACACCGTCTTACCGCCTGGAAACAGTGATCACCAATGAGAGATGAGTGCAGAAGACTGGAATATCCAAATAGGTCGCCGGAACAGGAGCTCAGGAAGAAGCTGCTGCTCTGCACCGGGAACCTCTGAATAGTGAGCACTGGAAGTTGGGCTGACTCTCTTTTATAGAGTCTTGGCCCAGCCTAGAACCACGCCCAGGCATGTTGCAGGGAAAGTCTCTAGAAGGCCCTGGAAAGGGACCACACCCTAACACACTCTGAATGTCTGCAGCAATACATTGCAAATGTACAGTATTTATAAGCACCTTAAAAATTAATCTTTTGGATGGAATTCTGCAATGCAAAAGGTTAAACAATAACATATCATCACAATGCATAAATTACATTATCTTGCAAGTGTTGCTTTTTTGCATTCTAGATGCCCGTAGAGCACGCACTGTCCTGGTGTTGACAGATAGCTTAGCCCATTGTACTGTCCTCCTTGTTAACTTCCTGTGTGAAAACCTCAAAAGGGAGCAGCATATGTTTCAGGCATTTTCTAGGTCATTTTTCCGTATCCATGGTCATAACTTTCCCAATTACATCACGTCCTCTTTGAATGACATAGGGATTCATTATGAGTTAGGCAGACGGTTTTTACAGTCCACCGAACTTCTGACGGGGAGGTTGCCGCCACACAGGCTACCTCCCTGCCAGCCCCATTAAGAGTTTCCTGCTAGGTCACCAGTCGGAAACCTGAGTTTCCACCTGCTGGCCTAGGGGGAAACAGGCTACAGCATTGTCTCAGGCTCATAATAGAGCTGGCAGCAGTGCTGTAGCAAGCAGGGTGCACCAGCATCCTCACAATGTTCACTGTCTGGTGCTGGCCAGGAGGACTCCAGCACTGCCCATGCCAAGTGCATGGGGAGGGCAGGGGCCCCCCCCTGGGTCCCCTGTACCCACTCTCCACCAGCATTTTCATGGCGATGCAACCACCATGAAACTGCTGGCAAAGCAGTGGGTCACCACCACCCCAAGACCACAAGGATCTCCAATCCTGGCAGAGCTGGCAGTTCCCTGGCAGCCCAACCGCCAGGGTTGTAATGTCACGCATTACTCATAATGACCCCCATAGTCATTGATCTGTCTGTACTGCTCGTTGCAACGTGAAAACGGTCGAATTCCAACGTGTTGCTAGCTCCTGCATCGGATCAGTGAAATACATTTGAGGCTACAAATATTGTAATACACAAATAGTATGTCAAAATGATCATTAACACAGATATTGTTTTTCAATGAAATGAAAAGTAAAAAATATTTTTTTTTTAAATCGTTCACACTAATATCATAAAAAATAACACAAAAATATTGTTTGTATAGATAGATAGCAGAGAACAGTACATTTTAAATATTTTAATATATACCATTAAAATAATGGTAATGAAATAAATGTGAGTAACATTTGATAAAAACATAAATACATACTTTTATGAACATAAACACATAACGTTTGTGTGTTTATACATATATATATAAAATATATAGTAGGAGCAACCCTTGACCCTGCTTCTGCAGGCAGGTCGCTCCCCGCTCCACCATCCGAGCCACCTCCACTCTGATTTTTCTAATCTTTTTCCCGCTGTGTCCCCTGCGGCCCCTGCCGCCTCCCCCACCTCCTCACCGTCTTAGTCTTCCTTGTTCCCGCCGCTGCCTTCCCCTGTGGCCCCTCCCACCTCCCCCCTCCTCCACTCTATATTTTCCATTCCTTTTCCCGCTGATGCGTCCCCTGCGGCCCCTCCCGCCTCCCCACACCTCCTCACTGTCTTAGTCTTCCTTGTTCCAGCCGCTGCCTTCCCCTGCGGCCCCTCCCTCCTCCCCCCTCCTCCACTCCGTATTTTCAATTCCTTTTCCCGCTGCTGCGTCCCCTGCGGCCCCTCCCACCTTCCCCCACCTCCTTACAATCTTAGTCTTCCTTGTTCCTGCCGCTGCCTTCCCCTGCAGCCCCTCCTGCCTCCTCCACTCCGTATTTTCTATTCCTTTTCCCGCCGATGTGTCCCCTGCGGCCTCCCCCCACCTCCTCACCGTCTTAGTCTTCCTTGTTCCCGCCACTGTCTTCCCCTGCGGCCCCACCCCCCCAGCCTTCCCATTCGACAAGCCCTCCCTCCTCCCAGCTGCCACTCCAACTCCCACCCTCCCCTCCTCTTATGGCAGCCAATGGCAAGCCCGTCTGCGCCCGTCCGCTCCAAGACCGCTCCCAGCACCAGTCCCCCTGGCCCTCTCAGACACACCTACTCCCCCCTCACCCTCCACTCTCTCAACCCAGACCCATGCCCCACGTGCACCCCATCTAGCCCCTCACACACTCATGGCCCCTTCACCTGCCACACCTGTCATTTCTCCTACTCCTCATCCCTCACACCACACACCAACCATAGCGACCCCACCCTCAACAAGCACAACACCCCCAATGCAGGACTCACCCGCTCTGCCCCCACCAACCAACCCGCCGCACACCAGCCCACAACCAGAACACACCCCGCAACAACACCCTCACGCACCACACCAACACCACCCACCACAACCACCTCAACTGCATGCTCCTCAACACCCGCTCCCTTCACAAACATGCCATAGAACTCTGGGACCTAATCACATCACACTCACATGACATCGCCTTCCTCATGGAAACCTGGACCAACCCCTCCTCAGAACCCGACATAGCCATCGCCACCCCCAATCGATACAAACTCCAACGCAAAGACCGCCTCAACAGGCCAGGTGGTGGCATCGCCATCCTACACAGGGACACCATCAAAGTCACCACCAGCTCCCAAGACACTATCAACAACACAGAACACATGCACTTCCTGATCCACATCAACAACAACTCCACCCTCAGAGGTACATTAACCTACAGACCACCAGGACCATGCCCCGCCTTCTGCGACACCATCGCCGACACCATCAGCTCGCACGCCCTCACCTCCACAGACTACATCCTCCTCGGTGATTTCAACTTCCACTTGGAAAACCTACAAGACCACAACTCTACCTCCCTCATAGACAACCTCACCAATCTCGGACTCAAACAACTGGTCACCGCACCCACCCACTCAGCAGGACACACGCTCGACGCAATTTTCAACTCGAGAAAAACACATAGCCTACACCCACACGGCCGAACTCCTTTTGACTGACCACCACTGCGTCCACTTCTCCTTCACCAAACCCCCCACACACTACCATCAACACACCACACCCTACTGCATGTGGGACAAGATCCCCACAGAACGACTAAACTTCCAACTGGCCCATAACCCCCCCCATGCCAATGACCCCCAAACAGGAGCACACAACCTCTCCAAATGGATCACCACCTGCGCAGACACACTAGCCCCCCTCAGAAAACACATTGACACCCGCAACATCAAGAACGCCCCATGGTTCACCCCTGAACTCCAAGACTCCAAGCGCAAATGCCGCCAAGCTGACAAAATATGGCGTCTAGAACCCTCTACAACCAACTTCTCCACCCTCAAAACCACCATTTGCACCCATCACCAACTCATACGCACCGCCAAAAGAGATCACTACAAGACACGCCTTGACAACAACTCTCAAAACAGCAAAGAACTCTTCACCATCATTAATGAACTTGCCAAACCCAAAGCCAGCAACATAGACCCCTCACACACACAGCCCCTATGTGATGCCCTTTCCAACCACTTCCTCCACAAAATACTGGACATACACAACAGCTTCATACCACACACACCCACCACACACACCCCTCACTCACCCAACCCAACCCCCACTCTTGACCCCCCCACCACACTCTCCACCTGGACCCCCACCACACATGAAGAAACTGAAAAAACCATGAACTCCATCCACTCCGGATCCCCCTCCAACTGCTGTCCACATTGCATCTACAACAAAGCCAGCCCAACCATTGCCCCCATACTCTGCAACATAATCAACTCCTCTTTCGACTCCGCCACCTACCCAGACCCCTGGAAGCACGCGGAAATCACCGCTCTCCTAACAAAAAAAAAAGCCGCCCCATCTCCCTCCTCACTTTCCCCGCCAAGGTTGCTGAGAAATTAGTCAATGCCTATCCCACTTCCTCGAAGCAAACAACACTCTTGACCCCTCACAATCCGGGTTCTGCAAGAACAACAGCATGGAAACCGCCCTCATCGCATGCACTGACGATATCAGGACCAAAGTCGACAAAGGCGAGACCGTCGCACTCATCATCTTAGACCTCTCCGCAGCCTTTGGCACCGTCTGCCACCACACACTCCGCACACACCTCCACAACATAGGAATTCGCCACAAAGCCTTAGACTGGCTCACCTCCTTCCTCTCCGACCAGACCCAGAGAGTCCGCCTTCCGCCCTTCCACTCCAACACTACCAAGATCACCTGCGGAGTCCCCCAAGGGTCCTCACTCAGCCCCACACTCTTCATCATCTACATGATCCCCCTAACCAACATCCTCCGAGCACATGGAATCACTATCCTCTCCTATGCAGATGACACCCAACTCATCGTCTCCCTCACCCGCAACCCCACCACCACCAAAACCAACCTACATGCTGCTCTCCTCGACACCGCCAACTGGATGACCAATAACCACCTCAAGCTCAACTAAAAAAAAACCGAGATCATCATCTTCGGCCCCAACAAAACCACATGGGATGACTCCTGGTGGCCCACCGCCCTAGGCCCCGCACCCAAACCCGCAACCCACGCACGCAACCTCGCCATCATCCTCGACCCCTCCCTCGCCATGACACAGCAAATCAATGCTCTAACCTCCTCCTGCTTCCACACACTCCGCGATCTAAAAAAGTCCTTCAAATGGATACCCCCAGAAACCAGAAAGACAGTCACCCACGCATTCATCATCAGCAGACTGGACTACGGTAACGCCCTCTACGTCGGCACCACACTCAAACTCAAACGCAAACTCCAGAGAATCCAGAACACAGCTGCACGCCTCGTCCTTGGCCTCGCCGCCACGAACGAATCTCACCACACCTCAAATCCCTTCACTGTTCCCCATAGACAAGAGAATCACATTCAAGATCCTCATCCACGCACACAAATCCCTCCACAACACCGGCTCAACCTACCTCAATGAAAGAGTTAACTTCCACACTTCCACACGCAACCTCCGATCAGCCGACCTCGCCCTAGCCACAGTCCCCCACATCCAAAGCACCACCACAGGAGGCAGGTCTTTCTCCTACCTCGCCCCAAAAACCTGGAACTCCCTCCCCACCGACCTTCGCAAAACCAAAGACCTACTGGCCTTCAGAAAGAAGCTCAAGACATGGTTGTTTGATCAGTGACCCTCCCTGCCCCCCCCCGTTTTCCCTCCCCCAGCGCCTTAATACCCTCACGGGTGAGTAGCGCGCTCTACAATTTTTTTTTTTATTGATTAAGAGAGGTGAAAGCAGCGGACGAGCTCCTGGGGACTATTAAAGATGGAGATGTCGAGAAGTAATCTGTGTTGCCGAGGGATGGCCTAATGGTGCTTCAAATTGGGTCATGGACCTGAATAAAGGGGGGGTTCTCCTGGGAGTGGTAGTAGGGGCACGAGAGGGGGGGTGAAGGGTGCACAAGAGGGGGAGGTGATGTTGGGTCTAGGGGGGGAGAAGGGCCACGAGAGGGGGGTGAGAGGAGCACAGGGTGGGGAGTAGATGAGAGGGAAATTGGCAAAAGAAAAAAGTCCTGTACACCTCAGTTTATTAGACAACCTATAAGGCATACATAAGGAAGAAGTAGCCCAAGGAGTTTGCCCCCAGAGAAAACGTCAAATACTTTCTTGGAATGTGAATGGTCTGAGGGTGAGTGGTAGGAGAGATAGGAACATACAGTATTTGAGGGACTCTCCTGCCCAGGTTTTGATATTGCAAGAAACACATCTAATGGGTGAGGAGTGTAAAGTCTTATTTAGAAAACAGAAGTGGGTTTGTTGTTGTGTATGTACTGAGCAGGGCTCCCATATTAGGGGGGTGGCACTAGTGTTTAAACATCAGTGTGATCCAGTAGTATTAAAAGTTAGTGTAGATACTGCAGGTAGGGGGGTAATAATTAAAGTTAAGTTATTTGGTAGACCTGTTACCCTGGTTTGGTTTTATGGTCCCAATACTGACGATATTGAGCCTCTTAAGAAACTGTTCTGTCAACTGCTGGATTTTTCAGACCCACTGTTAATGGCAGGGGACTTTAACATAATATTAGATAATAAATTGGATGGATCAACCAAAAGTAGATCAGTAATTAATTCAAAGTCTCAGAGGTTTTTAAAAAAGATGATAAAAGAAAGGGCATTGGAGGATTGGTGGAGAGATAGAGTGGGTCCTCAACAGGCCTTTTCATATAATAATAAGAAGTACAACCACTCATCGCGTATTGATTACTTCTTGGTAGAACAGGTATGGCGTGGTGTGATAGTTAGTATTGAGTATCTCCCCCCGCATCTATCGGATTATGGAGCAGTGGTATTAAAAATGAATTTAGCGAGAGAAAGAGAGGTGAGTCGATGGACGCTGGATTGCTCTTTATTATTAGATGAAGAAGTCAGAACTAGGCTACTTGCAGAAACGGAGGAGTTTTTTAAGGTGATTATGGGTTCTGCCCCTTTTGATGTGGTTTGGGACACATATAAGGCGGTGATATGAGGGATTCTTATTAATATTTGGCAGTTATAAGAACAAGCGGTATAGGGAGGAGCTAGAGCTCATGGAGGAAGATATGAAGGTTTGTAGAGAACCGTTATTGATGATTATAGGCGAAGATAAGAAGCGGATAAGGCAGCAAAGATTGGATGTCTTGAAACTCCAAGTGGAAGCTCTTTTGCAAACAAGACTAATGCAGCGATGGGAGGCAAGTAAGCTGGCACATTTTGAAAATGGGGAAATCCCAGGGAAATTACTAGCCTGGAAAGCAAAAAGGGATCAAGTAAGAAATTCTATTAAGGAAATTGAGGTAGAGCAGGGGCAAAGGACCAGAGAGAGCGGGGAAATTAAGAGTGCTTTTGGACAATTCTTTTCTCAACTCTATACAGAAGAGACTGAGGTTACTGAGCAGGCGGTTCAAACTTGGTTGGGGGAAGATACTCTCCCCTGTTTATCCGTGGAGCAGTGGCTTTGGTTGAATAGGCCCATCACCCCAGATGAAATTATAGCTGCCTTGAGGGGAAGTAATGGAGGCAAGGCCGCAGGTCCAGATGGTCTTCCGGGTGAATTGTATTAAGCCTTGGAGCAGGTATTAATGCCCTTTTTGTTAAAGTTGTTTTCTGAGGTATTTGTGAATGACTCCCCTATTCCAGCATCCTGGAATGAGGCAGTCATTTCATTGATTTTGAAACCAGGTAAAAACCCAGCTAGGTGTGAGTCATATAGGCCCATATCGCTGCTGAATTCAGATTATAAGTTGTTTGCAAAGGTTCTTTCTGGTAGGTTAAAATTGGTAGTAAAGGATCTAATCAACATGGATCAGAAAGGGTTTATTAAGGGTAGGTATTTACATGAGCTCACCCATACCTTGATTGGGGCAATATATCTGGCAATTACTCATAGGACCCCTTTGGGGGTTATAGCTTTAGATGCTATGAAGGCCTTTGACAGGGTCAACTGGAGTTATTTAGTTCATATTTTGAATAGGTATAATATAGGGAACAATAGCTGTAAAGCCATTAAACGGATCTATTCTGACCCCTCTGCTAGAATCCTAATTAATGGGGAACTAACAAATTGCTTTAGGATATCGAGGGGAACTAGGCAGGGGTGTCCATTGTCCCTGCTCCTGTTTGATTTGTATATTGAACCCTTCGCCAGGAAAATAAGACAGTGCTCTGAAATAGTTGCTTTTAAATGGGAACAGTGGCAGAGGAATGTTGCACTTTATGCAGATGATTTAATGGTATTCACGCCAGTCTATCAACTGCCCTCCCAGCATTACGAAGATTAGCGGAGGAGTTTGGTTTTATTTCGGGCTATCAGCTTAACGCAGAGAAGTCGGAAATTATGGTATGGAATCAGGACTGGCAAGGGAAAGCTGAATTATGCTACTTAGGGTTATTAATTACACATGACATTGAGAAGTTAGTGATGAAAACCCAAGAAGCATTGGTGGTAGAGTGCATTAATTTAATGAAGGGCTGGGCCCACTTGCCACTGACTGGGAAGAGTAAACCTGGTTAAAATGTTTCTTATTCCAAAAATTAATTTTATTCAGAATGCCATTCCATTATTAATGGATGGCAGATATCTTAAGAAACTCCAACAGGCTATCACTTCTTTTATTTGGGCCTGTAAGCGTCCCAGGATTGCGTGGAAAAAGCTGCAAAGGAGGAGAGAGAAGGGATGTTTATCATTGCCCTATCTACAGTTACATGCCTGGGCCTAACAGTTGACGAATTCGAGAATGTTAGTTACTTTGGACGATTCAGTGGTAGGCGTAATGTTTAAAGCAATGACATGTAACCTTCAGGGGGTAGGAAAACAGTTTCTGTTTAAGTATGGAGACCCAAAAATTTTAAAGAAATTACGACTGAAAGTTCTGAGGGAGGCAGCTATGTGTTGGTATCAGGTGAAATCCATCATGAAGATTGTTTATTATAATCAGCTAGCCCCGATTTGGGATTCCTCGGGCACTCCAGAATGTTTGAAAGACGCTTTGGCCAAATCGTTAAGAGATGTCGGTTTAGAATGCTGGGGGGATCTCATACAGGATATGATGTTACTTTCTTGTGAAGAACTGAGTACCATGACACCCGGCACTCTGTCTAGGTTCAAATATTTTCAACTGACTTCCTGGGCACTGTCCACTCAACGAAGTCATCGGGGGGAGAACCCTTTATCAAAAGATCTTTTTAACGGCTCCCCCAATGGCTGTAAGATTGCAAGGTGGTATTGGGAGATTCTGGAGCAGATCGACTGAGAGTTTAAGTTGCCAGAGCAGCTGTTGCAAGTCATCATGACAAAAGAAACAGCGCAGTTGGGATGGCAAGAATCATTGAGAATGTGTTTTGAGGTAGTTAAGGCCGCCCCGTTAAGAAAGAATCATTTGTACGTGATACATAGAGCTTACAACACCCCAGCGAAACTCACGAAGATAAAGAAAGGCGAAGTGGTGAACTGTCTCAAATGTGGAGCTTCGAAAGCTGCAGATGTTCATATGTTTATGGAGTGCCCGGGAGTGTTTTTCTTTTGGACGGAAGTGGTGGGTGCGCTGTCACAGATGGTAGGAAAGGAACTAACTGTAAGTCTCCCCTTAATTATTTTTGGGAAAACCAGCGATATGGTAGGGTGGTCTAGAAATAATAGGAACTTTGCTCTTTTGTTAGCCAGAAGAGAGATTTGTTTAAAATGGATGACGGCAGCCCCGCCACTATATAGGAGCTGGTTGAATATGTGTGTGAAAACAGCTAAATTAGATCTTAAGGTGGGCAGTCCTGAGCGGAGGAGGAAAAAAAGTAAATTATGGGCTCCTCTTCTGGAAGGGGTTCCTCTCCCTCCCTCCCTTCCTCCTTCCCTTCTGTAGGGACATCCTGTCTGATGATTTAAATCCTCCCCCCTCTTACATCTAGGCCAGCGACTGGGTTCCCCCAGGTGGGCTGAGCAGGTGATACAGGGTCCTCCTTGGGCGATATGTCCACCGTTGGCTTTAAATGCAAGTAGACCTTGCTGGAAAAAAGGTGTGACTTATCGGTGGGTGTATGAGGACAAAAAAAAATATATACAGACAATAAATAAAACATATACAAATAAAATACAACTAAAACAAATAAAGATAATTAAAAAACAATATTTTTACAACTATATTTTGGAAACCAAGATTAACAACACAGATATTATTGAAAACAATATTACGTACCTAAAATTCGATATTTATCTCAGCGATATTTCTGAATCACTATATTTAGGTGTCATGATATTAAAAACTCGATATTTCAGTGACTCAATATTTTTGATTCAATATTTTGTCGAATTGCTTGTGTATCAGGGCTTTAACTTATAGTATGTCAGCATGCTGAATTATCTGCAACTGCTTCTGGGCTTTAAAAGAATGGCTGAAATGAGTATGTAGCTGACTATGTCTTCTTTTTTTAGAAAGTCTTGCACAACCAGGTTAAGGTAGTTCACCCAACACAGGACCCTGAGATAGCCACCAACTGCCATGGCGTTGACTATGTTACTGCCTTTGTCTGTGGCAACAAATCCGATTCTGAGACCTCTGGGTGGCAGCCATTCAGACACCTTGCTGTTAAATTGATCCAAGATGTTGGCAGCTGCATGTGATTCCTCAATGGTGAACATGGCTACAATTGTATGCCGCCAAACGCTCTTTAAACTTTCTTCAGGGCCAAACCCTGTAGATAGCTTTTGCTTTACCCACACAAAAGAGATTGATGCCCTCATTTACAACAGACTGGCGCATCGATCACAATGCACCAGTTTGCTTGAGCACCCCTAAAAACACTATGGTAGCACTGTATTTACAATACAGTGTACCATAGCGCTTGTTAGTACAGCTGCGTCTGAATTTCAGACGCAGTTTTGGTCCTTGCTAGACTAGCTTAACATTTTTTGCAAAGTTCTGGGAGGACAATTTTAAACAGCCTAGCATCACTTTGAAGCCTTCCTTTGAGAAGGCACTAAAAATGTATGCTAGAATAATACAGTGAAATCTTGTAGATTTCACTGTTTCATTCCTGCTGGTGTCCTAGTGGGGGAACACCTCCCTTGCATACACTATACCTGGTACACGTATAATGTGGAGCAAGGGTTTACAAACTGGTGCAATGTAAATATGACGGAAGGTGGGTGACTGTTTTGTTCACTGTAGCATCAAAAAAATGATGCTGCGGTGGTGCAAGGGGCTTGTAAATCAGCCCCCTAGTGTGCAGTGATGTACATGTAATCAGTCGCCTGACAACTGGTCAACATGTCTGTCATCATATGGATGGTGTGAACAACACTTTGCTGCAAAGGTTGTCCAACCAATTTCAACACATCGTGACGCAGTACTGGAATTGCAACTCTCGCAAAATAGGTGCGACTTGGAAACCTTCTATTTCGGGCAGGTAACTGCCACAATTTCTAAAAAAAAACACTCCTTCTACAAAAGAAAAAGGGAGGAGGTCCAGCTCTAACATTTCTGTCAGCTTCCCTTTGTACAAACTTGCCATTGTTGTTGTAGGGCCCCTCCTGCCTAAACATGCCCATAGTAGTAGCCTGGAGTTTGTCTTCTCTGAGGCCACTGATGCATGTGACTTTCGAGAAGTAGGTGGTGGTAGACTCAATGTGCATTGTGGGGCAGTCACTGTATGCTGTGGTGTCTCCATTTGACTCTGAGTCTTCTTGTGCCATTGTGAGGTTGCTGAGGCAGATGATTCTGACGCACTGCTGTGGACATGATTGCTTTGCGGGAGGATGTCACCTTATTATTCCTAATCACCTCCCATCAAGATTGGACTTGTAGCTGATATTTCCGGCTCTCATCACCTTCACCCTCGGGCCCACATTCATCAATATTTTAAGGTTCTCCTCCCACCAGATTGCGTGATGTTTTTTCATATGGGCAAGTTTGCCTCCCGTACCATAATGCGAACCAGGCTTACCTCAATCAATAATCGTGTGGCAAATGAAGCATATTGTAATGTTCTCCTCCTGCTTGCTAAGCGCAAAAAAGTCCCAAGCTGGGGAGTACTTTCTTAGTGAACCACTGCCAGTGCTTGAAGAAGAACTGGAGATAGGTGGGTGTGTTGTTGATTGCCTCCTTGCAGTGCATACTTCTATTGAGGTAGGTGTTGGTCCAGATCTCAGCTGGGGCTTTACAAATATGGGAGATGGTGGTGCTACCTGTGCCACATCCCTCAGAACAGGTTGAAAAGTATTGTTGGGCTCCTGCATGCCATCTTCCACAATGACTGGCTCATCATTTCATCCTCCATATCTGTCATCCTCCATATCATCTACTTTCATAATTCTAAGGCTTTCGGAAACTTTTCCTCTTCCTTACCTCTCCTGGTGTCTCCCAGATTCTGCCAGTATCCATTCCATATGCCCATCATCATCATGGGTGGTGCTTGGAGAAGATGGTGGAGTAATATCCGTCCTTTTTCTTGCTGGTGATCTGGGAGCCAATCATTCTAAAAGAGGAGGTTCTTGCTCAGCAGGAAGCTTGAACTCCTGTTCTGCTCCAGCTTCAGGAAGATCTACTATTGCTGGCTGTGGCTGCTATCCATTTTGCTCTGTTTCCTGAAATGATTGGGTACTACTTTGCGAAAGGGACAAATCCAATTCACTGTCACTGCTAGTCGGTGTCACCCTAATGCAGTGGCTGCCTCAATGGCAGACATGGTCTTGGACTTAGGTGTTGTTGTGCTGTTGATGTGGGAGTGCAGCTCCCAGGTTCCTTTCCAGAGGCAGGCGCACGTCTCCCGAAAAAGGTTGTGGCTAGCATGCCGCTGCTGGAAAGCTGCTTCTTCTCACTGACCACTTTCTTGGGAGCAAGTTTCTTCGGGACCATTTTAAAGCTCTCAGTTGGCAGTGGCACCAAGCTGCACAAGCTGAAGAGATTCGAGGACTGAAGCCACTGTACATGCATTCTGTTTGGCAGTACTGCGGGTAGTGTCTCTTCTTCTCTTGTGCACCTAAAGGCAACCAATCAAGAAAAACATGTAGTTATTGAAACATTGCATTGTGACATGTTGAATTAGTACAGACAAAGGCAATATTAGTGTGGTTGGTTACTTAGGGAATACATGACAATTTATCCAAACATTGTATAGTCAAACCACAACACCATATACAACATTTTATTTAAAATCAGACAACACAACATAAAGATATGGCTCTTTACTTTATGTATGTTCTAAAGGAGACACTTGTGGCAGTAAGGGAAGTGCATGGGTAAATTAAATAATCTTTAATGAGGGTTAGTGTGTGCTCTGGCAGGTAATGTGGTTTAGGGGGAAATGGAATAAACATTAATTTAAAAAATGAATTACTCTAATGTGTCTGCAGTGCATCGCAGCCAGGATGTCCTGGAGGAAATGAAATTACACCTACAAAAAGTAAATGCTGTGGTGCAGTTGTACACCTATGGTGGATGGATCAAGGCAAAATCCCCCCCCCAAAAAAAATAAGTATTACGTAAAAGATAAAGATACAAAATAAAAAATTAAAAAAGAATATTAAAAAAATAAAAATAAAATTAAAATAAACAATAGAAAATAAAAAAAATGATAAATAATTGCCAATGTTTGTATGGGAGGTTGAGAAGAAACCTATGGTGAGGCATGGAGGTGCAAAATAAATAATGCAAAAAATGCATGTAATATAAGCAGTGTTCATCAAAATCATATTCTTATATACATATACTACTATGATATTTAAGCATTTTGTTAAACTGCTATCACATCCATCCATGCAAGCCTATGGCACAGGCACATTGGCTGGTTGCACAAAATGGCTGTCAGCTACATGGTTAAATAACAAAAGCAAGCAAGGAAGCATAGGGAACAAAGAACACATTCAGGTCTGCGGACACCTACTACCCAAAATGGTCCCTGGCCACATGGCATGGAGAACAAAGACAAATGGTGGCTTACGGCAAACACTAACACACATACTGGCCAGACAAAGGAGGCATGATAAAACTGAAGAAAACACTACAGTTAATTCAGCAACACCATACATGAAAAATAACTGACCTATGAAAACTTTGTAGCACACATCCTTCTAGAGCACCAAATATTACCCCACAAACACACTTTCAGCAGAAAAAAAATAACCAACATTTTCTAATTTGATCCAATGCCCTTCCTCCCCTAAATGAAGTTTTAAAAACATAAACCACAGAAACTGGGCTAGATAGCCTATTGGAAGTCCAGGACACTTATTAAAATAAATGGATATTGCAAATGTAACAAACATGGGGAAAGGGTACTGAACTGTACAACATTTTTCCTTTACAAAAGATGAAAAATGAAATGTAAACTATGGGACACCTACCACAAAGAAATTTAAAAATCAAATAGAAATACAAAGAAATACTGGTGCATGCCCTATCAACCAAACAACATCCTTCGACAATAGTTTTTGAGCTTACTTGTCAGTTTTCACAAAAACAAAGGGGCATATTTACACAGCATGGTGCTGCCCCAAAATTGGCAGTGCTGCATTACATCACTTCTGAAATGCAGGGATGCGTTGCATTTCCAGAAATACAGTGCACCCCTATGTTTCCCCTAGCACTGGTGCAAGGGTATCTGCGTTGAGAGGAATGATTGCTTATGTGCAGGAAGGTGTACCTTCCTGCACATAAACAATCTACAGTGGTGATTTGTTACATCTATGTGTGCTGCATTTTGCAGCACACATAAAAGTAGCAAATCATCATTATTGAATGGTTGTTTAAGTACACAGGGAACACCTTCCTGCACATGAAGAATTATTCATGGTGTTTTTCTATTTCTATGTGTGCTGCAGAATACAACGCACATAGAAAAAGCAAAAACGAGGAGAAATAAAAGTATTTCTCCTCGTTACCCCATGCTAACGCCTCCCCTGTTAGTTTTTGGTGCTGCCACAGATTTACAAATTGTTGTAAATCTGGGGCAGAGTCAAAAGCAATGGGTGTTGCAGTGGAAAGCCCACAGCAACACCCATTGCACACCCCTGTGCCACAGAAAACTGCGCCAGAGGGGCCTATATTTACAAGGTGGTGTTAAGCCACAAAAAGTGGCTTAGTGCTGCCTTGTAAATATGGCGCAGTGCACAGTGTCACTGAAGAGTCGCAAAAGTGACACTCAAGTGGTGCTAGGGACATGTAAATCTGCCCCAAAGTTCATAAATCCAAAGTTATATATTCAGCTGACAAAGACCTCAAACTCCAAGTGAAAAGTGACCAGGAGATGTTGTTGTAGGACTGCTACCATGGGGGTAAGATTGCTGGTTTTTAGGTGGAAGCACCACCATGTGTGGGTGGCTGAGTCATTCCCTCACTGGTTGGAAACAATCGGCCTAACCATTTCAGCTAACTAGCAGCACCTCACCCAAGCCCAGAAAGTAAAGGTGATTTATGGCAGCCTAGAAAACATGACACTCATACTCCTCAAGGAAGTCGTGGTTGGCAGATCTTGCCCCTTTCTCTCATTTGCACAAGTTGCACACAAGCAACGGCAGACAAAGAAATGCAGGAGAGTTATCAATGTATTTATTGAAAGGACTGCATTCTATGATAACATTTAGGAGCTGTGATTGTAAGGCGGTACAGACAAGCAGCGCGGCGGTCACCGCCAACAGACAGGCGGAAGACAAAGTACCGCCCACAGTATTACAACAGGCCAATCCGCCACCTTTTCCGGGGCGGATTCACTGTGGATAAAAACACGGTGGAAACAGCCATTTCAATGGGAAAACGCTCACCTTAACACACTTCACGAGGAAGGAGGGCACCATGGAGCCGCAACTCCAAATACTCCCTGCAATAGTGTTCCTGCTCCTCTACGAACATCAGCAACTCCGGCGCCGAAAACAACTGTGAGTACTGCACCTACGACATAGGGGAGGGGGGAGACAAAAGTCAGGGACACACACACGCAACACCCCCACCCCCACCCCGACCCTCGCACACTACAACACACACACCAATGCATTTCCAAACATCACAGTAACAACACCCAACCCCCCCGGAAGAATGCAAAGACAAAAGGAAATGAGTACAACCATTGTAATGTATCAAAATACAGTAAGCTAATATATACAGAAATATATACACATTCCAAAAATATACATCACGATTAGTAGTGCAGGTATGCACCATTCAATGTCCGTGGACCACTGGGCCCAAAATGCATGGGCGAGGCACACACACGATACCTGTCCAGAAACGGAGAGAACACTGCAGGGGCATCAGATAGAAATACAACAGGCACCTCATGGGGATGACAGCACCACGCAGATCCACGACGGGGCTCCATGCCCATTGATGTATCCTGGGGAGTGCAAAGCCACAGTCTCACAAGTCTTTGCAGTGGGTGGTTTGCCCACTGTACCATCCTGGGGAGTGCAAAGCCACAGTCACACAAGTCTTTGCAGTGGGTGGGTTGCCCACTGTACCATCCTGGGGAGTGCAAAGCCACAGTCACACAAGTCTTTACAGTGGGTGGTTTGCCCACTGTACCATCCTGGGGAGTGCAAAGCCACAGACTCTCAAGTGGATAACAGTCTCCACTGGTTCTGGAGGGGGACTGGTGCCCAGAGTGCTTCATCCTGTTAAGGACTCAGGTAGTGGATGCTGTTCTCCACTGGTTCTGGAGGGGGACTGGTGCCCAGAGTGCATCACTCTCCCCGTGACGGTCCCAGTTCCGTCACTGCCCCTGCCGCACATGGGCTAGTGATGCTTGAGTTGGCGGTGCTTGCCCTGTTCAGCGGTGCTTGCCATGGCGGTCTTTGCCTGTTCAGCGGTGCTTGACTTTGCAGTTTCTGACCTGTTCAGCGGTGCTTGCCCTGTTCAGCGGTGCTTGACTTTGCAGTTTCTGACCTGTTCAGCAGTGCTTGCCCTGTTCAGCAGTGCTTGCCATGGCGGTCTTTGCCCTGTTCAGCGGTGCTTGACTTTGCAGTTTCTGACCTGTTCAGCGGTGCTTGCCCTGTTCAGCGGTGCTTGCCATGGCGGTCTTTGCTCTGTTCAGCGGTGCTTGCCCTGTTCAGCGGTGCTTGCCATGGCGCTCTTTGCCCTGTTCAGCGGTGCTTGCCCTGTTCAGCGGTGCTTGCCATGGCGGTCTTTGCCCTGTTCAGTGGTGCTTGACTTTGCTGTCTCTGACCTGTGCAGCGGTGTGTGCCATGGCGGTCCCTCATTGCCCAGAGGGGCTGTGGCATGGCGGGGCCCTCCTGGGCACTGACTCTGGCAGTGGTCTCCTGACCAGTGACGATTGGGCTGCCCTCCTGGGCACTGACTCTGGCGGAGGTCTCCTTACCAGTGACGATTGGGCTGCCCTCCTGGGCACTGACTCTGGCGGTGGTCTCCTGACCAGTGACGATTGTGCTGCCCTCCTGGGCACTGACTCTGGCGGTGGTCTCCTGACCAGTGACGATTGTGCTGCCCTCCTGGGCACTGACTCTGGCGGTGGTCTCCTGACCAGTGACGATTGTGCTGCCCTCCTGGGCACTGACTCTGGCAGTGGTCTCCGGACCAGTGGCGATGGGGCTGGCGGTGGCGTCCTGGGAAGCGGGGATGATGGCGGCCTTCTCCGCCGTGCTGCTCTTCCTAGACTTTGGTGCTTTCTTCTGCCCCTTCCCCACCTTGGGAGGAGTCACAGCTGACTCGACACTCCCCCTGGGACCCTTGTGAGCGGCTTTGCCGGCAGGAGTCTTCTCCCTCTCCCGTCGGGCACTGTCCAACTTCTGGTGCTTCACAGGGGGGGTACTGGCTGTGCTTTGGCTCCGTGTCACACTGGCTGCCCTGGTGCCCGGTGCACTCCACATACCTCTAACAGGCACCACTGGTACCGGACATTTTTTGGCTGAGGTGCTACTACGGGACCTATGAATTGGAGGGGGGGTGGTGGGAAAGAGGTCAACGTTGCTCAGGAAAAGTTTCTGACGAACACTGGGATGGGTCGCTGGAGGGGGTCTGGGAGTGGAGGAAGAGGAGGTGGTTGTAGGAGGTGTAACTTTTGATGATTTGGGTGCAGGTGCATGTTCTGGAGGCTGTCGTGAGGTGGATGGATGTTGGGTGTGTGTGTGCCCGCGTTTGTGTACTTTGGGAGGGGGCATCACAGACACACTGGGAGAGGACACAGGGGACGTATAAATGGTAGTGGGTTGGTGAGTGCAGGTGAGCGGGTGTGGTGCTGGGTGTTCTGGTGCGAGTCCTAGTGGCTGTAGTGGTAGTGCATGCAGGTGAGAGTGTAGATGAGACTGGGAGGGAGGAGGGAGACGACGAGGAGGGGGACACAGTGGAGGCAGTGGATGTTGCTGTGTCTGTATGTGGGTGATGCTTGTGTGAGTGCCTGTGGGATGTGTGGTGCCTATGTTTGCCTGAGCTGCCCTTGTGTGTTGAGGTGTGTGCAGGCTGGTCTGATGGTGTGCTTGGGATAGGCTGAGGTACAGGGAATTGGGTCTGGGTGGAGGAAGTTGGAGGGGGGAGGCTAGACACAGGGACAATGGCTGCCATCAGTGCTGAGGCCAGAGATTGCAGGGTTCGATGATGGGCAGACTGACCAGAATGAATGCCCTCCAGGAATGCATTAGTGTGTTGCAACTCCCTTTCTACACCCTGGATGGCATTCACAATGGTAGACTGCCCAACAGTGAGTGACCTGAGGAGGTCAATGGCCTCCTCACTGAGGGCAGCAGGGGTGACAGGGGCAGGGGCTGAGGTGCCTGGGGCGAAGGTGATGCCCACCCTCCTGGGTGAGCGGGCACGGGGCGAAGGCTTAGGGGCTGCTGGGAGTGCGGTGCTGGTAGGGGGGGTGGCAGCTGTACCTGTAGAAGTGGGGGGCACAGATGGTGCCGCCACCACAAGGGAGCTCCCATCGGAGGACGAGTCCGTGTCGCTGTTTGCTGATCCAGTGACCGCCGTGAAGCTCCCCTCGCCCTCCGTCCCACTGGTGTATTCTGAGTCCGTGGTGTGGCCCTCCATGGCCATGTGGAATGCAGCCCCCTCGTGCTCCGGTGCCACTGTACCTCCGCCTGATGATGCTGATGCACAAAAGAACAGTGAGAGCACAAAAAGCGGTGGGGAAACAGAAGAAAGACAGGTTGAGTGCATGGCTTACCGCTACCGTTGGCGGACAATACAGACACAGCAGCCCCCTGCACTACGCCGCGCTCTTGGGCTCTACAGATGCAGTTCCTGCGATATGGCCTACATGGCTATGGTTGACATCTGCACACATAGATGACACAGGGGCGTGTATACCTGTACTTGGCACTCTACAGAGGTGGGGTGGAGTGGCACATGGCGTGCATTACGGAGGGGCCTAGCCTACGGAACTCGCCCTGGCCTAGGGACACCCCCACAGCCCTCCTCCCCCACCCAGACCCCTCCACTGCGCGCAAGGTCAGCAGAATGAGAGTGTACTCACCCCCTTGTGTCTGCTGTGATGCCCTCATGCGGCCATCCAACTCAGGGTAGGCCACTGCCAGGATCCGGAACATCAGGGGGGTCATGGTGCGACAGGCACCCCTCCCACGTTGGGAGGCCATCCCCATCTGAGCCTCCGCCGTCTTCTTGCTCCAGCGGCGAATGTCCTCCCATCTTTTACGGCAGTGGGTGCTCCGTCTCTGGCGGACCCCCAGGGTCCGGACGTCCTTGGCGATGGCGCGTCAAATATCCTTCTTCTGGTGGGCACTGACCTACATGACATGTACAGGGGAAGAAGAGAAGTCATTACCAACTGCACCGTCGAAGTGAGTGGCCCACATCCCTGCCCTTGCCATGTGGCACATGCATTCACACTTCTTCATGCTCGCAGAACTCTGCCCTCTTCCTTCTTACATCCAACCCTCTCCACCCAGGCATAGCCCATACAACTTGCACCCTATGTACTCACCTGTTGGTCGGGAGGACCGTAGAGTAGCGTGTACTGGGGGAGGACCCCGTCCACAAGCTTCTCCAACTCCTGTGCAGTGAAGGCAGGGGCCCTTTCCCCAGACGCACGTGCCATTGTCTCTTCCAGACCGAGGTCACAGCAGCACTTGCAGTGTAGGTCCTCTCCTGTCGAAGATCAGGTATCGAGTGATTGAACAGATAGAAAATGGCGGTCACGTCCGCGGCGGTGACGTCCGCGGTGTTGCGTATCATCACCGCCGGCGCACTTCGTCATTGGCTCCTGGGACCCATAAGGTCCAATGTTAACCAATGCAGTATTGCGCCGCAATCTACGACCGCCTACTACGATGGTGTACAACGCCAGCGCAGTTACCTCACATCCCATTGTCCCACTTTAGAGGTCAGGCATCCGCCATTTCAGGGGCCCACATGGCTTCATTTTCAACTGCGTCACACATACCTAGGCCTGGACTGAACACACATACAGACAACTTTTTGGATTTTGTTTAGTGTTCTGTGTAGCTGTGGGTACATACCTCTGAATTGCTTGACTCTGTGGTCGCTGTTGTCCTTCGAGGCACCATCAGCTGGGACATGTGAGGAGATGGCGGAATCCTCCGGTGTACCGACCGCTGGTGGACCTGTTGACAATGGAGGAGCGACATTTAATCATCACCTACAGGTTTGACTGTGCCACAATCCAGGAACTGTGTACCCAGTTGGAGCCAGACCTTATGTCACCAATCCGCCATCCCACAGGAATCACCCCTCAAGTGCAGGTGCTATCTGTGCTCCATTTCCTAGCAAGTGGGTCATTTCAAACAACAGTGGCCATGGCATCAGAGATGTCCCAGCCTATGTTTTCCAACGTGTTGTCCAGAGTGTTGTCTGCCCTGATGAAACACGTGAGGAGCTACATCGTTTTCCCTCAGGTGGAGGATTTGGCTACAGTTAAAGGTGACTTCTATGCCCTGGGACGTATCCCCAACATCATAGGTGCCATTGATGGGACCCATGTAGCTCTGGTCCCCCCCCACAGGAGTGAACAGGTGTACAGGAACCAGAAGAGTTATCATTCGATGAATGTACAGATGGTATGTTTGGCAGACCAGTACATCTCGCAGGTAAATGCTATGTTCCCTGGCTCAGTGCATGACGCCTACATCCTGCGGAATAGCAGCATCCCTTATGTGATGGGTCAACTCCAGAGGCACCGGGTGTGGCTATTAGGGGACTCTGGTTACCCCAACCTGTCATGGCTATTGACCCCAGTGAGGAATCCCAGGACCAGGGCAGAGGAACGCTACAATGAGGCCCATGGGCGGACTAGGAGGGTGATCGAACGCACCTTCGGCCTCCTGAAGGCCAGGTTCAGGTGCCTCCATATGACAGGTGGTTCCCTATTCTACTCACCAAGGAAGGTGTGCCAGATCATCATTGCCTGCTCTATGCTTCACAATCTTGCTTTGCGACACCAGGTGCCTTTTCTGCAGGAGGATGGTCCAGATGGCGGTGTTGTGGCAGCTGTGGAGCCTGTGGACAGTGATGAGGAGGAAGCAGAGGAAGAAGACATTAACAACAGGGACTCAGTCATACAGCAATATTTCCAGTGACACACAGGTGAGAACACTTTCTTTACAAATACATTTACTTTCACACTTCTACCTCTATCCTGTCTGTCAATTTCAAGCAGTATTTGGTAACTGAGTTGTACATTTCCATTACGGTTTCACAGGTGTGGTTACCAACGTGTGTCATCAGCTAGCATCCTTCATGGACTTTTGATGTGTGACATAGATATGTTGACATTACTATTGAGAACGGATTTTGTCATTGTCATAGCTAATACACATTTTCTAAATCACAGACTGACTCCAGATTGTTTTGTGGTTCAAGGGTGTTTATTGAAGTGCTAATTATTGGAGGGGGTGGTAAAATGGTAATGGGTGATGGTGGAGGAATGTCCATGGCAGAGTCCAGTCTATTAGTCTCACAGGTGCACTGCCCATATGGGCATAGGAAGTGGAGCTGGGGCAGTTCCAATATGGACAGGGTTACAAAGTGGGACAGTGGGATGACAATCAGGGTGGTCTCATTTCTTGGAGGGGGTCTTGCCATCGTGCTCTGTCCTGTTCCTGGATCTCAGGGACCGCTTGCGCGGTGGTTCTCCGTCTGCAGGGGGTGGGGTGCTGGTGTGGTGGTCCTTTGGCGGGGCGTCCTGTCCACTAGCGCCGGCGGAGGGGGTGGGCAGTTTATCACCATGCTAGTGTCAGGGGCCCCTTGGAGTGCCACAGTGTCCCTCATGGTGTTCTTTATGTCCTTCAGCACCCCTACGATGGTGCCCAGGGCGGAGCTGATGGTTCTGAGTTCCTCCCTGAACCCCAAATACTGTTCCTCCTGCAGGCGCTGGGTCTCCTGAAACTTAGCCAGGACCGTAGCCATCGTCTCCTGGGAGTGGTGGTATGCTCCCATGATGGAGGAGAGGGCCTCGTGGAGAGTGGGTTCCCTTGGCCTGTCGGCCACCTGTCGCACAGCAGCCCTCCCAGTTCCCCTGTGTTCCTGGGCCTCTGTCCCCTGGACCGTGTTCCCACTACCACTGCCCCCAGGTCCCTGTTGTTGTTGGGGCGGTGGGTTATCCTGGGTTCCCTGTAGTGGTGGACACACAGCTGATTGACGTGTCCTGGGGACAGAGGTATGGGCCCGCTGGGTGGGTGCTGTACTGGTGTTTCCAGAGGGTGGAAGGTCAGTGTTGGGCTGTGCCTGTGCGAGGGGAACCGACTGTCCCGAGGCCCACAATGGTCTGGGCTGGTCATCTGGATCCAGTTGGCCAGAGCTGCTGTCATCACTGTGGGCCTCTTCTGTGGGTGTGGTAGAGATGTCTGGACCCTCCTGTCTGGTGACGTTAGGTAGTGGTCCTGCAGCGGTATAAAAGCATGATTATTGCATCTGTGTGTGTCATGGTTGCAATGGGTGGGTGAGCCTGTACCCCAGTGCTAGCATTTCTGTGTGAGGGCTTGTGTGAAGATGGTTAGGGGTTGTTATGAGTATGTGCAGTGGACATGCTTTAGTGATTGGTGTCCATGCTTTGTTGTGTCATGCAGGGCTTGGTGTTGGGATGTGTGGTTTGTGTTATTAGTACATTAGTGAGGAGTTGGAGTGATAGGGGAGGGGGTGAGGGTGGGGGTGTGTGATAGCATGCAGGTAGGGTGGGGGATATGATTGTTAAGATTTGACTTACCAGTGTCCATTCCTCCACCGACTCCTCAGAGGTCCTCAGGATGCATAACGGTCAAGACCTGCTCCTCCCATGTTGTTAGTTGTGGGGGAGGAGGTGGGGGTCGGCCGCCAGTCTGCTGAACCGCGATGTTGTGCCTGGAGACCACGGAACGCACCTTCCCCCGTAGGTCGTTCCACCTCTTCCTGATGTCCTCCCGATTTCTTGGGTGCTGTCCCACTGCGTTGACCCTGTCCACGATTCTTCGCCATAGCTCCATCTTCCTAGCTATAGAGGTGTGCTGCACCTGTGATCCAAAAAGCTGTGGCTCTACCCGTACGAATTCCTCCACCATGACCCTGAGCTCCTCCTCCGAAAACCTGGGGTGTCTTTGGCGTGCCATTGGGTGGTGTAGGTGATGTGAGGGGTGGTGTATGTGGTGATGAGTGTGGTGATGTGTAGTGGTATGTGGTGTTTTGTGCGTGGATGTTGTGTGGGTGATGGTGTCGTGTGCCTCTGTGTGGTGGGGTTGTCTATTGCTGTGCTCTCTCTGTCGCCTTCGTCTCTAATTTTTGGTTGTAGGGGTTTGTGGGTGATGTGGGTGTGTGTTTTATATTGTGTTGGGTGTGTGGGAGTGGTGTTTGTATGTGTATCAGGTGTGTGTATTTTGAATTGTCCAATGTGGCGGTGTTTTGGAGATGTGTGTGTATTTTGAGCGCAGCGGTGTGTACCGCCAATGGAATACCGCGGTGGAAAGACCGCCACGTGGATTCGTGGGTCGTAATAGCATGGGCGTGTTTCTGTTGGCGTGACGGTGGAGAATTTGTTTTCGGCAGTTTATCACTGACCTTTGGTGTGACGGACTTGTGTGGGTGTCTGAATTTCGGCGGATTCCGAGATGTGTGTCATAATAGCTGTGGCGGAATTCCTCAGCCGCGGTGGTGTATTGGCGGTCTTCTGCACGGTGGTAAGCGGCTTTTACCGCCAATGTTGTAATGACCTCCTTAGTGTGTAGATGCAGTTGGACAATCTGTTCATCTCATTATCGACAACGGCTAGACCCTTCTCCATGTTTTCCTTCTCAACCTGCCTTACCCGAGCTGCAGCTTCCATTTGTGAAAGCTTCCACATTTCATCATATATTGCATATAGGAAATGTTTTGAGCATGGTTTTAAGGGACCTAACAAGAAATCTTGTAGTCTATATTGTCTGAAAGGAGACTGAGGGCATCTTTACTAGTTTGGTGGTCCTTCAACCTGTATGGTGGTGGTGGCATACTGACCACTGCAGGGATGGCGGTTGGACCACCATATTACAAGTCGTGCGGGCCTATGGAGTAAAGACTGCTGCGGTTCCACCGGCCCTGCCAGGCAGCACAAACAGCCACGGTCACAAGGCAGCACAAACAGGCCGGCGGAGAAAGTGCTTCCCCTGACGCATCACTAGGATGCACACCAAAATGTGTCCATGGAGGTCCAATCACCATGTCTCAGCAGCTGGCAATGAAAGGTATAAAGGAAGACACTCAGCTGCAGAAAGCCTCACATGTTTGGAGCAGCCAGGGAACCCATGATGCATGTCCTGCTGCTGTTGTTGATCATCAATAGAGTACAAAATTCATGCCACCATGGGTGCATCCGATTAAGTACACACACCAACCTGTGTCATTAACCTTAACAACAGGTTGTTGCGCCATCGTCCACATCATATGAGGGTTACGCTATGAGCACTAAGTACACTTCTAATTGTGTGCACAGTCAAAATCATACATGAATAAAGACACATTCTCAGTCACAATATGCCCCCTATGGGCAGCTCACTCACACTTCACAGTAATGCTACACAAAAACAAACATCCACACATCTCAGACACAGGGACAGTGAAGGCTACGCAACACTCACACACACATCACCAACAACACACAAACATCACACCAACAAATACAAATCACATGCTCACATTCCACACAGGCCAGGTACTGTCATCACATACAACACACATATGTATAAATGTGGCAGGGAACACAAATAACACTCCCATGACACAGGCCTGCAATGGGCACACACATTACAGCACAATGGAAGGCAGTGGAAGGACAGTGGAATGCACAATAGACAGAGAGTCAAATAGACAAAGAACACAGTGCAAACAATACCTGCACAATAGGGATGGGGCCAGCAGGAACACCCGGGCTTCATTTGGAAACATAACACTTTGCAAAGGCCCCTAAAACAACATGTGCACAGGAAATAGTCCTGCATGTGTCTCAGGGACAAAGAATACGAAAGCCAACTGACATGCCTATCTGCACAATGTAGAAGTGTGAGTCAACAAAGCACATACAAGTCCAATTGCATGGGACATACCGCTACAGGAACTAGCTCCAAGGTACACACAGATAAATGATACATGCACAATCAAATGCAAACAAAGGTAGCACAATTCAACATACTTCATGTCTGCACAAACAAAACCTGAGCTCCCACACATCAGATCAATACATAAGCCATATCAGGGGACAAGTCTGACAACATACATGCTCACATTGGACAACACAAGATTAAATACTTACCATCACAAACAAAACATAATGCTATGACACCACCAGTGCACTCACAACCACATATCCATACACTCAACATATTCCCTTGTCTTGGGGGATGAAAGCACTGCCCACAAAGAATAGCAAATCAATCAGCAAATAGGCTGAAACACACACAACTGTAGGCAAACAACACAAGTCATTCAGGTACAACAATAGGAAGAAAACGAATTGCATGACAAATGTGTATCCAATGTTAGAAATTGGGTCTATAGTTGGTAGAGGGAAACACCCTTGTCCAATAAGGGACCACAATCCTAGTCAGGGTAAGTCACAACACAATCCAAATTACCATGTGCTCACCCTCTGGTAGCTCGGCACAGAGCAGACAGGCTTACCTTAGAAGGTGATGTGTATAGTATTTATGCAATAACCCATACAGTAACACAGTGAAAACACCACGAAAGGAACTCCACACCACTTTAGGAAAATAGATAATATTTGTCTGAATAAAATAAGACCACATCAACAAATATCCAATATGCACAGGTCAAGGAGTCACTTTTCAAAGGTTTAAATGAGTCTCAATCTTTAAGAATCAGTTATTGTATCCTTTTAATACACAGTACCTGGGATGCGTCAAAAATAATGATGCAGGGGGGCCATAGAGGAGGAGATGCGTTAAAGAATAAAGTGCTGCATCAGATTTTCCTCCGCTACACAGACTATGGTGGTCATTACAACCCTGGCGGTCGGTGTTAAAGCGTCGGTAAGACCGCCAACAGGCCGGAGGAAAAAAATTTTTATCACGATTGTGGCGGAAACCGTCAACAAAGACAGCCACTTTAACACTCTGACTGCCACGGCGGTACAAACAAACAGCTTGGCGGTCACTGCCAACAGACAGGCGGAAGACAATGTACCGCCCACAGTATCACAACCTACCAATCCGCCACCTTTTCCGGGGTGGATTCACCGGAAACAAAAACACGGCAGAAACAGGACTTCAAAGGGAAAACGCTCACCTCTACACACCCCACAAGGAATCCCGACGCCATGGAACCTGAAACTCCACATTCTGCCAGCCCTTATCTTCTTGCTCCTCTACCAGGATCACGAACGCCGGCGGCGAAGACCACGTTGAGTACTGCACCTACGACACAGGGGAGGGAAAAAACAGGGACACACAAACGCAACACGCAACAGCCCCACCCCCACCCCCACCCTCACCCACGACAACACACACACTAATACAGCATGATACATAACAGTCACACCCCTCAAACCCTACGGGAAGAATGCAAGGACAAAAGGAAATGAGTGTAACCATTGTAATATATTAAAATCCAGTACACAAAAATATAGATATACACTATAAACAAAATATACACCAAGAATAGTAGTCCAGGTAGTGCTCCATTGTAGTCTGTGGAACACTGGGCCCACACAGTATGGGTGAGGCCCACATTCAATCCCCGAACATGACGGAGAGAACACTGCAGGGGCATCAGATAGCAATAAAACAGGCCCCTCAGGGGGAAGGGAAGGGGGGGCACCTCAGCCGGTTGAGTGCACAACGCCAAATCCACGAGGGGGCCACATGCCCACTGTTCCATCCTGGGGAGTGCAAAGCCACAGTCTCTCAAGTCTCTACAGTGGGTGGTTTGCCCACTGTTAAATCCTGGGGAGTGCAAATCCAGTCTCTCAAGTCTCTACAGTGGATGGTTTGCCCACTGTTCCATCCTGGGGAGTGCAAAGCCACAGTCTCTCAAGTCTCTACAGTGGGTGGTTTGCCCACTCTTCCATCCTGGGGAGTGCAAAGCCACAGTCTCTCAAGTGGATAACAGTCTCCACTGGTTCTGGAAGGGGCATTGTGCCCAGAGTGCTTCATCCTCCCAAGGACAGAGGTAGAAGATGTGATACTCCACTGGTTCTGGAGGGGGCATTGTGCCCAGAGTGCTTCATCCTGCCAAGGACAGAGGTAGTAGATGTGATACTCCACTGGTTCTGGAGGGGGCATTGTGCGCAGAGTGCTTCATCCTGCAAAGGACAGAGGTAGTGGATGTTTGTCTCCACTGGTTCTGGAGGGGGCATTGTGCCCAGAGTGCTTCATCCTGCCAAGGACAGAGGTAGTGGATGTGACACTCCACTGGTTCTGGAGGGGGATTTGTGCCCAGAGAGCTTCATCCTGCTCGTGACGGACTCAGTAGTGCCAGTGCCCTTGGCGCTCATGGGCCAGCGGTGCTTGTTGCGGCGGTGTCATTGGCAGCGGTGCCCTGTTCAGCGGTGCCTGTGGCCGCGGTGCCCTGTTCAGCGGTGCTTGTGGCGGCGGTGCCCTGTTCAGCGGTGCTTGTGGTGGCAGTACCCTGTTCAGCGGTGCTTGTGGCGGAGGGGTCCTTTGCAGTGACTCAGCTGCTGGCGGTCATGTCTGGCCCAGCGGGGCTGGTGCTGGCGGTCCTTCATGGCCCAGCGGGGCTGGTGCTGGAGGTCCTATATGGCCGAGCGGGGCTGGTGCTGGCAGTCCTTCATGGCCCAGCAGGGCTGGTGCTGGCTGTCCTGTCCTGGGCAGCAGGGCTGGTGCTGGCGGTGGCCTCCTGGGCAGCAGGGCTGGTGCTGGCGGTGCCCTCCTGGGCAGCGGGGATGATGGCGGTAGCCTCCTGGGCAGCGGGGCTGGTGCTGGCGGTGGCCTCCTGGGCAGCTGGGCGGGTGTCCTCCTGGGCAGCGGGGATGCTGGCGGTCTTCTCTGCCATGATGCTCATCCCAGACTTGCTGACTTTCTTGTGGGCTTTCCCACCTTGGAAGGTGTCGCAGTTGACTCCACACTCCCACCTGTACCCCTGGGAGCGGCTTTGGGGGCTGGAGTCTTCCTCCTCTCCCGCCGGGCACTGGCCAACTTTTGATGCTTGACAGGTGGGGGGACTGTCCGTGCTGTGGCTCCGTGCCACAATGGCTGCCCTGGTGGCTGGTGCACTCCAGATTCTGGTGACTACAGGCACCACTGGTCCCGGAGATGTTGTGGCTGAGGTGCTAGGTTGGGACCTGGAGAGTCGGGCCCTAGGAGACGGACGGGGTGGGGGAGGTGAGGGAAAGAGGTCAAGGTTGGACAGGAAAAGTTTCTTGGGAACACTGGGACGGGTAGCTGGAGGGGGTTTGGGAGTGGAGGAAGAGGTTGTGGTTGTAGAAGGTGTTCGTTTGGTGACTTTGGGTGAAGGTGCATACGCTGGAGGCTGTCGTGAGGTGGATGGCTGTTGGGTGGGTGTGTGCCTGCGTTTGTGTATCTTAGGAGGGGGTGTCACAGACACACTGGGAGAGGACACAGGGGACGTGTGAATGGTAGTGGGGGTGGTGACTGCACGTGAGCGGGGTGTGGTGGTGGGTGTGCTGGTGATGGAAGTAGTGGCTGTAGATGTAGTGCATGCAGGTGTGAGTGGAGACAAGACTGGGAGGGAGGAGGGAGATGAGGAGGAGGGGGACACAGTGGAGGCAGTGGATGTTGGTGTGTCTGCATGTGTGTGATGCTTGCATGAGTGCCTGTGGGATGTGTGGTGCTTATGTTTGCCTGAGCTTCCCTTGTGTGTTGACGTGTGTGCATGCTTGTCTGAAGGTGTGCTTGGGATAGGCTGAGGTAGAGGGGATTGGGTCTGGGTGGAGGAAGTTGGAGGGGGGAGGCTAGACACAGGGACAACGGCTACCATCAGTGCTGAGGCCAGAGTCTGAAAAGCTTGCTGAAGTGCCGCCTGACCAGAATTAATGCCCTCCAGGAATGCATTTGTTTGTTGCAACTGGCTTTTCACACCCTGGATGGCATTCAAAATGGTAGACTGCCCAACAGTGAGGGACCTGAGGAGGTCAATGGCCTCCTCACTGAGGGTGAGCAGGGGTGACTGGGGCAGGGTACGGGGCAAAGACTGAGGGGCTGCTTGGAAGGTGGTGCTGGTAGGGGGGGTGGCGGATGTACCTGTAGATGCGGGGGGCACAGATGTTGCCATCACCACAAGGGAGCTCCCATCAGAGGACGAGTCCGTGTCACTGGTGTCAGCTCCTGTCCCCGCCGTGGACCTCCCCTCGCCCTCCGTCCCACTGGTGAACTCCAAGTCCGTAGTCTCACCCTCCAGGGCCATGTGGGATGCAGCTCCCTCCTGCTCCGGTGCCACTGCTCCTCCGCCTGATGATGCTAATGCACACAAGAACAGGGAGACCACCAAAAGGGGGGGGACAGAAGAAAGATATGTTGAGTGCATGCATTACTGCTACCGTTGGCGGACACGACAGACACAGAAGCCCCCTGCACTACGCAGCGCACTTGGGGTCCACTGTTCAATCCCAGTGACATGGCCTACAAGGCTAGGGACGACATCTGCACACATGGATGACACAGGAGCCTGACTAGGTGAACTTGGCACTGTACACAGGTGGGGTGGGATGCCACAGGGTCTGCCAGAACAAGGGGACCTAACTAGCACACTCGCCCTGGCCTAGGGAAACCCACAGCCCACCTCCCCCACCCAGTCACTTCCACTGCACGCAAAATCAGCAGAATGAGAGTGTACTCACCCCCTTGTGGCTGCTGTGATGCCCTCAAGCGCCCATCCAACTCCGGGTACGCCACCGCAAGTATCCTGAACATCAGGGGGGGTCATGGTGCGATGGGCACCCCTCCCACGTTGGAAGGCCATCCCCAGCTGGGCCTCCGCCGTCTTCTTGCTCCAGCGGTGAATCTGCTCCCATCTCTTACTGCAGTGGGTGCTCCGTCTGTGGTGGACTCCTAGGGTCCGGACTTCCTTGGCGATGGCATGCCAAATATCCTTTTACTGGTGGGCGCTGACCTACATGAATTGTACATGGGGAAAAGAAAAGTTATTACCAACTGCACCGTCACAGTCATTGGCCCCCATCCCTACCCTTGCCATGTGGCATATGCACTCACCGTTGTTTCAATCTCCCCCTCCCATCTTTCATCCACCCCACTCCACACAGGCATAGCCCATACAGCATGCTCCCAGTGTTTGTCTGGATGACCGTAGAGTAGCGTGTACTGTGGGACGACCCCATCCACAAGTTTCTCCAACTCCTCCAGTGTGAAGGCAGGGGCCCTTTCCCCAGACGCACGAGCCATTGTCTCTTCCAGACCGAGGTCACAGCAGCACTTGCAGTGTAGATCCTCTACTGTCGAAGATCAGGTATCGAGTGATTGAACAGATAGCAAATAGCAGTCACGTCCGCGGCCATGCGTACCGTCACCGCCGGCGTATATCATCACTGGCTCCGGGGACCCATAGGGTCCAATGTTAACCAATGCAGAATTGCGCCGCTGTCTTCGACCGCCTACCTCGACGGTGTACAACGCCAGCGCAGTTACATCACATCCCATTGTCCCACTTTACAGGTCAGACAGCCACCATTTTAGGGGCCCACATGGCTTAATTTTTAACTGCGTCACACATACCTAGGCCTTGCCTCAACACTCATACAGGCCAAATTTCAGATTATGATTCGTGTTCTGTGTAAGCTGTGGGGAGGTACCTCTGAGTTCGTTGACTCTGTGCTCGCTTTTGTCCTTCATAGGCACTGTCCGCTGGGACATGTGAGGAGATGGCGGCATCCTCCGGTGTACAGACCGCTGGTGGACCTGTTGACAATGGAGGAAAGACATGTGATCATCACCTACAGACTTGATCGTGCCACAATCCTGGAACTGTGTCCCCAGTTGGAGCCAGCCCTGATGTCAGCTATCCGCCATCCCACAGGAATCCCCCCTCAAGTGAGGGTGCTGTCAGTACTCCATTTCCTTGCAAGTGGGTCATTTCAAACAACAGTGGCCATAGCATCAGGGATGTCCCAGCCTATGTTTTCCAACGTGTTGTCCAGAGTGTTGTCTGCCCTGCCGAAACACATGCGGAGCTACATCGTTTTCCCTCAGGTGGAGGATTTGCCTACAGTGAAAGGTGACTTCTATGCTCTGGGACATATCCCCAACATCATAGGTGCCATTGATGGGACACATGTGGCTTTGGTACCCCCCCGCAGGAGTGAACAGGTGTACAGAAACCGGAAAAGCTACCATTCAATGAATGTGCAGATGGTGTGTTTGGCCGACAAGTACATCTCCCATGTGAATGCCAAATTCCCTGGCTCAGTGCATGACGCTTACATCCTTTGGAATAGCAGCATCCCTTATGTGATGGGGCAACTCCAGAGGCACTGTGTGTAGCTATTAGGTGAGCTCCTGGAAGCAAGTCAGGGGGAATGGTTGTCTGGGTCTGGGGATATCCCTACAGGTTAGTTTGTGTCTAACAGTTGTCCCTTGCCATTTGCAGGTGACTCTGGTTACCCCAACCTGTCATGGCTACTGACCCCAGTGAGGAATCCCAGGACAAGGGCAGAGGAATGCTACAATGAGGCCCATGGGCGAACTCGGCGGATAATAGAGCGGACCTTTGGCCTGCTGAAGGCCAGGTTCAGGTGCCTCCATATGACAGGTGGATCCTTATTCTACTCACCAAAGAAGGTGTGCCAGATCATCGTGGCCTGCTGTATGCTTCACAACTTAGCTTTGTGATGACAGGTGCCTTTTCTGCAGGAGGATGGTCCAGATGTCGATGTTGTTGCAGCTGTGAAGCCTGTGGACAGGGAAGACGAGGAAGCAGAAGAAGAGGACATTGACAACGGGTCCTCTGTGATCCTGCAATACTTCCAGTGAGACACATGTAAGAATACAAACCTGCCTACTACATGTACTTTTACACTACTACCTCTCTACTGTCTGTCGTTTTCACCCAGTGTATGGTCACTGAGTTGTCACTTTCCCTTGCGATTTCACAGATGTGGGTCCCACTGTGTGACATCTGCTTTGTTTCCTCATGGATAAGAGCTGTGTGACATAGGTATGTTGAAATTACATTTGAAAGAGCATTTTGACACTGTAATTGCTAATACACTATTTTGAAATCACAGACTGACTCCAGATTGTGTTGTGCTTCAAGGGTGTTTATTTAAGTGCTCAATATTGGAGGGGGTTGTAAAACGGTGAGGGTGATGGTGGAGGAATGCCCATGGCAGAGTACAGTCTATTAGTCTCAAAGGTGAATTGCACAAATGAGCATAGGAAGTGGAGCTGGGGCACTTTGAGGATGGACAGGGTGACAAAGTGGGACACAAGGATGACAATCAGGGTGGTCTCATTTCTTGGCGGAGGTCTTGGCATTGTTCTATGTCTTTGTCCTGGATCTCAGGGACGTTTGCGGGTGGTTCTCCCTCTGCAGGGGGTGGGGTGCTGGTGTGGTGGTCCTGTGGCGTGGCGTCCTGTCCACTAGCGACGGCGGAGGTGGTGGGCAGTTCATCGTCCAGTCTAGTGTCAGGGACCCCTTGTTGTGCCACAGTGTCCCTCCTGGTGTTGAGTACTTCCTTCAGCACTCCTATGATGGTGCCCAGGGTGGAATTGATGGATCTGAGTTCCTCTCTGAAGCCCAAATTCTGTTCCTCATGCAGGCGCTGGGTCTCCTGAAACTTGGCCAGTACCATTGCGATCGTATCCTGGGAGTGGTGGTAGGCTCCCATGATGTTGGAGAGGGCCTCGTGGAGAGTGGGTTCCCTTGGCCTGTCCTCTCCCTGTCGCACAGCAGCCCTCCCAGTTCCCCTGTTTCCCTGGGCCTCTGTCCCCTGAACGGTGTGCCCACTACCACTGCCCCCAGGTCCCTGTTGTTGTTGGAGTGGTGGGTTAGCCTGGGTTCACTGTAGTGGTGGACACACTGCTGATTGACGTGTCCTGGGGACAGAGGTATGGGACCGCTGGGTGGGTGCTGTGCTGGTGTTTCCAGAGGGGGGAAGCTCTGTAGTGGCCTGTGACTGTGTGAGGGGAACCGACTGTCCTGAGGTCCCCGATGAGCCGGGCTGGTCATCTACATCCAGTTGGACAGAGCTGCTGTCATCACTGTGGGCCTCTTCTGTTGGTGGTGTGGACATGTGTGGACCCTCCTGTCCGGTGACATTGAGTAGGGGTCCTGCAGGGGTATAAAAGGATGTTTATTACATCTGTGTGTGCTATGGTGTGCAATAGGTGGGTGACCGTGTACCCCAGTGCTTGCATTCCTGTGTGGGACCTTGTGTGATGGTGGTTTAGGGGGGGTGTATGGGTATTTGCAGTGGCCATGCTTTGGCGATGGGTGTCCATGCTTTGTTCTTGCATGCAGGGCTTGGAGTTGGGAAGTGGGGTTTGTGATATTGTGACATTTGTGAGGAGTTGGAGTGATGGGGGTGAGGGCGAGGGTGGGGGGGTGTGATAGCATGCAGGTAGGGTGGGGGATGTAATAGTTAAGATTTGATTTACCAGAGTCCATTCCTCCATCTACTCCTGCGAGGCTCTCAGGATGCAGAATCGCCAAGACTTTCTCCTCCCATGTTGTTAGTTGTGGGGGAGGAGGTGGGGTCCGCCGCCAGTCCACTGAACCGCAAGGTGGTGTCTTGAAACCATGGAAAGCACCTTCCCTCGTAGGTCGTTCCACCTCTTCCTGATGTCATCCCTATTTCTTGGGTGCTGTCCCAATGCGTTGACCCTGTCCACTATTCTTCGCCATAGCTCCATCTTCCTAGCTATGGAGGTGTGCTGCACCTGTGCTCCGAATAGCTGTGGCTCTACCCGGACGATTTCTTCCACCATGACCCTGAGCTCCTCCTCAGAGAACCTGGGGTGTCTTTGCCGTGCCATGGTGTGGTGTGGGTTATGTGTGGGGTGGTGTGTGTAGTGATAAGTGGGGTGAAATTTAGTGGTGTGTTGTGTGAGGTGCGTGGAAGTTCTGTGGGTGATGGTATTGTGTGCCTGTGGATGCTTGGTAGTTGTTTGTGGTGTCTCTCCCTGGCCTTCTCTCTGTGATTCTGGTCGTAGGGGTTTGTGGGTGATGTGGGTGTGTGTTTTATATTGTATTGGGTGTGTGGGAGTGGTGTGTGTATGTGTATCAGGTGTGTGTATTTCGAATTGTCCAATGTGGTTGTTTTTTGTAAAAGTGTGTGTATATTGAGCGCGGCGATGTGTACCACCAATGGAATACCGTGGTTGATTGACCACCGTGTGGATTCATGTGTCGTGATAGTGTGGGCGTATTTCTGTTAGCGTGACGGTGGAGGTTTTGTTTTCGCCAGTTTATCACTGACCTTTGGTGTGGCGGACTTGTGTGGGTGTCTGAAGTTTGGTGGATTCCATGCTGTGGGTCATAATAGCTGTGGCGGATTTGCACGGCCACAGAGGAGTGTTGGCGGTCTTCTGCATGGCGGTAAGCGGCCTTTACCGCCAATGTTGTAATGAGGGCCTATGTGTTGTTCCTTTCCATGCTGCAAGGTGATGAGTCGATTTCCAGGAGCCCAGCCTTGGTTCCTCACTGCAATGCTGTATTATTTTGACGCTCAGGAACGATGCGTTGAAAATCCTTGACGTGCTAGTGAGAAGGAGCAGGTGCTGCGTCGATCCAGTAGGCAATGCAGTGATTTTTCCACTGCGAGGAAGGCACTGAGTCGATTTTCCAACGCACGGGGATTTCCTTCTCTTGGGTTAAGTTTTTGTGCCCCTGAGACTTCAGAACAGGAGGCCAGCTAAATCCAAACCCTTGGTGAACATTTGTGGGGAAGGCAGAGTTCTTCCAGCAGAGTCAAGGGTCAGCAGAAAGCAGGCCAGCAAGCAGGGCAGCATTCCTCCCAACAAAGCAGTCCATGTAAGTCCTTTGGGCAGCCAGGAAGTCCCTCTGACAGAGTCCAGATGTAGATCCAGAATTTTGGAGGGTCACAGATCCAATACAGATACCCAAAAGTGCCTTTAAGGTGAGGGGGAAACTTCAACGAGTGGTTTTGTGAGGAGTTATTAGTCCTTTGTGTAAGGGGAGGTAACTGGCTTGTGAAAGGTAAGAGAGAGCCCCTCCACCCTTCCTGCCCAGGGAGACTCATTCAGTATGCAGATGAATACAGATGTGACTGACTATTCTGTGTTTATGGCTTTCGGGTTGGAATGCACAAGAACAGTTGTCAACCAGCACAGACCAGACGTGGATTGGAGACAGGCTGTAAGCCACAGTAAATAAGTGCAGTGAAATGGCCACTTTCTAAAAGTGCCTCTCCACCCTTCCTGCCCAGGGAAACTCATTCAGTATGCAGATGAATACAGATGTGACTGACTATTCTGTGTTTATGGCTTTCGGGTTGGAATGCACAAGAACAGTTGTCAACCAGCACAGACCAGACGTGGATTGGAGACAAGCTGTAAGCCACAGTAAATAAGTGCAGTGAAATGCCCACTTTCTAAAAGTGGCATTTCTAAAAGAGTAATATTAAATACAACTTTACCAGTAAGCAGGATTTTCTATTACCGTTATGGCCATACTAAACATGACAGGGCTAACCCTTTCAGATCAGAATCTACCACTTAAAAGTATATAAGGGAAGTTCTAATGCTGGCCTATGAGAGGAACAGTCCTCACAGTAATGAGAAAATAATGTGTGATTTTTACACTACCAGGACATGTAAAACACGTAAGTACTTGTCCTGCCCTTGACTTAAATTATCACCCTGCCCTATGGATTACCTAGGGCTTGCCAAGGGATGACTACTATGTAGAAAAAGGGGAGTATAAGGCTTGGCAAGTAGTTTTAAATGCCAAGATGAAGTGGCAGTTGGTGGCACAATCAGTGCTGCAGGCACACTGGTAGCATTTAATTTAGAGGCCCTGGGTACCTCCAGTACAGTTTACTAGGGACTTACAGGTACGTTAAATATGCCAATTGGATAGGAGCCAATGTTACCTTGTTTAGGGGAGAGAGCACATGCACATTAGCACTGGTCAGCAGTGGTAAAGTGTGCAGAGGCCTAAAGCCAACACAAAGAGGGTAAAAAAAATTGAAAGAGGCAGGCAAAATGTTGGTGGATGACCACCCTAAGGCTGTTAGGTGAAACACCCCCAAAAAAGCAACAGTTTGGGATTTATTAAATTGAAAATGTAATAGCCCAAAGGACATTGACTAGTCCTTTTCCAAGTCCAATAATGGCACAGTGTTGTGCCACAACTTGACTCCCAACTGCCATGTACCACCATCGGAAGGGGTATCAATGCGGCAGGAAGGCATCTCAGGGATTATCCTGTGGATGGCGGGGGTTGGATTTGGGAGGGCTTTTGGGCTTCAGCTTGGGAGGGGTGGTCTTCTTCTTGGGAGAGGGTGGGCTTCTTCTTAGGGAGGAGAGATATGAGAGCTTGCAGTTTGGGCAATGGAGGCCTGGGAGGTTGAAGGAAGGAGCTGTGAGCTTGGTGGGGTCCTCTTGGGTTTGGGATGGGGGTCCCATATGGCCATGGGGAAGGTCAGAAGAAGGGGGCTGGGGGAGTGGTCACATGCTGTGTTGGTGTTGATGTCATGGGTGCATGCTTCTGGGATGTTTGCTTGTGAGTGGTGGGTGTCTGTTTGGTGGGTAAGTGAGTGCGTTTGTGTATCTTGGGGGACTGGGAGGTGGAGGTGCAGGGGGATGGAGTGGTGGATGTATGTGTGGCTGTTGTGGCGGTGACCGCGGGTTGTCTGGATGTGGTGGACGTCTGTGTTTCTATAGTTGTGGTGTCTGTAGGTGTGGTGCCTGTGAAGGATGTCTGGGTAAAGTGTCTGCGGGCATGATGGGTGTGGTAGGTGTTGTGCCTGTAGGTATGCCTGATGCCATGTATATGATGCTGGTGTCATCTGGGGAAGTTGTGACTGTTGTGTCTATAGGTGGATGTTGTTTGCTTGTGTGCTGGTGGGTTTTGTGGTGCTTGTGTTTGTGTGCACTCCTCTTGTGTGTTGATGGGGATGCGGTTGGATCTGTCTGTGTACTTTGGGTAGGTACGGGAAGGAGAGATTTGGACTGGGAAGAGGGAGGTGGAGGGGGATGGAAGGTATGGGGTGACTGGGTGCTGTCAGTGTAGAGGACAGAGCCTGAAAAGATCTCTGTAGGCCAACCATTGCACCATGAATGCCTTCCAGGTTTGCCTTGTTTTGTTGTAGTTTGGTGGCCAATCCCTGGATGGCATTCATAATGGCTGACGGAAGCACAGAGATCATTCTCAGGAGGTCAATAGCCTCCTCACTGAGTGGAGCAGGGGTAAAAGTGGCTGGGCGGAGGTGCCTGCAGCAAAGGAGATGCCCACCCTCTTGGTTGAGCGGGCAACTGGGTGTAGAGCAACAGGGAGGGCAGTGATAAAATAGGCGTTGTGTACAAGGATGGTACTGGGGAATGACCTGATGGGTCTGCCACTACTAGGAAGTGTTCACTGGAGGTGAAATCCGATGATGATGAGGATGATATTACGGTCTCCCCTGTGGCACTCCACTTGCCATCAGGGCCACTGGGTCCCTCTGTGTCAGTGGTGTCTTGATCCGAGATCCTGTGAACAGATGCTACCCTGTCCCCTTTGCTTACTGGTACTGATGCTGAAAATACAAACAGAAATAGGGTAATCACATGTCAATGATCACACTTGAACAACAGCTCAGATTAGCAAACATTATTATGATGTGAAGTAGGCCCCATAATCAAATTTCACTTACGTGGCCCATACATGTACCATACCATATGCATGCCTGACAGCTGAACTGTCAACAGTTGACCATAGGTATATCAGAATCTCACACAACTGTGATTGCATGGCTGAAATTGTGTAATCACAATGACCATTCAACCATCAGGAGACACTATCACCCTCAAAGCTTTGCCTCCTGGAGCAGACCACAGTCACCTCTTGGCATACAATTGTAGGCTAATACAAAATGCATTTCCATAGATTCCACCAAGGTAATGCACACATCTCCATGTCACATACCTGATGACCTAACAATGAGGACAGATGATACAAAATCAATCACGCCATGTTGATGACAACAGTACAATATCCTGGAGAAGCTGACACACTGAAAACATATCAACAATGTACACTTCACCAAATGATATTTGTCTGTCAAGAAGGTAGTATTAATATTACTCAGAAAGGCCACACATGTGGCATGCAAATGAACAGTGTAGACAACATATGGAAAATGTCAGGGAGAGATGTCCCCAAAATACACAACACAAAAAATCATCATGCCCCAGGGTAATTACCACTTATGTCTGGGACCCCTTACAGTGACAAACTCTGAGTGCTTCAGTTGAAGCCATTGCTCCATTGCATGCTGGAGAGACAAATACATTTGCAGGAACTTGCAGAAGACCCTCAACATGCTACCCACTGTGAAGCTATTTCACAGTCCCCATTTTACTCATGCAAACCCAGATGTCTGTCTGTGGATGAATGCCTGTACCCAAACACATGTGATTTAAAAATAACTGTGAGTCGCTCCATGATGCATACCAACTGTCAGGGCACATACCTTAGCCATTACTCATGTGCAGTGCACTTATCCACCTGATGCCACATCAAGGGCATAGATATTCACATTGTGGCTTTAAACTTGAGGCCTACAAGTCATGTCCCTCATTGCTACTTCAGTTGTACTTGCCAAATCACATGCTATGATGGGTGAGGATATGTGTCAGTGGTATGTGTCTGTGGTACAACATGAAATGCATCTCCATTGTAAATGTACTTTTCCACAAACAGGTTGCCATGAACATATATGTGAGGGGAATACAGGATTCATCCCATCAACATAGGTATACCATGTATAAAAGTGCAGCTTACAAACGTTTTCCAAAGAGAAAGGGACCCATGCTGATATGGAGGCACAAGGAATGTTGGCAACAGTGATGGCATATACATCATTTCAATGGACATTCCCCACTTACAAAGGTAAAGTAGTGACCTATAACTGCATGCACCCAAAGAGCAATATAAGTCACGGCACATATATGTTGGGCACCTTCACAGTACACACTGCAGCGAGGCAACAGCACCCATCAGATGCTGAAGTAAAGTAGCTTCTGGGTGGCAGATGCCAACATACACATTTACCCAGACACATGGCAGAGGGCAGTGCTCTATCACCTACCTACCCTACATTTGGCCTGGAACACTGAGGAGTAGTGGTCTGTTTCATAGAAATTACACCCACTACAACAACAAACAGTAGATGATTAATCCATGTACACAGCCATATCTGGTCCCTATAGACCAAGTGGTTCGTAGATTCCACCCAGGTGTGTTTTAGGTCACTGCTCCAATAGGCATGGCACATCAGCATACAATACATGACATGTCAAAACAAACTATCTCTCATCTACTGTGTGACACATGTCTCATCCCTAATTGTCATGGGGAGATATGTCAGAATCTCACTCAATCACTTGGCAATGGGAAAGGAAGGAATCTTCCGTGTACTCACCCCCTTGTGGCTGCTGTACTGCCCTCAAATGCCCATCAAGCTCCGAATAGGCCACTGCCAGGATGTGGGCCATTAGCGGAATCATGGTCTGACGGGCACCCAAACACATTGGTCGGACAATCCCAGCTGGGCCTCTGTGATCTTACGGGCCCAGAGTCTCAGGTCCTTCCACCTTTTTCTGCAGTGGGCACTCCACTGGCTGTGACCCTCAGGGTCTGCATCTTCTTGGCAATGGCTATCCATATTTCCTTCTTTTGATGAGTGTTGACCTGCATGGGTACAAAAGACAAATCAAGATTATGATCACAAGTTTCATCACAAATGGTTGAGTCATACATGTCAGTAACACCAAGCTAGAACTTTCCGTTTTGTCAATACTCCCCAAGTGTGACACATACAAGCCAGGAATTACAGGGCCATGACTACAGGCATGTATTTCCCAATCTGCAGACCAATCCACCACCCTGCTTAGGCCTTACATTGACTAAGCAAGCTTACCAACATCAACTGGGAAATTCTCTATAAACCTGGCTGAGATGTGACCCACTATGAGAAACATCACACCTCTGTGGCTTATGAAGGATAAACTCCTTAGGCATGAATGGACCTACACATTCATACTCTGTGAGGATGACTCATTGCAGACAGTCCCTACAGGCTACTGCTACAGAATAAACTCAAACATCACACATGGGTAACAATGAAAGGACTGGCATGGTGGGTACAGAAAGTGTCTTCCCTGCCCATGTGTGGACATATGAAGTAACACATGCAAACTCATGCCACTTCAAAGGGTGGGGTTATGTGCTGTGTACCTGTACCACAGGATACTCCTTTGGACATATGTGTCCATCCTACAGAGATGGCATCCAAAAAACATGCATGCATTGTACAGTTTCTGCAATGTGACTAGACTACTGAGTCACAAATCATGGCCTCACAGGAATCAATACACTGTCTGCACTGTGGAAATATCATTTATGCAAAACACCTGTACAAGAGAAATATGACCTGTGGGAAGAAGACAACAGGGCTATGGGAGTAAGGGACCTGTCATGAGACAAAGACACACATTGACAATGAGGCAAAGTGCACATATGGACTAGCTTAATGACTTACCTCTGTACCCATAACTAATCTAATCAAAGGAATAAGACATTCTGGGTAGGATTTTACACAAACACCTCATAGTGCCCACATGACAGCATCTACTTGGGTACAGGTAGTGGGCAGAGTACCCAGTTGCATTGCCACAGGGACTCTACCCTAGCCTAGATTAGGACCCATACTGGGAGAAACACATGTCAGGCTCTGGTCTCTGCAGGCTGAGCTGACTGAACCTACATGACACTCCATTCTCATCACTTCCACGCATGACAGTACATCATGTAGCCAACATCTGTTTGGCATTTGGTGTGTGTGGCAACCTGAAGGGCACAATGAGTCATTAAATACCTTCCAAACAACAGACACCACACACATTGCTCACATTACTCTCAACTGACTCAAACAACATGCATGCTTTGCTCATGCTGTCATGCACATACCTGTTATCTAACATATATAACAATCTTGAGGACAGAGATGTTAGTGGATGGCTGTAATGTCACATCACCTAGTTATGTGCATTCCACACAAGGTGGATCTAGGAACACATCATACACACACAACACAATGTAAATTAACTCAATATATGGCACTGGCCACCAATACCTGCACATTGTACATTTCATTGATGCCACACAGACTGCACCTACGGGCACATAAGTAGTCAATCTGACACACATGGGCACAATCTAGTCTGTGAGGAGGGAAAGAATGGTGAAGTACAGTGAAAAACATGCACAAGAGGCACTTACTGCTCGTCTGGTGCACCAAATAGCTGTACATACAAGAATAGAACCTCACTCACCAGCCTCTCCAGCTCCTCTGGTGAGAAGACTGGGGCCCTATCACCTGCAGGACATGGCATGATTGCTCCCAGAGGTGGTACACAGCAGTTCGTAGTGGAGGTCGTGCTGGCAGCAGTGTCAGGAGTCAAATAAGGGAATTTGCAGATCATGGCGGTCACGTCTGACACGTACATGGTCCTCACTTCCGGTGGAAACAGCAATTGGCCCATGACCACCACAGGGAACAACGTTAGCCTATGGCTGTGTCCACCATGGTTGCATCCACCTACCATCATGACAACGTCCGCTGGCAGTTGTGGGCGGTTGCTAATGTCCAGAGGAGTAGGGGAGGCAGCTGCCATTTTAGAGGCCCGAAATGCTGTATTGGGCTTCACAAACTCCATCATACCTCTGAAAACATTGTTTTGAGCTCACAAACTAATCCTAATCCTGTCTTTGTCATGTAGGTCCTACCACTTAAACACCATTGTAGTGTGTTGCAGGGCACAGAAGGCATTTTACAGTGGGGCACAGTCCACCCCACTTAAAGGTTATTTTTGCAGTCAGGATATCCAGTGACATTTTGAGGGGCATTTGTGATGCACATTTTTGAGTTAGGTCCCGATACATGATGTGTACAAATGCGTGGCAAACCATGGGAGTCACCTGTGACCTTTCTGTCATTAGCAACTGTGATGTGTACTGCTTGCCATGTCCATCCCCTCTAATTTGTTTTGTCACTTGCTATCAATGACATGCATCATGCATGTAGATGGGGGCACATTTGCTAATGTCAGAACTCATCTCTTGTCATATATATGTATTCAGGGAGGGGGAGGATGCATCAACTATCTGTCTACCACCACTGCCAGACCTACAGACCATGGAAGAATGCCACGTCATACTCCTATATCGTCTGAATTGGCAAACAATAAAAGACTTATGTCATCAGTTGCAGCCAGATCTGATGCCAATATTAGTAATCCAAACAGCATATCACCCATTGTACAACTCATGTCAGTATTTCACTTCCTGGCCACAGGGTCCTTCCAACATACAGTGGCCCTAGCTGCTGGCCCCAACCTATGTTCAGTCTGGTGTTGAAGGATGTCATCTCAGCAATGTTGAAACACATTGACAGCTACATCCAGTTTCCACAAAGTGAGGATTTAGCCCATGTGAATGGTGACTTTTATGGTTTTGCACCCCCTCCACATGTGGTGGGGGCTATTGATGACACACATGTTGGCTTGGTCCCATCGCATCCCAATGAACAAATATACCACAACAGAAAGAACTTGTATTCCATCAACGCCCCGGTTTTATGTTTAGCGGACCAATACATTTCACAGGTCTGTGCCAGTTATCCTGGTTCAGTCCATGATTTTTTCATCATGCAGAACAGCACTATCCCTTGGCTGATGTCACAACTGTACTCAGAGAAGGCCTAGCTGGTTGGTAAGTCACATCTTTCCTGTTTATGTGTGTGCAATGTCTGGTACCACAATTCTGATAAGAGGGACTAATTATTGCACATATGTCCTATTCCTTAACAGGAGCGTCTGTATTTTCAAACCTTCCCTGGTTGTTGATGCTACTAAAGAATCCAAATACGCCACGGGAAGTTCACGTCAATGAGGTCCATGAAAGAACAAGGTGGGTAGTGGAGCGGGTGCTTGGGCCCCTGAAGGCCAGATTTAGCTGTCTGGATCAGACTGGTGGAGCCCTCCTCTACTCACCCAGTAAAGTGTGTCATATCACTGTGGCATGCTGCATGCTCCACAACATTGCCATGCAGAGGGATATCCCGTACTTCCCAGTGGAGAGTGAACCTGCAGTGCCACTGGGTGAGCCTCTGAAATGCCAAGTGAGGATGACACTGGTGAAGAGGAAGGAGCTGACTTGCAGAAAGATCTCATCAATAGCTACTTTCATTAGTGTAAGTGTGTCATGTGACATAATGACTGTGACTGTACGAAGAACTGTAGTAGTCAGAATGTGTTGAATAGAATGTTTTGGCAAAAACTGGGGAGCATATGCTCTGTAATATTCAGGCAAAGGGCTCTTGAAGGATTTGCCTTTGACAAATCCCCACCTTGAGATAGCTACATTGTTTGTGTCTATCTCATTGTAATGTGCTATCCTTTCCAGATGCTTGTGATATGAATTGTGTAATCGGAATACTCTTTGTTTTGTCTTTGTCCAGGTACCTTCACCATGGCATCCTCATGTGGGCATTTCAGAGTTGTGACAGAGTTGTGACATTGGCAGCTATCTGATGCCATTCTGACATAGGAAGTGGACATGCATTGTTCCAGGTAATGTAGGTCACAGATTTGGGGTGTATGAGACCTGTGTGAAGGCAGCTTGAACAATGATTGTGTAAAAGGTCTAAAGAGCCCTTTGTACTTGTTTGTGTTGGGTCGATTGCATCATGTGTGTGATCATGCGGGCATGAAACATGATGTCATCAAGTGCAAGCAAGGCATTCACCTTTCACATAGACTAAACATTCTTCTTGTAGTATGACCTGTATGTAGCTGTAGATGTGTTTCATCATTGCAGGCCACAGTGCCTGTGCAACAACACTGACATAGGTTTGTGTCGTACCACCAGATGCATGGTCATTGGATTAAAATGGACCTATGACCAAGGACTGTTGCACTGCCCCCTGTCATTACCTTGGTATATGTGATGTTGTATTACTTTGGATTGGCATGAGATAAGGTTCGAGCTCGTGCCACCATACACTTTTCTGTTCGTCTATGCTACAGGAAAATGTCTAACAAGGCCCTTCCTTCTGTGGTCTAGGGGGCTGTACCATGATTTATCTACCTTGGCACAATATGAGTCAGCCATTCTTGGTTCAGACAGTCCAGACATATGGAGAGCCTATGTGCTGTACAGCGCAATAAAATGTTTGGTGTGACCAGACGCTTGTAGCAATGTGTTTGTGTGTGTGGTAGTAATACTTAGCAGGACACAGTACATGTTATATATGCCTCTTTGCATTAGTATCCTGAGTCTTCCTCATTTACTTCACATGGCCTTACATCTCTACATAGCAAAATGTGGAAGAGAAAGAAGCATACAATGAGTTTGTGATAGGTGGATTTATTGAAAAAATGTGCTTAAATATGATTTGGTGCATGGTTGAAAAGAACAGAAAAGGGTTCAGTCATGGCAGATGTAATCATTGGAGTAGATGTCACTCAATTGTAAGTCCAAAATCCAATGTACTCCTCCCATAGGAAATGGGAGGTGGATGAAGAACAGTCAATAGAGTGAATATGTGGCACACAAAAGAGGTGATTTTGGAAGAGGTCACTTGCTAACAGTGGTGGGTGTCTTGCCATCCGTACCTCCTGGAGTCTTTGCTGGATGTCCCGCTTGCATCGGGGGAGATCTTCTGCTACAGAGGTAGGGGTGTCTGTGGTGGGTTCTTCCCCTGACAGGGCCTCCCTTCCAGTGGTTGGCACAACCGAAGGGCCAGATGTTGCTGCGCCAAAAGAAGAGGTATATTGTTGTTGACGATCCCTGATCAGGGTGGTGTTAATGTCCCTCAACGCCCCTGTGAGAGAGGCCATGTTGTTATTGTGGACCTCACACTGTCAAAGCATATCCCTATGGATGTCCCTCTGCAGCTGCTTGATCTCCCAGAGTTCTGAAAGTACCTGCCATATCACACCTTGGGCCTCCTAATAGAACCCCAAGGTGTGGCTGATTGTGTCCCGGCCAGGAGCAGCCCCAGTGGCCTCACCCCGCTGGCCAGCAGCATCCCTCACACACACCTTGCCCCCATGGGTCTGTGCCATAGGCATAGCATGCCACCCCTCACAGGTTCCAGGACCATCATTGTCAGAGGTATGATGCTGTGACTTAGGATCCTGAACTGGGGAGACAAGATGATAGACACTGTTCTAGGGACACAGGTTGGGGGCGAGCGACTGCCTGTGATGTAGAGGCAACCGGTATGGGAGGTATTGATGTGGCCACAATGAGACTCACTGTTAGTGTTTGACCAGGTTGTCTAGATGTGCCTGAGCTGTTCTCCAATGTCCAGACATCCAGGAGTATCTTCATCACTGAGGGCTTCATCCATGGGGATAGTGGCATTCTCTTCTGCTGCCTCTCTGTGGCAGCTCAACCTGTTGATGTAAAAGATACAATGTTATTGGTTGCATTGTAACATTTATCTCCAAACGTTTACAGTGACATTTTGCAAAACCCTTGTACATAGGTGTTCTGCAGTTAATTCTATTGTGACAGGTATCCATACTATTGGTAGTATTGACCTGACATTTGTGAAGCATGCCTATTCCATTGAATTCAAACTGCTGCCTAATTCTGCAGGTCAGTAGCCCTTGGGAGGATGGACTGAAAATGCCACCAGTCCAGACAAAAAAGTGTTCGGGCAGGATGTGGCTTTGACTATTTTGAGGCCTAGTTGTGTGTGATGCAGGCAGTCCCAAGTGTTTGTTGCATATGTGATTGAAGTCATCATGTGATCAATGCATTGTGAATGTGTCTGCTGCCAATACCGTTCTAGTGATGCATCTGGAGGCCTTGGGGGTCTCTTGTGTTGCATACTGGGTGAGTTGTCCTCCCTGTCCCCAATAGTTTTATCTTAGCCCAGTTCAAGATGGAGCTAGGTGACCAGACACGTCTGAGTTGAGCATGATCTTTATCTAAGTCTTTCCCATGTGAGTAAACTGGAGGCAAGGGTACTTGGGCAAGTGACCACTGTTCTCCTGTTTGAAGTCCAACAGTACCTCTTGGGAGTGCAGTCATGTCACTTTAACCTCTTCCAACATTTGACAATGGTAACCTCCCCAGGAACTAAACTTCATTTGTGAGTTCACTAACAGATGCATTGTGACAAGTGGACACCGGGCTGGTGATTGAAGTTTGCAAAACCGGGCCCAATGGACTTTGTAGTCATGTCACTCCCTCTACTTCCCTCTACTTCCCACCACTTGACAATTGGTATCCTCCCAGGTAAGTAAACTTAATTTTGGAATTGACATACAGTGGTCTTTGGAGAAAAGTACACTGTTCTGGTGTTTGGATTTACAGACACAGGGCCTGCTGTAAATTGAAGTCATGTCACTCTCATTACTCCCCAAAAAATGACCAATGTTATCCCCCCAAGTGAGTAGACTAAATTTTGGAATTGACATGCAGTGGTCTTTGGAGAAGAAAACACTGCGCTGGTGTTTGGAGTTATGGATACAGGGCCTGTTATAAGTTACAGTCATGTCACTCTCTCTCGTGCACACACTTGTCCAATGTTCTAGTAAGTGCACTTAACTAAAGAGTTACAGAAGCAGGGCCTCCTGGAATTTGCAGTCATGTCACTCTTTCAAATACACACACTATACAAATGGTATCCTCTCAGGTGGATTCACTTCATTTGTGAGTTGACAAACTTAGGTATTTGGTGAAGAAAACACTGGTCTGGTGTTTGAACTTGTAGAACGCCTGCTGGGAGTTGTAGTAAGGTAACTCCCTGTGATATACATACACACTGTATACAAATGTTGTTCCCCCAGGTGAGTCTACTGCATATGTGAGATGCCAGACAAAGGTTTTTGGACAGGTGGACACTGGGCTGGTGAGCAGAGTGACAATGAATGTGGCATATGGTGAGCTCTGAGCACGTATGACATAGTATTTAGGGACATTTTCAGTGTTGTGACTTACCAGACTCTACTCCCCCAGGTATTCCTGTCAAGCCCTCATGATGCAGGATAGCCAAGACCTTCTCCTCCCAGGGATAGAGTTGTAAGGGAGGAGTGGGAGTGTCACAGCCAGTCGTCTTGGCCTGCAGCTTCTATCTGGAGACCAGGGAGTGGACCTTGCCCCTGAGTTTGTTCCACCTCTTCCTAATGTCCTCCCTTTTGCACAGAGTGGTGCCTACAGCATTCACTATGTTGACTATCCATTTCTTACTGAGAGGAGTGTTCTGGACTTGTGTTCCATTATGATTTCATCCACCATGACTCCTAACTCTTCATTTGTGAAATAGGGATTTTTAAAATGTGCCATGTTGGAAATACAACTTGTGACAGTGACTTACTAAAGAGGGGAAGTGTGAAAGGGTGTGACTGGTCAAAAGTGTGTACTGGCTGTGAGAAGAGATGGTGATAAAAAAAAGTGGTGCCTTTTTTCTGTGTTGTGTGGTAAATAATTTGCTCTGCAAAGGATTGTGGTATGTGAAGGGGTGTAATTTATATTGTCCTTTGCAGGTGTGCCGACTGTGGCAATGTGTGTCAGCTGTGTTGTTTTTAAATTCATCCAATGTGCAATTGTGTATTACTTTGCTGATCACCATTGGCTGACTGCCATGGGTGCCCACCACTGCAACTTTGGATTTGTAATACGGTCAATGGCTGGTCGCTGTTCTGTCCATGCTGGAGGTCAGACTGCCTATTTTCAGTGCTCTTCACAGCTGCCGGTCTGCCTTTTTTGTTTGGCGGTCAGCGGTCCTGCCTGTGTAACTTGTAATAAGGCGTTCTAAAATTACACCAACATGGGGGTCTTTACTGGACCATCAACATGGCAGTCTGGCAGTCGGAGCACTAAACTGGTAAAGAGGCCCTAAGTTTCTCTTTTACAGTTGGTAATGTGGAAGACAATAACCATTGTTGGCACTATTTGCCCATGCTGCATGTTGTTGCAATACGAGAGTGTTGTGTGGTGATGTAAGGAGGAATCGGTGCTCATTCTAAAACCCTGTGTGGCGTTTACAAAACATGCATGACAACCATTTGTGTCCACCGGCCACAGTAACCATCTATCGGGACTTGAAAGTGATGAATTAAAGGTACTTTTTGATTTTTTCCAAAACACATAGCCCTCAATGGCCAACTGGAAAACAAAACTATCAGAATAAATGAATTTGGAGACATTTAGCAATATTTATTTAGTTATTCAGCAATATCTTTCTCGTTTTAGAGGGGGGCAATTTGAAATAATATGACTCAGCATTCTTAGCATCATGGCCAGTAAATTATGCAAACCTATCTATGTTTGTTTTGGAACTTCTCATTGGTGGAGTTGGACAATGATTCCATTGTGTGTAATTATAAACTACTCTTGGGATACCAGCTCAGTGCAGAAAATTATGTCTGTAATGGTGATAACAAAATATTTCCCCATTATTCGCTGTTGTCATATAAACATCTTCACTTTCAAATACAGTATAATATTCAAGCTCAGAAAGCACAGAATCAATTTTTTTTATATCCCAGTCATCAGAAACAACCTCCAGGGTAATAATGTCATTCATAGATACTATAAATATGTAAATTATTTTGTCCTGCATGTATAGTCGTGCCACCTCTTCTTGCACTCATAGACTGTCCTCTTTGTTTGAGTAACACAGTTTTCCTTCGTCACTCTGGTTTGCCATATTGCATCCTTCCCTGATAATGGCAATTTTGAGGTGGCAAATAAGAGTGTTAATTTTTTGTCCCCTCAAGCATTAATATCTGGTTCTCCTACTCACTGAAGTTAGACTTCCTCTTCCACCTAAGCTGATATGAAGTCTTTGGGGATGGGATTACTACCCTCCAGGCTCCCTGACGCTCCTTCCAATTGTTTACCAACCTTTAGGATTTTTTTAATTAAATATTTGTATTATATGTCAAGAAACCAAATGATGGCCAGTAGTTCCGAAGGATAACTCCATTGTCAACATGTGAGCAACAGCAATCATTAACAACCTGTCTTTTCTTACCCTCCCCAATCCCCCTCACAGACACATTCATTTCCACATGATTTGGATAACTGGACAGAATATGAGAGTATGAACCACATCACATCATAATAGTATGCATAATTTCTCATTAAGGCACTCCCTGCTCTTGTGTTTCATTGACTGACTGCAGTTCTAGAGAGTAATACTCCACTCACTTGCCGCATACTTTATGAACATTTTGGGGGCAACCTCTGCTAGCATACGTGATGCTTTCAGGCGCTATATACATATCTATGCCCCTTTCCCATACCTTCAATGTGGGGCACTCTCCAGACCCCCAATATAGGGTTATGTCTCTCCAGGCCCCCAGGCTGAGGTTGCACAATAAAAGTTGAGCCCTGGGAAGATCGATGTTATTTGGGATCCTTAGGAGGAGGGAATTAGAGTCCAGTGGAACTGGTGTGGATAGCACCCACTGACTTCCCCTGTGATTTCTGTCCAGCAGCACTCTGTGTGGGGACAGTCTCAAAATGTAGGAAAAAAGGAACCCCCTGTATTCCAACATCACAGACAGTATGGGTCTTTGGCCCACCCCATAACATGGAGGTGATGCCTGTCATAGTATACCCTGTGTAGTATTTTGAAGTGGACCAGTCACAATCTGGATTTTCTGACTACTTCCCTTGACTGTCATGCATGTTATAATTGTGTTTGTGAGACAAACGTCATAATATTTCTATTTTCAATCAAGTTTCCTAGCTTGGAGACCCCTATTAGATCCGATGTCTTGAAGTCCTACAACTTTTGCAGTTCAGGGAGCCAGCATCCCTCCCACAATGCTGTTTCTTTTGTATGTTTACCATACCACACAATTGTTTTCATAGCTGTCTCCCAGGCTCCTATTGCAACCCGAGTAGCCAGGAGAAGAAGTGAGATTCCTTGACACCCGTAGAGGTATTGCAATTAGGACCATGTGTTCCATTGCGACCATTCCAGTTTGAACGTTGAATAATCAAAGGGGGCAAATACCCAGTTGTTAACGTTGATTAGTTGGGATGCCCAGTAATAAGTGCACACATCTGGCAGAGCAATCCCACCATTGCACTGAGTACGCTGCAAGATTTTAAGGACAATTCTGGGGTGTCTGTCATTCTACAAAAGACTCTGCATGTCTCCATCAATCACTGCAAACATTTCTGGGTGACAAGGGTAGTATGTATTCTGTAGGGCATAGAGTAGTTTAGGAAAAAATGGGCCATCTTAAGCATACCAGCTCTTCCTAGGAATGTCAGGTGAAGTCCTCGTCATCTCACTATGTCTTCTCAGCAGGCTCACAGTACAAGGTTATGCTCAAGGCATATATATTTATTCAGTGTCAGGAATATGCCAAAGTATTTAAATGCCAGGGTGGTGAGTGGCGGTCGCTGGGGGAGTATGGGCATCTCAATCTTAGATTGTGGGAGATAGAGTATTGATTTGTCCCAATTAATATGGTTTCCTGAATGGCTCCGATATTCCTCAAATGTATGGAGGATCTGGGACACGGACTGGGTACTGCTCAGAGTGACAATGTGCTCCTCGGCTTCTGAGGGCATGACAACTGTCCCCCTAGGCCCTTCACTCCAGTGCGCCACACAAACCAACAAGGCTAGGGTGCTGCTACTTATTCACCACTAGTACAGTGTCTCTTTATAGTATTAGATAGTCTTTAGGCAGGGCGATTCTCTATAGTCACAAGCTGCCCAGTGAAAAATATAAGAAGAAGGAGGAGTGAGCGTCAAGGCTGGATGATCAAGGCTGAGGAAGGAGGAGCATTGGTTAGTGCCCTCTACGAGGTACTTCTAGCCTGCAACACTGCCCACCATGTCACCGGGGCCCGTGGTTCATCTCTCTGTCCTCCACACAGCATGCCGTCTGAGTGGTGTGAGATCTTCCCTCGTCACTCACATCCGAGCCGTGATCTGTTGAGAATGATGTAGATCAGCAGTGGTGCAGCCCTACCGATGGAATTTCATTGCGTGCTGTCGGTCGATCGGGGCTGTATCAGCAAGCAAGCAGTTCAGGGTAGCAGTGGTGGTGCGATCCGCTCAGCAATGGTCAGGATTACTGAAGGATTTACAGTGGGCCGGTACGGAGCTCTTCTACAGAGTGCCCACGTCTGTCGCCATCTTGGCCATTCCCCATTGAGGAATATTTTTTATAAATAGAGCCTCTTTTTGTAGTACAGCAACGTTGCTAAGCACTCCTACACTCAAATCAGCTTTGTGCTACATATATTGTGGGTGCGTTACAGCACATTGTGGCGTTCTCACCACCGTTGCATCATTGGGTTTTATTTTAGGATTAGATTATACACATTTATATTTTAAGTATTTTTAAAAATGTGATTTAAATTAGCAATATTTCCTCTTGAGTTTTATTTTAAGTTCCTACCTCCATTCATTTCTATGGGAGAGTGTTGCACTGCCCGTTGTTGGCCATGTGTGGTGCTGAACTTACTATTTCCTCTTTTTGGCAGTAGCAACTTACATTTGCAAATTTGTCTCCACCGCCTTTTTCAAGGGGGTGAAGACATGTACGTCAACAATTTTGAGTGTTTTTATATTTGGATTTCATTAATAGCCCAAAGTAGTATAGTTACTAAAACATGTAACAGTAAACGTAAACGTGTAAAGTACTCAGAAGTGTAAGTTATCTTTGTGACTGGTACTTTTTATGTACAACATTTATGCACTGAACAGGTACAGCGCAGTTGTCAAGAGTAAAGATGTCCTTCCACATTGAACAATTAATTCATGGCACGCCGGTGGAATCTGCAGCTGGTAAGGTTAAATGTACCTTGAGTTTTTCTTTCCCACTGCTCAAGTAAAATTAGCATTATTTATAGTGGAGATTTTGCAGTTGCAAATGTGCATACACAGAACACCTTCCCAGACATTAACTAAGAACTGGTGGCCTAGAGGTATACTTTGACACGGTCTGAAATGGTACTGTTTTATTCTATGTACTAGCCCTATTTTAGGAGTCTGAAAAGTTCTTCTGACTCTAAAATGGGACCCTGAGTGGATAGCGTTTGGGTATCTGGAAGGGGTGTGCTGTAGTTGCCTTTCAAGATACTAGTTTTCTTATCTATTAATATTTTGCGTCTGGAATCCGGTTGCGAAACTGAAAATTCACTGACCTGTAAAAGGAGGTGGAAAGCATTCTCAGAAAGACTTTCCTTTTTTGAATGTTGAAAGAAGTTTGTTGAAGAGTCACTCCCTACTCTGAAACACACTTTAAAAAGATGATTTTTTTTAAAATAGCCCTGCTTCCTTCAGAGAAAACGAGCAGGATTTAACCTAAAAATTTACTTTATTAACAAACAGTATGTGAGAGAACAGGGCTGATTGCAGAGGCCCCCTAACTTTTTGCCCCCACTTTTTACTTTTTACTGGTGTTTTCCTGACTCTGATGGTGCCAGGGCCTGTGTTCTGTGTAAAATCAGTATGCAAATTAGGCTAATTATAATTGGCTAAGTAAATCTACCTATTAGTCCCTAGTATATGGTAGGGCATGTAGGTTTAGGGACCCTTGTATAGGTAGTGCACCCATAGGTGCACTGCTAAGGTGCCCAGTGTCATTTTAAAGGCAGGCCTGCTTTGCTGGCTGCTTTTAAATTAAAGTTACATGCAAATTCGACTTTGCAATTAAAAGTAGTTCCAAAGTCTTAAACTACCTTATTGTTACATATAAGTCACCCCTACGGTGTGCCCTATGTGCCCCTAGGGCTGGGTGCCATGTAACTATAAGCAGGGACCTTATAAAAATAGTTTTATAAACCCTGGTGAGGTAAAACAGCCAAATTCGTTTTTCCCTCATTGTAGTGAATGGCCTCAATAGGCTAGAATGAGGAGACTTTATTTTAATTTTAAAAGTCCCCTTAAGTAACAGATACTACAAGTTTGGTATCAAATTTATTGTTACAATAAATCCACAAATTCCAGTTGTGGGATTTAATATAACTTGTTCAGGTAAAGAGTTTTAGACTTTAACTGAAAAGTTGCCAACTTCAGCCCTGCAGTGTGTTTGCTGCTTTGCTCTGATTGGCCAGCCTCTGGTGAGGTGTGAAGTGGCCTGGCTCAACACAAAGAGATGTGCCTGTGGGAGGAGATCTTCCCTCAGCAGATGGGGAAGCAAGAAGGGGGAGGGCTGCCAAACTGGTCTTCAATGGCAGGGAAGTACATGTGGATCAACCCAATACCACCCTCACATCCTGCAAACCCAGACAATTAGGTGCCCCCTTGATTAGATTAGGAGAGGGCAGGAGAGGGTGTGTTTAGGATTTTTAGCCACACGAGTGGGTGGGCTCAGCCAGATGCAACCTCCAGAAATCATTTTCAGCCATGATGGATTTTTGAGGAATGTTGCTCCCTGGGATTGATTTTTGCCACACTTCCCAGGAAGTGGTCATCACAGGGGGAAGGACCCTGCCCCTGATTGGAGAACCAGGACCCCCTGTTTTTCACCCAGGAGCAAGGATAAAACTGGCAGACCTGCACCCATACCTCAGATCCTTATCAGATTCCAACAAGGAGAACCACAGGAGAGGAAGGACTGCCCTGCTGGACCCCTGACCTGCACCTGGGCACTGCACTCTGGAGGACTGCACCAGCTGCACACTTGGGCTTCACCACCAAAAGGACTTTACCTGTCTTCTACTGCTTCAAGAAGGGACTCCCTGTTTGCTACAGGTACAAAGGAGCTGCCCAGAGTCCCCTGCATCAAGTCCTGCAAGCAGAGCCCAGCTGACCAGCGTTCAGTGGCCATTTGAGGATTCTGACCAGGTGCCTTCTGGGAATTGTAGGCCCAACTCCCAAGGAGCAAATCAGAGCTTCTGGAACCTTGGATCAAGTTGTGGACACTTCAAGGACACAAAAAGGACCTCTGGAAGAAGATCCAGAAGTTTGGAGATGTTTGGAGCAACTCCATAAGTTGAAGAGGTACATTGTGGGAGTTGTAGTCCCAGACCCCAAGAGGCACACCAGAGCCTCTGAATCCTTGGCTGGTGCTGTGGACCACTTTCCTGAATCACACACTTCTGAAAGTAAGTGTGACACTGTTACCTCATGGGTGGCCTGAACTCTGGGCTTTGTTCCTTTCCAGTGTGACCTTTTTAACCCTTTGAGCGCTAGTTGCTTCTATGCGCTAGAAAGCATTACTTCTTTAAAAAAATCATATCTCTGGTTCCCCTTATCCAATTTTATTCGTTTTGGTGTCATTTTAAAGATAAAAATATAATCTATTTTTATAAATTGATTTTAGATTTTTAGACTGTCTCCTGTGTTTTATTTAATTACTGTTTTGTGATATTTGAATGCTTTACGCTTTGTCTCCTAACTTAAGCCTTGTCACTTGTTGCCAAGCTACCAAGGGTTGAGCTAGGTTTAATTTACTGAGACCTAACTGGACCTAAGTGGAGGTCAGTGGCATATTGCTAAGTGTAGGAACTTACCTGCCCTTACCAATAACCCATTTTCCAACACAGTCAGAGACATGGTGGTCTGCCGATCTTCGAAGGGCACCATCCCCGTGATTTTGCCTGATCGGACTGAGTCACAGTTTGCGACCTGCAAATGAATGTTAACTACCTAGGTAAAATTGAAACTCAATGAGATTAAGGGTAGATAGGTACATTAATATTTACTTGTCGCAATTTGTGATCTACATACAAATTATTTAGTAGAAAATTGAGACCAGAATTTTACGACCAGTAAATAGTACATGTGGCCTCTCAGTGTGCAGTTTATCTACTTCAATTTTGCATATTTCCAAACTGGTTTCTCTTTTTCAAGCTCTGTAGACACACATCTCTTTCTGTAAGTTAAGAAGCTGAGGGCATATTTATCAATGTTTCACACAGAGTGAGGCAGCAAGCTACTTTGCTGCACTGCATAAGAGAGAAAAGGCAGGAATATTATATGGCGCATTCCTGCCATTTGCTATTGCTGGCGCACTTTTGGTTGCCTAGCGCCAACACAGGCACCCTTGCATCATGTTTCAAGGGTGCCTTCGTTCTGTAATCTCTGGATGCGTTTTCCTCTTTTTATGGGTGCTTCAGAATGTAGCACACTTAAAAAGAGGAAACAACCAGGAGAAATAAAAATATTTTTCCCTTGCTGCACCTCTGGTGGAGAGGCGCACAATTATGATGCATGCCCAGGTCTATCAGTGTTGGTAACTCTGGGAATATGTCAGAATCCATGGGTAGATGTATGGGAACACCCATGCTCCATCCATGGAACAGCTCCCTGCCGCAGAGTAATGCAAGGCAGCGATTTGTTCTGTCTTGCATTATTCTAGATTTATGAAGCCACGCAGGTCCACGCATGGTGGCTTATGCGGCTTGAGAAATCTCATTTAGGGCTTTTGTCTCCATTTCACCCCTGGGCATGGCACAAGGGCAATACAAAACCTTGATAAATCTGGTCCTGGTATTTAACAAGTTTACTTAGCGTTTCATTGTTGTAGGAAAGATTCCAGTAATGAAAGTGGATGTTTTGTATGCACTCATTTTGAAAGCAATCCTCGGTACCCCAGATAACAGAAATGAGAAAGTGTCTCTTAATCCCTGTGATCATGATCAGGGCCTCCCAACTAATGGTAGCTACTTTATTGTTATTCCCATGTGCATTTTTGCATGTTTAATTTTCGCTCGTTTTATCTGTAATTGTACATTGTTTGTGAAAGAACAAAGGTAGTGAGCAATTACCCATATTTGCTTAAACTAACACTCACTCGTGGATACCTGATGGGTTTCGGTGCTATTGGTAGCTACTGTACTGCATCCACACGAACCATTGGTAGTTGCAGTGCAAACATGTAGACATCAGCAGCTGTTTAAGCTTCATTAGGAAATCTTTTCCCATTTTATTTAATTCCACTGACTGTTAACCAACTCTGCTGTTGACACAGTAGTCAATTAATGATCAGAATATCATTAGCAGAAACGCTCTCTGAATAAATATCGAATTCTAAATATCTTTTACAAGAGTAATGTCTCATTAGGTATAGATTTTCTATTTTTAACTCCCATGGGGTGAAATATCTGCAGGGTATATTTAGGGTACAATATAGGGCACAGTATTCCCATCAGACAACCTTGTGTTTATAATAGTATGGTACCATACCCTAGCAGATAAAATTAAGAGCACTGAGCACCATCCTAAAGAAGAGCAACTTTGCGTTTTTTAAGTTTTGAAAATTAACACCGACCTAGAAATATACCTGTTGGACTGTAAATGTGTAAAATTATTAACAATGAAAAAGAGAGCATTAATGATGATCTTTTTGTATCATATGGCACTTTTGAAAATGTGTTGAAATCAAAAAGCTGCTCTAGACTGGGCAAGGGAGTGTATTTCTGAAGTATTTCACTGTGACTCAATGCGACTTTCTACGATGCTCTGCAAATGCCGCGAATCATCGGAGATTCTCAGGGCCTTCAGCCTCCAGCTACTAATGTGTGTTTATTGAGACTGAGTTGACAGATGGCCTGTTGGACCATCTGACCAGTTCTGTGATCATTCTTCGAGTCAATGACTAATCACATTCAGGGACAAAGTGAATCACAGTTCGAGCCCATTTAGAATTGCAATGGAGCAGACGAGTGTCTCCTATATAAAACAGATGGGAAAAAGGCCTCCTGCTATACACATGGTTTAAAGTGAAATCCGAAATGATGAAATACATCCAATAACTCAGAAACTCACTGCTTCACATATCCTCTGATAGAAAACGATTGACAAATGTGTACACTTTACATAGATCTTGAGCTTGGACATTCATAATCACTGACTTGCCACTTATTTCCTCCTGCCCCCAACGCCAAAGCAGGTTTATGAATAAAAAAATCAATATTTGCTGGAGTGGGAGACAGCTTAGATCATCACAGCTGTCATCCTTAACACTGGCCCTAAGGCCTCTCACAAATATGACATTCCCATCAGATGCAGAACAACCATGCGATGTGTACATGTGGGCAGGAGCCGGACAGTTGTGAAGCACACAATCCTCGTCCTGTTTCCGCAATTTGAGAAACAGATTCTGTTCTCTACTTTAAAACTAATGCACGTTCGAGCTGTTTTAGCTACAGCGTTTATGTCATTTTTTTAAATGATGGTGAGACTGCAGTTTGTTAATAAATTAAAATAGGCAAAAAACGTACTGTTGTCTAACCACGGTGGGCATATGCTTGCTATGACAAATAAAATTAAGCATAGTAGTGGGTGGCCTTGCAATTGTGGCCATCACTGGGTAGTTATAGTTAGGACCACGGTTCCAAGGGAAATACATTGTTTGGCTTGTTAATAACTTTGACACTGTTTAACAAATCTTCACAAAACTTTTCAAAAAATTCTACCTCAGCTCCTTCTTGGAAAGTTTCAGGGTGATCCGTCAAGCGGCGGCCAAGAAAAAGGATGGTCCCAAAGTGTGTTTTCCCCATGCAAATTTTCATAAGAAATTTGAACAGTTATACAGAAAAGATCAGCAGAAAGGAATTACACCAAATTTGGCAAAAAGCTAGATTGTTACCCAGAGCATGCTTTTTCTGATTTGCTGTTAACACATTCAGGCCCATATTTATACTTTTTGACGCAAAACTGTGCTAACGCAGTTTTGCATCAAAAAAATTAGCGCCGGATAACGCCATTCTGAAGCGCCATGCGGGCGCCGTATTTATTGAATGACGTTAGCCGGCATTAGCCGCCGGCGCCGTCTGGTGTGCGTTAAAAAAAACGACGTACACCAGGCAGCGCCGGCGTAGGGGAAAATGGAGCTTGGGCGTCAAGAAATGGGGCAAGTCAGGTTGAGGCAATTTTTTCGCCTCAACCCGATTTGCGCAATTTTTTTTCACTCCCAACCCCCATAGAAATGACTCCTGTCTTAGCAAAGACAGGAGTCATGCCCCCTTGCCCAATGGCCATGCCCAGGGGACTTCTGTCCCCTGGGCATGGTCATTGGGCATAGTGGCATGTAGGGGGGCACAAATCAGGCCCCCCTATGCCACAAAAAAAAAAAAAAAAAAACACTTACCTGAACTTACCTTAATGTCCCTGGGATGGGTCCCTCCAGCTTTGGGTGTCCTCCTGGGGTGGGCAAGGGTGACAGGGGGTGTCCCTGGGGGCATGGGAGGGCACTTCTGGGCTCCTTCAGAGCCCACAGGTCCCTTAACGCCTGCCTTTTGCAGGCGCTAAAAAACGGCGCATAAGCGGCCGTACGTCATTTTTTTTGACCCGCCCACTCCCGGGCGTGAATTTTGCCCGGGAGTATAAATCCGACGCACATGCCTCGGAGTCGATTTTTTAGACGTGAACGCCTACCTTGCATCTCATTAATGCAAAGTAGGTGTCCACGCTAAAAAATTACGCAAACTCCATGGACTTTGGCGCGTCTAACGCCAAAGTATAAATATGGAGTTAGTTTTGCGTCGAAATTGCGTCAAAAAAAACAACGCAATTCCGGCGCAAACGGAGTATAAATATGCCCCTCAGTAGTTGTTGAAAAATTAAGGTTTAAAATGTATGTATATATATAGAGAGAGAGAGACATGGAGGATCTGTGGATCCAATAGATCAGAAGATAACATCTAATTGGCTGCCAACAAAATCAACAGAGATGTTGTGGCAGCCACTTTAAGACTCGAGGACTGAGTCCCCCGTCCATTAGAAAGATTAAATAAAACGTATAAAGGAGCAGTCTATGTATACCCTGATTCCCTTGACCTGCTCACTGAGGGAGACCTCCCACCCCGTGGCCAAAAACTGATTTATTTTTATGTACCGCTGATTTGTGGTATTTGTTTTTTTAAAAAGAGAGCAGGTTCCCGTCTGTATCAATTTGAAACCCTTTGGGTGGGCTAAGACCTGGGGGGTCACCGCATTTAAAAATAAATAGGGGGCATGCGGTCCCTTCCCTGAGCCATTTAATTAACCTGGGGACCACATGACCGGGGCCTCAATTAATGTATTCATTATTTCAAGGGGGGGTATGTGTTCCCACCTCTCTGAGCCATTTAGTGGACATGGGGACTGCAGACCCTATGGCTGATGTATTTTTTATTTGAGGATAGGAACGTGGGCCCAAAGGTCCCCATGTGGCTCCAAGTTTTAAAAGTGTTGCTGGGAGACTCAGTGATAGTTGGGGCACCCATTTGTTTTCTTAAATAGTGGCTGCACTTACGGAATAGGGCCCCCAAATACAAAACAAACCATGGTTGTCCTGGGTGAGACTGGGATACCCCCAAAACATTTTTTTTTTAAATAAATAAATGAACAATTACAGCAACTTATTTATTATTCCCTGCTTCAGGTAAGAAGTGTCACATAATGCCCTTCTTGGGATAATTCATATAAAGTGTTATACATTGTGGTTCCCCAAACTGGGCAGGAGCACCACCAGTAGTGTTGTGGGGGGGGGGAAGCTTCAGATAGTGCAGCAACCCCTCAAGATACTTTAAATTTAATTAACCCTATGTTTCTTGAGGTCTATAGAACATGACCCTAGGAATGTTTACCACATTTTCAAGCATTTACAGAGCTACAGTTTTTGTTTTTAGCTCAGAAATGCAACTACTCTTTGTGATTTGTCTCATGGCTGTATTATATAGCTTTAAAAATATAAAACTAAGACTCCGGCACAGGTTTAAACTTTAATGTTGCTTTGAAGAAAAAATGCTTTATTTAAATGTTTCGTGATAACTATTGCAATATGTATGTTTTGGGAGTATAAGAGTTTAATGATGATTCCTAACATTTCAAAGTTGTATTATTACTCACTCCCTCATCATGCACTGCTTGTACCTTCACATATAACATTATTCATGACATGTTCAATGACTGCATTTACAACATCCTTGTTCACATGTGAAATTACATCACTGATAACAACACTGGACATGACAGGGTCGTGAGTTAGAGTTACTTTAGGGATCGAGTTTTAGTTACTTGAGACAACTATAATTGGTGAATTACAGTGTTTTTTTTAGTTTAAAATGTTACGTTTTAACTGAGATTTAACACCCTTACCTAACACCCCTATCTAACACTGTACCTAACCTAAACATGTCACTTTAACCTTTTCTTTAGTGAATATTAGTTATAGTTACTTCAGTTAACTATCACTGGTGCGCTTCAGTGTTTCTTTAGTTTTAAATTGTATTTTGTAAGTACCATTTTCACCTAACTATAACATCACTTAAACCTTTGTTTTTTTCAATACAATTTTTATCACAGAGTGGTGGTAACCAATATGTAGTTATAGTTAGGATTCCCAGGTATAGGAATCTTTCAGGATTTAGTTGCTAATAACTTTATCCCCATTTGACGAATCTCTACAAAGCCTTTTTGATGTATTTCTGTTTCTGCATTGGCAGAGGATAGAAAGTATTGCGGAGACTAGTAAAGGGGGTGCAAAGATAATGGGGGGGTCCCAAAACACATTTTTTCACCAATACATTTTCCATTGACTTTTCTGTCTTGCTTAGCATGAAAACAGCCTAATAGGTTTACATGAAATTTGGTAGGATTACACATTTGGGTTTACATTTATGGGTTTTGTCGTGCAGAGAAGCACAGCATATCACCTTGCTGCACTGTCCTGTGTCACAAGGAAAAGGCTGGAATGTACTGTATTTATTCAGCACTGCACATTCCTGTCCTTTCCCCCTGTGCAGGCTCCCTTTTGGCAACCTAGCGCCAAAGCAGGCACACTTGCATTATGGTGTAAGGGTGCCTGCTTTGCATACAGGATTCTTTTTGTGCAGCACGGGACACCTTTCTGCACAAAAACACTCCTGAGAGGGTTTTTCTTCTTTTCTGTGTGTGCTGCAGAACACATAGAAAGAGGAAATAGCGAGGAGAAATAAAGATAGTTCTCCTCATTACGCCTCTCCTGAGTAGGTGTATCATTTTGGTGCATTTCCAGGTTTACCAGGTTTTGGAAATATGGAAGTGCATCAAAAACCATGTGAGCTGCATGAGAACATCCACGCAGCACCCCAGGAATGCCTCCTTTGTGCAGAGAAAGGAAATACAGCGATTTGCGCTGCCTTGCCTTACTCCATATTATTGAAGCCATTCAAACCCATGCAAAGTGGCTTTACATGGCTTCAAAAATAACTTAGTGGTTTGTGCCGTGCATGTACCACATTGTGCAGTGGAACTTTGGTGCAAACCACTCATAAATATGCCCCCTGGTGTGCAGATGATCCTTTTGGATAGTACAAGTAAGTAGTGTAAGTAATTAATAAGTTGGAGGACATTTAAACTTAGTAATGTCTGTTGTTGAGTTATGTTCATGAAATTTTGCTGTATTTCTTAGAAGTACCACAGAACACAGGGATGACAAGTCATCATGTGATTGGCTAATGACTGCCTATACAAAAGTTAAAAGCAGCCGTGCTGTTTTAGGTACACTTTATCTGTGTTTTTCATTTCGCACTTAGATATAGGTAACTATTAGGTTTGATATTTTTCCCCTATATATTACTGCTTTATTAAAGTGGTGATAGGTAGGGAAACATATATTCATAAGTTTCTATATATCTGAAAAGAAATTGAATTGCACAGAGTACCACAGTACTGCCTCAGAAGTACTGTGGTACCTAAAATAAAAAAATCAGAGGCATCAGCATCCATGCGTCAGATTTATTTTGCTTCCCTAAGTTCCCATAATGACGCCATGAATGCGCTGTATTTACAATACAAAGTTCTATGCCATGTGTTTTCACAGATGCGTAAGAAATTCTCACGCATCTGTTTGCACTAAGCTCACGCATTGCTGGAGTAGCTTTGTAAACATGATGCTACTCCAGCAATCGGAGGAGGCTCCTATTGGAAAAAGCCCTCAATTTTACACCTGCTCTGAGCAGGCGGTAAACTCTAATGCAGTGAAGACGCAAAATGAGGCAGTGAAATGTAAATTTCACTTTGTCAGTTTTGTATGACTTTTTGCCTGGGAATGCCTACCCTGCATACATTATACCTGGAGCAGGTGTAATCTGATGCAGGGCTTTGCAAACTGATGCAGATAACTATAACTCGTGTCTTCGCCATGCACAGCTAACTACTCCACATATTATACCATTGATGAGATTTTGTATGGCATCTTTAATATTATCACTGCAACATTTGCAATAAAATCATTGCTAAGAAAACTGTGCATGGCAAGAACGCAAGTTATATTTACCTTAGGGTGTGAATTATAGTTACTTGAAAGAACTCTAACTATAACTGCTGAATTTCTATGGTTTTGCATGAATAAATTCAGAATCTAACTTTAATGTCCCTGTAAACTTTGTTTTTTTCAGTTAATATACATCCCTCAAATCAAAGAAAATAACGTTTTTAGACTAAATGAAACTACTTTACATGGATCAAACAACACCAAGAGGCAGAGGACGAGGACATGAATGTGGTGCAGCAAGTATACAAGAAGAAAGAGATGGGGAAAGACGAGAAGGGGGTCCAGGAAAAATAAGAGGATACCCACTACGCAACAGACAAAGGAAATAAGAAAAGAGAATGAGGACAAGTGCGAGGACAACCTTGTCCTCAACCTATCGAAGCATGAGTTAACACAACAAGAACTAAGTCTACTCCGCAGGCACCTGACATTCTGCTCTGAAAGGCATTTTGACCATGTAAAAACTAGGATTCATCTTTACAAATGTATCTGCAAATTTAATTTATGACAAATTGGAACTAACTATTGAACAGAAAGCTGATCTGAAAAATGTGCATAATCTACGAGGTGATGAACTAACAGAAACACAAATACTAACGGAACTGGATATCAACACAGAGGGCCATCTCATTATCAAGTTTAAACCAAAATCTAAATTTTACCCCAATTTGACACCAATACATAATATTGATACCTTTTATGAATTAGTACTTACAGTCTTAGAAAAAGTAAAGAAGATGACCAATGATAAAGAGAACTTAAGTTGTGGTGAGCGAAATGCACTGAAGAAACTGGTGGACAATGAAAAGCTAGAAATCAAACCAGCAGACAAGGGAGAGAATATTGTCATTATGGAGAAAAGCAATTACTTGGAAGAGGCCATTCGGCAACTATATGTAACCTCTAACTATTGCAAACTACCATAAGTCCTTTTAATGACTTGACCATGGATCTAGATAAGAGACTTCATAGGTGGTACTCAGAAAGCTTAATAATGGATGACAAACAGACATTTTTGATAAATGAGAGTCCAGTCATCCCTACCATTTACATTCTACCAAAAACACACAAAACATTAAGCAAACCTCCAGGTAGACATATTAAATCTAGCTGTGGATCCTTATATGAAAATCTATCATTATATGTGGACTACCTGCTTGCACCCATGGTGAGAAAGATAAGCACATATATAAAAGACACAGAGAATTTCTAAGGCTGCTGGATGACATAGCATGGCAAGATGGGTACTTATTGGTCACCATAGATATAGTGTCTCTTTACACATTAATCTCACATACAGTTGGATTAAGAGCAGTAGAATACTTTTTGCAACAAAGAAGCATTCATGAGCTAAGTCACTCGGAAATGCTATTGGAGATGATTGAGCTATGTCTGAGAAATAATGTATTTATTTTTTAACCATCAAATTTACTCTCAGACATGTGGGACAGCTATCGGAGTTTCCTTCTCTCTGAGCTATGCTAACCTCATCATGGGTTGGTGGAAGAAACGTGTTGCGTGGACAGAGGAAAACAATCTATATATGGAGAAGACTGTTATGTGGCTTCATTACATAGACAACGTATTTCTGATTTAGAATGGCTCAGAAGAACAATGCAAAGAGTTTATTGATAAACTGAATGCAAATAACGTAGGTCTACAGTTTATATACAAAATGAGTAAGACAGTGATTGAATTCTTGGATGTGACAGTATATATTGAGGAAAAGACAACAGCAACCAACAGTGTACTGGACGGATCAAGTTCCCATCCAGGATCTTTAAAGAAAAGCATCCCCTATGGGGAGTTCATTAGGATGAAAAGAAACTGTTCTAATGTTAATGAAATGGAAAGCAAATTCAAGGAAACACAACAGAGGTTCCTTAATGGAGGTTATATATGTCAGGACATAAAACAAGGGGAAAATAGAGCAAGATCCAGGATGCAAGGACAAATACTCACTAGCAGACAAAATGTAGTCAATGAGGTGGAAGACATTAGGTTGATTCTGACATACAGTAAAGAGAATCACAAGATCTTAAATATCTTAAATAAATATTGGTCTGTGATGAAAAAAGATACAGATGATGGCCAGCTCATAGGGATGCACACAGATGTGACCTATAGGAGAGCACCCTCATTGAAGGATCATCTGGTAAAAAGCCATTTGAGTTAACAAGATCAGAAAATTGGCTACAGGAGAGGAGCAAAGTCTTTGTGCATTGCAACAAGTGTAAGGCATGTCGAATTGGTATCAACAAGAAGGACTTTGTTGATTTCAATGGAATGAACATACCAATAGAAGAGAGGATAACATATAACACCTTGTTTGTTTTATACATTATAGAGTGCCTGTGTGGTTTGCGATTTGTGGGCAGCACAATCTACCCTTTGAAAAAACGGATACTGGAATACATAGGAGAAGTTCAAAATAGAGATATGAGCTATGCCATAACTAAGCACCTGCAGTGTCATGATGGAGCGGATTGGCTGCATATGCGCTATTATGGTGCAGCCTGCATAAAGAAACATAAGGAGGAGGGAACAGGATACTGAAACTGAGACGACTGAAGTAAAAAATGATTATTAGACTCAGAAGCAAGGTGCCATACGGATGGAAGGGGGATGAGGAAATGCACAGTCATCTATGGAAATTGAATAATCAGGGGTCTGTAACAGTGGATAATCATGCATTTAGATCACAATTAGATCACAGGTATCTGCACTGAGATTAGAATACAAGTTGATGAACCTCACACGTAATTAACACATACATGCTGTGATAGGGTTAAGAAAAGGATTTATGTGTCAAACTGTAAGGATATGGAAGCTCAATGGTAATGACAAGATGGACACCCTTGCGATATATAGGAAGTACATAAATATGTAGACGACTGTCATCCATGAGAAATATGGTGTGGCAGTGACATTAGATTCTGATCTTTGAATGATAAATATATGGCATAGTATTGTGGTAATTGATGAATCCCTGCAAAATATTAGAGTAAAATCATGGATAAGCCTCCAGAGGCAGTAGAAGGTACCGGATGATTACATAGCTTTATAGAGTAATATAAAGGGAAAAAGGGATATTCCTTGGGTCCTCATATGTCACACTAAGGAGATCGAGGGGTGTATAGGGATACTATATCTGACTACTAATCCCAGTAAAGGGACCGGCCAAACGGGGGGAAACTAAGACACCCATAGTTGATAACTATATATAATCATTGAGGGGAGACCACATGTAATATAAAAATGGAGACACCGAAGAACAAGGGCCAGGTTATCAAATAAGAGGTGCACACAAGAACAGAATAGTAGCCACAACTTATATAAATTCTAGGGTAAAAAATAAATCAGCAATTGGGTGTGATATACAAGATATCTTTACAAAGTTATCTCTTTAGTCCTGTTTCATGGCATATTATATATCTGATCTGAAAACGAGCATTATAATTTAGAACTGTGGGAAAATGGAATACAATGTCTGTCAACATATATCTGGTACCTCAATGGTGGTTTGTTAAGTATTTTTTCCTTTTGTGTTTGTAGTATATTCTAACTTGCACTACATTTCCCAGAATGCTGCATAATGGCAAAGAGTGGAAGAATATATAGGCAAAATAGAAAATCCACTCACTTACCATGATCAAGACTGTGAAAGTTGAAACGCATTGGCTATGGTGATGGAATGCTCTGGTGACCATTAGAGAGGAAAAGAAAGCCTTTTGGAGTGCTGCACATTTATTTGAAGTAAATGAATTGCAGGCATATGGTCCCTCCCTGACACAGGCACCAGCTGCAGAGTGCACCATATGTGTATGTATATATATCTAGATATAGATATATATAGATATATATATATATATATGCAGTGCACAGCAGCGGTTGGCCACAGGGCCAGGCCTGCAGCCAGGCCCTGAGGCCAACCCGCTATAGGCAACCAATGCTGCACTGTGCACATCCTTCTCCTGTGTGCAGTAGGGGTTGCCGCAAGGGCTGGCCTGCAGCAAGTCCCTGTAGCCAACACCCCTAGCCACACAACACTATGTTGTGCGCGGCCCTATGCACAGCGGAAGTTGGCCATGGCCTCTCTGGGTGTGAGAATAGGTGTGAGAGGCTGTATCTGGGGGTAAGAGTGGCTGCCAGAGTGTCTGACTGGGTGTGAAAGTGCATACATCAGCGTTTTAATGGGTGCATCAGTATGTGTGTGGGTCTGTCAGTGGGTGCATCAGGGTGTCAGTGGGTCTGTGAGTGGATGTTTGATGGTCTGAGTGGGTGCGTGAGTGGGTGTGTATCTCTGAGTGGGTCTGAGTGTGTGCGTGAGGATCTGACTGGGGCTGTGAGTGAGTGCATGAGAGTCTGAGTGGCTCTGTGAGTGGGTGCATAAGTGTCTGAGTGGGTCTGTGAGTAGGTGTGTGTCTGAGTAGGTCTGTGAGTGGGTGTGTAAGTATCTGAGTGGGTTTGTGAGTGGGAGACAGATTGAGTGAAAGAATGTGAGAGGGAGAGAGATAGAGTTTTTTATGCGTTGATGTCTGATGTACTTATAATGAGTTATTTGTGTCCAATTTGAAATAAAAAAATGTATATTTTTTTGTTTCTGTTTTTGTTTAATATAATTTTTTTTTTAAAGAAATAAAAGTTTAAAAAATTGAAATTTGTCCTGCTGGACTCATACCCCCAAAGCTCACACTGAGCTATGGGTTATTTTGTTTTTAAAATATTGTTTTCAGCCCTTTATGGGCTATCTGGCACTACGAAGGAGTCCTCAAGGGCTCCCCCATGGCCCCTCCTTATTTATTTGTTCTTTAATTTCTTTTGAATAAAATGCCCTTCACAGGCTACCTGACACTGTGGGGGAAGCCTTAAGTTTTCCCTTGGAGCGCCATTGCTTCAGCAGGTACAGTGCTGTTTTGACAGCAGCTCCCTCCTGGCAGAAGCATTTCATCTCTGTCCCCTGCATGGAAATTTTTTACAAGAGAAATTGCTCATGATTTCACGAGTGGAGATAAGGTTACAAAAGTATACTAGATGTTACAAAATGGCCGATACGTTTTTGAAAAGTTTGTTAATGTTTGTTATTCTGTCATCGATGTTTATGAGCACATCAAGTTTATGTTATAAAAGTTACTTTGTGTGGAATGTAATGGAACCACCTGAACCCGTCATCAAAGAGTGAGGGCTCAGAAACACGTAGGGTTGACAATGCTGCAGTTATTGAAATAAATTACATTGTGTGGATATGAGCAGCGGTCCGTCGTCTATGTGGCTCTTTTTTTTTTGCATGGAGGTGACATTTGAAGGTGTTTTATAAATATATATATATATATATATATATATATATATATATATATATATATATATATATATATAGGAAAACCAGAAAGGGAGCAGCACCCTGCCTCACACTGCCTCAAACTCCAGCATGCAGTCAGCCCCAGTGCATCATGGTAAATGCAGCACACGTTCGTTTTTTAATCCATAAAGTAAACTAAAGTTTTTCTCCTTAGTAGGTGCAGCAAGTGCTGTAAATCTCTGGACACGTGTTTCTGGGTAAGCCCTTCATCAGCAGAGAGCAGCTTTGTCTGTGGGGTTGCTGGAAATGCTGCCAAAAGTCCTCTCAGGTTTCAGTACCCCTCACTGGCACACCCAGAGATGTGCAGCACTAGCTTCACCCACTAAGGTGAAAAACTACAGACTACTTTATGGAGTAAAAAATTTTTTTAGTGCATTTATCATGATGCAATGGGGCTGACTGCATGCTGAAGTCTGAGGCAGTGTGCTCCCATCAGTTTCATTTATATCTATAAATATATATATACACATATATATTTTTTACATAAAAAAGCAAAGTTTACAGGGACATTATAGTTAGGTTCACATTTTAAGAATACAAAACTGTAGAAATTCACGTTATTGTTAGAGTTGTCTGAAGTAACTATAACTCATGCCCTAAGGAAACTGTAACTCACACCCTCGCATTGCACTCCTAATTACCGCACAAATTACAGCACTCATGACATGATTGAAAATATCAATGTAATATTTGCTGTCGCCACTAGGTAGTTATAGGTAGGACCATGATTCCGTAGAAAAGTTGTTTCTTGACTTGCCTATATCTCTGGCACTGTTTGATGAATCTTCATGAAATGTTGAAAAAACAAGTGTTCCGGTGTTTCTTTTTGCGCATGGAACGTTTTGGGGTGATAGGGAAAAAGGAGGGGGGGAGTTGCATTTCCCATGTAATTTCCCATAAGACCTTTGAACAAAACTGCAGCCCGAACAACTGGACAGAATTCCACCAAATTTGGCAGAATGCTAGCTTTTGGTATGCAGATTGTGATTTTGCTTATATAGAGTAAACCTGTTCAGTAGTTTTTTGAGCTAATAAAGGGAATATAAATTTGTATATCTCTGGGCGTGAATATTTTACAAATATATTGTGAATAAATTGCATAAATTCACAAATTTTCACGAATGCACATGCGAAAAGAAGGGCTGTAATTGGCTGACTGCAACCTGATTAGAAAGTTGCGACTTCTATTATATTTAAAGGGACATGGTCCCCGGGGGTAAAATTCCAAATTGGAAGTGGCATAAGGGTTCATGGTGAAGGTACCCTGACCTCAGGGGCGTAAAATAGGTGTGTTTTAGGGGCTAATTATGGATTTTAATTAATTTGGCATCACCATGTGCTATATTTGTGAAAATTTATGAATTTTCGTGAATTAAAAAAAGAAAGAAAAACACAGACTCATTCATACACTAATTCATTCACTCATACATGCACTTAGAGACTTTACGTGGGCACTTTAAAACAAGTGTTGCAAAAGCTTCAAGTAGTACAATATGTAGCAGCTAGGGCAATGTACAAACTACCTAGGAGAACTTCTGCTTCTGCCATAGTTAAGGCCTTGCATTGGCTGCCTATAGATAAGAGAGCATTGGTTAAACTGAAAAAAGATCGGTACAAAATTCCTTGCAGTAAAATTTCCACCCTACTCCAAGAACACTGAGGCCCATGTTTATACTTTTTTAGTGCTAAATTTGTGTAATTTTTTGTTGCAAAATCGGCGCAAACTTACAAAATGCAATTGTATTTTCTAAGTTTGCGCCAATTTTGCATCAGTAACAATGCAAATGCAGCGCTAAAAAAGTATAAATATGTGTCTTAGATCCTCACAAGCCAATCTACTACAACCAGTCCATTTTAGGCTCAAAACAAAAGGAGGAAAATCGTTCATCATATTAGGGACCAAGGCCTGGAATTTTCTCGCTAGCCACTTGAGATTCATTGAGTCTGAAACAATGTTCAGAAAACACCGTAAGACCCAGATCTACACAATTTCCGACTCCCTCTGCTAATCCTACCTTCTGTAAGGAGTCTATTCTTGATTCTTTAAGCATATCAGCTCAGCCTATATATCATTATTTCTCATCACTCCTGTTCTGTTACAGTGCCAGGATATTCCCCTGGGAGTGACAGAGCACTCAAAAAGAGACAAATCAAATCAAATAAAATCAAAATAGTGTCCAACTTAGAACCTTCCATTTTGGTTAGATAGCTGCGACAAATTCAAAGAATCCCACTCCTTCCATGAAAGAAAAAGGGAGGAGGTCTAGCACTAACATTTTTGCCAGCTTCCTATGGTACAAACATGCTGTTGGATGGTTGTGGTCATAGGGTCCCTCCTGCCTAAACATGCCCATAATAGTAGCCAGGATTTTCTTCTTTTTTGGGGCCACAGACGCAGGTGACTTTTGAGAAGTAGGTGGTGGTACACTCAGTATGCTTCGTGGGGCAGTCATTGTATGCCGTGGTGTCTCCATCTGACTCTGAGTCTTCTTGTGCCATTGTAATTTCGCTGAGGCGGGTGATTATGGTGCATTGCTACGGACATGGCTGCACTGCATGACGGTGTCATCCTCTTCTTCCTAATCACCTCCCATCATGATTGGACTTGTAGCTGATGTTTTCCGGCTCTCCTCACATACACCACCACAACAACGATCAGCAATTCTTTTAAGGTGCTCCTGCCTCTGGATTGCGTCATGTCTTCTCATATAGGTTGTTTGGCCTCCAGCACCACAATGTGAACCAATCTTACTTCAAAAAATACTCAGGTGCAAATAGAGCATCTTGCAATATTCTCCTCCACTTTGCTAAATGTAAAGAACTCCCAAACTGTGGAGGAGTACTTTCTTAGTGGGCCACTGCCAATGCCTGAAGAAGAACTGAGGGCAGGTGGGTGTGTTGGCGATTGCCTCTCTGCGGTGCATACTTCAACTGAGGTACGAATTGGTGCCTTACAAATATGGGAGCCGGTGGGGCTACCTGTGCCACATCTCTTAGAGTAGTTTGAATAGTAATGTCAGACTCCTCTGAAACAGCTTCGACAATGACTGGCTCGTTATTGGCTTTCTCCTCATCATCCCCTTCCAAAATCCTAAGGCTTTCAGGAACTTTTCTTTCCCTTACCTCTCCTGGTGTTTCCCGGACTCTGCCGTGGTCCACTACATGTCCCTCTCAACTGTGTAGTTGTAATTGTATTTATATAGGGCTTACTATCCCGATGAGGCGTTAGAGCTCTTTCCGTTGTGTAGAATGCTACTCCAAAACCCAAAGGGATTAGTGGTGGATTAGTAAAGCAAAATATGAGTTAATTTGAGATGTGGACATGTGAGTCTGTTAGTTAGATTAAATAGGATAATGGAGGGATATAAGAGGGAAGAGTCTAGAAAGTGTTATTATGGAGGTTATAGTAGTAAGATGAGGTTTGGGATGTGTGGATGGAGAGATGGAGGAGGGAAGAGTCTGATGAAAGGGTTCAGGGGTAACATAGTAGTACAATGATGAGTCCAAGGAGGGATACACATTGAATACATGAAGGATACATGAGGGAAGAATTTAGAGAGGGTTGTTTGGTAAATCTTAGTAGTAAAAACTGAGGTTTGGGGTGAGCTAGGAGGGATAGAGGAGGGAAGAGCCTAGAAAGGGTTATTCTGGAGATCATTGTAGTAGAATGAGGTATGGGATGAGTCACAAGAGTACAGTTAGAGAATAGATTGAGAGAAGTATAGGATGAGACAGAGTAGTGCATTGGAGAACGTGAAAGTTATTTTTTTCTCTTTTCTACAGTAGGAATAAAGTCATAAAAATATAGCTACATGACTACTTTGAAATGGTATATATGTATAATGAAGAGATAGCAGTGTAAAAAGAGGTTCAATGGGAGTGGGGGGCAGTTGCACCCTAAAAATGAGAAAGGGGCACTCAGGAATAATGGTGGCTGGAATGGAAGAACCAGAAAAGAAATCAGGGTGCCCATGAGATAGGGTGTAGACTGATGAAAAAGACAATGAAGATTCATGTGGCCCCAAGGGACAAGGAGAGAAGCACTTGAAATAGGGGACAGATCCAGGGCCACCAAGAATGGGACAGGGTACGAGCTGACAGAGGCGCTGATTAAAGAAGGCACATCAGGGGCCACCTACAAATGGACACTGGAGGCCTGAGAGAGGCCCTGATAAAAGGAGACACACCAGGGGCCACTGAGAGATGGACCCTGGGTTCAAGAGAGAGGCCCTGATAAAAGAAGACACACCAGGGTGTACTGAGAGATGGACACCAGGCCCAAGAGAGCCTGGTGTCCATCTCTCAGTCTTATTACAAATGCAAGTAGATATAAAGTAGCTTCATAAAATGTATTCCTACCTTGTGGCATCTCTGGCGGCAAGAAGCAAGGCTCTTGAGTGCTAACATGCACCCAATCAAAGTTGTCATATGAGTCCTGCTGGTAATCACAAAGGCCAAGTCCATCATCAAAATTGCAGCCCCCTTCTCTTGCTATATGAAAAATATGCCCTGCTGTGGTGGGACATCATCATCAGAAGTGGGCATTGGAGAAGATGGTAGAGCAGTACTCTTTTGTTTCCTTCCTGGAGATCTGTGAGCCAATGATTCTAAAAGAAGAGGTTCTTGCACAGCAAAAAGCTTGACTTCCTGTTCTGCTCCAACTTCAGGTACATCTACTTTTGCTGGCTGCGGCTGCTATACATTTTGCTCTGGTTCCTGAATTTATGGTTACTACTTTGCAAAAGGAACAGATCAAATTCAGTATCACTGCCTCTCGGTGTCACCATGATTGCAGTGAATGTCTCACTGACAGACATAGTCTTGAGCTTAGGTTAGGGTGATGCTGTTGATGTGGGATTGCTGCTCCCAGGTTCCTCCCCAGAAATGGGTGCAGCAGGCAAACGACTCCCGAACAATGTTGTGGTCGGCATGCCACTGGTGGAAAGTTGCTTTCTCTTACTGACCACTTTCTTGAGATCAACTTTTTTTGGGCCATCTTAAAGTTCTCAATTGGCAGTGGCACTAAGCTGCACAAGTGGAAGATACTGAATGGCTGGCATCACTCACTGTACAGGCCTTCTGTTTGGCAGTACTGCCGGTGGTGTCTCTTCTTCTCTTATGCACCTAAAAGCAAACAAGCAAAAAAAACATTTTGTGAAACATGGCATTGCTGCAGTTTGAATTAGTGCAGACAAAGGCAACATTAGTGTGTTTGGTTACTTAGTTAATAACAAATCAACCACTTTAAAGCTAAACCACACCACCATATAAAAATTTTTAATTTCAAATCAGAATAACACAACATACAGATATAGCTCTTTGCTTTATGTCCATCTATTCTAAAGGAGACACTTGTGGCAGTCAGGGAAGTGAATGGGTAAATGGAATAATCTTTGAAAAATGAAGGTTAGTGTTTGCCTATGGAAGGCAATGTAGTCCAGGGGAAATTGAATAATCTTTAAAAAACGAATGATGCTGATGTGTGTAAAGTGCAGCGCAGCCAGAGTGTCCAGGGAGAAATGGATTTATACCTAAAAAGCTGAATGCTGTTGCACAGATGTGTTCCTATGGTGGATAGATGGATGGCTCGAGGCAAAATGCAAAAATAAAGAAAGAAATAAAAATAAAAGGACAAAATAAAAATAAAATATATAAAATGATCATTAGAAAAATAAAAATAAAAAATATGAAAATAAAAAGTTAAAATTAAAAAACTATGAAAAATTGCCTATGTTTGTATGGGAGGAGGAGAAGAAACCTATCAGGAGGCAAGGAGGTGCAAAGTAAAAAATGCAAAAAAACGCATGTAACATAAGCACTATTCATCAAAAGCATATTCAGAATATACATGTACTGCAATAATACACAAGCATATTAATAAACTGATATGACACCCATCCATGCAAGCATATGGCAAAGGCATAATGGCTGGACACAAACTGGCTGCCAGCACATGGTTAAATAACAACAGCGAGCAAGGAGACATGAGGAACAAAGAACACATGCATGCCTATGGCAAAGGCACACTGGCTGGATGTACAAAATAGCTGCCAGCCACATGGTCAAACAACAACAGCGAGCAAGGAGGCACGGGAAACAAAAAACATGTCAGCCTATGGCAAAGGCACTCTAGCTGGATGTGCAAAATGGCTGCCTGCTACTTGGTGAAATAGACCCTGGCTGCATGGCATGGAAAACAAAGACAACTGGTGGTTTATGACAAAGACACACACACACACACACACTGGCCAGAAAAAGGAGGAAAGGTGTTAACATTGAAGAAAAAACATGACCATTGTTTCAGCAATGCAAAATTAATTGAGCTTTAAATATTTTATAACAACACATTTCCTCCTATGGCATCAAATAGTGCACATAAAAAAAGTTTTACAGAAGGAAATGAAATACATGTCACAGCCAACATTTTTTATTTAATCCAATACCAACCCTGCCCTAAATAAGGTTTTGAACAATATACCACAGAAACATTTCTTTTATGTGCAGAAGACTAGTACTGAGTCTACTGGCAAGATGGCCCTTTGGAAGTCTAGTGCACATAGTAAAAGAAATCAATATTGCAAATATAGAAAACATGAAGAAAAAGTACTGTGCAACATTTTTCTTTTAGAATAGATGAAAGCTGAATTGCATAAACAACCTAGGCCCCTACTTAAACTCCAAGCCATCCACCACAATGGAATTTAAAAATCAAATAAAATTACAAGTAAATACTTATGCATGCCCTATCAAACCAACAAAACCCTTATACAATATTTTTTTTAACTTCCTTGTGTGATGTCACAAAGCCAAAGCCCTTAAATCTAAAGGTTCAAATCCAGCAGACAAAGAGGGTGATCCTTCCACCTTGAAATCCAAGTAAAATGTGACCAAAGGCCTCATTACTAGGCTGGCAGTGCAAGGACTGCCAGCTTTGTGGTGACGGTCGGACCACTACAACTGCGGCAGTCAAACCACCACATTACAACCATGGCGGGCAGACCCACCAGGGGACCACCATCTGTGCAGGGAACATAGTTCCTGATGGTCCGAAGACAGTCTGGGTTGTACACAGCCAGGAAGGCACTGAACCCAGCGCTATGAAAAGGCTGGCAGAAAGCCAGTGTGCATTCAAAGGGTGCTGTGTGCTTTGGTATTGGCCTCGGCTCCCTTAAGGGAGCCAAGACCAAAATTGTACAACTGTTCCCGTTGGGCAGCCTGGTGGAAAGCGTGTTCTACAATGTTCCCAATGGTCAGCTTGGCAGGTACATTGTAAGATGCTTGGGGGGGGGGGAACGCCACCGCCATGGCGTCCTCCCCACGAATTTGGCTGTCCCATGGTGGGACCAACATGGGCGTATTGAATTGTGCTATCAAGCATATAGTAATAAAGTTACACATATTTAGAAAATTATAGTTGGCAAAACAACATACAACGCCTCATAAAAAGGCTTAACAAGGATTATTGCAGTGAAAATCTTCCACTCCAGGGTTATTTCAAGGGAGTACCCAACACCAAAACCCTTCCCAACTGTGTCAATCAGTGGAAATCTACTGTGGCAACCTGCGGGATTCCATGTAAGAAAATACCTCTGTGCAGGTTTTAATACAGAATAAGAACAGTCAACCCTTAAATGTATATTGGCTTTAACAAATGTTTTTCATCATAAATATGCCAGGCCTATCACTTTTGTTGTACCTTTACAAAATAACCAGATCAGGCTGATAGCCTTGATCATTGGCTTGCCACCATACTCAACACAGACATGCTCCATTGAGCCTAAGCTTTCTCACAAGCCAAAGAGGGCAATACAAACACTCTTTTTGCGCTAGTAGAAGATAACTTCTGCCCAAACAAATAATGTACTCAAGGTAATCACCATGTGAGCATAGCCAAAGCCCCTCTCATATGACTAGTTTTGAAAAATCTTTACTGTTGATCACTGAAGGTCTAGCAACAAATTGTGCTATCCAGCCACAGATAAAGAACATTTGTCAATGTGTTATATATACATGTGCGATAATAAGACTGCTGATTAGGTAGTTGACCGAAATATGATAGGATATGCAAGCAATCATTATAAATGTCCCAGAGTGTTTGATGATAATTATTACTGATAAACTCTGATAACACATGTTTTAGTATTCATTTGGTGCAATGAACATTCTCTATTAGACGTTTTGGCTTAAAAAAAATTGACATACAATGTGAACTGTGGTGCTTTATATAATAAAATCTGCATGTCAAGGTGTTTGCCTAGCCTTTTCTCTCTTAAATTACATCAGGTTTGAACTGCAGAATGTAGGTAGATGATGTGGACTTTATCACAACTGGTAATTACCCAGTGGGTAAATTCTGCACAACTCATAATTCCAATCCCTAGGCAAACCCCTCAAGATTTTCCGACCGAGTTGTAATAAGGGCCACTGTGAAGAGACATTATGAATTACAATCAAATATTTATGAAATAACAAGTATGTAACACACTTCCACAGAGTTCCCTTAGTTATTCTTTAAATAGATAATAAATGGCTATTTTCCTGAGTTTATTTTTGTCTCTTTAGGATGTTGATTCTGTGGATGGCCAGCCCCAGGCCCTACAGAAGTTCTACCTATAGGGTCTTTACCTAAAAGGAAGGGGAGGGTGAATCAGAATGGGTCTAATGCACAACTAGAACATTCCATGTTGAACATTCCCAGATTCTAGAAAAGCTAGCTATACAGTGTCATGGTGTCTGTAGGGCTCAAAGAGGTTGTGTCATGTGCCATATCGTGCTGAAAAATATTGTGGCCAAACTGCCGACCACTGCAGTATTGTGAAGGTGTATATATAAAGGGGAGTACAGATTTACTATTCATGTCTCCAAATATTTATCTACATTGAAGATATATATATATACATATATTCAAGGCATAATTATGTGAACTTTTATATGCTGAATCTATACTTACCTACATATACAGTTATATTTACAGTGTTGTGGTAGCTGATATTTTGGCCGTGATATTTGGTAGGACAATGCTAAAAACACAATACTCTTTTGAGTCCATGTAGCTGGGTCCCATGATAAAAAAGCACTCCTCGATGGAGCCACACACCAAAGTGGGGGCCTTGAGAATGTCACTTATAGATTTGCATTCTTGGAGCAGTTCTGTTGTGCTTCGGATTGAAGTCTATGTTACTTTTTAAGTCAAAGAATAGTCTCATCAGCTTGTGGGTGCTTGGTGCGTTTGTAAGCTCCCAGGCATTTCTTTCTAAGCAAGTGTAACGAACATGTAAGCTAGATGTCACCACATGGCATTGTGAGTGCAACCCCTTGCATAAGAAGCACAAGTGCACAGAGAAAAAAGTTGAACATCGGTAGCTGGAGGACTTAGGCCCAGATTTACCAACAATTGGTGCAGTGCTGCAACACAATTTGCCATGTTGCACCTCTTTTTAAACGTAGAGATTTGCCGTATTTACAAAAATACCGAGCACCCCTGTGTTTCTCCCTGTGACAGTGCTGGATTTAGCAGCGCATCCTGGCACCATACTGCAAGGGTGTTTGCATTGAGGGGATTGATTGTTTATGTGCAGGAAGGTGTCCCTTCCTGTACATAAACAATCAATAATGGCGATTTAGCACTTCTATGTGTGTTGCAGAATGCAGCACACATAGAAGTACCAAAGCATCATTTTTGAATGATTGTTTATGTGCAGGAAGGCAGACCTTCCTGCACATAAACATTCATTCATGGCATTTTGCTCCTTCTGTGTGTGCTGCAGAATGCACCACACATGGAAAAAGCAAAAACGAGGAGGAATAAAAGTATTCCTCCTCATTGCCCCATGGGTGGCCTTAGTTTTTGGCGCTGCCCCAGATTTACGTTTTCCTGTAAATCTAAGGCAGAGTCAAAAACAATGGGTGTTGCGGTGGAACGCCCACAGCAATACCCATTGCACGCTCCTCTGCCGCAGTTTTGCAAGGATGTGTTAAGTCACAACAAGTGGCTTAACGCCTCCTTGTAACTATGGTGCAGTGAATAGCGCCACCGGAGCATCACTAAAAGTGTCGCTGCGGTGGCGATAGTGCCTTGTAAATCTAGCCATTAGTTAGTTGTAACCACCAAATAACTAGTTTTCAAAATAACTAGACTTAAAGCCAACCTCCCACGACATACATGATTGTGCACAATTACCCTCCTGTTGAGCAGTGGTAGATCAGTCCCTCTGATTGAAGTTTAACCAATTCTGAAGCCCTTCGATCAATAATTTTCACACAAGTCTCAAGCAAATTAGGAAAACACTGAGTCATTACATTGCAGATCTTTCAGTCAGATTACATGAGATGCCCCTTGCCCAGTTTTCCTGAAACACTGCCTGATCCCTCTCGTATTTTCTCCCCGATCCCTCCGCTTTCCCACCCATCCATCATATTTTATTTCTGTGCATGGATTCTGCAAGCAGTGTACAATTTTGTGTGTTGTTCGAAATATTGTTTTTTTCCTAGTGTGTACTTTAAGTGTTTGCCAACTTGTGTTTCTGAATCTGCTGAGAGTACTGACCATCACAACGAATAAAGAAGCTAGAAATGCTCTCTGAGGATGCACTCGTGAGTAGAATACATTTTCGAGCCCTGATAGTTTCCAAAGGACTATCCACAAAGTCTAAATAAATAGTTGACTGAGTAAAAGTATTTGTCACAAAAGGGCATGAACCTTTATTTCTGGAAAATACGTAGGTTTAAATTGTTCTGGGAATCTTTTTTGAATTATACTACAGAATGGAAACTTGGAAAGGAGCTTCATGGCAAGTACTATTTTAGGAAAGTTGTGTAAAGAGGAGGTAACGCCCTTTGATTAAATAATTGGAAAGATGAACAACTTTAAAATGAATAAGATGTAAAACTTATTTCAATAAAAATCACTTCAACCATAGTTACAATATAAATTTGACAATATATCATAAGAGATATGAAAGATCTACTTTGCATTTTCACAAGCAGTTACTACAAGAATAATAATTACTCAAAATCTGGCTTTGTTCCATCGCTTATTGCTATGGAAAATGCAGCTATTTTGGTTAACTTGACCTATCACTGTCATTTTCACTGTTCCATTAAAAGTTTAATCGTTTGGTTATCATTGCCACTTAAAATTACTAACGCTCCATAGTGTGAATTACATGTAAACTAGTCCAGACTTCAGTTATACTTTTATGTTATTTCTCCTCCAGGCATGTCCTGGCGGCTAGACATAAATAATCACAAGTTTCCTTTGCACCAAAACCTAAGGGCTGGTGTCCCCAAGTCCATAACATGAACAACCTGTGTATATGTCACTTGCTTCCGTTTTTTATTCAGTCATCAATGTTCATGCGTACACGTTTCTCACATCCTCAAACGATAGTTGAAATTTTATTTCTAATTTATTATCCTAAAAATCATTATTTCATTACTTGCGAAATTCTTTCACAAGTCACTGTCTTCTTGACAATGAATAAATAGATTTCACAGTTATATTCTGTATGTTCTTGGATTGCTAATAAAGAGACAATTTTTTAGACCTATAGACTGGAGAACCTCTGAATCAGTCCTAGGTCAATAAGCACGAAGGAGTGGCCTCATTTTTGGCTACTGGTTCTCAAGTAGTTGATTTTCTGACTGAGATTCATCAATTTGGCAACTTGCACTCTTTCACTAATAATTCTGATACTGAAATATATTCCTTTACTTTGCTTGTTATTATTTTCATTCCTGATGCTCTTTTTTCAGGAAACAGATTAGCTGTGATCTTTCCATGTGATCCATTGCTGTCCAAGAAATATAATACAATCATGATCATGCTATTTAGCTAAGGCTTACATTGCACAAATAGTCAATATCATGAGGCCATCCATATACATTATGAGCCGAGCTGCATAATACTAGATGTAGCGAAGATCACACCTTTCTTTTCTGTAAGAAGAATGCTGATCCACAGCTCATACTGCATGTGGGTGGTGATCAGGAGCCTAATGCTGGCAGATTATCCGAATCCATGGGGCAGATCAAATTTGGCATATCCACAAATCCGTTTATGATAAACTCAGACAAAATGGAAGTGGCTGTGCTAGAGGACAGGTTCAACTTTATTACGGTACATTGCCAATTGCACAGTCTACGGAGTTGCTTCTCACTTCATTAAAAATAGATTGAGAGAATATCTCCCAATCCCACACTTCTGCCTTCGATTATCCACCAGTTTCGTATAACTTGAAGTGTGGGTGCAAAACTCTGGAATACTCCAACCATAAAGTTATGGTTCACTTCCCATTTACTGTTGTTTATACCTAAGCTGAAACCCTGTCTGTTGGATATGTATGCTTTTCTTTTGGGTTCAGTGTTTTTTATTCTCATAATTATGAAACTCTCAGGGTGTACGTTTAGCTTTCAAACAGCTGCATATAAATAAAGTAAAGTGTCTTTGTACATTGTGAGGTACTTGGGGGGTATGATGTCACTGGATGACGAGTTGTCATTTAGGGTTCTCACTTGGCCATTTGGAGAATCAAAGGAACTGCAAAGCAGGAATCATTATCTGGTGCATTACTCTCCGATTTGTTTTCTGGGTCGAGTCAGTGGTCAAAATCAGTTGCGTTGAAGAGTTTTAAATTTGTTGACAAATGGCCTTATTACGAGTTTGACGGTCTTGGAACTGCCATGTTGCCGATTGTACCACCAAAAGGCTGGCAGAGAAACTGCCAAATTATGACCATGGCGGTATTCACAACAGAATAAAGCCAAAGCACCACCAGCAGTACCACTGCGGTCTGGCAGACACGGCAAATGGTAGCCACCTGTAGGCCAGCGGAGACCATGTTTCTGCTATAGAGATTACAAGGTTGCACACCGCCAAGGTTTCTGCTGCAGTTGCACAACCGCGGAAAACCCAGGTGGAAACTAACTGAATAAAAGGAGACACCAAAATTTAGAACTACATGCCATACCGTTGCTCCTGCTCACCCAAAGACTCTGGATACATCGATGACTACGACAACTGCAACCATAAGTACACACGCTCACCTGTTATTGTTGGATAATGCCATTTTATGTACACCCACACAACATACAATCGGGAAGGGGGTGCAAGGGCAACACTCACACATAACAACACACTGACACGCACATTCACATATAAGCACCCCCCCCACACACAGGTCACAAACACAAACAGGTACGCACAGAAACATTGCACAGGCCCACTCTCACACAGTACCACACAACACTACACCATTGCACATTCACAACACAACCACACCATCCCCAATCCATAGGCAGGGACCTACCCAGGGACACATCATACATACAACACAACTTACAACCAATGGGGGACGAACACACACACATTTACACAACCATCCTACTTACCGATCGACATACACAGGACATCGTATCTCACATGCCCAAAAAAGGCACACGCACAGTCAAACCACACAAAGCCACACAACACAGCAACAAACACATGTCAACATAAACACTACACAATACCATCACAACAAAATATGTCAAACATTCACGTGCATGTCACACAACACACACTCTAGCACTGTGAGGCAAAAACACTGCACACAACCTCAAAAACTGGCTAAATAACCCTGGTAGCACAAGCACCACATACAAAAATACAGACAGACTACTAATGTCAGCCAGGAAGAACTCCATATCAGAGAAAGAAAAGCATGACAAATATTTAACCACCAAACCAACAACAGGTTGGTTGAAATATATTAAAGGTTCTTTCAAATGTGCAAGTCAAAAGCCATTGGCCAGTCCACATAAGAAGTCTCTACGCACACAGTGCACATATATGTGCTCCGAACTTGACTCCTGACTGCCATGTAACCACCACAGGTAGGGGCATCGAGGGGGCGGGCAGGCACCTCAGGTGTTATGGGGGGAGTGGTGGTGGAGGGGGGGTTGTGCTTAGTCTTGAGAGGGGGGTTTGGGCTTTGGCTTGGGGGGGGTTTAGGTTTAGGCTGTGGGCAGGGTTGGTTGTTCTTGGGAGGCTAGACTTCTTGGTGGGGGGGCATGAGCACTGGCAGGGGGTAGGGAATGCCTTGGAGGTGGAAGAGACTTGGGGAGAGAAACATAATGTTTAGGGGTTTCACCGGAAGAGGAGTAGGGAAAAGGGAAAACTCCTTGAGGAAAGATTTCTTTCACACATGGGGCCAGTCATGGCAAAAGGGTTTGAGTGTGGAGGGAGAGTGAGTGGTTGTCTGAGGGGTCAGTGTGCATGTGTTAAGTGCATGTTTGTGGGAGGTATGCTTGTGGGTGGTGAGTGTCTGTTGGGTGGATCAGTGAGGATGTTTATGTGTCCTGGGCTGATGGGGGGATGGAGGTGCTGGGAAATGCCATGGTGGGTAGGTGGGTGTCTGTTGGGGTGGTGACTATAGGAATGGTGGATGTGCTGCATTTATGAGTGTCTGTGGTTGTGGTGTCTGTGGGGTTCTGACTGGGGTGTATATCTTAGGGTCTGCTGTGGTGCTGTCTGTGGGTAGGATAGGTTTGGAGGCTGGGTCTGTGATTGTTGGTGTGATATCTGCAGGTGTGTCAGGTGTGCTCTGTGTGATGCTGGAGGTGGTGTGGGTGTCAGGGCAGGTTGTTACAGTTAGTGTGTCTGCAGGCTGATGTTGCTTGTGTGCATGGCAGAGGTGAGTCTTGTGATGCTTATGTTTGTCTGAGCTACCCTTAGATTTTGAGGTGGATACATGTCTGTCTGTTTTGTGTGGTTTGGCTGGGTTGGGGCAAGGGGTTTGTGATTGGGAAGAGGAAGCTGGAGGGTGGGTGGGAGACAAAGGATGACTGGCTGCCATCAGTGTGGATGCCAGAGACTGAAAGGATCTCTGTTTGCCAGCCATGCACTGTGAATGCCCTCTAGGAACGCATTACCTTGTTATATCTGAGTTGCCAGTCCCTGGATGGCATTCACAATGGTTGACTGACCCACAGAGATGAACCTCAGGTCAATAACCTCCTCATTGAGGACAACAGGGCTAATAGGGGCTGGGGCAGAGGTGCCAGCGGCAAAGGAGATGCCCACCCTATTGGGTGAGCGGGCACAGCCAACTGGTTTGGGAGCTACAGGGAGGGCGGTGGACGTAAGGGGGTTGAGGACAGAGATGGTGCTGGGGTGGTCCCAGATGGGTCCGCCACTGCCAGGGAGTGTCCACTGGAGGAGGATTCCGAAGATGAAGACATGGATCCTGTCTCCCTGTGGTACTCCCCTCGCCCTCCGGGCCACTGGGTCCCTCAAGGTGGATGGTATCTTGACTTCGGGTCCTGTGGCCAGCAGCTTCCCCACTCAGCTGTGCCCTGTCTCCTTCACCTGCCAATGCTGCAAAACAGAGAGAGAGGTAGGGTCATCACATTCTTTTCATACAAATATATCACACTATACAAAACATTAACATCACATATATGTGTGATATGGCCCCAGGTAGAAACCGTTTTGAGCCAGCCATCATCATGTCACAACAACATACATCCCACAACCCTAAATGACAACAATGTCCCCACCACATAAGCCATCTATCTGACAAGAAAATCATCATCCCATCAGTACAGCTATGACACAAAGAATTCCTGCACAAGGTGAATTGACAACATGAAAATGGGTCCAAATACACAGCATCACTGGCAAACAACAAACCAGCAATGGGAATGACTGTGAACATTGATTTCAACATTATACATACTCCAAATCAACACATGTTCAGTGCATTACCAGATGTCATGTTACATGAAAGTTAGCTCATCAAATGCCAATAACAAGACTGCATGTTGCAGAGAAATCACAATCATCACATGTCACTATGTTGATCATCTTCCCAATGGAAAATAGCTCAGATGCATCTACCATGTTCGACATGTCCAAATGTGTAGTATAATAGACTCCAAACAAATCTCATCAACCAATGTATCACCTGTGTTGTTGCAAAGGTTGATACAGACTTTGTGAACCTACTCATCTAGCAAACAAGGTCAAGTACACCTTTGGAGCCTACTTAGCACAAGAAAAGTAACCACCCCAGGGAGCATACCAATACCTTAAATACAATGGACACCTGTCATGTGCATGAAGGCCACATACAGTTCAAATTATCACGATGAGTGCCTACATCAAAAGAACATCATCTAAGTACCAACATCACTATCCACACACCAGACATGAGTAACCTTACATCTTTAGAAGCAAGTTACACTGACGTAAAACATCTAAGGTAATCATGATTCGAGACATACACCTAGACCCAAGTTAATTAATTGACCACATATCTAATTCCACCAACATGTGATTGTCAACTACAACACCTGCAACACAATGAAGTCAGTGCAAATTTAGGATTTTCCATACTCAAAACCTTCAAAACAGATTCTGAATAGCAAATGTAACTATGCCAAAGTTGAATCACAAAGCTGAGAACTGGCAGAAATTACCAATGTACACATGATGTTGTCTAAACACAGTGTATATTCTACCTATATGGAGGATGTCCTACCCCATGTAGCATGCCCACAAAGCAATGGCAAAGGGAATAGCAGGGTAGCCACTTACCTTCACAATGACTTGACAATGGTACAAATAGTCTGAACTCCCATGATAACGATACGTCTTGCACTAGAAATGTAGTAATAGCACCATGCTTTTCAGCACGTCAGATGTCCATACTGACTAAACATCAGAAGTGGCAAGGTACAGTCCACACTAAACAATAGGGGACACCTCCTCACACCTCTGAGCAAGATTTGCATGTATGCCGTGTGAAGTCTTAGATAGAGATCATACCCTCACATGAACTTGACATTTCGTATACACCTCAGGGATATATGGACTGGTACTCACCTGTCAGACACAATGTTGCACATAGAGCTAGATCCAAGGGCATTGGAATGGACAGAGGCCAAATACCAGGACAAATTACCAACAGGATATTTGGAGTATGGATCAGAAGGAGGGACGGACAAACCCGCAGGGTAAATATAGAGCTGTATAGTGGTACACATATGACACAGTCACCTGTGCATCGTCACATGCTTTTATACAATAGGGTCAACATAGGAGAATATCATGTCCCTATGCACAAAAGAATGCCCACACCTGTGTTTCAATGTTATAAACTGCACATCTGGGTGTTCCCAGGAGACTCTTTACCTTTAGCACTTACCACATTGTTATAGCTTAAATATTTACACATCATACAATCAACTGGCAGAGGGATGTACTTGTGTTTAGTCAGTACTTACCCCCCTTGTGGCTGCTGTGCTGCCCTCTAATGCCCACCCAACTCACGGTAGGTCACCGCCAAAATGCAGGCCATTGGCGGGGGGTCATGGTCTCACAGGCACCCTTCCCTCCTTGGGAGGACATCCCCAGCTGGCCCACTGTGGTCTTCCAGGGTCAGCGTCTCAGGTCCTCCCACTGCTTCCTACAGTGGGTGCTCTGGCAGCTGTGGACCCCAGGGTCCACAATTGCTTCGCTATGGCACACCAGATTCCCTTTTTTAATGGGTGTCACAGGCAAGAGGAGAAAGTTATGCCCACATGCACCATCCCAACACAAGTGGTGAAAAGAATTTCAGTCAGAGCTACTGAGCAAACTTACCCTTCCTCACAGTTCAAACTCCTTATCAAATTACCATCAACAGCCAGGCCATGTGTGAAGTGGAGTCAGGCATACAACATGCATAAACAGTAACAAGTACTGACTAGGAACATATGACCAGGCCACTAGATTATCCATTACATGGTATGGGTCTACAGTTATTTCTCACACCATCACCATTACTGAAATATATTCCTTTACTTTGCTTGTTATTATTTTCCTTCCTGATGCTCTTTTTTCAGGAAACAGATTTGCTGTGATCTTTCCATGTGATCCATTGCTGTCCAAGAAATATAATACAATCATGATCATGCTATTTAGCATAAGGCTTACATTGCACAAATAGTCAATATCATGAGGCCATCCATATACACTATGAGCCGAGCTGCATAATACTAGATGTAGCGAAGATCACACCTTTCTTTTCTATAAGAAGAATGCTGATCAACAGCTCATACTGCATGTGGGTGGTGATCAGGAGCCTAATGCTGGCAGTTCTCCGAATCCATGGGGCAGATCAAATTTGGCATATCCACAAATCCGTTTATGATAAACTCAGACAAAATGGAAGTGGCTGTGCTAGAGGACAGGTTCAACTTTATTACGGTACATTGCCAATGGCACTGTCTACGGAGTTGCTTCTCACTTCATTAAAAATAGATTGAGAGAATATCTCCCAATCCAACACTTCTGCCTTTGATTATCCACCAGTTTCGTATAACTTGAAGTGTGGGTGCAAAACTCTGGAATACTCCAACCATAAAGTTATGGTTCACTTCCCATTTACTGTTGTTTATACCTAAGCCGAAACCCTGTCTGTTGGATATGTATGCTTTTCTTTTGGGTTCAGTGTTTTTTATTCTCATAATTATGAAACTCTCAGGGTGTACGTTTAGCTTTCAAACAGCTGCATATAAATAAAGTAAAGTGTCTTTGTACATTGTGAGGTACTTGGGGGTATGATGTCACTGGATGACGAGTTGTCATTTAGGGTTCTCACTTGGCCATTTGGAGAATCAAAGGAACTGCAAAGCAGGAATCATTATCTGGTGCAATACTCTCCGATTTGTTTTCTGGGTCGAGTCAGTGGTCAAAATCAGTTGCGTTGAAGAGTTTTAAATTTGTTGACAAATGGCCTTATTACGAGTTTGACGGTATTGGAACTGCCATGTTGCCGATTGTACCACCAAAAGGCTGGCAGAGAAACTGCCAAATTATGACCATGGCAGTATTCACAACAGAATAAAGCCAAAGCACCACCAGCAGTACCACTGCGGTCTGGCAGACACGGCAAATGGTAGCCACCTGTAGGCCAGAGGAGACCATGTTTCTGCTAGAGAGATTACAAGGTTGCACACCGCCAAGGTTTCTGCTGCGGTTGCACAACCGCGGAAAACCCAGGTGGAAACTAACTGAACAAAAGGAGACACCAACATTTAGAACTACATGCTATACCATTGCTCCTGCTCACCCAAAGACTCCGGATACATCGACGACTATGACAACTGCAACCATAAGTACACACGCTCACCTGTTATTGTTGGATAATGCCATTTTATGTACACCCACACAACATACAATAGGGAAGGGGGTGCAAGGGCAACACTCACACATAACAACACACTGACACGCACATTCACATATATGCACCCCCCCCCCCCATACAGGTCACAAACACAAACAGGTACGCATAGAAACACTGCACAGGCCCACTCTCACACAGTACCACACAACACTACACCATGGCACATCCACAACACAACCACACCATCCCCAATCCATAGGCAGGGACCTACCCAGGGACACATCACACATACAACACAACTTACAACCAATGGGGGACGAACACACACACATTTACACAACCATCCTACTTACCGATTGACATACATAGGACATCGTATCTCACATGCCCAAAAAAGGCACACGCACAGTCAAACCACACAAAGCCACACAACACAGCAACAAACATGTCAACATAAACACTACACAATACCATCACAACAAAATATGTCAAACAACACACACTCTAGCACTGGAGGCAAAAACACTGCACACAACCTCAAAAACTGGCTAAATAACCCTGGTAGCACAAGCACCACACACAAAAATACAGACACACTACTAATGTCAGCCAGGAAGAACTCCATATCAGAGAAAGAAAAGCATGACAAATATTTAACCACCAAACCAACAACAGGTTGGTTGAAATATATTAAAGGTTCTTTCAAATGTGCAAGTCAAAAGCCATTGGCCAGTCCACATGAGAAGTCTCTACGCACACAGTGCACATATATGTGCTCCGAACTTGACTCCTGACTGCTATGTAACCACCACAGGTAGGGGCATCGAGGGGGCGGGCAGGCACCTCAGGTGTTATGGGGGGAGTGGTGGTGGAGGGGGGTTGTGCTTAGTCTTGAGAGGGGGGTTTGGGCTTTGGCTTGGGGGGGTTTAGGTTTAGGCTGTGGGCAGGGTTGGTTGTTCTTGGGAGGCTAGACTTCTTGGTGGGGGGGCATGAGCACTGGCAGGGGTTAGGGAATGCCTTGGAGGTGGAAGAGACTTGGGGAGAGAAACATAATGTTTAGGGGTTTAACAGGAAGAGGAGTAGGGAAAAGGGAAAACTCCTTGAGGAAAGATTTCTTTGACACATGGGGCCAGTCATGGCAAAAGGGTTTGAGTGTGGAGGGAGAGTGAGTGGTTGTCTGAGGGGTCAGTGTGCATGTGTTAAGTGCATGTTTGTGGGAGGTATGCTTGTGGGTGGTGGGTGTCTGTTGGGTGGATCAGTGAGGGTGTTTATGTGTCCTGGGCTGATGGGGGGATGGAGGTGCAGGGAAATGCCATGGGGGGTAGGTGGGTGTCTGTTGGGGTGGTGACTATCGGAATGGTGGATGTGCTGCATGTATGAGTGTCTGTGGTTGTGGTGTCTGTGGGGTTCTGACTGGGGTGTATATCTTAGGGTCTGCTGTGGTGCTGTCTGTGGGTAGGATAGGTTTGGAGGCTGGGTCTGTGATTGTTGGTGTGATATCTGCAGGTGTGTCAGGTGTGCTCTGTGTGATGCTGGAGGTGGTGTGGGTGTCAGGGCAGGTTGTTACAGTTAGTGTGTCTGCAGGCTGATGTTGCTTGTGTGCATGGCAGAGGTGAGTCTTGTGATGCTTATGTTTGTCTGAGCTACCCTTCGATTTTGAGGTGGATACATGTCTGTCTGTTTTGTGTGGTTTGGCTGGGTTGGGGCAAGGGTTTTGTGATTGGGAAGAGGAAGCTGGAGGGTGGGTGGGAGACAAAGGGTGACTGGCTGCCATCAGTGTGGATGCCAGAGACTGAAAGGATCTCTGTTCGCCAGCCATGCACTGTGAATGCCCTCTAGGAACGCATTACCTTGTTATATCTGAGTTGCCAGTCCCTGGATGGCATTCACAATGGTTGACTGACCCACAGAGATGAACCTCAGGTCAATAACCTCCTCATTGAGGGCAACAGGGCTAATAGGGGCTGGGGCAGAGGTGCCAGCGGCAAAGGAGATGCCCACCCTATTGGGTGAGCGGGCACAGCCAACTGGTTTGGGAGCTAAAGGGAGGGCGGTGGACGTAAGGGGGTTGAGGACAGAGATGGTGCTGGGGTGGTCCCAGATGGGTCCGCCACTGCCAGGGAGTGTCCACTGGAGGAGGATTCCGAAGATGAAGACATGGATCCTGTCTCCCTGTGGTACTCCCCTCGCCCTCCGGGCCACTGGGTCCCTCAAGGTCGATGGTATCTTGACTTCGGGTCCTGTGGCCAGCAGCTTCCCCACTCAGCTGTGCCCTGTCTCCTTCACCTGCCGATGCTGCAAAACAGAGAGAGAGGTAGGGTCATCACATTCTTTTCATACAAATATATCACACTATACAAAACATTAACATCACATATATGTGTGATATAGCCCCAGGTAGAAACCGTTTTGAGCCAGCCATCATCATGTCACAACAACATACATCCCACAACCCTAAATGACAACAATGTCCCCCACCACATAAGCCATCTATCTGACAACAAAATCATCATCCCATCAGTACAGCTATGACACAAAGAATTCCTGCACAAGGTGAATTGACAACATGAAAATTGGTCCAAATACACAGCATCACTGGCAAACAACAAACCAGCAATGGGAATGACTGTGAACATTGATTTCAACATTATACATACTCCAAATCAACACATGTTCAGTGCATTACCAGATGTCATGTTACATGAAAGTTAGCTCATCAAATGCCAATAACAAGACTGCATGTTGCACAGAAATCACAATCATCACATGTCACTATGTTGATCATCTTCCCAATGGAAAATAGCTCAGATGCATCTACCATGTTCGACATGTCCAAATGTGTATTATAATAGACTCCAAACAAATCTCATCAACCAATGTATCACCTGTGTTGTTGCAAAGGTTGATACAGACTTTGTGAACCTACTCATCTAGCAAACAAGGTCAAGTACACTTATGGAGCCTACTTAGCACAAGAAAAGTAACCACCCCAGGGAGCATACCAACACCTTAAATACAATGGACACCTGTCATGTGCATGAAGGCCACATACAGTTCAAATTATCACGATGAGTGCCTACATCAAAAGAACATCATCTAAGTACCAACATCACTATCCACACACCAGACATGAGTAACCTTACATCTTTAGAAGCAAGTTACACTGACGTAAAACATCTAAGGTAATCATGATTCGAGACATACACCTAGACCCAAGTTAATTAATTGACCACATATCTAATTCCACCAACATGTGATTGTCAACTACAACACCTGCAACACAATGAAGTCAGTGCACATTTAGGATTTTCCATACTCAAAACCTTCAAAACAGATTCTGAATAGCAAATGTAAGTATGCCAAAGTTGAATCACAAAGCTGAGAACTGGCAGAAATTACCAATGTACACATGATGTTGTCTAAACACAGTGTATATTCTACCTATATGGAGGATGTCCTACCCCATGTAGCATGCCCACAAAGCAATGGCAAAGGAAATAGCAGGGTAGTCACTTACCTTCACAATGACTTGACAATGGTACAAATAGTCTGAACTCCCATGATAACGATACGTCTTGCACTAGAAATGTAGTAATAGCACCATGCTTTTCATCACGTCAGATGTCCATACTGACTAAACATCAGAAGTGGCAAGGTGCAGTCCACACTAAACAATAGGGGACACCTCCTCACACCTCTGAGCAAGTTTTGCATGTATGCCGTGTGAAGTCTTAGATAGAGATTATACCCTCACATGAACTTGACATTTCGTATACACCTCAGGGATATATGGACTGGTACTCACCTGTCAGACACAATGTTGCACATAGAGCTAGATCCAAGGGCATTGGAATGGACAGAGGCCAAATACCAGGACAAATTACCAACAGGATATTTGGAGTATGGATCAGAAGGAGGGACGGACAAACCCGCAGGGTAAATATAGAGCTGTATAGTGGTACACATATGACACAGTCACCTGTGCATCGTCACATGCTTTTATACAATAGGGTCAACATAGGAGAATATCATGTCCCTATGCACAATAGAATGCCCACACCTGTGTTTCAATGTTATAAATTGCACATCTGGGTGTTCCCAGGAGACTCTTTACCTTTAGCACTTACCACATTGTTATAGCTTAAATATTTACACATCATACAATCAACTGGCAGAGGGATGTACTTGTGTTTAGTCAGTACTTACCCCCCTTGTGGCTGCTGTGCTGCCCTCTAATGCCCACCCAACTCACGGTAGGTCACCGCCAAAATGCAGGCCATTGGTGGGGGGTCATGGTCTCACAGGCACCCTTCCCTCCTTGGGAGGACATCCCCAGCTGGCCCACTGTGGTCTTCCAGGGTCAGAGTCTCAGGTCCTCCCACTGCTTCCTACAGTGGGTGCTCTGGCAGCTGTGGACCCCAGGGACCACACTTGCTTGGCTATGGCACACCAGATTCCCTTTTTTAATGGGTGTCACAGGCAAGAGGAGAAAGTTATGCCCACATGCACCATCCCAACACAAGTGGTGAAAAGAATTTCAGTCAGAGCTACTGAGCAAACTTACCCTTCCTCACAGTTCAAACTCCTTATCAAATTACCATCAACAGCCAGGCCATGTGTGAAGTGGAGTCAGGCATGCAACATGCATAAACAGTAACAAGTACTGACTAGGAACATATGACCAGGCCACTAGATTATCCATTACATGGTATGGGTCTACAGTTATTTCTCACACCATCATTGATGTTGATGCTGCAAAGTATGCTGTGGATCAAGGAAGATAGATCACACACTGTCTACTATGTATCAGTACTGTATATCTGTCTATGCACATGTACACATGTCCATACACCCACACAAGGTGACTCAATCCTTCAGTCCTGCACCTTCTTGTACACCATCATACACTCCACCTTTCACACATTAGTATGGATTCACCTGCTCCTCTGGTGCCCCATATAGCTGTCTATACAGAGGTAGATCTCATCCACAAACACATCCTGCTCTTCTGGAGTGAAGATTGGGGTCCTATCACCTGCAGGATGTGGCACAATTGCTCCCAGGTGCAGTAAACAGCAGCTCAGGCCATGGAGGCCTTCTTGGTAGAATTGTCAGGAGTCAAGTGAGGAATACTGATGAAGATGACGGTCACGACCGCCACATACAGGACCGTCACCCTGATCAGACATTGTCATTGGCCCAAGACCGCCAAAGGCAGCAATTTGTTCCAATGGCAATTTCCACCACAGTTGTAACTGCCTACCCCCATGACAACATATGCCGGCAGAGTTAGGTCACTTCCTCATGTTCAGTACAGTAGGTCAAGCAGCTGCCATTTTGTGGCTATTTTGTGTATGGAAAAGTAATAGAAGGTGCATCATTTACTTTTAACTAGTCTCTACCAACACATTTTAAGTGCTGTCATCATGTTTACTAGCATCAGTGTGCATGTGAGTTGTAAAGGCTGTGTATAAGAGGTATGGCTGGTTATAGGCAAATATCTAATGTCAACATCCTATTGTCAATGCAAATGGAGTATAGGTGCAACAACTATGTCTCACATGCAAGCTAGGTAAATATGTCAATTCCTGCCTGTCACATATTTATGCATGTTAAGTACATCTGAGGTTTTAGGGGAACTGAATAAAGGAAACAGTCATTGAATGCATAGCCATGTGCTGTAAATCAAATTTCATATATTTCATCTGAAATCATATTTTGATATGTGTGATGTGTATGTGAATATAGTAATGATGTAGAGATTGAGTCCTTCACCTAGCATATGTTTTTGTCCCACATAATTACCATGGCATAAGGAGAGGAAGACAAGCTGCAGTGTACCGCCCACTAGCAGAACTGCACACCGTGGAGAAGAGACACATAATATAAATTTATCAGCTAAGTAGGCATACAATCATGGATCTATGTCATCAGTTGGCGCCAGACGTGATGGCTGCCTTCGCAATCCCAATAGCATACCTCCCATTGTTCAAGTGCTGTCAGTGCTACACTTCCTTGCCACTGGTTCCTTGCAGAATACAATGGCCCTAACTGAAGGGATGTCTCAGCCCATGTCCAGTCCGGTTTTGAAGGTAGTACTGTCTGTATTTTTGAAACACCTGGGCAGCTACATCAGGTTTCCCTAAAGTGAGGATTTTCCCTGTATGAAGGCAGAGTATTATTCTTTTGGACACATTCCACACGTGGTTGGAGCCATAGATGGTGCACATGTAGCCCTGGTTCCCCCCAGTGCCAATGAACAGGTAAATAGGAACAGAAAAACTACCACTCCATCAGTGTCCAAGTGGTCTGTTTGGCTGACCTGCACATTTTATAAGTATGTACAAAGTATCCTGGGTCAGTCCATGATTCCTACATCATGTGGAACCGAAATATCCCACTGCTGATGACACGACTGTACACAGAGAGGGCCTGGCTGGTTGGTAAGTCATGTGTGTCTGTAAAGTTTTTGTCATGCTATGTGCATGTCCAAGATATATTTTTGTGTTGTTGTACCTATTCCTTACAGGTGACTCTGACTATCCAAACTGTCGTTTGTTGTTGACACCAGTGAGGTACGCAACCACGCCAGTGGAAGTCTGCTTCAATGAGGTCCACGGAAGAACAAGACGTGTCATGGAGCCATCTTTTGGGCTCCTGAAGACAAGATTTCGCAGCCTTGACAAATCTGAAGGAGCCCTCCTCTTCTCACCCAACAAAGTATGTCAAATTATTGTTGACTGCTGCATGCTCCACAACCTTGACCCGAGACGTCAGATACCATTCATACCAGATGAGTGTGATCCAGCAGATCCTTTGGGTTGAAATGCAAATTTGCCAAGTGAGGATGAGCATGATGAAGATGGTGTTGGTGACATCAAGGCAGATCTCATCAATCAGTACTTCATCTGACTAAAGGTATGTGATATGTCTTTATGAATGAGAGTCCATGGTGCACTGTATGATGTATGCCTACCATGTCATCTCCTATTTACCACCATCTGTGAGGTCTTAGGTTGATCCAATGCCAATGACTTAGATATGCACGCAGATTGTTACTTGGCAGTGTGTAAAGAACAGTTAGGTATACAGTGCAATTATTTGTAAAAGCACAAGCAAAGACACACTTGACCTAATGAACTATCAAAGTGATGTATGTGTACGTATCTGTCCTATCCCTTACTTTGTCAATCACAGATTAGCTGATTTTCTGTTTGGCTCATCCTCATTTGGAGATCTCAGACAGTGTCACAGGCAGGTGGAAGGTGCAGGCAGACATGAGAAGTGGGCATGGATGAAACCAGGTACTGTTTATCATGAGTTTGTGGAGTGTAGCTTATATGGCCATACTGTCAAGATGGTGGGATGGCAGTGTGCTTTTCCATCTAGAAGACCTGTATGGTACTGGAGGTGGACAGGTGGTGCCATGTGTATGGCCACTTGTGTCTGACACATGTCATGATGTGGAATCCAGGACCTCTTCCATCACATTGGTTTTTGTTGTATGTGACCTACCCTGTACATAGCTGTCAGAGTGTTACTGCTTTGCAGACCAATGTGTATGTCTGTGAGGACTGACATAGATGAGTGGCAAGCCTACAGTTACCTGACCATGGTAAATGCAAAGTTCCAGGACTGGGGACATCAAAACTGATCTCTGTCTATATCATGGGGTATGGTTATTAGGAAGCAAAGGTATGGGTATGTGATGAGGCTTTACCTGGTGATATATAGAACCTTTACATTTGTCTCCTGGGTTGTAGTAAGCCTAACATGTCTCTAATTTCAGTATTCTGTGGGTTAGCAGTGTATGACACCTGAGCTGATATTCTGGAGTCACCAACAGTGCTCCTGTATCTGCTCTTTGCAAATTTACGAATAAGTAAGTTGGGATGTACATTACAGCTGAATGTTGTCCTGTCTATTTTGCACTCCTAACGTCAAATGTATCCTGGTCATATGGTACACGTGTGATTACCCTAACAATGGTTGTATATTAAAGTTGAAAATTTTGATACAAGAGTTGTTATACATAAGTTATAGATGGTTGATACATCACATTTACACAGGACCAATGTCTAAGTGGTATTTATAGGAGATTGTACAGCTGTATGAGTAATTGCAAAACAAAATAACACAATGAAAACAGTGAAGGGATCAGTCATGGTGGATGAAATAATCTGGGTAGGTACTACACCTTTTGGAGTCACAATTCCAGTGTCCATGAACCATTGGAAAATGGAGTTACGTTTCAGAACAGTCATTAGGCTGTATCTATTGCACACAAGGGGATTGGTCTTGGCATCTGCTCCTCCTGTATGTCTGAGTGGACGTTCACGCTTGTGGGGAGGTTCTTCAGCTACAGAGGGTGGGGTGTCTGAGGCATGTCCTTCCCCTGGCAGGACCTCCATTCCAATAGCAGCCGCATATGTTGAAGGGCCTTAATGAATCATTGATAGTAGAACAGGCCTGATGTTGGATGTCAGACCTACTGAAGGTAGTGTTGATGTTCCTCAGCACCCCAGAAATGGAAGTCAGGATGGCATTTTGGGTGTGCCACTGCTGCATGGCTTCCTGGTGGTTGTCCCTCTGCAGCTGTTGGATTTCATCCAGAGGGGTTGTGGAAGTCTCTGGTGCCCTCTCTATGGTGACATTGGCAAGGTAACCTGAGGGAAAAGTGGAACACACAGTTTGTGTGAGTGATGCAACAAGTGATATTACAGTTTGAGTACTAGTAATGTTGTGTGAAATGCACACACTGCCTTTACATGCTCCCCTAAAATGACAATGCCAGTTGCTACCAATTCTTAATTAGAACAAAGTGAGACTCAGATTTGTCAATTCCATACACAATGCTCAAAGCTGTTTGACTATGTTGTAGTTTGGTGACTGCTGATACCCTCTTATGTTGTATGATTAATGGCATGAGTGGCATGCCATCATATATTCAAATGAAAACTGAACAATGCACAATGTTGTCAGAGTTGGCACACAGTACAGGAGTTAGCAGTTGGCATTGGCCTCTGCTGGATGCAAGTGCATCCAGTTTGGCATCTAGTTTTCCACCCCAGGTGAGTCAATGCCAATCTTAGGGAACTGTCTATAAGGACAGTTTGATAGGGCACTCAGTTTTAGCTATGTTCTGCTATTAATGGTAGTGGAAGTGGGCCATTGCATCGCTCTCATTGCTATAAACTGTTGAATAGTGAATCATTTATAATGGGTCACATTACTTGTTAGTTTCACATGCAAGACTTCTCAAATTTAGTGCAGTGTACTGATTTTATTTATGATGGATTAGTGCCTTTTGGGATTTGTAGTGCTGTCAGTTCCCAATACTCCAGATGCCATTTCCAAGGACTGTGGACCCAGGTGAGTTTAGTAGACATGTGGCATGCCAGTGAGTGGTATTTGTACATTTGGCGCAGAGGGGTGGTGAATGGTTTGGTAATTGAGATGGGGAAAGGTGGTGAGGGAGCATGCAACACAAAGGTTTTTGATGACATTAATATTGTGGGGACTTACCAGACTTCACTCCCCCAGGTATTCCTATCAGGCCCTCAGGATGCAGGATGTCCAAGACCTTTTCCTCCCATGATGTGATCTGTGGGGGAGGAGGTGGAGGACCACTGCCAGTCTTGAGTACCTCCAGTTGGTGCCTGGATGCCGTGGAATATACCTTTCCCCTAAGGTAGTTCTACCTCTTCCTGATGTCCTCCCTTGTGCATGGATAGCTGCCTACTGTGTTCACCCTGTCGACTATTCTGTGCCACAACTCCATTTTCCTGACTACTGATGTTTGATTGAGCTGTGCTCCAAAAAGGTGTGGCTCTACCCTGACTATTATGTCCACCATGACCCTAACTCATTGTCAGTGAAACATGGGTGTTTTTGTGGGGGCATGGTAGTGGTGGTAACAACGGTGAGGTGTAGGCAAAAAGAAGTGGAATGTAATATTAGTTATGAGGAGTAGGTGCTGTGATGTGAATGGGTGATGGTTATTTTGTATTGTGTGTGTGATAGTAAATGTTGTGTTGTGTATGTTGTGCAGATGTGGGATGCATGTGTGGTGAGATGTGCATGGGTGCCTAAACTTGCTTTTGTTTCTCTGCAAAATGTTGCTTCTCCGTGGCTGTGTGTTGCATTTTGGTTACTAAGGATTGTGGGTTGGTATGGGTGTGTTTTATAGAGCAGTGTGTCAGTGTGCTTGGTGTGTGATTGTGTGTCAGGTGTGGGGTATTCGAACTATCCAATGTGGAGTGGTGTTCTGAATGATGTGAGCAGAGACCGCCACGGTTCACACGCCAATGGTTTTCCACCATGGAAGAACCCCTGTAGTGGTTTGTGGATCATAATCTGATGAAAGGAGTTTTGTCAGGGTGGCGGTGCTGGTGGTGGAGCTGCCTCTTCTCCGTCCTTCAGTGTCCTGGCAGTTTCCGAATTTTGGCTGTTTTTTGGTGGACTTTACAGTATGCCTCTTATTACGGTGGTCAGATGACTGCCAACATGGCAATCTTTTGGCTGCGTCCAGCACGACGGTCTAACCCTCTAATGATGTCCCAAATTGCTAACAGATGGCAAAACATTTTCTATTTGTTGGAGTATCTAAGAACCTCACCCTTTCAGACTGAGAGATGATTTTGAAAAGTATGTGAGAACTCAGATACGGATTACAAATAATTGAAAAGGCTAGCTTCAATAGAACCAGAAGGGATGTCAGAAATTATAATATTTGCAGCCTTACGTACATAAACTTTGTGATGCATTCAGATAATGTGAATTATGCACTCCCACATATTGTGTAAAGCAAAATTTGTCATTTTTCTTTGATTAAATATTTTCTTCTGGATTAAATGGGAGGGACTTTTTCTACTGAGGAACTGACAAGGATTCTGAAACTGCCTTTATAACATCACAATTGCCAATTACACTTTTCAAGCTGCTTAGTCCTATTGCACTTTTAAACCAACTATGTCAATCTTTGTTGAAATGCACCATAATGTTGCTAATTGAGAAAAAAAACTGTTGTGTTGGTTACCTACGCATGTCTTACGAACGAAATCCCTGTATTTCCTTTTTTCAGGACACTTTGTTCAAAACTTCTGTCCGAACTAAAATAATGTCGCCAACGGAATATGGAAGCTATACAACTTCAGGGATTTCATTCGCCTTCTATCCTTTCAGCCTTTAAAAGCACTGCCTGTCCTTGATCTACCTGTGCTAGGTATGTGTCACATTTAATACGTGCTTCAATATATATATAAAGTGCAGGGTATTACATACCATTTGCAATGTCGCCAGTCACTTAAAAGTAGCAAGAGGATGGAGCTTGGAATACTGCCAACAGATTAGTCAGTCGGAGAACAAAAGCGTTCAGTCACTGGCTCTTTAAATCCCTGCCCTTTTTTTTCCCTCCTTGGGTGTACTTTGTTATACTTATGGATTGTTTTTTTTTTATTAGGTGCTGTTTGCTGCTTTTGCATTTATCCCCTTAAGCTAGCTGCATTTCACTGTATCCTACATCTCACAGTTGTCAGTCTTTTAAATCACTGTACATTGGATTTTCATTTCATGTCAATGTAACGCTCTTTTGCATTAGGGGTAACATTTTGTGTGATATTATGAGAGAAGATTTATTTTCTCTCGTCAGGAATTATAAAACTACTGCCTTGCAATTAGTGGGTGCAAATTGCTTACTGACTCTTTGGGACCTGTCTGTAAGTCTTAATGTCTCTTTGCGACCATTTCTGTAAGTTTGCAGTGAAACCTATGTAAAAATGTGTTGCTTGGCAACATTCCCATGTGCAGGGGGTTGTAGAACAAACTGCCTAATGATTATTAATTAGGTTGGTATTTGCGACCCCCTTTGATTTGCCTCCACCCGTGCATTTCCATTACCAAACACATTTTTAAAAGCAAATTGTGTTACTTAAAGGAAGAGGTGCAGCTTTAAAAAAGTTTATCATTTAGCAAGACATTGGGGAATACAGCCAGTAGTCTGTCAGACCACTGCCTGCTCCTCTCCTCACCCAATGCCATCTGACATATTTTCCAATAAGGAAACTATCCAGAGGTGACAGCTTCTCCTCTGTGAGTTTTGAGGTGGCGGTAACCTTTCAAAAGTTTGCAACAACAAATGCAGTCACCAACCACTTCTATACCGTATTGCTCATTGCAAACAGGAAGACACATCCCTGTCACAAACAACGTCCTAATTGTGATTTCGAATGAATCACAAAACACCTTTCGAGACTGAAGAAGGCTTTTCGGAATCCCAAAAGGGGTTTCTATGTTGTAAAAAGTCATTTCGTGGTTGCAAACCCTGTCATTTTCTGAATGGCAAGATTAGAGACTGCAAGTGGTCTGGGTACATTAGGCCCAAAGGTATCTCAGCCTCTTAGATTGTAACAGTTTTGTGTTGTTACTACGTGTTATTTATGAGATACAGAGTAATTCGGAGTTGAGTGGTAATGGAAAGTCATTCAAATTGCAGCATAATTTCTGAATCCTTCACTGGGGTATTCTACTGTGGATACAGGCGATGGTGGTCTTAATGATTACCAGGTGTCTTAGGGGCATATTTATACTCTGTTCGCACCGAATTAGTGTCATTTTTTTTACTCTAATTGGTGCAAAACCAACTCCATATTTATACTTTGGTGCTAGACCCCTCTAGCACCAAAGTTATGGAGTTAAAGTAATTTTTTGAATGTGGAGACCTACCTTGCCCTAATGAGATGCAAGGTAGGTGTTCCCATGCATTTTCTTTACTCTAATTTGGTGCAAATCTAACTCCATATTTATACTTTGGTGCTAGACCTATCTAGCACCAAGGCCCTGATTTATACTTTTTTTGCACCGCATTAACGTCATTTTTTGACACAAAAGTGGCGCAAACGTACAAAATATTGGCCCTTATTTATACTTTTTGCTGCAAAACTGCACTAACTCAGTTTTGCACCAAAAAGTTTAGCACCTGCTTGCATCATTTCTGTGCACCAGACGGGCACCATATTTATGGAATGGTGCAAGCCTGTGCAAAGGGTAGGCTAGAGTTTTAAAAAATAACGTTAGTCGGTGGGGCTGGCAGTATAGAAGAAGAGGGTTTAGCACCAAAAAATGGCTTTAGGCAGGTTAGAGTAAAAAAAAAATACTAACCAGATTAGCGTCATTTTATGGTGCTAAACCTACCATGCCACATGACTCCTGCCTTAGAAAAGGCAGGAGTCATGCCCACCACCCCAATGACCAGCACAGAGGACAGGGGTACCCTGGGCATGGCCATTGCACCCTGTGCCATGTATGGGGCCCATTTCAGGGCCCCCTATGGCACTTTCAAAAATAAAATGCACTTACCTGTACTTACCTGGGATGGGGTCCCCCATCCTCGCAGTCTCTCTAGTGTGGGTGGGGGTGCCCCTGGGGCCTAGGGAGGGCACCTCTGGGCTTATTCCATGGTGTTCCACCAGGGAAATAGGCCCACAGGTCCCCTTACGCCTGCCCTGACCCAGGTCAGGCAAGCTTTGCCCCATTTTTTGACCCCTCCTCCCTCCCTTGCACCATTTTTGCATGGGAGTATAAATATGGCGTTAAGGCCATAGAGTCATTTTTTGCACGGGGACGCCTACCTTGCATCTCATTAAGGCAAGGTAGGTTTCCACTTCCCAAAAATGACTTTAACTCCATAAATTTGGCGCTAGACGGGTCTAGCACCAAAGTATAAATATGGAGTTAGTTTTGCACTGAATTAGAATAAAAAAAACTGAAGCTAATTCAGTGCAAACAGATTTTAAATATGCCCCTTAGAAACAAAAAATTATGCTAATCTGGTCAGAATCATTTATTTTTACTCAAACCTGCCTAACATGATTTTTTTTTAGCTAGCCTACCCTTTGCACCGGCTTGGACAATTCCATAAATATGGTGCCCAGCTGGTGCTGAAAAATGGTGCAAGCCGGTGCAAAACGTTTTGGTGCAAAACTGCGTTAGTGCAGTTTTGCACCAAAAAGTATAAATAAGGCCCTTAGTGTCTGTTGCCTTCCTTTACCTAAGTGGAAGATTCCTTTACTTAACTACCATGAAAAGTGAGATTTTACTCCTAAATGATTTTGTGTGGTTTATGTTTTTTCTCTCATGAAATTATTACTTTATTTGTCCTTTCCAACAGGTGTCACATGACAACAGATGAAAATGGTTTGCCTTTGCCTCTCTCAGGGTGCAGAAAAATCAAGTCCAAGGAGGAAAGTAATCTGTCCAGTGCAGTTTAGAGAGCACAGGGTGCAGCAATGGCAGGAGAAGTAGCGTAGCAAAGGAATTTGACGGAGAGGACACAAGATGTATGTTTGTGTGTGTGTTTCTAACAGAGTGTGCTTTTGGTCATATGAGTGTGTTTGTGTGTGGAGGTGTTTGTGTGTGAGAGAGAGAAAGATGGAGGAAGAGTGACAGAGAGGAGTTGTTTGGACAGACTAGGGTCTATGGATGGACGCAGAACACCAGCTATTAATCTTCTGGTCCGTAATGAGAAGGAGTCATTTTTATTTGGATGGGAATTGGAGGACAGTATGTTGTGATGTAAGCATGATCAGAGTAGCAGTATGATGCCTGTAGAAAAAGGGGACTTAGACAAAAACTGTTTTGTATATTTGTAGTCCCCAACTTACACCGCCTCCAAAGAATTTCTGCACTGTCCCCTAGGCCCTGGTCTACCCCACATATAATTGATGGACTGCAGCAGAGCCCGATGTGCTTCACAGCTGGTAAAAAGGTCAAAAGTCACCAAACTTTGAAATGGCATAACTCGGGCCCTGTTGGGCTGATTTTGCCAGAGTCCTTATTCCTTCCTGCACATCAGGGGGTTCCTACTTTCAGCTCTCCATGGCGGTCTCAGTGTCCAGCAGTAAAATGAAGACAAATCACAAGGCAGGAGAGAGTCTCCCTCTTGTGCAAGAGTTTTTAAAGGGGAGGGGACATAGCTTTCTTTTGTGTGCAGGCCAGCAGACTAAATTGGTAGCTTTTGCTTGGTTGATTTAACATATGAATGCCAAAGTTTAAATACATGTATTCATGAAGAAAATGTGTGCATTTACAGGGCTCAGAAGCTGATGTTTGAATAATTATGAATGCATTTTCAAAAAATATAGTCAAAGTGGATATTTGAGCTATAAAGCATGTGGCACTGAGGAGAATTATTGTTAAAATGATTACCTAGGTGCCAGGGGAATTGCAGCTATGGTTGGTATGTGTTAACCACATAGTGGCAGTCTTCATTGACAATGCCTTTTTTACATTACTGATAGAAACTGTGCTTGATGAACTGAGATGATCTCTAGTAATATTGCTTATGGTGGTCATTATTGTAATCTTGTCTGTTGGGGTCATTATTACAACACTAATAATATTAGTAGCTCAGGAAGATTTTCATTTTAGCTCTTACTACAGAAAAGTTTGGAGATGCCTGGCATACGGATATCATGTTGGAAATTGCAGTTTTGATTTTCCCACACAGGTTTCAATTTAATGTGTTAATGGTCTCTGTAGGCTAAAGGGAAGCAAAACAGCACTTTAATAGCATTCTAAGGCAGTCTTCTTCCTATGTGTACATTAAAGTGTCACTACAAACAGAACAGTAAGTCACACTGACCTCCACCATTAGTGTACACTAACATTATATCATTATAAGGTCTAATCCTGCAGTCACCATTCTGCCGTGCTACCTGTGTGCAATTACTGGGCTGCACACAACAGTAGTTTCCAATGAGCAGCCCTCCCACATGTGCACAAGTGTATGCACTTGTTCAAGTGTAATTAACCAAGTACCCCTTTCACGTGCTGCATCACAGCAGTCTTATCTTAAATGGTGGATATTGGCAGTAAGCATGCACAGTCTATTTGCCATGTGATTACTGTGGATGAGCCACATCTAGTGATGCTCACCTATTGTAAAAAGTAAAAAACCGGGTGATCCAAAAGCAAAAATATCCAGGCATACTGAATGGGCAGCACCCAATTGCAACCAAGAGGCACTCTGTGCAGCACCTCTACTTAACTTAGGATTTAATTTGACCACAGGCCTCATAGAAGGCTCATGCAGATAGGAGTGGAAAACTCAAAACTGTTGAGGTGGTACATCTACTACAGTGTTTTTACAGTGGGACATAAACTTGGGACTGACCATGCCAATTAGATGGGCTTTCCAGGTTCTTCCATTTAGAGAATGAGAACTACCAAGTGAATGGCTGAGTTGCTCTTCATCCTCCATCTGGATGGGGGCATGTAGGTGAAACACCACTTTGTGCCTGATCATCCACATTTTTTTAAATTATGCTGTTGGTATTTACTCTGCACACCAGGACTCTACTAACCAAGCCCCAGAACATGTGCAATTACGGCAGAATAATCCGAGTAATTTTGGTAATTCAGTGTTACTCTTTGACAAAGATTTATTGTTAATTACATGATTACTCCTCCTGACGTTACTTGAGTGAAAAATATCCTACTGTGAGAATGCATTTTGTAAGCATGAGCAACCGCTTGCTATTTGTGTTCTCCTGCTTTTACTACTGTGTCTTGTAGCAAACTGCATCCTCGCATTCATGTTGGATGAAAGAGTGCATTCGACCCTTAGAAAGGAGCACTAAATGTCAGGCGTACGTTTTGGAAAAATTCTAGTCCAAGAGCACATCTAGCTAGTGGCTGTTGCATTTTGCACTATTTCTTAGAATAAAATGCATTCTTGAGTCCATTTTGGACATGAGGAGGCATTTTTTACTAGGAAATAGTGCTAAACACAGAATTAATCTTGCATGACTCAGTGTCATCTTGTGTAATTCATAAGTTATTCCGCATGACTATACTACACAGACTTACGTGAGTTTCACCCACCCCTAGCTCTGACCCCTACAACATTTGAGATTGTCTACACTCCTAAGTGGCTTATTTAACTTACCTATAAGTCCCTTTTACATAGTACAAAGTGCATTCCGGACCTGTAAATCAAATGCACTAATAAATTGCAGCACATATTGGGGGTCATTCTGACCCTGGCGGTAATTACCGCCATGGCGGAGGTTGGCGGTAGGACCGCCAACAGGCTGGCGGTGCTCCGCCGGGCATTCTGACCGCGGCGGTACAGCCGCGGCCAGAAGCGGAAAGCCGGCGGTGTACCGCCGACTTTCCGCTGCCCATGGGAATCCGCCATGGGGATTCTGACAGCCCATACCGCCATCCTGTTCCTGGCGGTTCACCCGCCATGAACAGGATGGCGGTATGGGGTGTCGTGGGGCCCCTGGGGGCCCCTGCAGTGCCCATGCCAATGGCATGGGCACTGCAGGGGCCCCCATAACAGGGCCCCACAAAGAATTTCAGTGTCTGCTTTGCGGACACTGAAATTCGCGACGGGTGCAACTGCACCCGTCGCACCTTCCCACTCCGCCGGCTCCATTCTGAGCCGGCTTCCTCGTGGGAAGGGTGTTTCCCGCTGGGCTGGCGGGCGGACTTTCGGCGGTCGCCCGCCAGCCCAGTGGGAAAGCCAGAATGACCGCCGCGGTCTTTTGACTGCGGAGCGGTCTTTCGGCGGGAACCGCTTGGTGGGCGGCGACCGCCGTCCGCCGCGGTCAGAATCACCCCCATTGTGCCACCACTGAAGTGACAATACAAAACATGCATGCACACCTGCCATTGGTAACCTGTCTGTGCATGTTTTAAATTGCAAATTTAACCTGTCAAAATGTTCTTCTTTTGACAAGCCTATACCCTCCTTTTTGAATGTTCATATGTCTCCCCAAAAAGGTCTCAAATGCCTATAAGGTATGGTGCATGATATTTAAAAGTAGGACATGCAAACATATAGACTCAATTTTACTAAGATTTTGTGTAGGTGTTCCATCACTTATTTGGTACAATCTCCAAGCAATATCCATTTTGGGATTAATAAAGTCACACAAGTCCTGATTTGTGTGGCTTTGTTAAAAATAGAATGCAAGACAGCACATAGCACTGCCTTTCATTACTTTGTGCCTGGTAGGCATTACAACGGTGGTGTATTGGTGTTCCTGTGCATCCACCCTTGTACTTGAGTGCAAATCCATATTCACAAAGACTTGTAAACAAGGATTAGTACCAAAAATGGTGCGCTTACCAGAGGCTGGCATAAAAAGAAAAAATATCTTTAGTTCTCCTCGTAATTTCTCTTTGCATGTGTGTTGCATTCTATTGCACACATACAAGGTGGAAATAGCCTCAAATGATAGCTTTACATAAGGGGACCAGGCTGAGAACAAAGTACGTGGATCTTTGTGGGTTGAGGATTTCCCCTGGGAAGGGCCAAGCCCCTGGGGGTCGACATAGTCCTTGTTTTTAGTATATTGCTATCCCCCGTCCTGGGGGAGGGATCTGTCATGGGATTCCCTTCACTCATGCAACTCCTGGTCCCGGGTATTTGGCTCCCTGGACCAGGAGTAGCTTCTGTGAAGGAGTCTGCTGATAGAACATGGGACTGCTCTGTGGACCCCATCTCCCAGGCTAGCAGCGACAAGCCAGGTATATTGCCCAAACCCCACTCTGGGGGTTGTAGGTTGCACCAGTGTTTGGGCAAAATATCAAGTTTAAATATTAAGATACAGAATTAGTGAGTTTTAAATATTGTGATACAAAACAATTGTGATGCTGAAATATTGTTTACAAGAGTATCGATTTTTAAGGTAAGTAATATAGTTTTCAACAATGTCTGTGCTGTTAATATCATATTTAATATTATGATTGCAATTTAGTTAAAATTATATTTATTGTGCTTTAATTAATATATTAATTTTATATGTTAAATATTGTTTGTATAATTGATTACAATGTTTTCAAATCTAGTTTGTCATTTTAATTATTTTTTATTTTTTAATGTAATTGTTATTAATAAATTGTAGTGTTGTAGTGGGTTGTGAGGTTAGTAGGGGTACAGGATGAGAAGTTAATTAAGTATAACTAAATAACAATGATTAATAATGTACTATTGCATTTTTGATTTAATATTAATTATTTAATGTGTTATTAACTATGCAATCGTGTAGTTATTTTTTTTGGTTATATCCTAGGTATGGATTTCTGGGTTTGTTGTGTTATAGGGTTGGAACTTAATTAAGAAATAATTATTGATTAATTATTAATATATTTTCAATTGGTTAATAATTGGGTAAATATTGAATTTTTAAAGTTATATATTCAGGGCGTCATTGCAAGTTTAGGGGTCCCAGGACCACCATGTTTGCAGTGGCGGTCAGACTGCCAACAGGCTGGTGGAGAAGGCTGCCAAGATATGACTTTGGCAGTATTACCTAGCGAATACAGCCAAAGCACCGCCACTGCAGTCAGACCTCCGCGGACAACTGAAGGCACCTGCAGCCCGGCAAAGGCCACTGCGGTCACACCATCACAGAAACTCTGGCTGAAACAGTCTTTATAAAAGGAGAAACTCACCTTCAGGAAGCGATACACATCTGGAGCTGCCATGGAACCAGAACTAGACGTCATCCCACTGGTCCTGCTCGCCAAAAGACTGCTGAATCTTCACCACCGACGACGACAGCAACCTTAAGTACACACACTAACATGTTACTGTTGCATCTTGTTAATATTTGTACATTTACACAACATACCATCGGGGACAGGATACGAGGACGACACTCACACGTAACTGTACACTGACACGCAAACTCACATACATCCTCACAAACAACGGCACATACACAGTACACACACTACAGCCAGAACACACACATATGTCAAATAGACACACTTATGCACGGAAACACAACACAGGCCCTGTCTCACACAATAACACACAACACCACAAGACGTCACAACAACACCACAACAGCACCATCTTCAACACATTGGCAAGCACTCACAATAGACACTACCCTCGGACACATCACACATGCAACACAACCTACAATCAACACAGAACAACCACATTCAATTACACAAACGGATAACTTACCAATCAACAAACACATCACACACACACAGCACATAGTACATGTCATCACATGCACAAAACATGCACATTCGCACAGTCAAAACACACCAAGCCACACACCACAACAACAAAAACACATCAACACAAACACCACTCAATATCATGTTTCTCAAAACACCACTCAATATCATGTTTCCCACACACACATGTTCATCACACAACACACACCCTATCCCTGGGTGACAAAAGCACAGCACACACCCCCACATACTGCCCAAACAATACAGAAAGCACAAACAGCACACACACACAAATACTGACACACAACCAATGTCATCCAGGAACAATTCTAACCTAGGAAAATAAATGCAGGATAAATATGTAACTAGGAAACCAACAACTGGTTGGTTTGAATATGTATTGTAAAAAATAATGTAAAATTCAAAGGGCATAGGCCAGTCAATACAGTATAGTTTCTACACCAAAGGCACATGTTGTTGACCCCAACTTGACTCATGACTGCCATGTAACCTCCACAGGTAGGGGCATCAAGGGGGCAGGCAGGCACTTCAGGGAATATCTGGGGGAGTGGTGGCAGAGGGGGCATTTGGGCTTAGGATTTGGAGGGGGGCTTTGGGATTTGGCTTGGGAAGGGGGGTTTAGGTTTAGCCTTGGGGGTGGGTCTTCATGGGAGGGATAGACTTCTTGGTGGGGGAGGGCATGGGTACTTGTAAGAGGGTAGGAGATGCCTTGGAGGTAGAAAGGATGGACTTGGGGAAGGGTAACAGCATGTTTGGGGGTTTCACAGGGGGAGAGGAGTAGGGAAAGGGGCAAACTCAGAAAGGAAAGCTTTTTCACACACACAGGGATGGCCGTAGCAAAAGGGGTTGGGTGTGTGGGGAGATATAGTGGTTGTATGAGGTGTTGGTGTGGATGTAATGAGTGTGTGTTTGTGGGAGGTATGCTTGTCAGTGGTGGGTGTCTGTTGGGTGGGTGAGTGAGTGAGGGTGTTTATATGTTTTGGGCTGAGGTGGGTAGAGATGCTGGGAGATGCCATGCTGGGTGCGTGGTTGTCTGTTTGGGTGGTGACTGCAGGTATGGTGGATGTGCTGCATGTAGGAGTGTCAGCGGTTATGGTGTCTGCGGGTGTGGTGCCTGGGGTAGATGTCTGAGGGTGTGCTGTGGTGCTCTCTGTGGGTATGATAGGTGTAGTGGATAGAACTCTGAATGTTGGTGTGGTGTATGCATGTGTGTCTGGTATGCTGTCTGTGATGCTGGGGTGGTGGGGTGTCAGGGCAGGTTGTGACTTTTGCTGTGTGTGCATCTGAATGTTGCTTTTATGTATGCCGGTTGTGAGCCCTGTTGTGCTTCGGTTTGTCTGAGCCACCGTTGTATGTTGAGGTGGATGCATGCCTGTCTGTTTGTGTGCTTTGGCTGGTTCAAGGGAAGAGTTGTTTGGGATTGGGAAGAGGAAGGTGGAGGGGGACGGTAGACCAAGGGTTACTGGCTGCCATCAGTGTGGAGGTCAGGGCCTGAAAGCATCTCTGTGGGCCAGCCAGTGCACTGTGAATGCCCTCCAGAAATGCATTACTCTTTTGGATTTGAGTTGCCAGTCCCTGGATGGCATTCAAAATGGTCGACTGACCCACAGATTGACCCCAGGAGGTCAATAACCTCCTCAATGAGGGCAGCATGGCTAATAGGGGCTGGGGCAGAGGTGGCTGCAGTAAAGAAGACAGCCACCCTCTTTATTGAGTGGGCATGGCCTATTTGGTGGGGAGCTACAGGGAAGGTGGTGGTAGGGGTGGTGGTGGACAGAGATGGTGCTGGGGTGGTTCCGGATGGGTCCACCACCGCTAGGGAGTGTCCACTAGGGGAGAATTCCGAATATGATGAGGTGGATCCGGACTCACCTGTGGCACTCTCTCGCCCTTTGGGCCACTGGGTCCCTCAGTGTTGGTGGTACCATGACTTGAGGTACCATGGGCAGCAGCTTCCCCACTTGGCTGTGCCCCATCTCCTTCGCCTGATGCTGGAAAACAGTAAGAGAGGTAAGGTTATCACATTCTTTTCAGACGCTAACATCACAATGTACACATAATTTACATTACATCGAGTCATATTACACCCCCAGGTAGTAACAGGTTAGTGCCAACATCATGTCACAACAAGCTAATATCTACACCCCTACATGACAACAATGTCACACATCAGCTAAGCCACCTATTGTACACCTACTATACCATCATATCAGTAGAGCTATCACACTAACTATTCCATGACAACCTGACTTGGCAACATGGTTCTGGGTCCCTATCCACAGCAACATAGTTAAACAACAGCCAAGCAATGGGAAATAGTGATATGTGGAAACATTAATTTTCACATATCACATATACAAAATCCACACATACCTACATTATTAGCTGATGCCATGCACCAGGAAAGCAACCTTATCATATGCCAAACACAAGACAAAATGCATGCAAGCCAAAAGCATGTAATATCACAGAGTTCACAATCCTTTACAAATTAAAATTGCAAACATGCACCCACTATATTTGGCATTTTCTAATTTTGAGTATGAGTCTAAACACATGTCACCAACACATGTACCAGTATTGATCTAGGAAAAGATGATGCATACTTTTTTGTCCTACTCATCTTAGTCATTTTCCACCTGTAAACAAAGTCTTGCACACTCATAGGGGTCTAACTAATTAGCCCATAACATTTACCCACATGTAGCATAACTACTCCTTAAATATAATGGACACCTGTTACGTGCATGAAGGCCACATACAGTACAACTTTTTATATGCGTGGTAACAACAATAACCCAATGTTTGAGTGGCAACATTGCTAGCCATACTTCGGACATGAGTAGTCTTACATCTGTATCGGAATTTGTCAATGACATGAAACCACATCTGAGGATACCATGATAGAAACATACACCTTGAGGCTAGCCAAATGACTAACTACACATACCATTCCACCCACATGTGAATGTGAACTACAACACCTGCACCACAATGTAGTGAGTGCAAACAATATGTTTCCATACTAAAAGCAATCAAAACATGTCCAATATAGCAAAAGAAAGTTTGTCTATGATATATTACAATGTTTATTGATGACAGAACCTTACAATGTACACATGAGGTTGGCAAAAACCTATGAATAATGTAACTGTTCATAAGATGTCTTGGCCTATTTTACCATGCCCTCAACACAATGAATAAGGAACTATCTGTGTAGCCACTTATCATTCAAATAACATGTATGTGGTACTAACATTCAGAGCTCTGATAACAATGTATGTGCACTAACATTCAGAGCTCTGATAACATTGTATGTGTTGAAATAGCAGTCTAATAATACCTCCATAGTTTCCAACATGTAGGATGTCCACTCAGATGAGACATTACAGGGGCCAATGTACATCCCTCACTTACCAAATGGGTTTATCTCTTAACAGATCTGAGTAAGTTTACCAGGTATGGCATGTGAAATGTCAGATGGACATCAAAGCCTCATATGGAGTTGTCACTCATCAGAAACCTCATGGAAAGTAGGTATGCCTAAAATTTGTCAACCTCTATGTTGCACGGAGACATGGATCAAGGAGCATTTGAATGGACAGAGGGCAAAGACCTGCAAAACTTACCATCATCATATTTGGAGTATGGATCTGTAGGTGGCAAGGAACAACCAGCAGAGTATATATAGCAGCATAGTGGATCACATATGACACAGTCACATGTGCATTATCAAAAGCTTTTGTACAGCAGAAATAACATAGGAGAGTAATATGTCCCTATACACAATAGTATGTGCACACCTGTTTACCAATGTCAAGGACTTTACATCTATGTGGTCCTTGGAGATCTTTGATCCTTTGCACTTACCATATTCTCCCAGCTTAGATTCTATCACTTTATTCACTGACCTGACATAGTGATGAAACATTTTTAAGTCAATACTTACCCACTTGAGGCTCCTGGGCTGACCTCAAATGTTCATCCAACTCAGGGTAGGCCACAAATATGTGGGCCATTAGGAGGGTTAAGGTACGATGGGTGTCCCTTCCTCCTTGGGAGGACATCCCCAGCTGGGCCTCTGCGGACTTCCGGGCGGGCTCAGTGTCTCAGGTCCTCCAACAGCTTCTTAAAGTGGGTGCTCCCCCCGCTGTCAACCACCAGGGTCTGCACTTTCTTGCCGATGGCACTCGAGATCCCATTTGTCTGGTGGGTGTTGACCTGCATGGATGACACATACAAGAGGAGAAAGTCATGTCCACATGCGCAAACCCAACACAAGAAGGGTGAAACAAAAGTTTGAGCAGGTAGCCATACATACACTTCCTCTAACATCCCCTTCTATGTGGAATGACCACTTGCAGACAGGCCATGTGTGAAGTGGAGTCAGGCATACAACATGCCTATTCAGTACCAGGTCTTAGCTAGAAACATATGACCAGACCAAAAGCATGTCTTCAAACATGGTATTAGTATACAACTATTTCAAACACCACCTTCATTTATCATAGTATACAGTTTTTTGGTGGGTCAGGGTACATATATCACACACTCCCTACCATGTATCAGGGATCACAACCATCTATATACATGTGTACATGTCTCTCTACCCACACATATCCCAATCCTTCATTACATCACATTTCATCAGCATCATCATACACTCAACATTTCATACATTGGTAATGCAGTGCACTTACCTGCTCCTCTGGTGCACCATAGAGCTGTCCATACAAGCGAAGGACCTCCTCCACAAGATTGTCCAGCTCATCAGCCGAGAAAGCAGGGGCCCTATCACCTCCATGATTCCTCCCAGAGGCAGTGCACAGCAGCTCAGGTCAAGGAGGTCTTGCTGGTAGCAGTCTCAGGAGTCAAGTGAGGCATGAAGCATGAGGTGGCGGTCACATCCACCAGTAGAGGACCGTCACCTCCAGTGAACGTCGCCATTAGCCCATGTCCGCCAAAGGCAGCAATATGATGCAACGGCAATGTCCACCATGGTTGTGACCGTCTACCACCATGATGACATCTGCCAGCGGAGTTAGGTCCCTTCAGATGTCCAGTACAGCAGGTCAGGCAGCTGCCATTTTGAGGCTTATATATGTATGTTAATGATTTGAAAGTTGCGTCATTGACTGAGATTTGTATTTGTGATAATGTGTTAACTATTGGCTTAATGCAAACATATAGCAATGTGAATATAATAAGTATAGGATGTTACAATGAAGTATCCTGAGTTATGTACATGAAACAGTATTTTTAGCAGCTTAATGACAATCTGAAAATAGTATAGGTGTTCCAACTATTTTATACATGCTTAGTAAGTTGAAGTTGCTTTTACAGTCAGTGACACATTTCTACATTCAAAGATCATGCTAGGGGCAAGGGGGATCTGATTACAGTATTTAGGCAAATGTTGCCTTGGTATGTGCCGAGTACAACTTTTTCTCTGTTTCATGTGACATCATGTAGCATTATCAGTGACATTGGTGTGATCATACTTATGATGTATAGATTGAGTCATACACATACTTTCTGGTGTTGTCCCACATAGTTACCCAGGCATGAGAAGAGCAAGACAACCTCCAGTGTACCGCTTACTAGCAGACCTGCACACAGTGGAGGAGCGACATGTCATTCAAATATACCGCCTTGATAGGTAGAAAATCGTGGATCTCAATCAACAGTTGGAGCCTGATCTGGTGCCTGACGATTAATTGCATATCTCTAATTGTCCAAGTCATGTCAGTGCTACACTTGCTGGCTACTGGGTCCTTTCAAAATACAGTGGCCCTAACTGCAGGGATGTCTCAGCCCATGTTCATTCTGGTTTTGAAAGCTGTACTTTCTGCATTGTTGAAACACCTGGACAGCTACATTTCCCCAATTTGAGGATTTGGCCCAAGTAAAGGCTGTTTTTGTGCTTTGAGGCACATTCCACATGTGGTTGGAGCCATAAATGGCACTCATGTTGCCTTGGTTCCCCCAAGTGCCCAGGAACAGGAAAAACTTCCACTCCAACAAAGGTCCAAGTGGTTTGTTTGGCTGACCTCTACATTTCACAAGTTTGTGCTAAGTATCCTGGGTCTGCCCATGATTCTTTCATCATGCGGAACAGCAATATCCAGCTGCTAATGACACAACTATACACAGAGAGGGCCCGGCTGGTTGGTACCTCATATTTGTAATGTGTGACTGTACCTTTTATCTGCTAGCATATAATTGGATGTCCAAGATTAATGTTTGGACTCCTATAACCATACCTTACAGGGGACTCTGGCTACTCAAACCATCTTTGATTGTTGACACCAGTGAGGTACCCAACTTTGCTAGGTGAAGCCGCTTCAATGAGGCCCACAGAAGGACAAGGCGTGTTGTGGAGCAGACTTTTGGGCTCTTAAAGACAAGATTCTGCAGCATTGACTAGTCTGGAGGAGCCCTCCTCCACTCACCCAACAAGGTTTGTAAAATTGTTGTTGTCAGCTGCATGCTCTATAACCTCCCCTGAGACATCAGTTACCATTCATGCCAGATGAGGATGAGCCAGCTGATCCTGTGTATGGAAATGTAGATTTGCCAAGTGAGGAGGAGCATGATGAGGATGAAGCTGGAGACATCAGAGCTGATCTAATCAATCAGTACTTCAACGGAATCAAGGTTTGTGATGTAATAAAAGTAATTCAGTGAGGTATTGGTGATGTTAGGAATGCCAGATAAGGTTCTTAATATGACCATCAGAAAGGTCATACGGGGCTCTGAAGTCCATGACTCAAATATGCATGCAGATTGTTACTTGGAGCTGTGTACAGCACTGTTATATACGTATTCTAATGCTTTCACATTGAACAATCAAAGTAACATATGTACATATGATTTGGCAGTTTAATGTACATGTATCAATGAGACCTATAACTTATGTTTGTCAATTACAGACTGCAGATTGCCTGTTTGGCTCATCCTCATTTGGCAATGTCAGACAGTGTCACAGGCAGATGGGATTTGCAGACTGACATGCAAAGTGAACATGGATTAAACCAGGTACTGTCTTGCATGAGTCTTGTGGTGTGTAAGTTCTATCCCCAAACTGTCAGGACAGTGGGATGGTACTGTCCTTTTCCACGCTAAATACCTGTTTGGTATTGGAGGTGGGGCCAATGGTGCCATGTGTGTGTTCATTTGTCTCTGACTCATATCATAATGTGGTATCAAGACCCTCTAATATCATAATGTCTTGTGATGTATGTGAGCTAACTTGTACATAGTTGTCACTGTGTTTCACTTTGCAGACCAATGTGCATGTGTCTGAAGACTAGCATAGGTGACTGGCAAGCCTACAGATACCTGACCATGGTAAGTGGGAGGGTCCATGACCAGGGACATTAGTACTGGCCTCTGTCTGTTTCATGGGGTACGGCCATTTGGGAACTGTGGTATAGGTATATGATAAGGCTTTAGCTATCAATACATTGAACCAATCTGTTTGCCTCTTGTGATACCGAAAGACTGACATGTCCCTAACTTCAGAAGTCTGTGGGTTCGTAGTGTTTGACACCTATGCTGCAACACTAAAGTTAGCAGCAGTACTTCACTATGTGGTAATTGACAGTCTCCAAATATAAATGTGGGAATGTACAATACAAGTGATTTGTGTTATGTATTTGATACATTGCCAGTGCAAAAACCTATCCTGTTTACAAGGCACATGGGAAATGACCATGACAAATGTTTTACATTACAGAGGGACATTTTGATACAAGCCTTTCATACATGACAGTTGTATATGGTTGATAAATCACACTAACACATGATCTGTGGTTAAGTGGTATTATTGGGGCGTGCAGAACAAAATGAGTGGTATGAAACTGAAATAATAGAAACGTAACAGTGAAGGGTTCAGTCAAGATGGATGAATTCATCAGGGTAACTGCTATACCATTTGGAAACACAAGTCCAGTGTCCTTGTACCATGGTAAATCGAGATAGATTTCAGAACAGTCAACAAGGTGTATCTGTGCCACACAAGGGAAACCAATCATTAGAGGTTCACATCCTGGCAGTGCGTTTGGTCTTGGCATCTGCTCCTCCTGGATGTCTTGGTGGACCTCCATATTTGCAGAGGGGTTCTTCTGCTACAGAGGGTGGGGTGTCTGAGGTATTGCCTTCCCCTGGCTGGGCCTCTATTCCACTAGAAGCCACAGATGAAGAAGGGCCTGATGTTTCATTGCTAGTAGAAGATGCTTGATGTTGGGTACAGAACCTACTCAGGGTGGAATTCATGTCCCTAAGCAGCCAGCAATGGAAGCCAGGATGGCATTTTGGGCCTGCACTGCTGCATGGTTTCCTGGCCATTGTTCCTCTGCAGCTGTCGGATCTCCCCATAATGTCCAGTACCTGGCCCATAGTGCCTTGGGAATGTTGATAGACTCCCAAGACTTGAGAGATGGTGTCTGGGCAGCTGTATCCCTTGGAGAACCCATCCTCTGGGCCACCCCATCCCTCCCACACACCCTACACTCACTGTTTGCTGGACCTGTGCTCCAAAAAGGTATGGCTCTACTCTGACAATCTTGTCCACCATGACCCTCAACTCATCATCAGTGAAACGTGAATGTTTTTGTGGGGACATGGTAGTGGCGGAAAAGATGGTGAGGTAGTGAGAAATGTGTTGGTAAGTTTTTAGTGATGATATGTGGGTGCTGTGATGTGAGTGGGTGACGGTTGTGGTGTATTGTGTGGGATACAAAATTGTGAGTTGTGTGTGTTGTGCAAGTGTAGGATGAGTGTTGAGTGAAATGTGTAGGGATGCCTATTATTTGTTTTGCTAGTTCTTTTTATCTTTTTCTAGTCTCTGGCCGTGAGTGGCATTCTGGTTGCAAAGGATTGTGGGATGTACAGGGGTGTGTTTTACAATGCAGTGTGTAGGTGTGTCAGGTGTGTAGATGTGTTTCAGGTGTGGGGTATTCAAACTATCTAATGTGGTGTAGTTGTAGAGTATATTAGGAAGACAAAGATGAATTCTTCATAAACGACGAGTAGGTTATCCAAGTTAGAAGTTCATATGAGGGTCCACGGCAGGCATACACATGACTGATCAGGCTGAAGGTCAGTCTAGAACCCCAAAGACAGATTGTGTTAGCCCAACGGTATGGAACTAACTCACTTGAATATAAACAATAAGTAAGTAAAGGTAGAAACAAAGCAAGGAATAATCAAGCACAGGCAAATACAAATATAGAAACAAGATACCATATGCTACATCATCTTCCCCCTTCACAAAGCAAAAGGAAAACAATGAAGCACAGGCAAATACAAATATAACAGGCAAACACAAATATAAAAATACGATATCATATACATCAATTTAAGATATAATCATTGTATTTTGAAGGGAGTTTAACCAGTCTATGACTGCGCGTATACAGTGGTTCTGCAGCTGGACCAAACAATGAAGAAGAACCAGGAACATCCTCTCTCTCCAGATTATGACAAAAATTGCGTGCTTGGCAACTAGAATCATTTTGTGTGTGATTGGACATCCTGTCCTCAATATTAGTAGGACTGTCGATAAATGCGGCACTAGAACTGGTATCCTCTTCACGTCCAGCATAGACCTGCTTGAAAATGTCTGCTTGCGAAGAGGAAATTGGAACAATAGAGTTTTTATTCCACCACCCCTTGCCTTCCAGTAACACAGCAAATTTAGAAACTATTAAAACTTTAACATGTATTGAATATTTCGATGCTCCTTTGGGTACCCTGCATGGTTTCTTAATCAATACCCAGTCATTCACACTAACCAGAATCATAATCACGCTTCTGGACAAACTGTTTCTCAGAAACTTTCTGTTTCAACTCTTTAACATCTACATTCACACCCTTGTGAAGGGAGGCCATCCATGAAGGTGTTAATTTAGATCTAGATTCCCTCCTTCTGAGCAACACAAAGGGCGAAAAACTTGTGGTGGAATGCGGTGTATTCAAATATGCCCATAATTTCTCATTAAAAAATTATTTCACATTGCAGTTGGCAGCAATAGCTGTTTGAATACCCTCTTTAAGAATACGATTAGCTCTCTCCACCAGTCCGTTAGAAGTTGGACTGTACAAAGCCACACATGAATGTTTTATGTTGAATTTGAGCAAGAAGTTTTCTATTTTACTGGAGATGAATTGAACACCATTGTCAGTAACAATGTTGGACGGTGGGCCTTCCAAATAAAATAGAGATGATAAAAATGAAATAACAGATTCTGTGTCAGCATGTTCCACAAAAGCGTAGTATATCCATTTTGAGAAATAATCAATTGCAACAATCATGTGCCTCATATTTCTAGGCAGAAGGTTAAAATGGCCTGAAAAATCTATAGCAATACTTTCCCAAGCACCACTGGGGAAAGGGATATTGTGCAAGGGTTTATTATGGCACTTCCAATGCTTATCAGACACCAAACAAGAAGTGCACTGGTCCTCAAAATTCAACACTTGTTTATCAAGACATGGCCACCAGTACTTTTCATTTAACCTTCTACAGGTAGCTGAGATACCTAAATGCCCCTCATGAGCAGCCTTTATAAGCAAAGGCCTCAAATCGCAAGGAGGAATGCAAAAAGGACCTCTCATACACACACCGTTCTCACACGATAATTCGGCAGCTAGTTGGCAATAGGTGTTAAGTTCCCCGCAGAATTTCTGATTTTTGGGCCAACCATGAGTAATATGAAACATCACTTCTGAAAAAACAGAATCTCTTGACATCGCAGAAATCCAATCCTGCTCCGAAAACAAACCTTCAGAAGCAGAAACCACGTCTAATGCACCAATCACACACTCCGTGTCCTCATGCTCAGTATCAGACAGGGGTAAAGGCAACCTGGAAAGGCAATCCGCCCTAACATTTTTCCCTCCAGGAAGGTATTTCACATCTAAGTTGAACTCTTGCAACTTGGACAACAGTCTTACTAGTCTTGAAGAGGCTTTACCTAAGCCATTCCCATCCATTAAGAATACAAGTGGCTTGTGATCCGTGTAGAGTGTACAGGCCATACCCCAAATGTAGGTCTTAAACTTACATACTGCCCAGACGCAGGCTAGGGCCTCTCTCTCAATGGTGCTGTAGTTGATCTCAGTATCTGAGAAGAATCTTGACGCAAATGCGATAGAGTGTTCTCGTCCATCCTCCCATTGGCCAAATACCGCCCCCAAGCCTTTCATACTAGCATCCACCGCTACAAAGGATTTAGCTGAGGGTATAAACGGCTTCAAGGCCGGAGCAGACAATACAAGTTTTTTTATGGCGTAGATTGCACCCATCGCTTGCTCACCCCATTCGAACTTACTGCCTTTCTTTAACAGATTTCTAAGGGGTTGTACTATCATCGCATAACCATCAACGAACCTTGAATAGTATTCACATAGACCAAGAATTGAGCGTAGCTCATCTTTGTTCGATGGGCAAGGCGCATTTGTGATAGAATCCAGGTTTCCCTGTTTAGGCTTAATGCCATCAGCAGAAATAGAGTGACCTAAGTATTCTATACTCTGGACCAAAAATTTACACTTCTCCTTCTTAATTGTGATACCACAATCTTAAGTATAGAAAACAATCTAAAATAATAGTATGTTCTTCCATGTCTTTAGTGTGAATCAAAATGTCGTCCTGAAAGGCACATACATTCTCAAAATCGCCAACCAAGGAATCCATTAATTTCTGAAAAACGCTTGCCGCAGAGGCGAGTCCAAAAGGAAGTCTAAGATAGTTATATGCCCCAAAAGGATTCACAAAAGTAGTGAGTTCCTTAGAATCTAAACTAAGAGCAATCTGATGATACGCAGAGTGTAAATCAATAGTGGAGAAAATTTTTGAAGTGCCCAAACTAGCAATCATTTCTTGTATACGAGGAAGAGGAGGACAATCAATAATTATGTTTTTATTCAATGATCTTAATTCCACGCATAACCTCAAATCCCCATTTCTCTTCTTAGTGAGAACAATGGGCGAATCCCACTCAGAAGAGTCTGTGGGGGTTATGATGCCGTCTTTGAACAGTTTCTCCAAGAGATCTTTAAGTTGCCCTTTCACAGAGATAGGAATGGGTCTTACCTTATGTGAAACGGGAACAGCTCCATCCTTAAGCCTGATACAATGTTCAAAACCCTTAACAACTCCAATTACATCGGCAAATACCTCAGGGTATTTCATTGTGAAAGATTCTGAGATGTTGGTAATAGGTAAACTAATTTCTGACACTTCTGAAAGGCATTTCTCCTAAGACTATGGGATTGTCAAATCCAGGACATAATACTATGCCCAGCTTCGCAAGATCTTTCCATCCTATGATATCCCTGCCATCCACTGCCACGTATATCTTAGTCACTGTGCTCCTACCTAAAATAGATAAAGTGGACAAAAAATACCCTAAGAGTTCAATGTCATGATCCCCAAAAGCTTTGGGACTAATGTCGGCATCATTCAATACTTTCATAGTAGGCCAGCATCTGCGGTAAGTGACATCTGCAATAATGGTAACAGGTGAACCAGAATCAGCCATGACAGAAATTTCAACTAAATCAATAACTGCCTGACATATGGGTCCCTTGATATTTCTAGCTGTGGCAACATCCACTGTTAGAACAACATTAGATAGGTTAGTCGCACAGTCGTCTACTCCATCATCCGTCTGTTCACTTCTAGAGTACACATTATTGACTTTCACTCTCATGCTATTGCCACTAGGTTTGTAAGTACGGTTAGGCTGCCTGCAAACAATTTGAAAATGACCAACTTTCTGACATTTTAAGCATTTCTTGCCCAATGCTGGGCACAACTGATTATTGCTTAAGTGATTGCGTGACCCACAGCGGAAACACAGTTGTACGTTCTTATTAAGTTTTGTAGTTCTCTCCTTAATATAGTTAACCTCAGAGTCTCCCATTAACTGATTAACCCCTACATTTTCTGTGTGTCCGGATACTACTTTAGAGGTAACAATGGATCTCTCAACAGCTTTAGCTATGTCTAATGTTTCCTCTAAGGAAGGATTGTGACATGCTAACAACCGTTCTTGAATTTTTTTTGAATAACAATGGAACACAAATTGGTCTCTAATATCGATGTCTACATGAGTACCAAAATTAACACATTGTATTCATCCGAGAACTGCTTCCCAATTCTTTCTTTCTCTTCAATATAAACATTCCATATTGCAGTTTCACCACCACTTTCATTAGGTGGAGAAATTATAGGTAAATTGTCAAAAACACGCTGCCCGGCCACACCTAGGTGATTAAATAGCAGGGCCAACTTCCTGGTGGGAGAAAAGTCATTAGCATCAATTGCAACTAAGTAATTTTCAAAAATTCTTATCCACTCTCTCCACTTGATGTCCGGTTTTCCACTCTTTGTTAAAAAAGGTGGAGGCTGTACTACCAGATTACTATATGCCATGCCATAATATAATAGCAGAATGAGTTTAAGAGCGGAGCTCAAATATCTTGTAAGGAAAGCAAAGGGTGTCTAAATTCCCAAACCAAAATGAGAGAAATGCAAACAAAAGAAACTGTAGGGAATGAAAGTTACTGAGCGAAGAACACCTACTCTGCTAAAGTTCCCGTTGGTAGAATGCTAATGTTCTCGTTGAAGTAGTCGCTTTGAATAAATATTGATTTTCTTCCTTTAAAATAACAATCCTTTCGTTTCGACGATCACCTGCATGATGAAGCATGCGAAACGAGCGCTTTGTTTTTGTGATACGATGTACGAAACTCTGCGCGCGTTTCTGTGCGTGATGCGTCACCTTCTCCTAGGAGACCATGTTGACTCGAGCGCTTTGTCTTAAAAGCGTTGCGGCGTGCGTACGCGTCTCTGTTCCCTAGGCGACCACGTTGATCACAGCGTGTGACGCTGTCACATTGGAAACAAACAACGACGCCGTTCGATGTCAGGCGCTGCACAAGATGAGAAAGACAGTTGGAGCTCGTGACAAACAGCGCGCGGTGAGACAAAAGAAAACAGTCCTCGCCTGTCTTAAACACAAGTAAGGCAAAACACCGGAAACAAACAAAGCGTATTAAATATAAGAAGGTGTGCGATGCGCACACGTTACCAGCTCTGACAGTTACGATGAGGCAAAAGCTGTTCATATGCCGGTCGGTGGACCCGTTAACGTCGTGTCGGCTCCAATCTGCTCTGTAGTTTTCTTCTAACGCGAATCCGTGTAACCCACTCCTGCTACTATAATATCTAGAGTATATTAGGAAGTCAAAGATGAATTCTTCATAAACGACGAGTAGATTGTCCAAGTTAGAAGTTTATTTGAGGGTCCACGGCAGGCATACACATGACTGATCAGGCTGAAGGTCAGTCTAGCAATCCCACCCAAGAATTCAGAACCCCAAAGATAGATTGTGTTAGCCCAACGGTATGGAACTAACTCACTTGAATATAAACAATAAGTAAGTAAAGGTAGAAACAAAGCAAGGAACAATCAAGCACAGGCAAATACAAATATAGAAACAAGATACCATATGCTACAGTCGTGTTCTGACTGATGTGACTTCAGACAGCTGCGGTTCATACCGCCAATGGTTTCCGCCATGGAAGAACCGCTCTTGTGATTTGTGGATCGTAATTTGATCAGAGGCTTTTTTTACATCCTCCAGTGTCCTGATCGTTTCAGGAATTTGGCTCTTACCACCAGACCTCCAAACTCGTAATGCATCCCTCATTGTAGGTTGTTGGATTTATAGGGGTGTAGAGCGGGAAGTTATTTAGGATGATAATTGATTAATAATTACATAATTTTTTAATTATTTAATAATTGTATTAACTTATGTAAGGTGTTTAATAATTATATATTTTTTTATTATTGATTAACTGTGGATTGGTATTTTTGTAGGAGCAAAGGGTGGGAAGGTAAAATGCTAGTTTGTTAGCAATTATTTTTTAATTTATTAATATTATGTATTGTTATTAATTATGTAAATTGTGTAATAATTGTATTTTTTGTAAATTCATGCTTTTTAATTTTATAATTATAATTTTCCTTAGGAGAGTTTTATATTTCTGGTCAACTAATAGGTTCATTAAAATATGTTAGGCTTTTGAAGTGAAATACTTTCCCTACTGTTGCACAGTCTGGGGCGAGAATAGTAAATTTAACCCCTCCAAAGACCATCGTATTCGCAACTGCTGCATAGACTGGAGTGGGAATACCCCTCCAAAGCTCAATGCTTTCCCTACTGATGTAGAAACTGGAGTGGGAATAGTACATTTTACACCTTCAAAGTTCATCACTTTCCCTACTGTAGAACAAACTGGAGTGGGAATAGTAAATTTAACCTCTCTGAATGTCAACACTTTCATTACTGTTGGATGGACTGGAGTAGCAATAGTAAATTTTACCCATCTGAATTCCAGCACTTTCCGGACTGCTGCACAGACTGGAGTGTGAATATTAAATGTAAACCCTCCAAAGTCCTACGCATTCCCTTTTGTTGCCTATACTGGAGTGGGAATAGTAAACTTTACCCTTCCAAAGTCCAATGCTTTCCCTACTGTTGTACAGACTGAAATAGGAATAGCAAATTTTACCCTTTCAAAGTTCAACGCTTTCCCTACTGAAGAGCAGAATGGAATGGGAATAGTGAATTTTAACCCTTTGAATTTCAATGCATTACCTGCTGTTGCACAGAGTGGCGTGGGAATAGTAAATGTAACCCCTCCAAAGTTCAACATGTTCCCTATTGTTGCACAGACCGGAGTGGGAAATAGGCAATTTGGCCCTATCAAAGTCCAACACATTCCCTACTGTTCCACAGATTAGAATGGAAATAGTAAATCTTACCCCTCCAAAATCCAATGGTTTCCCTACTGTTGCATAGACTGGAGTGGGAATAGTACATTTTAGCCCTCTAAAGTCCAGTGCTTTCCCTAGTGTAGCACAGACTGGAGTGGGAATAGTCCATTTTGCTCCTGCAGAGTGAAAGTAGTAAATTGTACCCCTCAGAATTCTAAAGCTTTCCCTATTGTTATCCACACTGAAGTGTGAATAGTGAATTTTACCTCTCTGAATTCTAACACTTTCCCTACTATAGTACAACCTGGGGTAGGAATAGTAAATTTCACCCCTCCAAAGTCCAACACTTTCACTAATGTAGAGCATACTGGAGTAGAAATAGTAAATGTAATCCCTCTGAAGTCTAATGCTTTCCCTACTGTTTCACTGATTGGAGTGGGAATATAAAATTTTACCCCTCCAAAGTCCAGCCCTTTCCCTAGTGTAGCACAGACTGGAGTGGGAATAGTCCATTTTGCTCCTGCAAAGTCTAACACTTTTCCTATTGTTGCACAGGTTGGAGTGGGAATAGTGCACCTATTATTTTCTGGCTTAAATATGTAATAATGTTTAAACATATATATGTTAGTATTATTTGTTTGCTGTTTAATTTTACATTATTTGTTTTTATATAGATATTTTTTGTCATACTTTTATTTTTTAATTTTATAGTGTTTTTTGTTTAATTTAGTAATTTACTGTAATGTTTGGAGTTGTCTTTTAATATTTTAAGTTCAATGTACACATATATATGTATACATTTATGGTTTTTATAGTAGTAAACACAAAACTAAAAAATATCATATATTAAAGATATACTTATTAATAGTGTCATATAGTATATATATGTTAACATATATGTGTGTGTTTATATGAGTATGTATTTATATATATTTTTAAACAGTATTTAAAAATATTTAATTTCAATTTGCTAATGTTATATGTTTATAAAACTCCATTGAGATGACAAGCTAACCTGAGATGCACATGTGTGCCTTTGGAGTGGTATTGTGACCTGTGAAAACTTGGCAGCGTTTCAGCAATCCCAGATGACTCTTTCTTTGCTCTTTGCTACTTGCGCTCTCTACTGATGAAGGGCTGAACTCAAAAACAAATGTCTACAGATAACAGCAATACCTGCACCAACTTTAATGAACAACTACAGCATCTTTGGAGAGAGTGTACAGCATTTACCAGAATGTAATGGGGGTGAATTGTGCTGGGATGAGAGGCAGAGTACTTCCTCCCCCCTTGTGTTTAAATGGCTCCCTTGAGCCAACAAACTGACGGGCTTACCTGGGATGCACCTGTGCACACGTTTAGTGATGTACTGTGGCCTGTGAAGACTTTGGCAGCATTTCAGCAACCCCAGATTACCTTTCTCTGCTTTCTACTACTTCTGCTCTCTATTGATGAAGGGTTAAACCCGGAAACACGTGCCTAGAAATAATAGCACTACCTGCACCAACTTGGTGAAAAACTACAGCAACCTTGAAGTAAATGTACTGCATTTACCAGAATGCAATGTGGTGAACTGTACTGGGATGAGAGGCAGTGTGCTCCCTCCCCCTTCTGTTTGAAAGGCTCCCTTGAGCCAACAAGCTCACCTAGGATGCACTTGTGGGGTGGTACTGTGATCTTTGAAGACTTGGTCGGCATTGTAGCAGCCCCAGATGACTTTTCTCTGCTTTCTACTACATATGCTATCGATTGATAAATGGCTAAACCCAGTAACATGTCTAGAAATAACACCACTACCTGCAACAACTTTGGTGATAAACAACAGCAAAGTTGAAGTAAGCGTATTGCATTTACCAAAATGCAATGGGGTGAACTGTGCTGGGATGAGAGGCAGTGTGCTTCCCCTTTTGACTTTGTTAACATGTCCACAAGCACAGTGGTCAGTAAGGATCTGATGGTGAAGGGAAGATCTATTTTTACACTCCTAGATGCACTGCTGCACATGTGTAACTGTACAACTTTTGACATTTGCAACCATTCCCAGTACTACACCTGGAAAGCTGCTACCTACTCTTTACTCAGGCAACAGAGCAGCACTAATATTGCTAGACGTACCTGCCACATATGTTAAAGCCAGTAGTAACATCAATAACAATAACAACAATACAACAACAGTAATAATAACGACAGTAACAGTAATTACAATAATAACAATAGAAACAATAATAACAATAACAAATAATAACAATACAACCATAACAACAACAATAACAACAATAAAAAGACTGAAAGATTGGAAGGGTTGTTGCAGCCTTCCGGTTGTTCTACTAAGAATGTCCTGCAACATCTGCTATTTTCCCAACATGCATGGTATACATCCACATCTGGAAAATGCAGTCAGCTGTAGAAGCACACAGTTTTTCTTCTACTTTTTTGTTATCATTGCAAAAACATTTTTCCTGATGGGGAAACTTCTTCCCCTGCACTCAAAGGAAGTTTGGGGTGTTCCATTACTCCAGAACTTTGCTGGACTAAATTTCTCACTACTTCCAGATTGGGAAAGGATTAAAAAGATGTTTTAATTGCAAACAAACCCATAATAATAAGGTCCTCAACTGAGAATTTACTATTTACTGAGTATTAACAGTACCCTGTCAACAAAACACAGTTAAAGTGAGCTAAAAGTTCAGCAGTTATGACATCATGCGCTCTTAACACCATGGGCCAGATTTACAAGAGGCTCATCAGCTGTAATGCACCACTTTTCTTGTCCCCCTGCACTCACTAACGACACCACTCGTGTGCCGTATTTACAACACAGCACACCATGGCACACGTTAGGACAATAGCGTGGACATGCACTATTGTGGTACTTTGCAGGATTAGCTCCGTAAATTGTGGCACTAATCCTGCAAAGTATAGGGAGGCCAATTGAAAGTATTGGGTGCATCTTTTTAATGCCTGCTCTAAGTAGGTGTTACAAATGTTGCTAAAAATGACATAGTGAAATGTAAATTTCACTGCACCATATTATGGGCCTCCCTGTGGGGCAACATACATTATGCCTGGCACAGGCATAATGCGGCTTAGGGGTTACAAATGGTGCAATGCAAGCATTGCACCACTTTGTAAATATGACGAGGGAAAATTGCTTCTTTAACGCCACATTAGTGTAAAAAAAAATGACGCTAGTGTGGCGCTAAGAGGTGCTATAGCTTTGTAAATCTGGCCCCATATCTTTCCAGGTGCCACAATGCGTTACTTTTCTAAAATATCTCGATGAAAGCCATTGCTTTGTCACTGCTCATTGTTTTGTGTGACAACCTCCACTGCAGTATTCAGTAATGTTATCCAGAGACGAATGCTGCACCAGAACAAAGCCAGCACAACATGGAATCAAGTCTTGTAAATGGATTCCTTCCTAATAGCTGTATTAAATATAAAACAGGCTGACCTTCTACATCTTCCAAAATGGTTATGTGAAAGCAATTACTGTAAATTAAAGATACCTTTTCGCAATGCAGCATTCCCTGTATTCATTTCTGTGCAAAACAGCCCTGATGCTGTGTGTGACCATGAAAGAAATAGGCAAATGTGATTCTGAAAAAAATCAGGTCATTATTGGGTCATAATTAATTCATGTCATAGTAAATAATTTGGCCTCTGTCATCCCATTTAAATTCTCGCATATATGATTAGCCCCTTATGATTTCACCTTTGGAGTTACATTGTTCTCATTATTTATGCATTCTGCCTCGAATGACTTGAGACACGAATATAACTCCTAATCTATTGCCTACAGATTGCACAACCCAGGGGTTTCTTTCCAGGGACATTTGTTATATCATTAAAAATAATGAATGTACTATCAGAACTGCAACATGTATATTGTATATTAAGCAATGACTGAAAATACTGGAAGGGCGCTTATGGATATGAAAGGGGTGGAGTAGCGCAGAAAGCATTAATCAATGGATTTGTCTCCTTGTAAGCACTCTATATGATGAAGTAGGCGTCCTACTCATTAATCATCATTAGTCGACTGTATTGTTTGTTACCATGCAATCTTCATGGAATGGCATTAAAACCCACCGTTCAATACTGCGAGAGAATCCATAATCATGCAATTGTGTGTTACAAAAGGTTGACCTCATCAGCACTTCTTTAACGTAATGCAAAGGCTTGATACAGTCCATAGAAATACCTATATCTCAAAATTGCCTCATTATCTTCCCTCCATAAGAAAAGTACATTACAAATCATGTAAATTGTCGCTATATGAACCAGAATGTAGACACGAAAAATGCCTATGTTATCAGGCCTGAGCTCACTCATGCAGTTTCCTTCAAGAAGTATAAATAAATACAGGTTCACCACTTTCAGTAAAAGAATGTTTCCCACCGCCATATTAATTCCCAGCAGTGATGAGCAGGGGCAGCTCCTCCACAAAAAAGGAGAAGTGTCACCCCATTAAAAAAAAATGCCCCAGAACTGAAAAATAAAATGGTAATAATCTTTCTTTATTGACCAAGCACAAAGAGAGAAGGAGAGGGAAGCACACCACACGTCCTCCCAACAAAATACTAATCACAAGCGGTGTGGTGACATTGAACTTAAAGTGTGACGTTTTGTCAACTTTTGATAGGCTAACCCATTTGTTTCCATTAGTCTCGAGAATGTCACTCTCATCTATATGTCAGAATATTTTCATAATCGTAGAGGTGGTCTCACACACTATGTGTCATGCTTCATCCTTGACCACCTCTGCCTACCTTGGTAGGACAATGCCACCAGGGCAGACTCAACAACTCGGTAAAACCTGCACCAGTGCAGGGAAATTTTCTTTATTACCATTTTATTATTCAGCACCCCTTCCTGAACTGAGTGCCAGGATAGAGTGGGGCAATTGCTGCTGAGTGGCAGCAGGGAGCTGTGCACTTGTTTAAAGTGTGGATGTCCCTTTAGCCTGACATGCACTCTTTAAACTTTTGTAACCCAGCTGTCTTAAGACTGCTGAGTTAGAGAAAGCACCGGCCTCCAGTGCTCCATCCTAAAACTTCTTTCATGCTGGTTATCAGCATGAAAGCATCACCAGGATTGGCTAGTGCATTTTCCTGGGTCCTGTCGCATGTTGGAGCCTGGAGAGAAGCAGAGACAATGAGAGGAGGACATGCGTCCTAAGGTAAGTGCCGTTTTTTTATTGTTTATTTTATTATTATTGTACCCCCTTCGGCCCCCCATTGTAAATACCAGCAAGCTGCTACTGGGGATGAGGTGCTTCTAATACTTATACATCTACAAAATAATAGCATTTTTGTTGCACTGCTACATGTTGTAAACCTTGCAAATAGCCCTCCAAAAAGTAACATTTCTACAAAACATGAATTATACCTATGAACTGGACAATCAAATTCAGCATAGGTATGCATCAACAAAGGGTAAAATGTAGGGCAGGAAAGAGAATGCAGGTAGTGTTCCTGTTCCATCCTGGGCTACTGGCCGGGGGTAGAGGGGATGACACCATCCCACGGTAAGAACCATTGAGATTGTGCTACTCTGCGGCCTTTCACTTTCTTACCACATAATTTGGTTCCCCCCGCTGCATAATTCAAGGGGCCTTGCCCTTAAATGATTTAAAAATTCACTTTACGCTGACTGAAAAAGCGCATGTGAACAGCACAGCGGAAGCTCTCCACTCTTGCATTGATGGAGAAGAGAAGGCTCGGTGTTGTATACATTTGGGTTTTTATAAAGTATTTGGACATGAAGGTAGGTGTTTACCAAGAATGATAGGATATGATGGCAGGATGCAAGAATTTATGTTTAATTTGTATTGTATTGAGCTATTAACAATATAATAATAGAGATCACAACAGACATCATCAGTCATATATAACGGTTTTGTTGTCCAACCATGAGAAAAGCAAAGAAATGTGCACCAAGTTCACCCAGCCAGTTTCCCCAGTTTCCTTATAAAGACATTTACATTATTAGCCAGCTACAGTATACATCACATCGAAAGCTTGCCTCTAGTTTCCAATGGGCGACTAGTCAACAAGGTGGGTGAGTAATGTCTTTGCTCTTTGTTCATTACTCATTCTAGCACTCTGTATTTTATTGCTGTGGCGGAGGTTGACAACCATTTATAGGTCTGGCTAGACAACGCAACTGTTGCCAGAGATTATGGGGCATATTTGCAATATTTTGGAACAGGGCAGTGCTGCAAGGCTTCAAGCTGTGCTGCTCTGCATCAAAAGAAAAGGGCAGGAATATGCCATCTATAAGAAATGACACATTCCTTTCAGGGAGGTACCAAAGACCCCCGCAGTGCTGGGGGGGCCCTCCAGGTCCGTTAGGCAACTGATTCCTGTCCTCTTCCTTCTAGACTATTAATCGTGAAATGCATATGTTAAAGCCAGGTAGACTGATAGCTTGTTCTTATCACATTGTGTCACATGCTATAGCCAGGTATTTTGTTACATGTAATCTCATAGGTTGCCAAAGCACACAAGTTTTTTGGCAGCAGCCACTCATTCTGACAAACCCTGGGGGATTTCACTGTGATAAATTCTTCTTAGGCCTTGTTGAGATAGGCTTTATCCTGTTCGGCAAGCTAAACATTTCTACACATTTGTAATGTATTACAGTTTGCATGATAGTTGTCAGTTTATGTGTACTTAAATAGGGTGGTGTTTGGTAAAGTCTAAAGTCAATGTTAAATTTTAAAGGCTTCATTGATTCACTGGGAAAGTCATGCCAGATTTAATAGGTTTTATCTGTTCATTCATTAAATGTTATGACAAAGCCAGTATGACTAACCCTCTTTTTATGACAAGCATGCATTAAAGACAATAGGCTTTTAAGGATGGATTAATATACTCTGCGCTAAAACCTGTAAACAGGTATTTTGTTACATGGTATTTCACAGGTTACCATACTAGGCAAGGTTTTTAGTGTTTTTGATTCACCAGAACAAACTGTGAGGCTACAAGATATGCATTACAGTTATTCTTGTTAGGGTCTCTTAAAAGAGCTACTACATTTCATTCCCAGTTGCATACATTTGCACGTTTAGGACTGAATGCTGAATGGTTTATTATGAAAAGTTACAAAAAGGTACTATACCTGACATACCGCCTGTGAAAAACATATGTTAACGTTAATAGGCATTTAAGGGCAGATTGTTATTTGTTAAGGTGCAGCCACTCACCTGAAAACCAGGTCGTCTGCAGGGAAGATGACTGTTCTCCTAACCTCCTGAAACACCTCTTGGTACTGCTGATTTCAACAGCAGGTGTCTCAAAAAGGAAGAGGATGTGGAAAAGAGAGAGAAAGACACTACTACACCCCTTGTCACCAGGTCCAGCCAGGGGTGTGTTTCTTTGGATAATGGAGGATTGCCAGTGGAGCCCCTCAAAGGCTTTTTTTCTGAATTACAACAAGCAGGGTATTTGCAAAACGATGTGCCACTGGGAACCTGTTTCACAACCAACATTCATTGAAACAGGCACAGTACACAAATATTTCCCTGCTGTTAATCTCAGCGCATTCACCTAATAATAATCAGCACCTTGGCTGTTCCTTTCTTCTCACGAGATAGTATTTGAGAAAGGTGCAGGAATCTAAATGTCTTTCAATCAATATAAAAAGTTCTCTAACTCTCTTGCATGGATCAGGCACTCTCTAATAAGTTCTGCATAACAATGCTACTACACAAACAAGTGTAATACCAATAGCATGGAAACATAAACAAGTACTCACTATGGATAAACACAGCGGTAGATATGGTCTTTTCATTGGCGTGAACTGGTATTTTCTTTTTTAGTAAGGCTATCATACAAATGAGGCATAATGCTAATAGCATGAACACGTAAGCATCAAGCACTTCTCACAAGGAATTGCATAATCACTATTGCTGTAGAACAAGAAATAACAAAGGTGAAGATTGTGGAGTTCTGCCACTTATCAAAATCTCGTTCTCATGGTCACAGCGCTAAACTATTGTTTAAAGGAGATATTCTGCCAGAAGCCGCAATCTTTAAACAAGTATTTTCAAGGCCACTGTGTTAAAAGTTGTTCAACCCTTTGTCAAGGCTGTTTGCACAGAGAGCTCCTCAAAGTCACAGAAAGGCTTGCATGTAAGCAATCTCTGTTCTCTGAAAGTTGAAGCAAGCTTTAACCCCTTCGCTGCTAGGCCTTTTCCCCCTCAGGTGCCAGGCCTTTTTTTGGCTATTTGGGGCAGTTAGCACTTAGACCCTCATGACTTTTTGCCCACCTAAGCTACCCACACCAAATGTGTGTCCTTTTTTTCCAACATCCTAGGGATTCTAGTGGTACCCAGAGTTTGTGGGTTCCCTTGAAGGAGACCAATAAATTAGCCAAAATACAGCAAAAATGTTGTTTAAAAAAAAAAAAGGGAAAGAAGGGCTGCAGAAGAAGGCTTGTGTTTTTTTTCCCTGAAAATGGCATCAACAAAGGGTTTGTGGTGCTAAAATCACCAGCTTCCCAGCTATCAGGAACAGGCAGACTTGAATCAGAAAACCTAATTTTTCAGCACAATTTTGGCATATTACTGGGACATACCCTATTTTTACGATTTTTTGTGCTTTCGGCCTCCTTCCAGTTAGTGACAGAAATGGGTATGAAACCAATGATGGATCCCAGAAAGCTAAACATTCTGAAAAGCAGACAAAATTCTGAATTCAGCAACTGGTAATTTGTGTAGATCCTACAAGGGTTTCCTACAGAAAATAACAGCTGAAATAAAAAAATATTGATATTGAGGTGAAAAAAACAGCCATTTTTCTTCACGTTCTACTCTGTAACTTTCTCATGCGATGTCAGATTTTTTAAAGCAATATACCGTTACGTCTGCTGGACTCTTCTGGTTGCGGGGATATTCAGGGCTTGTAGGTTCATCGAGAACCCTAGGTACTCAGAGCTAATAAATGAGCTGGACCTTGCAATGGGTTTTCATTCTATACTGGGTATACAGCAATTAACTTGCTGAAATATAAAGAGTGACAAATTGGTATCAAGAAAACCTATGCATTTCCAAAACGGTCACAAGATAAGGTGTTGAGAAGCAGTGGTTATTTGCACATCTCTGAATTCTGGGGTGCCCATACTAGCGTGTGAATTACAGGGCATTTCTCAAATAGATGTCTTTTTTTCACACTATCTTGCATTTGGTAGGAAAAAATGTAGAGAAAGACAAGGGGAAATAACACTTGTTTTGCTATTCAGTATTCCCCCAAGTCTCCCAATAAAAATAGTACCTCACTTGCGTGGGTAGGCCTAATGCTCGGGACAGGAAACGCAACATGGAGACATCATATTTTTACATTGACATCTGACGTGATTTTTGCAAAGTGCCATGCTGTAGATTTTGGTCTCTGGCTCAGCCGGCACCTAGGGAAGCCTACCAAACCTGTGCATGTTTTAAAAGTAGACTCCTAGGGGAATCCAAGATGGGGTGACTTGTGGGGCTCGAACCAGATTCTATTACTCAGAATCCTTTGCAAACCTCAAAATTTGGCTAAAAAAACACACATTTTCCTCACATTTTGGTGGCAGAAAGTTCTGGAATCTGAGAGGAGCCACAAATTTCCTTCAACCCAGCGTTCCCCCGAGTCTCCCAATGAAACTGATACCTCACTTGTGTTGGTAGGCCTAGTGCCCGCGACAGGAAATGCCCCAAAACACAACGTGGACACATCACATTTTCCCAAAGAAAACAGAGGTGTTTTTTTGCAAAGTGACTACTGTGGATTTTGGACTCTAGCTCAGCGGGCACCTAGGGAAACCTACCAAACCTATGCATTTTTAAAAACTAGAAACCAGGGGAATCCAATATGAGTTGACTTGTGGGGCTCTCACCAGGTTTTGTTACCCAGAATCCAGTGCAAACCTCAAAATGTGGCTAAAAAACACTTTTTCCTCACATTTCGGTGACAGAAAGTTCTGGAATCTGAGAGGAGCCACAAATTTCCTGCCACCCAGCGTTCCCCCAAGTTTACCGATAAAAATGATACCTCACTTGTGTGGGTAGGCCTAGTGACCGCGACAGGAAATGCCCCAAAACACAATGTGGACACATCACATTTTCCCCCCCAAAAAAGGTGTTTTTTGCAAAGTGCCTACCTGTGGATTTTGGCTTCTAGCTCAGCCGGCACCTATGGAAACCTACCAAACCTATGCATTTTTGAAAACTAGACACCTAGGGGAATCCAACAAGGGTTGACTTGTGGGGCTCTCACCAGGTTCTGTTACCCAGAATCCTTTACAAACCTCAAAATTTGGCTAACAAAACACTTTTTCCTCACATTTCGGTGACAGAAAGTTCTGGAATCTGAGAGGAGCCACAAATTTCCTTCCACCCAGCGTTCCCCCAAGCCTCCCGATAAAAATGGTACCTCACTTGTGTGGGTAGGCCTTGTGCTCGCAACAGGAAATGCCCCCAAACACTATCTGGACACATCAAAATTATCAAATACAAAACTACCTGTTTTGGCGTGAGGGCACCTGCATTTTTGGTCCTGGGCTCAGCAGCCATCTAGGGAAACCTACAAAACCCAGACATTTCTGAAAACTAGATACCCGAGGGAGTCCAGGGAGGTGTGACTTGCGTGGATCGCCCAATGTTTTCTTACCCAGATCCCTCAGCAATCCTCAAATTTAGCTATAAAATCAAATTTTTCGCACATTTCTGTGTGGAATCATCGCACCGGGACAAATTTCCTACCACCCAACGTTCCCCTCAGCCTCCCAGTAAAAATGATAGTGCTTGTGACAGCGAAGAGCCAAAAACATGTCGAAATTGAGGGGGAACCAGAGTTGGTCCAAAAGGGCAGTTTGAAAAAAACATTTTTAGTCTGACAAGTGCAGCAGAATATTTATCGGTATAGATGAGACAATGCTGGGTGGTAGGAATTTTGTGGATTCCTGCAGATTCCGGAAGGTTCCATCACAAAAATGTGGGGAAAATGTGTGCTTTCCAGCAAAGTTGCAGGTTTGCAGGGCATTGTGGGTAAGGAAATGGTGCAGGGTGCATGGGAAGCAAACCACCCTGGAATCAACCAGATGTTTAGTTTTCAGATGTGTCTAGGTCTTGTGGATTTTTCTACATGGCAGTGTCCCAAAGTAAAAAACACGCAGCCCTCCCCATTCCAAGTGGGACGATTTTGAGAGTTACCAAGCTCTCATGGCCCAAATGTAAAACAAAAAACAAAAATAATGGGATAAGATGTTTTAGTGTGCGGGGGAGAGCTGAAAGACTGTTAGCCCCTTCAGTTCGGGTGGGGGTCTAACCTAACCCATACTGGTTGGTAGCCACCAGCCCACTATTTTGTTTTATTTATTTTGTATTCTCTGGCATCTAGTAGACTTTCTCCTCCCCCCGGGGTGTGGATCAGGGGTAGTTGCCCAATATGCCCTTTGGTGGGTGAAACAACTTTGGCCCCATTTATTTGGGGTGGGGGTATGGCCATACCCCCAACCTCTTATTTTGAAAAAAAAAATCTTCCCTGGTCTCTGGTGGGCTTTCTGCCCCCCTTGGGGGCAGATGGGCCTTCCAAACATAAGCCAATCTTCCCCGAAGGGGGGGCAGTTATGGCCAACAGTAATGTGCCCCCATGGGGAGCGACCCTTACCCAAGGGGCTGGCCCCACAAACAAAACACACACATACACCAATCCATGGTGTATAGAAGTTTCTGCCCCCTTGGGGGCAGATTGGCCTAACAAAAACAGGCCGATCTGCCCCCTAAGGGGGGGCAGAAATGGCCTAAATACAATTTGCACCCCAGGGGAGCGACCTTTGTCTAAGAGGTCTCTCCCCATACATAAAAACATAAAGTAAATAAAAAAAACATTTCTGCCCCCGAGGGGCAGAAATGGCCTAAAAATAATTTGGCCCCCCGGAACGACCCTTGCCTAAGGGGTCGCTCCCCACTCATAAAAAAATAAAAATCCCTGGTATCTAGTGGTTTTCTGCCCACCACCCCGGCCTATATATACTGCCCCTAAAAATAATTTGGCCCCCTAGCGAGCGGCCCTTGCCCAAGGGGCCACTCCCCTTATGCGCAATTATGAATAAAATAAATAATCACTGGTGTCTGGTGCTTTCTGCCCCCAGGAGGGGCAGAAATGGCCTAATAATAATTTGCCCCCCTCCTCCCCGGGAGTGACCCTTGCCTAAGGGGTCACTCCCTAGACATAAAAAAATAAAAATAATCAATTTTTTGTTATCCCTGTTGTCTAGTGGTTTTCTGCCCCCCGGGGGCAGAACGGCCTAATAATATTATGACTCATCGTTTTGAAAACAGATGGCAGCTGGTCCCTAGAGACTTTGGGGGCGTGGTAGTCACAAGGCAACCAATAAAAAAGTGTACCTGACACGAGGATTTGAACACAGTCATATGGTTAAACAAGCATTGTTAACACAATCACATGAGTGAAACAAGCATTGGTAAAAACAAATGTAAAACATAGTGCTAAAAGCTTTGGCAATACGTACAAAGAGATTATAGACAGCCCAGTAGTTTCCCTGAGGATGTTGGCATATTATGCACAGTGGGTGGGATTGTATTACGGTTCTGACAGTTATTACTCTGAATTAAATCTCATAATTGTACCTTAGAAGGCAAGAGGTTTGGTGTTGGTTATTCCCTGTGACAAGCCATGAGCATCAATGATTTGTACTGTAATAATCCTTGTTAGGACCTATTTGGAGAGGTAGTATTTTGCTTTGTCGACTATAATGTTGTTTACATTTGCAATTGTTTGACTATATGCCTAATGGTTGCATTATGGGAAAACTTATGTTCAGCATGTTAAGGTTGTTATGGTGATCTGCGAATGATAACAGCTATAGGCATGATTGGTGTGCAAAGAAATGTTCTGCCCAATTTTTAGAGAATTAGGTCCATATTTATACTTTTTGACGCGAAACTGCGCCAACGCAGTTTTGCGTCAAAAATTTGAATGCAGGCTTATGCCGTTTCTTAGCGCCGCTCGGGCACCAAATTTATACTTTGACGCACGGCGGTGCAAACCACTGGTGTGAGTCTTTTTTTTTACTCAACCCAATGCGTCATGTCGTAAAGAAAATCAACGTTAACATGGCGAAAATGACTTTGATCCAGTTTACGACGTTGCAAACCGGATATGCGCCTTTTTTTATGCAATTCAGTCAAAAAGCAGCGGAAACACAGCTAAATGTGCAAAGGAGAGCCAAAATGGATCCCAGAAGCTTTGAGAGACCCCCAGGAAGATGACAACTGACCAGGAACCAGCCAGGAGGACCCACAGAAGACCCAAGAGAGGGAGAAGAAGAAAAGGAAGTGTTGGTTCAGTGCAGAGGAGCAGGAAATACTGGTGAAAGAGGTGACGGAACACCAGCACCAACTTTTTGTCACCTCTAAATTGCCAATTAGTAAGAGAGAGGCAATTTGGCAACAAATTGTTGACAAGATAAACAGTGTGGCAGAAGTACAGGAGAACAGTCATTGCGTGCAAGAAATGCTGGCATGACTGCAAGCGCAGAACCAAGGAAAAGATGGCCAGGAACAGGAAGGCAGCACTGCAGACTGGAGGTGGGAGTCCAGCACCGCAGGAGGCCCTGGACCACATGGACGAGTTGGTGGCAGCCGTCATCCCTGAGGAGATCGTCACAGGGATTCAAGGAAAGGACAGCGCAGACTACCAGGAGACAACACAGATGCAGGGTAAGTGGCATGGGGAACTAAAATGCCTATTTGTTATCTGTAAGCAGGGGGGAGGACATACCTACTACACAATGCATGGAAGTCATGATATTCAGGGAGTGGAATGGGCAAAGGGGCACAGCACGGGGGCATGTCCTCTGCAGGGCAAACCTGGGGCACAGTACTACACAACACCAACAACTTCTGCATTGGCGTATGCTGCCATGCCAAGGATGATGGAAAGGTAAAGCCAGTCCAGGAGGGTAGGGTACAACATAAAACTAGCCTGCTGTCACACAACAGCTGGTATTCTCCCTACATGAACTAGGGCTCAATTAACAGTCACAGGCCATATCCGCAAGTGGAATTTAACATTGGCAATAGTTGCTACTACTACCTCTTCTGTGTGTGCAGGTCAAGTAGCTAATGGCAGTTACATGCCCATGGACAAACACACCCAAATTAGAGGGTTCAGGAAGACAACGTTATCAATCCCCTGTAATCAATAAAAATGTGCTAATCCTGTCAAATGTGAATGTCCAAAGTCGCTACAAACATCAGCCATTGTCATAAACATTAAAAGGTACACAGCAGTAATGTCATAACCATGCTGCATTTACCAGGGTCCACCCCGTGCCTGGGTCACAATAGCTGCAATGACACCATGCAACTTCCCAACTGTTATACTGCTTAGACAACAGCATTGAGGGGGAGGAAAAATGTAACGGGCTAGTGCAATACACCCTCACAGTCAAAAGAGGAAATTGAACACTGCTAGGACCATCAGTGCAATCAAATGTAGCACACATTCCCCAACATCAACATTACACATTGCCAATGTTGACATCTGTAGTGTGCCATGCCAATGCTATACATAGTATATGCTAGGTCTCAGCAACATATAGCTGGATGTGAAATATCAGAGACTGGGGCAGTTCCACATTGTTAAGTGTGGTGCAAGTGCCATCAGAACACCCACAGCCAGTGCAAGGCCACAACATGAGAATGGAAGTAGACGGAGGGTTGAGTAGGACAAGAAGATGGCAACATACAATTTGGACAGAACCTACACCTAGTGGATGTGACGCAGACAATTTCCCAAACTGCCCACACTACATGTGACATGCAGGTGGGGCATAGGCCTGAGAGAATGCTAATATTAAAGACAGGAACAATGAACAGGAACAAATATCACAATGTGCAACTAATAGGAAGTCAGGCACGTCACATTACAAATGCCACAACACAGACACACTAATTGTACTATATCTCATTGCAGAGGACGATGGCTCTCCTGGGGATATGCTTGTCCTGGACTTCCCTGATGACATGGATGAAGAGCTGACAAACATCAGCCAGTAGACCCTCCAAAATTTCCTTGGAACCCTCCAGACCCCACCTTCAGTTGCAAGGAGGAGCACAGATACAGCAGCCATCACAGAGGAAACGCCCTCCACCCCAATTGTACAACCTGCCAGCTCCAACCCAGCTGAGGACTCTGACGACACTGGCACCAGCTTTGAGAGGACTGTAGTTGGAGTACAGCGGGAGCTGGCCAAGGAGGTGATGGTGGGGATGCAAAATATGGCAGTCACCCTAGAGGGGGTGCGTTCGAGCATGATGTCAACTGCAGAACAGGCAGCAGCCATGTAAGGGCGAACATCAATCTTGCAAGAACTTCAACAAAGTGTGAAGGAAATCTGCACAGCAGTAAGGGAGTTGACACAATACCTCCAACAACAAATCTTTCAACGCATGCACAAATTCAATATTGACCCCCTCAGGGCTGATCTGGCTGCCTACCACAGTGATGTAGCTGCTACCTTAAGAACCAGCAGCTCATCCTTGCTGCAGTACTGCCCTTAATAACCCCACAGTTGGCAGCTACTGGGATTTCTGACTCCACGTCTTCAAACACTGAAGTGTGCGTTGCCCCTTCAAATCAACCACCACCAAGGGCAGAGGAGACGACACACACATCAGAAGATGAAGATGTGGAACAGATCACCTTCACCCGTAAGAGTACCCGGTAGCACTAGTCCCTGCCACATGGGCACTTATGACCAAGGTCCTCTGCTTTGTAACATGGCAGTCTTGCAACAGCTGCTTCTCCAGCCCACTGTTTACCTTGTCACTATGCCCTGTGATTGTCTCTCACTACCTCATTGGCAATTCATGTCCCTCTGCACTGTATGACACTTCACACCAGCATGTCGAATGACATGTCCTTTTACACTTGTGTAGGATCACAATGGAAGGTGACACATTAATGGACTCACAATCCTGGACTATGTAAATGTAGCACTAAAGCACTTTAAAATAAATAGCACTTACACAACCACTTTGTCTCTGTGTAATGTGACACATCAACCGTGAGGGTGATTAGTGATGGTTGCCTCATGTTAATGCCCATAGAATGTCAATACAACTGCCCTGGAAGATTGTGGGCTGATAACTATGCACTGGGGTCTGGATTGCACCATCATCTGCCCTTCCTGAGGGTTAATTCTGAAGTAAATAGAAACATTACAGTATAATGCTGTGTTGGACAGAATAAGTCTTCTTCAAGGGATGTCTAAGCAGAAAATCATTTTCTTCAAATTTTTCTTCCAGACAATCTTTACGTATGGGACATTTGACTCAAATTTTTCATCACACACCATACAGCAGAAATGGATGTGTATGAGAGCATGTCCAAATAAGTAACCTGGCTGTACAATGTAACAAATGATAGGTGTGAGTTATGTATCCTATACTACATGAGATTATACCATCACTCACCTTATCAGGGTTCACATGAACATCATGCTGCAGGCAGACGTACCACAGTGTCCTCAATACCAAATCTGGTCTCAGAGTATCACAGATTGAAAACATACATCCAAACTTAACAACACATTGAGAACCATAGTAACCTTGAGTGGTGTGTGCAATGGTTGGCAGATTCCTAGTGAAGTAGCTTTGGTGTGCCTGCCAATGTGATAGCTCAATTTGGATTTGGATGCAGGATGGAACACAAATGCAAATACTAAATTGACACTGTTCACCCATGCCAAGGCCCTGATCCCCAAGCATATGGCACATACTGCAAAGGAGTACCTACATATTTATTAAACTGTAAAAATAGGATTCTAAAGCTATGGGAAACACCTTAACTAACCTAACCTAACCTAACCAATCCTAACTACGCATTACCCACAACTGGCCCTAACTACCCTCAGCTAAACTTACTTATCACATTTACCTAAACACTGTAAACATCAACTCCCCCCCTGATATGACGGACACATGGAGGACAACATATACTAACCTAAACACATACTATCTTATACTATATATATATATATACATTTTTTTTATATATTTTTTTAATTTTTATTTAATACACAAAAATCCCAACATCATCCCCCACCCACCCACCCACAAAAAAACACATGTAAAAATATCATACCCTCCACCCCCACCCCACTAATACTAACTAAACTAAAAGCCTATTCTAACCTAACACTAAGCCCCCTAAACCCACTAATTAAAAGAACCATGAAAGAGGAGGTAGGGGAGGGAATCATGGGTGAGGGTGTCAAAGTCACACGTTCTCCCTCCGCAGGGTCTTCTTAATCGCACACACTCTCTTATTTAGCTGCGACACCTCCTGCTGCAGCCTGTCCAGTCTGGGCAACATCCATTGCATGTCACGTTGCATTGCACGAAATTCACCATTGTCAATGACTGCAGCAGGGGTGGTCTGTGTGCCAGTAGTGGAGGGTTGTCCAGTTGGTGGTGCCATGCTTGGAGGGGGAGGTGCAGGGGCTGCTGTCATTGGTCCAGGAGCTGAGGATGTTGATGGTCCTGCAGTGGTGGCTGTCATCCTTACTGCCACCTGGGTCATAGTGGTGATGCTGGTGGTGGTGGCTGTTGTGGACACAGAAGGGCCCCCTTGGGCAAATGCCCTCCACGTCCCTGAGGCTCTTTCATGGCGATAACGCCGTGCCATGTGGCGGAACCCAGACCCTACATCCAGAATGTGGCGGTAATGCATCGCCCTCCGCTGAAATTCACGGATCTGGTTGGCATCCATATTGGCTGCTGTTAAAAAAGATAAAGCCAAACATTAGTTACATCATTGTGTGATACAGCTACTGATGAGAATCAGACAATACATCTAATGCAGCTGAAACAGGACATCTCACCGAAGAGATCACAGATTGGCCCTGAGAAAGTACATGCCAACACAGCCTACATATGTCCTATCTAATAGCACAGCAACGCTCAAAAAGATGTGTACATACTTAATTGTTCTAAGTATCATTGTTCTGCCGTTAGTCACATAACAAATGCTGCAAGTCCTCCACATGTGACAGGCCAACTAATGACTATCCTCTGGATGACAATCAAGGGCCACAGGATCTCTGATTTGTAAATGGAATTGCCAGGATGGTATGTAGTTGCTAATCAAGAGTGGGTATCCTAGGTTGGGACAAATGATTTACAGATTTACATGTCTGTGTACTACACTTGGATCCTCACACCTAGGTACACATATTTCATAACCCTTAGCCTGTGCCTCAGGGGGGGATGGACAAGCAACACATACTTTCAAACATCAAGGACAGCCAGGAAGCTTTGGACAGCTATACATGGGTTAGGCAGTCCACTACAGGTAAGGAGAGTGTCCAACTAGGATAGACACAAACATTGGACAATCCCATCCACATTTATGTTTGTAATTACAGACAATTGTCAACATCATTTGATACCACCAATACCTGTCGTACAACAAGCAGATAGATGCAAGCACCCATCTGGGCCTGAGCTGCATGCACACCTCTGACATTGTACTCAAGTGCCACATGCATGTAGCACAACATGTGGAGCTAGATGATGCTAGGAAGTCAAACATACAGTCTAAAATGTTCATTATTGAACAGGGAGGCTCACGTCTGTGGGTAATACTTTGGCATCCCTATTCTGTGAGATTCAGGGTATGACTTGCTGACTAAATCCTGAAAATGGCCCTCTGCAAATTTTTCTTTACAAGAAATGTAACAACAAATGTCACCCTATTCACATGGCCATGCCTGCAGGGCTGCACTACAATCCCAAAATATGACTCTACACCACTGATTGTCCAACTCAAATGTGGAAAAAAAAAGTCAAACTCCAGTCAAGTTACATATCAGATAATGTGCCAGAACATCATACCTTGCTATGTGTCCAACACACAGGAGTCAATCACACAACAGCTGCAAACACAACACAGAACTGAAATATCAACACTTACTGGATATATCTCGGTCTGCAAATCGAGCCACTTCTCCGATTGGGTAAGGGGCAGGTCCACCTGTAAAGCATGGAAGGGTGAAATGTGCTCAATGTCTGTGCACTTTACAACACTTTCAAGTAAAATTACTGTGTGTGACATTATTTCTGAAAGTCCAGCCCCTCAGGCATGATGATACTCCAACATACATACCACTGCAAACATGTATAGACCCTGTCAATGTCAATCCAGTGAGTGATACACACACATATGCACACATGCAGTGGCCCTAACTATCATGTGAAGAGAAACATGATCCCTAAATTGGTTGCAGACTCATTTATGGAGTATACTCCATTTCGTCATTTGCTGTAATGAGAGACATGCAAAGCCACATTCCTGGTGCACTGCAATACCAGTTACTCAGTTATTGTGGCTTGGGCATCAAGGGACAATCAGTTACTGTGTGATGCTTGGTTTGAGTTAAGCTCCTGGTTTATTATGCTTTCTATGGTTCCTTACATGTGGGCCTGTGTTGTGTGTAGGTTACATATGCTACATTTATAGTGTCCCCAGAGCCACATATGCCCCTCTGACCCCATAATGGCAGGGATCCTGTGCGTTATTTGATGACAATCTGACGCTAAACATGGATTGGCCATTTATCTAAATTAATACAACAAAGAAATATATGCTGACATTGTATATTTTGTCCATCCATGACAGAATGCATGGGCACAGGTGTATTCATTGCACCTGAAATGTGTCACTCATTGCCCTGTGTACCCATATTGGGTTTTGGAATTCACAGTTAGCCACTTTCATCATCTTACATTTGGCAAGTTGGGAGATCAACAGGTATACAGCAAACTGACACTGTCCCATTATTGAAACATGGTTTAGCAAATGTCCTACTGTGTCAATCATGATGATGTAGGTTTGAATTTGTATGTTCCTTCGGAATGGCAGCAGTCACAGGAATGATGGTCTTCTTATCCTAGCATACACCCATGTCTGTGATAGCCTCCATCCTGGGAAGTTAGCTATCGTACATATGCTGCACTAGATCAGCTGGGGTGTACCAAACGTAAACTTGCAAAGTATTTTGGAACTTTTTATGTATGATGGAATTGGTCAGGGGTCCCTTGCACAACATCATGCAAGTAATATATTGTGACCATGCATTCCCCAACTTCAGGTGTCCCATGATGACCCAATAACTTATGAGAAGTGCATGGCTATAAAGTTACACAAATGGCAAATGCATCAGCTCAGTTACAGCTACTGTGCCCAAAACCAATTTAAAACACACTTGTACAATGTACAGAGGGCCAGGGATATTTGTTATCCCTCAATTTGTATCATTTGCTTCATGTTTTACGCTACAGCTATGGAAAGTAGCACCAAACATTTAGATATGAACCCGTGTGCATTACTTTGGCATCCATTCCTAATTTAATTGCGGCACAACCAAGTCAAACTATCAGCCGAAGATATTACCTGAGCTTAGGAAGAAATTTGTGCGTATGGGCCAGAATACAGTTCAGACATGTATTCAAAATATTTGGGGAACACATTAAGCCCTTGCTTTAGCTTGTGAAAAATATATTTTTCCTGGTACACTCACAGACCATGGATAAAACATGTGTATGAGCCGCATTACCGTAATCTATTGACGTGAAAGCAGCACTAATTTACATGATCAAGTTGTGTTTTGTATGTTTGTGCAGCTGATGCATCAACAAATGACTGTAATGCGTAGCAATTATTGTATAACTCAGGGCCACTGTAAGTTTAACTTGCATTCCACATGTCCAAAAACATTGCCTGCAGTATATCTGTAAATCTTCACCTGTCACTACAGAGCATTTAAATGTGTACATTACTCTTAATTGTACTCACCAACAGGGCCACCAATCACAACACCCAGGTGGTCCAGCAGGTCCTGCTCTCTGGCAACAAGGTCAGCCCAGCGGTGCTTCAGTTGGTGGTCGTTGCGCGGTAAGTTGAAAATGCGACGCAGATGGTACAGCACCTTGGACCATCTGAGCCTCCACGCCTCCGTGTGATACCCCTGTATCACCCTGCCACCTGCTTCAATCATCAGGGGGAGGAAGTGGCACACCAGCCAAATGAATGTACCTAGCTCCTCCTCACCCATTCTTCCCATACGTGGCCTATCCAACATGACAGGAATAATAGTAAAAATAAAGGGTACAGAGAAAATTAAGGGAAAATGAAAGTAAAGTAACCGACACACAGCCCAACTATCCCCAAACTAACAATACCCACTCCCAACAGACTCCCAACAGTACAAAGACAAAAATAGACACCAAATATGACAAATAAACACATACAATGAACAACTGAGACAATTACAAATAAAACAGATGACAAATAGGATGGCAAACAGAAGACAAAAGCACAATTGGGACAGACAAAACTCTAAGCACAGCCACACAGTCTAGAAAAACTGGAAAGTGAAAGTACACCCACTGTACCATTTCTGTAAACAGGATATCCTATTACATCACTTCCTGCCTCAAATTCGGTGCGTTTTTATTATGATGTGTCAAAATTTTATGACGCTTACAATCTGTGCATCAATTTTTTTTACGCAAATGCTTAAAAATTACCCTGCATCCATAGTTCAAAATATTTAGCATTGGTAACTAATTTCATGGGGTACAGTGTAGGAATTACCGCTCAGGGCCAATTGATGTATAATGGCTGTGAGCGTAATTTTTCAATGCATATGCAGCGATTTTTGACGCATATGCGCCTTTTTTTACGTGTTTGCTTCAAAATGTATGTCTTTTACTGTGTTTGTGTCATTTCTCACATTTTTTAAGTAAATGACAGCTGTAACTGTACAGAGATAGGCTGTTTGCACTTGCATTGTGTATTCCAGTGTTTGGGCACATGTGGCAGATCACACTACTTCGGACCATGATACTCCAGTTGTTGTACCGGATGAGCACTCTTTTTTAATACAAATGAGTATTACCCAGTTTGAGCAGGTTGTGCGTCAATAGAGGATAGCAAGGCTACACAACTTAATACATAAACTCATTGCCTGTGTGTTAATGTCTGTGAATTGGCCATTTCAATTTTAGTTGGGCCTCTGTGTGAACGTCACAAAACTTGCTTTCATTAATGTGCCTGTATGCATGTGTTGTAAATGTGGATAACCTTCACAAACTATTCAGTGTTGATATGAGTCAGGATATGTGTTTGTCATACACGTAGCATCTCCCATGACAAACTATGCACAGGATAGATAGAGGACGGTTAATAATGGCAAAGAGTAAGTCATCACATGTACAGGAATGTTGGATACCACATCCTGGTAACTTGTTTGTATACTAGCCATGAGTCAGTCATTTGAAAATGCTTTGTAGGTACAGTGTTTGTGGCACAGAGTTGCTAAACAATCCAGAAATGTAATGTCACTCAACTGTTTGAGTCCTATATATGACCTATGTTTCTCATGTGGCAGTGGAGGACCAGCAGACCATGCTGCATGTGTTCACATACTTTCAGTGGTTTTTTGCACAAAGGTGTCTAATTCAAGTGTGTGCCCATGTGTACCTGGTGTCATTATTGTCCTCCATGTTGTCACTGTTGAGTGCATGTCTACTCATGAGTCTGTGGATCCATTCCCTGCATTAACAGAGTATCCTTCAAAGCAGAGTTGACCGAAACCCAAAGGGGAATTGACAACACACATGGGGATATTTGAGCTATGGCACTACAGACTTTTATGAGGCTGACAACAGGATAACCATGGTGTACTCACAAATCTAATGGATCAGTAAATAGAACCTGGCACCTTTCGTCACAACATTTGTACACAGGGTGGCATTCCAAAATTTCCACTGCAACAGGGAACATCAGTGCCTCTGTGGTGATTAATCTCACAGCTAGTCACCACGCAAGCACCATCATTGGGTTGCAGCCAATGTGAATCTGTGTGTGGACCGTCAGGGCACAGAAATGTTTTGTCCATTCATGAACATTAGCAAACGTTATTTTTTGTGCTGGAGGCACCATTACCAATCCATGCATACAGCCATAGTACACTGTCACTGTTTGTCACTCATGCATACATGAAAGACAGGCAAGGGATAGTGCCGGGATTAGACTATTTGAATACATGTCCCAGACCTTGATACCATATGTAAAGTGATTAAACTATACAATAAATTTGTGGATTCATCGTAGACCTACCAGACACAATACCCCAGGAGGAAAGTGAGGGCATGGAAAGCAACTAGGTAGCCACTGGGAACCTCTTTGGTAACACAAAAACAGTTAACAATCAGGCTAACAGGATGCACGTTCTGTCAGGAGCTACCATGAACAAGGCAAATGCACAGTGAGCAGACCCAGACTGGGAAAAGCCTGACCAACAATGTGGATAATTAAAACTGTATTTGTGCTGTGGGCTGCAACGTTACACAATAACCCTAGGGCTGTGTTACACAAGTGGTTTATGCGGCAATGCACATCTAGGATGTACAAAAAAAGGCAGCTTCTAAGCAGTTCCAGGCAGCAGCAGTGGCAGTGCAGATTCAAATGGGTGGTCTGCATGGAAGTGCTCACAGGTGTGTGCAGCTTCAGTCTCTCACAAGTCCTGTAGGTGAGAATCAAGTTCAAAGGGCCAACAGTACCTTTCACATGAAAAGCAATGGACAGGTGATTACAGGTCCTACAGACTACCAAGCAGTGCATTTTGGGACCTGCAGTCCAGAATATGAGTCTGGGTGTGTGTAGATGATGGATAATCAGGGTACATATTGTCCTGTTACAGGGCCACCTCGAGAAGGGTGGGGAGAGACTTAATAAATGCCTGTGACAGAATTTATATCCTGGGATGGCATGCACAGGGCATGTCTTGTGAGCAATGCTTGTCATACTTGGGGCACTGGGGCTATCCATTTGCAGCTTACATGGACATCTTGTCACACATGCTCCTTGCTGAGATAGCTGATGTCACACTTACTGCTGTCAAGGGTGTGGTCATACATTCCTGGTACTAATGCAATTGCAAATCCACTGGCTCATGTATGAAGCAGGTTTTTTACATGTCATTTATGGTGTCTTATTTGTGTGCCATATGCTGCAATGAACCATGTTGCCAACATGGATGTGTCCCATAGTTGTGCTACTCTGACATTGCCCTTTAAATGTGAAATGAACACCATATATGTCATTTACACTGTATGTGAAGTTGGGTGTACATTCATACCCAACAAATGTGATATGGCTTTTTCAGTATCCTAATCTGTATTACTGCACTGCTCCACGAGGCTAAACTCAGATTGTGATTCCTAGGGATCATGTGATGCATAAATAATTACCCAGACCATGATTTAGTGATTAGATTAGGTGTTTAATGAGATATGGTAAGAAAGTGGTGATGGTGACTAGAGTTAAAAGAGGTTTTGTACAATGTGTTGTCTCCGACGTAATCCTGCAGCAGTGTTTGGATTGTCCCCCTCATGATGATGGACAGCATCCTCCTCTTCAGGCATTTGTGGGTCTGGTTCATAGAGGGGAATGTTACCCCTTACACAAATGTTGTGCAACGATGGCACAGGTCAAAATTATCTTACAGACCACTTCAGGTGAATATAAGAGGCTGCCTCCGGTGATTTCGAGGCACCTCAATCGTGACTTCAGGATGCCATACGTCCTCTCTACTATGGTGCATGTCCTCTGATGTGCCTCATTATAGACACGCTCTGCTGCAGTGCTTGGGGTTGCAAATGGGGTCATGATCCATGGCTGGATCCCATACCCCTGATCAGCTGAAAAAGAAAATGAGAGAAATTTTTGATGGAGCTTGCACCATGATTATCACTATGCATGACAGTTGTTATCTTGTGTTGTCTGTGACTCGTCTGTGTTTGTGTTATTGTGTGGAATTCTAGGCTTCTAGGATGTACCATCAGCATTGGATGTTTCATTATAGGAATTGGTGTTTGCCTGATTGACCAGATTTCAGCGGTATTTTTGTAGACTTGCAGTACATTGTGTACTCCCATGCATTATGCCATGTGAAAGAGGTGTCCATGTGTCTTAAGTGGGGGTGACATGATACTTCCATACACAGAATCAGTTCCACAGTGGTGGTAACACGGTTACATCTCTATGGCCTGGACATCCCATTCAATTTACCATATACAATAGAATTTGTTCAACAGCAGTGAGGGCCTTTGATTTGGCTAGGTGACAATGTACAACACATCTCCATAAGTTTGCAGCACTGAAGTGTTGACAATTGACAATGCACAAATATCCCATGTGTGACAAGTTCTATGCAAACCTATTTATCTGCCCTCACCGAGTTGGAAAGAGGTGTCCATGTGTCTTAAGTGGGGGTGACATGATACTTCCATACACAGAATCAGTTCCACAGTGGTGGTAACACGGTTACATCTCTATGGCCTGGACATCCCATTTAATTTAACATATACAATAGAATTTGTTCAACAGCAGTGAGGGCCTTTGATTTGGCTAGGTGACAATGTACAACACATCTCCATATGTTTGCAGCACTGAAGTGTTGACAATTGACAATGCAAAATATCCCATGTGTGACAAGTTCTATGCAAACCTATTTATCTGCCCTCACCGAGTTGGCTCATGTTCAAATGTGTACCTACACTACTGAACCTGGTCCAGGTAAGCTGGCTACCTTGGTTGTGGGGAGGAAGGTTTAAGTGTCAGAAGGTCCATATGCTTGTATATCTGTTGTGTATATGTTTAATTGTCTCAATATGTATGTGTAGCAATGTGCACTTTGCAATATTGTCACATCAATATGTGTTCTTAGCACAGTCCACTTGCTTATTGGTAGTGGGCAATGTCAGCCCAGGAGTGATGTGAGGTGTTGGTACAGCCTCTATGATTCCATGTCCCATTCATTGGAGTCATCATCATCATGCTATGTGTGTCATGGTGTTTGACCTGCAGCGAAACACATTGCATACCCCTTACAGAGTACATATTGTTTGGAAGGGTGTGTGATTGAGTATTATTGATGTGATGTTGGAAGATTCATCTTCCACATTGTACTGGCAGTTAAGGCCATGTCATTGCTACTGTGTGGTTTTAAATTGTTCCCTTGTGTCTCTGGAGTGGCATCTGTTGTTATTTGCATCTGTCATTTGTCCCTAGGTGTGTATTGCATTGGGTCAGGATATCAAACATGAATAGCAGTGTCACAACTCAGTGTCTTCCAGGACACGTGTCAATGTAGTGGTGTATGTGTTGTGTGTCCTACAGGGTTGCTGTGCTATGTGTATATAACTGGGTTTCTGTGCTTACCAACAAGTAGGCCATTTCCATATCGTCCATCCTGGAAGTGTTGATTGATGGTGCAGTGGCGGAAGATGAATGAATCATGTACACTCCCAGGATACTTTGCCACAATGATGGTGATCAAACCCCGGTGATCCACAATGGCCTCACATTGATGGAGTGTGTGTGCTTCCTTTTGTGGTTTAGATGCTCGGTTGGAGGAGGTGGCACAGTCTGTACATGTGTGCAGTCAATGGCACAAAGCATGTGTGGGAAGCCATTGATTTGGTAGAAGCCTTGTTTGGTTGCCTTCTGCTTCAGCTGTGTGTTGGGGAAGCTGATGTGGCGGGGTGTGAGAGAGATGATGGCATCCAGTACCTTCGGTAGGAAAGCAGAGAATGAGGGCTGTGAGATCCCAGCAACTAGGGAACCAGTCGTTTGAAAAGAGCCACTTGCCAACATGTGGAGGACAGCTAGCAGCTTGGTCTCTGGTGGAATAATGTGGGGTGTCTGCAATCTGGGTGCCAACTGTGGATCAATGTGGCGCATCAGCTGCTGAATGGCTTGCCAGTTTAGTCTGTACCTCTGGATGATGTCATGTTCCCTGAGGTCCAGAAGGATTGTCCTGGTCCTGAATATCCTCTCCTGCCTTCTGCGTTGCCTTTGAGGTCCCTGCTGGTGTGGGGGAAGCTGCTGCTGTTGGTCCTGTGCTCTGCGTCTTCGTGCAGGCTGGATGAGTACCACCTCCATGTCTTCCTTTTGGAGCTCTGCTGTTGCTTCTGTGTGTTTTCCTTAAGTACTGGTGTGTTTGCCCCATTTTAACACCTGTCCTGACCCAGGCGTTTTTTTTTAACGCAAATCGGGCTGTGCGCCATTTTCCGACTCCTCCTCCCAGCCGTGTGGCATTTTTGTGAGGTAGGATAAATATGGCGCAAGGGTGTTTAAGTCATTTTTTGGATGGGCACGCCTACCTTGTATGTCATTAACGCAATGCCATTTCTTGCATCCAGAAAATGACGCACAAAGCGGAATTTTGGCATTTGTGGGCTCGGGCGTCAAAGTATAAATATGGTGTTAGGTTTGCGCTGTCTTTGCGTCAAAATGTTTGATGCAAATTTGGCGCAGACAGAGTATAAATATGCCCCTTAGTTTTTTTGCATGATCTCTCCCAAAGTTTTGGACTGATGCAGCTGACTTTTCAACTCTGAAAGTGCACCGAGGCCTGCTAAACAGACCTCAGTGGCAATGTTCTAAATCTTTACAAAATGTAGGATAAATTGGCTACACCTAATTGGCATAAGATGACTTACTAGTCCCTAGTATATGTCTCCATGGCTACCAAGACCATGTAAGTTAGAGTTCCACCCAGGGCTGCAGCACTGACTGTGTCATTATGCATGTAATAGAAAACAAAATGGCTCCCAGCCTGCCATTGTCATTGTGGAAGAGCAGTTTCAAACTGCTAGTTCAATTTTGACATTTCAATCAATAGCAAAGCCCCCACTTCCCTTAAGTTTCCCCAAAGGAAGGCCTAGCGATCTTGAAGGTCGGGAGCAGTATATTATTAAGTGGGACATGCACTTCCATATGTTCTAACAGTAAAACATCCAAATGATCACTTATATAGTAGTCCCATTGGCCCAATTGGCTAGTACAGAGTTACAGGCTCACATCTCAGACTTTTAAACTTTTGAATGGGACTACTAAAATGGGTACTTGAAAGTATCAATATAATTGTGGCATTCAACCTGACTTGATGCAAAGTTTCAAAGTCTGAAATAATCTTTATTCAGATTTTTCAAAATCCATAAAAGCAGTGAAATATTACATGCAATATAAGCAAATCGTGTTAAGAAATGAAACATATACAAATTAATTACTGGTTGAAAATTTGAAAATTTGAATAAATACGTATTTTTAAAATACATCATAAAAACGATAAGAAGGTGCAAGAAGTGAATAGTGCAGAAAAGTGCTTTGCGCAAAACAAATGCTAGTCAGTAATACAGGAACAACTTTGATAAAAAAAGAGAGAAATATAATTTATGCAAAATACTAGAGAGAAATGAGAGATGTCATAAATCATATAATTTTGAGCTTTCATTTATGAATCATGGTGTTCACTACATTATTTCATATTGTCGAAGGAGGTCAAACAATGTATTTGCTTGATCAATCATGTAGTAAATGTAGAGATGGTTTCACGGATCGCGTCATTCTCTAAATTACATAAAAAATTAAAAGTGTTCTGATAAAACATAAATCTCTCAGGTAAAAATAGGGGGCGCAACAGACTTTTTCTAATATCCCCATATAAGTCACAAAACAGCATGAGGTGAGTGGTTGACTATGTGGCCATCTGTTCTTCTTTGCTTCAGACGGAGAGGGAACAAAGCTAAAGAATGCAAAGAATGCAGCACTCTTAGTCTGAGTAATGAATTTTTTAAGGAACTTCCCAGGTTTCAAACACAAATATACAAAACAAATAACGTGAGCACTTAATGTGAATGCAGCAACACAAGTGCAGCCACTAAAATATTCGTAGTAGTTGGATAATAATAACCAGAGAAAATGCAATATATCAACAATGAATATGTATGCAGTGAATATGTATATTTATGCATGCACAGAGTAAAGATAGATATTAAGAATTAAAAATGCATCACCAAGGGGCTCGAATCCAACATCTTCCTTGTCTGCCAACATGAAGCTGTGGAACCCATGACAGCTGGGACATGAGAAACTTCCCCAACTGGATTATTCTGAGCAATGCAATATTAACTTTAAACAACCTTAAGAGGAAGGTTCTAGAAACCCCCTCCTTTGAGTAAATTTGTAAAATTCAAGCGATGGCTGTACTGGGTCAGTGTTGAAAAAACACGCAAGAGACTGGCCAGATCCAAAGGTATATTTCCAAGACCGAGCTGTATCCTTCTCTGCCATAAACATTCTCATCCTTGTACACCCTTATCAATATTGCATCTCTCATGTAGTGCTCCCTTCCCTGGTGAGAAAAGCAAAAACATGTTAACAAGCTGTGCTTGGAAAAATACCTGGGTCACCATTGTGATGGCATTTGAAGCTAAGCACAGCGGTCAGTGGTCAATATGGAATTGGTGGTTAAATACAGATAGCATTACACCATCCCATCACAGGGGCATTTTGGTAATTTATGTGTCCAGGCACCACTTTTGGAAATGCTACAAGGTGATGAAGGATGCCCAGCCGCAATCTTGTTAAATAAAATCTCTTGTAGATTCATAACAATTTTCAGATATCCCTGTACACCCTGAGTAAGGGGCTCAAGCATATATCTGGCCACAGAGTGTTTTGAGATTTCTTTATCTTTTCTGGCAGCCATTCTGATGTTAATAAACATACGTTTCATTTAGTTTTTGTTAAAGCATAGAATATTAGCAGGGTTAGTTATAGATACTTCATTGTGGAACACTTTTAATAGGCCATTGAGATTTATTAACCATGATGTCCTTTTATAATGCTTGAGTGTGAGGCAGTCATGTCTGGCTTCCCTAGAGAATTTGTCCCCTGGTTTGTTCCAAATATTATGCCAGCACGTAAGCTTATTCACACAGATTGTGTCTTCATGGTAGGGCATGTCTAGTTCTCTGTGGGTAGCACCTGATGCTATGGATCTGGGCACAGGCAAAAGCCTATATTAACGTTGATTTTCCAGGGTTTGTAGGATATTAGCCTGGGTCGGGTCTCATACTGCAGCTCCCAATACGTGGCAGAGGGTACATATTTACTCCTGTAAATCTGAGTTAATCCCCTAATTGGTTTGATACCAATTTTGCTAGAGACCCTAAACAAAAGCCTCAATTGTCCTGGCAGTTTTAAGTTTTGCAACATTTAAATGAGGGCCCCAAAACCAAGATTAAAGAGGTAGGAAACTCCTCTAGTTTGTGTCCCATCAAATAGTGAGCTTTTTTCCTAGATTTTCCTTTCCCACAAACCATAGTAAAGGTTTTGCTAAATTAAGTTTCAGGTCTTTTTGCGCCATATATACTGCAAGTTCTTCAATTAATAAGTGTAAACCATTTGTTGTTCTGGAAATCAGAACCATGTCATCAGGATCTAGGAACACTGGGGTGGGCCAGGAGCCAATCTTAGAGGTATCAGCATCTAGCTTCTGTAACACTTTATTCACCCCATTGATGCATAGTGAAAAAAGGAAGGGGACAAGGACACATCCTTGCCTGTTGCTTCTGGAAACCTTGTAACCTGGGGTACATTCACCACCCATCCCATACCTAATTTGTGAAGTCAATCAGGCATAAAGCTGTGATAAGTGTCATGGCACACAACTCAGTCATTGATTTCCGTAGCTTTGAATGTTTACTGTGTCAAAGGCGCTATTTAGGTCAGCAAAACAGAGGTAAATATGTCCCTGTCTGGCTTCTGTGTATTTGCCTATAATGAGGTAAGATTAATGCACTGCTCAGTCCCAATGTCCCTTCCAAACCCATACTGAGTATCAGTTACAACCTTGTAATCCTGTGTCTATACCTCCAGCCATTTCAGTATTATTGTGCCCATAATTTTGGCTGACAAATCCAGGAGGGATATCAGCCGGTAACATTTGGCCTCCTTTGTTCCTCTTTTTGAAAATGGGTAAAATTATGCTCTCTGTCCAGGAGGCCAGGATAACTCCTTGTAAGGCTGCATTGAAAACCTGAGTTAGTATGGGGGCCCATAGATCTATATTAGACTTATAGACATCCATTGGGACCCCATCAGGGCTGGTAGCTTTCCCATTGGCTGATTTTTCATTTGAACTTGTGACTTCTTTTAAACTAACCAACCCTAAGGGAATTGCTGGGTAGAGCTTTCAATCTACCAGTAACTTATCTCCATTTTGTTTTTCTGCATTAAAGATGCTGCCAAAATGGTTAAGCCAATCTGATTGGGAAACCATGGAACCAACTCTCAGGTCACTATCATCTTTAAGGAATGGGGAATTCATAGTTTGCCAAACAAATGCCTGATCTCTGCACTCTGCTGCCTGAACCTATTTAGCCCACGTCTGTTCCTACAGCACTTTCTTCCCCTGGCCTAAGGCTTGTTTATAACAATTCTTAATTTTTTTATCTCCTTGTAGTCCTTTTGTACTGTATGAAGGGCGTTTTTTTAAGTTTTGATTGGCTTGTGAACATGATGAGTTAAACCATCCTGAGGGCTTTTTTTGTTTCTCTTACAGGTGACTTTTCAGTGCTCTGAGATTGCCAGGGTATTTTTTTGAAAACGTCCACGATTCTTTCTGGGGCTATCACTGGTTCAGTAGATAGAATAAAGTCTTCTTTATTTTTAGTTAAAACTTTACCCAGTATGGCTGGAGCATCAGCACCAAACCATATTAGGCTAATTCCATGTTTTCTTGCTACCTTTATATTCGGGGCTAACTTGGGTGCTTCAGTTTGATAAAATTTTACTCTTAAATTTAATAATAGTGGTAGATGGTCACTAAGATTAGAGAAGTCTACACAAAAGTAGCCCAGAATTTCTAAACCCTGATGTAGAGAGCAAGATGTGGCCGATGCATGACCTGCACCCAATCCCATAAAAGTTAAGATGTAGAATGGGCAGACCAACTTTAGCCTGCCCATGTGCTGTTAGAATTGCAGGGATTGTAATTGTCACGGATCCATCGATCGAAAAGTTATGTGTGTGCCATGTTTCCTGCAGGCACATGATGTGTGCTATACTAATGTAATTCTGCCATTCCTTATAGTCTAATTCAGATTTTATTCCAGAGATATTCCATGATCTAAACACTAGAGTGTTGAGGGTCTTAATTGCCCAGGGGGCCTGAAGTAGAGTTGGGTTCTCTACACTACTTATGGTGGGTGATATTTACTCCTGTAGATCCTGTCCTGTACTTATATGTGCTGTCTTAATATTCCCAGAGTCTCTTAAAATATCTGGTAACTGCTCAGGGTTTCGCAGCCAAGTCCTGCTCACTAAGATTTGAGAGGGGTGGTTATCTATTAGTTGTTTGTATTGGGTTGCTAGATCCAAATATATTTGGCCTACGGGTAGATAAATGGCCCATCATGTTTCCTAAATGTGCTGAGGGTCTGTAAAAGAAGCCTAATGTCACTACAACAATCTTATCTGCAGAGTTGCCTTAGGAATGATGTCTGCGTTTTGAAAAATTAAAGAGCTGGGATTTTACAATGGCTGGGTGTCTAAAATGTACTACAATACAGTCACCATAATCAACCTTCTGTGAGTGGCTAACCCAATTTACCCACCTGACAGAGATATGTTCTTGAAACAGAAAATCCATATTGCATATGCGATCCACCACCCAGTGTGCAACTTTAAGTCCAACCAGTTTTCATTTATGTGTGATTCCAATTTAGAGACACCCTTCAGTATTATGACGTATGCTGTAGCATCTTGAAGATGTAAAGTGTCTGAGATTAAAGAGACACCACCCCTATTGCCTTTAAAGTATTTTATAGCCAAGGCCAGTTGACAGTCTTCAGTAGGTTGATTAACAGGCTGCTCTTGGAAGCTAGCTCTCCTTCCATTATGGTTTGAAGTAGTTGGCATGCATATCATAACTAAAGGTTCTAATTGAATGACTTTCTCAGTGGTATCAGGAGTGACATTTGCTGGCGTGCTAGAGGGAAGGCTTTTGCTTTGTGTGTTAGCGGTGAAGGTTATACACAAGTTTTCTAGAGAGACAACCCTTTACTTGATTTCATGGAGTTCGGAAAGTACCTTTTTTCTCCAGGTTGTGAGTGTAATGCTTTGATCAGAGTCTCAATGTTCTGAATACTGTGGGATCTGGGTATTTTCTGGTCCATTCATATGTATCACTGTTTGTCGAGGTTTCATTTCGTGTACACTGCTTGCATTTTTGGATATCAGCCCAGGTTTTCCTGTTGGATGTTTGGTTCTTGTGGCTAGGGATGATCCCATTTCATGACTCATTAATAATATATCAAAAAGAAAAAGGGATCACACTGCCTTGCATTCAAGTGGAAAATAGCCCCAAGGCATCATGGTAAATGCAGTCATTTAAATATAATAGCGAGAATTTTTCAACAAATTATTCACCCTATGTAGGTGCAGCAAGTGCTGTATCGCTGTAGAAAGTCTTTCACCTAAGGTAGGTGCAGCGAGTGCCGTATCTCTGGACACGTGTTTCTGGCTTTCGTCCGTCATCAGCAGAGAGCATATTTAACTGAAGGGGTCGCTTGAAATGCCGCCAAACGTCTTCACAGGTTTTTGTACCACTCAGTAGGCGCACAGGTGCATCGCCAGTGCTCGTCAGCAAGAGGCTCATGGGAGCCGTCATTTAGACAACCAAAAAGAAAAAGGGAGCACACTGCCTTGCATTCAAGTGGAAAATAGCCCCAAGGCATCATGGTAAATGCAGTCATTTAAATATAATAGCGAGAATTTTTCAAAAAATGATTCACCCTAAGTAGGTGCAGCAAGTGCTGTATCGCTGTAGAAAGTCTTTCACCTAAGGTAGGTGCAGCGAGTGCCGTATCTCTGGACACGTGTTTCTGGCTTTCATCCGTCATCAGCAGAGAGCATATGTAACTGAAGGGGTCACTTGAAATGCTGCCAAACGTCTTCACAGGTTTTTGTACCACTCAGTAGGCGCACAGGTGCATCGCCAGTGCTCGTCAGCAAGAGGCTCACGGGAGCTGTCATTTAGACAACCAAAAAGAAAAAGGGAGCACACTGCCTTGCATTCAAGTGGAAAATAGCCCCAAGGCATCATGGTAAATGCAGTCATTTAAATATAATAGCGAGAGTTTTTCAAAAAATTATTCACCCTAAGTAGGTGCAGCAAGTGCTGTATCGCTGTAGAAAGTCTTTCACCTAAGGTAGGTGCAGCGAGTGCCGTATCTCTGGACACGTGTTTCTGGCTTTCGGCCGTCATCAGCAGAGAGCATATGTAACTGAAGGGGTCGCTTGAAATGCCGCCAAACGTCCTCACAGGTTTTTGTACCACTCAGTAGGCGCACAGGTGCATCGCCAGTGCTCGTCAGCAAGAGGCTCATGGGAGCCATCATTTAGACAACCAAAAAGAAAAAGGGAGCACACTGCCTTGCATTCAAGTGAAAAATAGCCCCAAGGCATCATGGTAAATGCAGTCATTTAAATATAATAGCGAGAATTTTTCAAAAAATTATTCACCCTAAGTAGGTGCAGCAAGTGCTGTATCGCTGTAGAAAGTCTTTCACCTAAGGTAGGTGCAGCGAGTGCCGTATCTCTGGACACGTGTTTCTGGCTTTCATCCGTCATCAGCAGAGAGCATATTTAACTGAAGGGGTCGCTTGAAATGCCGCCAAACGTCTTCACAGGTTTTTGTACCACTCAGTAGGCGCACAGGTGCATCGCCAGTGTTCGTCAGCAACGGGAGCCGTCATTTAGACAACCAAAAAGCCCCCCCCCCCGGCATTTCAAGCAACCCCTTCAGATATATTTTCTCTCTGCTGATGACGGCCGAAAGCCAGAAACACGTGTCCAGAGATACAGCACTTGCTGCACCTACTTAAGGTGAAAGACTTTTTGAAAAGTTTCTCTATCTTTAAATCAAATGTCTGCATTTACCATGATGCATTGGGGCTATTTTATGCTGGAGTGAGAGGCAGTGTGCTCCCTTTTTTGTGTGTCTAATTGACGGCTCCCGTGAGCCTACGAGCTGACGAGCTCTGGTGAGGCACCTGCTCGCCTACTGAGTGGTACAAAAACCTGTGAAGACGTTCGGCGGCATTTCAAGCAACCCCTTCAGATATATTTTCTCTCTGCTGATGACGGCCGAAAGCCAGAAAGATGTGTCCAGAGATACCGCACTTGCTGCACCTACTTAAGGTGAAAGACTTTTTGAAAAGTTTCTCTATCTTTAAATCAAATGACTGCATTTACCATGATGCATTGGGGCTATTTTATGCTGGAGTGACAGGCAGTGTGCTCCCTTTTTTGTGTGTTTAATAATATATCAGTTGGACCTGAGAGTTGGTCAACTGTAATTAACTGACCTAATGTTTTATTAAAAAACACTGGTGTTAAAGGTATAGTGAGGGGAGGTATGGAAGGCCCAGTAGCCTGTTCCGTAGAATTCCCTGTGGCCTCAGCATTGGCTAATTTTGTAGCAATCATTCGCTCCTCTAACATTCGTTATCTCACTTTCAATGAGACCCACCTTGTCCATTATTTAGTTAGTAATGGAGCTGATTGGTGGGTGTTTCAGCGCAATATCTTTGACACTCTTCTATTTAACCATGTTGAGAAACCTCAACTTATTGTATCCCCTTCAAAAATTGATAAGATCTTACTCTTGTTGGGATGTTAAGGGGTCCATACAAAGTAGGCCAAAGAGTTGGGGCCCGGCCCAACCTCAAACTGCCACAGACGGTCTCAGATGGGCCTGCCCTCGGCCCAAGCTTCACCCAAGTTGTAGAGGCACCTTATAGCACAGCAGCAGGGGGTAGCTGCTGTGCTCATCACAGGGTGAGGTAATCTGGATTTGGAGTCCCTTTATCAATGCAGCAAAACGAGTGAGAGCCCATCACAATGGGTCCTGTGCTGCAGGAGTTGTAGAGGTACTTTATAGCACAGCAGCCTGAGGCAGCTGGTGTCTACTCCTCCTCTCAGGGTGAGGTCATCTGGGCTATGGAGTCCCTTTATCAGTGCAGGAAAACGAGTGAGACCCCCAGCATACTAAAGCGCAAGTTGATTTTAAAAAGAAAGGCAACTTTTTGAAAATTGTCACTCTGCTGCCCAGTTATCCTGTGACCTTTTGCAGTGGCTGGCCACCAAACAGCCTTCTGCTCTCCTGGGGAGTAGTATGAAGGACTCCCAGGCTTAGGAGCAATAATGGCCTGCCACAGATGGAGGTGTTACCTCCCCTTTCGGAAAGCCACACAGGGTGTTGGCCCAAAAGGCAAACTTCAAGGGGGAAGGCACCTTTGGTGGGGAAATGGTGATCACACTCGTGAAGGGCTGCCTCTTTGTTCAGGTAGACAAGCTGGTGGCAGGAGCAGAGAGGATAACCAGTAGCCAAACCGTTTTTTCCATGGGTGTATAGCCCATATGAAGCCACACCTCTAGGGTGGACTTTCAAGCTCCTCATGACCGAGAGAGGCATCAGACATCTTGTGAGTGGCCAGAATACTGCACTCAGGGATTGCTAGATGCCACACATTTCTGGAAGGTTGGAGGGATCAAGGTAGCCCTCGACTAATGACTGTATCATTCCCCAGGGCACTTTCTGGGCATAAATATGGCAATCTTGTCACTCTGAACTACATATTACATCTGGTTTGGAGAACTGAACAAAAAAGGACTGCCCTACTGACCCCTGGATCTCACAAGAGAGGATGCACCAACCACTGGACTGCACCTGCTGCTCCCTGGGCTAGTGAAGAGAAGACTGTACATGTGGTGCCTGACTTGTGGAAAAGTCACTTCTGAGCCCCAGACTGCAGTAGTGGCTCCACAGGTCAGTCAGTTAACTCTTTGCTTCTGTACCAGGGCTACCAAAACTGAAGTAGCCTGTCCTGAGTAGCCAATAGCCACCCACAAGGAATCACTGTTAAATGCTGATGTGCAGCCAAAAAGACTTGCACCCTGGACTTAAAACTTGCACCTGTGTTTTCCGGACCAGTGAGAGTCACCAGTACATGGATTTGTTGCCAAGGACAGACACTAAACCTTAACAAAGGAAACTGCTGGACCCACACTTGTCCGGAGATTGATAGCCCGGCTGCTGCTGGACTTTTACTGGCCCACAGAGAACTTTGAGGGAACACCGTACCCTGTGGCTAAAGTCACCACACCTTACCCGTGGACTCAGGAATAACCACAAGTAGACCCTTAATGACCTCACAGCATCCAGAGCCTCTTCAGCATCATGTATTATCAACATCAGAATCACTCCATTAAAAGCGTTTTTAAGTGTGGTCTTGAACTGTTTTGGTGATCAGGTATTTCTCAGATTATTCCTTACTGGCCACCCTGACCATCTCCCTGTCAGAAATGGACACCCATCCAAGGTGGATAAGTCGAACTCAACTCTCTTAGGGTCACATGTTCATACATTTTGCGACTCGCAAATCGGTCGCAGCGCTATTTGCGACTGTGCAAAACGTGAAATGGTATGTACAAATGCCATTTCGGATTCCCAAATAGCGATGTGACCAATTACCGAACCGCAAACATTGGAGACTGGATTTTGTGACTCACAAATAAGAAATCACAATTTGCAACTCGCAAACCGAATGTACAAGGAAGTCGCAAATTGCAATTAGTCGCAAATAGGCCATTTTGGACATCCAGATTAGAACTGATTCCAAACAGGTGGTAATTAGGACCAAAGTATAAAAACAGACCCAGAAGGCATCTGGGTTTTTCAAAATGTTTGCACTCTACGTGATTGCATTGAGGAGGTGAGTCCAGGCTGCCCAGCAGAGGAGGAGGAGGCAGAGACAGGAGATGATATACAGAACCAGGCAGACCATATTTCAACAGACTGAGGAGGAAATAGACTAGCAGCACAGTCATCTTAGAGATCATTGAACTGCTGAAACATCAGATTTAAAGCCCAACCCTGTGCAGCTGCTCCATCCCCACACATGTGCAAGTGCTGTACTCACTGCACCTCTTGGCCTCGGGTAGCTACCAGGGGGTGATTGTTGTTGCTTTTGGAGTGTCCCAAAGTGCCCTGTCACGATTCTTTAGACGGTTCTTAGATGCCATATTCGTACACATGTCCAGATACATTTTCCTTCCCAGAAATGCAGAGGAAATACACAACAGCAAATTGGACTTTTACAAAATTGCAAACTTTCCCCATGTAATAGGGTGTGTGGACGGGACACATGTACCCAAATGTCCTCCCGCAAATATGGAATATGTGTTCCGCAATAGGAAATGTACTCACTCGCTTAACATGATGCCCATAATGTCATAACTGATATAGTGGCACACATGATGCGTACATATTCAGGCAGAGTGGGATACACCAACACCTAGAACGTGGGGAGTTTGATGATGGATATTTATTAGGTACTGTGTAGTACACACCAATGTCATAAAAACGTGTCACTGCATAACTATGTGAAGCCATGCTCATATCTGCTGTTTTGTTACACAGGTGACAGTGAATTTGCTCTGAGGGCATGGACACTCACCCCATACCTGAGGCACTACAACATTGGACATCTGCGCACCAGAAACGTCATTGAGAGGACCTTTGGCATGTTGAAGTCACGTTTTAGATGCCTGCACAAAAGTGGAGGTGCACTCCCGTGTGCCCCAGATACTGCATGCAAGATTGTGGCTACATATGCCATCCTACACAACATAACAACCAGACGTGTGCTACATCTCACCCTAGATGACACAGATTTGGAGGATAAGGAGCAGGAGTCACCACAACGACAGCCTGGGGATGGTAGCATTGCAATGGAGGGCAGACGGAGACGGGATCACATAGCAACTCATTACTTTGTCAGATAAGTGCCAACTGTAACAGCACTCACACATGTTAGCCCTGACAGCCTTAGGGTGGTCACCCCTAACTTTTTGCATGCCTCCCTCCACTTTTTAGATACTGTTTTTGCTGGTTTTAAGACTCTGCACACTTTACCACTGCTAACCAGTGCTAAAGTGCATATGCTCTCTCCCTTTAAACATGGTAACATTGGATCATACCCAATTGGACAATCTAATTTACTTATAAGTCCCTAGTTGAGTGCACTATCTGTGCCCAGGGCCTGTAGATTAAATGGGCCTGCAGCACTGATTGTGCCTCCCACTTAAGTAGCCACTTAACCTTGTCTCAGGCCTGCCGTTGCAAGGCCTGTGTGTGCAGTTTCACCGCCAATTCGACTTGGCATTTAAAAGTACTTGCCAAGCCTAAAACTCCCCTTTTTCTACATATAAGACACCCCTAAGGTATGCCCTAAGTAACCCATAGGACAGGGTGCTGTGTAGGCAAAAGGCAGGACATGTACCAATGCAGTTTACATGTCCTGGTACTGTAAAACTCAGAAATTCGTTTTTACACTGCTGTGAGGCCTTCTCCCTTCATAGGCTAACATTGGGGCTGCCCTCATACACTGTTTGAGTGGTAGGTGCTGATCTGAAAGGAGTAGGAAGGTCATATTTAGCATGGCCAGAATGGTGATATCAAATCCTGCTGACTGGTGAAGTTGGATTTAATATTACTATTTTAGAAATGCCACTTTTAGAAAGTGAGAATTTCTCTGCACTTAAATCTTTCTGTGCCTCACAATCCACGTCTGGCTGGGTTTAGTTGACAGCTCCCTGTGCATTCACTCAGACACACCCCAAACACAGGATACTCAGCCTCACTTGCATACATCTGCATTTTAAATGCGTCTTCCTGGGCAGGGAGGGTGAAGGGCCTGCCTTCACACAAATGACTGCCACACGCCTACTGGGACCCTGTCAGACAGGATTGAACTGAAAGGGGACCTGGTGCACTTCTAAGCCACTCTTTGAAGTCTCCCCCACTTCAAAGGCACATTTGGGTTTATAAACAGGGCCTCTGCCCCTACCAACTCAGACACTTCCTGGAGAAGAAACCTGAACCAGAACCTGCATCCTGCCAAGAAGAACTGCCTTGCTGCCCACTGGACTCACCTGTCTGCTTTCTTTGAAGGACTGCTGCCTTGCTGCTCTCTGGCTGTCGTAAAGAAGTGCTCTCCAAGGGCTTGGATAGAGCTTGCCTCCTGTTCCCTGAAGTCTCAGGACCAAAAAGACTTCATCTCTTCAAGAAGAACTCCTTGTGCGGTGAAATTCAATGCACAGCCTGCCAGAAACGACGTACAGCCTGCACCGCAGAGAAAATTTCACGCATGCCGAACCAGAATGGCACAGCCCGACTTCGCAACGAGAAGATCGATGCAGCACCAGCGTTGCAACTGGAAATTCGATGCGCAGCCCACTGGATCGACGCACAGCCGAACCGGAACGAGGCAGCCCAACTTCCAGAGAGGAATCAATGCAGCGCCTGCCGTGCAGTAGAAAATTCGACGCAACGCCTACCAGATCGACGCAGCTCCTGTGACTTCATCCTGCCAATGCAGGAAATCCACGCATCATCCCTGGGGCGTCTGAAAACCCTGCAACCCGATGAGGATCCATGACCGAGTGCCGGAAATCGACACACAGCCATCCCTGCGTGAAAACAAAACTAAGCATTACCATGTGCGGCCCGAGAAATCCACACACACCACTCTGTTTCAATGCAGCTCCTCCTCTGCGGTTCTTTGCGGAGATTTGTCACGCAAACCAGGTACTTTGTGCTTGAAAGAGACTTTGTTTGCTTTTAAAAGACTTTAGACACTTTGGGCCTCATTACAACATTGGCGGGCGGCAATGCGGCCGCACTCCTGCGGTGCCCATTTGGACATCCCCGCTGGACCGGCGGACGGAAACCAAGTTTCCGCCCGCCGGCCCAACGGGGATGTGGGCCGCAACATGGGAGCCGGCAGTGTTGCGGCCGTGCGACGGGTGCAGCTGCACCCGTCGCGCTTTTCACTGTCTGCACATTGAAAAGCAGCATGGGGCTCTGTCAGGGGGCCCCTTGCACTGCCCATGCCAGCGGCATGGGCAGCGCAGGGGCCCCACGACTTCCCGTACCGCCAGCCTTTTCCTGGCAGTTCAGACCGCCAGAAAAAGGCTGGCGGTCGGGGAGTCATAATCCCCTGGGCAGCGCTGCAAGCATCGCTGCCCTGGTGGATTACATCCGCCGGAGCCATTGTGGCGGTAACATAATACGCCGGGAGGCACCGTCAGCCTGTTGGCGGTGCTCCCGTCGTTTTGGCCCTGCGGTTGTAATACCGCCAGGGTCATAATGACCACCTTTATATCACTTTTACAGTGATATCTCAACATATACTTGTTGCAGTTTAATCATTTTGACCTGAATCTTATCAGACAAATATTATATATTTTTCTAAACACTGTGTGGTGTATTTTCGTGGTGCTATATGGTGCTATTGTATGATTTATTGCACAAATACTTTACACATTGCCTTCTAAGTTAAGCCTGACTGCTCAGTGCCAAGCTACCGGAGGATGGGACCAGGATAACTTGGATTGTGTGTGACTTACCCTGACTAGAGTGAGGGTCCTTGCTTGGACAGGGGGTAACCTGACTGCCAACCAAAGACCACATTTCTAACAACACACATAGCCAGGTTGTGCAAAACAAAAATATCCTTTAATGTCAGAAGTGCATAATGTAAATGGTGGCGTATATCAAGCCATAAAAAAGTCTTATGTAACAAAACCTAACACATTCCACTCATGTGCCTTAGGCTAAACCTAGGGAGACAACATCATACCCTCCTATAGCTACGACCACCATGGCCTGTGCCTGGTTGGTCCACAGATGTCTGGCGGGCACTGCTACTATGCAGGATGTGGACATTTGTGGCAGAAACTCTGCTTACACTTGATAAGTCCTCACTGTCCTTAGGGGTGTTACCAGTAACTGTTGCTGCCTGGGAAGTATGAATGAGGTCAACAGCAGCAATAATGCGACGAGTCCCCTTGCCACATCTCCAGCAAAATGCCCAAGTTCAACCTGGAGAATGACAGTGCATCTTGACAGGCATGTTGTTGTGGTGGCCAGGCGGCCAATGGACTGACTGAGCCAGTCCAACCGTGCAGCTGTGTTGCGCTCTTTGCGCCTTACATAGGCCCAGTCTGCCTCCATTTCCCTACATTAGTCAGCGATGGCAGTGGTGAGGTTGACAATGTTGGTGTTCCTGGTGGATAATTGAGTTTCATTCAGTGTAGATTCCAGTTCATCATCCGCATGTGTTTGTTTTGCAGGCAGTGACTGCTGAGTAGGAACGTCTCCAGTCCAAGGAATTGTTGTGTAATGGCATCCTCCTCACTTGCATCATGTGTCAGGCGAAGCCTTCTTTGCCCAGACCCTGCTGTTCTCAGTGTCCGACTCTCACCCATATGTGGCCCGGGAGTCAGGTTTACTGCCTCATTGTCCACATCTGTCCCCTCTGTTGTTTCATGTGCATGGGGAACAATTGGTGTGGTGCTGCACTCCCCTGTGGAAATGCTGACTGCCTCGTCTGCTGCCATAGTGGCATCGCCATCTCCCTCCACACTAGGGTCATCAGTGGATACCTGTGGGAGACCTGTGGGACACAGGGGATACACTGTCAGTGCCTCTCAGATGTGTGGCTTATCAAAATAAATATTCCTCAAATATTGGACTATTGTACTATATTACCCATAATGCACTGAACTTGAGGTGGGCATTTAGGCATGGAACTATTTGGATGAGGCATGCTTTTATGAACTGTGATTGTGTGCATGGTGCCTTAAATAGTGTAAATAAGTGAGATTTGCTGCTTACTTTTGGAGGTTCCAGGTGCTGAACTGTCCAGTTCCCCAATTCCAGCAACAGCCTCTGGCTCCAGTGTGGTCTCCACCATGCTCTCTATTGCTGTGGGTGGTGGAATTGTGGATGGTCCCCCATCTGTTCCATGCGCCTCCTTCATCCTCTCTGCAACCCTTTCCTTGGTTCTTGACCTGAGGTCATACCATCCTTTGCGCATCTCCTCGATGGAGCGGTTACTGACTCCAATGGCATTTATCTTACTTTGTATGTCCAGACAGATTTTCTTTTTTGTGAGTCAGGGACACTCATTGCTGCCTTCCTAAACAGGACCTCGTGGTGTAGGCCGCACTCCTCAGTGAGGTCCTCCAACTCTTTGTCAGAGAATTTAAGCTTTCTCTTCCTCCCTGCAGTGTTTGCCTCCTTAGTTTGGATTGCCATGGCTGCAGTTGCTCCTCTCAGCTGGGTGTGCCTCTGTTGTCTGTCCTGGCTAAACTCCTGCCACTTCCATTGGAGGTACTTCCTGGTTCTGAGGTCATCATCTAGCACCAGGAAGTGTAATTTCTCTTTTCTTTTGCACCCGTTCGCTAATTGCGACTCAGTCGAAATTTGCATTTCCGGGTCGCAAATTCTGATTTGGTTAAATCCCCATGTGCAATTTAGGGAATCGCAATTTGCGGTTTCGCAAATTGCGATGTGACTCCGCACCGAATCACAAAATTGATTTGCTATTTTTTCATACATTCAGTTTTGCGAGTCGGAAATTGTGATTCGCATGGAGTCGCTATTTCCAACTCGCAAATTTTTTGCTTCATACATGTGGCCCTTAATCTTTTCAAAAGTTACCAATACCTACGGTTACCAATGTCTGTTTGTGCTGTGGACTAAAAGCTGAGATTCATGTTGTCCATAAAAATCTATATCTCTGGTACCCGATGGTGATTTTGCTCATCTTGATGCCAAAGATTCTTACAAATATAACTCATTTTAATAAATTTTTGTCAATTGTTTTGTGCAGTGTGACTTTCTTAATCTGCTTTTTGGTGCTTCCAAATGCTTTACCCTAGCTCCTTTGTTGAATCCTTGTCGCTCAAAGCCGCAGCTTCCCGGGGTTGGACAAGATGTTTTAAAAAACAAGCCCGTCTGGACCCAAGATGGATTTGTGAGTTTAATACACATTTAGGTTGTAACTCCACACCATAACATACACCAGAATTTTCAGACAGGAGCCATAGCTCTGGCCTGTGTATTCTGAAAGGTGATTAAATAGGCAGGAGGCCTGGCTTATTTATTGCGAAAAGCATATGACAAAGTCAACAGTTCTCTAACAGTGGATTGTTATCACATTTTTATGTTACAAAGGTATTTGGCTACATGTAATTTCACAGGTTACCATAGTAGGCAGGGGTAGGTGTTTGTCATCCCCTCTGACAAACCCTGAGATTAGCAATTCACTGCAATGATTCTTGTTAGACCCTATTGAGAGGGTTTGTAAATTGTTTGGTCAAGTGTAAATGTGTAGATATTTGTAATTTTAGTTAGGTATACCTGACTGCTGCCTTGTCTGAAAGCCTGGAAGCCACACACTTGGTCCGGGTTGGCTATGGTGGCAAGCCAATGGTAAAGGTTATAGAATGAATAGTTTATAGAGAAAAGTTATGATAAAGGAAGTACATCTGAGATGTTAATTGTGAAAAGCATATGTTAAAATCAATAGGCATTTAAGGATGGATTGTTATTTCTCTGTATTACAGCCTACAGATAGGTATTTTGATACATGAAGTATCACAGATTAACTGTATGGGGAATGTATTTTGGTTTTGATCATTGCCTATGATGAATCCAGAGAAGATTTACACTGTAATAATTGTTGCTGGAAGCTTTCTTGATGATCTGGCAGGATCTTGTACCTAAACACTTTTTCAAAATCCATCCATCCATCCATCCAACAATCCATATACATATATGTCCATGCAGATACACAGAGGGCCTTTGTGTCAGTCCTGTTCTGCCATAGGTCTATCTGAGAGTCATTCTATTTCCATTCATGACAACGAACTTCAAGGTGTGATGGTTCAGTTCGCATCAGTCATTGGCTTTTGCCTTGTGGAGAAATGCATTTTCTGATCAAATGCATATTACCTGAAAATGGGTGTGCTTCTGTCTCACAGCTGGTTGGCCAGTCCTTCAGTTTCAAATGTTCTCCTTTTATAGATCCTATTTAATTTCTTTGCTTATCATCTTTCAATTTTAATGTTTCTTCAGAGGATTTTGCAGCTTTCCATCAGTGCTAATTGAGTGCCTACTTGCCGCTCATTCATTTTGCAGTGCCCTGCATTCCACACAGGCACTTCCTGTTAATAACAAGACCATTATGAAACACTGTTTCCAAAGTGCATCATTGTTTTACCATTCCCACATGACCAACACACTTGTTCTAATTGTGTCTACCATGCTTAAACTTTAAAACAACGATAGGCTATTTATAATTAGTGGTGGGCGGAACTTAAAATGTGACTCCACGGAATCCCAAAGTTACATAAAAGCTCTATCTACTGCACCGTGGGTTCCTGGCTTTGGTCTTTGTGCAGTACTTGTTCTAACATTCTACATTTTACTGCAAAGTCCGAGCCCAGCTTAACAGCAATTTATTTTTCCTGAACTTGCTCAAAAGTTTAGTTGTTTGCGCAGATAGACCCTACACTATTTAAATAGCAATGCTGTGCGAACAACAGACCAACTCTCACTCTATTGGCTTGTTTCGGAACTATGAGGTTGTCGCCCACCATATACTACATCATGTTGCTTATTAAGCACCATTGAGGTATTTTAATTTATTAGCAATCATGCTTTGGATGTAATGGACCTGATGTACAAAGTGTTTTAATTGTTGCAAGCCCTCAGATTTCATAAAACTGAGGGATTGCAATTGCTAAAACTCTGTGTGATGTACTAAACTCAATTAATGATTTGGAAAAGGTTTTCCAAATAATTAATATGTTAAATAAACATTAAGGAACCACTATTTAGCAGGTATGTGATAAGGGTAACCCTTTCAAATACTGATTCCTTTAGGTATGTTTTTAAACATTATTTCTGTTGCAAAACATTAATTTTTTACCACCAGTTCAAATGTGATGCTGAGCCATTTGCAAGGGTTAAGGGTTCCACTCCAAGGGACCACTGCCGACTCCTCAGAAAGGTTTAGATAATGGTGGTGCACCACATATAACAATATAGAAGAGTTCAATTCTTTAATGCAGATTTGCTTAAATCTTCTCTTTATTCTCTTTTCCTAAAACAGCACACATTAACAGCCGAAACAGTCAAAGCATTTTGTCCTTAAACGAGGACTTCTTCAGGGCTGCAATACAATAACTATCAATCGCTTATAGTCTCCATGACTAGACACATGTACAAATGTACACAAACAGAATGATACTGTAAAATTTAACAAAATGACCACATCCCAAAATTACAATATACTTTACACAAAATGGTAAAGAAAACTTCACAATTTGCTCATTGCCCTATTACAAACAGAACCAAACAAAGGAAAAATTAATCAAGAAGAGCAAAAGACAAAGACAACCCAAAAAAGTACCAAAAAACGTTACCTAGTTTATATAATTTTAAAAACATGCATCAAACTCATTTTCGACTTTCATAATGGTTTAGATATAAATACTTCCAAAGGCAAGATTGACCCAATTTAGGAGGCCAAGGAGCCATTCCTTATTTATTCTCACATTAGCCCACATTTTTTTTAAATTTGACAAATTCACAAAAGACAAGAGAGAATGAAGACAGGCATTTATTAATTGCTAACATTTTCATTATTGAGGCCAATAGCAAGGTGGTGGCCCCCATTTTCACAATCCTTCTTTAATCCTTAACTGTCCCAAGTAACAAAGGCATACAATGTGAATAATAGCACACATAGCATATCAAATGGCAAGATGACAGGAAAGAATAATAAGATATACATACATCCCTCAATGTAGTAGTTCAATATTGCAATAAATTAAACTTGATGGGCTGATATTGTACTCCTAAATCGTGTCTTTGTATTATTATTGCTTATTTATCATTATCCTTACATTCAGGTGGCAATTTAACTAATTATACCTAATTTATATCCCATAACTACAAACAAACAAAATACATAATTCATTTTTTCGTGTCCCTCTCCTAATTGTAATTGGAATTTTGAAGACGGATGTTCTGAAATGTTATTTTATAACATTTGCTCTTTGTTTCGGGATCTCCTTGCATATTCGTTAGTTGACCTGTATTTGAGAGGAATGTTAAAAATCTATAGTGCCTGTTACTATGTAGCAATATGTCTCTTTGTGTGTAGTGGTGAGTAGTAATGGTTTTGTTTCTCTTTGATGTCTTTCTTTCTTCTTGTTTTCTTTTCTTCATTTATTTTGATTAATCCATTTTTAGTTTGGGGTAGGGCATCTATTGTAAGTAGAAGTGTGCTGATGTAGAACGTGTCTATAGTCCAAAAGTCGCGTGCTATAATCTGAGAAGGAGTATGTTATAGGATGATTAGTCTAAGTATACATGTCACTCTCTATTTTATGATGTATTATGTGCTGATATTGGGTACATTGGTCCATTCTAATATTGTGGATGACATCCTGAGAATGGTGAATCGAAAATACACTGAATCATGCAGGTATGCATGGTTTTTAATGTGTGGCACTTCGATAATCAAGTATGGATTAAATTGGAGAAGGACATGAAAAAATGAATTCTGTTTTTTGTTTGTTTGTGGTTATAGAATATAGGTTATGTATACTCAGTTGAATTGCCACCAGAATGTGAGAATAATGTTAAATGAGCAATAAGAATACAAAGACACTATTTAGGAACATCATGCCTGCCCATCGGGTTTAATTTATTGAAATATTGAACTACTACATTGGGGTAAGTATGTATATCTTATTCTTTTTTCCTTTCTTTTTCCTGCCATCTTGCCATTTGATATGTTATGTATGCTATGGTTTGCATTGGATGTCTTTGTTACTTAAGGCATTAAAGAAAGTTTGTTAAAATGGGGGGCCATTACCTTGCTAGTGGTCTTTATAATGAAAATGTGCTTGACTAATGTATGCCTGTATTCATTCTCTCTTGTCATTTGTGAATTTGTCACTTTAAAATTCTTTGGAATAAAGTGAGAATAAATAAGGAATGGCTCGCTATCTAAATCGGGTCAAACTTGCCTAAGGAAATATTCATATCTAAACCATTATGAAAGCTGAAAATGAGTTTGATGCATTGTTGGATCTGGTCCTTTTTGCAGGGTCATCCCCAAACTTTTTGTCTCCTTCCTCCTATTTTTCCTGACCTGTTTTTGTAGGCTTTTGAACTCTGAGCCCTTTACCACTGCTAACCAGCTCTAAAGTGCATATGCTCTCTGTGCAAATTGTACTGTTAATTGGTTTATCCATGATTGGCATATTTGATTTACTGGTAAGTCCCCAGTAAAGTGCACTAGAGGTGCCCAGGGCCTGTAAATCAAATGCTACTAGTGGGCATGCAGCACTGGTTGTGCCACCCACGTAAGTAGCCCTGTAATCATGTCTCAGACCTGCCACTGCAGTGTCTGTGTGTGCAGTTTTTAACTGTATATTCGACTTGGCAAGTGTACACACTTGCCAGACCTAACCCTTCACTTTTCCTATATATAAGATACCCCTAAGTAGTCCCTAGGTAGCCCCATGGCCAGGGTGCAGTGTATGTGTAAGTTAGGACATATACTGTTGTGTTTTATGTGTCCTGACAGTGAAATACTGCCACAATCGGTTTTCACTATTGCAAGGCCTATCGCTCTCATAGGTTAACCTGGGGACTGCTTTTAAACATGATTAAAGCATAGATTCCCTTTGGGAGCACATAGACATGTGGAGTTTGGGACCTATGAACTCACAATTTAAAAATACATCCTTTAGTATACTTGATTTTAAGATTGTGTGTTTAAAAATGCCACTTTTAGAAAGTGGGCATTTTCTTGCTTGAACCACTTTCGTGAATCTGACTGGTTGTGGATTCCCTTTCTGGGTTAGTTTGACAGTTGGGCTGTTTGCACCTCTCTCCAGACAGTGACACAAAGGGGGCTGGGGTGTAGCCTGCATATTCCAATGAGCCATCTGTGCTGCAAGGGAGGGGAGGAGTGGTCACTCGCACCTGAAAGGGCTGTGCCTGCCCTCACACAATGCAGACTTCAATCCCCTGGTGTGTGTCTGAGGCCTTGCCTGGGCAAGGCAGGATTACACAATCAAGTGAGACTTTCCTTTGAAGTAAGGCTACTTCAAAGGTCAAAATTGGTATAAGAAGAGGACCCAAAACCACAGACTTTAGACACTTCTTGGGGTAGTCACAATACCTAACAGATAATTCTGGACAAGAAACCTGCTGGTGAAGAATCCCTGAGCCAGACCTGCCAAGAGGAACTGCCTGGCTGCCCAAAGAACTCACTGGGACTGCTTTTCTGACAAGGACTGCTGCCTTGCTGTTGCCCTGCTGCCTTGCTGCTCCCTGGCTGTGCTAAGAAGTGCTCTCCAAGGGCTTGGATAGAGCTTGCCTCCTGTTCCCTGAAGTCTCAGGACAGAAAATACTTCACTCCACCAACTGGACTCCTTGTGCGGCAAAAATTTGACGCACAGCCTGCTAAAAACGACGCACAGCCTGCCCCGCGGTGAGAAATTCACTGCACGCCAAACCGGAACGACACAGTGCGACTTCGCAAGGAGAAGATCGACGCGGCGTCTGCGTTGTGACCGGAACTTCGACGCACGGCCCACCGGATCAACACACAACTGACCCAGGACAATGCAGCCCAACATCCAGAGAGGAATCGACGCAGCGCCTGCCGTGCGGGAGAAATTTCCATGCAATGCCCACTGGATCGACGCAGCGCCTGTGACTACACTCTGCAAGCCCAGGATTCCACGCAACACCCACTGCAGCAACGCAGTGCCTGTGACTTTGCTCTGCAAGCCCAGGATTCCTCGCACAGAACCTGGGGCACCCGAAAACCCCGCAACCCAAAGAGGAACCTAGTCCGGAAATCGACACAAAGCTTTCCCTGCGTGGAAAATAACAACGCAAGTCAGTGTGCAAAGAGGTGAAACCGATGCACGCCTTCCCGTTTTCCACGCATCGCCTCCTCTGCGGTCCCTTATGGAGATTTTGATCGCGAACCAGGTACTTTGTGCTTGCAAGAGACCTTTATTGTTTTTAAGAGACATTTACTTTTTTTCCAAAGACTTAAGACACTTTATATCACCTTTACAGTGATATCTCAACATCTACTTAATGCATTTAAATCGTTTTGACCTGCATCTTATCAGATAAATATTATATATTTTTCTAAACACTGTGTGGTGTATTTTTGTGGTGCTATATGGTGTTATTGTATGATTTATTGCACAAATACATCACACATTGCCTTCTAAGTTAAGCCTGACTGTTCAGTGCCAAGCTACCAGAGGGTGGGCACAGGATCATTTGGATTGTGTGTGACTTACCCTGACTAGAGTTAGGGTCCTTGCTTGGACAGGGGGTAACCTGACTGCCAACCAAAGACCCCATTTCTAACTTATGTTTTTAAAGTTATATGTATTATGTGATGTTTTTGAGGACTGTTTTTTTTGCCTTTTTCTTTTGCTCTTCTTGATGAATTTTTCCTTTGTTTGGTTTTGTTTGTAATAGGACATTGAGAAAATTGTGTAGTTTTCTTTATAGTTTTATGTAAAGTATATGTAATTTTGGTATGTGGTTATTTTGTTAAATTTTATAGTGTCATTTTGTTTGTGACATTTGTACATGTTTGTAGTCATGCACATTATAAGGGATTCATATTTATTCTATTTCAGCCCTGAAGAAGTCCCCGTTTAAGGATGAAAAGTGTTGGCTGTTTCAGCTGTTGATGTGTGCTGTTTTAAGAAAAGAGAAGATTTCAACAAATCTACATTAAGGAATGTCACTCATCTATATTGTTATTTGTGGTGCACCTCCATTATCTAAATTGTTTCCAGTTCCTTTTTTCAAAAGGATTGCGCCTTGGCAGCAGGAGTTGTTATAAGTGCTCACATAAAAAAACCTTGCATTTCTATCTACAGTAGTGACCCAGGTGCAGTGATTCATAGCCCGCTGCCATTTGTATGGAGAGTACTTCCTCAGAAAGGTTTGTTTCACTTTCTTGTTTTAACACATCACTGCTGCTTTTTTTTTTTAAAGATTGCTCCACTTAAAAGCAATTACAGACATGGGGGTCGGCTGAACCCAGCAGGCCATGAAGCCTGTGACTCTAGCCAAGGGTAATGGGTTGCAAAATGTGACCTGACACATACAGATTAATGAGGTAGGTCCAATTGTGACCCACCTCTATTCCGAATTTAGTGAGCCAACCTATAGTACATAGGTTGGTTTGAAAAATTCCTTACCATTCACAAAAAGTTGGTCTGCAATTTGCAACAACTTTTTGCGACTGGAAAATTCTAACATCCAGCCCATTGTTACTAACTGAAACGTGAATTAAAGAGACATTTTCAACTGGGACCTCCTTTGCAGTTCCACCAGGTTATGAAATTATTCATGTTGGCAAGAAAACCAACACATTTGGCATTGGATTTACACTTTACGTTTAGCAATTTTGATACAATATACTATTTCTTCACTGTCTCCTGGTCGAACAACATAGATATGTTGTTCACTCTGGAGTTTGTAATCCCTAAACTGACTGTTTGATCATTTCTATCTTTATTCCTCTAATTAACTTTAATTTCAACAAAGTTCATTATCCTACCATTTCAGATTTTTTTTAAAGAACTGCTATTGATAATGTCATTATTGGATTAAATGATGTCAATGCGCACAGCGATGCTTCCATATACCAGAAAGAAGCTGCATCACCAATGTTAGACTCCCCCGTTGTCAACTCTCCATCAACCCCGGCACATACATATTTGGTCAGGTATGCTCTGAGACCTAGGCCTAGGGTTAATGACTGACAGGACAGAGGTGAGATAACACTTAGCCGGCCGCCAATCGTGCAAACAGGAACACCTGGATCAGATCCCACAGATAAGCAACAGCATTAAAATGCTCCCCGGAGAATGATCCCAATAAAACACACATGGCCAGAGGGATGCGTGCATTCCCAAAAACATCATAAGGTTAGATGTCACATACAGTTAGGTACATTTAGCCAATCCGGACACATCACACACAGCACAAGTAGTGACCATGCGCCCCTCAGTCCAGACATCTGGACATTTACTCGCTGGCCCACATTGTGCCTACATCAGGTTGAGGCCCACCTGCATCCACTATCTGGAAGTGTATTTATGACTCCTTGACAACCATTTGCATTTTGTGCCAATGAAAAATGTTGTTTATGGTTTTATTGCACTTAGAAAAATGTATAAAAACTTGCTTGAGTCCGATGCACAATGAGAGACAGTCCTTAGAACCTGGTAGATTGTGCAGATTAGGGTTAACACTGCTATCGCTTTCATGTAGATATTTAGCAGTGCATGTAGGGATTTTACATTCATTAGTTCGACCGAAAATTTGAACTTTTTATCTGTTTCATTTTCCTGGTCACAATAGTAATCATGTATTCTTTCATCTTCCTAATAATCGCAATTCATACCTTTTTACATAGAACACAGTTACTTCAATAAATGTCTTGGACCAAAACCTGCTTCAATTTGTCTTTGCATGTATAGAACTTGTGGAACTGAGCGAAAGAGGTAAGATCTGTTCCTCCACTGCTTCACTGAGAAGTCAGAGAATGTTATGCACCAGCTGCCTCAAATCCCCTTTACTTTTGGGTTTTAGTGAGGGGCTGCTAGTTAACCGAAAGGATTAGGTTGACAGCTGCCAGACAGTGTGGGATTGACTCGGTTACCCACACGCGGTGGTGCTGCCGCCCAAAATCAGCAGTCTTTTCCCCCATACGAGAGTCCTACAATACCACTTTAACAAAAGGCTGACCATAACCTTTAATACTGTAGCTCCTGCTAAGGAAAAATATTTCACCCAGCTAATCAACTTGCCCCCTTTATATAATCACTCACTTTCTGAGAACAAGCAGGCCTGTAAACGCATAGAACAGACATAACAATGGGGACTGCTCATCAGCAGTAAAGAGCTAATACAATGATGCACTGAAAAATTGTAAAAAGGAATTTGCTAGAACCATAACTCAACACTATGGCCCTCATTACAAGTTGGGTGGTCTTCAGACCGCCAGACTCGCGGTGGTGGTCCCACTGCTGATGCCCGGCAGTGTGGACTGCCATATTACGAGTGTGGCAGTTTGGCCTGTGCCAAACCGCCACTTTCTTGTTCCTACCGCCAGGGCGGTCGGACCGCCAGGCCGGAAATAAGCATCTCTGACCCGGCAGTCCACTTAACACCGCCAGCGGTATTATGAGGCCTCTTTTTGCCAGGGTTTTTGTGGCAGTAGCAGCATCATGAAAACCCTGGCGGAAAGGCTACTGGTGACAGGGATAGAAGACTCTCCTACCCGTCCTACATCCTCCCCCCTTCCCTCACATTCTCGCCCCACCCCCACACCCTGTGCTTACATCCCACCCCCACATACATGAACATATCCAAATGCACACACTGACACACACGTACCCACACAAACACCCTGACACTCACTCACTCACAACACCCTTACACTCATGCATGCACACACACACACAACACCATCTCCCCGTGAATCCATACGCACACTCATACGGACACACAGGCACACAAACAACACCCCACCTCCCCGAATCGATACACACAGTCACACGCGCACACAAACAACACACCCAGCCCCCGGAATCCATAAACACACTCACACTGAGATGCACACATGTGAACAACCCCCCTCCACCCCTCCCCTTTCAGATGGTAACCTTACCTGGTTGTCGAGGTGGTCAACCAGGAGGGAACAGGTCTTGGAGCTTGCACCACCACCAGCGCCCCACCAACACAACACCGCCACACCGTTTTTCTAAATGAAATACAGCAGGTGGTGTTTTGTTGGCGTGGCCATGTCGGCAGTGCAACTGCCACTAGAGCGCTGACTGCCAGTATGACTGCTGGTGGTTTTCTGCCTGGAAAATGGTGGAAAGCCTCCAGCGGTCATAATATGGTGGTCTGAGGACCGCCGTGTTGGAGGTTTTTTGGCAGCCACCAGCACGGCGGTTGGCCGTCTTCTCACCAAAGTCATAATGAGCACCTATGTCTCCCACATCTCGAAGGTCAGTATTGCATCTCAGGAGGTAATTACAATTGAGTGAATGTTATTTACTCTCTTGTGCCATCATGCCATCATTCCACCTTTGGAGTTGTGCTGATCCTTCTTGTCTTTCTTCAGGAAAAGAACCCATGATATTTATGAAATCTTCCAATCTTTGAACTCTTTGAGAACAATAATCACTGATTTAGCACACTCTTCTCAACCTCTGGACAATCACTCAGAAGTGTTTAGGCCACTATCTTTAGACTGTACATTTTATTTAATAAAAACTGTCGAAAGTGATCTTCCAGACTACCCTTGCTCTGACAGATTTTTCTATCATATTGCTATTCTCTTTGGACTCAGGACTTTGTCAATTCTTTTTTTTGGCCATCCAAAATGGAAAATAGTTTGTGTTATCTCTCTTCTAAAAAACGTTTCGATTAAGTTGCTACAAATAATTATTATCCAATTTTACTTCTTCCTTTATTTTACTATAAAAGCCAAAAAGGAGGTAAATGTCCAACACTCTGGCGGTCATTACAACCGCGCCGCCCGCCATGCGGTTACCGCCGAATGACCGCACCGCGGTCAAAAGACCGCGGTGGCCAAAAGACCGCGGCGGCCATTCTGGCTTTCCCGCTGGGCCGGCGGGCGACCGCCAAAAGGCCGCCCGCCGGCCCAGCGGGAAAGCCCCAGCAACGATGAAGCCGACTCCGAATGGAGCCGGCGGATTTGCTGGTGTGCGACAGGTGCAGTGGCACCCGTAGCGATTTTCAGTGTCTGCTTTGCAGACACTGAAAATCATTATGGGGCCCTGTGAGGGGGCCCCTGCACTGCCCATGCCAGTGGCATGGGCAGTGCAGGGGCCCCCAGGGGCCCCACGACACCCGTTCCCGCCATCCTGCTCCTGGCGGTATTTACCGCCAGGACCAGGATGGCGGGAAGGGGGTCGGAATCCCCATGGCGGTGCTGCAAGCAGCGCCGCCATGGCGGATTCCTTGGGCCAGGGGTAAACCGGCGGGAAACCGCCGGTTGCCCTTTTCTGACCGCGGCTTTACCGCCGCGGTCAGAATGGCCCTGGAAGCACCGCCAGCCTCTATCTTTATTTCCTTGAATTCTCTTCTTGAAACAACATAGGCGGGGTTTCATCCACCTTATGGCACTGCGGTTATACTAACTGCAGTTGAAAACATGGAATGCATGATTTTAGATCAGGGAGTTGTGGCAGTTCTTATTCTCCTTAATTTGTTCAGCTCCTTTGACGCAGTATCTCAAAAGATACTGACCTCCAGACTTTGAGCCTTTATGAGGCTAATGTTTTGGGATGGGCATTGAAAAGGCTCTCCTACTTGCTTTCCAATCAGATTCAGGAGGTTCTTTTTCACACCTATTGCTCTTTCTTAATTTAACTGATCTGGGGAGATCTCACGTCATATTTAAATTGTCCTCCAGGCTAAACCTATTTGTTCTTTCAGTCTGTCAGCTATGTGCTTTGAGGATGATATGCATCTGATCCTTAAACTTGATGGAAATTCTTTTGTCTTACTAACTTGACAGGATGAATGAACTATAACTTCCTAAAGCTAAATGTATATACAATGAATGTGGTAGTAATGGCAGAAGCCTTCAGCTTCTGTCCATCTGCTTGGCAGCTAGAGACCCTGGGAGGTTACCCTAAGCTTTCTCCATTTGCAAAAAACCTTTGAGTTTACTTTAATGATAAACTTGCCTTACAACCTCATGTTCTGTATTTCACATCTGCCTTTTTTCCATCTTAATGCCTTAAAGATTTTGCTCCCCTTTGTTCTAAAAAAGACATTCACTTCAATATCATTCAATCCATATATAGTTCTCACCTAGACCATGCTAAGTACCTTTATGTGGGTCTCATGGTAGCTACCGCTCATTCATTGCTGCGGGTTCAAATGCACCAACAAGGTTTCTTTTTAAACATCCTGTTAGGAATGGGGCTTCTTGGTGGCTAGGGAATGCAAGCCATTCAGAACCCACAACTCTAGTCAGGGCAAGTGAGTTACACACCAAAGATAATGTGGTCACCACCTGAGCAGTCAGGCTTATCTTAAAAGGTCATGTGTAAAGCATTTGCACAACACATCACACCAATGACACAATAAAATACACCACAAAAGAGGCTCCACACCATATAGTGTGTACAAATATAATGTATTGTGTAAAACATAAACCAGAACGATAATGCTCCTGCACACTGTGTGCCTTTTGCAAATCCTGAGCCAGTGCTCCTTAGCTTGGTTTGGCAAAAATACAACGCCCATACAACAGAACATCAGGGCATGAGACACATCAGATAGGTCAATGCAGTAGTCTGTCAATGCAGTAATCCAATGAATACCATGTACTAAAAGATCTCACATTTGGGGTGCAAGTACCAATACTCCATACAGCACAACATCAAGAAACAACTTCACAAGGGTGGTAGTGAGTACAAATTACCTAAGTATTACTATGTATGTGATCTCTAGATACCTTCCAAAGGAATTCAATATATAATGCTCCGATGGAGATAGTATTAATTACATATGCAAAAACATCATCATAAACATATTAAGTATGATGAATGGACGCATTATGCCAGTGTGATGTCTTACCTTGTTATTGGAATCCACAGGAAGGATATATGTAAATCAGAGAACCTTCATGAGGGAGTGCAGTGGCAAAAAAGAACAACACATATAGCAGCCAGAGAATAGAGTGCCCTCCCTATGAAGGTGCAAATATGTGAAAGGGGGCTCACACACTGAATACTTCCTGTGGGGAGCCCTTGCATGGTGTTCCCTGCCATCAGAATGATAGAGAAGTAGTGCCGCTCTTTACTGAGTCTGTCAGCAATCAGTTGAGGGGATTCTGGGGAGGTGCCACTGCAACTAGTACAGCAGTTGTTCGTGCTCCCCCAGGGCCACACTGGCCTCTGCAGAGAGGGCAGGGCAGCTGGACGGCTCCCCTAGGTCCCAACCCACCCTCTGAGCTACCGGTGGGGGACAGGCACTTCCTGCAGGCACCGGTTGTACTTGGAATGGTCCCTGCTTTCCTGCAGACCTGTTCTCCTAAGTGTTAACCACAGGGGAGTTCTCCTCCCAGTCTTGCAGCTTCCTCCTCGAAGGAGGGCTCTGCTGGGGTTCCAGATGGTTGGCTTGAGGATCTCTGCTAAGGAGAGTTGGTGCTACTGGACAGTACTGCTCCCAACCAGGTGGACTGTTGCGCTCAACCTGGGGGAATCGACCTGAAAAAAATAGAGCTCAGCTGGCACTGAGCTCTTTACGATACCAAGACTGAGGCACTTCATACGCTGTGATGGCCAAAAGTCTCTGCAGTCCTGCTAGCACCCCCAGAAGGAAGACAGCTCCAGGGCTCGGCATATACACCCTGGGTGGCCCGAATGGGGCACGAGGAAACAGTTCATCCCTCTGGGCTGTCCTGTTATGGCAACAACTGCCGGTTTCCTCCAAGGCAAAGTTAGGTGCAGTAGCCACTCTCCATTTACTAGAAAGAAGTAAAAATTGCCTGCTACGCACCAAGCAGAAAGATGAAGAGCTCACCAGGTGCTAACTAGATACACAAGAAATGAGGCCAATAAAGCACTCACTATGGAGGTCATTCCAAGTTTGGTGGGCGGCGGTTGCCGCCCGCCAAACTTACGCCGCCACTTGGCCACTCCGCGGTCAAAAGACCGCGGGGGCCATTCAGACTTTCCCGCTGGGCCGGCGGGTTCCCGCCAAGGGAGCGCCCGCCGGCCCAGCGGGAAAGGCCCAGCAACAGAGAAGCCGGCTTCGAATGGAGCCGGCGGTTTTGCAGGGGTGCGACGGGTGCAGTTGCACCCGTCGCGATTTTCACTGTCTGCTATGCAGACAGTGAAAATCATGCTACGGCCCTGTTAAGGGGCCCCTGCACTGCCCATGCCAGTGGCATGGGCAGTGCAGGGGCCCCCAGGTGCCCCACGACACCCGTTCCCGCCATCCCGTTCCTGGCGGTAAAAACCGCCAGAAACAGGCTGGCGGGAAGGGGGTCGGAATCCCCATGGCGGCGCTGCTTGCAGCGCCGCCATGGAGGTTCAGCCCAGCCAGGGGAAATCCGGCGGGAAACCGCCGGATCCTCTTTTCTGACCGCGGCTTTACCGCCGCGGTCAGAATGGGCAGGAAAGCACCGCCAGCCTGTTGGCGGTGCTTTCCGTCGTTCACGGCCCTGGCGGGTTTTACCGCCAGGGTCGGAATGACCCCCTATGTGCCATGAGTGTAATAAGCAATATTCCCCAGGCGAATAGAGACCAAAGCGCTCCCCATGCACTAGTGGCACAGGCAGGAAGCGGGAGTAATGCTCACTGGAGTACACTGAGAGTAGTAGGCAGGCAGGCCAGCACATATTGTCACTTGTTAGAGTGTTAGTCTCTTCAGCAATTTTAGCCCACAGCAGGTCAGCCCAACAAAGCAAGTTCTGTAAAATGGTGGTTCTTCCTGGTAGCTCAACAGAACCTAGGGATCCCACACTTAGGGACTAGCTAGCAGCAGGGCAACAAGTAGAAAAGCAGTCCATAGAGTCCTTTATTCCAACCAGCAACAGTAGGTAGCAGGGCAACCACGACGAGCAGTCCAGATGGGTCCCTTGGGCAGTCCACCCGTCCGACAGGAAGAGGTTCAGTCCTGGTTCCAAAAGTGCTCTAAAAACATGGGGTTATAGTCAAAGTGCCCAGCTTCTAGAAGATGGAAGAATGTTCCAGACAGATTTGAACAGCTCCAAGAACTTCTCTTCTCCTTAATCCTAGCTCCAGGCATCAGTAGGTGATAAATGAGAGGTTTGTGTGAGTGCAGGACACAGCCTATACAAGTGTAAATTGAACACACCTTCTCTCCCAGCCTAGAAAGACCATCAGTATGAAGATGTAACCCTGTCATGCCTAACCCTCCCTGATGGATGGCTGTCTTGGGAGTGTACACAAAGTAGAGCTGTCACCCTGCTCTAGATGTAGATTGGATTCATGCTGCAAAGTTATAGGCACAGATAAATGCCCACTTTCTAAAAGTGGCATTTCTAAAATAGTAATTTAAAATCCACCTACACTAGTGAGCAGGATTTCTTACTACTATTCCAAACATACCAAACATGCCAATGCTACTCTATACAGATCAGACATTACCCCTTAAACATATATAAATGAATTCCCAGTGCAACCCTATGAGAGGAGCAGGACTCACAGCAGTGAAAAACAGAATAGGTTGTTTGTCACTGCTAGGACATGTAACAAACAAAGATATATGTACTAACTTTTCCATACAGAGCAACCTGCCCATAGGGCTATCTAGGGCCTACCTTAGGGATGACTTAGGTATAGTAGAAAGGGAGTTTAGGCCTTGGTAATTAGTTTGACTTGCCAAGTCAGTGTGGCAGTAAACTGCACATGCAGGCACTGCAGTGGCAGCCCTGCGACAAGTTTGAAAGGCTACCTATGTGGATGGTGCAATCTGTGCTACAGGTCCACCAGTAGCAATTAATTTACAGGCCCTGGGTATATAGTATACCAATTTACAAGGGACTTACAGGTAAATTAAATAAGCCAAACAGGTGTAAGCCAACTATACCAAGTTTTAGGGGTGAGAGCACATGCACTTTATTACTGATTACCAGGTGCAAAGTGCCTAGATTCCTAAAGCCAAGAAAAAGAGGGTCTACAATATGGGCGGAGAAAGGCAAAAGGTTTGGGGATAACCCTGCAGAGAAGGTAATTTACAACACATCCTCACTCTGCTCCCTTTTCAGGTCATTTAAAGAAGCTGCATTGGTTCCCCTTCCACAAATATAGAATGTCTAAATGTCTTTACCTTTATTTTCAAGCTTTCATCAAAAATGCCCTTTCCTTTTTACAATTGAAGATCTGTTATGTTCATCCCCATCCCCCTCATTCTGCCCAGGCCTCTCGACTATGTTAACCCAGCATCAAATATTCTTGTTATGGTGTTTGACTCTTTACTTACAAAGCAGCCTCTCTTTGGAGCCCTCCTCAATTTGAGTTACAAGCTATGACCTGTTATATGAAAGTTAGTAAAGTCTCAAGTATTAAAGCCAGGATGCTCTTGGACAAAGCAAAACACAAATATTATAGTTGCTAATTAGTACAGTTCTCAAAGGCACAATGTACAGGGCAAATAAGCACTAGATCGGTCTTACTGTAAGAATCTCATGACCATCATCAGGAGTCGAGATGATAGAGGAGCCCGAGGAGGGACTTGGAGGAGGGACTCGGAGGCCTAGAGTAAATGGTGCCATGAAGTATAATCAATTAATTGATTTTACAGGGATGGAAACATAGTCAACTTTATACACATGAGACTATGGACTCTGTATTACACTAACCAGCCATATCATTCTTGTTCAAGTGATAAACTTAATGACTATGATTTATCACTTGGGTGTACCTCTATGTAAGAGAGCACTGAGCACATTTCTGCACAAAGCACCAACAGTATTGCTTATTTAATGAGTGATTCATTTTTTTGTACTTTGAATTAAATACTATTCGGATATATCTTTAAGGACTGATTGTTTATTAAGGACCACTGTCTACTAGAAAATTTTTATTTCTCAGGCCTTGGTGATTTCTGGGATTCCCTTGTACACCTAATATTCCAAGTGACATCATAGAATACTGAAGGAAAGATCCCATTGTCTTTGATGTCTTCTTTCACTCGAGATGAAAAAAAGTATTAAAACATAACCCAACTACAATTTCGTGTTGCCTCTGTCTTGTAAGAACACATCATCCAAGAAGCTGCTACCATAAAACAGCTGTGCAGGAGGTAGGGGCATAACATTGTTGAAAGGCCTAAGCCAATGACCATGTTCAGCAGGCTAAGGGCCAGGTACACTCAGTGCAGGTCCTCTGCTCAGAGTTCACTGGGAGTTATTGCTAACTGTAATCAGCAGCTCTGGGGGAATTAATACTAAGCGCAGGGCTTGGCTGAAGACTAGGCCCTCTGCACACTGGATCTTCACTCATTTGGATTTGTTAAAGCACTCCGAGTCCCACTTCCATGCAGTAGTCATAATTTGTGGCTCTACTTAAAAAATAGAATGGGACTCTAATTTCCATCTTGTTGGGGATCAGTAAGATGAATTCTTATTATTGGAAAGGTAATTCTCGGTACTAATGTAAATCAATATCAGGAATATCCTTGGATTACCATTTAGCTCAGCTCATTTATCATATGTTGATATCTGATGACTCATTTTAATGCTCTTACACATAGATTATACCCTTATGTGCATCCACTCTCTCCACAGTAGGGGGTTGGGAGCACACTGCCTCACATCCCAGCGCAGTCCACCGCTTTGCATCCTGGTAAATGCAGTTCACAATTAATGCTTACTTCAGAATTAGCTGTAGTTTTTCAGCAAACTTGGTGCAGACATTGCTGTATATCTCTAGACAAGTGTTTCTGGGTTTAGCCCTTCATCAATAGAGAGCAGAAGTAGTAGAGAGCAAAGAAAATGTATCTGGTGTTGCTGGACATGCTGTCAAATTCTTCTCAGGCCACAGTACCACTCACAGGCGCATAGATACATCTCCAAAGCTTGTCAGCTTGCTGGTTCAAGGGAGCCTTTTAAACATAAGAGGGGTTGGGAGCACACTGCCTCACATCCCAGCACAGCTTGCCCCTTTGCATCCTGCCAAATGCAGTTCACAGTTAAGGCTTACATCAGAATTAGCTGTAGTTTTTCACCAAAGTTGGTGCAGATATTGATATATATCTCTAGACACATGTTTCTGGGTTTCACCCTTCATCAATGGACAGCATAAGTAGTAAAGAGCAAAGAAAATTCATCTGGGGTTGCTGGAAATGCTGTCAAATTCCTCTCTGGTCACTGAGAGCTGAGAGGACTGTGGCAGCCTTTTAGCAACCCCTGATGAAATTCATTTTTTGATCTTTCGCTACTGATGAAGGATAAAATACAGCAACACGTGTGTCTAGATATGTACACCACTATTTGCATCACCCTTGGTGAAAAAACTACAGCTAATACTCAAGTAAGCATGAACTTTGTACTGCATTTGCCACAGTGCAAAGGGGGGAACTGTGCTGTGATGTGAGGCCGTGTGCTCCCATTCCCCTTTTGTTTAAAAATACTCTTGCTATAGTGTTGTAGTGAGAAGCAGTGGTTTCTTAGTAGAAGCCTGATAAGTCACTCAAAGCCCAATGCCCATATTTATACTTTTTTAGCACCACATTTGTGCCGCTTTTTGACACAAAAATGGCGCAAACTTACAAAATACACCTGTATTTTGTAAGTTTGTGCCGTGTTAGCATAAAAAAGTGGCGCAAATGCGGCGCTAAAAACGTTTCAGTAAAAGTTTGTTCCTGAGCATCAAATGAGTGAGCCCCAAGGGATATCTTGCACAGGGGAAATCCTACTTGAGTGGGTCTTTGCAATGAAGATATGTGTATAATCTCAGTCTTTGTTCCTGATGTATTATGTATACAGGAATTACAAACAGGTTGCTAGCCACAACATGAGACTTGGAGTTTCATTTCTCTTGCAAATTATTTTATCCCTAATGTTAATAGAGCCATATATCATCAAGTCATAAGTTTTATTCCTTAATGTACTGGTCATACTTGGTTTTGTTTATACTGATACTCTTGTCAGCTGCAGCATTTGATCTTCTTAGGTATGATGTTCTGTTCCAGCTGATGTGCCTGCTTCAAATGAGCACCTAGATATTACCTTTCAGAAGTGGTTCTGAAACAAAGATCAACTGGCTGCCAGGCGTGTCTGCAAATCATCAGGTTGTTGGGTCAAAACCCAATCATGTAGTCTGGGTCCAGTTAGGTGCACAGTCTACCATAGCCACATACTGACTCCATCACTGTTTGTGTTTGAAATTGAGGATTCCTAAATGTACAGAATTGTTCCATTACTTTTTTCTACTTTGACTCCCCTGTAATGGATAAGGACCACAGTGGGTTTTCTTGAACTCCAGGAGGTTCAGTATTTGTCTCATGTTTTTGGACTCAAAATCAGTTAGTGGATCTCAATGAATTCTTCTCGGTCAATCAGAATAAACAAAGAATTTTCAAACACCCATTTGGTTATGGTTGAAGCTTTTAGGTCTCTGGTTAGAAAGGCTTGAGAATATGCTGTTTGTTGGACGCCAAAATATCAACAGTTTTATTGGGTGTAGATTTGTTTCTAAAAACACCAGTGGGACACTATTTTTGTGAACCATAATAAAACACAATATTGATCTTAGATGTTATTCTGACAACAATATTCTAGTACCAGCCCATCTGGTGTAATGGTGTGGAGATCCCTAGCATGTTCTGTATTCCCTTTCTGTAGATCTAAGAACAGGAAAGAAATGCATGCAAAGCCAATGTCACAGTAATTCCATTGTGGTAATTGGAACGTGAATAGTTTAGCTAGTGAATCATTCTGTACATTTACAGTAGACATTCTCTTCCTACGAGTTTGAAGGTTTTGGCAGTGCTCACCTGTCCCAATTGATCGTGAAGGGCATCCAACATGTTTTGGCAGTACTTTCCTTTTGACACCCATCTCTGGGCCTTTTGTCCTTCTAGATGGGTTAGTTCTTTTCACAGAATGTCTCCTCTGAGGACCAGCTTGGTCCAAACACTCATCAAAAGGAGTGTTCTGGAGCTGTCACATTTATCCTGATAAGGTGGAAATCCATGTTTTCTGGTTTGCAGCGCTTCAGTTTTTCCACCTCCACCTCTCTTATTTCTATCTTCGTTACATGCAAGTTTACAGCCTAGTATTAGTGTGGTAGGGACTGGGGGAGAATAAGGAATACCTACTATAAAACATTATGGATTTAGGGAGAAGTAAGGAGCGTTAATGAGGGGTTTAGAGATGGACATGCTAAACAAACACCATCTCACAAAAGAGTAAGGGCCTGCGTTAGAACTTGGCAGAGGGGAATACTCTGTCACAAACATGATAGACATCCTGCCTGCCATATTATGATCCCATCATTTACTATGGCGATCGTAATACAGTGGACGGGAAATCCATCACATTTGTGATAGAGTATCCCCTCCACCATGATCTAAATCAGGCCCTAAGACTATTGCATTTCACAAACTACAGTTACTACAACCCAGAAGGTCACAAATCAGTTGTAGAGGCTTGGAGTAAGTCCAACACCACATACGTTCACTTAAAGGTACTGCAACACACTTCTATACAAAATAATGGAGGCAGTGACTTAAAATAGGACCCCATTGGAAATAATGTTATAATAAAATAATTAATTTCTACTTTTTAAAAAGATATACAAATGTAATTTAACATTAAACATTATTTATGAATAACAAATATTATGTTATTATGAAACAAATTACTAACCTTTTTTTCTAAATGATTAAATTAATATAAAATAATTATGTAAAGAACATATAGTCATTTTTCATACATAATAACTAATAAATAAACATTTTGCTTCATAATCTCTTAAGGATTTTAATTTGATACATTTAAAGTAATTCATTTAAATGAATGAAAATTAAATTAATAGTGCTGTAGTTTTCGTTTATGGCCCTCATTTCAACCCTGGTTGGTGACCGCCAGGGGAAATGTGACGGTAGTACAGCCAACAGGCTGGTGGTACTACATAGCGTATTTTGACCGTGTCATACCAGCGGGACCAGCGGAATACCGCCATGGTGGTCCCGGCGGTCTGAATCCGCCAGGGCAGCACTGCCAGCAGTGTTGCCCTGAGGATTTTGACTCCTGGGGACTCGGGTGCCCCTGGGGGCCCCTGCACTGCCCATGCACTTGGCATGGGCAGTGCAGGGGCCCCCAGCCACAGCCCTATCGTGCAATCCACTGTGCGCGATAGGTGCTGCTGCACCCCCCGCACGGCCACATTACCGCTGGCTCCATTAGGAGCCGACTGCGATGTTACAGCCCTGCTCCCGGCAGGCCCAGTGGGAATGTCCAAATGTGGCCAGCGGGTTCCTGGCCGCATAGGTGGCCGACTGGCGATAAAATATTTGAGGCCCTATATTCTATATGTAAAATAAATGTTTAACATTATTTTAGCTTCATATTTCACATAACAAAACTACTAATTGTTTTAGCATTTAGTCATTTAATTAATAGTTTCCCAACACTTACCTTAGGAACATCTCCAAGCCTGTGGAGGAGATCAACACCTGCACCTGAAAATCTATTGGGAGTAACGTAACTCTCCTAGATTTGACACTATCCCTTGATTTAAAGGGGTGGAGGCATTTAAGTGTACACTTTACAGTAAATTTACACTCAAATAGGGTGAATAGACAAAATTTGTAATTTACTCCAAAGTGTAAGACTAAGGCCCATATTTATACTCTGTTTGCACTGGATTTGTGTCATTTTGTTTCTACGCAAATCCAGCACAAACTTAACTCCATATTTATATTTTGGTGCTAGAAATGTCTAGCGCCAAAGTATTGGAGTTAACGACATTTTTTGCCAGTGGAAAACTACCTTGCGTCAATGAGATACAACGTACGTGTTCCTGGGCAAAAAATGCCTCAAAGGCCCTAGAGCCTTATTTATCCTGTCGTACAAAACTCATGCATGGGAGGAGGAGGGCCTTAAATAATGGCGCTAAGCCTGCTTAGCGCCATTATTTTACGCCTGGGTGTGGGCAGGCGTAAGTGGACCTGGAGGCAGATTTCCATGGTTGGAAACAATGGAAATTGCCCACAGGTGCCTTTCCCTGTTCCCAGGGACACCTCCACCCACCCTTACCTACACCAGTAGGTCACCCACGGATGGGGGACCCATCCGAAGGTAAGTCTAGGTAGTTTTTTTTTCTCTATCCAACGCTGCTCGGGGGCCTTGACTTGGGGCCCCCTGCACAATGCTGGTCCCAAAGGCCATGCCCAGGGGACATTTGGTGGACATAGCTCCTGTCTTTACTAAGACAGGAGCCATGTCCATGAGGCTTGTGCTACGCTGCTTAGAGGCAATTTTTTTGCCTATAAACAGTGTAGCGCCATAATTAGGTGCACAAGCCCCGGTTCTCCCTACGCCTCCCAGGTCCTGTTTGCGTCCTTTCACAGGACGCTAACAGGGCCTTAGCACCGCCTAGCGCCATTCCTTAAATATGGCACCCGGCTAGCATCTAGGAATGGCACTAGCTGGCGCTATACTTTTAGTTGCAAACATGTGATAACACAGGTTTGTGGCAAAAAGTATAAATCTGACCCTTAGTTCACTCACATGTAAATTATAGGCACCATGCAAGGCAGTACAAAGGCAACCTTTTTAAATTAAAGGACTGTTTTTGGCAGGGCTGGTGGTCCTTTGATCCTGTTGGTGGTCTCCAGCGACCAATGCCCCCTTCCTGGGGGTCTTCTGATCCCCAGAATCTTTTTAGGAATTTCCTGCAGCATCCCGGCAGCTTTTGGCACTACTACTTTCTCCTCATGATCAGCAGCATCATTCTATTGGGCTGTGCTGGCCCTCTTTCTAACGCTGATGATCTCCTGTCCTGGGGTCTCCTGGCCAATTTAGGCCTTTCTCTTTGCCACACTCCCAGCCATCCAGGCCTTTTGATTCTCAGAGGGTATCCGTACACAGCAATACAAGTCTGCAATGCCTGGGGATCAGTTCCTTCATCGCCCACCGTCATGGCCCCCATATTTGTGCCCAACCTTCTCAGAGAGCCTCACTGCAACTGATCACAGTAACTGACCTAATTCTAGAAGGTGGGTAATGAAGGGTATAGCACAAAATGATTTTCCATGGAGCTTTGTACTGTGTGATGCGTCATTAGGGTTTATAGCATTTTGGGGTATTGTGTGCTTACTTAAAGCTCCCATTCGAGTGTCAGCAACGTGAGTTTGTAGGTTGTCTGGTTACAGTAACTGGTTGTGCTACTTTACCTTCTGTATCTGTAGGCAAATGTAGTTTTGACACTGAGCTGAATATTGAGTAAATATTTATCATGAAGTTTGCGGTACAGTGTTTCAGGCCATTTTTAAGCCTTCATTTATTTAGTGATTAGCCATATCTGAGTTCAGTCATACTTTTCCATACTGTTGCGCATCCATGAACAAATATGTAATAGCTGGAAATTCTTGGTCTTGGCCGTTTATGAAGTACTTCTATTATGGATGGGTCCGTAGCCATGCTTGCTGCATGCGTAAACAAAATTGGCACTTGTCTGCTGCAAGTGTAGGTCCTAGTGCCTTTAATATAAAATGAAAATTCAGGAGTCCACTATTAGACTGTTCTAGCTATCTGTCAGGCACAAAAATCTAACCAACTAACACTAGCATAGCTACCCCCCTGTGACAAATGGATGACAGAGATATACAAAATAGCATCCTATGAACGGATCATCAACAACTTGTGTACTGTATGGACTCATTTCTGCCATATAATGCCCTTTTCTGATCCACGCACCTACATAGATGCACTGGCCAACTTACATGCACACCCCCGTTACATCCCAGGATGCTGGCTTATGGTCCCTAATGAGGAACAATCTCAGGCACACTAGTAGGACACCCACTGATTGTTCATGGCTGACCAGAGACACACAAAACATGCTAACCACCTACTTAACCCCCCCTCGGCCTGCCCTTGAATTTCAGCTCAAAGTCCCTGAAGCCCCACAGGCGTTTCCCATCCTATCATCCAACAACATTTCCTCACCCTGTCTATAAGGCCTCCACCACTGACCGCCCCCCTCTCCCACCTTACCCCCGCCTCTATCCTTCCTTGTTATTGAGTACATTCTGGTTCAGCCCCCTTACTCACATCTCTATCCCCTGACCATGACTCCCTCTCTCATCCTTGGGAGCTTAGGGGCAGATGTACAAAAATGCAATCTAGCATTTCTTAAATAGAAACTTCATAGAAGTCGCTATTTAAGAAACACTATGTACAGAGATACCGATTTCCTAATAGCGATTCTTATAGAGTAGGAATCGCTATTAGGCAAATCGGTATTAGGAAATCCCATTGCATTTTAGTCAATGAGCTGGTTTTGCATTTCCTAAATATCGATTTCTTATCAAGAAATCGCTATTTAGGAAATGCAAAACCAGGGATGACAAGGGGAAAATTCCCCCCTTTATGCACCCCAAAAATATGGGCATATGCACAAGGGGCACCTGTGTGCTCTATTGCACTTTTAAAAAAAGCATCTTGGGGTGCTTTTTTAAAATTGCACATGGTTACCATCGACTTGAAGTCGATGTTAATTGCATTTCCTAAATGCTCATTTTGCATTTAGGAAATGCTTTGTACTTGTGCCAAGAAATCGCAAATAGGAAATCCCTATTTGTGATTTCCTATTTCGTGAATCACCAAATGCGATTTCACCAGTGTAGAAATCACATTTGGCGATTACCTAAAGTCCTCTGTACATAGGAAAAGGGCGTTTTGCATTTCTTAATGGGCTGAAATTGTGATTCGGCCCGTTAAGAAATGCAAAAGGGCTTTGTGCATCTGGCCCCAAGATATTAGTACAATCAGCAGAGCTCCCTGAATGTTCATGCTCTATGACGTCCGTTCAACTGAGACAAACAAGTAGCTTCTATGGAAAAGAGTCTCTTATGGTAAATATTGTTGAACACTCTTTTTGTGTCTCCATCCATATTTCTGTGCATCTGTCTATGCCAACCACCTCTAAAAACTGATGAAGGCGTTAGCCACGTGAGACAGCAAAGGGTTTGTGAAAACAAGTACAGAAAAATAAAACTGATTTTCTTTTACATATACCATTACTTACTCATCCGTATCATGAAATACAGATAACCTGTGGAAGCATGAAACAACAGCAAACTGTGTTTTTGAAATGATAAAGTGTGATGGCAATTCCTTGCCAGTGATGGCATCATCCATCCTATCTTTCGTTTTCGATAATTGTGTCTCAGTTGACCAAGAATTTGTTAAGTTGTCAAAAAGTAGTCTCTATGAGCCTTGAATATCCGGAATATAGTTTTTGTTAGCTATGCCTAAATTAGTGATATTTGCCATTCTCACTACATTGTTTGTCATTATTCATTGTGGAATTTGTATGCCTGAAAATCTTATCTACAAGCATCTGGGTGATGCCTTGAGTGGGTACATTTATCAAACAGATCTACTTTATTGCTTGACTAGTAAGCACTTCTCTTCCATTCCAATGAATGAAGTATCTGCCATTGTTATTTCGTTTTTGGCAAAGGAGGAGGCCTGTTTATTATGGAAACGTTCCTACAATTTTCTTTGTGTGATGTTCCTTTTCAGTGCTCTTTTAGGATCACAGACATTCAGACTTTTGGTGTTCCATTCAACTTTATCAAAATGGACACCTTTAACAGGAGTCATAGCTGACCTGCGAAGTACTCGTAAAGATGTATAAAAGCGAAATACATTTCGACATTGCTATTCAATACTACCCATAACCTCAGATCCCTTAGGCAGCTACTCCTATTTCAAGTACCTGAGGACAAAGATAGGAAATAGGGCCTCAGGGCGTTTCATGTTCTAGGTGTCCTGACCTGGAACAGTCTGCCACTCCAACTGGATCCCATTGTTGTTCACATCAAGTTCAGGAAACAAGTTTAAATTTGACTGTTTACCACCTAGCTAATGTGTACCTTATGCATAAGATCCCTTTCTTATTTGGCCAGTGCCAAGAGCCTCGTGGGAGTGTATGTTGCGCTCTAATAAACACCCGTAAATAAATAAACACTGGAGTTTATCATTGACAACAATGCTATTAAAAAAAAAAAACACGGATCCCCAACGATATTGCTGAAGCAGATGTTTTAATTAGAAATTATTAATGAGAGTTTATGTATTTTGATTAATGACTTATGTAGAAAAAGAACAACATAAAGAAAAATAATGTACACATTTGAAAATGTGATCTCGAAGAATGGCCACCAGTCTTCACGAATTGCACTAATTAATGATTAATACTTATGACATATTAAAAATGTATTAGACTAATGTAGCAATATGTCATATTAAGGGTTATGAAGTATGCACTAGCTTATTAATTGTAGGCCTTAACTTAGTGAATGTCTTGGCCTAGTTTTGCCAGGCCTCATGCAGAAGCTATATTTCCTAGCGTTTAATAAAAATGCTGACAGAGTGAACTGACTGTGAAATGCTCATTGTCTTGTTAAAATGCTTTGCAGGAGCTTTCCATGAGAACCAATTAACAGGAGACAGTGTCCTTAAAATGTATCAAACTGTGTGTAATGTGTGCGAGGGGTTCTTTCCCAGGATGCGAACAATGAAGACATTGACTGGAGAGGAAGATGCAACAAATTCGATACCTGACGAGCCGGATGATGAGAACATCATGATACAGACCAATCAATGTGTGAAGTGTGAAATATTAGAATTCATAGATTTTGTACACTATTTTTACTGGGTAGAGTAATAATGTATGATTCATTGAGCAATTGGGAAGTCGGGGAAAGTTTGGGTGACTTTGATATAACAGAGTGACAGAGGAGACCTGATGCAGATTAGACTTATGCTATTTGTGAGACTAGAGATCTAGGGCCAGATGTATCATGAAGGCCTTTTGCGATTTTTAAGAAATCGCTATTTCCGACTCGCAAAATGCCATGTATCACATTTGCGAATCGGTAATAGCGATTCCTTAAAATCGCGAATGCTATTACTGAATCGCAAATTGCGATACCGGCCCCATTCACACCTATGGGCCTGTGGGCCCAAATCTGCGAATAGTTATGCATTTCCAAAATTGAGATTTCTTAACTAGAAATCGCAATTTTGGAAATGCAAAACCACAGGGTGCTGGGGGCCTAAGGCCCCCTCTGCTGCACCCCAAAATTATTTTTTTTACCATGTAAGGTGCACACATGCCAAAAAGGCATGTGTGCTTTACATGTAAGTCTTAAAAATGTTCAACTTGGTGGTAAATAGCGATTCCTAAATGCCCAAATCGCATTTAGGAATTGCTTTATACACGTGCTAAGGAATCGCAAATAAGGATTCCTTATTTGCGATTTCTCATTTAGAGAGTCGCAATTTGTGACTCTATAAACAGGGTCGCAATTATAAGGAATCGCTATTAAGCGATTCCTAAAAATTGCGTTCAGAATGTCTTTCATACATTCTGAAATGGCATTTTGCATTCGCAAACAGGCGTTCGCACTGTTTGCGAATGAGAAATGCTTTCATAGATCTGGCCCCTAGAGTGACTTTGAGAGAAGAAGAGATTTGAGATTTTGGCATTGGGCTCATACTCTCTGAGTGAGAGCCTGATGTTTTGCTGATCGATTGATGACCTGAGGTCGAAGACTGATTCTGTTTGCTGACCCATACTGTGGATAGGTAGATATGACAATATGACTGAAATGCATTTTTATGCCTTTTCTTTTTAGGTACCAACTGCTCTGTCTTAATAGTTTTCCTTAGGTAGATGTTTTCTAAATGTGTGTTCTAAATTTGTTTAGCATGAAGCTCCACATGCTGATGCTAATCTGGGTTAGGTGAGGCTATTCACATGGCATTGACAATTTGCAGAGACAAATGGCTGACAATTTTTTGTTGTTGAACTCTATGGATTATGTAGTACTATTGAAGCTGACTTTACTAATGATTTGTACTGATGCTTTAGAATGTATTGTGATTCAAGCTTTGATTAGGTTATGTTTCTCGTGTCTTTTTGGTTAACATATATTATTATTATTTGTGTTTGATTTGATCTTGAGATTAATCTACATGATTTTAGCATTGTTAATGTAAGGGAAATAAACTTACTAAGCTTTTACTAAAGGTGTGGTTATTCATGGCTGAAAGGTCATGGTCCGTGACAATTACTGATTCCATTGATTATTGATTTGACTAATGATTATTGATTATTGCGTATTGATTATGTTTTCTGTTCTGGAGCTATGGTAAGAACATCCTAAACTAGTCAAAGGGTTCATCGACCTATACGCGCCCCCTTGTAAGTTTACTTATTAAGGTCCGATGCGCTAACAATATCTAACGTTTCCACGTTTGGGCACCCAGGAGTGGTCCTAATTGGCTCACAGAGCAACTTCAAATCAGTTTGACATCTTTGTGAGTTGTTGGAATACTATTTTGGCTGGTCTTAGTCTTCTGCACATGCTCAAAAACAGGAGTGTGTCACAAGTTGTGTCACAAGTTGGCCACCAAATCAGCTCATTGCAAAGGCGGAAACCCATTTGCGCTGCTGCTCTGCTCATCACCACCAGGGGGAGCTGATGGCCTGCCACTTGCAGGTCCCACCTCAATGTTCATTGATGTTAGCTCCCCATTACCCTCTCCTGCCATGAGATAGTGCTTTCCTACTGCCTAAAACTGATACACTCGTATTCCCCTCTGTACAGCCGGTCATACATTGGTGGGATCTCTGCTGGCTGAATCCATCAGGGCCGGAATGGCCTTTAATTTTACCTTACATTTCCCCAGTGGGCTGGAGCCTTTGAAGGTTCTGAAAGCCCCAGGCGCTGTTGGTGCCTCTGTCTCTTTCCCTTTCTCTCTGAGATTAGATACAGCAGGCACAGGGAGGCTTCAGGAAAGACTGAGAAAGGGAGGGAGGGGAAGATAGAGAGAAGCCAGGGAGAGAGGAGAGAAGGAAAGTGAAGAAACTGATGGATGGAAAGAGAGATAGTGCAAGGAGACGAAGAGTGCAGGCTCATTTGAGCATTTTGCCAGGGCTGCTTTGGTTCCACAGTCTGGCCCTGGGCAGAGGGTGGGTTGAACATCGCTCTAATGGAGGCCAAAGACCTGACTTTGCTTAACTTTGCAGGTGAAGGATAAACCTTTACAGATCCCTTACTCAAGGACGTTAAAGATGGAGAGAGAAAGTTTGGTCACCAAGTTAGTTTTTGGGAATGTAAAAACCTAGTTTTTATAGAAGGTCAGCTCAGTGTAGGGACTTGATGTTGACACAGGATCGTTGTACTTCTACTAGAAGTGTACAATAGAGGGAGAGATTATAATGCTTACTTTGGACAGGAGGCAGATGGCAAGAGTGTCCCTGCCTCGTGATAATGTGTCTACCTGTTCCAATGCTCTCAGTCTTGCTCATGCCTGTGTTTAGCTGACAGCATATCGCATTATAGCATTCGCCTTCTTGTTGGTTCACTCTTTAGCTTATTAATATAAAACTGCGAGTAGTAGGATGCAAATTGTAGTTACTTTACACACAGGAGTCTACACAAAGCCCACAGATCAACACACCCAATTCTTTCACCAGGGGCTGCCATGCAAACCCGCACAAGAAGCACAGCAAAAACGTGCAGTCACATTGAGAGCGTAAAGTTGAATTATATTAACATATTAAGAGCAACATCATTTAGTGATTCATTTTTCATTTGCAATGCTGGAAAATGAATAACTGAGTGACTACAAGAGTGGGTGATGAATAAGTGAGTCAGCTGAAATATTTTAACATCTTGTATGTTGCTTGCTTATTTTCCATTAAAATGTTTAAGGCGATGGAAAGACAACTGATCGGGACACACATACAGTGACACCCATCATTAGTGTAAAAGGTCATTTATTTAGGACAGGATTTAAACAGAAACATCAATAAACTTCAAACTGTATCCCCCATTTTAACAAACCCTAACTCCTAAAGATTCCCTTGATCCTCTTTCTCTCTTCCAAAACCTCCCTTCGATTCTCCTCCCCTAGACACTCCCCTATTCCTCTCATGCCCTCCTTGCTTGTAGCATACCCCCCCCACTCTGATCCATCACCTCCTTGTTTTTCCCCTTGGAAGGGTGGACAAGCCCGCATCTGGCTCTCCACCCTCTCCCATCTTCTGCTGAACCCTATAGAACCACCTGCCCTAACTGACTTTCAACCCCCTCTTTTCCACCCCCCGTTCCTACAACCTCCTAATGTCATCTTTTCTTTCTCACAACCTCCTTAAACTGCTGGGTGGATGAGTAGTCAAACCTCCGCACCTTCCTAATACGGTCGGCGCGGAAAAGAGGCCGACCCACCCTCCCACCCCACTTATAACCCTCGGTAAAAGCCCACCCCCACTTACCTTCATCCAATCCGGCGCCCTTGCGCCACTTCCGGTCCTCCAGAACGTGCCCGCGGAGAGACTAGAATGAGTCTCTCTCCCTGCGGGGCCCTCCAATGGGCAACACACAGGGACACATTCAAAGTTAGGAGGGGACGGAAAATCTCCAACTTCTGGAGAAACTCCTAAATATGGAGTTCATAAGTCAGCTGACTGTCTTCCCCTTGCAGATATTCTCTTGGAGGAAATTCAGTCTGTGGATTAAACGTTCCCTTTAGAAATCCGGGGATTTTTAGCCTTTCTTGCTACTAAGAGTAATAAGAAAATAAATTACCAAAGTATGTGACAAATCTTCATAGCTGCAGGAGGCACTCCAGATCAACTGGTGAACGGCGTCCCGTCAAAGGCAACAATGCCTCAGATGTGAGCAGCAATCGCAGTGCCCTGCTCAGCCAGCAAATGCCAGTGTGCCAATTGCAGTGAAGGTCGATCTGCGGAAGGGCCAAAGTGAAACTACAGGTCCCAAATTAAGTTGCTCTGAAGTGCGGAACACGTCCCGTACATGTCCAATGCCAACTCCGCCTGTCCCAACTCCCGACCTCACGACTTGGCAATATTTGCTTTTTGGTGAGCGTGTGAATAGCTATATCCCGTGCTGGCCGAAATAAAACTATCATTGAGCGCCTGTGCTCTCACTCCCCCACTTACAACCCTCCTCAGCACCCCGCCACTCCCCAACTCAAAGCAATCTGCTTGCATTTCATCCATCTCCTGCCACCGCTCCCCACCTTCTACCCTCCCCTCCTCACCTCGGACAATGCAACAGCAGCACCTCTGTCCTCTGAAGAATCCCCAGGAGAAAGAGGGCCCCGTGCCAGGCGCCTGCAGTTAAATACCATCCATGCCACATTCCTATTGCTAAATTTAGGACTGGGCTGGACCCAGTGTCCCATTTTTTAACCAGTAACCTTCTTGCCTGCCTTATCTCCCTCCCTTACACCCGCCAAGTCCAGGTTCTGCTCCCTGGGGGTGGTCTCCACTAAGACCCATGGTCCAGATATTTCCCCCACCCAACACACCGAACCAAGGGACAGATCCTCGGTTCCTATTTTACTAAATCAATCCTCCACCCTCCTCTTATTTTTTTATTATTCACTTGTTTTTTCCACATTATGTTTGTAGGTCTATCAGTATGTATTGAAAACATTATTTATGATAGGCTTGTGTTTTAATTGTGCCTTACTAAGTCTAAAACAAAAAAGTGCAATGTTGCACTGCTCGTATATTGATACACAACAGTGTCCTATTTTCAGGGCCACTGGAATTATGTGATTGTGCAGATGCAGCATTTTTTGCATAATTATAGATTTGGTGCATTTACCACAAAATTCATCATGTGCTGCATATTCTACAGATTTTAACAAAAAAGAGATTTTGCTGCAAGCTCACACAGTTCAAAAGTTACTAGAAGCACAGTGACACGTTTTGCCACATAGTGGAAGGTCCCTTGCAAAGGTGGACTGGTCACCTTTCTGTTGCTTACTGATATATTTGGGTGTTAGACTGCTACTAATGCGGAGAAACCTATGCCTAGACAATGTCAACAAGCGTAAAAATGACAAAATAATGAAGTGATGCTATCACAATAAGTGCCACATTATGCTGCAAATTGTGCTTTCTTGCAGCATAATCAACTCAAACTTGCTGCATAACTTGTCCATTACCTGCTGCATAATTTCAGTGGCTCTGCTTGTCATCCAAACACCACTCTTTCCCACTGCATGAGAATCCTTGCAATTGTGTTAATTATTGTTCCTGTTGCGTGTGAGTAACATTGGGTGAACTCTGTAACAACAATAATCGAAACACCAATATGTCTTGCATGTTTAGGTGCTTGTGGTTTTTGTTTAAATGGTCATATGTTGTAGTGTGATATGTATTGTTGCACTAGAAGAAACATACATATCTGTATCTATATATATATATATATATTGCCACAATCATTGCCTTCACTCCAGCCTCTTGTTACGGTGAGTCACAGGCAGGGCGGCGACACCTCATAAATCCATCCAGCGTTAACGTAAACATCACAAGATATATTCCCCGCGATGAAAAGCAACAAGCCAGGACTCAGTGCAGAGTAACGTGCTTTACTTAAACAAAAGAAAAGAAAATCTAATGCATTTCGGAGAACTAACTCCTTGTTCACAGATCAAAATCACCTCTGTTTTTACAAGTATTTAAATGTCCAAAAGCAGGCAACAGAGACTTAACATAAAAGAAGGACTCAAACCCAAATTCGTCACACAAATACTCAAAAGGGTGTCGGCCATTTTGAAACAGGCAAATATCTACCTATAATCAAACAGACAAATTAAATTAAATTTATACAAGTTGATATACAATCAGGTTTACTGTCAAGTATCATGTATATACCCTATTCTTCAAACTTATAAATTTTCTAATAAGCACAATACACTATTATAACACACTCTTATTTTTATACTATCACTTATCTGAATGAGAGATGTCAATCCTCATAGATATAATAGCTCCTTGCATTTCAGCAACACCCTACTAATATTTCTAATATACCTATTTAAAAAAAGGGAAAAAGAAAAACATAAGTATTCATACATAGGATACGGAAAAAGAGGAAATGCAATACATGGTTAGTTATCTGCCACATTAATTCTAAACTAAGGATCCTTCCAAAATTAATTCCAATTTTCTCTCTACAGTTTTTTCACCTACAGTTTTTCACAGTTTTTCCACAATTTTTCACAATTTTCACACTCTTATTTAATCAAATTTTTTCAGATTATTTTAACCCAATTTTTAAACAGAATTAAGGTGGACCCAGAGTTCTTCATCCTGGTTAAAGCCTTATAGGAAGGTAGTAGAATACTTGATGATAAATCTAGACTCTAACTGCCTTAGTTCCAACTCTCTATTCCCACCTCTTATCTTTGCTGGAATATTGTCTAATACACAGAATTTTAACAGGTCCCTTTTTTTTTATGTGTACTCGCAAAGTGTCTCGCGATTGGATATGATTTATCCTCATTGGTTATTGCCCTCATATGTTCTAATATCCTCTTTTTGGCTTGGTGAATCGTGCTGCCAATATAATATTTCTCACATGGGCAGCTCAAGGCATAAACACAATATTCAGTATTACAACTCACATGTTTCTTGATTGTGAATGGAGCCATATCTTCGGATAATTGAACTTTGTGGCAATTTTTACTACCTTTGCATGCTTTACACCTTCCACAAATAAAGAAACCCTGGGCAGTACTCACTCGATTAGCCTGAGATGACTGAATTAGGCTTTTGCATAGGTGATCTTTCAACGATACATATCTTTTAAAAGTCACTTGAGGTTGTTGACCAACCACACTTAGCAGGTGGTCATCTATTTGAAGGATATTCCAATATTTCATCAAAATTCGTTTAACATCCCATGCTTGCGTGTTAAAAGTCGTAATAAACCTTACTGTTGCATTAGCTTCCTTACTAGCACCATGCAAGATGCTTAGTGTTCGTGATTTCCCTGCTTCACAAAAAGTGCATAAAATTTCATTACATGCATGTAAGAAGAGATGAGTCTGGGGAAACTCAGTTTATTGCAAATCTCAGTCTGCTTTCAAAATCACATTATTTTTTGGTCACAGCAGACCATCTCGTATCCTGGTGACACATGCATGTTCCATCTCCACAGGCTCTCTAGCAGAATTCAAATGCAAGAGCTGAGGCCCAACTCTCACCGGCAGAGGAAGCACAGGAATGGGAACACAAGGTTGGCGCCATTGCATGCATGGTCAGTTACATTACTAAGCACTGTGATGCTCCACTTTCCTGGACCGGACTGAATTGCTTCCTGAGGTGAGTGCTCTACAAACCTCTCATTCACCTGGTGGCCATCTTACGTGAAGGGATTCTTGTGCTCTGGTTTATTGTCTATGCCTTGCTCGAGCCATTTGCCCCCAGTGTGTGCAATCCACTTTGGGAGGCACAGTGGTTGGCTCGAGTGGAAGTTGGGGCCATCTGTCTTTGGCCTGCACCTCTACAACTATTACCCAGTGGAGTATTTGCTGCGTGCCAGACATGAACTCCTTAGCCAAAGATTGAAGCAAAGCATACAACTGCACAATGTCACTGTGGGCTTTATAACACCTTGAAAAACACTTCAAAGAAGCAATGGCTGACAGGGGATGACCCAAACAATGTAATAGCTGAAGTACACTCACTTTTTATGTTTATGTTGATGACTCACGCTCTGGTAGACAGGTGACACTGGCATTAGTCAGACCTTACACAAGAGATGTTTGCAGTTTAGTCAACCTCAAGGCAGGGTTTAGGGAGAAAAGCATGTGGCCTTCGATGCACAAACATGTATCATTCTTAGTCTTACCGATGTCAAGAGGTTACATTTTAAACCTTGCATTTAATTAGGCCCATCAAAACCACGTTTTATTCTGTTACAATGCAACAGAGCATCTGTGTTGTCTCAAAACCTAAATAGGTCTGCAATACTTTGCTTTTGTATAGTTGATCCTGCTTCCAGCGTTCTGGGGGAACGGGAACAGTGGTATCATGGGATTATTTTAAAACAATCTGGAAACTGAACTGTGTTCTCCATGTTGGCCGTTACCAACATTGCTAGTCTTGCACAGCCCATTATTTAGATGTTGTATGCCTGATTAAGACATGACTAACGAAGCAAGCACTTCATATTCTGAATAACCTTTTACCAAAAGATGCTTCTTATTTAACCTTGATAGACAGGGAAGAAGTGCAAAAGGTGTTTCAATAGTTTACAGATGCTCCTTTAAAGGTCAATTGGGAAAAAGTAGTAACCTGTAAATCTTAAATCATCACCTTTCCAAGAAGGGCCTAACTCAAGGTTTATCAAATTGTGTGTAAATGGTGTTTGCATCAGATTTGACAATCCGTGACAGGCAACAATTTCATCCCAATCCTAGAGTTTTGCTCACAAATGATTGTTGAAATGCACTTGGAGGATACATCGCTCTATTCTTGTATGCAAAATGACACCCAAACTTTATCCATTTCCAAAAAGGTAAGACAAGAATTCAACAAACATGGGGGCTTATTTACAAGCCCCCTTGATACATGGTGGCACAGCAAGTCCTTGCTGCCCTGCCCTGCACCACTGGGAAAGAGAAGAAATGCACTCTATCTACAAGATACAGCACATTTCTGTCTTCTCCCCTTGCGCTGATGCTAAAAGTAGCTGCCTAGTGCCAACTCAGACACCGTTGCACCATAGTGCAAGGGTGCCTGAGTTGTGGGGATGATTGTTTATGTGCAGGAAGGTGTTGCTTCCTGCACATAAACAATAAGTAATGGTGATTTGTTACTTTTATGTGTGCTGCAGAATGCAGAAAAAGGAAAAGCGTAGAAGGTGCTTCAATAGTTTACCGATGCTCCTTTAAAGGTTTCTTGGAAAAAAGTAGTAACCTGTAAATCTTAAATCATCAACTTTCCACGAAGGGCCTAATTCAAGGTTTATCAAATTGAGTGTAAACGGTGTTTGCATCAGTTGCACCCTTTGGGGCTTATTTAAAAGCCCCTAGTGCCACCAGCACGTCACTTTCAGCAATACACCGGTGGCGCTGTGCCCATTTCCACATTTACAAGGTGGTGCTAAGCCACTTTGCGTGGCTGTACGCAGTCTTGTAAATATGGGCCATCTGATGCAGTTTTCTGCAGCCAAGGTGCGTGCATTGGGTGTTGCTGTGGGTATTTCCATGCAACACCCATTGCTTTTGACACTGCCTTTTGACACTGCCCCAGATTTATAAGAAATTGTAAATTTGAGGCAGAGCAAAAAACTGAGTGGTACAACAAGGAAAAATACTTTTATTTTTCCTCGTTTTTGCTTTTTCTATGTGAGGTACATTCTGCAGCGCACACATGAAAAGCAAAATGCCATTAACGATTGTTTATGTGCAGGAAAGTGTCCCTTCCTGAACATAAACAATTTAGCAGCACACTTAAAATTAACAAATCACCATTACTGATTGTTTATGTGAAGGAAGCAACACCTTCCTGCACATAAACAATAATTCCTTGCAACACATGCACTCTTGCATTATGGTGCAAGCATGCCTGCATTGGTGCTAAGCACCTAATTTTAGTGCCCGTGCATGGGGAGAAGACAGAAATGTCCTGTGTTTTTTAGAAACAGTGCATTTCTGCCCATACCTGGTGGTGCAAGGCGGAATAGCAAGACACATACTGAACCACCCTGCGCCATCAGGGCTTGTAAATAAGCCCCAAAGTTTCATACCTGGCTCCTTCAGTTTGCTCCCACATGAGCCCGAAGTAGTTCAATTAAGGGCTACGACTCACAACTAGTCTTTGTTGTTTCATAGCACTGGTTTCCCTAAAGAAGATAGGTTGCTCTGTTTATGCACCATTATTTCATCCTTGAAAAATCTAATGCATAAGATAAAAAAATAATGGCTCTGGTGGAAATGTTGATCCTCAAAGAGTTTTGTCACCCTAAAAGCCAAGCAATCTGCTTATAAATATATCATTGATGAAGTTAAATCTGAATATCGAAGCTAGCAGTCCATTTTGGCACTGAGTAAATCAATTCCCTTAATTACTTTGCTGAAAAATACCAAAAAAACGAAAATAAGGTTTCATCTTGCTGACACCTTTGTGGTCAGCTGCCTAGAATTATCAACCTATTCTTCTGGTCGTATTTCATGTATAGGGCAAAATATTATTTCTTCCTGGAGTGATCCCACAATCCAAAATCTTTAAGTCTTATTTAGAGTCGGGGAGAAAATCTTTGTGTTTCATGACAAACTGACTTATGGCTTCACCTACTTAACGGCACATTAATGTCATTAATATTTACGTTAATGTGGCCCAACGAGGCTGAAATCCCTGCACCGTAGAGGGTGGTGCAATGCATGCATTGCGCCACTCTGTAACCCTTTGCGCTACATCATGCCTGTGCCAGGCATAAGGTATGCAAAGGGGGTGTTCCCCCGTTAGGGGAGCCGGTAAAATGGACTAAGGAAATCTATGAGATCTCCTTGCACCATTTTTACAGCACTTTTAATGGCTGCTCAAGAGCAGGCATTAAAAGGGGGCTTCCATTCTTTAGAATGGGTCCCTATGTGCTCTGCAGGATATTTAGGCTCTACTCCTGCAGAGTACATCAATAGCATCATGAACAGTGACGCTATTGCCCCCTACCCTGTGCTATGGTGCGTCGTATTTTAAATATTTAAATATAGTGCACACATGGTGGTGGTAGGGGGGGTGCAGGGAAAGTGTTGCTGCACACGGTGCAGCACCACTTTCCATAAATCTGCCCCTTAGTATCTAATAGTGGGGCTTCAACAGTTTTCACCATAATAAACACAATTGTAGCACGTCACTGAGGCCAGCAATTTCAGGAAGTGTACATTTTGTGACTTTACACCTGGCTGCAGCTCGATTTTCATTTATAGTTTTGTCTCTCTAGCAATGCAGCAAAGCCTCAAGCCTCAATTCAGACATCCAGGGATCGTGGTTGTATTTCTGTGCCTAATGTCTTCAGCTTCTAGCATTGGTTTGGGTGTAAAGGTCCATGTTTTCTGTCAGTTCATCTCAGAGCGATAAGACCATGGACCATGCACTGTGCCATACTAGGGTCAATTTCAAAAGCATGATTTACCTAACTTTGGAATCTCTTGTACTTGAATAAAGAGCACTGTTTTGAAAGTAATCACTCAGAGGGTAAGCAATAAAGTTGTCCTCACACTGTCTTCTCTCTGTCAGCCACATTAGGAACTTTCCATGCATAGCGAGTGTATTGCTTCTATCAGAGCTATGTGAGCCCTATTCCAGATATTGTTGCTCTCCCCACCTTTCTAAAGTCATGTTGAAGATTAACAAAGAACAAAGAGCCATTCGCTCTAATCTAGGCCTCTATGCTGTCATATATCTATAGCACTGTACCACCTTAAACTAGCACTATCCCACCCAGCATTCTATGCAACAATGATGCCCTCAGTGAGAACTAGTGGGCTATGGAAGGTTAGCTGATAAAAGGTTTGCAAATGCAAAGAGGGATTTTTACACATTTGTTGTGTGGGTGATCGTGTGGGTCAAAGTGTCACAAAGCATTGAGTCGATTGACTTACTATTAGAAAAGTCAGCTGGTGCAGTACAAAAGTGTGCCATGCAAACACCCACGCAACCTTTGGTATATAACCCCCACTTTTGATGGACCAGACTTCCGCCACGTTTAGGTAGTAAAATCTACTCAAACTGTAACCGTGACTATGAACAGGAAAAGTGATGCTGGAGAAACAGAAACTGATCTTCACAGTCAGTCATTACAGTTGATGCTAAACCAACTTCTGGGACAAACTGTGAATTTAAGCACACTATGCCTATACCAAGGGAGCTGTTAGACCTCACAACCTCAGGGTGGTCATCCCCCAACTTTTTGCCTGCCTCCCTTCATTTTTTTGACCCTGTTTTTGCTGGTTTTAGGAATCTGCACACTTTGCCACTGCCAACCAGTGCTAAAGTGCATGTGCTCTCTCCCCTAAACATGGCTCCTATCCAATTGGTATGTTTAATTTACCTGTATGTCTCTAGTAAAGTGCACTAGAGGTGCCAAGGGACTGTACATTAAATGCTACTACTAGGCCTGCAGCACTGATTGTGACACTCACATGAGGAGCTGCTTAACCATGTCTAAGGCCTGCCATTGCAAGGCCTGTGTGTGCAGTTTCACTGACACTTCGACTTGGTATTTAAAACTACTTGCCAAGCCTTAAACTCCCCTTTTCCTACATATGTCACCCCTAAGGTAGGACCTAGGTAACCCATATGACAGGGTGCTATGTTAGCAAAAGGCAGGACATGTACTTATGTGTTTTGCATGTCCTGGTATTGAAAAACTCAATAATGTGTTTCTTTCTACTGTGAGGTCTACTCCTTTCATAGGCCAGCATTAGAACTGCTCTTATATACTTTTAAGTGGTAGATTCTGATCGGAAAGGAGTAGCCCTGTCATGTTTAGTATGGCCAGAATAGTAATAAAAAATCATGTTTACTGGTGAAGTTTGATTTAATAGTACTATTTTAGAAATGCCGCTTTTAGAAAGTGAGCATTTCTCTGCACTTATAGCCATCTGTGCCTTACAACCTGCTTCCAATCCATGTCTGGGCTGTGCTGGTTGGCATCTCCCCTTATGCATTCCACCCAGGCAGCCATGAACACAGGACACTGAGTCACATCTGCATTCATCTAAATACTAAATGGGTCTCCCTGGGCAGGAAGGGTGGAGGAGCTCTCCTTTACACTTCAAAGGCCAGTGGCCTGCCCTCACACAAAGGACTGATACCCCCACAGTGATCTTGGCAGACAGGACTAGGCTGAAAGGTGAACCTGTGCACTTCAAAACCACTCTTTGTAGTTTCCCCCACTTCAAAGGCATTTTGGGCATATAGACTGGGTCTCTGACCCTACCAAACCTTCGAGTCCACCACCTTCCCGGAGAGATGGAAACACATTGAGATCAACGCCCTCCTCAAAAAACCTGAGGTGGACCCAAAGGACCTCAAGAACTTCCGGCCTATCTTTCCAGCAAAAGTCATCAAGAACGCTGTCAACAGACAACTAACCTGTTTCCTCGAGGAGAACTGCACCCTGGACCCTTCCCAATATGGATTCGGCAGCAACCACAGCACCGAAACCGCCATCATCGCCGCCACCGACAACATCAGAACCATACTGGACAGAGGCAAAACCACGGCTCCCATCCTCCTGGAACTCTCAGCCGTGTTTGACACCATCTGCCACCACACCCCACACTCACGCCTCAGCAATGCTAGAATTTGCGACAGAGCCCTGGACTGGGTCACCTCCTTTCTCACCGGCAGAACCCAGAGAGTACACCTCCTCCCCATTCCGTTTGGAGGCCACCAAAATCATCTGCGGCGTACCCCAGGGTTCATCCCTCAGCCCGACCCTCTTCAACATCTACATGGCCTGCTCAAACCGGAATACCCTACCTGGATAACCACAGGAACACAGGTGGTTTATATGACTTCCTCAGCTTCTCACATTTGAACCTCCTTACCTACAATTCTGCCTTGAAAAAGTCCTTTGGACGAAACACGTGCTGGCTATTTTGCAGAATGTACAAATGTATAAGGAATAAACCTCATCTTCTTGTAAATCACCTTGATTGAACTTTGGACTCTTATTTCCATTTTGGAGTATATTGTTTCAGACTACTTTCTGGAGTGCCCTGGTTTCTCCTTCAATTGAATTTCTAGCACAGTTCAATATTCTTTTGATCAGTGTACTGAACACCCGTAGTGGTTGGGTGTTACAACAGACCGGCAGCCACAAGAATCTTAATGCCTTTGGACCTACTAGTCATCTAAATTGCGGATGTGCGGACATTAAGCATTAACCACTAGTTTGTTTTGTTTTTGATACAATAAGAGAATCACCTTCAAACTCCTCATCTACGCTCACAAAGAACTGTACAACACCAGACCAGAATACCTCACAGACGACTCTCCTTCTACACCCCGACCCGGCATCTCCGCTCCGCCGACCTCGCCCTCGCACCAGTCTCACACATCCGCAGAACTACAACCGGCAGTAGATTATTCTTGCACCTCGCCGCCAAACGTGGAACACTCTTGCCATCCACCTGTGCCAGACCAAAGACCTCCTTACCTTCAGGAAACTTCTCAAGACCTGGCTGTTCAAGCAGTAGCACCTCCACTCCCTTCTCCCCCCTCAGCTGCTTTGCTGAAAAAGGGCTGCTGCCCTGATTGTCGCCCTGCTGCCTGCTGCCCCCTGATTCTGTTGTGGAGGAATTCTGCCTTCCCCACAAGCACTCCCCAAGGATAGAGCTTGGCTCCTGTTCTGAAGTCTCAGAGTCACTAAGACTTCACACAAGAGAAGAAAATCCCTGTGCATTAGAAAATCAACACAACACCTGCAGAAATCGACACAGGGCCTGCCTCATGGCTGAAAAATCACTGCACCACTTACCGAGTCGACGCAGCACCTGCTCATTCTACCAACGCATCAAGGAATTTCAAAGCATCTTCCTTGGACATCAAAATATCCATCCCTGCATTGCAATAAAGAACCAAGAAATGAAGCATCGTCTGTGCTGCGCCAGAGAATTTTACATACCATCTTATTTTTCAACACATCTCCTCCTCTGCAACCTCCGTGCATCGTTATTTTTTATGCATTCCAGGTACTGTGTATTACCAGGATACAACTGATTCTTAAGGATTAAGACTCATTTAAACCTTTAAAAAGTCTTATCTTGACTTGTGCGTATTGGATTTTTGTTGTTTTGATCTTATTTTATTCAGATACATATTATCTATTTCCTTAAACTGGTGTGGAGTACTTTTTGTGGTGTTTCCACTGTTCTACTGTATGAGTTATTGCACAAATACTTTACACATTGCCTTCTAAGTTAAGCCTGTGACAAGCTACCAGAGGGTGAGCACAGGATAATTTGTATTGTGTTGTGACTTACCCTGACTAGGATTGTGGTCCCTTCTTGGACAAGGGTGTATACCTCTGCCAACTAGAAACCCAATTTCTGACAGGAGCTAACATAAAAGTTAATAGTAGACGTTCAACATTATCGATACAAATGTGCACAACAATGATAACTATGGGATGCATTGAGGAACTGAACCTTTGCATGGTTGAGTGACAGGGAAGAACTGGTCCTTATCAAGCTTGGTGATATATTCAGCGTATTGCACTAAGAGAACCCAGCAAGAGTCTGCCAAACTGTAGGCTGTAAAACTTGCCTGGACCTCTTCATTGCAGAAGACACCTTGCCAAATGTGAATATAGCATTAGAACGGATTTCACTATAGAAATATTCTGATATGTATGCATCTACTTGTACACTATGGGAAAAGTAATCTGGACTCAATCACATCTCTATATCTGTTTACTCTCGCTTTTTCTAAGAAAACTTAAAGCACTTCCTATTGGCTGCTTTTACACCCTGGTGGTTAGCAAAAGAAATGTAGTTGACTATTTTTCCTTCAAGGTGAATATTTTGTAATTTTATGAGCTTGAAATATGTATTGTTTTTATATGCCTTCATCTATTTTCCGTTATGATTAAATGAAGTGGTTTACGTTCTCCATGGAAAGTGTTTGTGCTTGGAATTAAAAAACAAATGCAGTCCTCCATTAAAGTTTGACCCTCATTACGACTGTCTCGGAGCAAGGTGGATATAGCTCCAGGCAACTAAGAGTTGCAGTGTCTCAACTCAAAATTATGGGATCTGGCAACAATGCACCTGGTGTTTCTCAATGGGGAGCAATCCCTGGTAAAAACCGCGGGTGCAGAGGTACAGGGACTATGGGCCAAAGGACAGTCTGAGGCTGACTTACCCCTTACATTACAACAGAGGTGACAGACAACGCTCCTCCAAAAAACTATTATGCCTCCCCAGAATCCAAGGGCCTTCGAGCCCATGCTCAACACGCCTGAACTGCACCTTCCTATCTCGTGTGCTTGACACCTCTTCAGAGAAGGTGGTAAATATCTGCATTAAAATTCGAGAATCACAGACACCTTACGGTAGTGGACCCAGTAAATCCAGGGCTGACCAGTTATTACCCATTCTGGGGACTTTAACTCCTAATCCTTTGTAACTCATGGGTAGATAGTGGCTGGAATTATTCATTCTGGTTACATTAGCTCACTCAGGAGTAACAAGGAAGTTGATATGAAGGCTCCACTTCTGGCTTCTTTCCATAACTAACTTCCTTTTCCAATTCTACCTCTCTGTTGCACAATCTGCATCCCCAAACAAATGAATATTGCAGAAACGAACATTTAAATGACGTTTCCATAGTTTTTTGATCAATGATTTCGTATAGTATTTGAAGTCACCAGCTGACTACAAAGGAAAAGCCAGGATAAAAGAATTGCTCAATTTTGTCCAACAAGACTCCCCTTGTGTGAGATTACAAGCCAATAACTCTCATTTACGTCATTGAAATATTCACTGTGTCCTTTCTTGTTTTTCCATTTATCACAACTCTTTCTTAGTGAAGTTTAATATCTCTAAACTGAAATGTTTAGAACAATGTTTTTGCCTTCGTTAGTCAAAAACATAACTGTTGAGTATTTAATCCGTGATTACAATCTCTCAAGTCTCAAATTTGCAAATTAGACTGGTCAATTGATTGATTTCATGACTTCCTTCTTTTCCTCTTTGGGGTGCAGGATGGTGTAGCGAGAGTGACGCAAGGCAACCAGGACAGAGAAGAATGGCGACCCTCGCATTTCCAGATAAGGGCAGAGCTTGATGCTGGACTTCCTCTTGAAGCCAAGTGGCTTTCAGCAGGCCTGGTCATAGTTAAATATCAAGACTTTCTCAAAATGGCCACCCCATCACACGATCCGCCTTTCATAGCTCATTTTGAAGGAGTCATAGTCCTAATGAAATAATCAAATATGCCAAAGAATAAAGTACTCCTTAGAACGATTTTATACTCTGAAGCATTACAGGAGGTTGTGAATACAAGCTCTCAGGAGGCACATGATTACCTGGAGTCTCCACAGGCATTCAAACACTGCAGAACTAGGAAACGCAGCCTTCAGAGAAACAGTTGGTAGCTGTGCGAGGAACGCCCTTTCTGTAAACCTCACGGTGTGTGATCGATGGTACCCTGTTTGAAAGAAATCACCCATTGTGAAACATGTTAATGAGAAAAAATGTAATCAAAATAGTTAACATAGTTCAGGCATCTTTCATGTTGGCACATTTTCAAAGACAACTATTTTTATATCAATTCTTCTTAAAACATTGGACACAGTACACACGAGTTAATGACCATGGCAGAAACTGTAAATGCGTCTCTCAGAACTTTTGTTCTGCTGTCCTTTCTGAATATTCACTGAAACAGAACATACAAAAAAAGATTCAAACACTGCTCTCACACTGGTTAATACATTTTCCCTACTAAATAAGCATTATAGCTGCCTGCCTTGGGTTGCACTTGTTGTTAAAGCCCCTGAATAATAGGCCCAAGCCACAACGCTTAATACTGCAATAATAATTAAAAATGACTTCAAAGCCTGTCATGTGTTGCAGTTCCGTGAGGTTACTTATTTGGCACTATGACAAGTATTATTAACCACAAAGATAACTGTGTTCAGTTGAATGCTAAGTCAGCAGAATTTACACCGAGCTAAAATGCTTGACCTTCTTCTTTGCCATATTTGAGACTTGTTCTCATTGTCTGCACTTCGCGTGCTAGTTATTTGTCTTGCCAAAGTGTATTAATCTTATACTTTGTAAGCTGTAAAAATAATTTGTATTGCCTCATTTACATTTTCTCTAGATGAAAACTTAGATGTATTAATTGAGTGCTTTTATTGTATGTATGTTTTACTGAACGTTTCATGGAATATTGTTACGTGTCTCTTAGATTGTACGCACTAGTCCTAATTTTTCAGTGCGTTCTCAATCTCATTCTCTTGATGCATCAGAGATGGTACTGTCGTTTGGAACTCGATTGTGTCTTGCCTGAAATGATTTTATTCATTTATCTGAATTCAGTGTTCATTCATTCTATCTTCTTTTTAAGTGTGTTTGTTATATTTATAATTTCCATCCTGCTCAGATGGTGATGTGAAAGCGTTGTTACTCCCACATACTAATGGCAATACACTTGATGTACACATGAACCCCTGCATTATTAAATATCTCACGTATTTAAACTGGCCTGTCAGTGTTCTGCGTGGTGATTTTTCTAGGATGAATTAAAGTTTGTGCCCTAGGAGTCTAAAAACTGTGGGCCTTATTTACAAGAAAATGTCAGAGCGCGGAGCTGTGCAAAATTTGTCAACACAGCACTCCAGGATTTAAAAAATACAGGGATGCACCGTATTTACAACAATATGGCACACCCCTGTGTGTTCCCTAGCGTTGGTGCTAAAAATAGCTGCCTAGCGCCAACGAGGGCACCCTTGCTCCATAGTGCAAGGGTGCCTGTATCGGAACGATTGAATGTTTATGTGCAGTAAGGTGTCCCTTCCTGCACATAAACAATCAATAATGGTGATTTGTTACTTTTACGTGTGCTGCAGAATGCAGCGCACATGGAATTAGCAAATCATCATTATTTAATGATTGTAGGAAGGGACACCTTCCTGCATATAAACAATCATTAAAGGCTTTTTGCTCTTTCTATGTGTTCAGCAGAATGCATGGACCCCCTGTCTTTTTAAATTAGCCCCGGGGAGGTGGCAGTACCAGGGGCTGTGAGGGGGCTTTCCAGCCCCCGTGTTTTATTTATTTAAAGCTCCAGTAGGTAGTGGTCTCCAAATGTAAAAATGTAAGCCTAACTGCAACCTTTGTCTTTTGTAAAAAAACAAAGGTTGCAGTTAGGCTTACATTTTAAATGTACTAAACCCCATAGAATTTCACCTGTTATAGTTAGAGTTAACTCAAGTAACTATAACTCGTTCCCTAAGGTAACTATAACTCGGGCCCCCCCATGCGCAGTTTTTCGTAAAAAATGTTACTGCAAATATTACATTGATATTTTCAATGATGTTATCAAAGATGTCATGAGTGTCGTAATTTGGGGGGTGATTAGCAGTGCATGGTGAGGGCACAAGTTCTAGTTACCTTAGGGCACAAGTTATAGTTACTTGAGATAACTCTAATTATAACAGGTGTATTTCTATGGTTTTTGTTCATTCAAAATGTGAGCCTAACTATAATGTCTCTGTAACCTTTGTTTTTTCAGTGAATTTCTATGTTTTAAAAAAAAACGTATAGTAGTTTTCATTACTGTATGTTAATCCAACCACCAACGGGAACGGCCTTCATCTGTACGTGGCAGCGGCTGGCCATAGGGCCTGGCCTGCAGCAGGCCCTGAGGCCAACCCCTTATAAGCACCCAACCTTGCACCATGCACAGCCTTTGCCCATGTGCACCAGGGCCTTGCATGCAAGGCCTGGCCTGCGGCCAGTTCCTGTGGTCAACCTCCCTAACCATCTAACCCTAGTCTCCAAATAGCCCTTTAGCTGTACACCGCAGGAGTTGGCCACAGCCTATCTCTCTTGGTGTGAGAATAGATGTAAGACTGTGTATCTGGGGGTGAGAGTAGTTGTGAGAGTCTCTGGGTGTGAGAGCGCATGCATCAGTGTCTTAGTGGGTGCGTCGGTGTCTGTGCAGGTCTGTGAGTGGGTGCATGAGGGTGTCAGTGGGTCTGTGAGTGCATGTATGTGAGTCTGAGAGGGACTGTGAGTGGGTGCATGAAGGTCTGACTGGGGATCTGAGTGGGTGGACAAGGGCCTCAGTGGTTATGTGAGTGGGTGAAGAGTGTCTGATTGGGTCTGTGGGTGGGTGAGTAATGGTCTGAGTGGGTGTGTGATTTTGAGAAAGAGATGGAAAAAGAGGGAGACTGAAAGAGAGGGATAAGGAAAGAGAGTGTTTTTTAGGCTTTGATGGATGATATACTTAGAATGAGATATTTATGGACAAATTGAAAAGAAAAATGTATTTGTCAATTAAGATTGAGATCACCTTTCAGTACATTCGGGCCCAAATTTAAAAAGGGCCTAGTACCAACTATTGTCATATTAGCATAATTTTTTGGTGCTAATGTGGCAATAGTATGACAAAAACATGCCATATTTACAAAGTGGTGCAATTCTCTCATTGCGTTACTTTGTAAACCATTGCACCACATTATGCCTGTGCCTGGCATAATGTTTGCAAGGGTGCATTCCCCCGTTAGGAGGCACACAAAAATGGCACAGTGGAATCTATAAAATTCCACTGCACCATTTTAGTGGCATTTAAATGCTTTTAATGCCTGCACAGAGCAGTGTTAAAAGCAGGCACACCATTATTTTATACGGGTCTCTATGTACTTTTCAGGATTAGCCCCAAAAATGTTGGCTCTAATCCTGCAAAGTACAACAATAGCGTAAAAAATTATGATGCTATAGTCCCTAACCTGCACCATTGTGTGCCATATGTGAAATAGGGAAGAACATGAAGGAGTTCCAGGATTTCAGAGACAAAAAAATTAGCATCAATGAGAGAATCACATGTGATACTACATTTGTAGTGTATGTGATTAAATGTTATGGTGGATTGAGATACATAGGCAGTATCACATGTTCTTTGAAAAAACGTATACCTGAGCACATCAGAGAGGTACTGAATAAGGATATAAATTATGCTATGACTAATCATTTGCTTATATATCCTGGAAAAAAACTGGTTTAGTGTATGGTATTTTGGTATAGCAAGAAGTAATTAAAGAGGTTGTGATAGACTGTTGAAATTAAGATGGTTGGAGTCACGGTTGATCATAAGGTTGAGAACCAAGACACGGCATGGACCGAACGAAGATAAGAAACTGCACAGTCACTTATAAATTATAAAAGGAACACATCTACATTATTGAGATATATGATTTCAGGGAATCGAAAGGACCCGAGGTAATTGTGATATTGTAGGTTAATTGTGGAGATTACCTCTCTGAAAAAAAGCTATTGATTTACCGATGTTGGACCAGCAAAGAACTATTAGGGCATTTTCCCTATAATGGGATAGAGCACATCCAGAGAATGTATACATATATTTAATATTATGTTTCATGTGGTCATATTTGGGTATAAGAAGTATTTTTATCACTTTGTCATTATTATTTACTAGACTCAGAGGTAATGTTATTTGGTATCCCTCAGCTCTAAAATAGTTTTCAGTTTTTTATATGTCATATTCAGGCTATGGAAATCGGGTTGATATCAAGTGTTTCTTGCTAAGCATAGCGGCATGCAGAGATCATTAGTAGTATCCAGGTGTGGATTGGGACACTTAACCCTTCTGGCCGGGGACGTAATTGTTACGTCCACAGGCACAGTGCTCCTGTGCCAAGGATGTAACCATTACGTACTCGGTCTGGAGCTCGGAGGGAGCGCTTGCGCTCCCTCCTTGGGCTTCCCTCCCACTCCCCCAAGGCAGGGATGGAAGGGGAAGCCCTTCCCCTTCCTCCCCCGGCACCAACCGCCCACCCCCCCTAATGACATCAGCGCGCGATCGCATGCTGACATCATTATAGGGTGCCTGTCGCACTGGAAGCCATTTGATTCCAGATTGCGTTGGAGAAACAGGTAAGTTTCTCCTCCGGCGGGTGGGGGGTTTGAAACAAAGAGGCCTAGGGGGGAAAGGAAAGGGTTTTTCTTTCCCCCAATGTCTCTTTGAGCATTCCTGCTGCCCGATCGCACTGCGATCGGGCAGCAGGAATGCCCACTAGACGCCAGGGATTTTCTTTTTTTTTGTTACACTTTATTGTTTCTGTGTCGGGGTGCGGCCCCTTGGGCAAGGGTCGCTCCCCTTTGGGGTGCATGTGTGTTATGGCCATTTCTGCCCCCTTGGGGGCAGATCGGCCTATTATTTTTAGGCTGATCAGAACCACTGGAAGCCAGGGATGTTTTTTTATTTGTTTATTTATGTGAGGGTCGCCCCATTGGACAAGGGGCGCCCCCCCCAAAGGGGGCATTGAACTGTTTCCCATTTCTGCCCCCCTTGGGGGCAGATCGGCCTATTTATTTTAGGCCTATCTACCACCACGCGTGGCAGAAGCCACTTAGGCACCAGGGATAGTGTTTGTGTGTTTAGTGGATGGGTGCTGGCCCCGTGGGCAAGGGTCACTCCCCTTTGGGGGGCATGTGTTTTATTGCCATTTCTGCCCCCCTTGAGGGCAGATCTGCCTATTATTTTTAGGCTGATCTGCCCCCAAGGGGGGCAGGAACCACTGGAAAGCCAGGGATATTTTTATTTGTTTATTTGTGTTGGGGGGCATAGAACTGTTGGCCATGCATATTTTTTTCAGGCCCATCTGCCCCCAAGGAGGGCAGAAGCCACTTAGGCACCAGGGATAGTGTGTGTTTGTCTGTCTGTTTAGTGGATGGGGGTACGACCCCTTGGGTAAGGGTCGCTCCCCTTAGGGGGGATATTATTTATGGCCATTTCTGTCCCTCTTGGGGGCTGAGCGGCCTATTATTTTTAGGCTGATTTGCCCCCAAGGGGCAGAAACCACTGGAATGCCAGGGATGTTTTTTTATTTGTTCATTTATGTGGGGGGTGCCCCCTTGGGCAAGGGGCGCCCCCCGAAGGGGGGCATTAAACTGTTGGCCATTTATGGCCCCCTTGGGGGCAGATCTGCCTATTATTTGTTTAGGCCCATTTCCCCCAAGGGGGGCAGAAGTCACTTAGGCACCAGGGATAGTGTGTGTGTGTGTGTGTGTGTTTTCCTTGGGGGGTGGCCTCTTGGGCAAGGGTCGCTCCCCATGGGGACACACTACTAAAGGTATTTTCTGCCCCCCTTGGGGCAGATAGGCATATTTTTAGTAGGCCCATCAGCCCCCATGGGGGGCAGAAACCACTTAAGCACCAATTTCTTAATGCTTGATGGTGGGGTGTTTGTCAACTGGTGAAGTATTTGCATTTGTGATAATTGTTTTTGTTCTAGTTCAAAGCTTTTGCTTTCTTTGCTGTGGCTCCTTGCAGTTTTGGCGGTGGTTGACCTACGGTTTGCATAGTTGCATGTTTTAGGTAAGTAAAAACACTTTACTCCAAAGGAGTATTGTTGCCATGCATGAATGACATGTTTGTAGGTGGTGTACTAAATGCAGGATTGTGTGTGAAATTGTCCTTAGATTTGTGCACAATGATATTTGTGTTGTCTTCTTTCTAATTTGCTTTTCTTTCTTTCTTTTTAGTGGGATATCATTGGTGATTGCTGTGTCTGTGCAGAGTAGATGCTGGGGAGTCAAGCTTTTTCAAGAAAGTGAGCGGTACGTTTTTGAGTTTATAACTCTTAGGAATAAAGCTACACTTTTTTACTTATCTTACACAGTGCTGGTTGTTGGTGCTGCATTTGTCCAGTTACTTTTCGTAGGAAAGATCATGGCTATCCGCAGGATGACTGCTCAGCAGGTTGTTGGTATGCTTTTTGAGACATTTTCTGATCAAAGTAGTACAGGATATGTGTATAGTTTCCATGTCTACACTGGTAGGGATTCCAGTATTGACCCCCCTGGTTGTCCTCCCACTTTTGGAGTTACTGAGAAAATTGTGTGGGAACTTGGTAGAGGACTGTTGAACAAAGGTCATCATTTGTATGTAGATAACTTCTACACTAGAGTGCAGTTGTTCAAGGAATTGTTTAGGGGGGACACTGTTGCTTGTGGCACAATTTGTTGTATCCGGAAAGGCTATCCAAGGGAGCTTGTCTGTAAAAAACGTGAGAGGGGACAGTGCAGTGCCTTGCTGAATGATGAGCTGCTAGCTTTGAAATTTTCAGACAGGAGGGATGTCTACATGCTAAGTACCATCCATGATGAGAGTACTTCCCCGTGACGGTTTGGGGCCAGGTTGCTGAAGTGTGCAAGCCTATGTGCATTTTAGATTATGATAAGCACATGGGAGGTGTAGATAGAGTTGATCAGAGGTTGGAACCTTATACTTCTGATAACGCGTCCCTCTATGTTAATTTATACACATTAGGACTCGTTTTAGGGCGATGAATCTTTTGACCCAGTGGTGAGACACCGTAGAACGAGATAACTGATCAATATGTCAAGCAATATATTGATAATATTATCAACGTATAACACCACAATATACTTCACTTTAGACATTGGTTAAATTGTCGGCGCAACCATGACCTTTCAGTCATGAATAACCACACCTTTATGGGAGTTTTGTGAATTTTATTCCCTATTGATTACAATCTAATAGCAAGATTATTAATCTCAAAACCATGAAGCAAAAGAGCATAGTCACGATATGGCAACTGTGATAAGATTTTGACAACGCAAAGATCACAAACATAAAAACACTAATGTAAGAGATACACTGATCAGAATGCATAGAACATCATATATGTCTCAGATCAGCATAGTACAAATGTCAGTCACGTCCGTTTACGTCAGTCAAGCTGAACACCTAATCTAACCACTAATTAGCATTAGCATGTTGGACTTCATGCAAAATAATTTAGAACACCAATTTAGAAACATTTAACTAAGGTCTCTATCCAAAAATACAGCAGTTGGTACCTAGAAAGGAAAAGCATGTAGACAAATTACAATAGCAATTGTCATAATTACCCTCCTCAGATTAAGTCAGCATACAGGATCAGTCTTCGTCTTCAGGACATCAGTTAAATCGCCGTCAATCTATTTCATCTAAGGGACGGGGGACACTTCCCTCATAAGGAGGAAAAGTGTAGAGGGGCAATCTATGGATGAGGATGGTTTAATTAAGTCTCAAATCACCAAACAAAGTGACAGAGTTTCTGGATGCAATCAATATCATTCCCTACCTAGTTCTCTCGAGTCTTCTGTGTCATGGGTTTTTATCCCTTTTTCGCAATACCTTCCCCCAAAATTCTATTGGATAGTCACTACACCCCACTATCTTTAACCTATCAAATTATGCATTAAGTAATGCACTTGTCACCCCATGATAATTTATAACACTTTGATTGGTCTTCATAATTGACGTCTTCGTAGGTGGCACATCTGGGGTTACTTCATTCTCTGGCATGTTCTTCAGGTCAAAAGTTCTTTTTTTCATGGTCAATTGTCCTTGGATGTTTCAAGTAATGTTGCAAAAACGTATAAAACTTATACTAAGACAGCTAGTATGCGAGTGAGAAAAATCCTCACTTGCAACATAAAACAAAGAAAAGAACACATGCTGGGTCATGGCCTTTTGCGAATCAGCACACTGGAGAAACAGAAAAATATGCTTTAATATGAGAGCTACACAGCTAAGTTTTCAGCTCACGCTAATTTAAGACTTATGGATTCTAATAATGCAATCTTCGTAAATGTTAACGTATCCAATTAATCATAATACAAGCAATTACTTCTTATAGTCGATATTAGTATATGTGTACAATAATAACTTCACTCTTATAAGTATGTTTAGAATACATTCAAACAAATAATACTTTATGTCTTGTTATTTCAGCATTGGTAAGTATAAGCAATTCACATTTAATGTATATAATATTTAAACTACGCTCTCTCAGTCCCTCCTCTGATGACGCTCGTCATCACACAAATCTTTCTTTTGATATTTTTTTTTATTTTTAATTTTCCACCTTGCGCATAATACGCATTTCAACATCTTGTCCTTTATGAGAGCTTTCCCATATCTCATTGAACATTTTCTCTCTTTCACTTTCTTCATTTCTTCTGTCTCTTTTGGTCCAATTTCTTTTTACTTTGTCATTAATTTTACATGCCCCCCCATAGTCCTAATACACAAACCATAATAATTAATAGACCCATTAATATTTTTGCAAGTACTCCATTCCAAATGTTGGTAAACCAGCTTCCGACTCGGGCAATTCCCTTTCCAAATTTCTCCCAAACACAAAGTTCTTTCAGATCCTTCAAATCTGTACTATCTCTAGTAAGGTTAGAAAGCATGCTTCTAATTTTCTTACTGTTATCAGGGATAAATGAGCAACAATGACGCTCATTAAGCATTTTGCAAACTCCTCCGCTCTTTGCTAAAAGAATGTCTAAAGCAAGACGATTTTGAAGAGTCATAGATCTTTCTGCAGCAAGTTCAGTATCCATCAGGAGTATGGCTCCTGTAAAATTTGTCAACATGTTATCCACTATAGTAGACAACTTTTGAATTTTCATGGAATTCAAGATAACCCCTACTGATGGGATTATGGCTCCAAATATATCACCAATGACAGCCGCCACTGATTCTCGTTTTTGTCTAGGATGTTGTAATTCAGACGTTTTAGGTATTTGTTTTAAGTCATCAATCTGGTATATCTTTGGGAATACTATCCCCAAATAACATGTTGGAATCAGGTTTCTTTAAAAGTCAAATTCGGTTTTAGTGTCACTTCCGGTAGTTTCTAGAGTCCCTCTCTTTTCAGATTTCACAAATTCAATTTTTAGCCAAGTTTCCCTTTGAACTCTTTCAGGTACCGTAATATTGGCCTGGTACTTCTCGATCAAAACAGAATGCTAGGAATTCTTGTTGCCATTCAGAGGTTGTGGCATACGCCCATTCAGGACCTGTATATCTTTTGCTCGCGATTCTTTTTCTTTTTAATCTTCGTTCACCTTGTTGTTCTCCCTCACTCAAATCATCTGCTTGTGAGGTATCACTCTCTTCTATTAAGGTGTCATTTGATACCTCCCTTATCTTAGAATGCGAATTGTCTGGCCAATTGTCGCCTCTATGTGTCTTTACTCGATGTTTTCCTTCAGAACATTGGACAGCACCCTCTTTTTGTGAAATGGTGTTTTCTCTTGACGGATCTGCAACTGGTTCGGGAAACTCTGACACGTTTTGATTTGTATCTACAGTTTCTTTTTCTCTTTCTTCTTCTGGTTCTATGTTGGGTTCAGATTCTAACCCGTATTTGTCTACTTCTGGGAGAACCTCTCCTTGGCTTAGTTCTCCTGCTGCCCCTACTGAGATAGGCACTCTGTCACCTCTCTCGAACTCATTGATAGTTTGAGGGACGAGGCTGTTCTCAGTGGGCTCTCCGGTAGTCTCAGTTCCTTCTTGACTGTTCTCTGACCCTGAGACTTCTCTTCCAGAAGTCACTGTGCCGGGAACTTCAAGTTCCTCTTCAACAGGACACGTTACCTTTTTCGTATGACTGGCATGTATCCAGTTGGGAACTCCGGCACACTTCACGGCAGTAGTAGTCGTTAATATTACTTGATACGGCCCTTTCCAACGTGGTTCTAGACACGATTTTCTCACGTGCTTCTTGACAACCACCCAATCACCGGCTTGTAGAGAGTGGCCTGGATCGCCAATCAGTGGCAACGTGTTAGCTTCCACCTGGTGAGAAAAAGAGCGAATTACGTCAGCCAAACCTTTGCAGTAATCCAACACCATATCATCTGTAAGATTCACTTGTGCATTTGCAGATACTGCTGGCAATCTCATAGCTCTGCCCATGAGGATTTTGTGGGGAGATAATCCCATTTTCTTGTCTGGGGTGTTTCTTATTGACATCAGCACTAGAGGTAAGGCATCTGGTCACTTCATATTTGTTGCTGCACACATTTTTGCCATCCTTGATTTCAAAGTACCATTCATCTGCTCTACTAATCCTGATGCTTCAGGGCGACAGCTACAATGCAGCTTTTGTTCAATGTTGAGTGCGGCACACAGAAGTTTAATCACCTCATTGTCAAAGTGTCTCCCCCTATCTGATTCTATAGAAACCGGAAACCGGAATCTTGGTATCAGTTCCCTAAGTAGTAGTTTTGCAACTGTAAGACTATCATTCCTACGTGTGGGATATGCCTCAATCCAATGACTGAAAACACACACAATCACCAACACGTAGTTCAATCCTCCACAAACATGCATTTCGATAAAATCCATTTGCATTTTGTTGAATGGACCTCCAGCTCTCCCAATGTGGCTCAAAGTTACCACAGTTCCTTTTCCAGCATTCATCGTTGACAGATGACGCACCTGTGGCAGGAGATTTCTGCAGCATGTCTGAATTTTGGGCTGAACCAATCAATCTTAAAGGACCTGATCATGGCATCTCTTCCCAGATGTGCCTGCCCATGATAGAGCCGGGCAAACTGTGACAAAAGGCTATTTGGTAAGACCAATTTTCCCTCCTCTGAAACCCATAGATCATCAGCTCTTTGTACACATTGTATTCTTTGCCAGGAGCGTTTTTCTTCTTTGCTAGCACGACCTTGTAATGTTTTTAGTTCATCTAAGGTATCAACCACTCGTAATGCTAGATTGAAACACGCATCATTTTCAGATTGTGGTAACAATTCCCATTGCTCCTTGAACGATATACAGTTCAGTGCACAAAATCTTGCGACTTGATCTGCATAGCCTTTTCCCATAGACACAAAATCTTGTGATCTGATGTGAGCACTGCACTTCACCACGGCAATTTCATGAGGTAACTGAATCGCGTATAACAAATCTCTTATTTGTTCACCGTTTTTCACAGGAGAACCAGAGGAGGTCATAAAACCCCTCTGTGACCAAAGTTGGCCAAAATCATGCACAATTCCGAATCCATATCTGCTGTCAGTATAGATAGTGACTTTCAAATTTACAGCTGCATGGCATGCTTTAGTAAGGACGATTAATTCTGCCACTTGTGCAGAAAACACTCTCTCGAGCCAGGAGGCTTTGACGATGCCAGTTATGGTACATACCACGTAACCGGCTCTCAATGTTCCTGCAGAATCTCTTAGACAGGACCTATCGACAAACATAATGCAATCATTTTCTTTTAACTGGGTATCCTGTATGTCTGGGCGAGGTTTGGTACACAGTTCAGTCACTTCAAGACAATCATGTTCAAATTCTTCCCCATCTTTGATTTCAGCATTTTCATAAGGAAGTAAAGTTGCCGGGTTCAGTGCAGTGCATCTCTTAAGAGTGACATTCGGCGACCCCAGTATGATCGTCTCATACCTAGTGAGACGTGCATTTGTCATGTGTTGAGTCTTAGTTCGTCTCAACAGAATTTCAACTGAATGTGGAACCATTACTGTCAGAGGGTATCCCATTACTATGCCTTCACATTGTAAAAGGCTCTGACCAACTGCTGCAACTGCACGCAAACAACCCGGTAAGGCTGCTGCAACAGGGTCCAAGGTAGCTGAAAAATATGCTACAGGGCGATTTGCATCTCCATGGACCTGTGTTAAGACAGACAAAGAACAAGCATCACGTTCATGACAAAACAACAGAAAAGGTTTCTCGTAGTCTGGCATTCCCAATGCTGGTGCCCTGCACATGCATTCTTTTAATTCTACGAATGATTCAAGCTCCTCTTTTGACAAAGTTATAGTATATGGCTCATCCTTGACTTCCTTTCCTGTCAGTTTTATTAACGGCTTTGAGATGATTGAGAAGTTGGGTATCCACTGACGACAGTAGCCCACCATCCCCAAAAACATCCTGACATCTCTTTTTGTTGTCGGGGGATTCATTTGCAAAACTGCTGTTATCCTTTCTTTTGATATTCTTCTAGATCCTTTCTGAATCAAATGTCCCAAGTATTTTACTTCCTTCTGACAATATTGTAACTTTCTAGGTGACACCTTGTGTCCATTCTTTCCCAGATGATTTAGTAATGCAATGGTATCATATTTACAACTGTCTCTTGTTTTTGACGCAATTAGCAAATCATCGATGTACTGCACAAGAGTTGAATTAAAAGGCAGCACAAGAGGTTCCAAATCCTTTTTCAATATCTGATTGAAGATGGATGGTGACTCTGAGAAGCCTTGAGGAATTCTGCACCAACTGTACACCTTATCCAGGAATTTGAAACTGAACAAAAATTGGCTGTCCTCATGAAGAGGTATCGAAAAGAAGGCTTGTGATAGGTCTACTACGGTAAACCATTCAGCATCACAGGGAACCTGGAACATTATTACTGCTGGGTTAGGTACCACAGGGTAGCATTCTATCACAATTTCATTTATTTTCCGCAAATCCTGCACAATTCAAACTTTTCCACAGGGCTTCTTTAAACCCATTATAGGAGAATTACACGGACTGCTCAAGACTTCTTTCAGGACTCCCTGTCTGAGAAAATCTGCAATTATTTGTGACACTTCAATGAGGACATCTTGGGTCATGTGATATTGTGGCACCTGTGGGAACACTGCATTCGGTTTTATTGAACATTTTGTCTTACAGAGTAAGTCCCTTCCCAATAGGGATACTGGACTTGAATCACATACTACAAATCTATGTAGCCCTTGGAAGTTGCCAATTTCAACTTGTACTGGATCTGTAATCGGGTTAGTCAGGTACTGATTTGCTACTCCAACCACTCGTATAGTACGCCCTGAGAGAGGCAATCTTGGAACTTCTGCACTTCGAACTGTGGAGCGTGTAGCTCCTGCATCAACCAGGAATGAAACCTTATAACCCATCACCTTCCCTTCTACATATGGGCCTCTCTGATCCACCTCTAAGGATGCTGCAAGCCTGCACTCCTCACTGTCTGAGCTATCATCTGACCAATCCTCATTCATGCCATTTTCACCTCGTAATGAGAATTGTTGCACAGTATTGTTTTGATTTGTTACCTGGCCTGTGACCTGCTGAGGAAGCATCACTTGTTGCTGTCCCATCGGAGCCATTGGTAATTGCATTTGCTGTCTAGACACCATAGGAATCTGCTGCTATACTGGTTGTATTTGTATTGACTGAAAACGCAGCATTTGCATCTGCTGCATTGGCTGTACCCCTTGCATTTGTACCACATTATTCGGAACATTCGGGTTTTGATGTCTCACTTTCGGACCTCTTGAATTTTGTAGTGTACCAACATTAGTGTTCTGCTGAACTGCACCATCCTGCACCATATTCGGGCACTCCCGTTTCCAGTGCCCCACGCCCCCGCACGCGTGACATGGTGACATCTTTTTCACTCCTTGAACATCATTTTGGACAACAACATTATTCATGTCCGAACCACGGTTCACAAACCCTCGACCTCGGCCCCTCTGTTGAGACTGAAACACACCATTCATTTGCGGTTGAAGCTGTATCATCTGTTGAACTCCATTTCCCTGTATTCCAGCCTGTGCAGCCCTTATCTGCATCACCATCACCTTTTCCTTTAACTTTTTCTGCTTCAACTCGATCTCATCACTACAGTACTTTGCATACTGTAATACTTCATCAATCGGTTTAGCTTGCCAACAAATCAAATGATTTTTTATCATTTGACTGACCTCAGGTTTCAATCCTTCAACAAATCTAAACACAAGGTGGTTCATGTCCTTTGGTTCGATTGTCTCAGTACCACTGTAATGCTTGAACGCTTTTAACAATCTTTCATAATAAGCATGTATTGACTCCTTAACCTCTTGAGAAGTCCGGTCGATTTTCTGCCAATCAGTCACCTTCGGCGACACCTTTTGTTTCAAGAACTCAATTACTTTATGATAATATTTCATCACCTCTTCTGAAGGTGCTCCGGTCACCTTATCTCTCGCCGGCTCCTTCGTCGGCCAATCTACCCCTCTCTTGCACTCGAGACACAAATCAGGCAGAACAATGATCTCAAACAAGGTATTCAAGTCTTCCCAGAGGCACTTTGCAAGTTTCACAAACCTGTCCGTTTGTTGATACCATTCGATCGGCTTCTCTCTCAGTCTGGGATAATCATTTGTAAAAGATAAAATGTCTCCTCTAGTCTATGGCACATGTACTAAAACACCACCAGCTGTCTCTCTCATAGGCAATATTTTTACTGATTCCAGATCAGGTGATGTCCTAACTTGATTAGACCCTGGGCTATCACTCTTTCCCTTATCCATTTTCTTTGCCCATCGGCCTTCCCACTTCTCCAATGCACCCCAAATCTGTGCACTTTGCAGCAGTTCTCTCAAATGTACCTTCATGCCTGCAGATCTCATGTGTTCAAAATCTTTTGAATCAAAGTCTAATCTGTAACTCCTTTTTAAATGCTTAGTGTTTCCGATATTGATATTGTATTTGTCTGCTAAGTTTGCTAATCTTTGATGTACCTTGCCTACTTCCTTGGTAATCTTGGGACACAAATATCTTAGTTCTACTTCTGTGTATGATTCCAATCGTTTTACTCCCATTGTCCCTTCCACTAACTCGCCAGTTTCCGCCCCTAGTCGTACAAGGTTCAGGTATTCGTCTTGTTTTTCTTTCTCAGGTTCAATTGTAGCCACTGCTGTCTTTTGTGAAGTATAAGTTTTCTCTAACCATTCATTTAACTGCTGTACTGTAAAACCCTGCAGTGAAATGTTCCCTGCATGTATCATTGTGAGGTATTCGTACTCATGGTTTGGGGAGTTAAAACTCCTAATCCTGCTTGACGCATTGCTTCGAGAGGTGCCCCTACTGGACTAAGGTCCATTAAGGGTCTCAGTGACTCATTTACTTGCTCTCCAGGGGCCATTATCTGTGGAGTTCCCATAGGCCCTCCTCTTATCGCTTCCTGAGTCATCACTCCCTGATCACACACCCCTGTTTTACCTTGTGCGTACAACGGTACTGGGGGACCAACAGTAATGGGTAATGATATAGCGGCGGGTGTTTGACCTGGTCCCAAACTCCTTGGAGCCCCTACACCATAGGTCTGTTCCAGTGTACCCGGAACAGGTACCAATGGTGGTCCCGCTACAGGGTTATACCCTGGTATCAACTGTGGTGGTGGTTGAGACATTAATTTCGGAGTCGATTCGATCTGTATTAGCTTTGGCTTCGTGTATATTGGGTCCGGCGGCACTATCAAATTCGTAGTAGTTTCAAGCACTGGGACATCAGGATAGATTCTCTTTATCTGTGGTGGAGGTTGCAACTGTATCGGCATGTCGGGTGCAGTGGGTACACTGACACCATTCTGCATCAAAGCTGTATCGCTAGTCTGTACCGTATCAGTAACTCCCTTTTCCTGCGTCTGGTCCCCAGAATCCAGACTAGTACTTGGAGCGCTGTCTCTCACCGCATATGGTGGCGGACGATCATGTAACAATCTATCCATAAATTCCTCATCGTCTGAATCATCTTCCTCTTCCCAAGATCTTTTATTTTCTTTAGATTTGCCTGAGTCTTTGTCTGTTTTACAAGAGGCTTTCTTTCCCTGTGTTTCTTCTCCCTGAGTTATTGCTGGGAATAACTTCAACCTGTCTACAATTCCCCGTCTCCACATTTTGTTCTCATTGTCCCATCTAGCTTCTGCATAGGATTTTTCTGCCCTTCTCAGTCTTCTCTGAAACCTTTCTTGTCTATGCTTAAGAGCCATCAAGTCCCAAATCGCCAAAGCCTCATATTGTGCCGCTCTCGGAGGTGGTTTCTGTGTACTTAACATCCACCTCAGATTTTCTAGTACCTTTGGATTAAACGTCCCATGCTCTGGGAACGCTAGACACCCTTCTTTTTCTGTTAATTTGCACCACTGTTTCATCCATAAACAAGGCGCGACACCATTCTCTTCCATAACCGTATAAGCTGGAGTACCCTCGGGTGGTGTGGGTTCCCCATCGGTTGCAACAATATATACATCTGACTTTAGAGCGCTCTTAAATGCTTTGACAAAATTCATTTTTGTGATTCTCTTATTTCGTATTCAATCAAAAATGGCTTAGTTCCCAGGACACTCTTCACCTGCCTTTCTCAACCTATAGTCTCTCACGGACGGCAGCCAATCCGTGCGCGACCCCTCTTGACATCTGACCTATCTCAGCACGGCACCACTGACGTCACACTCACACATACTGCAGCTGACAAAGTCTTGCAGCTTGTCCGCTCCTCACTGACCCCTACAACTCACACAAACTAATGCAAATTATTGTGAGCACCTTAAAATGACAACACAAATCTGTCGGTTTACTACAGGAAGGGTAACACATTTGCTTCAGAACTTTATAGAGATTTCACTTGAAACCTCAGCAGCTACTCTCTTCTTATCAGTTCCCGCATACGCAAGCAGAATTCGGTCCGCAAATTCTACTCTCGACTTGTCAATGACTCCTTCTAGTGCACTTTAGAATTTGTCAAATCTCCATCGAAGTTTTCATACATACGTTATAACTCAGACTCGACTTGTCAACCACGCCCGATTGACCTATTAAACCGCACAGATTACGACATAGACCACATTTATCTTCATACTCCGGAGTCTTAGACCTCGACAGGTCCGTATACAACAACCAACCATGTGGATAATTTTGAGCAATAAGCGCTTACGTTTACATGAAGTACACCGACTTCCCTACTCTCATACTGTGGAGTACGCCTACTCCTGCTAAGCAACACTTAATTTGGCCTAAATTCACACAGATTTTCACAATCACCTGCAAAATGCATAAGCTTAGGCAAGCGCAAGAACCCTAACCACACACACTATGGCGCAGAGAACATTCCCAACTCATTTAGGCAGGCTCCGAGATCCCGGGAAAGCCATGGTGAACTTAGAAACCCATCAAACTTCGAAATTGCATTATCACAGAAAAACAATTTAAGCAATGAATCTCTGTCCTAGGGCCCCCAAGGGCCAAACCATCCTCTGCTACCAGAACTGATAACGCGTCCCTCTATGTTAATTTATACACATTAGGACTCGTTTTAGGCCGATGAATCTTTTGACCCAGTGGTGAGACACCGTAGAACGAGATAACTGATCAATATGTCAAGTAATATATAATATTATCAACGTATAACACCACAATATACTTCACTTTAGACATTGGTTAAACTGTTGGCGCAGCCATGACCTTTCAGTCATGAATAACCACACCTTTATGGGAGTTTTGTTAATTTTATTCCCTATTCATTGCAATCTAATAGCAAGAGTATTAATCTCAAAACCATGATGCAAAAGAGCATAGTCCCGATATGGCAACTGGGATAAGATTTTGACAACGCAAAGATCACAAACATAAAAACACTAATGTAAGAGATACACTGATCAGAATGCATAGAAAATCATATATGTCTCAGATCAGCATAGCACAAATGTCAGTCACGTCCGTTTACGTCAGTCAAGGTGAATGCCTAATCTAACCACTAATTAGCATTAGCATGTTGGACTTCATGCAAAATAATTTAGAACACCAATTTAGAAACATTTAACTAAGGTCTCTATCCAAAAATACAGCAGTTGGTACCTAGAAAGGAAAAGCATGTAGACAAATTACAATAGCAATTGTCATAATTACCCTCCTCAGATTAAGTCAGCATACAGGATCAGTCTTCGTCTTCAGGACATCAGTTAAATCGCCGTCAATCTATTTCATCTACGGGACGGGGGACACTTCCCTCATAAGGAGGAAAAGTGTAGAGGGGCAATCTATGGATGAGGATGGTTTAATTAAGTCTCAAATCACCAAACAAAGTGACAGAGTTTCTGGATGCAATCAATATCATTCCCTACCTAGTTCTCTTGAGTCTTCTGTGTCATGGGTTTTTATCCCTTTTTCGCAATACCTTCCCCCAAAATTCTATTGGATAGTCGCTACACCCCACTATCTTTAACCTATCAAATTATGCATTAAGTAATGCTCTTGTCACCCCATGATAATTTATAACACTTTGATTGGTCTTCATAATTGACGTCTTCGTAGGTGGCACATCCGGGGTTACTTCATTCTCTGGCATGTTCTTCAGGTCAAAAGTTATTTTTTTCATGGTCGATTGTCCTTGCATGTTTCAAGTAATTTTGCAAAAACGTATAAAACTTATACTAAGACAGCTAGTATGCGAGTGAGAAAAATCCTCACTTGCAACATAAAACAAAGAAAAGAACACATGCTGGGTCATGGCCTTTTGCGAATCAGCACACGGGAGAAACAGAAAAATATGCTTTAATATGAGAGCTACACAGCTAAGTTTTCAGCTCACGCTAATTTAAGACTTATGGATTCTAATAATGCAATCTTCATAAATGTTAACGTATCCAAATAATCATAATACAAGCAATTACTTCTTATAGTCGATATTACTATATATGTGTACAATAATAACTTCACTCTTATAAGTATGTTTAGAATACATTCAAACGAATAATACTTTATGTCTTGTTATTTCAGCATTGGTAAGTATAAGCATTTCACATTTAATGTATATAATATTTAAACTACGCTCTCTCACTTCTATTCGTAAGTCTTATGTTTAGTATAAGAAGTTACCAGTTCACCTCTTCCACTTGGCAACTTTTAATGCTTTTATTGTGTTTAAGGATAGGTCTCCAGAGTCAAAGATGACATTTGTGAAATTTCAGGAGTCAGTGATAGAGAGCCTCATTGTGGCGGAACAGGCAAGAGTTCCTAGAGATGCAGTGGTGGAGGATGTGGCTAGATTGAAAGATCGCCACTTTGCTGAGCACATTCCTCCCATGTCCAAAAAAGACTTTCCAGCTAAGAAATGTAGAGTCTGTGCTCGAAGAGGTATCCGGAGAGAGACTCGAATGTACTGCCCAGACTGTCCTTAAAAGCCTGGCCTGTGTGGGGGTGGTTGTTTCAGGAATTACCACACCCAGAAGAATTACTGGGAACTACCATGAGTGTAAACTGCCTGTTTTATATTGTCATGTGTTCAGTTTCATAGTTGGTATTTCTGTCATGTACTTAGCTAGAGCTTTTGTGTTTGTAGTTTTGTAATTATTTCTAATTAGTTAGTGGTTTCTTTGTTTTTAAAACAAAAAAAGTGATGCCATTGTGTGTGGAGTGGTGCTTGGCTGACAGTGTAAATATTGACTTGCTGTTGGCTATTGCAACACACTGCCAGCCAAACGCCAGTCCACACACTCCCATCATCTGGTGTGATTGCCGTATCAGGCATGTGGGCTTATGTAAGTTATGGCCCCTTGAGTGGTGCTGTCTGTCAATGCGAGTGTTGTAATGTACTGGGCCCGTGGCTGGTGATGTGAATGGTCTTGTGTATGACATGTATGAAAGGTGTGTGAATGGACTGTAAAGCGGTTGGTGCCTTGTCGTGGCTTTACAGCTCACGAGCTGTGAGTCATTGGTTCAGTTTTTTGGCCTTTCAGTTATTAACAGAGCATTTCATTTTTGTGAAATATCTTGTTAATAAAATTTGATCCACTGAACCATCACTCACCCTCGTGCCAAATCCAACCAGTATGTGTGGTAAAAATGACAAAACCTGCTCCACTGTAATCAGGCGTCGCAGCAAACCTGTGACACGCTAGGTGTCTCGGGTGGGACCCCGATGATGAAGAATGACACCTACTTGATTGGTGGGTGAGGGGTCTTTTTAACATAACCTAAGTGTGTTTCTTTTCACAATTTTAGTGTTTGGAACATCACATAAGTATGTGGACACACCAAAATGATCTATTGTAAAACTACCTGTGTTTGGGGGAGCACCTATGTTTTTGGTCCCGGGTGCAGCCTTCATCTAGGGAAACCTACCAATACTAGACATGTTTTAAAAATAGACACCCCAAGGAGTCGAAGGAGGTGTGGTTTGCCTAGATCCCCCAACGTTTTTTTACCCAGACTCCTCTGCAAACCTCAAAATGTTCTTAAAAAAACATATTTTCCTCACTTTTCTTTGTAGGATCACCACTGCAGCACAAATTTCCTACCACCTAGCATTCCCCTCCGTCTCCCAAGTAAAATGATACCTCACATGTGTGGGTCCCCAAAGCAGAGTCACCCAAAAAGATGTGTAAAAGAAAAATATATGCTTATCAAGTCTCTGTGCTATCCCCTCAATCTCTACAGGTTTTTGGCATTTTTCTGTTGCAGGCACCTGGGCCACCCACACAAGTGAGGGATCATTTTTGTTGCAAGACTTAGGGGAACGATGGTGGAAGGAAATTTGTGGCTCCTCTCAGATTCCAGAACTTTCTGTCACCGAAATGAGAGGAAAAGGTGTTTGTTGGTCAACTTTTGAGGTTTGCAAAGGATTCTGGGTAACAAAACCTGGTCAGAGCCCCACAAGTCACCCCAACTTGGATTTCCCTAGGTTTCTAGTTTTCAAAAAAAATGCGCAGGTTTGCTAGGTTTCCCCCAGTGCCGGCTGATCTAGAGGCCAAAATCCACAGCTAGGCACTTTGTAAAAAAAAGCTCTGTTTTCTTTGTGAAAATGTGATGTGTTCACTTTGTGTTTTGGGCATTTCCTTTCCCGGGCGCTAGTCCTACCCACACAAGTGAGGTATCATTTTTATTGGAAGACTTGGGGAATGCTGGGTGGCAGGTAATTTGTGGCTCCTCTCAGATTCCGGAACTTTATGTCACCGAAATGAGAGGAAAAAGTGCTTTTTTGACCAAATTTTGAGGTTTACAAAGGATTCTGGGTAACATAACCTGGTCAGAGCCCCACAAGTCACCCCAATTTGGATTCCTCTAGGTGTCTAGTTTTCAAAAATGTGCAAGTTTGCTAGATTACCCCAGGTGCTGGCTGAGCGAGAGGCCAAAATCCACAGCTAGGCACTTTGTAAAAAACAGCTGTTTCCTTTGTGAAAATGTGATGTATCCATGTTGTGTTTTGGGGCATTTCCTGTCGCGAGAGTTAGGCCTACCCACACAAGTGAGGTACCATTTTTATCGGGAGACTTAGAGTAACGCTGGGTGGAAGGAAATTTGTCGCTCCTCTCAGATTCCAGAACCTTCTGTCACCAAAATGAGAGGAAAAGGTGTTTTTGGTCAACTTTTGAGGTTTGCAAAGAACCTGGTTTGCTAGGTTTCCACCGGTGCCGGCTGAGCTATAGGCCAAAATCCACAGCTAGGCACTTTGTAAAAAAAAGCTCTGTTTTCTTTGTGAAAATATGATGTGTCCACTTTGTGCTTTGGGGCATTTCCTTTCGCGGGGGCTAGGCTTACCCACACAAGTGAGGTACCATTTTTATCGGGAGACTTGGAGGAACGCTGGGTGGAAGGAAATTTGTCGCTCCTCTCAGATTCCAGAACTTTCTGTCACCAAAATGAGAGGAAAAGGTGTTTTTTGGTCAACTTTTGAGGTTTGCAAAGGATTCTGGGTAACAGAACCTGGTCAGAGCCCCTCAAGTCACCCCAACTTGGATTCCCCTAGTTTTCTAGTTTTCAAAAATGCGCAGATTTGCTAGGTTTCCCCGAGTGCCGGCTGAGCTAGAGACCAAAATCCACAGCTAGGCACTTTGTAAAAAACAGCTCTGTTTTCTTTGTGAAAATGTGATGTGTCCACTTTGTGTTTTGGGGCTTTTACTGTCGCGGGCGCTAGGCCTACCCACACAAGTGAGGTAGCATTTTTATTGGGAGACTTTGGGAAATGCTGGGTGGAAGGAAATGTGTAGCTCCTCTCAGATTCCAGAACTTTCTGTCACCGAAATGAGAGGAAAAAGTATTTTTTGGGCCAACTTTTGTGGTTTGCAAATGATTCTGGGTAATATAACCCAGTCAGAGCCCCAAAAGTCACTGCATTTTGGATTTCCCTAGGTGTCTATTTTTAAAAAATGCACAGGTTTGGTAGGTTTCCCTAGATGCCGTCTGAGCTAGAGGCCAAAATCCACAGCTAGGCACTTTGTAAAAAACAGCTCTGTTTTCTTTGTGAAAATGTGATGTTTCCATGTTGTGTTTTGGGGCATTTCCTTTCACTGGCGCTACGCCTACCCACACACGTTAGGTACCATTTTTATCGGGAGACTTGGGGAACGCTGGGTGGAGGGAAATATGTGGCTCCTCTCAGATTCCAGAACTTTCTATCACCAAAATGAGAGGAAAAGGTGTTTGTTGGTCAACTTTTGAGGTTTGCAAAGGATTCTGGGTAACAAAACCTGGTCAGAGCCCCACAAGTCACCCCAACTTGGATTTCCCTAGGTTTCTAGTTTTCAAAAAAAATGCGCAGGTTTGCTAGGTTTCCCCCAGTGCCGGCTGATCTAGAGGCCAAAATCCACAGCTAGGCACTTTGTAAAAAAAAGCTCTGTTTTCTTTGTGAAAATGTGATGTGTTCACTTTGTGTTTTGGGGCATTTCCTTTCCCGGGCGCTAGTCCTACCCACACAAGTGAGGTATCATTTTTATTGGAAGACTTGGGGAATGCTGGGTGGCAGGTAATTTGTGGCTCCTCTCAGATTCCGGAACTTTATGTTACCGAAATGAGAGGAAAAAGTGCTTTTTTGACCAAATTTTGAGGTTTGCAAAGGATTCTGGGTAACATAACCTGGTCAGAGCCCCACAAGTCACCCCATCGTGGATTCCCCTAGGTGTCTACTTTTCAAAAATGTGCAAGTTTGCTAGATTACCCCAGGTGCTGGCTGAGCGAGAGGCCAAAATCCACAGCTAGGCACTTTGTAAAAAACAGCTGTTTCCTTTGTGAAAATGTGATGTGTCCATGTTGTGTTTTGGGGCATTTCCTGTCGCGAGAGCTAGGCCTACCCACACAAGTGAGGTACCATTTTTATCGGGAGACTTAGAGTAACGCTGGGTGGAAGGAAATTTGTCGCTCCTCAGATTCCAGAACCTTCTGTCACCAAAATGAGAGGAAAAGGTGTTTTTTGGTCAACTTTTGAGGTTTGCAAAGAACCTGGTTTGCTAGGTTTCCACCGGTGCCGGCTGAGCTATAGGCCAAAATCCACAGCTAGGCACTTTGTAAAAAAAAGCTCTGTTTTCTTTGTGAAAATATGATATGTCCACTTTGTGCTTTGGGGCATTTCCTTTCGCGGGGGCTAGGCTTACCCACACAAGTGAGGTACCATTTTTATCGGGAGACTTGGAGGAACGCTGGGTGGAAGGAAATTTGTCGCTCCTCTCAGATTCCAGAACTTTCTGTCACCAAAATGAGAGGAAAAGGTGTTTTTTGGTCAACTTTTGAGGTTTGCAAAGGATTCTGGGTAACAGAACCTGGTCAGAGCCCCTCAAGTCATCCCAACTTGGATTCCCCTAGTTTTCTAGTTTTCAAAAATGTGCAGGTTTGGTAGGTTTCCCTAGGTGCCGTCTGAGCTAGAGGCCAAAATCCATAGCTAGGCACTTTGTAAAAAAAAAGCTCTGTTTTCTTTGTGAAAATGTGATGTGTCCACTTTGTGTTTTGGGGCATTTCCTTTCGCAGGCGCTAGGCCTACCCACACAGGTGAGGAACCATTTTTATCGGGAGACTTGGGGAACGCTGGGTGGAAGGAAATGTGTGGCTCCTCTCAGATTCCAGAACTTTCTGTCACCGAAATGAGAGGAAAAAGTGTTTTTTTGGCCAAATTTGAGGTTTGCAAAGGATTCTCTGTAACATAACCTGCTCAGAGCCCCACAAGTCACCCCATCTTGGATTCCCCTAGGTGTCTACTTTTCAAAAATGTGCAAGTTTGCTAGATTACCCCAGGTGCTGGCTGAGCGAGAGGCCAAAATCCACAGCTAGGCACTTTGTAAAAAACAGCTGTTTCCTTTGTGAAAATGTGATGTGTCCATGTTGTGTTTTGGGGCATTTCCTGTCGCGAGAGCTAGGCCTACCCACACAAGTGAGGTACCATTTTTATCGGGAGACTTAGAGTAACGCTGGGTGGAAGGAAATTTGTCGCTCCTCAGATTCCAGAACCTTCTGTCACCAAAATGAGAGGAAAAGGTGTTTTTTGGTCAACTTTTGAGGTTTGCAAAGAACCTGGTTTGCTAGGTTTCCACCGGTGCCGGCTGAGCTATAGGCCAAAATCCACAGCTAGGCACTTTGTAAAAAAAAGCTCTGTTTTCTTTGTGAAAATATGATATGTCCACTTTGTGCTTTGGGGCATTTCCTTTCGCGGGGGCTAGGCTTACCCACACAAGTGAGGTACCATTTTTATCGGGAGACTTGGAGGAACGCTGGGTGGAAGGAAATTTGTCGCTCCTCTCAGATTCCAGAACTTTCTGTCACCAAAATGAGAGGAAAAGGTGTTTTTTGGTCAACTTTTGAGGTTTGCAAAGGATTCTGGGTAACAGAACCTGGTCAGAGCCCCTCAAGTCATCCCAACTTGGATTCCCCTAGTTTTCTAGTTTTCAAAAATGCGCAGGTTTGCTAGGTTTCCCCCAGTGCCGGCTGAGCTAGAGACCAAAATCCACAGCTAGGCACTTTGTAAAAAACAGCTCTGTTTTCTTTGTGAAAATGTGATGTGTCCACGTTGTGTTTTGGGGCTTTTACTGTCGCGGGCGCTAGGTCTACCCACACAAGTGAGGTAGCATTTTTATTGGGAGACTTTGGGAAATGCTGGGTGGAAGGAAATGTGTAGCTCCTCTCAGATTCCAGAACTTTCTGTCACCGAAATGAGAGGAAAAAGTATTTTTTGGGCCAACTTTTGTGGTTTGCAAATGATTCTGGGTAATATAACCCAGTCAGAGCCCCAAAAGTCACTGCATTTTGGATTTCCCTAGGTGTCTATTTTTAAAAAATGCACAGGTTTGGTAGGTTTCCCTAGATGCCGTCTGAGCTAGAGGCCAAAATCCACAGCTAGGCACTTTGTAAAAAACAGCTCTGTTTTCTTTGTGAAAATGTGATGTTTCCATGTTGTGTTTTGGGGCATTTCCTTTCACTGGCGCTACGCCTACCCACACACGTTAGGTACCATTTTTATCGGGAGACTTGGGGAACGCTGGGTGGAGGGAAATATGTGGCTCCTCTCAGATTCCAGAACTTTCTATCACCAAAATGAGAGGAAAAGGTGTTTGTTGGTCAACTTTTGAGGTTTGCAAAGGATTCTGGGTAACAAAACCTGGTCAGAGCCCCACAAGTCACCCCAACTTGGATTTCCCTAGGTTTCTAGTTTTCAAAAAAAATGCGCAGGTTTGCTAGGTTTCCCCCAGTGCCGGCTGATCTAGAGGCCAAAATCCACAGCTAGGCACTTTGTAAAAAAAAGCTCTGTTTTCTTTGTGAAAATGTGATGTGTTCACTTTGTGTTTTGGGGCATTTCCTTTCCCGGGCGCTAGTCCTACCCACACAAGTGAGGTATCATTTTTATTGGAAGACTTGGGGAATGCTGGGTGGCAGGTAATTTGTGGCTCCTCTCAGATTCCGGAACTTTATGTCACTGAAATGAGAGGAAAAAGTGCTTTTTTGACCAAATTTTGAGGTTTGCAAAGGATTCTGGGTAACATAACCTGGTCAGAGCCCCACAAGTCACCCCAATTTGGATTCCTCTAGGTGTCTAGTTTTCAAAAATGTGCAGGTTTGGTAGGTTTCCCTAGGTGCCGTCTGAGCTAGAGGCCAAAATCCACAGCTAGGCACTTTGTAAAAAAAAAGCTCTGTTTTCTTTGTGAAAATGTGATGTGTCCACTTTGTATTTTGGGGCATTTCCTTTCGCAGGCGCTAGGCCTACCCACACAGGTGAGGTACCATTTTTATCGGGAGACTTGGGGAACGCTGGGTGGAGGGAAATATGTGGCTCCTCTCAGATTCCAGAACTTTCTATCACCAAAATGAGAGGAAAAAGTGCTTTTTTGACCAAATGTTGAGGTTTGCAAAGGATTCTGGGTAACATAACCTGGTCAGAGCACCACAAGTCACCCCAATTTGGATTCCTCTAGGTGTCTAGTTTTCAAAAATGCGCAGGTTTGCTAGGTTTCCACCGGTGCCGGCTGAGCTAGAGGCCAAAATCCACAGCTAGGCACTTTGTAAAAAAAAGAAGCTCTGTTTTCTTTGTGAAAATGTGATGTGTCCACTTTGTGCTTTGGGGCATTTCCTTTCGCGGGCGCTAGTCCTACCCACACAAGTGAGGTACCATTTTTATCGGGAGACTTGGCGAACGCTGGGTGGAAGGAAATGTGTGGCTCCTCTCAGATTCCAGAACTTTCTGTCACCGAAATGAGAGGAAAAAGTGTTTTTTTGGCCAAATTTGAGGTTTGCAAAGGATTCTCGGTAACATAACCTGCTCAGAGCCCCACAAGTCACCCCATCTTGGATTCCCCTTGGTGTCTACTTTTCAAAAATGTGCAAGTTTGCTAGATTACCCCAGGTGCTGGCTGAGCGAGAGGCCAAAATCCACAGCTAGGCACTTTGTAAAAAACAGCTGTTTCCTTTGTGAAAATGTGATGTGTCCATGTTGTGTTTTGGGGCATTTTCTGTCGCGAGAGCTAGGCCTACCCACACAAGTGAGGTACCATTTTTATCGGGAGACTTAGAGTAACGCTGGGTGGAAGGAAATTTGTCGCTCCTCTCAGATTCCAGAACCTTCTGTCACCAAAATGAGAGGAAAAGGTGTTTTTTGGTCAACTTTTGAGGTTTGCAAAGAACCTGGTTTGCTAGGTTTCCACCGGTGCCGGCTGAGCTATAGGCCAAAATCCACAGCTAGGCACTTTGTAAAAAAAAGCTCTGTTTTCTTTGTGAAAATATGATGTGTCCACTTTGTGCTTTGGGGCATTTCCTTTCGCGGGGGCTAGGCTTACCCACACAAGTGAGGTACCATTTTTATCGGGAGACTTGGAGGAACGCTAGGTGGAAGGAAATTTGTCGCTTCTCTCAGATTCCAGAACTTTCTGTCACCAAAATGAGAGGAAAAGGTTTTTTTTGGTCAACTTTTGAGGTTTGCAAAGGATTCTGGGTAACAGAACCTGGTCAGAGCCCCTCAAGTCACCCCAACTTGGATTCCACTAGTTTTCTAGTTTTCTATTTTTCAAAAATGCGCAGGTTTGCTAGGTTTCCCCCAGTGCCGGCTGAGCTAGAGACCAAAATCCACAGCTAGGCACTTTGTAAAAAACAGCTCTGTTTTCTTTGTGAAAATGTGATGTGTCCACGTTGTGTTTTGGGGCTTTTACTGTCGCGGGCGCTAGGCCTACCCACACAAGTGAGGTAGCATTTTTATTGGGAGACTTTGGGAAATGCTGGGTGGAAGGAAATATGTAGCTCCTCTCAGTTTCCAGAACTTTCTGTCACCGAAATGAGAGGAAAAAGTATTTTTTGGGCCAACTTTTGTGGTTTGCAAATGATTCTGGGTAATATAACCCAGTCAGAGCCCCAAAAGTCACTGCATTTTGGATTTCCCTAGGTGTCTATTTTTAAAAAATGCACAGGTTTGGTAGGTTTCCCTAGATGCCGTCTGAGCTAGAGGCCAAAATCCACAGCTAGGCACTTTG